>NC_138877.1:42624908-44040741 GCF_965194805.1 Balaenoptera borealis | reverse complement strand
GAATGGCTATCATCAAAAAGTCTACAAATAACAAGTGTTGGAGAGGATGTGAAGAAAAGGGAACCCTTGTACACTGTTTGTGTGTATGTAAATTGGTGCAGCCACTGTGGAAAACGGTATGGATGTTCCTCAAAAAAGCCAAAATAGAACTACCTTTTGATCCACCAATACCACTCCTGGGCATATATCCAGAAAAAAAGGAAACATTAATTTGAAAAGATACATGCACCCCAATGTTTATAGCAGCACTATTCATAATAACCAAAACATGGAAGGAACCCAAATGTCCACAAGTACCCTTAAACAGATAAATTGATAAAGAAGTTGTGGTGTATATATATATACACACACACACACACACATAATGGAATTGCATATATATATATATATATATATATATATATATATATATACACACACACACACACACAATGGACTATTACTCAGCCATAAAAAATGAATGAAATTCTGCCTTTTGCAGCAATATGGGTAGACCTAGAGAACATTATGCTTAGTGAAGTGTCAGACAGAGAAAGACAAATACTGTATGATATCACTTATACGTGGAATCAAAAACATAGTACAAACAAATGTATATAGCAAAACAGAAACAGACTCACAGATACAGAAAACAAATTAATGGTTACCAGTCGGGAAAGGGATGGGGGGAAAGGGCAAGTTAGGGGTATGGTTTTAAGAGATACAAACTACTATATGTAAAATATATAAGCAACAGAGATATATTGAATAGCACAGGGAATTATAGCCATTATCTTAAAATAACATTTAATTAAATACAATCTGTAAAACTACTGAATCTTTATGCTGTACACCTGAATCTAATACAATACTGTAAATCAATTACACTTCAATTAAAAAAAAATCATCACCAAGACGTATGCCGAATAATTACTGCCTATGTTTTCTTCTAGAAGTTTTATATGTTCAAGTTTTATCTTCAAGTCTCTAATCCATATGAGTTAATTTTTTACATATTATGTAAGACGGTGATCCAGTTTCATTCTTTTGCATGTGGCTGTTCAATTTTCTCAACACTTTTTTTGGAAGAGACTGTCTTTCCCTATTGTATATTCTTGGCTCCTTTGTCATAAATTAATTGACTATGTATGAGAAGATTTATTTCTGAGCTTTCTATTCTGTCCATTAATCTATGTGTTTGTCTTTATGCCAATACCATAATGTTTTAATTTCTATAGCTTTGTAATACAGTTTGAAATTAGGGTGTTTCTTGCCTCCAGCTTTATCATCTCAAGATTTCTTTGGCAATTCAGAGTGTTTTGTGGGCCCATACAAATTTTCAGATTCTTTATTCTATTTCTGTGAAAAATATATTTGGAATTTTGATAAGGGTGGCATTAAATCTCTGTGTTGCTTTGGGTAGTATGGACATTTTAACAATATTAATTCTTCCAATCCATGAGCATGGAGTATCTTTCCATTTATCTGAGTCTTCTTCAATTTCTTTCCTTAATGTCTTGTAGTTTTCAATATACAGTACGTTCACCTCCTTGGTTAAATTTATTCCAATACATTTTCATTTTGATGCAATTGTTAATGGGATTGTTTTCTTAAATTCTTTTCTGATAGTTCATTATTGGTATAAAAAATGTAACAGAATTTTGTGTATTGGTTTTGCATCCTGCAACTTTGCTGAATTTGTTTATTAGTTCTAACAGTTTTTTCATAGAGTCTTTAGGGTTTTCTATTTATAGTCATATGTCATCTGCAAGTAGTGACAGTTTTACTTCCTTATTTCCAATGTGAATTTTTAAATTTCTTTTTATTGCCTAATTGCTCTGTCTAGGACTTCCAGTACTATATTTAATAAAGTGGTGAGGGTAGACATCCTTGTCTTATTCCTGACCTTAAAGGAAACGTTTTCAGCTTTTCACCATTGTGTATGATATTAGCTGTAGGCTTGCCATATATATATTTTTTGTTATATCTCTAGACTCACTTTGTTGAGAGTTTTTATAATAAATTAATGTGGAATTTTGTTTTTCTGCATCTACTGAGATGATCATATGATTTTTATTCTTAAATTTGTTAGTGTGTTGTATCACATTGATTGATTTGCAGATACTGGACCATCCTTGAATCCTTGGGATAAATCCTGCTTGATTAAGGTGTATGATCCATTTAATGTATTGTTGAATTCAGCTTGCTGATATTTTGTTGAAGATTTTTGCATCTATGTTCATCAAGGATATTGGCCTATAATTATCTTTTTTTGGCACCCTTGTCTGCTTTCAGTATCAGAGTAATGCTGGCTTCATAAAATATGTTTGGAATTGTTTCCCCTTCTTTTACTTTTTGGAAGAGTTTGAGAAGGATTGATATTAATTCTTCTTTGAATGTTTAGTAGAATTCACTGTGAAGCCCTCTAGTCCTAGACTTTTGCTCCAGATTTTGTTTTTTGGGAGGTTTTTGATTACAGATTCAATCTCTTTGCTGGTAATCCATCTGTTCATATTTTCTATTTACTCATGACACAGTTTTGGTAGGTTGCATGTTTCTATAAATTTATCCACTTATTCTAGGATGTCCAATTTGTTGGTGTACAGTTGTTCATAGAAGTCTCTTATGATCCTTGTATTCTTGTGTTATCAGTTGTAATATCTCCTCTTCTGATTTTACTTATTTGAATCCCCTCTCTTTTTTTCTTGATGAGTCTAACCAAAATCTTGTCAATTTTGTTTATCTTTTCAAAGAACCAGCTCTTAATTTCATTGATCTTTTCTATTGTACTTTTAGTCTCATTTATTTCTGCTCTAATCTTTGTTATTTCTTTTCATACACTAATTTTGGGCTTCATTTGTTCTTCTTTTTCTAGTTACTTGAGATATAAAATTAGGTTGTTTATTTGAGACTTTTCTTGTTTCTTGAGATAGGCATTTATCACAATAAACTTCCCTCTTAGAACTTCTTTTGCTGCATCCCATAAATTTTGGTATGTTACATTTTTATCTTTCTCAAGGCATTTTTAAATTTGTCTTTTGATTTCTTCTTTGATCTATTGGTTATTCAGTAGCATGTTATTTTATCTCAATATAGTTGTGAATTTTCCAGTTTTCTTCTGTAGTTAATTTCTAGTTTTATTCTATTGTGGTTGGAAAAGATGCTTAATATGATTTCAATCCTATCAATGTATATATTTATTCAAATCCTGTCTTATCTGGCAGATCATATAATTTCTTCCTGATGAGGTTCAGATAGTTTTGCTGTCTTTGCGATAAGCAGTGTCTGCACTTATTTTCACACAGCAGGTATGTACTGTACATGTTTGAATTTACAAATATTTCCCAAGATATTATGAAAAGGTTTTTTTTGCTATTAGCTGATTTGTAATAATTTTTCATGGATATAAGGAAAGAGGTGCAGTAAACACAGGTAGGAAAAATAGGTAATGAACCTTTATATCTCCCTTTTATTGTTAACAATTTTCTTTACAGGAATAAGCCAGGAATTATACCTGGTGTGGTCAGGAAATTCTCAGTCTATGCAATAACTATTCTGAGGTGTAGAAGAATACAGTCAAGGCAACATAAATCAAATGCTAGTAAAATTAAAAATGCTTAGAACATTACGCAGCATATACTGGGTGCTTAATATGTATTATATTTATTTGTTTCCTTACTTATTACCTAAAATAAGTAAGTATACTTAACTTTATTAAATGATGGGTGTATAATTTATTTCTAATTTTTAAGAATTTTAAATTAATATGCTTGCTTCTAATAATACTAGGAATCAATACACTTTATTTTAAAAATAGCCAATTAAATCTAACATTTGAAACAACATGTAAAAATAATCCCTAAGTTTTAAAGTAAGCAAGTTTTGCTTTCTTTTAATAAAAATGTGTCTGTGAGATTTCAAGTGCAAGTCTTAGTGAAATTATATTTCAAAGCACATACTCTTTTTTTCTGGCTAAGATTAAATTTATCTGGGGATTTTAAAATTAATATTCCTGCTACCACTAGTTTGACTTGGTATAGCTTTACTCCCAATTTAAAAACTTTTGCATGGACTTTTAAACAAATGAAACTCCTTCCCTAGCATGGCATGCTTCATGCTGAGTCTTTATTAATTTTTTAACATAAAATAATGGAGGAATATAAGAAAAAACATACTGAAGATGGTATGGTATGAAAAGTTAATATAATTTAAGATCTTGGAAGTTTTGACTTTCATATATGCTGATGTTTTATATGTTACTTACTAATACTCTGATATGGCTTTTTCCCTGGGAAACTTTGTTTTGTCCTATGTAAGCTGATAAAATAAGATTTGAGTTATTACATAGTGGTCCACTCACTCCAGGAATATAGACATCTTTGTCTATTAAGAGTTTTCATATCCAATTAATGAAATATTTTGCCCTTGTAATCTCATTAAAATAAGTGAAAATGTAGCAGATAATACATTATTACTATTACAAATTTTGAACTCTTGTTTTCAAATCCCATGTTTATTGGATATAAATTGTTCCAATTTTGTGTTCAAATTAAATGAAAAAGATAAGCTTGAAATCGAGAGCAGTGTTTAAAAATGCAGATTTGTTGCTTATCAAATTTTGGCAATGCTTTAGATCAACCCTATTTCTGGATGACATTAATAACAACAACAATTGTTAGAAGGCAGTGAGGACTTGTATGCCAAGATCTCAGAGAGAAAAGAAACTAAGAAAAATGAGCTTGACATTAACCTGCTTTTCCATTGATTCATTTGACAATTTGAAAGCTGTGAAGAAGCTGAGTAGAACATTTCATGGTCTCACGGGTTCAGAGATCCAAAAGTTGTAGCCCAGGGCCTACCAAGGTGAAGGGAAATTTGGGAACATATCTCAGGTGTTCAGATGACACTTTGGAATGCTGCCAAATAGTAATAAGGTCAAAAGAATGACTCTTACAAGGAATAAAACACCCCTTCAAATCAGCCCCAGTATATTCTCTGATCAGAGTGGAACTAAGATAAAAATGTTGAAAATTAATCAATCCTCTAAAAATGCATCATACAAATAAATAACCACAATGGAAATTAGAAAATATTTTAGATTCTGTGATAGTCTAATATGGTATATCAAAATTCATGGATGTTGATAAAGCAGTGCTTGTAGGAAAATGTATAGTCCTTAAAACATTAGAAATAAGAAAGGTTGAAAAGGTAGTAATCTAAGTATACATCTCAATTTATCACAAAAATGAAGAGTTAAATCCAAAGAAAGAAAAAGAACAATAATAATGATAATAGCAGCATAAATTAAAGAATCGATTGGAAACACAAAAACAGAATCCAGAAAACAAAAGTTCGTTCTTAGAAAGAAACTAATAAAATTGATAAAATCCTCAAAAAAGACTATCAAGGAAAAAAAAAGAGGAAGTAAAAATAATCAACATCAGGAATGAAAAAGGGACATTACTGAAAAATTTAACCATTAATAAAAAAATAACAGGATAGTATAAAAACTTTGTACTAATAAGCCTAATAACTTTATGAAATTTATAAATTCTTTAAAATATACAAACACAACATACATATAAAAGTTTTTAGAATTGACCATGTACATATTAAAAATTGAACCTATAATATATGTAAGTTAAATCATTATGGTTTACACCTTAAATTTATAAAGTGCTGTAGTATATCCCAATGAAACTGGATAAAAAAAATTGAACCATGATTAAAAACTTCCCACAAATAAAATTCACTTTCCAGTTGTCTTGACTTTTGAATTAGTCTAAAAATTTAAGGAAGAAATAGCACCTTTCTGCACACATTTTTTTAAGAGAATAAAGAAAGATATTTTCTTAAATTGCTTTATGAAGTTAACATAAATGGATCTCAAAACCTGACAAGACATTCTTTTTTAAAAAAGGAAATTTCCAGCTAGTCATTCTCATGAATATAAATGTAAATATCTAAACAAAATATTAGCAAATTAAATTGAGCAATACATAAGTATAATGCCTCACAATCAACTTGTATTTATTTCTGCAATGTACATTTTGATTAATATATGAAATTCCATGTAGTTCACTACTTCAACAAAATTTGGAGAAAAGTAAAACATACATTTTTTATGAAATACAAAAGTAAACTAATAAAGTCTGCACAAAATATGGTTTAACAAAAAATAATTTTACAAAGTAGAAGCAGAAAGAAGCAGATAAAGGCTATCTACTTAAAACCTAGAGTAAACATCATATATAATTGTGAAATATTGAAAAATATGCCCCTCTCCACAAGAACTACTGAGGTTAGCTATGATCTTTTCTACTTAATATTGTTCTGGAGACTTTAGTTCGTGCAATAAGATAAGAAAAAAAATCAAATGTGCAATTGTGCCAGTTATTAAACTATTTTCTCTCAACCCTAAACCTCTATCTATATTTTGTTTTGTGATTCTGGATTTGAGAGTTGGCAAACCTCATTTCTCATGTCATGTATTTTAGGATAAGAAATTAGAAGAGCCCTTTTGGACATTGTTTAAAGATAAGTAGGGATAATACTTTAAATTTTCCAAATTAGTATTAAAACCAAGTATTGATAATAACTAACATAACTGAAAAATATTTTCTAAAGACCTGTTACAAGCTAGAGGCTTAAATAAATTCTATATACAATTTTCTGGCAAAACGTAAGTATTTGAAATATGATAGTCTACCTGCAATATTTTATAATCATGCTATTATTTGAAATATTCCTGTGTAATAAAATTAAATATCAGTTATTATGGAATTCCTTTCTTCCTCTCCCTGGCTGGTTACAATTCTTCCCAGATGGGAATAAATCAAGCTCAGAATAATAATGGTGTTAGTACATATTACCTTAAAACAATTAAACAGAACAAAACCTGTTGTGATCACCAAATCCCTTTCCAGCTATTGCTCTGTCTGCTCTAGTTTGCTCCTCATCTTCATGTGCCAAAAAACAAAAACAAAAGCAAAAACAAAAACAAAAAAAACCTTGAAGAGTTGTGTATAGTCAATTTCTTTCTACATTTCATTATCTTTCATTAACTTCTCAACACCCTGGAATATAAAAACTGAAAGTACTGCCTTGAAAGTGGCACTTTCATTGCCATCATAGCCTTTGGACATTTCAATTTTTGCACTTCCTTACTTATGCAACATATGTCACTTTTGACAACTTGGTCCCTCATACAACTTTTCTTTTAGTTTCCGTAACACCACATTCTCTTGGTTTCCTATTACCTTATTTAGGCTCTCTTCTGGTTTTTTTTTTTTTTTTTTTAACCTAAAAACACTATTTTATCCATGTCTCTATGTTCATGTTTATTCAGACAATAAACAAATACTTTTTAACAATTTACTGTATTCCAAGAACTGGGTGTACTTGGTAAATAAAGCTGTCATGTGTTCTGATCTCCCTGAACTTGTACCCTACTGAAGTAGAAAAACAAATCAAATAAGGAAATAAATAAATGTATGAAAACACATTGTGATACAATGATGAAATGATATTGCTATAATGATGGAATAACATAGAACTATTTAGTGCGATCAGAGAAAGCTTTTCTTAATGGTCTAGTGGAAGTGACCTGAAAGATCCAGGTATGGGTTAGTGGTGGTAGAGGACAGAGAACATGATATGGAAAGGAATAGCCTTTGCAAAGGTTCTGAACTGTACTCTTAAAGACATCCAGAATGGGGTGGGCAAGTGTCAGAGTGATGAGACAGGGCTGGTAGAGATAAACAGAGGCCTGACGCTGCAAATGTAGTTCACTCTTCCACTATCATCACATCTTCCTTTCCATCTTTTTGTTGCTGGTCATCAAATCCATAGAGAATCAGTCCAGATTTTAAGAAAGACCTGATCTGGGAATAATATTGAGAGCTTATATGTGTTATTAAAGCCACAAGTCTGGAAGAGATCACAAAATAACGAAAGAATGAGTGTAAAATGAGAAGAGCCTTGGGGTTCACTAACATTTATTGATCTGAAAGATGAGGAGGAGGAACTAGCAAAAGACACTGAGAAGAAGCAAACAGATGCACAGGAGGCAAACCAGTAGAGGGTAGTGTCCCAGAAGCCAAGTGAAAAATGTGCATCAAGGATAAGGATGTGAATAAACATGTAAAATGCTGATGAGAGTTTAGTTAAGAAAAGAAACTTGCCCATTATTTTTAAAGATAAAATGAAGACCATTTGAGCAAAAAGAGAAAAAGGGAGACTTGTGGTCTATCTATCTCTCTATCTATCTATCTATCATCTATCTATCTATCATCTATCATCTATCTATATCTTGTTAAGGCATTTTGTTGTCAAGGGTAGGAGAGAAATGTGCCCATAGATATAGAGGTTAATGGGCTCAAGAAAACAACACTTTTGAAGAGAAAGCTAACATATTCATATTCTCATGTGATGATGTATTAGAGAAAGAAAGATTGATGATATCAATGTAGAAACAGAAGGGACTCTTACTTGAGAGATATTCTAAATGATGAGACCTAGTATACAAGTAGAGGGATAGAAACATGGCTAGTTCATTTAACACATACAAGGCATTTTGAAAATGGCAAATACTAAAAACATGTCAGCTACTATTCTTATATTATATTTATTTTTTTTCAAGATTAAGATTGGATGGGGCAAAGCTCCCCATTTTGAGAAAGAGAGTGACAAAGAAAATAACAGACCATACAGTGCTACCCAACATCAGTAGGACTCTATGATGCAGTCCCCTGATGACCACGTATGTCCAGATGCATATATAGGCAGGGAGTTTCTAAAAAATCCATTTATAAGTAATTTCAGAGCTGTTGTGCTCATGAGATCAGTAAACTATACTAATCATAGTGTCACCAAAAACACTCATGATAAAGGCAGTTTCAGCTTAGCTGTTCATGCTGAATTTGTGCCTCTAATTATACCAGGCTAGCTGGTATAAGAAAAGAGTGGAGAGAGGTTGAAGTGTAATATTTTTCCTTAGATTTAGATAAAATCCTTATTTTTAGTTACTGCAAACTAAATAGAAAATTGAAACACACCTCGAAAGTCCATATGTGTTTAATTTTAAGTCTAAGAATCTCTTTTTTTCTTCCTAGTATTTTGAAACTGGGGCATGCTGTGAACTTCTAGTTTTTCCAGTATCTTTATGTTAACCACACTTGATTTAAAAACCCTAAAACTATTTCCTGAATATTTAGTAGTTTTTTTGTCTAAATGCAGGAAAAAAAAAAAAAAAAAAGGACATTTTCTAGACGTAGTTATAACACCAGCACCAGTTTTGTATTTAATTAGAATGTATGCTTCTAAAGGATGATTCTTTCCTGGTTAAGTCATAAAATAAAAACTATTTTGTCATATTATGTGTTCCAAACTAGGGAGATCTAAAGGAAGTAAAAGAAATAATTCCTGATTTTAATGATTTTACTATCTAATTAAGAAGATAAAATACTTTACATACAATTATAAAAACCCACAAGTCAGTTTATAATTAGATTCTAACAGAGGTAGAATCTATATCAGAGGTTTAAGTGCTATGGGGATTAAGACACAAGAGAGCCAGAGCAACCACAGAAGGGCAGCTAGGGGCATGGGAAAAGACCCCGGCCTCTTCTGTACAGCCAGAGTAGATTTATACAAGAATAAGTATTAAATTAGATTGTATTTGTCTTATCTAGATAAGATAAAGCCATGAACAAAGCCAAATATATATTTACTTTCCCAATTGTTACCAAACTGCTTTGCCAAGTTACTATTACAGCCAATATTTGAAGATAATCTATATTTATGAAGATTATAAATATAAAAAAAATCAATAAAATCATTCAATAAAAATTATAGGTATAAAACTGCTAACTACCACGAGCAAAGGATAAACTATAAATATATAATTCATTTTAAACTATTCATACCATGAATTTTTGAAATTAAGGTCCAAATTTATTTTTTAAACTGCCTTATTTAAATGTGTAGAAGACACTTTATAATATATATTCAAAATATATCAGTTAATGTAACTTTTTAAAAGAGTTTTTAAAATGTCCCTAGTACATGGTCACTGGGCCAAGAATTGGAAAATCTAAATTTTCAGGTAGATAATCTGCTTGACAATGGCTAAATCACTCAGCCTTTCTGTATTTTTTTCTTATGAAATGATATTAATGACATATACATTTGAGGTGGCAAACCTGTCGTAAAAATCCTAGAGAGGACATTTGTAAATCTTTGTAGCACACATGTACTATTCACTGAGTTTGTTTTAGTTATCCATTTTTTAAATTCCCACTGCAGATTTTTTCCTTCTTAATTATAATAATTAACCTATATTTGGAATTTAATGTATGTCAGGCTGTTTGAGAGCTTCATGTGTGTTATTTTCAGAAATTTAGTTATCTATTATTATCCTCATTTTTCCTACTATTATTTGCACTTTGTAGACAAGGGAACTGGTGCATGACCTTTAGGTAATTTTCCCAGATTAGACGGGAAGTATGTGCCAAGGCAGGATTTGACCCCAACCTCTTTAACTATAATACTTGAATATGGAATCATTGTGCCCTAGGGCTTCCCAGGATTCTGCACCTGTAATATCCATATTTTTATTGAATTAAATAGAATTAAGTATAAACTCATTTTTTGCAATGGAATTTGATAACATTTAGGTTAAAGCTCTTCAAATGATTTGTTGAGTAATTTTAATTATTTTATATAAGGTTTTTCAAATTATAAAAGGGATAAATTGTTATTTCAATACTTGACAACCTAATAACAAGTCGAATAATGACAGAGCTAACCACTCATCTCTGGTCCAACTTATCTTACCTGGCGGTACCTCATGTTTTTAGCCTGAGTGTATCCTTGCTAATGCAAATATATACAATCATGATATTCATCAGTTGGGTATTTGTTATTTTTTATTTCTCATTTTATTGAGATAAAACCACTATTTATACAATCTGCTTTGTTAAATACCCTTTAGAGGCAATAGATTTATATCTAAATTTATTTTCCTCAGATTCCTTCATTTAGACACATAGTTGTATAAATATTAACTATTATTTATATTATTTACATAATATTTCTGGATTTATACACACATATACAATTATACATTGAAAGTATCATATCATGCATATTTTCTTTCAAAAGGCACTTTTTCCCTCTGTAATTGCCATTTATTCAACCTTTTTTGTTCTCAAAATGCATTACAACCCACATTAGCACTAAGTGTACCCTCCTTCCACTTTTTAGTCATTTTTCTTATATGGGTATTTTGTATGTATACATTTTTGTAATACCTTTAAACATATATTGACATAAACATAGTCACATACATATATATTAAAGCAGAATGTTATTGGTCATTAATTACATTCTAGATATGAAATATACATGGCACAAAATTATTATCTTATTTTTTTCCAGCTTAATAATATATCATAAAAAATCCTTTGAAGTTAATTGGTATATTTCTACTAATTCTTTTTAATGGTTGCATAATATCCCATTGGGTAGATGTACTGTACTTTTTCAATCTTTCTTCTATAGATGGATTTACCGGGATCCCAAAGAAATAGTGTTGCAATAAATACATTTTATTTACATCCTTAGATATTTGTATTTTTTTAATTCTTTGTGATAAATCCCCAAGTGCAAGACTGCTGGGAAAGAAGATAGGTATGTGTGTCTTATTTTTAAGTGACCTTGACAGATTGCCTTGCAGAAATGCCACAAGTTATCTAGCCATCAGCAATGCGTAAGGCACTTAATCTTGACTCTCCAACAACAGTAAGACATTTTATACTTTAAAATTTTTCCAGGTCGGAATTTTACTAAGATCTGCCAAGATTTGTGTCTTTTTCTCATCAATTCCTTCTAGCATGAGATGAACACTTTCAACCTGCAGACTCGTCTTTCTTCAGCTCCAGGGTACCTCATTTTCTTCTACTATTTGCAGAGTATTTGTCTCTTTGTAATCGATTTCCTTGTCTACTGATGGAATTGCTTATATATATATATATGTGTGTGTGTGTGTGTGTGTGTTAAGCCTTTCGGTTTATCACTTACCTTTTCAAATGTCACGGTTTTCATTTTATCTGTGACTGTAAATATTTTTACCACTTTTTTCTCCAGCCCACTAATTTAAGTCTTGCTAGTGAACCATTTTAGTGCACTGGTCTTAAATATTATGAGTGCTTTTTTCTTCATTTGTTCAAGTTCTCCCCTGGAGAAGGCACCGGGGACTCCATTTTCTTAGAGATCTCTTCTAATTCTTATTCTTCTTTAACTCTCTAGCTACAGGATCCTATTGCAATGTTATGATTTACTTTATGAAAGTGTTAAAGTATATTGAAAATTATAAAGTCAAATACAATGACTAACTGCACCAAAATTACACAGTTTCAAGTATTTGTCATGTTTATTTCAGATCTTGGTTTTCTTTTTAAAAATAGAATAAATATTCTACCATGTGTACTTGTTCCCAGTCTAAGCATCATCTTTTGTCCTAAAGCACTGGTAAAAACATTTCTAAATTTGATGTTTATCATTTATATATGTTGTGGAATAATTTTATTAAACAACTACTGATCATAAACAGTATACTGTCTTGTTTGGCTTATTTTTTTATCGTGTGTGTGTATTTGCAAATGTGAGTGTATTATCACACGGTACACATCATAGCCAAACATTTTTTGGAAGGTGAGATTTATATATGTTAATGCATGTCATTCCACTTTCAGTAATTTCAACCTTTTCACCATAATACTGTACAAATTTAGATTGCTTCCAACGTATGCTAATATAAATGTATTTGTAATGAACGTTTTCTAAATGTTTCCTTAGGTACATCTATGAGAGAGCCACCAGGAGATTATTCCTAAAAGGGCAATTGTTGGATTATAGAATATGGACAATTTCAACTTTATTAGATATCGCTGGCCAAATTGCACTTTAAAGTAGTTATACCAAAATATACTCTGACCAGCAGTGTGTGAGAATGCCTACTGTTCCATCTCACTGACAGCAATTCTTGTTTCCAGACAAATTTTTGCAAGTCTGATATTTGTAAAATGTTATTGCATATGAATTTCAATTGGGATTTTTCTGATTACTAGTGAGCTTGAGCATGTCTTCCTATGACTTATGACTATTTGGGTAGTTTTATCCTTTGTAAATCCCTCATGCAATTCAATTTACATATATGTGTGTGCTGAAGTATCTATATTTCAATTTGTGAAAATATATATCTATGTTACCATACCTTTATTCGCTTTTGACAGATTTTTTTTATCTTTCTACAATGTTTTTCTCTTATATTTTAGATGTGTACATTATAAACAATTGTTTATACAATAGGACAATCAATATTTTAACATGTTGCTTGTGAATAATTTGTTGTTGCTTGTGAATATGGTACTCCTTAGTTATTCATACTTACAACTTCAGGTCCTCTAAATAAAGCCAATCTGGTTTCAGATAAGTTGCTTATGACTATGTTTTTCAGTCCCATGTTTACTACCAGCCCGTGATAGTTACATTTTTTTAAACTTCACTTATTTATTTAAAATAATATTTATGATAACTTATCTTCCATTGTACACATTTTTAGTGGGGATTTTTTTTTTCCTTTTTAAAATTCTCTATATTACCAGGATCAGGAGTGTATTACTTGTTGATGTGAGTTCATAGGAGTTCAGAATCACCTGCTAGGGGACCCAGAAAACACTTCAGATATAGTCTAAGCCCACTGGTCATTTATTTCAGCAGGGAAGTTGTCAGTTCTTTATGAAGATACAGGATAAGGTGTACTTACTCACCAATCTCTTAAATTTCTCATCTGTTTGGGGTATTTGTTTTGGTCTTTGAGGTTCAAAGGGACTTGGTCCACGCATATATGTTTCCATTTATCTTTCTTGGATCGGGGATCAGAATAAGCCAAACTCTTTCTAAGATATGTTGTTAAAATACCTGCCCCAGGAATTCCCCAAGCAGGATACCAGATTCCTGTTTTATGTGGAAGAAAGACAGACAACAACATTCTAGTTATCTCTTTCCATCACTTATTTATTCCCTGGAAATCGTGCCTACTTGACTTACAGGCACCGGATGGATTAAACTGCCGTCATCATAGAAATCTCTATAAGCCTTCATTTTAATGTGACATATTAGACATGTGAGAATTGTTTTACAAATTATATGAATTCTGACATGAGATATTAATTGAATTGTTGTCTTCTCAACTATTATAAGACATATGTAAAAGGTACTATGATACGCATGACAATTGAAATTTAAAATTCCCTAAGTAACTGTACAGAATACAATAACATGGTAAAATAATTTTTGATCCTTTGATGTGAGTGAGAATTAAGTGATCAGGACTCAAACAAATACCTAAAGAGTCAGAATTGGGATTTGATAAAAATGAAAGAATTTAACTACATAGCTAAGTTAGAGTAATTTACAACATGGTTGGGAAAATTCAGCTTTACCCAAGTTTGCACAAGCACAGGCTACAATGCAGCATGACTTTTGAACCCCTTGAGTTTAAATCTTGGCTTGTGACATTGAGAACTCAAGAAAATAACATTCCCAACCCTAGTATACTGTATGTAAAGTGAGCGTAATAGTACGTACTTGCCCTGTCAAAGGCACTATTTATCTAACACCACATAGAGCATAGTGTCTGACCTCTGCTAAGAATTCAATAAATGATAGCTAACTCAACCCTGAATCATCAATAAACATTTAACCTTAAAAATTATTTTTTCAAATGTAAAAGTTATTTTTATACACTTTTGATTTGAAAAAAAATATAAAACTGTGATTTAATGCAGTACACTTTTAGCAGCTTAAAATAAGTTGATCTTATTCTTCCTCTCATTTGTGGTATTATATGCAAGGGAATAAGATGTAAACAATATATATCCCATATATACAATTATTCCCATGAAATTAAACATAACAAACATGTGAGCAAATGATGATAAATAGATTTAACTCTTACTAACAAATATTGGCAGATTATCACAAATGAAGACATTTTAAGGAAAGTGTAACAGTTAAAATAATCAAATAGTACTTCTATTTCATATCATCCTTAGTACATTGTACATGAAAAAGAAAGATCCTAGGGAAGTCCCTATTGTAGTAAAAAAAAGAATAAGAGAAATAAAATTGTTTACTGTGAATACTAAACTCTCACAAATATTGGCTTCAACTCCATTCACTGCATGCACTAATTAGTTTTTATGTCTGTGTTACAGAAAGAAAGAATTTTTCCTGTTAAATGAACATAAAACTTTTATTTCATGTGTTCATAAAAAGTATTGAAAGACCTCTTTTTCCTGTATTATCCACCTTATTAGGTTTATTTTATGCAATACGATATACTCCTGAATAGAACTTAATAATTTACGGATCGTTTACCAAACCACCTGGGATTCAAAAAGTTAAAACATTTTTGTCTAAGTTTTAATGGGAAATAATATGAACTTTTGAAAATGTATCTAGAGAATCCAACCAGAAATAAAAGAGTAAGTAAATAACTGCATACAGAAAATTGTGCTAACAAAGAGAGCATTAACTCTAACCTCCAAATGTAGGTGTCTACTTTTCTTCACCTCTTCTTAAAATTAAGGTAAACTTTAAACATTTACTTAAATAAAAATGATTATTATTCTAGTATTAACAACTCATTCTAAATATTTTGACAAATATCCATTCAGAAATGATTATTTGTCATAGTTACAAATAAAGTTTTCATTTATTTAAATTTTTGAAATCAACATTGAATATATATTATAGGCATTGAAAATGCTCTAATTCTCACTTGAATAAGATTCCCCTAATGGAAAACCCATGCTTTATTTTTAACATACTTCATGCTATCTAACAGTGGTGGGAACATGGAAGACATACAGAATGACACATGGAGAAATGATACAAGTACTTTAAAAAACTTTCAAACACGTAACTGAAATATTTAAATAAATGATGCAAGATGAGAGAGGATGATGCTTGGCAGCTAGAAATGTATGAAATAATGAAGAAAATCATTACCACAAAGAGAAGTTTAAAAATCAAGATAAATAGCATGCCTGAGTAATGTGCGGTCTTGTTATTGTGTATTTTCTTATCTGGTAAGCACTAATTTGGCAAATGGGCTCTCCTTGTTGATGATTCATTTTGTGATAGAACCATAAATTGAACCACAGACCTTAGGAGCATAAATAAGGACTAAGTTCTCTTCAACAGAGTCATAAATATTTAACATATATTTACTGCTGGCTTCACAAATGAACACTGATTGGTAATTAAATAAGAATACAAGGAGAAAAGAATAAAAGGTAACACTGATACACTTTTTGAGCCAAATGGAATAAAATGTATATTGTAAAAATGTTGTTACACTCCAAAACATTAAACTAAACCAATTATATTTTAAAGTAGCTCCTGAGAATTTCTCTCTTATTTATTTATTTATTTTTACTATAGAAGCTCCATGAAACCTTTTCATTTAAAAAAGGATTTGAAATTTGTAGAACAGACTGACATTTTAAAAAGATCCAGAAAACTACAGAATGAGGAAAAGAAAAAGAAATAAAAAGAGAACATTGACTGGAACTGTAATGACACCCATGATATAGTAACACACCTACATTTATTTTTCATAGAATAAAATGGTTCATTAGCCAAAAAAAAAAATAGAAAAGAAAAGAGAACAAATGTAAGCAGGAGGAAGAAAGTACATTTAAGGATAAGGCAAAACATTGAAGGAATGCAATTGTTGCAGGATTAATGTATAATACTTGTATAAAGGATACAAATTTCTTTGATAATGTTAGAAAAAGCAAAATTGAGCTTGTTCATAATGATTTACCTAAAGAAAGTGAAACAATTAGGAAAAATAGTCAGTAGGTTCCAAATTGGTTAATAAAGTACCTCAGTTAAGAAAGCAGTTGTACGTCATCCTATCTTAACACTATGAAATATGGTTACACCAAAGTTAAAATAACTAGATATGTAAATTAATAATATGTTATATATAAAGTTTTTAAGATTCTAGCATACATCAGGTAATGGACTTTTAAGATAAAATGTATCTTTCTTTTCTTTTCTTTATTTATTTGGCTGTACCATGTGGCTTGTGGGATCTTAATTCCCCCACCAGGGATCAAACCTGGGCCCTGGCAGCAAAAGCACCAAGTCCTAACCACTGAACCACCAGGAAATTCCCATATTTTTTTCAAATTTTAAATTCACAAAATCTATCTATATACATTTTTGGTTAATTTTGAAAGTTTTATTACTATCCATTAATAATAAAAAGGGGGCTTTTATTGCGATTTCAGAACATTTGTATTCCAAGGGAGTCTATTTTAAAAACCACCGATATAAATTATAATCCTGCAAATCTAAAAGTTCTTAAATAACAAATTGCCAACATTTTCTTATAAATCTGGGAAAGAATACAAATTACTCACATAAAATTATTAATATCATTCTTTCTCATACTTTTAAAAATTATACTTAATCAGATTTTATCCAAAATAGTTAGAATTTGATTGTATGTTTACTGGGCCTACAGTAAAACTAAGAAACACCTTGTCAGGCAAGACTAAAAAGGACATTAATTACCTCCTTGTAGAAGGAACTTAAATTTTAAAATATTATTTTCTTATATGCAGTCATTATTCTTTCACTCCTTCATTTCCTTACTTTCATATTCTAGCCCTCACTTCCCTTTGCAACACATATGTACATATACACACAAATCCATACTTTTACTTTCACTAAAACATAGTTCTCTTTTGAAAGCCATGGAGGATCACACAACTATTAGAGTTAAACTGAATCTTACCAGGGCTGCATTCCACCCTTGACCCAGCTCAATTCCTGTTTTATTAAGGTGAGTAGGCGTTACATTCTCTGAAAGCAGGGGGATAATTGGATCCTCACTGGAGAAAGATAATAACATGAAGAGCCTCCTAAAATCAGAGATAATGGGAAAAACTCTTAAAGTAGTCAGAGAAAAGTAACCTATTACTTTAAAAGAGCTACAAAAGAGATTGCCAGCTCACTTTTCCATAATGCCCTGTAAAATCCGTTTTTTGTATTATATTTGAATTTTGTACCAGCTTTATTGAAATGCAAAAAGCATGTGAATGTTGTTGACAATGCATTTTTTTTTTTTTTGCTATTAAACTGATTATAAAACAAGAGAAGATTTACTTTAGGTAAAATAAAAATGTATTATAAATCTTTGCCATTTGCCTCTCCTGATTAACCACCTACATCTGTTCAACTCATCTTTTTGATTAAGAATCTACCATTGCTCAAAAGATAAACTCGGGCTTCCCTGGTGGTGCAGTGGTTGAGAATCTGCCTGCCAGTTCAGAGGACACGGGTTCGAGCCCTGGTCTGGGAGGATCCCACGTGCCGTGGAGCGGCTGGGCCCGTGAGCCACAGCTACTGAGCCTGCGCGTCTGGAGCCTGTGCTCTGCAGCGGGAGAGGCCGCGATAGTGAGAGGCCCGCGCACCGCAATGAGGAGTGGCCCCCGCTTGCCACAACTGGAGAAGGCCCTCGCACAGAAACGAAGACCCAACACAGCCAAAAATAAATAAATTAATTAATTAATTAAAAAATAAATAAATAAATAAAAGGCCACAATAGCTGAAGATATGGGTTCAAGAAGAAGATTAATGTGAAATTAGGTCAGAGAGGTAGGCAGGGACCAGACCGTGTAGTTTAAAAAAAAAAAAAAAAGATAAACTCTTCAGGTTAACACCCCATGTTTTCTGTCTTCACAGAAATCATGGCTTTATAACTGAATATATGTTTCTAGGTCTACCTGAGTATTCCTAATCATTTAAGTGAATATAATTTATAACTATCCTTGGGAAATTTGTATTTTTAGTGTGTATCATACTACATAGAAACCATATATATTCAGTCGTATTGAATTATTTTGTTTAAAAATCCAACCAAAACACATGCATATGTGTGTATGAGCACATGCACACAGACACACATGAAAGGCAAAAGAAGCACTGAATCAAGAGTCAGAAGAACAAAGTTCTATTTCTCACTCTGCCTCTAAATCTCTGCATGACATAGTAGATGGAGAAACATCTGATTTGCTTTCCCTGGAATTTGTTTCTTTCAAATATTACAGAGGAAGGAGGAGTTGACCGTTAATGTTTATTTGGTTTAGTTTAGTTTTGTTTTCCAGCTCATGTGGGCTATTTTTAGCAGACTACAAATTCAAAAGCTAAGATATAATAGGAGTGTTTTGTGTTGAAATAGGTAATATCAGTAATCAATGCATTTTTAGAAAAGTTCAGTTTACTTCCTCCTATGTATTTAACTGGAAGAACAAAGGACAATACATTGCCTCTTTAAAAATGCACAAGGATGTAGAAAGATTTATTAAAGACTATTTCTAATGAAAATTGCAGTGGATCAAATTCCATTAGAGTTTTAGTTCGATTTTTATCTAAGGTGACAATGAGCTGATCTTATGATCTCATCGCTGGAGAAGCTAGGCTGGAGAAAACCTCAAGGTCATTCCTTTCAAGTAAGATATGTGATAACACTGTTTCCTGATGAAGAAGAATGAGCAACTGTGAACTTTTTTGGTGTATACTTTCTTGCACCACAGTAAGACATAATGTGAAAGTAGTCATATAGATATAATTTATGCATGTGTTAATAATGATCAGCCTTTTTCATGCTTTAACCTTGAGCTATAACTAAGATATTTCAAACATAATTTTGCTGGGAAATAGGCATATAAATTACAATTTTAAAGTGGGGTTCTAAACTCTTGTATTATTTATGCCACCTCTGAAATAATGTTTTCTTACCCAATTTATAACACAGATAAAAATATATTTTTTAATTTATGTTTATTTAGAATTTACATTTTATTAAAGCTTGTGTCATAAGTTGGCAGAATTGACTGTGCTTCTGTGACATTTGGATGGCTCCAGAAAATATGTCCTGCACCCAAATACGCCCCTTTTATCTGCTTATTGAATATCTTTCACTCTGCAATTAGGGAGAAATGTTAAAATATGTTACTGGAAGAGATGGCACCCTGCCTAAAAGTCAGGTTTTCTAATACATAATTATCAATATTAAAATTGGGGAAGCAAAGGTTTGTAAAGTCTATAATCAACAGTATTATATTGTTTGCTCTCTTACTCCCTCTCAGTTCTGTCTCTAACCCCTCTTCTTCTATATGTCTTCTTTCCTTTTTTCTTTTTCTTTATTTTTTATATTTCTCTGTAACCACTCTATTCCTCTTCACTAGTTAGTATCAAATGTCCTAATTTTGAATGCCCAAATAACAATTTAAAGTTACTATCAACTCCTCCAGATAAAGACCAACAGGCATGCACTTGTAGTTGGACATGTTGGGTTTGATGATTGTTACAAGAGTAAGTAAACACACCATGAGAAGTCTCAGTATGAAGGTGTTAGAAAAAACCTATCAGAGAACTTGAGCTTATGTTAGGTCAATTTAAGGTGAGTTTAAAGAAGTGGGATTGTGCTTTAATTGCATGTTTTCAGAGAGCAGAAGTAATTGATTCTTACTAGTCTCATCTAGATGGAAGGAAGACTGGACAGAAGCAAAACAGTAATTAGTAAAGAAGTATCAGTCACTTCATTAGCCAGGATAGGGGTATGTCTGGTCATTTTGTGGTTTAGACATTATTCATATTTTGTTGGTTTACTCAAGATTACCAAGTGGTCTTGTTTTCTTTGACTCTGTCATGGTCACATAATGATATCATCTGATGTTGATATTCTGTGAAATTGCTTATTTTTGACTGAAGAACACCATAGTCCAGCTGAGAGTACCAGACCAGCTCCTAGCTTTCAAGGGATGTTTTTCTCTTTATCTTTACCAAGTTGTGAATCTCAAGCAGTCCTTCCCTCCTGACAGTCTACTGGTTAAACTCCTGTACTCTTGAACCAGACTGCTGGGTTTGGTGGACTATTGAATCTGTCATTTATGAATCATATTGTAGAATACTTAATTAATTATCTGTACTTTATCTCCTTCCACTGAAAACTGGACATAATAGTCTCTCCCTCATAGTAAGGGTTAAATTGGTTAATACATGTGAAAAAGTGGTTAGAATAGTGCTTCACATATAGTCATGCTATGAAAATGATAGCTAGTATTATTTCATCAGTTTTCCTCTCCACAGGCAAGTACTGACACTCCCAAAGTCATGTTCATATCATAGTTAAATCCTTTGTGCTAACACTATTATCTCTACCAGCTGTTTGTGCGCCCTGTCCCAGATGCTTCAAAGCCCTCAAGTAATAGTTTAAATCTATCTGTGTCCTGGTTCCGGCAGGTGGCTCTCTTTCCTCACAGATTCACCACTTCCCTGAACTCTACCATCTCCTTAACAGTGGTCACTATCTTGACCCACAATGGCTGGCAGGCATCTACAACTGAGGACAAGTGCCATTAACTCCCACCAATCACACATGGGTCCCATTGTTCCTCCATAATCGCTAACATTTTCCTTTCACTGATTGGAATGTTAATACACTATGTAAAATTTACATTATAGAGTTACAACAGTTCAGGACTGCTCTAAATGTAAGAAGTAGATATTTATCTTACATTTATGGCAGGATAATTTTGGAGGATATTCATTTTGCAACAGCTTATGTATTTTTTTCTTGGTTTTCTTTTGCTAGGTTGAGAAGCTTTGTAATTTCCTACTTTGGTGGCATTAGTAAAGTGAGAAGCAGCTGCAACATTTGGTTAAGAACTCTTCCCCTCTATGGTTAAAACCTAAACTGACTGATTTGATTATGCAGGTGATGGTGTGGAGGAAAAGAAGATGAAGAGTACCCCTGATGCACTTCATAATGCAGAGGAATGGTCTCATGAAGTGAGAGACAGAGAAATATCTGTTGATTCTTTGACCAATGGGAACACATAACAATATTCTAGGAAAGTGTGCCAAGGAGGTGGTATGTACCATCTTTAACAAAGATTCTTGGGTACCACACACAACATGGAAGAAGAAGCAGAATTTTTAGACCTAAAAGGACTGAGACAAAGGGCATCTCAGTCATAAGCACTAGAATTTAAGCCACTAAAGTGTAAGCCCCATTTGGGTAGGCCCTTCACTTTCTTGTTGAGTGAGCATTATATGCTCAAAAGGAAAACAGTTCCCATAACTTCTTCTAGTAAATATTAGATAAATGTTTAAGTCAATAAATTAATGAATGATTGATCAGATCTCCAGAATTTTTGTACAGATTGACCGGAGGTAGGGGAGAGCACTTGTAGAATGGCAGGATGACTATCCAATTAGGAATCTGGTTCATTAAAACACACACACACACACACACACACACACACACACACACACACACACAAACAAGAAATTCATTATTTCATGGCTGCCTTGGAATCAGGGTTAGAAACTAATCCACCAGAGAATTGTGTGTGTGTATGTGTGTGTATGTGTTCTCCCCAGAACAATAACAACAAAATGATGCACATATTAAAATCCTCCCTGATTTTAAATTATATATCCCCAAACAAAACGACAATAACAGCTAGAGCACTGGTACTATTACAATTTCAACTCTCAGTGCATTTTACTACAGTTGTATTCTTTGCTGTAAGTTATAATGTACAGTCATTAACTCTGTCATAAAGATAAGGTCTATTTCTTCTTTTTAATTTTAGTTTGTGACAGGCTGACTAATGGCATTTTCCTGATTAGGTAATGCTTTCTTACACCTCTGTGCCTTTGCACATGCTACTCCCTAAGCTTAAATGCCTTCTTGCCATCTGTACCTGGCTAACTTCCAATTCACAGTTCATGATTTTGCTTAGGCATTCTATACTCCAAGAAGCTTTTCTTAGAAAATAATTTTCAGTAGAAGATAGAGGCTGGGAACACATTGGTGAGTGCTGAAGCTAGATGTGATGAAGAAAAAGGAACAGAAAAGAGGGATTAAACATAATTATTAAAATGTTTTATTCTCAATTTTGCCCAGACTGATCTACATTCAATGTAAACATTTTTAAATTGTATAGTATATTTTAATTCATATTTAACAACATAATTTAAATATGTTCACTGATATTATATCTAGATGTTAATGTCCAGATCTCACTTCTTGACAAATTGTAAAAGGTATACATTTTTAAAGTAATTGTTAAAAATGTCCTGAGAATGTGAGAGTTACAGAGGAAATTGTTTATCTATCTCTATCTCTCTCTATATATAGTCAGATTATTACATTAAAAAATCAAATAAAAAATTATAATTGAGGAATAGCACCAAAGAGATCACAGAATTTTAGCATCCTTTGCCACCACTTTATATTTAGTGTTATCTTCTATGAACTCCTTTATTTTGTTTTTCAAAATAATTAAACTATCAGTAAAATTTAACATTTGATAAACTTCCTATGATTTGTTAGTATTAACTCTTTCCAGCTAGTTGAAAACACTTTACTATAGAAATGGTGTTTATAATGTGCTATCACTGTAGATTAACATACATGTATACACCAATAATTATCTATTTATTCAAATGAGTGATGATATTTTTATTGGGGTAGATATTGTTAAAAAGTATTGCAGCAGTATTTCACAGCATAATTATTGACTTTCTCTTTGAATGCATTTTCAATCCTTACTTCGTTATGCAGACTATCATTAACCACAGGGTGAATTTATTTAAAAAGAGAAATCAGGATTCTCCCAATCTGAACATTAAAAGGAAGTGTAAAGTCATTCAAATCTGAGATCCACAATGACCAATCAAGATCAAGTAGTAAAGTGAAGTTAAGTCAGACAGAGAAAGACAAATACCATATGATATCACTTATATGTGGAATCTAAAATGAGACACAAATGAACTTATCTACAAAACAGAAAGACTCACAGACAGAGAATAGACTAGCGGTTGCCAAGAGGGGGTGTCAGGGAGGGATGGATTGGGAGTTTGGGGTTATCAGATGCAACTAGTACATATAGAATGGGTAAACAACCAAGTCCTATTGTATAGCACAGGGAACTATATTCAATATCCTGTGATACACCATAATGGAAAAGAATATAAGAAAGAATGTATGCATATATACACTACTATGTATAAAATAGATAACTAATGAGAACCTACTGTATAGCACAGGAAACTCTACTCGGTGCTCTGTGGTGACTTAAGTGGGAAGGAAATCCAGAAGAGAGGGGATATATGTATACACATGGCTGATTCACTTCGCTATACAGCAGAAACTGACACAGCAGTGTAAAGCAGCTATACTCCAATTTTTAAAAAACCAGTTGTATAAAAAAAAGAGAATATATGCACATGTATAACTGAATCACTTTGCTGTACAGTAGAAATTAATACAACATTGTAAATCAACTGTACTTCAATTAAAAAAATAAAAAAAAGATCAAGTAGAAGATTCTTTGGTTACTGTCTATAGGTAGTCCCATATCATAAGGGTCACCAAATTCAGGTTTTAAGTAGTGGCCAGTGTTAATGTTTAATATCATGAATCAACTAGTATGGACCATGGTAAACATTCTGGATATTTCTGTGAAGGTGATTTTTGGAAGGCATAAGTTACCCTTTATGGTAATGTGGGTGGACTCATCCAATCAGTTGAAGGCCTTCATAGGAAATTACTGATCTCCTCCAAACAAGAAAGAATTCTGCCAGCAGACGGGGTTTGGACTTGAACTGCAGCTCTTCCTTAAGCTCTCAGCCTGCTGGTCTACCCCATGTAATTGGTTGATTGATTGATTTGGACATGTCAAGCTTCTGCATTTGTGTGAGCTAATTACCTAAAATAAATATATTTATCTTACTCCTTGTCTCTCTTTCTGTATCTGTGTATTTGTGTTTTCAGATGGCTGGCTAAGAGTTGGAGCAATGGGGCACAGAATATTAGGCAGAGGAGAAAAGAAAATACAGGGAGTTGAATATTTTCAAAATCTCAATACCCAAATTGAACTACAGTTATCAAATAATAGAGTGTTACCTCTGGCTACAAAAGCCTACTAACTTATGTGATATAGTTTAAACTGTAGCCTGGGAAACAAACCAGTATAATTATTACTGCATTTCTATGGAAACACTAATTTTCTCTTCCCAGAAAAAACATTAAAAGAAATCTTTAGGAATTCAGTCTGTTTGTCAATTGGGAATTCATGAATAATTTTAGATTTGTGTAAGGATAATATGCATTCATTACCTCAAGTTGAGAATTGTGCATATTTTATTTAAACTTTTCTGCATTTGAACTAAAGTTGTATAACTTCTTCACATTCATTCTTGATTATGTACTCTCTATCAAAGTTTATTAAATATACAACATACTCCATGTTCATTACATTGCTCTTTGCACAAACAAAAACAAAAGGTGAAAACATACAAAACACTAACTCAAAGTTAAACAGTAGCTGAACTTGCAAAAAGTAAACCAGCATGGAAACGTTTATAGAAAATAGAGTTTAGCCCTATATTGTAATTTAGAGAAGCTAAGGTTTTTTGCCATCAGTCTATACTATTGACAGAAAAATATTCAGGAATTAGAAATTTTAGAAGCTGTTTCATTTTAAAATCAGCTTCTTAAATTCAGAATGATTATCCAAGCAAAAGATTTATATGCACCAATAAGATAATGGACAGTGTCAGAAATTCTATGACTTCATGGTAAGCTCATTCATGGTTGACTGGAAGTTATTATTTTTATTGTGACGTGACATGGTACTACCTAGATTTTTTTTTCAAATTAATTATCTTGGAAAAAACATATTTGAATTAATGTGAAATATTGGAAAATATATCAGGGTGCAACTGGAGGCAGAGAAATAAATTAGAATGAAATTGCCTATTGACTATCTCTGGGAGATAGCACAGGCTAAAAAGGGCACAAAGGACTATGCCTATGTCAACTTCTAACTCATTTTACTCCAAGAATTATAATTTTAAAATAAATAAATAAATTAGAGGATTAGCTAGACTTACACAATATCATGTATGTTAGCATAACTATTTTCAGTAAACTCCGGGTATTCTAAGAAAGGTGTCTGAGAAGGAAATAGAGTGGAGAGCTGTGAGATATGTATGATGGGATTATGATTTTTTTTCTTTTGCTACACTTATCATACGGATATTTATTCAAGTGGAACACAGGAGTCTTTCTATATAGTTCTTTATACTTACGGGTAATTGCCTCTGACTGGTGGAGAAAATAACTGGCAAAGCTCTAGGTAAAGGAGGTTTGAATGTCTACAGTATAAGTTGATCATTGTTTTTATTTGGAACTTCTGAACTATGACAATCTTCCACAACTCAACAAAGTCTAGTTAAAATTAATGAGATACCAAAGAAGTGCATGTTCAGCAGCTTAACTAACTTAAAGTGGAAGAATCAAACCCCAGATAAAGAGCAGATGCTCCACCGTGCCTAGGGATGAATATATTATAGATTCTGAAAAATCATCACACCTTCACATTTCTAAATGTCTGAGGACCTGTACATGAAGGTAGTTGGAGTATGACAACAGTTTTTATTTTAGGTTAATCTTTAGGATATTTTTGTTAGATACGTATTTTTCAAAACATACTTAAAATTCTCTACTAGTTTGAGTAACATTATATTTTCCAGGGCATAGTATGGATTTCATAGTACCACTTGCATATTTATATTTATTTTATTACAGATATTCTGCTGTCTATGTGATGATTAATAAAATGTCTATTATATTATAAAATCAAATAATATAACATTCATATTATTTTAAGGTATGATTTCTAGATTTAGTGGAATTTGGACTATGTTATTTGAAGCCTCATCTGCCTTCATGTCATAGACTATGGAATCGAATTTTTTTTCACTTTCATGTAAATGTCAGTAAACTGAATTTACAGTTCTTTATGAGTTTACCTTGAATTCTACGTGTCTTATGTTCTAACTGTAAAATGTGGATAATAACAATAATAATACTTATGATATTAAGTATCAGTTGTAGAGCTGTTTTGAGGCTAAATTGCACAATCCATGTAAAGTAATTTGCAAAATTATTTATAAAATTTGTGTAGTCTCAGTATTGAACAAAGTGGTTATTACATAGTAACTAGTCAATAAATATCACTGATATTAGTAAAAGTTCTAGTATTATTAGCAAATGACAAACAATATACTGAGTTTTTTAATTAGAGAGATGGATATGGTAAATAGAATCTTGATGTTGAAAATAATTTTTAATAAGCAGAAATAAATGCAGAGCAAAAAGAACCCTTATCCATTGCTGATGGGAATTCCTATTAGAAGAGCTGCTTTGGAAGACAGTATGGAAAAGTTTACACAGTTCATCATAGACTCAGCAATCCCTGTGCATAGGTATTGATTCAAATAAATTGAAAACTCATATTTACACAAACACCTGCACATGAATATTTGTAGCATCTTTATTCAGAAACTGGAAGCAACCAAGATGCCCATCAACAGGGGAATGGATGGACAGACTGATACCTCTGTGCAATGGAATATCTATTCAACAATGAAAAGGAGACTATACTAATTCATACAAAATCATGGCTGAATCTAAATGCCTTTTGCCAAGTGAAAGAAACCAGAACCCAAAATGATATTTATTGTAATATTCCATTCATATAACATATCAGAAAGGCAAGTCTATAGGAACAGAAAATGATCAGTGGTTACCAGAGTTTGGAGGAATGAAATGTGATTTGATGACAAAAAAGATATACAGAGAATATTTTAGGGTGATGTTCTATATGATACTGGGGTGCTGGATACCTCGTTCTATGTCCAAACCTAGAGAAATATATTTCACAAAGTGTAAACTTTAATGTATGAAAACCTAAAAAAAAAAAATCAACCAGGATGTCATGATGAAATAAAAACTGTGAAGAATGAATCTAACCATATTAAAAACGTATCAAATAACCTTACTGAAGAGGGTGGAGTGAATAAGGAGCAGACTTGAGCTGACTTCAGGAACATTGGCAAACAGTGTTTTTACTGGAAACATTAACGTTAACAACAAAAAGGACTGTCCAAAAACATGGTAGTCCATTTGTTTTTGTTTTTGTTTTCCTCAGAGAAATATAGTTTAACAATTCTGAAACTCTTCACATGTATTTAAAAGATTAAAAATAAGTAATAAATGATAGATAGTGAGAGCCTGGATTCTTACTGTCAGAAATTTTCCAGATAATATCAATAGATACTGCACCTTCCAGGGGTGAAACTTAATTTTCTCTTCCTCTTACGTGGGGATGGATTAAGAGACTCACTTTCAAAAATGAAGTATGGGAGAGACCTTCAAGATGGCGGAGGAGTAAGACATGGAAATCACCTTCCTCCTACAAATACATCAGAAATACATCTACATGTGGAAAAACTCCTACAGAACACGTACTGAATGCTGGCAGAAGACTTCAGATTTCCCAAAAGGCAAGAAACTCCCCACGTACCTGGGTAGGCAAAAGAAAAAAGAAAAAACAGAGACAAAAGAAGAGGGACAGGACCTGCCCCTCTGGGAGGGAGCTGTGAAGGAAGAAAGTTTACACACACTAGGAAGCCCCTTCACTGGTGGAGTCAGGGAGTGGTGGGGAGGGAAGCTTCGGAGCCACAGAGGAAAGCGCAGCCACAGGGGTGCAGAGGGCAAAGTGGAGAGATTCCCGCACAGAGGAGTGGTGCCCACCAGCACTCACCAGCCCGAGAGGCTTGTCTGCTCACCCGCCGGGGTGGGCGGGGGCTGGGAGCTGAGGCTCGGGCTTCGGTCGGATCCTAGGGAGAGGACTGGGGTTGGCGGCGTGAACACAGCCTGAAGGGGGCTAGTGCGCCACAGCTAGCTGGGACAGAATCCAGGAAAATCTGGAGCTGCCGAAGAGGCAAGAGACTTTTTTTGGCCTCTTTGTTTCCTGGTGCGCGAGGAGAGGGGATTAAGGGAGCCGCTTAAAGGAGCTCCAGAGACGGGCGCGAACCGTGGCTATCGGCGCGGACCCCAGAGACGGGCATGAGACGCTAAGACTGCTGCTGCAGCCACCAAGAAGCCTGTGTGCAAGCACACGTCACCATCCACACCTCCCCTCCTGGGAGCCTGTGCAGTCCCACACTGCCAGGGTCCTGTGATCCAGGGACAAGTTCCACAGGAGAACATGCATCACGCCTCAGGATGTTGCAACGTCATGCCAGTCTCCGTCGCTGAAGCCTCGACCTGCATTCTGTCCCCCTCCCTCCCCCTGGCCTGAGTGAACCAGAGACCCTGAATCAGCTGCTCCTTTAACCCTGTCCTGCCTAAGCAAAGAACAGATGCCCTCAGGAGACCTACACACAGAGGCAGGGCCAAATCCAAAGCTGAACCCCAGGAGCTGTGAGAACAAAGAAGAGAAAGGGAAATTTCTCCCAGCAGGCTCAGGTGCAGCAGATTAAATCTCCACAATCAACTTGATGTACACTGCATCTCTGGATACATGAAGAGACAACAAAACATCCCAAAAATGAGGCGGTGGACTTTGGGAGCAACTATACACTTGGGGTTTGCTTTCTGCATCTAATTTTTTTTCTGGTTTTATGTTTATCTTAGTTTAGTATTTAGAGTTTATTATCTTTGGTAGATTTCTTTATTGATTTGGTTGCTCTCTTCCTTTTTTTTTCTTATATATATATATTTTTTTTTTCCCTTTTTGTGAGTGTGTATGTGTATGCTTCTTTGTGTGATTTTGTCTGTATAGCTTTGCTTTTACCATTTGTCCCAGGGTTCTGTCTATCCTTTTACTTTGTTTCTTTTTTTATTACTTTTAATTTTTTTTTAAATTTTTAATATTTTTTCTTATATTTTCTTTTCTTTCTCTCTTTCTTTCTCTCTCTCTTTCTTTCTTTCTTTCTTCCTTTCTTCCTTTCTTTCTTTCTTCCTTCCTTCCTTCCTTTCTTTCTTTCTTTCTTTCTTTCTTTCCTTCTTTCTTTCTTTCTTTCTTTCTTTCTTTCTTTTATTCTCCATTTTCTTCAGAGCTGTGAGGCTGACAGGGTCTTGGTGCTCCAGCTGGGAGTCAGGCCTGTGCCTCTAAGGTGGGAGAGCTGAGTTCAGGTAAGTTGTCCACCAGAGACCTCCTGACTCCACGTAATATCAAATGGCAAAAGCTATCCCACAGATCTCCATCTCAATGCTAAGGCCCAGCTTCACTCAATGACCAGTAAGCTAGAGTGCTGGACACCTTATGCCAAACAAATAGCAAGACAGGAACACAACCCCACCCATTAGCAGAGAGGCTACATAAAATCAATAAGGCCACAGACACCCCAAAACACACCACCAAATGCGGTCCTGCCCGCCAGAAAGACAAGATCCAGCCTCATTCATCAGAACACAGACACCAGTCCCCTCAACCAGGAAGCCTACACGACCCACTGAACCAACCTTAGCCACTGGGGACAGACACCAAAAACATTGGGAATTACGAACCTGTATCCTGCGAAAAGGATACCACAAACACAGTAAGTTAAGCAAAATGAGAAGAGAGAGAAACACACAGCAGATGAAGGAGCAAGGTAAAAACCCAACAGACTAAACAAATAAAAAGGAAGTAGGCAATCTACCTGAAAAAGAATTCAGAGTAATGACAGTAAAGATATCCAAAATCTTGGAAATAGAATGGAGAAAATACAAGAAACGTTTAACAAGGACCTAGAAGAACTAAAGAGCAAACAAACAATGATGAACAACACAATAAATGAAATTAAAAATTTTCCAGAAGGAATCAATAGCAGAATAACGGAGGCAGAAGAAGGTATAAGTGACCTGCAAGATAAAATAGTGGAAATAACTACCACAGAGCAGAATAAAGAAAAAAGAATGAAAAGAACTGAGGACAGTCTCAGAGACCTCTGGGACAACATTAAACGCACCAACATTTGAATTATAGGGGTCCCAGAAGAAGAAGAGAAAAAGAAAGGGACTGAGAAAATACTTGAAGAGATTATAGTTGAAAACTTCCCTAACATGGGAAAGGAAATAGTCAATCAAGTCCAGGAAGCAGAGAGAGTCCCATACAGGATACATCCAAGGAGAAACATGCCAAGACACATATTAATCACTATCAAAAATTAAATACAAACAAAAAATATTAAAAGCAGCAAGGGGAAAACAACAAATAATATACAAGGGAATCCCCATAAGGTTAACAGCTGATCTTTCAGCAGAAACTCTGCAAGCCAGAAGGGAGTGACAGGACATATTTGAATTGATGAAAGGAAAAATACCTACAACCAAGATTACACTATTCAGCAAGGATCTCATTCAGATTCGATGGAGAAATTACACCTTTACAGACAAGCAAAAGCTAAGAGAATTCAGCACCACCAAACCAACATTACAACAAATGCTAAAGAAACTTCTCTAGGCAGGAAACACAAGAGAAGGAAAAGACCTACAACACCAAACCCAAAACAATTAAGAAAATGGTAAAAGGAACATACATATCGATAATTACCTTAAATGTAAATGGATTAAATGCTCCAACCAAAAGACATAGACTGGCTGAATAGATACAAACACAAGACCCGTGTATATGCTGTCTGCAGGAGACCCACTTCAGACCTAGTGACACATACAGACTGAAAGTGAGGAGATGGAAGAAGATATTCCATGCAAATGGAAATCAAAAGAAAGGTGGACAGGCAATTCTCATATCAGACAAAATAGATTTTAAAACAAAGACTATTACAAGAGACAAAGAAGGACACTACATAATGATCAAGTGATTAATCCAAGAAGAAGATAGAACAATTGTAAATATTTATGCACCCAACATAGGAGCACCCCAATACATTGGGCAACTGCTAACAACCATAAAAGTGGAAATTGACAGTCACACAATCATAGTAGGGGACTTTATCACCCCATTTTCACCAATGGACAGATCATCCAAAATGAAAATAAATAAGGAAACACAAGCTTTAAATGATACAGTAAACAAGATGGAATTAATTGATATTTATAGGACATTCCATCCAAGAGCAACAGAATACAGTTTCTTCTCAAGTGCTCAGGGAACATTCTCCAGGATAGATCATATGTTGTGTCACAAATCAAGCCTTGGTAAATTTAAGAAAATTGAAATCCTATCAAGTTTCTTTTCTGATCACAGCAATATGGAACTGAATATCAATTACAGGAAAAAATCTGTAAAAAACACAAACGCATGGAGGCTAACCAATACACTACTAAGTAACCAAGAGATCACCAAAGAAATGAAAGAGGAAATCAAAAAATAACTATAAAAAATGACAATGAAAACACGACAACCCAAAACCTATGTGATGCAGCATAACAGTTCTAAGAGGGAAATTTATAACAGTACAATCCTACCTCAAGAAACAAGAAACATCTCAAATAAACAACCTAACCATACACATAAAACAATTAGAGAAAAATGAGCAAAAAAACCCCAAAGTTACCAGAAGGAAAGAAATGATAAAGAACAGATTAGAAATAAATGAAAAAGAAATGAAAGAAACAATAACAAAGATCAATAAAACTAACAGCTGGTTTTGGAGAAGATAAAAAAAATTGATAAACCATTAGCCAGACTACTCAAGAAAGAAAAAAAGGTGAAGACTCAAATCAACAGTATTAGAAATGAAAAAGGAGAAGTAACAACTGACAATGCAGAAATACAAAGGATCATGAGAGATTACTACAAGAAACTCTATGCCAATAAAATGGACAACCTGGAAGAAATGGACAAATTCTTAGAAAAGCACAATGTTCCAAGACTGAACCAGGAAGAAATAGAAAATATAAACAGACCAATCACAAGCACTGAAATTGAAACTGTGATTAAAAATCTTCCAACAAACAAAAGCCCAGGACCAGATGGCTTCACAGGCAAATTCTATTAAAAATTTAGAGAAGAGCTAACACCTGTCCTTCTCAAACTCTTCAAAAATATAGCAGAGGGAGGAACACTCCCAAACTCATTCTACAAGGCCACCATCACCCTGATAGCAAAACCAGACAAAGATGTCACAAAGAAAGAAAACTACAGGCCTATATCACTGATGAACATAGATGCAAAAATCCTCAACAAAATACTAGCAAACAGAATCCAACAGCACATTAAAAGGATCTACAGTGTGAGCAAGTGGGGTTTATCCCAGGAATGCAAGGATTCTTCAATATACACAAATCAATGAATGTGATGCACCATATTAACAAATTGAAGACCAAAAACCATATGATCATCTCAATAGATGCAGAAAAACTTTTGACAAAATTCAACACCCATTTATGGTAAAATCCCTCCAGAAAGTAGGCACAGAAGGAACTTACCTCAACATAATGAAGGCCATATACGACAAACCCACAGCCAACATCATTCTCAATGGTGAAAAACTGAAACCATTTCCTCTAAAATCAGGAACAAGACAATGTTTTCTACTCTCACCACTATTATTCAACATAGTTTTGGAATTTTTAGCCCCAGCAATCAGAGCAGAAAAAGAAATAAAAGGAATCCAAATTGGAAAAGAAGAAGTAAAGCTGTCTCTGTTTACAGATGACATGCTACTATACATAGAGAATCCTAAAGATGCTACCAGAAGACTACTAGAGGTAATCCATGAATTTGATAATGTAGCAGGATACAAAATTAATGCACAGAAATCTCTAGCATTCCTATACACTAATGATGAAAAATCTGAAAGAGAAATTAAGAAAACATTCCCATTTACCACTGCAACAAAAAGAATAAAATACCTGGGAATATACCTACCTAAGGAGACAAAAGACCTGTATGCAGAAAACTATAAGACACGGATGAAGGAAATTAAAGAGGATACAAACAGATGGAGAGATATACCATGTTCTTGGATTAGACGAAACAACATTGTGAAAATCAATATACTACCCAAAGCAATCTACAGATTCAGTGCAATCCCTATAAAGCTACCAATGGAATTTTTCACAGAACTAGAACAAAAAATTTCACAATTTGTATGGAAACACATAAGACCCTGAATAGCCAAAGCAATCTTGAGAAAGAAAAACAGAGCTGGAGGAATCAGACTCCTGGACTTCAGACTATACTACAAAGCTACAGTAATCAAGACAGTATGGTACTGGCACAAAAACAGAAATATAGATCAATGGAACAGGATAGAAAGCCCAGAGATAAACCCATGAACATATGATCACCTTATTTTTGCCTTTTATGCCTTTAAAGGAGGCAAGCATATACAATGGAGAAAAGAGAGCCTCTTTAGTAAGTGATGCTGGGAAAACGGGACAGCTGCATGTAAAACAATGAAATTAGAACACTACCTAACATTGTATACAAAAATAAACTCAAAATGGATCAAAGACCTAAATGTAAGGCCAGACACTATAAAACTCTTAGAGGACAACATAGGCAGAACACTCTATGACATAAATCACAGCAAGATCCTTTTTGACCCACCTCCTAGAGAAATGGAAATAAAAACAAAAATAAACAAATGAGACCTAATGAAACGTAAAAGCTTTTGCACAGCAAAGGAAAACCTAAACAAGATGAAAAGACAAGCCTCAGAATGGGAGAAAATATTTGCAAATGAAGCAACTGACCGTGGATTAATCTCCAAAATATACAAGTAGCTCATGCAGCTCAATATCAAAAAAACAAACAACCCAATCCAAAAATGGGTTGAAGACCTAAATAGAAATTTCTCCAAAGAGGACATACAGATTGCCAATAAACACATGAAACGATGCTCAACATCACTAATCATTAGAGAAATGCAAATCAAAACTACAATGAGGTTTCACCTCACACCATTCAGAATGGCCATCATCAAAAAATCTACAAACAATAAACACTGGAAAGGGTGTGGAGAAAAGGGAATTCTCTTGCACTGCTGGTGGGAGTGTAATTGGATACAGCCACTATGGAGAACAGTATGGAGGTTCCTTAAAAAACTAAAAATGAACTACCATACGATCCAGCAATCCCACTCCTGGGCATATACCCTGAGAAAACCATTCAAAAAGTGACATGTACCACGATGTTCATTGCAGCACTACTTACAATAGCCAGGACATGGAAGCAACCTAAGTGTCCATTGACAGATGAATGGATAAAGAAGATGCAACAAATATATACAATGGAATATTACTCAGCCATAAATAGAAATGAAATTGAGCTATTTGTAGTGAGGTGGATGGACCTAGAGTCTGTCGTACGGAGTGAAGTAAGTCAGAAAGAGAAAAACAAATACTGTATGCTAACATATATATATGGAATCTCAGCAAGGTTCTGAAGATCCTAGGGGCAGGACAGGAATAAAGACGCAGATGTAGAGAATGTACTTGAGGACATGGGGAGAGGGAAGGGTAAGCTGGGACAAAGTAAGAGAGTGGCATGTACATATATTCACTACCAAATGTAAAATAGATAGCTAGTGGGAAGCAACCGCATAGCACAGGGAGATCAGTTCAGTGCTTTGTGACCACCTAGAGCGGTGGGAAAGGGAGGGTGGGAGGGAGATGCAAAAGGGAGCGCATATCGGGATATATGTATACGTATAGTTGATTCACTTTGTTTTACAGCAGAAACTAACACAACATTGTAAAGCAATTATACTCCAATAAAGATGTTAAAAAAAATAAAGTATGAAAAGGAACAATAAAATAGTAACTTTAAAAGGGAGAAAACTGGAACACACTACCTTAACTAAGTGATCAAAGTTAAAATTATCAATAATGTTATGTGGCTATTACTTACCTCTGCCATGATATGGTAAGAAGGGTATTTGACCTTTGTGACATTCTTCCCCAAAAACCGTCACTCCAGTACAATTATGAGAAAAACACCGGGAAAACCCAAAATATGAGACATTTTAGAAAATACTATACCAGCACTCTTCAAAACTGTCAAGATCATGAAAATCAAATACTGAGAAACTCACAGAAGAGGAGAATAAGGAGACCGATACAATCAATACCTAACACGGTGTCTGGATGGAACCTGGAAACAGGAAACAGACATTGATAGAAAAACAAATGAAATCTAAATACAGTCTGTAGTTTACTTAATAGTAATGTGTCAATGATTATTTCTTGTTTTGCCAAATATATCATAGTTATGGTAATATTACTAGATAAAGTGCATATGGAAACTCCTTGTACTATCTTTGCAACTTTTATGTAAATCGAACTTTATTCCAAACTAAAAAAAAAATCTATTAAAAAAGTAATAGCAGTGAATATGAAAATACATAAGTTTTTGGATATATTAAAGACAGATCAAATAATGTTTACACATGAGATATTGAATCTCCATATGATATGCTTATTTATTGCAGGGCAGTGCAAAAACTATGTCTGTACTACAGTAATTTAATCAACATACAGCAAACTATGACTCTGAATTTATGATTACTAACTTGCAAGATTAACATCACACAATGTTACCTATCAGGCAATAATATCTATACTAACTGCATAATTTTTGAAATGTCCTAGTGAAGTCCTCATTTCTATTTATCAAATGATATTTCATTTTTTTTCACAGTTTTTCAGCACTTTTATTGAGGTGTAATTTACATACCATAAAATGAACTTGTTTTAAGCGTATTAGGCAACAATTTTTAGTAGATTTACAAATTATTTCTTATTTTCATTTAAAAGCACTTTTTGCATTTTCAATATATTATTACACATTTCATACATCATCATACTGGTAGCCTTTGGAATATGTAACAATTTAGATATAATGTGTGTTTAATAAATGCTGGCTGAATCAATTAATAAAAGAAGTTCAGTCTTTGTCTCTCTTTATTTAATCACAAGAAGTAAAGAATTTCAGAGTACATGAAATTCCCACATAGAAGTCAAGCATTTTAGGATTTCTTGAATCTCATTTTATAAAATTTAGTATTATTTTAAAATTCCATTTTGTAACATCTTTAAATTCCATATGTGTGAAGAAATACCATTTCCAAATGTATCAAAATAGTTTCCCAACTCACTTTAATCTCTATAAGCCTGGGGTTTTTTCTTTTGCTAACTCTCCAAATCATTTTCTTCTTTTATTTTTTTCCCACTACATTATTTCTGGTGGATTTAAAATATTGTTAACCTATTTAGTCTTATTTCTTTTTACACAATGTTATTTAGACAAAGAAGTTAGAAAGAGTAGTTATATTTCAGGCTGAAATATATGTTTTAATTCTTGAAGCATTCATTAACTACTAAAATATTTATTGCTAGAATTTAGACATCACACACTAAATTAAAAAAAAAAAAAAAACCTGTCAAGTGTTCTTTGTATAACTAATGTTCAAATAGATACATTGGAAGACTAGTTACTATGAGAATCTATTAACTCATGAATGTAGATAATTTAAAACCCTGCCTACTAAGCTTATCTTGCTGATAACATCTCTCTCTGACTGCCTGGTACAGAATACAGAGGATTCACAAATTAGGACATTTGTATATCATCTGTCCCCAATATCAAGTTGCATGTAAAATTAAGAAGTCACTACCTAAGAATGATTCTTTGGGAAAAGTTAGCTTGGTTGTAAAAATAAACATCTCTCAGTTGAAAGTTTAACTTACCTATCATGTGACTTTGGATAGAATCTGTATGTCATAGATCACTGAGTTAAGATACTTGATAAAAGGGAAAAAATTTACATATAGTGAGTTTAATATTACTGGAAAAGAAATTTGTCTTTTATTAGGAATCAGCTTCTTTTTTAGGTTTGAGACTGCTGGTGGGAAGGTCAGCAAAAGGTTTTCATTCTTCAGTAAAACAACAATAAAACAAAACAAAACAAGGAAACAAACAATAAAACACCTTGAACTTAACCACCTTAGTTAAGAGGGAAATATTTCACATAGAGCCTAAGGAAACATGATAACATCTTTCTACTAAAGCAAATCACTGACTAGGTGGATCCAAAATACCTTTGGATCTAGAGAGCTAGAAGTTGAAGCACATAAAATATAACAAAGAAAACTGAAATAATCAAAAACCTCACAACAGACAGAAAATCATTCAGAATAATTTTATATTTTACACTCTTACTTCCTATGCAATATTTCCATATACAGCTTTAAATAAAATTGACTCCTACCATACATTTTTGTATCCTGCTTTTATTATCAAATATACGTATTTCTCATTATATAATCCTAAATCTACATGTTTAATGTAAAGTGAAAAATATTAATCATTTACCTATCACTGAATGTCAAAGGATGGATACAGTTTCAGGTAAATTTGTGTATTTGTAGTTTTTGTATCAAAAATTAGAGAACATTTCTCTCCCATTGTTTCTACTTTCCTTGTGTAGGAGGCAAGGTCATCTGCTGAGAGTTTATTTGGATATAGAAAGCAGACTGAGGAACATAATAAGATTTCTATTCCACTTGTCTAGGTAAATATGAATGTATATTGGTGGCTGTCTACTCATTTTTCTTATGATACACGGCAGCATGGGGCTACATCTGTAACAGACATGAAAAGGGCAGATGGTTGGGTTCATCTAGGATTCCAGTTTTGCTAGAATGGATGAAAGAACAAGAGATTTTAAGGGATTTGTAAGATAATTTTTGAGACAAGGCCCTTGGAAACCAGATTATATAGTCAGGCAGGGAAATCTAAATGGGAGTTAAATTTCCATCAAAGAAATTTAAGCATGCAGCTCTCTGTCCACACCCTTATTTATATCAGAAACTGAGGGAGTCCACCCTCCACCGAGATAGTATCCTCCTTTCTCCACCATGGTGGTGTCAAAGTATAATTTACAAATATAGAATGTGTTGATGGTAAAGATTTATTTAATGAGGAAATCAACAGGAGAGTAAGCCTGATAGAAAGAGGTTTTGAAGAAGGGAGGTTTACTTAATCAGTTACGGAAGGCATGCTACAGAAGTTCGCTAAGTTAGCGACAACACTGTTTACTATCCTATTATGTGCAAAACAGAAATCTTTGAATTTATCTACCAAACAGAAATAATTTTCATTCTTATTGGGAAAAACTATACAAGTAAACATGTAACAACACAGAGTCTAGGCTCTTACGGATGGTAAATAGCAAGTCAAAAACCGAAAAAAAAGTGTTTTCCTTAGATAATTAAATAGTCCCTAAGCAGTACTGTTAAACAATGCTCTAATATGATATTGAATAGACATTTAGTCCATCCTTTGCCTTGTATCCAAATTTGGATATTTTTCTTAACGAAAGAAATATGTATTATCTCTTAAAAACCACACTTACCGCCCAGGCTAAATTCCTACCAGACTGTTTGTTTTTGACCTGATTAGATATTTGGAGACTATAGCAAATACACTTTCCCCTGTTTTATAACCATTTTTACCCATCTATTTTTGTCTAGAATTTTCAGTTTCTCCCTGGATGTGGAAAATATGATAGCAAGGAATGGAGGGTCATGGGTTTGTCTATCTTCTCAGACTGTCATGAGGTAAAGGCTATGTAGGCAAGCACTGAACCCTCAGCCCCAATCCAGTTCCGTCTGCTTTCTAGTGAAAAACCAATTAAATTCTGGCATTGGCTGTCATTCAGTTAAATTCTTCAATGTTATAAAATTCCACCTTGTTTGCGTCTTCATGGGGATTTACTCGTATTATCTCATCACTCAGGGAGTGGAGACCTCCTTCCATTATAGCGTGCTTGGTGTCGCTATTTGCTCATAGGAGAAGGAAAAGTGAGACAAACCATTTCAGAGGCTATTTTGAGTTGTACTATATTTGAACCAGGTTTTTGATCAATGTTACAGATCTTTCCATCAAGTGAAATGATTAAGAAAGTTAGTATTTATAGTTCCCTATCTTATGCAAAACGTTTACTTATGAAGTAGATTTTGTGTATGTTATTTTGTCACGTAAAAGAGACTTCAGATTTAATATGATAATGTTTAAATTTATTTGTAAGCATCTTGACCATAACCTTAATTTTTTTTTTGTTATACTAACGAGATATTTTTAGAAGAGTTCAGTGAACTCAAATCTGAAAATAACAAAAACAAAAAAGAGCTGTTGAGCCTGGATATTTGCTGCTTTTTGTAACACTCTGACAAAGTCGTGCATTTTTAATGAATATTTGTGAATCCGTATTTCTAATTATTCATTAAAATTCATTGTTAGATGCTATGAATATGCTACAGCATTAATTTCCATGAATATAAAATGAAAATCAAAACACATGATGTTAAATCTGCAGAAACATTTCTCCAATACGATACTAGAGTTCATAATTATAAATACTTTATAAGTTTCATAATTTTACCAATAGTTTTAATTCAAATTTAATAGAATATCTTTACACATTAATTGACCAAAATGCTAAACTTAATTACTAAGTAAAAAAATTGAGCATGTGTTCTTTTATTTCAAAAAATATTAACTGATAAAGAATTTCTGAGGTGAACCACCACTAGTTTCACCTGTGAAACCTTAAAAAACAAAATCACACACACAAAAATACCTACCCAGGGAATTCCCTGGCAGTCCAGTGTCTAGGACTCTGTGGCTTTACTGTCAAGGGTGAAGGTCAGGGAGGTTCTGTCAGCCGCTTGGTGCAGCAAAAAACAAAACAAAACAAAACAAACAATGACAACAAAAAAAAACCAACAAACACCTACCCAACTTAGATTTCATGGATCAAAGTCTTCAGGGATAAGGTGGATGGATGCATGAGTGAATTTTTTTAAGCTCCACCGGTAACTTGCTTGTAGATAAATTTTTTTTGACATTTACAGAAATTTCTCTTGTAATTCTCTTAGCATTGTTAGCAAGTATTTACAGTATATACTAAAAAGGGACTAGTTCTTATCCAGGGAATTCTATAAAGACACATTCATTGGTTCAGCAAATATTTACTGGAAAGCCTGCTCTTTCAGGATTGATAATTCAGCAGTAAATGAGACAAACACGGTCACCCTCTCATAGAGTTCCCATGATAATAGGGGAAAAATAACATATACAAATACACATAAATTTACTCAGATATAATATCTCAGTTGCTGAAGTCTACACAGGCAAATGACACAGAGTGGAAGAAATTAACATTTAATATCAGATGGTCAGGTAGGTCATCTCTGAGGAAGTAATATACTATTCTGAGATCTAAGTAACTTGAGGGAGCAATTCCTAAAAGATGTAGAGAAGAAGATTTCAGGAAGAAAAAACAACAGCAAAAGGACTTGGATAAGGGTGGGCTTGGAATAGTTACAGACCAGCAAAGTGATAGATATCCCTAGAAGAGACTCAAAAAGGGGGAGGGTCAGATGGGGTTAAGGGTCAAATTATGAATGGACTAATAATGCAAGATAAGCTGTTAGATTTTGTGCAAAGAGGTAACATAACCTGAATTACAATTTCAAAATAACACCCTGGCTGCTGTATGCAGAATAAGTTCTGAAGGTGAAGAGTAATGGAAAGAGGCAGACTAGTTTGGCAGTGAAGGCAAACAACCAGCCAGATACGCTGGTGGTTTAGACTAGGCTGATAGAAGTGGAGGTCATGAAAATGGTTACTTTGCACATGTATGTTTAGAGGAGACCCTTTATTACATCATCTACTCTCTGTAGACATGAATAACTGTTATGATTTCCTGGAGCGTTTCTGCATTTGACATACAGAAACACAAAATATTGAACACCAAAATTATCTTTCTCCTATTATTCCTCCAAAATAGAACCTTCCACTAAATTTCCTACTTTGATTGATGACACCCTTTTATTCAAACCAGAGAACTGTGGTGCCTTCCAGGCACTTCTCTTTCACCCCACTTTGACAGTCATTTCCTTGGGTCACTGGTAGATACCTCTCCAAATTGCCCTCACCTCACCTCCATGTTGATTCTTCCTTAACCTTTGTTTCATCTCTCACCTGGACTCTTGATCTAATTGTAAAATTTTCTGCCTTTGTCTTTTACCTTTCCACAAAGACAATATTGTGATTATTTTACTCCTACACTTTTATCCTTCAGTGATTTCTATTAATTTTTAACATACTTTTAAACTTCTCAGATTATCTACCTTCCACCTAGACCCAACTCTTCCCTTCCTGAGGCATTACATCCTACAGTAATGCCAAATTAGTTTGCAGTTTGCATGCATGGTATATTGTTTAAAACTTTCTCCTCCCAGTATGCTCTTTTCTCTTCATCTACTTGACAAACTTCTTTTGAAATTCATTGAAGTTCCCAGGATCAAAATAAAGAGACTGAATTTATCTATATCCATTTATTCTGTTTGGGACTTCACCTCTTATGTGACAAGCCCCTTTTCCCCAACCAGACAAAATTAATCACCAACTTCTCTGTAATTGATCATATCTCTTTTTAGAAGCTTTCTGAGGTAAAGAATCATACATTGCTTTTGAAAATATGGTGGCTTGCACACTTTCAGTTCTCTTTCAGTATTCTTTGTAATTCAACTACAACAATAGAGGAAAGATAACTACTAAATAATATAGACTATTTAAAGATACGTCCTTAAAGTATTGAATAATCCCTTACACAGACTCTTGTTTGATCTTGGTCTAGAGCATCTACTTTTGTCATTTGGTTTTGTGTCAACAATTGACTTCAAAACCTCAGGTCAGTTTTTTTCTCATGTAATTTGATGAATAACCTCCTTGTGTGGGATATGAGACTTCCCAATATCTGCAGGTGCTCAGGGCTCACATATTAAGATGCAGAAATGTCATCAACCACATTTCTCTAGTTCTGGCTATTTTTTTTCTAATTCACTACTGCACATATATAGTATGAATTTAAGAATTCAGATATGCTTCTTATATAAAGATACTTGCTTCAGAAAATCACCTGTGCAATGGCTTTCCCTGCTAAGATGCATTGAGAAGACTGATTTCTGGGCAGAAAAACACTTTAAAATATTTTCTCTAGTACAAAAGATAAATAAATCCTCAGCCATTTCTTTGATTGCATAATTAACTGCCTTACTATATCCTAACCTCCATCTTTTCTAAAGCCTGCTAGCTCCACTAAATAATATATAGGTAATCCATATCAGTTGGGATCCAGACAGGAAAACAGAAACCATACTAATTATTTTAACTGGAAAAATTAATATAAGAAATTAAACAGTAATTAGAGGACAGAAAGGCAGAGGGGGAAAACAGAAGCATAACAGGAATCATATAACAGAAGCAGCTACTGTCTCTAATGTTTTGTGAGGAAAGGGCAGAGGTTGCAGTCTATTAGAGCAGGAGAACCTTGCAGGAGAACTCCTACGAAGGAGTTCCAACCTTTGAAGATGAGAAAGAAGCCACCTGGAGCTGGCATCTCAGGAACTCAGAGCAGGGCTTCTTCACAACTGAGACTCAGACATTTGAGTAGGAATGCTGCCCAGCTTGTCTCTGAAGGCTACCATGGGCTGCTTTGGGGACAGTTGAAAAAACATTGCAAACTAGACAAACTGCTTGGGAGAGAATGACAAATTGCTGTTAAGATGGCACTGACAGGACCAACTGAACAGAAGCAGTAAGTCCTTTCTTTGTCTTCTTTCTTTCCCATCTCCCTCTAGTGATCGGCCAAAGGAGAATTGTGGTTTGTAAAATCCCAGTCCGAGTTCCAAAAGCAAGTTGGAAGTGGAGACATAGCGGAATAACAACAGCTGAATAACCAATACACAATCCTTACAGGAACTATTGCCATTAATTTGAACGTCTGATGTACATATTAATTCACAGAATAAAGGGATCCATGAGTTGTGTCCTTTGAACACAGGCTTCATGCTATGTTGAGTGATATCCGAACTACTGTCAACCTACAGGTAATGAGTAAGACAAATTCATGTTCCTGGTTAATTATTTGTTATTTACAGATGCAAAGCCAAATTCTTTGCAATGTTTTCATTAGTAAGCAATCACCTGAATTTCCTCCTGTGGCCAAAGAGATAAAGTCAACCTAAGTTTTCACAGAATGCTTTAACAGTCTGAACCAATTATGAATTAAGTTATTTCTATGCTAATAGTCATTAGCATATTCCTCTATATGTAGAACAATGTCTAATCAATTTGAATTGCATTATCCAGATGATTATATTGTTGCACTAGAATGAACTGTCATGGGTGCAATGCTACTGCTGCACTTTTTGCAATTGGTGTGTCCCCAATATCCAGCATGGTGTCAGACATGAAGGGAACCCTCAATATATTATTGGTATACAAAACAAAAGTCATTTATTCTTTCAAATCATGCCTTGAGACATTTTACATTTTCACTAACTAGAATACCAGGATAATATCCAAAAAGCCAGTGACTTGAAAGTATTAATATTACACTTATTTCCAAAGTTTCTAGCTCTCATCCAAAGATACATTCATTGTGAAAATCTGCCTTCACAAGAAAAAGGTAAATTTTATTTAATGCCTAATTATATAATGTAAATTCAATATGTATGATTTAATGTTGATTATAAAGCCTTAGTATTTTTAGGTTCCTATATTTCATTAAGAGAAATGAAAGAATATGCTGCAGACTGATATGGCTTTTTCAATCATTCACTGTTTCTTTAATTAAAATACATTTAAAAATGTGCTATAAATCACAATGCTCACTGAGGTCAGATGGAGTACAATGCATTAAAGATCTAAAATGATCTTGAGGGACTTCCCTGGTGGTGCAGTGGTTAAGAATCCTCCTGCCAATGCAGTGGACACGGGTTCGAGTCCTGGTCCGGGAAGATCCCACATGCCGCAGAGAAACTAAGCCTGTGCACCACAACTACTGAGCCTGCGAGCCACAACTACTGAGCCCTCGTGCCACAACTACCGAAGCCTACACGCCTAGAGCCCATGCTCTTCAACAAGAGAAGCCACCCCAATAAGAAGCCTGTGCACCACAACGAAGAGTAGCCCCTGCTCCCCACAACTAGAGAAAACCCGCGTGCAGCAACGAAGACCCAATGCAGCCAAAAATAAATAAATTGATTTAAAAAAATGCTTTTGAAAGCATCTATGTTAAATGTAGTGGTGCAAACAAAAACATATATATGTTACGTATATGTACATAGTACATATATTCAAATTAGCTTTAAAAACAATGTATTAAAATAAAACATTTTATAATTGTTTATATTTATAAAATCTTCAAAATGAAATTCATGTTTTACACTAGATATATTATTATATTGTATATTAATACTTCATGTTTTTATGTTTTATATTATGTCAAATACATAATATATCTCTATCTATCTATCTATCTGATTTGTTAGTATTATAACTGTGATAGTTAATTTTATATGTCAACTTGATTGAGCCATGGATGCCCAGATTAAACAGTGTTTCTGGGTATGTCTGTGAAAATGTTTCTGGATGAGATTAACATTTAAATTGGTGGACTCTGTAAAGTAAATTGCCCTCCCAGGTGTAGTTGGGGATCCTCAATCCATTGAGACCCTGAATAGAACAACAGGCAGTGGAAAGAGGAATTCATTCTTATTTTCCTGCCTCACTGGTGGAACTGGAACATCTCAACTTTTCTTCTCTTTTTTTTTTTTTTTTTTTTAAAGTTATACAATTATGTATTTATTTATTTATTTATTTATGGCTGTGTTGGGTCTTCGTTTCTGTGAGAGGGCTTTCTCTAGTTGCGGCAAGTGGGGGCCACTCTTCATCGCTGTGCGCGGGCCTTTCAGTATTGCGGCCTCTCTTATCGCGGAGCACAGGCTCCAGACGCGCAGGCTCAGTAATTGTGGCTCACGGGCCTAGTTGCTCCGCGGCATGTGGGATCCTCCCAGACCAGGGCTCGAACCTGTGTCCCCTGCATTGGCAGGCAGATTCTCAACCACTGCGCCACCAGGGAAGCCCCAACTTTTCTTCTCTTGCTCTCTACCAGTTCCCCTGGTTCTCAGGCCTTTTGACTCAGACTGAATGACATCACTGGCTTTCCTGGGTCTCCAGTTTGCAGACAGCAGATTATGGGTCTTCTCAGCCTCCATAGTCTCATGAGCCAATTCCTCCTAATAAAGCTCCATATATATTTTATTGGTTTATTTCTCTGAAGAGCCCTAACATAACAACCAGTCAAGGACCAATGTATTCTATCCATGGTATAATACATAGAGAACATAAAGAGAAATAAGACCACCTTTATCCTCAAGAAAGTTGCAGTTTTATCTTTAAGTAATTGACTTCTCAATCTTATCAGTAGGTCACAAGTATTTTGGAATAGTGATGGTGTCAATAATAATAATAAATATTTAAAGAAATAACAATAATAATATTTTGAATTTTCATAACATTTCTCAAAATGATTCTGGATACATTCCCTGATTTCTTATTTTGATCTATGAATTAATGCTAAGATGTAGAAAATTTGCATGCTATCTTCCTTTTACATATAACAAAAATGAAGTCAGTGGTAGTTCATAAATAATAAGATTTGTATACTTTAATTTTTATGTATAATTGAACTTAAAATTTAAGTTTAAAGATATTATTCCACAATTAAATTATATGATTATTCCCCATATTATAAAAAACTAAAGTTTTCTAGAATTTGAAGTAAAAACGTGGTTTGCCATTTGCCCATGAGACGGTTAACAGTCTGAAGTTTCTAAGCATAAATGCCAATGTGAAACATTGTTTCTTCTTCTACATTCCTTCAGGATCTAATTTATGTGTTTTCTTTTGCGATTCACTCTTCCCAAAGCAGAAAGTATTGTTTTCTTTTCTATGCTCCAGTGGCAAAATTCTTAATTCTACCTTAGAAAATGTATCCTACATAAACACTTTCCAGATCTTCTCAGAGTGTAATTTTATTTGGACCTGAAAGGAATAGAGGCTCTGAAATGTTTAAGAACGTGAAGACACCTCGGTTACACTTGTCTCTACAAACTCACTCATATACGTTCAAAATTCAGGATGGGATTTGGGATCCTGAAACTTCCTATATGGGTCTCCCAAATGCCAAAAGAGGAAAAGCAAATGCCTTTATTGATCTAGATGAGCAGGTTACAACCTCTGAATGAAGGAAAATTCTAGTAGACTTGGATGATGCTAAGGCAGAAACACCTGGAAAGAACACCTGTAAGTAAAGCTACCGCTTCCTCTATTTACATCCATGGCTTCAATCGAAGTACAAGGAAATGCCAATCTCAAGTACACCTAAGAGAGCAGAGAAAAAGACATGAAAGAAAGGTAGGGAAAGCTAACTCACAATGTGTTTGTAAGTAAGGGCATGGCTAATCCTACAAGGTTCTATGGAGTTGGCATGACCCTTCATGATTGTCTCAAATTGTGGCATGAGGACAAGGCCTTCATAGCCGCATATCAGCTGGTTGATGGGCTTCAGGACCTGCTATCCTAAAACATAGCACCTTGGCATGTTGAATATCTTAAGCTGAAGGAGTTTGAGCATAGTCAGAAGCAGGAACTTCACTCGGATTTCCCCCAAATCTTGCCCATCTTCCCTGAAAGCAGGAGACAGTCTTCCATGCAAGAGATAGCCTCTCTGTACCAGAAGGAAGACGTTCTTATCACCAGAGTTAGGAAATTTGGGGCCAAGGTATCTGTAAAAACAAACCTTGTTAAACTAACCTTTATCCTTCTAGTTACTTCTTCACCATTTATTACCCTTTGCCCAAATCCCTCTGTCTTGTCAATTTATCTCAAATGTATTGTTTCTTTGTCTAAAAGGTGTAAAAGCTTCCTGCTCTGATCACTTCTTCAGGTTTTCACTCTCTTGGGAATACTGCCATGTACATGTAAAAATTCAATAAAATAGGTATGATTTTCTCCTATTTATCTGTCTTTGTAAGTTTAATTTTTAGAACTAGCCAGGGCCTGAAGAGTATCAAGGAAAACTTTTTTTCTCTCCTCTACAGTCATTGACTGTAGGCAGACCGCTGGAAGGAGGAATAACCTTGGGGAGACATTTCCCTGGGGCAAGTCCCAGTGAGAGGCACCTGTGAACATTCAACTGCTGATACTTTTTAACAACACATAAATTGATACATTGGCCCTGAAGCGGACATCCAGGCAGATCATCACATTATTCATGACAATAATCTCTCAAAGATTAAATGTTTCCCATCTGTATGTCTTCTTTGGAGAAATGTCTCTTTAGAGGCACATGAAAAGATGCTCAACATTGCTAATTATTAGAGAAATGCAAATCACAACTACAGTAAGATACTGCTTCACACTAGTCAGAATGACCGTCATCAAAAAATCTGCAAACAATTAATGCTGGAGAGGGAGTGGAGAAAAGGGAACCCTCCTACACTGTTGGTGGTAATGTAAACTGGTACCACCACTATAGAGAACAGTATGGAGGTACATTAAAAAATTAAAAATAGAGCTACGATATGATCCAGCAATCACACTCCTGAGAATATATCTGGAGAAAAACATGGTTCGAAAGGACACATGCACCCCAATGTTCATTTCTGGACTATTTACAATAGCCAAGACATGGAAACAACCTAAATGTCCATTGACAGATGAATGGATAAAGAAGCTGTGGTTCATATATACAATGGAATATTACTCAGCCATTAAAAAGAATGAAATAATGCCATTTGTAGCAACATGGATGGACCTGAAAATTATCATACTAAGTGAAGTGAGACAGAGAAAGACAAATATCATAAGATATCACATATGCAGAATCTAAAAAAATGATACAAATGAACTTATTTACAAAACAGAAACAGACTCACATACTTAGAGAAGGAACTTATGGTTATCACAGGGAAGGGTGGGAGGAGGAAGACTGGGAGTTTGGGATTGATATGTACACACTGCTATATTTAAAATAAAATGCATTTCCATGAAAAGAAAATTAAATTTTTTCCATTAATATTAAATTTATTTACATGCATGTTTCTTTTGTCACTAATATTAATGCAAATATTTCTTCCATTATATTTCCTAAAAGATTTTTTACTGAAGAAAAACTTGATTTTTGTCTAATAATTATATAACTAACATTTTAGTGAATTACTTTTTAATTTTATTACCTTAGGTTCCACAGATATATGATTATTCCCATAGGCATATCTAGTCTACTCTAAGTTAAAATAGCAATTTGTTCCTGGAAAAACAAAATCAGATAAATTATCATCATTAGAGCATTAAGTATAAACTACCTTATTGGTCAACCATTTCTTCAGTAGTCAACAAATGAAGCAAACATGTGATAGTCAATGTAAGGAAGCAGCTGCACAGCACAGGAAAATCAGCTCGGTGCTTTGCTACCACCTAGAGGGGTGGGATAAGGAGGGTGGGAGGGAGATGCAAGAGGGAGGGGATATGGGGATATACGTATGCATATAGCTGATTCACTTTGTTATACAGCAGAGACTAACACAACACTGTAAAGCAATTACACTCCAATAAAGATGTTAAAAAAAAGATACAAAAGAACAGTACAGACGAAATCAATATTAACAAAGCAAACGATGCATGAAATTGCAACTACTCTGCACTGACAAAGCTAGAGTAGTCTGAAAGAAGACCTTAACCGTACGGTGCCAAATACTCACCTAAAAAGATAACTGCCTGGCTGCTTTCCTTTCTGTGTTCAGCTGTTCTCAAGCCATGGGAAACCCAAATCAGCTCAATTATGCCAAAAAATGCCTCTCACCAGGGAAAAGGATGTAGAAAGTAACTCCTAAAATGTCAAATTCTTGTAAGTCAAATGAGCATCTTTCAGGTTTTAACTGTTGCCATAATACTTTTCATCCTTCTCAGTTTTTTATAAAATTAGACAATCAGAGAACTGGTTGACACGTTAAAAATGTTAAATAATCATAATAGTCATCACCTTTTCCTGTTCCTCTTGTTAATGAGAGGCTCATGTGTTTCACCATTAGTTATGATGACAGAAATTTTTCTCTCTCACTTTATTGTTTCTCTTCTTATACATGAATATAAAGATGAAATGGAGAACTATATATACATATATATACAGTTATAGAAAAATTATGTTAAGGGAGTATCTAATTTCTCATTATGTTCCAAACTAATCGATATGCTTAGAATTTATTTCTTTCTCTGCTGGTTGCTAAAGACATCATTACTTATTGTATCATTTCTTTTTTTGTTGTCTAATTGTTTTTTCCTGGTAATTTTTCTCAAAAACCCATGGAGCGGGTCTAACTCATTCAGGTTTGCATATTTAAACATATCTTCTGTTACTTTTTACTTTGAATGGGATTTTAACTAGAAATAAAATCTGACACTTTTTGTTTTCTGAGATTTAAAACATTTTTTCTACTATGTTCTATCATTGATTGCCACCCTGGAGAAATCTAAATCTACCCTGATCTTTCTCTTCTAAGGTTTTTCCCTGTGTCTGTGTATTTTCTTGTCTGGATGCTCAGAGAATTTTTTATTGATGATTTCTAGTGAATTTTAAAAAAATCTATGTTTGTATGAATCTATTTGAATATTGTTTCCCAGGAGTCAAGTTGTCTTCTTTCTTTTTTATTTTTTTGCTTATTTTTATTTTTATTTCTTTTAACATCCTTATTGGACTATAATTGCTTTACAATGGTGTGTTAGTTTCTGCTTTATAACAAAGTGAATCAGTTATACATAAACAAATGTTCCCATATCACTTCCATCTTGCATCTCCCTCCCTCCCACCTTCCCTATCCAACCCCTCTAGGTGGTCTCAAAGCATGGAGCTGATCTCCCTGTGCTATGCGGCTGCTTCCCACTAGCTATCTATTTTACATTTGGTAGTGTATATATGTCCATGCCACTCTCTCACTTTGTCACATCTTACCCTTCCCCCTCCCCATATCCTCAAGTCCATTCTCTAGTAGGTCTGTGTCTTTATTCCAGTCTTGCCCTTAGGTTCTTCATGACCTTTTTTTTTTTCTTAGATTCCATATATATGTGTTAGCATACTGTATTTGTTTTTCTCTTTCTGACTTACTTCACTCTGTGTGACAGACTCTAGGTCCATCCACCTCACTACAAATAGCTCAATTTTGTTTCTTTTCATGGCTGAGTAATAGTCCATTGTATATATGTGCCACATCTTCTTTATCCATTCATCTGTTGTTGGACACTTAGGTTGCTTCCATATCCTGGCTATTGTAAATAGAGCTGCAATGAACATTTTGGTACATGACTCTTTTTGAATTATGGTTTTCTCAGAGTATATGCTCAGTAATGGGATTTCTGGGTCGTATGGTAGTTCTATTTTTAGTTTTTTAAGGAACCTCCATACAGTTCTCCATAGTGGCTGTATCAATTTACATTCTCACCAACAGTGAAAGAGGGTCCCCTTTTCTCCACACACTCTCCAGTATTTATTGTTTGTAGATTTTTTGATAATGACCATTCTGACTGGTGTGAGATGATATCTCATTGTAGTTTTGATTTGCATTTCTCTAATGATTAATGATGTTGAGCATCCTTTCATGTGTTTGTTCGTAATCTGTATATGTTCTTTGAAGAAATGTCTATTTAGGTCTTCTGTCCATTTTTGGATTGGGCTGTTTGTTTTTTTGATACTGAGCTACATGAGCTGCTTGTAAATTTTGGAGATTAATCCTTTGTCAGTTGCTTCATTGGCAAATATTTTCTCCCATTCTGAGGTTTGTCTTTTCATCTTGTTTATGGTTTCCTTTGCTGTGCAAAAGCTTTTAAGTTTCATTAGGTCCTATTTGTTTATTTTTGTTTTTATTTCCATTTCTCTAGGAGGTAGGTCAAAATGGATCTTGCTGTGATTTATGTTATAGACTGTTCTGCTTATGTTTTCCTCTAAGAGTTTGATAGTGTTTGGCCTTACATTTAGGTCTTTAATCCGTTTTGAGTTTATTTTTGTGTATGGTGTTAGGGAGTGTTCTCATTTCATACTTTTACATGTACCTGTCCAGTTTTCCCAGCACCACTTATTGAAGAGGTTTTCTTGTTCCACTGTATATTCTTGCCTCCTTTATCAAAGATAAGGCGACCATATGTGCGTGGGTTTTTCTCTGGGCTTTCTATCCTGTTCCATTGATCCATATTTCTGTTTTTGTGCCAGTACCATACTGTCTTGTTTACTGCAGCTTTGTAGTATTGCCTGAAGTCAGGGAGCCTGATTCCTCCAGCTCCATTTTTCTTTCTCAAGATAGCTTTGACTATTCGGGGTCTTTTGTGTTTCCAAACAAATTGTAAAATTTTTTGTTCTACTTCTGTGAAAAATGCCAGTGGTAGTTTGATAGGGATTGCCTTGAATCTGTAGATTGCTTTGGGTAGTAGAGTCATTTTCACAATGTTGATTCATCCAATCCAAGAACATGGTTTATCTCTCCATCTATTTGTATCATCTTTAATTTCTTTCAGCAGTGTCTTATAATTTTCTGCATACAGGTCTTTTGTCACCTTAGGTAGGTTTATTCCTAGGTATTTTATTCTTTTTGTTGCAATGGTAAATGGGAGTGTTTCCTTAATTTCACTTTCAGATTTTTCATCATTAGTGAATAGGAAAGCTAGAGATTTCTGTGCATCAATTTTGTATCCTGCTACTTTACAAAATTCATTGATTAGCTCTAGTAGTTTTCTGGAAGCATCTTTAGGATTCTCCATGTATAGTATCATATCATCTGCAAACAGTGACAGCTTTACTTCTTCTTTTCCAATTTGGATTCCTCTTATTTCTTTTTCTTCTCTGATTGCTGTGGCTAACACTTCCAACACTATGTTGAATAATAGTGGTGAGAGTGGCCAACCTTGTCTTGTTCCTGATGTTAGTGGAAATGGTTTCAATTTTTCACCATTGAGGATGATGTTGGCTGTGGGTTTGTCATATATGGCCTTTATTATGTTGAGGAAGGTTACCTCTATGCCTGCTTTCTGGAGGGTTTTTATCATAAATGGGTGTTGAATTTTGTCAAAAGCTTTTTCTGCATCTATTGAGATGATCATATGGTTTTTCTCCTTCAGTTTGTTAATATGGTGTATCACATTGATTGATTTGCATATATTGAAGAATCCTTGCATTCCTGGGATAAACCCCACTTGATCATGGTGTATGATCCTTTTAAGGTGCTGTTGGATTCTGTTTGCTAGTATGTTGTTGAGGAATTTTGCATCTATGTTCATCAGTGATATTGGCCTGTAGTTTTCTTTCTTTGTGACATCTTTGTCTGGTTTTGGTATCAGGGTGATGGTGGCCTCGTAGAATGAGTTTGGGAGTGTTCCTCGCTCTGCTATATTTTGGAAAAGTTCGAGAAGGATAGGTGTTAGCTCTTCTCTAAATGTTTGATAGAATTCGCCTGTGAAGCCATCTGGTCTTGGGCTTTTGTTTGTTAGAAGATTTTCAATCACAGTTTAAATTTCAGTGCTTGTGATTGGACTGTTCATATTTTCTATTTCTTCCTGGTTTAGTCTCGGAAGGTTGTGCATTTCTAAGAATTTGTCCATTTCTTCTAGGTTGTCCATTGTGTTGGCATAGAGTTGCTTGTAGAAATCTCTCATGATCCTTTGTATTTCTGCAGTGTCAGTTGTTACTTCTCCTTTTTCATTTCTAATTCTATTGCTTTGAGTCTTCTCCCTTTTTTCTTGATGAGTCTGGCTAATGGTTTATCAATATTCCTTATCTTCTCAAAGAACCAGCTTTTAGTTTTATTGATCTTTGCTACTGTTTCCTTCATTTCTTTTTCATTTATTTCTGATCTGGTCTTTATGATTTCTTTGCTTCTGCTAACTTTGGGTTTTTTTTGTTCTTCTTTCTCTAATTGCTTTAGGTGTAAGGTTAGGTTGTTTATTTGAGATTTTTCTTGTTTTTTAGGTAGGATTGTATTGCTATAAACTTCCCACTTAGAAATGCTTTTGCTGCATCCCAAAGGTTTTGGGTCGTCATGTTTTCATTGTCATTTGTTTCTAGGATTTTATTGATTTCCTCTTTGATTTCTTCAGTGACCTGTTGGTTATTAAATAGTTTATTGATTAGCCTCCATGTGTTTGTATTTTTTACAGATCTTTTCCTGTAATTTATATCTAGTCTCATAGCATTGTGGTCGGAAAAGATACTTGATATGATTTCAATTTTCTTAAATTTGCCAAGGCTTGATTTGTGACCCAAGATATGATCTATCCTAAAGAATGTTCCATGAGCACTTGAGAAGAATGTGTATTCTGTTGTTTTTGGATGGAATGTCCTATAAATATCAGTTAACTCCATCTTGTTTAATGTGTCATTTAAAGCTTGTGTTTCCTTATTTATTTTCATTTTGGATGATCTGTCCATTGGTGAGAATGGGGTGTTAAAGTCCCCCCTAATGATTGTGTTACTGTCTATTTCCCCTTTTATGGCTGTTAGTATTTGCCTTATGCATTGAGGTGCTCTATGTTGGGTGCATAAATATTTACAATTGTTATATGTTCTTTTTGGATCGATTCCTTGATCATTATGTAGTGTCCCTCTTTCTCTCTTGTAATAGTCTTTATTTTAAAGTCTATTTTGTCTGAATTGAGAATTGCTACTCCAGCTTTCTTTTGATTTCCATTTGCATGGAATATCTTCTTCCATCCCTCACTTTCAGTCTGTATGTGTCCCTAGGTCCGACGTGGGTCTATTGTAGACAGCCTATATATGGGTCTTGTTTTTGTATTCATTCAGCCAGTCTATGTCTTTTGGTTGGAGCATTTAATCCATTTATATTTAAGGTAATTATCGATATGTATGTTCCTATTACCATTTTCTTAATTGTTTTGGGTTTATTATTGTAATTCTTTCCCTTCTGTTGTGTTTCCTCCCTAGAGATGTTCCTTTAGCATTTGTTGTAAAGCTGGTTTGGTGGTGCTGAATTCTCTTAGCTTTTGCTTGTCTGTAAAGGTTTTAATTTCTCCATGAAATCTGAATGAGATCCTTGCTGGGTAGAGTAATCTTGGTTGTAGGTTTTTCTCCTTCATCACTTTAAATATGTCCTGCCACTCCCTTCTGGCTTACAGATTTTCTGCTGAAACGTTAGCTGTTAACCTTATGGGGATTCCCTTGTGTGTTATTTGTTGTTTTTCCCTTGCTGCTTTTAATATGTTTTCTTTATATTTAATTTTTGATAGTTTGATTAATATGTGCCTTGGCGTGTTTCTCCTTGGATTTATCCTGTATGGGACTCTCTGTGCTTCCTGGACTTGATTAACTATTTCGTTTCCTATATTAGGGAAATTTTCAACTATAATCTCTTCAAATATTTTCTCAGTCCCTTTCTTTTTCTCTTTTTCTTCTGGAACCCCTATAATTCGAATGTTGGTGCATTTAATGTTGTCGCAGAGGTCTCTGAGACTGTCCTCAGTTCTTTTCATTCTTTTTTGTTTTTTCTGCTCTGCAGTAGTTATTTCCTCTATTTTATCTTCCTGGTCACTTATCCGTTCTTCTGCCTCAGTTATTCTGCTATTGATCCATTCTAGAGAATTTTTAATTTCATTTTTTGTGTTGTTCATCATTGTTTGTTTGCTCTTTAGTTCTTCTAGGTCCTTGCTAAACGTTTCTTGTGTTTTCTCCATTCTATTTCCAAGATTTTGGATCATCCTTACTATCATTATTCTGAATTCTTTTTCAGGTAGACTGCCTATTTCCTCTTCATTTTTTAGGTCTGGTGTGTTTTTGCCTTGCTCCTTCATCTGCTGTGTGTTTTTTTATCTTCTCATGTTGCTTAACTTACTGTGTTTGGGGTCTCCTTTTCACAGGCTGCAAATTCGTAGTTCCCGTAGTTTTTCGTGTCTGTCCCCAGTGGCTCAGGTTGGTTCAGTGAGTTTTGTAGGCTTCCTGGTGGAGGGGACTAGTGCCTGTGTTCTGGTGGATGAGGCTGGATCTTGTCTTTCAGGTGGGCAGGTCCACGTCTGGTGGTGTGTTTTGGGGTGTCTGTGGCCTCATTATGATTTTAGGCAGCCTCTGTGCTAATGGGTGGGGTTGTGTTCCTGTCTTGCTAGTTGTTTGGCATTGGTTGTCCAACACTGTAGCTCGCTGGTAATTGAGTGAAGCTGGTTCTTGGCATTGAGATGGAGATCTCTGGGAGATTTTCACCATTTGCTATTATGTGGAGCTGGGAGGTCTCTTGTGGACCAGTGTCCTGAACTTGGCTCTCCCACCTCAAGACACAGCCCTGACGCCTGGCTGGAGCACCAAGAGCTTTTCATCCACACGGCATTGGTTGATTTTCCTTTGACTCAGAGCTGCCTCTGATGTAGCTGTGTTGAAGATGATGGAAAAGCCGAGTCTGCAATGAGTGAGCGTCACCCACTGGCTTCATGGAAGTCGGTGTTATTGGTTCCCCTAAAAATGTCAGGATCAGCTCCAAACTCTGGAACTCCACACTCCAGAGGCCCTCCTTTTCACGTTGTCTTCTTTCGTTCAATATATTCAAGTTTTCCTTCATTCAAATTATGTTTTCTTCAATGATAATTTTTCTTCTGTATATATTTTTAAGTTTTATTGATTCTTTTCTCTTCTTCAAAGTAACAATTACGTAAATGCATGATCATTTTTCTGTTTCATATTTATTGCCTGCTTTTTAATTTTCACTTCTTTTTCTTTCTTACCTCATTTTTTGTTCACTCTTTCTCTGCCACTGAAACACATTCTTGACTGGATTATCCTTGGAGTTCTTTTTTTTCTTCTTCTTCTTCTTTTCTTTTTCTTTTCTTTCTTTTTTCATTAACAATATGACCATTTCCAGATATTTCTTTTTCTTGCATTTATTTACTAAGCTCTGGAAGCTCAAAATTGATCTCTTATTGGTTTTGTAACATTTCTCCCTTGAGCCATTGAGGATCTGCTCTGAGGCCTTTAAATATAGTATTGCATTTAGGCTCTTAGATTTTTATGTGCAATTGTTTTTCATCAAAGTTTTCATCTTTCTCAGTGTTGTCTTCCTGGGTTGGGGTTATTTCTGTGAAAAAAAATCATTATCATGCTCCTCTTTTCCCTTTAGCTATATGGCACTTTTATGTAGTTTTCACAATAGTTCTTTTTTTTTTTTTTTTAATCAGTACACATAATTGAAGGGGAGAGCTCATTCTGGACCAATCATTACCCAGAAAAACAGTGATAAAGTAAAGCCAGAAGATAACAAAAGGGTTCCAGGCACGTACAGCAGAGAAAATTGGTGTTCCATTCTACTGTCTATTACACACTTCTCATGGCAATCTTACTTTTAGGTATCACTTTGTAGAGGCTAACAGATATTAATCCTGCCTCACCAGAAACAGTGCACAGAACATTTATTGGAAAATTTGAGTATCTTTTTTTTTTTTTTTTCACACACACACTGTATTTTATTTTTACAAGAGATAAATAGACTGACACCAAGCATTGTACATGGATGACCACAACAAAAGCAACAATGATTGCAATTACCAAACATGAAACACACTCATACTATGTCATAATATTGACATTCAGTCCAGTAATCCTCCACTGCAACAGTTCCTTTACTTTGCAGTGAAAATTGATTTGTATATTATTTGCCTCTGAGTCCTTGTGGGATTTTTTTTTTTTTAATTCAGACAGAAAGTCACAAAAATTATACTCATCCTCATCAGTTCACTCAGTCCCATGTAATTAATTTTTTTTTTCATCTTGATCGTTTGTTAGCACTTTTATGAGTTCATCAGTTTTTCATTAGAGTTCTGAAAATGCTTATTCATTCAGTTCAGCAGTACAGTCAGTTACCAGAAACCTGTACTTGTCAGAGTCTTTTCCATGAATTTCTTGAAGATGAAACCCTTTTATAGGAACATATTTGCAAAATCATCAGAGTACACCCAGAACTGTCTGTAAATGAAAAAAGACTTAAAAATGACCACGGTTAAAGATTTGATGAAAGTTCATAATAATGCAGTTGACAAGAAAATTAGTTAATTCTGAGATATACATTTTAAAGTAATAACTAGGATTATTACTTATAACATTATACCAGAACATATAAGATTTTTAGAAATTTCATGTAATGTCTGAAACATTTATATTAACATATTTCCATACATATTTCCATACAAATACAAATATAAGATTTTTAGAAATTTCATGTAATGTCTGAAACATTTATATTAACATATTTCCATGCAAATAACCCAATGAAAGTTTAGTATTAGTTGTTTTGTTTGTTTTTTTATACTGAAGGTTCTTATTAGGCATCAGTTTTATACACATCAGTGTATACATGTCAATCCCAATCACCCAATTCAGCACACCACCATCCCCACCCCACCGCAGTTTTCCCCCCTTGGTGTCCATATGTCCATTCTCTACATCTGTGTCTCAACTTCTGCCCTGCAAACTGGCTCATCTGTACCATTTTTCTAGGTTCCACATACATGCATTAATATATGATATTTGTTTTTCTCTTTCTGACTTACTTCACTCTGTATGACAGTCTCTAGATCCATCCATGTCTCAACAAATGACTCAATTTCGTTCCTTTTTATGGCTGAGTAATATTCCATTGTATATATGTACCACAACTTCTTGATCCATTCGTCTGTTGATGGGCATTTAGGTTGCTTCCATGACCTGGCTATTGTAAATAGTGCCGCAATGAACATTCGGGTGTATGTGTCGTTTTGAATTACGGTTTTCTCTGGGTATATGCCCAGTAGTGGGATTGCTGGGTCATATGGTAATTCTATTTTTAGTTTTTTAAGGAACCTCCATATTGTTCTCCATAGTGGCTGTATCAATTTACATTCCCACCAACAGTGCAAGAGGGTTCCCTTTTCTCCACACCCTCTCCAGCATTTGTTGTTTGTAGATTTTCTGATGATGCCCATTCTAACAGGAGTGAGATGATACCTCATTGTAGTTTTGATTTGCATTTCTCTAATAATGAGTGATGTTGAGCATCTTTTCATGTGCTTCTTGGCCGTCTGTATGTCTTCTTTGGAGAAATGTCTATTTAGGTTTTCTGCCCATTTTTGGACTGGGGTGTTTGTTTCTTTAATATTGAGCTGAATGAGCTGTTTATATATTTTGGAGATTAATCCTTTGTCCGTTGATTCATTTGCAAATATTTTCTCCCATTCTGAGGGTTGTCTTTTCGTCTTGTTTATGGTTTCCTTTGCTGTGCAAAAGCTTTGAAGTTTCATTAGGTCCCACTTGTTTATTTTTGTTTTTATTTCCATTACTCTAGGAGGTGGATCCAAAAAGATCTTGCTGTGATTTATGTCAAAGAGTGTTCTTCCTATGTTTTCCTCTAAGAGTTTTATAGTGTCCAGTCTTATATTTAGGTCTCTAATCCATTTTGGGTTTATTTTTGTGTATGGTGTTAGGGAGTATTCTAATTTCATTCTTTTACATGTAGCTGTCCAGTTTTCCCAGCACCACTTATTGAAGAGACTGTCTTTTCTCCATTGTATATCTTTGCCTCCTTTGTCATAGATTAGTTGACCATAGGTGTGTGGGTTAATCTCTGGGCTTTCTATCTTGTTCCATTGATCTATGTTTCTGTTTTTGTGCCAGTACCATATTGTCTTGATTACTGTAGCTTTGTAGTATAGTCTGAAGTCAGGGAGTCTGATTCCTCCAGCTCCATTTTTTTGCCTCAAGACTGCTTTGGCTATTCGGGGTCTTTTGTGTCTCCATACAAATTTTAAGATGATTTGTTCTAGCTCCGTAAAAAATGCCATTGGTAATTTGATAGGGATTGCATTGAATCTGTAGATTGCTTTGGGTAGTATACTCATTTTCACAATGTTGATTCTTCCAATCCAAGAACATGGTATATCTCTCCATCTGTTGGTATCATCTTTAATTTCTTTCATCAGTGTCTTATAGTTTCCTGCATACAGGTCTTTTGTCTCCCTAGGTAGGTTTATTCCTAGGTATTTTATTCTTTTTGTTGCAATGGTAAATGGGAGTGTTTCCATAATTTCTCTTTCAGATTTTTCATCATTAGTGCATAGGAATGCAAGAGATTTCTGTGCATTAATTTTGTATCCTGCAACGTTACCATATTCATTAATTAGCTCTAGCAGTTTTCTGGTGGCGGTTTTAGGATTCTCTATGTATAGTATCATGTCATCCGCAAACAGTGACAGTTTTACTTCTTCTTTTCCAATTTGTATTCCTTTTATTTCTTTTTCTTCTCTGATTGCCGTGGCTAGGACTTCCAGAACTATGTTGAATAATAGTGGTGAGAGTGGACATCCTTGTCTCGTTCCTGATCTTAGAGGAAATGCTTTCAGTTTTTCACCATTGAGAATGATGTTTGCTGTGGGTTTGTCATATATGGCCTTTATTATGTTGAGGTAGGTTCCCTCTATGCCCACTTTCTGGAAAGTTTTTATCAGAAATGGGTGTTGAATTTTGTCAAAAGCTTTTTCTGCATCTATTGAGATGATCATATGGTTTTTATTCTTCAGTTTGTTAATATGGTGTATCACATTTATTGATTTGCATATATTGAAGAATCCTTGCATCCCTGGGATAAATCCCACTTGATCGTGGTGTATGATCCTTTTAATGTGTTGTTGGATTCTGTTTGCTAGTATTTTGTTGAGGATTTTTGCATCTATATTCATCAGTGATATTGGTGTGTAATTTTCTTTTTTTGTAGTGTCTTTGTCTGGTTTTGGTATCAGGGTGATGGTGGCCTCATAGAATGAGTTTGGGAGTGTTCCTTCCTCTGCAATCTTTTGGAAGAGTTTGAGAAGGATGGGTGTTAGCTCTTCTCTAAATGTTTGATACAATTCACCTGTGAAGCCATCTGGTCCTGGACTTTTGTTTGTTGGAAGATTTTTAATCACAGTTTCAATTTCATTACTTGTGATTGGTCTGTTCATATTTTCTGTTTCTTCCTGGTTCAGTCTTGGAAGGTGATACCTTTCTAAGAATTTGTCCATTTCTTACAGGTTGTCCATTTTATTGGCATAAAGTTGCTTGTAGTAGTCTCTTAGGATGCTTTGTATTTCTGCGGTGTCTGTTGTAACTTCTCCTTTTTCATTTCTGATTTTATTGATTTGAGTCCTCTCCCTATTTTTCTTGATGAGTCTGGCTAATGGCTTATCAATTTTGTTTATCTTCTCAAAGAACCATCTGTTAGTTTTATTGATCTTTGCTATTGTTTTCTTTGTTTCTATTTCATTTATTTCTGCTCTGATCTTTATGATTTCTTTCCTTCTGCTAACTTTGGGTTTTGTTTGTTCTTCTTTCTCTAGTTTCTTTAGGTGTAAGGTTAGATTGCTTACTTGAGATTTTTCTTGTTTCTTTAGGTAGGCTTGTATAGCTATAAACTTCCCTCTTAGAACTGCTTTTGCTGCATCCCATAGGTTTTGGGTCGTCATGTTTTCATTGTCATTTGTCTCTAGGTATTTTTTTATTTCCTCTTTGATTTCTTCAGTGATCTCTTGGTTATTTAGTAACGTATTGTTTAGCCTCCATGTGTTTGTCTTTTTTACGTTTTTTTCCCTGTAATTCATTTCTAATCTCATAGCGTTGTGGTCAGAAAAGATGCTTGATATGATTTCAATTTTCTTAAATTTACTGAGGCTTGATTTGTGACCCAAGATGTGATCTATCCTGGAGAATGTTCCGTGCGCACTTGAGAAGAACGTGTAATCTGCTGTTTTTGGATGGAATGTCCTATATATATCAATTAAATCTATCTGGTCTATTGTGTCATTTAAAGCTTCTGTTTCCTTATTTATTTTCATTTTGGATGATCTGTCCATTGGTGTAAGTGAGGTGTTAAAGTCCCCCACTATTATTGTGTTACTGTCGATTTCCTCTTTTATAGCTGTTAGCAGTTGCCTTATGTATTGAGGTGCTCCTATGTTGGGTGCATATATATTTATAATTGTTATATCTTCTTCTTGGATTGATCCCCGGATCTTTATGTAGTGTCCTTCCTTGTCTCTTGTAACATTCTTTATTTTAAAGTCTATTTTATCTGATATGAGTATAACTACTCCAGCTTTCTTTTGATTTCCATTTGCATGGAATATCTTTTTCCATCCCCTCACTTTCAGTCTGTATGTGTCCCTAGGTCTAAAGTGGGTCTCTTGTAGACAGCATATATATGGGTCTTGTTTTTGTATCCATTCAGCCAGTCTATGTCTTTTGGTTGGGGCATTTAATCCATTCACGTTTAAGGTAATTATCGATATGTATGTTCCTATGACCATTTTCTTAATTGTTTTGGGTTTGTTTTTGTAGGTCCTTTTCTTCTCTTGTGTTTCCCACTTAGAGAAGTTCCTTTAGCATTTGTTGTAGAGCTGGTTTGGTGGTGCTGAATTCTCTTAGCTTTTGCTTGTCTGTAAAGCTTTTGATTTCTCCATCAAATCTAAATGAGATCCTTGCTGGGTAGAGTAATCTTGGTTGTAGGTTCTTCCCTTTCATCACTTTAAGTATATCATGACACTCCCGTCTGGCTTGCAGAGTTTCTGCTGAGAAATCAGCTGTTAACCTTCTAGGAGTTCCCTTGTATGTTATTTGTCGTTTTTCCCTTGCTGCTTTCAATAATTTTTCTTTGTCTTTAATTTTTGCCACTTTGATTACTATGTGTCTCGGCGTGTTTCTCCCTGGGTTTATTCTGTAAGGGACTCTCTGCACTTCCTGGACTTGGGTGGCTATTTCCTTTCCCATGTTAGGGAAGTTTTCGACTATAATCTCTTCAAATATTTTCTCTGGTCCTTTCTCTCTCTCTTCTCCTTCTGGGACCCCTATAATGTGAATGTTGTTGCGTTTAACGTTTTCCCAGAGGTCTCTGAGGCTGTCTTAATTTCTTTTTTTTTTTTTTTTTGGATTTTATTTTATTTATTTATTTATTTTTTTAAACATCTTTATTGAAGTATAATTGCCTTACAATGGTGTGTTAGCTTGTGCTTTATAAGAAAGTGAATCAGTTATACATATACAATATGTTCCCATTTCTCTTCCCTCTTGCATCTCCCTCCCTCCCACCCTCCCCATCCCACCCCTCTAGGTGGTCACAAAGCACAGAGCTGATCTCCCTGTTCTATGCAGCTGCTTCCACTAGCTATCTATTTTATGTTTGGTAGTGTATATATGTCCATGACACTCTCTCACTTTGTCACATCTCACCCCTCCCCCTCCCCATATCCTCAAGTCCATTCTCTAGTAGGTCTGTGTCTTTATTCCCGTCTTGCCACTAGGTTCTTCATGGCCTTTTTTTTTTTTTCTTAGATTCCGTATATATGTGTTAGCATACTGTATTTGTTTTTCTCTTTCTGACTTACTTCACTCTGTGTGACAGACTCTAACTCCATCCACCTCATTACAAATACCTCCATTTCATTTCTTTTTATGGCTGAGTAATATTCCATTGTATATATGTGCCACATCTTCTTTATCCATTCATCTGTCGATGGACATTTAGGTTGCTTCCATGTCCTGGCTATTGTAAATAGAGCTGCAATGAACATTGTGGTACATGACACTTTTTGACCTATGGTTTTCTCAGGGTATATGCCCAGTAGTGGGATTGCTGGGTCGTATGGTAGTTCTATTTGTAGTTTTTTAAGGAACCTCCATACTGTTCTCCATAGTGGCTGTATCAATTTACATTCCCACCAACAGTGCAAGAGTGTTCCCTTTCCTCCACACCGTCTCCAGCATTTATTGTTTCTAGATTTTTTGATGATGGCCATTCTGACCGGTGTGAGATGATATCTCATTGTAGTTTTGATTTGCATTTCTCTAATGATTAATGATGTTGAGCATTCTTTCATGTGTCTGTAGGCCATCTGTATATCTTCTTTGGAGAAATGTCTATTTAGGTCTTCTGCCCATTTTTGGATTGGGTTGTTCGTTTTTTTGTTATTGAGCTGCATGAGCTGCTTGTAAATCTTGGAGATTAATCCTTTGTCAGTTGCTTCATTTGCAAATATTTTCTCCCATTCTGATGGTTGTCTTTTGGTCTTGTTTATGGTTTCCTTTGCTGTGCAAAAGCTTTTAAGTTTCATTAGGTCCCATTTGTTTATTTGTGTTCTTATTTCCATTTCTCTGGGAGCTGGGTCAAAAAGAATCTTGCTGTGATGTATGTCATAGAGTGTTCTGCCTATGTTTTCCTCTAAGAGTTTGATAGTGCCTGCTCTTACACTTAGGTCTTTAATCCATTTTGAGTTTATTTTTGTCCATGGTGTCAGGGAGTGTTCTAATTTCATACTTTTACATGTATCTGTCCAATTTTCCCAGCACCACTTATTGAAGAGGCTGTCTTTTCTCCACTGTATATGCTTGCCTCCTTTATCAAAGATAAGGTGACCATATGTGTGTGGGTTTATCTCTGGGCTTTCTATCCTGTTCCATTGATCTATATTTCTGTTTTTGTGCCAGTACCAAACTGTCTTGATTACTGAAGCTTTGTAATATAGTCTGAAGTCAGGGAGCCTGATTCTCCCAGCTCCATTTTTCATTCTCAAGATTGCTTTGGCTATTCGGGGTCTTTTGTGTTTCCATACAAATTGTGAAATTTTTTGTTCTAGTTCTGTGAAAAATGCCAGTGGTAGCTTGATAGGGATTGCACTGAATCTGTAGATTGCTTTGGGTAGTAGAGTCATTTTCACAATGTTGATTCTTCCAATCCAGGAACATGGTATATCTCTCCATCTATTTGTATCATCTTTAATTTCTTTCATCAGTGTCTTATAATTTTCTGCATACAGGTCTTTTGTCTCCTTAGGTAGGTTTATTCCTAGATATTTTATTCTTTTTGTTGCAATGGTAAACGGGAGTGTTTTCTTAATTTCACTTTCAGATTTTTCGTCATTAGTGTATAGGAATGCAAGAGATTTCTGTGCATTAATTTTGTATCCTGCTACTTTACCAAATTCATTGATTAGCTCTAGGAGTTTTCTGGTAGCATCTTTAGGATTCTCTATGTATAGTATCATGTCATCTGCAAACAGTGACAGCTTTACTTCTTCTTTTCCGATTTGGATTCCTTTTATTTCTTTGTCTTCTCTGATTGCTGTGGCTAAAACTTCCAAAACTATGTTGAATAATAGTGGTGAGAGTGGGCAACCTTGTCTTGTTCCTTATCTTAGTGGAAATGGTTTCAGTTTTTCACCATTGAGGACGATGTTGGCTGTGGGTTTGTCATATATGGCCTTTATTATGTTGAGGAAAGTTCCCTCTATGCCTACTTTCTTCAGGGCTTTTATCATAAATGGGTGTTGAATTTTGTCGAAAGCTTTCTCTGCATCTATTGAGATGATCATATGGTTTTTCTCCTTCAATTTGTTAATATGGTGTATCACGTTGATTGATTTGCGTATATTGAAGAATCCTTGCATTCCTGGGATAAACCCCACTTGATCATGGTGTATGATCCTTTTAATGTGCTGTTGGATTCTGTTTGCTAGTATTTGGTTGAGGATTTTTGCATCTATGTTCATCAGTGATATTGGCCTGTAGTTTTCTTTCTTTGTGACATCTTTGTCTGGTTTTGGTATCAGGGTGATGGTGGCCTTGTAGAATGAGTTTGGGAGTGTTCCTCCCTCTGCAATACTTTGGAAGAGTTTGAGAAGGATAGGTGTTAGCTCTTCTCTAAATGTTTGATAGAATTCACCTGTGAAGCTATCTGGTCCTGGGCTTTTGTTTGTTGGAAGGTTTTTAATCACAGTTTCAATTTCAGTGCTTGTGATTGGTCTGTTCATATTTTCTATTTCTTCCTGGTTCAATCTTGGCAGTTTGTGCATTTCTAAGAATCTGTTCATTTCTTCCAGGTTGTCCATTTTATTGGCATAGAGTTGCTTGTAGTAATCTCTCATTATCTTTTGTATTTCTGCAGTGTCAGTGGTTACTTCTCCTTTTTCATTTCTAATTCTATTGATTTGAGTCTTCTCCCTTTTTCTCTTGATGAGTCTGGCTAATGGTTTATCAATTTTGTTTATCTTCTCAAAGAACCAGCTTTTAGTTTCATTGATTTTTGCTATTGTTTCCTTCATTTCTTTTTCATTTATTTCAGACCTGATCTTTATAATTTCTTTCCTTCTGCTGGCTTTGGGGTTTTTTTGTTCTTCTTTCTCTAATTACTTTAGGTGCAAGGTTAGGTTGTTTATTCGAGATGTTTCCTGTTTCTTGAGGTAGGCTTGTATTGCTATAAACTTCCCTCTTAGCACTGCTTTTGCTGCGTCCCATAGGTTTTGGGTCATCGTATCTCCATTGTCATTTGTTTCTAGGTATTTTTTGATTTCCCCTTTGATTTCTTCAGTGATCACTTCGTTATTAAGTAGTGTATTGTGTAGCCTCCATGTGTTTGTATTTTTTACAGATCTTTTCCTGTAATTGATATCTAGTCTCATAGCGTTGTTGTCGGAAAAGATACTTGATACTATTTCAATTTTCTTAAATTTACCAAGGCTTGATTTGTGACCGAAGATATGATCTATCCTGGAGAATGTTCCGTGAGCACTTGAGAAAAATGTGTATTCTGTTGTTTTTGAGTGGAATGTCCTATAAATATCAATTAAATCCATCTTGTTTAATGTATCATTTAAAGCTTGTGTTTCCTTATTTATTTTCATTTTGGATGATGTGTCCATTGGTGAAAGTGGGGTGTTAAAGTCCCCTACTATGATCGTGTTGCTGTCGATTTCCCCTTTTATGGCTGTTAGCATTTGCCTTATGTATTGAGGTGCTCCTATGTTGGGTGCATAAATATTTACAATTGTTATACCTTCCTCTTGGATCGATCCCTTGATCATTATATAGTGTCCTTCTTTCTCTTGTAATAGTCTTTATTTTAAAGTCTATTTTGTCTGATATGAGAATTGCTACTCCAGCTCTCTTTTGATTTCCATTTGCATGGAGTATCTTTTTCCAGCCCCTCACTTTCAGTCTGTATGTGTCTCTAGGTCTGAAGTGGGTCTCCTGTAGACAGCATATATATGGGTCTTGTTTTTGTATCCATTCAGCCAGTCTGTGTCTTTTGGTGGGAGCATTTAATCCATTTACATTCAAGGTAATTATCGATATGTATGTTCCTATTCCCATTTTCTTAAATGTTTTGGGTTTGTTATTGTAGGTGTTTTCCTTCTCTTGTGTTTCTTGCCTAGAGAAGTTCCTTTAGCATTTGTTGTAAAGCTGGTTTGGTGGTGCTGAACTCTCTCAGCTTTTGCTTGTCTCTAAAGGTTTTAATTTCTCCATCACATATGAATGAGATCCTTGCTGGGTAGAGTAATCTTGGTTGTAGGTTCTTCTCCTTCATCACTTTAAGTATATCCTGCCACTCCCTTCTGGCTTGCAGAGTTTCTGCTGAAAGATCAGATGTTAACCTTATGGGGATTCCCTTGTGTGTTATTTGTTTTTTTTCCCTTGCTGCCTTTAATATGTTTTCCTTATATTTAATTTTTGATAGTTTGATTAATATGTGTCTTGGCATGTTTCTCCTTGGGTTTATCCTGTATGGGACTCTCTGTGCTTCCTGGACTTCATTAACTATTTCCTTTCCCATATTAGGGAAGTTTTCAACTATAATCTCTTCAAATATTTTCTCAGTCCCTTTCTTTTTCTCTTCTTCTTCTGGGACCCCTATAATTCGAATGTTGGTGCCTTTAATGTTCTCCCAGAGGTCTCTGAGACTGTCCTCAGTTCTTTCAATTCTTTTTTCTTTATCCTGCTCTTCAGTAGTTATTTCCACCATTTTATCTTCCAGATCACTTATCCTTTCTTCTGCCTCAGTTATTCTGCTATTGATCCCATCTAGAGTATTTTTAATTTCATTTATTGTGTTTTTCATCATTGCTTGGTTCCTCTTTAGTTCTTCTACGTCCTTGTTAAATGTTTCTTGCATTTTGTCTAGTCTATTTCCAAGATTTTGGATCATCCTTACTATCATTATTCTGAATTCTTTTTCAGGTAGACTACCTATTTCCTCTTCATTTGTTAAGTCTAGTGTATTTTGACCTTGCTCCTTCATCTGCTGTGTGTTTTTCTGTCATCTCATTTTGCTTATCTTACTGTGTTTGGGGTCTCCTTATCACAGGTTGCAGGTTTGTAGTTCCCGTTGTTTTTGGTATCTGTCCCCAGTGGCTAAGGTTGGTTCAGTGGGTTGTGTAGGCTTCCTGGTGGAGGGAACTAGTGCCTGAGCTCTGGTGGATGAGGCTGGATCTTGTCTTTCTGGTGGGCACGTCCACGTCTAGTGGTGTATTTTGGGGTGTCTGTGGCCTTATTATGATTTTAGGCAGCCTCTCTGCTAATGGATGGGGCTGTGTTCCTGTCTTGCTAGTTGTTTGGCATAGGGTGTCCAGCACTGTAGCTTGCTGGTCATTGAGTGATGCTGGGTCTTGATGTTGAGGTGGATATCTCTGAGAGATTTTTGCCGTTTGGTATTACGTGGAGCTGGGAGGTCTCTTGTGGACCAGTGTCCTGAAGTTGGCTCTCCCACCTCCGATGTACAGCCCTGATGCCTGGCTGAAGCACCAAGAGCCTTTTGTCCACACGGCTCAGAGTAAAAGGGAGAAAAAATAGAAAGAAAGAAAGAAAGAAAGAAAGAGGCTATAATATAGTGAAGTAAAATAAAGCTATTATAAAGCAAAGCTATACAGACAAAATCTCCCCCAGAAGCATATACATATACACTCACAAAAAAAAGGAAAAGGGGAAAAATTAATATATCCTGCTCCCAAAGTCCACCTCCTGAATTTGGGATGATTCGTTGTCTATTCAGGTATTCAACAGATGCAGGCACATCAAGTTGTTTGTGGAGTTTTAATCCGCTGCTTCTGAGGCTGCTGGGAGAGATTTCCCCTCCTCGTCTCTGTTCGCACAGCTCCTGGGGATCAGCTTTGGATTTGGACCCGCCTCTGTGTGTAGGTCACCTGAGGGCGTCTGTTCCCCGCCCAGACAGGACGGGGTTAAAGGAGCAGCTGCTTCGGGGGCTCTGGCTCACCCAAGCCGCGGGGAGGGAGGGGTACAGAGGAGGCGGGGCGAGCCTGCGGCATCAGAGACTGGCGTGACGTTGCACCAGCCTGAGGTGCGCAGTGCGTTCTCCCAGGGAAGTTGTCCCTGGATCACGGGACGCTGGCAGTGGCGGGCTGCACGGGCTCCCGGGAGGGGAGGTGTGGAGAGTGACCTGTGCTCGCACACAGGCTTTTTGGAGGCAGCAGCAGCATCCCCAGCGTCTCACGCCCGTCTCTGGGGTCCGCGCTGATAGCCGCAGCTCGCGCCAGTCTCTGGAGTTCGTTTAGGTGGCGCTCTGAATCCCCTCTCCTTGCACGCCACGAAACAAAGAGGCAAGAAAAAGTCTCTTGCTTCTTCGACAGCTGCAGACTTTTTCCTGGTCTCCCTCCCAGCCAGCTGTGGTGCGCCAACCCCTTCAGGCTGTGTTCACGCCGCCAGCCCCAGTCCTCTCCCTGCGATCTGACTGAAGCCGACCCTCCGCTCCCAGCCCCGCCCGCCCCGGCGGGGGAGCAGACAAGCATCTCGGGCTGGTGAGCGCTGCTCGGCGCTGAGCCTCTGTGCGGGAATCTCTCCGTTTTTCCCTCTGCGCCCCTGTTGCTGTGGGATCCGCGCTGTTAGCTGTGGCTCGCGCCCGTCTCTGAAGTTCGTTTAGGCGGCGCTCTGAATCCCCTCTCCTCGCGCACCAGGAAACAGGGAAGAAAAAGTCTCTTGCCTCTTTGGCAGCTGCAGACTTTTTCCCGGACTCCCTCCCGGTTAGCTGTGGTGCACTAACCCCTTCAGGCTGTGTTCACGCCGCCAGCCCCAGTCCTCTCCCTGTGATCCGACTGAAGCCTAGCCTCCGCTCCCAGCCCCGCCCGCCCCGGCGGGGGAGCAGACAAGCCTCTCGGGCTGGTGAGTGCTGGTCAGCGCCGAGCCTCCGTGCGGGAAGTGCGGGAATCTCTTCGCTTTGCCCTCCACACCCCTATGGCTGCGCTCTCCTCCTTGGCTCCGAAGCTTCCCCCCTCTGCCACCCGCAGTCTCTGCCCGCGAAGGGGCTTCCTAGTGCGTGGAAATCTTTCCTCCTTCACAGCTCCCTCCCACTGGTGCAGGTGCCGTCCCTATTCTTTTGTCTCTGTTATTTCTTTTTTCTTTTGCCCTACCCAAGTACGGGGGGAGTTTCTTGCCTTTTGGGAGGTCTGACGTTTTCTGCCAGCGTTCAGTGGGTGTTCTGTAGGAGCAGTTCCACGTGTAGATGTATTTCTACTGTATCTGTGGGAAGGAAGATGATCTCCGCGTCTTACTCTTCCGCCATCTTCTCTCCTTTCCTCTGTCTTCATTTCTTTTCATTCTTTTTTCTTTAGTCTGTTCCGCAGCAGTGAATTCCACCATTCTGTCTTCCAGGTCACTTATCTGTTCTTCTGCCTAAGTTATTCTGCTATTGATTCCTTCTAGTGTAGTTTTCATTTCAGTTATTGTATTGGTCATCTCTGTTTGTTCTTTAATTCTTCTAGGTCTTTGTTAATCATTTCTTGCATCTTCTCAATCTTTGTCTCCATTCTTATTCCGAGGTCCTGGATCATCTTCACTATCATTATTCTGAATTCTTTTTCTGGAAGGTTGCCTATCTCCCCTTCATTTAGTTGTTTTTCTGGGGTTTTTTCTTGTTCCTTCATCTGGTACATAGCCCTCTGCCTTTTCATCTTCTCTATCTTTCTGTAACTGTGGTTTTTGGTCCACAGGCTGCAGGATTGTAGTTTTTCTTGCTTCTGCTGTCTGCCCTCTGGTGGTTGAGGCTATCTAAGAGGCTCGATGGGAGGCTCTGGCGGAAAATTTGAGTATCTTTAGCATTATTATCTTTCATTCATCCTTCGATGACAAAGACAGGCACCTGCAGATGTCTTTTCACTTATATTTTTCTTCTGTCCTGCCACATAGTACACTTGTTTGTGCAAAGATGACATATCTGAGATTTTTTTTTCTTTTTTATATTCAATTTCTTCATTCCTTCTTCTCTGGGATATCAAACTAAGACCAGGACGTAGATTTAATTTTACATACAGACCATACTTACCAATTTGATTGATTCAAACATGGCATTATTTCTTTTTCCTTTCATGGAGTCCCATCTGGTTGGGGGAACTCTGTGTTTTCCCTGCCAAAGCAAAAAGTGAAGGAGAAAAATAGAGAAAGAGAGCCTTATTTAAAATTGTATAGATAGAATATCAATATCAGAATGAATATCCAGAGGAGAAATTAATCTTGAGAAGACTATAAATTCGACTGGAGTTAGAAGGGAAAAAAGGATAATACCAATTGAGAACTAGGTAGTGGAACAGTGTTTTGGTTATTTTTTAAAAAAAATTATTATCCTGCTCCCAGATTTGAAACCAAAAATCTTCCAGCTTACAGTTTTAGTAAATAAACTGAGTTAAGTACAGCCACATCCATATTGAGCACTTTCTTACTGGATGTATTCAAAATAAGACTTAATGGGGGGAAAATCTGCATAATATTTATTCTAACAGGCAAACCGTGTAAAAGAGGGGTCACAATATCTTTTGATTGCTGAAGTGCTTGATAACAAGAATAGTGGGCAGGAGGGAAAAGACATATGTTAAAGTTTTCAAAGAGGCTTTATTTACAAAGGAAAATATTTTAAAATGCATGTTTTAAATGTTACCTAATAAGTTCATGTATTACACATGTGTTTGACCGTATTCATATTATCATTATTACAACTATTAATAATAGTAAAATTATACTTTAAGAAGAAAAATAGCAAAGAACAACAAATGAAGGGGAAACAAGGGACAGAATGACAGGAGGTTTGGAAGAATGTTGTGTCAGAGTATATAAAAACCCAATTAGGCATGTGGTCCACATCAACTTGCCATGACTGGAAACAATGGGCTCAGAACTACAAGGTAGGGATGCGAGATCAGAGATCAGAAAAATGGAGTATTCTGGAGGCTAAAAATTCGGGGAATTAGTATTAAGAAACAATTATTTGAAACTCAGTTAATCAAAAAAATAATGAAGTCAGAGGAAAATTACAAAAAACTAATTATTGGGGGAAAACATCATAAGAAACTCACAGAAAATCTTACTTGAGGTTGTGAGGTCCAACATTTTGCCTAAGGCTTCTAAAATGTCTTACCTCAAGTTGGATATAAGGGACAGAATTTGCAAAGGAAGTTCCTTAAGTATGAACTACTCTGTCTGACCCAGCCGTCTCCCTTTCTCCAGTATTCACCAGGAGCCTAGCCTGCAGGACACTTCCTTGGTGCTCTTGCTTCTGGTTGAATTTCACAAACATGAACCATCAAAAGAATGCTGGAGGAAAGGATCAAATGTGGTTAAGTTTTTATTCCTCTGGATCTCTTCCTGTGACAATGGCTTGAGCTACCGTCTTCCCTTCAGATGATTTGGTCAGTTTCCTCTAGAGGTCCTTCAGTCCTAGGTTTGGTGAGAGAATCACACTGCTACTGGCCTTGGGTTGCTGCACTATGCTTCCCAGTTTTCCAAAGCACTCCTCATCCTTTTGTAATTGGTCTCTTAATGTAACTTTCCTCAGTTTCAATCTCAGTGTTCCATCTGCTTCCTGACAAGACCCTGAGAGATTCAAAGACTGCTTCAACTGTCAACCTCCTATGTACTTATCAGACATCATAGTCCTAAGTAAACAAAAAATCAAGCTCATTAACTTTCTTTCCTTTCTCCCCTTTTCCCCTCTGCCTTCCCTCTCTTCTCCTTTCCTTCTTTTTTTCTTTTTTTTTGCTTTCTTTCTACACCATTTCTCTTCTTTCTCCTCCCTCTCCTGCCTTCCTTCCTCCTTTCTCCTCCCTTTCACATTTTTTTTTTTTTTCACTCAAAAACATCTATAGAGCAGCTACTGGGTATTGTTCAAAGGGATAGCAAGAGAAAAGTAACTAAAAGGAAAACCTCTACTCTTTTGGATCTCATGTTCTAGTGGAAGAAGACAGAAAATAAACAATTACTTAGTACATTAGGCAACTATATCCATTTTGGACAAAAATAAAGCAGGGAAAAAGGCTACACTGGAGATGTCTGGTGGGTTGTGTTATTTCAGAAGTAGTCAGAAAAATATACTCTAAAATGTGAAAAAGTCACATTTAAGTACAGAATGAATGGCATAGAGATAAGTGAGGAGCTAAGAAGTCATGCAGATGCCTGGGAGAAGAATATGCCAGACATAGCAAAAGGCAAGAGGGAAATCCCTGACCCTAGGTCAAAACAATGTGTTTCTCTCTGTTGTCTTTACAGCTAAAAATAAATGAACTTTATGCTAATCTGATGCAATGCAGATATCAGAATATTCCCAGTAAATAAAATAATAAGATAAAACTATTCAGTAAATTTTTTGCTGTTTTTTTCTCTAACAATATTGATCCACATAAAACTACATGGACAAGACTTATATGAGGATTTATATTTTACTTTAACCTTATTTAGTCTTTATTTTTTTCTGTTTAACCTTATTTAAAAATTTCAACTTTGAAATATTGTTTCTCTGCTGGCTTACTTTTAAAAAATCGATTTTAACATCATTAAAGGTCAAGACAAGTAAGTTTAAAAATAATTTTCTAGTTTAATAATTTATACTTAGAAATTTCAGCTATGTAGTTATCTTTATAATTACCAATAATATTTTAAAGCAATCCTTTATTGCTTTAAATTATATCAGTCCGCTGAAAACTTGAGTATTCAAATGTGTTGTAATTATTCCATGTTTAATTCATTTAGATTGATATATTTTATACAAAAAATATATGAACATACAAGAGTCTGATTCAGCATTCTAAAATTCACGTAAGTCAGTTGCCTGGGGCACCTGTACCAAAAATATTTTCTATACATTCTTTGATAAAATTTCTGACTTTAGTTTTATTATGATACTTGTCAACTAAGAATATAAACATGTAAAATTTTATTTTTATATTGAAATGTGATTATGACAATTTATTAACATTAGAATAACAATTTTCAACAGTAAGAACTTTTATTCAAATTCATTACCCTCACAAGTGATGTGCTAAATTAATGCCAAATTAACTTCAAATCTACCTGAAGTCAATTTGATAAACAAAATCCCACTCTGAATTCTGATATTTGCAACAGCATGGATGGACCTGAAGGGTATTATGCTTAGTGAAATAAGTCAGAGAAAGATAAATACGATATGCTATCACTTATATGTGTAATCTAAAAAATAAAACAAATGAGTATAACAAAACAGAAACAGATGCACAGATATAGAGAACAAACTAGTGGCTACCAGTGGGGGAAGGAGCAAGATAGGAGTAGGGGATTAAGAGGTACAAACTACTATATATAAAATAGATAAGCTATAAGGATATATTATAGCCAATATTTTATAATAACCTAAAATGGAATATAATCTATAAAAATATTGAATCACTATGTTGTACACCTGAAACTAATGTAATATTGTAAATCAACTATACTTCAATAAAATATTTTTATATATTAAAAAAAAAAAATCCTACTGTGAACTCCTCTAAGAACATCTTTAATAGTGCAGTTGACAGCCGCCATATAGTTTGCTCATGCTGTACTTAGAAGATATTCCCTTTAAAGTAGCCAATTATATTCTACAACTTTAAGTACCTTTGCTGAAAATCATTCATTTCCAAGTCCTATAAAATGTCTTCAATATTTTTAATGAAAGCAGATTTTTATTTAGAATAATCACTGTAAATAATATTATTCTGCTTTAGTTGTAATTCTTCTATTAAATTAAAATGTTATTTTATTAGTTTAAGAGAAATAAATGATTCACAAAGTAAGTGTAAAAAGAATATCAAAGGGATTCTTGATCATTCTATTTCTAATTGTAGAGTGTTTTTGAAATGCTATTTATTAAAGATAAGGAATTAATTTTTTATATTATAACAAATTTTACAAAATACCTAATAAAGAAAGCCTACATTGGATATGGTCTCTATGGTATTTTTGATAAGGCACCTAGAATAGTACTACTCAATTCTAATAAAGAATAAATTTGAACTGTAGAATCTTAACTAACAAGAAACTCATAGGAAAATAGTAACATCTATTATTTTTGTATCTTTTCTTTTTTCGGGACAAAGTATGAAATAAGTGAATATGGGGCCGTGTATCCTCCAAAATGGACCATTCACTGCCTCTGTCAGTCTCGGACTGCACACACCTCACAGACCATAACCCCATCCATGTTTACCTAGCACTGCATAATAATTCAAAAGTAACCCTCACTGATAAAGTGAATAGATTTCTAAGTTTATAATGTATAAATTAATGCAAAATTACAAAAATAAGTTTATACTCTTTCAGACTAGTTATGAAAATATCTCATTTTTATTTACAAATATTTTATTTTCTAACTTTTTTATTAGGTACTTACTTTAAGGGATATGGATTATTGGGGTATTGTGACACTTTTAGCCTAAATGATGTTTTCTTAATATTGACCTTGGTGTCCTAACTTCTTTCACTAAGGAAATGTCAACTACTTTGGAATTGTAAAAGTAATTTTTCGTTGTTGTTGTTTTGGTGGTGGTAGTTGTCATTGTTATTATGTGTGTATACTCATAATTTTGTATTTATCACATAAGATTTCATACATTTATGTGATAATGGAAAATAATCCAATTATTTCAAATAATTTAAAAAAACTTTCTATCTTTATTGAGGAATACTTAATACGCAAAAATTGCACATATTAAATGTATACATTTTGATGAGTTTGGACTTCTTACACTTTGTCACTTTTATTACTGTTCCCCAGAGACAACTGCTTTTAATTTCTTCTGTTTTAACAGTTTCTGGAAGCTATCTTCATATTTCTAAGTGATTATCTTGGATTATTTCTTGATTAATTATGTTTACTCATTAACCATCGACCTAATATGAATGATAGATGAAGAGTTAATTGATTTACATCTCCTATGCTTCTCATAAATCTCTCCTTTCTAATAATTGCATCATGTTTTTATTACCTGTACTTATTATTTTTTAAACTTTAAATAATAAGCTTAAATTGGGACATTTTACTTTATTAATATACAGCAGTGTTTACTGATTCTCTTCTTCAAAGTAAGAAAAGGTTATCAGAATTATTAACCATCCTCCTGCCCCTCCACCCCATACATTCCTTCCAATGTTACATTTATTTACGTTGGTTGATTAAATTTACTTTTTAATGATAATTACATTTCTGTGCTTAGTAATTTTTAATCTAAAATTTGAATATCAATAAGTAACCTTTAATATGGTGTGTTTATGTAAATATTATTTACTGCTGATCCAGTTAGTGAGATCAAAGGGATTGCACCTTCTTCTCTGGCTCTTAGTGTGAATGTCCTGTGCCACTCAAAGGAAAAAGTTTCTAGAAACAAAGTCAAGTAGATTTTCTTTCTAAACTTCACTAATTGCTCAAATTTATGTTACATGTTAGTTCTATTTATATTTGAATGATGACATTGTTGCACAGGATTTTTGTTTAGTTTCTTTTCCTAGAACTTCTGGTTGTCTTTTCAATTTCTTTTTGGGATTTGGAAAATATTTCTCCTTTTTCAAATCCAAACACTCATTAAGGTTTTAGAATTCATTCTAATCTCCAAAATGAACATATCCTTGCTCATAAATTTTGCTCTAATTTTGACCAAGTTACCTTTCAGGACTGCTGTTTTCCTTAGCTTTTTTCACTGAACTAATGGATGACCTATATAATTTCTCATATACTACACTATCTTCATTTTTGGTTTCCAACTTCTAGTCATTTCCTTTAAAGAGGTTTGTGGGATATAGAATTTCTTCATCTAAGTAGTTCTGTAAGTGACATTATTTTTTAAACTCTCATACTTGTTGGATATTGTTTGGCGAAGATATAAGATTCAAGCAAAAATCAAAATTTTTTAGAACTTTAAAAGAATTGCTCCAGTCTTCTAGCATTGATTGCTGCTGCTACATAACAGAGTCCAATGTCATGGCTTAACGAAGTTGAAGAAGGGAGTTTCTAAAGTAAGCACTGAGTTGATGTGAGTTGTCTGGGGATGTGGGGTGTATGGGGCAAGGAGTAATAAGCATGGTGGAATACCTTTAAAGTGGTTTAAACAATGTTATGACAGGTAAGATAGTGTGGTTTTGATTACTCTTTTCCTACATAGAATTTTCTACTGATACCTGACTTCTCTTCAACAAGGAGAAATGCTTTGGAACTAGAGTGCATGGAAGACAAGAGATGGAGAATGATATAGATGAGAAGATAGTAATCACTTGCCAACTTGAGTAATTAATCACTTTATTTTTATTTTAGCTTAAAATTTCCAAGTGTATACCAGAGTTGGACAGAAAATTTGTGATGCTTAGTTTTAATCAGTTGAAAGTTCTTAAGAGCAGAAACTAAAATTTACAGGAGGAGGCAGATATTCTACTTCAAGATTGTAAAACCAGATACTGCCCAATAGTTTTCAGCCTTCATATACATTTCATAGCCTCCACGATCACATAGCTAATTCCTAGAAATAAATCTTTCTCTCTCTGTCTTCCTCTCTCTCTCTCTATATATATATAAAATAAAATATGTGTGTATATATATATATATATATATCTGCACACACACACACACATATATACACACATATGCATACATATACACGTATATACATATATACTGTATATACTGGCTCTGGAGAACCTGATATTGTTACCACAGTTGCTTCATCTAATCTCCCTATAAGTTTTTGTTTGTTTGTTTGTTTTTTGCTGAGGCATTTAAACAAATCATCACTGATATCTCCTAATTTTACCACTACATAATTAAGTATACATCCTTAAAAATGTGAATTTTTTTACTTAATCACAATACTATTTTTATATTTATCAAAATTAAAAATAATTTCTTGGTGTCTTTAACAGTCAGTCCATTCAAATTCAAATTTCGCTAGCTATCTTTAAGATGACTATTTTAGAGTTGGCTTATTCAAATCTCTATCCAGACAAGGGCCAAGTATTTATTTCATTTAATTGAACTATAGAATACCTGTATTCTAACTGTGTTGTTTAACTTTCTCATGATATTATTTTAATTGCTCTCCTATCTGTATTTCCTAATAAATCTTAATTTGGACCTAACAACTTTATATTTTGTTTCCGTATATTTTTGTGATAATATTTCATTGGCAATGATAAAAATGGCTTGACAGTTTCTTAAAACACAGCACATATACCTCCCATATGACCTAGCCACTTGACTCCTAGGCATTTTCATAAAATAAAAAAGCATAATTCCAAAGCCCTGTACACAGGTGTTCATAGCAGCTTTCTTTGTAATAGATGTAAACAACCCAAATATCCATCAACAGATAAATGATTACATATATTCTTGCGTATACATACAATGGGAGTTCTCAGAAATGAAATGAGCTATTGATAAAACAACATAAATGAGACTCTAAATAGTTATGCTGAATGAAAGAAGACATAGAAAAATGAGCATACACTGATACCAATTATATAAAATTCTAGAAAATAGAAATCAATCTGCAATAACAGATCAGTTGTTGCCTGGAGACAGGGGTCTGGAAGGGTGAGAAAGTAGTATTAAAAAAAGGGCCTGATAAAACTTTTGGTGAAGATAAATATTCTCACTACATCTACTATGATGATGGAATCTTGGATACATAAACCTCAAAACTTATCAGATGTACACTTTAAATGTGAACAAGTTGTAAGTTAATTATAACCAATAAAGCTGTTAAAAAAAAAAAAAAAAAAACAGTTGGGCTGAAGCTAACAGAATGCTTGTAAGGAAATGTATAACCCTAAATGAATGTACTGCTTTCAAAGTGTTGGAAAAATCAATGATCTATGCATCTATATCAAAATGTTGGAGAAAACAACAAACAAACTCTAAGCAAAATAAAGGAAAAGTAAAATGATGATGGGATTGGAAACCAATGAAAAAGAACAAAAAGAGGAGAATAAGTAACCATACTCAATAGCTGGTCTTTTGCAAAGATTAATAAGAATCATAAACCCTAACAATCCTGACAAGGAAAAGCATGAAGGGAGCAAAAATCGACTAATATAAGGTATGAGAAAGGGACATCACTTCAGATTTTGCAAACATTAAAAATTTTTAAAAATCATCATGATCAATTTTACATCAATAGATTCATTAATTTAGTTTATTTTTTCTTTATAGGAATTTGTCCTTTGTTAATCACAACCAGAATATTTACTGAACAGTTACATAGTGCCATTCACTGTGCTGGGAATGGGAGATGCACAGATTAGAAGAGACTATTTCTGTTCTTAAGTTGCTTAGTGTAGATTTCAGTAATAGCTAGTCATTCTAACCAAAAGTTTTTATGCTCAGGACTCCTAATATCAAACTAGTTGGTCAAGGATCTTCCCACCCCTTACACAGTTGGAGAATTCACTACTTTTATTTCCACTTTCCAAATTAGATAAAAAGGAGGACTTCTCAATGAATTTAGTTTACATGGACTCAAAAGATAATGGACTCAAAAGATAATGGAAAATAGGAAAGCTCTCTATACAAAGGAAGGACATTGAATCTGATATATTTTCCTCTTCTTTTTCCTTAAAGAAAAACCTAGATTTAGATTGGAGAATTTCTCTAACTTTTTAAGAACAAAATAATGCCAATCTTACACAAATTCTTCCAGAGAATAAAAAAACATGTCTACTCTCAAACCTATTTTCTAAGACCGGAATAACCTTGATACCAAAACTTGACAGAAATATTACAAAAAAGGGAAATTTATGGACCTACCTCTTTTATAATCATAAATGCAAAAATCCAAAACACAACCAAGTAAGTGGGGATAAAAGAATAGTTTAGCATTTAAAAACTTGTGATACAATTAACAATATTAAGTGAAAGAAGTGGAAAAATGAGATTTTCTTCATAGATACAAAACAATCATTTGATTATATTCAACACATTATAAAACAAAAATTAAAATCTCTTTTTGATGCTCAATTCATGAAGCATTAAAAGGAGGCAAATTAGAACCACAATGAGACAACACTACACATCTATTAGAATGAAAAATATATGTTAAATATATAAAATTACAAAATGAAGACTTGTAATAAAAACGAGCCTAACAAAAAATATATATATAATACATTAAAAATACAGTTCCTCATTAGTTCTAAGTGCTAGCAAGGAGACAAAGCAATTGGAACTTTCCTTCATTGCAAGTGGGAACACAAAATGGTACAGTCACTCTTTTTGTCACTTTCATATTAAATTAAATATACACTTACCATATAACCCAACAATTCCACTGCTTGGTTTTTGCCCTGGAAAAATGACATCTTTTATGCACATAAAAAGCTGTACATGAATGTTCATAGTGGCTCTATTCATAATTGACCAGAATTGGAGACAGCCCATTGTCTGTGAATAGATAAACAAGTTATGCATAACCATAAAATTTAATACTACTAAGTAAGAATAAAGAATAAACTACTGATATCCACAATATAGCTGAATTTCAAGTGCATTTCACTGAAAGAAAGAAGCCATTCTCAAAAAGTTGTATGCTGTATGATTCCATTTACGTGACATTCTAGAAAACGCAAAACTATAGGAAACAAGAACGGATTAGTTGTTGCCAGGTTTGGGGTTGGGAGAAAGTGCTGACTACAAACGAGACAGCATAATAAAGATTTTTCAGATTCTGTATTCTGATTGTGGTGGTTGTTATACAAAGGTACCCAAATGCTAAAATCCATGGAAACATACACCAAAATATGTAAATTGTATGGTATGTATATAAAAATTAATACCAATCATAAATAATAAATTGCATATAGAAAATTAAAGAATCTTCTGTAATCTAGTAAAGGACAAAAAAGTAAAACAAACATGATATTTAATTAAGAATTCATGAAAACCTACCCTGCCAATGAGAGAAGAGGATCTTCTGGTACTACTTCTGTAAAACATTGTCCTAATAAGTCTAACAAGTATAAATATTGGAAATGAAATAAAACTCTTACTTTTGCAGATGACATGACTGTATATATAGAAAATCCAAGGACATAGTGAAAAAAATTGTACCTCTTAAATATTAATATATCTTGTATGTTTAATAAAATGTTGAAAGAGAGAGAGGGAGAGAGATAAAAGAAACAAACATAAAGCAGTACCTTGCAGAGAGATTTGAAATAGGCTAAACTATAATATTATCTAACAAGGAAATTCCAATCTTGAGTAAATGAAATAAATCACTGGATATTCACCCAGGATGAAGCATGAAGTTAGAAGGAACAGGAATTTTCTCCTTGAGGGAAAATGCAGTAATGAAGGATTGTAATCTTATTTATCACATCATAGCTTATTTCCAAATCTATTTTATTAAAGCTAAAATCCTACGTGAAATGAACAAAACTTTGAGTGGACTAGAGAAAAATTTGTCACTTAACAATAGTCTCTAGAAATAGTGGGATACCATGTGATAGTTAGAGCTGAGAACAATATTCTTGTTGATATTGGACAGAACTGAAAGTTTGTTCAAGTCAGAGACTGCTTTTATAAAAATGCTTCTCTCTAAAACTCGCAGCTTAAAAGACAGAATATAAGAAATAAGACAAAAATCGTTAAGGTAAATAAAGAATAGTATAAATAGATTTAGCTAGGATTATTTGACAGAGCATAGTAAAATATATTTATATTATGATTTTTTAATTCTTCAAATTTAGCTATATGTTTCACATTTTTTTGCAGTTAAATCATAGCACTATGAAAGACAACATGTGTTAATAGATGGAATATCAGCTTATTCCTGAGTTCTTATTGAAAAAATCTTACTTTTATTCACAATACTTTTTGACCATCTAATATGAGCCTGAAAACATTTGATAGCATAACAATCACTTAATGGATTAACATGTGGAAACACACAAACATACAATATTTTTATAATAAAATGATATCTAAATAAATACATTTGTATATAGTCAAAGAAAACATATTTTAAATTACACTTTATCCCATTTCTTTCTTTCATAAATCAAAGGTTTGAGATCTTGAGTCCTTTAACACAGGGGGTAGAAAACTATGGCCCATGTACCAAATCTGACCCGCTACTGATTGCACAGCCCACAAGCTAAGAATAGTTTTTACATTTTTAAATGGTCGGGGAAAAAAATCAAAAAACTGAATATATTCCATGACTTGTGAAAAATATACAAAATTCAAATTCCATTGCCCATAAATAAAGTTTTATTGGAAAAAAACAATGCCCATTTCTTTCTATGTTGCTGTGGCTTCTTTCATGCTGCTCAGCAGAGTGGAGTAGTTGAGACAGAGACTAAATGGCCTGCAGTTCTGAAAGTATTTACTATCTGACCCTTTACAGAAAAAGTTTCCTGACCTGGGTTTTACAAAAGTACATGGCAGAGGAAATGCCATTGCTTGTCTAGGCATATTCTTCTGACAAGGATTGATGCAGCAGAGAGACTCAAATATTATGAGTGCCCTATTACATATTTCTGCTCTTCTACCTTAATAAAAGTGTGACAAGCCTATATTGAGGTTCTTCCTAGTGGTTTTTAAACACAATCTCCTATGCAGAAAAACTGACAATATAAGGAGGATAATTCTTTTACTGCATTTTAAATGTGTTTGGGGTCAATGCACATTTTGGAGGCTGAATGGAATTCTCATGGCTCTAATTATTTTTGCAGACTTATTTCAGGGCTGTGCTAATTGACAAATTTAAATCATAATTTGCAGCCACAACACATTTTGTTTTATGCAAGCATATCTCTTGTCTTCCCAGCAGCCTTTATTCAGAGATCCATGATTCCCCTATTCCATGCAAATGATCATTGATTGTTAGGCCAAATGGAGCCAGTGTGTTGGAAACGTACACCAGAAAAAAATTTTTTTTCTCTAAGACCTTAAGTTCTGAGAAGAGTAGAAGGTGGTCCATGTACCAATTCTCCCCATAAATACATGCTCAACTGTGTCAGTAAGAGAGAATGAGCCCCATACTCAGAGAGAAGTGCTCAGAGCAGGAAAATAAAGGGTGAAAAACTAAAAGAGTTGTTTAAATGCCTGGTATGAGAAGTGCTTGGAATAGGCAAATATCTGGATGTGTAAGTGATATCAACTCAATTAATTTTTTTTCTTAATCTAATCTTGTTGCAATTCAGATTTTTGATTTTTATAAACAATATATTCTTGCTAAAAAAGTCTAAATTTGAATTAACTTCCTTAGAATTTTTCCCCTCTCACCATTTTCTGGATTGAAAAAAATATACCATTTAAAGTATTTTTAAACAAAAAGAACTCCTCCCATCTATTTCTCAGAACTGTTTCCTTAAAATTTAGTTAAAGCCTCCTCATCCTCTAATAAAATGAACAGCCATAGGAAGAACTAGATTTAGTTAACCATCAGCTAGTTTCTATGCTAAACAGTTTTGCACAAGTTTATCATATGACACTAATAGCAGAACATCAAAGGGGGAAAACATGTAATTAAATTAGTACAAAAATATGAAAATGTATGTAATTGCCTTATAAGATGAATTAGTGGTTTCTTTAAATCTATCCCTACCTCACACTTGGTTTCCCCAAATGACAGACATATTCACACTGATACTATTACTGTGTCTATCATATAAATGCTACACTAAATGTAGATGCACAAACATATATGATCATTTGGCTCTAAAAGAGCCTTGGCTAAAGACCAAGAAGTAGCCTGTATAGTGAAGAAGTAAACTTACCTGAAGAGAGGTCTGGTCTTTGCTGCAGCTACTGGGAGGTGATCTCTAGGCTCTTGGAATATCAGGTCAAATAGAAGTATCTTTGACTGGGGCCTTTGTCCACCAGACAAACTAACAGTGTAATTTATGATGGATGTATTGATAATTTATTTGGGCCATACAGTATCAGTTTTACCTCCAGAAGGGAATGGAAACAAAAGGTATCATTTCCAACCACAGGAAAGGGCTGGTGACTAAAGATCAGTCAAGCAGGCAGTATGTGAATGAGCTCCCCGCCAAACTCTGGAAACCAGATGCTCAGGTGAGCTTCCTTGATTGGCAATACTCCATGTGTATTGTTAGACATGAACTGTAGAAAAGTAATGCTGTCTTAATTCCACAGAAGAGGACTGAATCTCTGCATTTGATACTTCTCTTAATATTTTCAACATGTGCTTCTCCTAGCTGATTTTAATCTGTACCCTTTCCATGTAATAAATTGTAACTGTAAATAGAATAGAAAAAAAAAAAAACACCTGTTTCCTTGGATTTAAAATTTATTTTAATAATGAATATAGTTCACATAAAGTTTTTCCTTTATTTCTGTCATTTCTAATATAGTGAAGATATATTTCAACTAGTTTCAAAAAAATTTAAATATTGTTGTGGGCCTCTAATCAAAAAACCAATGTGAACACATTTAGAAAAATGGACCAGAATGTCTCAGTGGTTTGTCCTGAGGAGCAATTCTTGGCCGCGGGGGATGTAGACCATAGGATAAAAGCCCAAGATTTGCAAGGCATGCTCGGTAAAACCATACAAATATGAGTATGTGCCTATAACAGATGAAAGAAGGACAATTGCCAACCTGCTGGGATATGGGATTTCAGATCCAAGGGTATGATTTCAAAGCTCAAGTGGAATGAAGACTGCCCCAACTGAAAGCAATCCACCTGACCAAAAAAGAGAGGAAGAAAGGAACAGGGCAGAATGCAATTGAAGCCCCCAATTTGGGATTTCTAGGATGAGGAGACAAATCTAGGGAGACCTTCAAGATGGAGGAGGAGTAAGACGTGGAGATCACCTTCCTCCCAACAAATACATCAAAAATACATCTACATGTGCAAAACTCCTACAGAACACCTACTGAGCACTGGCAGAAGACCTCAGACTTCCCAAAAGGCAAGAAAATCTCCACGTACCTGGGTAGGGCAAAAGAAAAAAGAAAAAACAGAGACTATAGAATAAGGACAGGGCCTGTACCTCTGGGAGGGAGCTGTGAAGGAAGAAAAGCTTCCACACACTAGGAAGCCCCTTCACTGGCAGAGATGAGTTGGGGGCGGGGAGGGGGAAGCTTCAGAGTCACAGAGGAAAGCACAGCAACTGGGGTGCAGAGCGCAAAGTGAAGAGATTCCCACAGAGAGGATTGGTGCTGACCAACACTCACCAGACAGAGAGGCTAGTCTGCTCACCCGATGGGGTGGTTGGGGGCTGAGGCTCAGGCTTCAGAGGTCTGAGCCCAGGGAGAGGACTGGGGTTGGCTGTGTGAACACAGCCTGAGGGGACTGGTGTGCCACAGCTATCTGGGAAAGAGTCAGGGAAAATATCTCGACCTGCCTAAGAGGCAAGAGACTATTTCTTTGGGGTGCACAAGGAGAGAGGATTCCTTCCCCATCTGCCCACAGAAGGCAGAGCACCACCTAATGAGCTCCAGAGATAGGCGTGAGCTGCAGCTATCAGCTCAGACCCCAGAGACGGGCATGAAACGTTAACACTGCTGCTGCAGCCACCAAGAATCCTGTGTGCAAGCACAGGTCACTATCCACACACTCCCGGGAGCCTGTGAAGCCTGCCACTGCCAGGGTCCTGTGATCCAGGAACAAGTTCCCCGGGAGAACATGTGGTGCGTCTCAGGCTTTTGCAACGTCATGCTGGCCTCTGCCGCTGCAGGTTCGCCCTGCATTCCAAATATAACTACCATACACCTCTCCCTCCCCGGCCTGAGTGAGCCAAAACCCCTAATCAGTCGCCCTGTTGGGGCTGGAACAGATGCCTGAGGGTGACCTACATGCAGACGTGGGGCCAAAACCAAAGCTGAACCCCAGGAGCTGTGCGAACAAAGAAGAGAAAGGGAAATTTCTCCGTGTAGCCTCAGGAGCAGTGGATTTAATCACCACAACCAACTTGATGTACCTTGCATCTGTGGAATACCTAAACAGAAAATGAATCAACCCAAAACTGAGGCAGTGGACTTTGGGAGCAACTTGGGGTTTGCTATCTGTGACTGACTTGTTTCTGATTTTTATGTTTACCTTAGTATACTTTTTAGCACTTGTTATCATTGGTGGATTTCTTTATTTGTTTGGTTGTTCTCTTTTTTTATTATTACTTATTATTATTTTATTTTAATTATTATTTTTATTTTTTTATTTTAATAATTTGTTTATTTTATTTATTCTTTATTATTCTTTTTTTTTTATCACTTTTCTTCTGAGTTGTGTGGCTGACAGGGTCTTTGCGCTCCAGCCCTGTGTCAGGCCTGAACCTCTGAGGTGGCAGAGGCAATTTCAGGATATTGGACCACCAGACACCTCCTGGCCCCATGTAAAATCAGTTGACGAGAGCTCCCCCAGAGATCTCCATCTCAGCGCTAAGAGCCAGCTCCACCCAGCAGGCAGCAAGCTCCAGTGATGGATGCCCCATGCCAAACAACTAGCAAGACAGGAACACAACCCCATCCATTAGCAGAGAGGCTGCCTAAAATCATAAGTTCATGGACACCACAAAACACACCACCAAATGCAGCCTGCCCACCAGAAAGACAAGATGCAGCCCCACCCAACAGAACACAGGCACCAGTTCCCTCCACCAGGAAGCCAACACAAGCCAATAAACCAACCTTACCCACTGGGGGCAGACACCAAAAAAATGGGAACTATGAACCTGCAGCCTGTGAAAGGAGACCCCAAACACAGTAAGTTAAACAAAATGAGACAACAGAGAAATATGCAGCAGATGAAGGAGCAAGATAAAAACCCACCAGACCAAATAAATGAAGAGGAAAGAGGCAGTCAACCAGAAAAAGAATTCAGGGTAATGAGTGTAAAGGTGATCCAAAATCTTGGAAATAGAATGGAGAAAATACAAGAAACGTTTAGCAAGGACCTAGAAGAACTAAAGAGCAAACAAACAATGATGAACAACACAATAAATGAAATTAAAAATTCTCTAGAAGGAATCAATAGCAGAATAATGGAGGCAGAAGAACAGATAAGTGACCTGGAAGATAAAATAGTGGAAATAACTACCACAGAGCAGAATAAAGAAAAAACAATGAAAAGAATTGAGGACAGTCTCAAAGACCTCTGGGACAACATTAAACACACCAACATTCGAATTATAGGCGTACCAGAAGAAGAAGAGAAAAAGAAAGGAACTGAGAAAATATTTGAAGAGATTATAGTTGAAAACTTCCCTAACATGGGAAAGGAAATAGTCAATCAAGTTCAGGAAGCACAGAGAGTCCCATACAGGATAAATCCAAGGAGAAATACTCCAAGAAAAATATTAATCAAACTATCAAAAATTAAATACAAAGAAAATATATTAAAAGTAGCAAGGGAAAAGCAACAAATAACATACAGTGGAATCCCCATAAGGTTAACAGCTGATCTTTCAGCAGAAAATCTGCAAGCCAGAGAGTGTGGCAGGGCATATTTAAAGGGATGAAAGGGAAAAACCTACAACCAAGATTACTCTACCCAGCAAGGATCTCATTCAGATTCAATGGAGAAATTAAAACCTTTACAGACAAGCAAAAGTTAAGAGAATTCACCACCACCAAAAGCTTTACAACAAATGCCAAAGGAATGTTTATAGGCAGGAAACACAAAAGAAGGAAAAGACCCACACACACACAAAAAACAAACCCAATATAATTAAGAAAATGGTAATAGGTACATACATATAGATAATTACCTTAAATGTAAATGGATTAAATGCTCCAACCAAAAGACACAGACTGACTGTATGGATACAAAAACAAGACCCATATATATGCTATCTACAAGACACCCACTTCAAAACTAGAGACACATACAAACTGAAAGTGAGGAGATGGAAAAAGTTATTCCACGCAAATTCAAATCAAAAGGAAGCTGGAGTAGCAATTCTCAATTCAGACAAAATAGACTTTAAAATAAAGACTATTACAAGAGAGAAAGAAGGACACTACATAATGATCAAGGAATCGATCCAAAAAGAACATATAACAATTGTAAATATTTATGCACCCAACATAGAGCACCTCAATGCATAAGGCAAATACTAACAGCCATAAAAGGGGAAATAGACAGTAACACAATCATTGGAGGGGACTTTAACACCCCACTTTCACCAATGGACAGATCATCCAAAATGAAAATAAATAAGGAAACACAAACTTTATATGACACATTAAACAAGATGGAGTTAACTGATATTTATAGGACATTCCATCCAAAAACAACAGAATACATTTTCTTCTCAAGTGCTCATGGAACATTCTCCAAGATTGATTTATCTTGGGTCACAAATCAAGCCCTAGACAATTTAAGAAAATTGAAATCATATCAAGTATGTTTTCTGACCACAATGCTATGAGAATACATATCAATTACAGGAAAATAAATTGTAAAAAATACAAAGCATGGAGGCTAAACCATACGCTACTAAATAACCCAGATATCAGTGAAGAAATCAAAGAGGAAATCAAAAAATACCTAGAAAGAAATGAAAATGAAAACAGGAGGACCCAAAACCTATGGGATGCAGCAAAAGCAGTTCTAAGAGGGAAGTCTATAGCAATACAATCCTACCTCGAGAAACAAGAAACATCTCAAATAAACAACATAACCTTATACCTAAAGCAATTAGAGAAAGAAGAACAAAACAACCCAAAATTAGCAGAAGGAAAGAAATCATAAAGATCAGGTCAGAGATAAATGAAAAAGAAATGAAGGAAACAATAACAAAGATCAATAAAACTAAATGCTGTTTTTTTGAGAAGATAAACAAAATTGATAAACATTAGCCAGAATCATCAAGAAAAAAAGGGAGAAGACTCAAATCAACAGAATTAGAAATGAAAAAGGAGAAGTATGAACTGACACTGAAGAAATAGAAAGACTCATGAGAGATTACTACAAGCAACTATAGGCCAGTAAAATGGACAACCAGGAAGAAACGGACAAATTCTTAGAATAGTACAACCTCCCAAGACTGAACAGAAAGAAATAGAAAATATAAACAGACAAATCACAAGCCCTGAAATTGAATCTGTGATTAAAAATCTTCCAACAAACAAAAGCAGAGGGCCAGATGGCTTCAAGGCGAACTCAGGAAACATTTAGAGAAGAGCTAACACCTATCCTCCCAAAACTCTTCTAAAATATAGCAGAGAGAGGAAAACTCCCAAACTCATTCTACGAGGCCACCATCACCCTGATACCAAAACGAGACAAAGATGTCACAAAAATAGAAAAGTACACGCCAGTATCACTGTTGAACGTAGATACAAATATCCTCAACCAAATACTAGCAAAGAGAATCCATCAGCATATTAAAAGGATCATACACCATGATCAAGTGGGGTTTATCCCAGGAAAGCAAGGATTCTTCAATATATGCAAATCAATCAATGTGATACACCATATTAACAAATTGAAGGATAAAAACCATATGATCAAAAAAAAAAAAAAAACACACCATATGATCATCTCAATAGATGCAAAAAAAGCTTTCCACAAAATTCAACACCCATTTATGATTAAAAACCCTCCAGAAAGTAGGCATAGAGGGAACTTACCTCGACATAATAAAGGCCATATATGGCAAACCCACAGCCAACGTCATTTTCAATGGTGAAAAACTGAAACCATTTCCTCTAAAATCAGGAGTAAGACAAGGTTGCCCACTCTCACCTCTATTATTCAACATAGTTTTGGAAGTTTTAGCCCCAGCAATCAGAGCAGAAAAAGAAATAAAAGGAATCCAAATTGGAAGAGAAGAAGTAAAACAGTCACTGTTTGCAGATGACATGTCACTATACATAGAGAATCCTAAAATGCTACCAGAAAACCACTGGAGCTAATCAATGAATTTGGTAAAGTAGCAGGTTACTAAATTCATGCACAGAAGTCTCTTTCATTCCTGTACATTAATGATGAAAAATCTGAAAGAGAAATTAAGGAAACACTCCCTTTTACCATTGCAACAAAAAGAATAAAATACCTAGGAATAAACCTATTTAAGGAGAAAAAAGACCTGTATGCAGAAAACTATCAGACACTGATGAAAGAAATTAAAGATGATACAAACAGATGGAGAGGTATGCAATGTTCTTGGATTGGAAGAATCAACATTGTGAAAATGACTAAGCTACACAAAGCAATCTACAGATTCAATGCAATCTCTACCAAACTACCAGTTGCATTTTTCACAGAACTAGAACAAAAAAAATTTCACAATTTGTATGGAAACACAAAAGACCCCTAATAGCCAAAGCAATCTTGAGAAAGAAAAACAGAGCTGGAGGAATCAGGTTCCCTGACTTCAGACTATACTACAAAGCTACAGTGAGCAAGACAGTATGGTACTGACACAAACACAGAAATATAGATCAATGGAACAAGATAGAAAGCCCAGAGATAAACCCACACACATATGGTCACCTTATCTTTGATAAAGGAAGCAAGCATATACAATGGAGAAAAGACAGCCTCTTCAATAAGTGATGCTGGGAAAACTGGACAGCTACATGTAAAACAATGAAATTAGCACACTTCCTAACATCATACACACAAAAAAACTCAAAATGGATTTAACACCTAAATATAAGGGCAGACACTATAAAACTCATAGAGGAAATCATAGGCAGAACACTCTATGATATAAATCACAGCAAGATCCTTTTTGACCCAGCTCCTAGAGAAATGGAAATAAAATCCAAAATAAACAAATGGGACCTAATGAAACTTAAAAGCTTTTGCACAGCAAAGGAAACCATAAACAAGATGAAAAGACAACCCTCAGAATGGGAGAATATATTTACAAATGAAGCAACTGACAAATGATTAATCTCTAAAATATACAAGCAGCCCATACAGCTCAATATCAAAAAAATAAACAACCCAATGCAAAAATGGGCAGAAGGCCTAAATAGACATTTCTCCAAAGAAGATATACAGATTGTCAACAAGGACTTGAAAGGATGCTCAACATCACTAATCATTTGAGAAATGCAGTATCATTAGAGAAATGAGGTATCACCTCACAGCGGTCTGAATGGCCGTCATCAAAAAAAATCTACAAACAATAAATGCTGGAGAGGGTGTGGAGGAAAGGGAACCCTCTTGCACTGTTGGTGGGTATGTAAATTAATACAACCACTATGGAGAACAGTATGGAGGTTCCTTAAAAAACTAAAAAAAAACCACCATTCGACCCAGCAATCCCACTACTGGGCACATACCCTAGAAAACCATAATTTAAAAAGTGTCATGTACCACAGTGTTCATTGCAGCACTATTTACAATAGGCACAACCTGGAAGCAACCTATATGTCCATTGACAATTGAATGGATAAAGAAGATGTGGCACATATATACAATGGAATATTACTCAGCCATAAATGGAAAGTACACTGAATTATTTGTAGATGAGTTGGATGGACCTAGAGTCTGTCATACAGAGTGAAGTAAGTCAGAAAGAGAAGAACAAATACCACATGATAACACATATATATGGAATCAAAAAAAAAAAAAAAAAGATTCTGAAGAACGTAGAGGCAGGACAGGAATAAAGACACAGTCGTAGAGAATGGACTTGAGGACACAGGGAGTGGGAAGGGTAAGCTGGGATGAAGTGAGAGAGTAGCATTGACATATATACACTATCAAATGTAAAATAGATAGCAATTTGAAGCAGCTGCATAGCACAGGGAGATCGGGTGCTTTGTGACCACTTAGAGGGGTTGGATAGGGAGTGTGGGAGGGAGATGCAAGAGGGAGGTGATATGGGGATATATGTATACATATAGCTGATTCACTTTGCTATACAGCAGAAACTAACACAACTTTGTAAAGCAATTATACTCCAATAAAGATGTAAAAAAAAAAAAAATTAGACCAATCCAAGGTGTAGCATTGGTTTAGAGAAGTGGCAATTCTTTTACCCTTATTTTGTTATTTATTTCTATTGTGTATTGTTTTCTAATCTGAAAGAGTGTTTAAAGACCATGCTTCATTGATTAGCATTTAGAGAACTTGTAACATACAAAGGGCATCATAATGCCATGTCAGCAACCTGGTTTTGTAAGTTCTATGACTTGTGATGGAAATTTATTTGGACTTTGGAAAGTAAACATGGATAGTTTACTGGTGAATCAAATTAAGAATATTGAAGACCTTGAAAATAAAAATTTGAGCTAATTTGACAGTTTGGTATATTCGTATTCAGTAATGACCTACTCATTGTGATAGTTTATGAGAACTCATGCTTCTTATAGAAAACATAATAAGAAGGCTTGAAGTTGTCACTTTATTTAGCATACTAATAATCTCTATTTCACTGACACTTGTTTGTAAAAAAGAAATAACCACTGCTACGGATGATTAATCAAGGTCAATTTTATTATATATACTTAAGAATTTATCTTCTAGGAAGATAAATAATTATAGGGAAAATTGGAAACTCATTTCCTTTGCATATAGACATTTTTATAAAATACAATAGCACAATATTTCTTACAGTATAAATCTTTGGAAAGCTTTAATTATATACAGTATGGAATAAAAGTATAATAATTTGAATACATGAAATAGTTTAGTGGCTAAATCCCTGTATAATTCTGTGATCAATTTTCAAATCACTTCTTAGACCAACTGGTATTAAAACACAGAATAAATTACTTGGAAAGTTGATTTGACTAAAATACACACACACACATATACACACACACACACACGATGATTAAAGATGACAATTTAGGTGATACAAACGACCTTATTTAACACTTCATGAAGCAGACAGTCTCTGTTCCCAAGGGTCCAGGGAACTGCAAAATAGTGCAGAAGACAGGAAATTTGTACAGGATAAAGAACAAGGAAGAGAAAAACAGAAAATATATGACTGACTGGGGCTATGTAGCCAACCTTGTTTGGGGTGAGAAGGTGCAAGGAAATAAATATAGAGTCCAGAATTGACTTGGCTTTTGGGGATTGGTTGACTGAATAGATATTTTTCTGGTCTGCTCAACCAAAGCATTTATAGGGACAGAAATTTATCTAAGCTTCAGTTTGCTGGTATGACACCCCCAGCAGGAGCAGCTCCACTTTGAGCCTAAGTTATTTCAACAGTCCCCACTCTGGATCATCCTCTTGACCATTCAAGAGGCTTGATATGTTGGTCTTAGAGTGACTCTCTGTTACCATTGCCTCTTCAGGTCTCAATGTAGTGTTTACAAAAGACCATGTCAAGCTCATATTCTTGGGAGTTGGTTAACTTCTTCTGTTCTTTTTTGTTGATCCAGTCAGAAACATACCATCTGTTGGCTGGTTGGTCAATGGTTGCCCATGTGCATTTAAAACTTTTTTAGAACAAAGCATATTAAGGAGACAATAATTATTAGCAACATAATAATGCCCATGGTTTGGCGAGCACTCCTGAGCCAACATCCCCATGACTCAAACCAGCTAGGATTTCCTGTAACTGTATATCTACTTTCCAAGAAGTGTTTATCGAGCTATCCTGAGGCATTGGAAATCAGGGAGAAGTGAGTGATGAGCAGAAAGAATTACAGCGCCACCAGTGTCATAGCAAATCCAACAGTCAATTGGAGGTTGGATGCCCTTCCTTTGCAATGGCTTGAGATACATGAAACTTGATATTGTTTTCTCAGACCAGGGCAAGGAAAATATGGAAAAAAGAATCATAAAGACCTTCATGGTATAAGAATTAGGAAAAAGATGGTCAGAAAGGGACACAAGAATGGAAAGAAGTGTTCTAGATCAGACATCTTGGGAAGAAGCGGCCACCTTGACATCAGCTACTTTTCTTCCTAGTCAATTTGACTTTGAGGTTTCTGGAGTTTATACAGGACCAGATGTCAAGTGGAGTTTTCTTCAGTTTTGAAATATGCACCCAAAGTTTGATACTTTGTAATTTGACAGTAATGTCAGTGGTCAAGTGTTTAGTAGAGTCCTTTCTACAAATCTCACTTTTGCATCAGAGGAAAACAATAACAGTCCTTAAATTACAAAAGACTTTAAAATGCCCATTGCTAAAGATCTGATGAGAGTTTATTATAGTGGAATTGACAAAGAGATTTGGTTATTTCTTTGATATGCAACATCTTAAGATGATAACTGAAATTATGACTGATAATCTTATCCCAGGACATATCAGAATTTTAGGAATTTTATACAATTTTCAGCACACTATGTTAATAAAATATACCATATAACCTGAGAAGACTAAGCATCTATTCTTATCGGACATCTTCCTATGTAATTTAATGTATCAAGTAAGCTTAATTAGTTTAATATTTCTCTTTTCGTATGGAAAGAAAACAAAACTTTTCAAATGTTCCAGGAACCCTCTGAAAAATCCCAAAGTTATTTCAAGGTCCAAAGATTTTATTTAGAATTTAAATTTGGGGAGTTTTGTCAAAAATATTCATTTAACCAAAGTGACAATTAAAGACTTCAAAGGTAAATCCAGAAAAGTACATAGTTGCAAAAAAAAAAAAAAAAAACTTAGCTCTTTAATATTAATAAGACTGGGTTTTCTTAAGTAATCAAAAACCTGATAAAGACAACATGAAGCACAGTAAATTATTTTGGTGAAACACAAAATCTTTGCTTACCAGGCAGATTACTTAAAAGATAAACAAGCATACTTTGTTTATAATTTCTTATTAAAAGCAGGCCAATAATATAAGAAAGTTTTTTCTTTTAACAGAGAGAAAACCAAATTCTAATTTTGCACCAGTGTACTTTTGATATTAAAATTTATGTTAAAAAAACTCTTAAGTATGAGTCCATTTCAATATTTGCCAGCTTGACCACACATAAAATTCCTTTCCCAAGATTCCTTTTTCACAAAACTTCTAAAACTTTTTACATTTATTCAGATTTTGTTCAAGATTTTTCCTCTTTCTCATTCTGGAACAACTAATTATACTTTAGGACAAAATTACTTTCTTTTTTCTCTTACTGTCCCCTCTATAATAACACGTCCCCCATACCTTTTCTTATCCAAAAAACACATTCTATTTTCTTACCTTTCATACACAACTGTTTTCTTTCACTCTTATTATTTCTAAATAGTTTCAATGAATTATAATTCTTGACCCTTAGAGTCCTTATTTCCTAATGAAAACTAAGAAGTAAGAAATTGTGGAATGTCCATTACAGTAGCATTCTGTGAAGTGACAAATTTATAAATACATTTTATAATTTCTAGAGGTATATTCTTCCTTATAGTGAAGAAAATATATTTACCTATAGACCCAAATAACTTTAGTTCTTCTGTACAAGGAAGCCAAATGTAGAAAAACCTATGTTCAGTAATTAATGTTTCAGTATTTTATCTTATTTGGAAATCATCAAGATATTCAATGAATATCTATCATTTAACTTATCTCAGTGTAATTTTAATGTTTCAAGCTACCAAAAAGATTTTGGAAACTATTTTCAAGGAGACATACCACAAAGCATAATTATTGTTGAAAATTTAACTTATAAACTTTTAACTTTCATCTGTTTAATTTACTTATTTTAGAAATTATGCTTAGATTACTCATGAAAGTTTCATGAGTCGTCAAATGACTAACCATCATCTTATCTTTCTTGTTGACAAATTCTGTCACAGAGATAACATGAGGCTATTTGACTTGTAGTAAACTTAGGTAGAATAAATGCCATATGTCTGAATTATATTTGATATTGATAACTCTAAAAACATGCCTGTTTTAATTAAGGCAGCAAACTTAAACTAGCTTATTTTCCCCAAAAAATTACCCTAGATTATGTGAACATGAAAAAAATTTGGGTTACTTTCTACATTTCTGAGAGTATACTTGATTTATATAAATGCTTAAATTTCTTTAAGCCAATTAAATAGGACTTTTTACAGATTAATTTTGGTAACACCATTCAAAGGTAGAAAAGAACACATACTTAGTAGCATAAATACAGAGACGTACATAAACATACAGACAGATGCAGAGATCTTATAGTTTTCCTTTTAAAATTTTAGCCATGTGGTAGGTGCAATAATAAGAAACTCACTTGCTTACAAAAGAACAATTGGATCCAAATTGTGTTTCTGGAAGATGAAATAAATTAAGGTTACCTTCTCAGATGGCTTAAACTTCCTACTAATATTTGTGGAGGGAAGTTTAAGATTTCTCATTTGCCTAATTTCCTCATGGCGTCCCCTTTCCACTGTTTTTTCCTTTTGATAAGGATTATCTCCCTGAAGTTTGCATTTCAAAGAGATCATCTCCAGTTCCTAGAGTAGACTGGGTAGAACATTGACATCTCCTAGGCACAGAGAAAGAATGCAAGTTCCCCCAAGAAAGACTCTTGTGTCCTAAGTCCAGAATTTTTATAATATGTACAAGTCTTTTGAGATAAATAGGAGAGATTTTGAGATTGGCAAGAAGAACAGACAGGCTTTCTCTGTTCTTGCATAAACTCAATTTGTAAGACAAGTTGTGTATACAGTCCTCAATTTGTAGGGCAGTTTTTTTTTCTTTTAATTCTCCCTAAAATTGTTGCAACCAAAATGATATGAAGGGAATGACCCACCCATCCAACTACATTATCTTCAATTTACTTCTTTAGATCAGAGAAAAGAACTTTATTTAAGATAGAAGTCAAAAGATTTTTATATTCTAGATTTAGAGCCCTTTGTCTTTGGAATGTTTTTCTTTCCCTCTATGTACATAGTTTCATTTAGCCAAGGGGAGAAACCTTAAAAAAAAAAAAAAAAGTTCCTTTTGGGTTCTGAATATCAGCTTTCAATTTGGGCAAATGATCATAGAGCTACTTAAAAAAAAAAAAAAAATCATTTAAAATATCTTAGCTTTCAGCCAGGACAAACAGTAAATCTTCCTGTCAGTATTGAAGAGCCCCATGACACAAAAGACACCCCCAAATAGGGTGCAAATATACTCCCCTCCCAAAATTCATAACCACTCCCAAAGACAGTCAAAAGAAAGACTTAGACAATTTCCCTGAGAGCTGGCAATCATTGATAGGACCCTAGCTGCAAATGGAGCACAAGCCACATTTTTGTCTAGCCTTATCTAGCCACAAATGGGATGCAACCCACATTTCTGTCAGCCGTACTTTTGGGCCTCCAATTGGACAGTAGTGTTGCCTGCATACACAAGAACTGACAATCCGCATGCTTCAGGCAGGAAGAAAGCAACGCTGAGTTCTCAAGACACAAAAGGACAAGACAAACAAGAAGACAATAACTGTCCCTGGGAGAGAAAAAGATCAGCAACCAGTAAGCAGCAACATAAAATTTTACTTCTTCTCTTGACTGAGCACTGCAAAGATCCAGGAGAGCTGACTCTGGGAAGAATTCTCATCCTTTGCTGGCATCTGCCAGTTTTCCTAGGATTCCATCTGCAGGCTTCAGTGCAAGTGGTGTTTAGAGAGTGTAGCTCTGGCATCTACCAACATTTTCCATTAATTTTAATTTTAGTTTTCCCTTGGCTGTTTAAGGGACCTGATAGCAGTTTACCAGAGAATCCCTCAGAGCCCCATCAACCTTGGGAGGGGCCCTCCTTTGACGGTGAATATGGGGACATTCCAGATGGTGTGAAAGGATTTGACAAAACTTTTGTAAACAATCTTTTCCAGTGTCCTGGTTGATGGCAAAAGAGACAACTGATTTGTGGACGAATATTTTGATGATGGACTCCCTAGGAGTGTGAAACCAGGGAGGCTCATGTGTTGTCTTAAGTTTCTGGCTTTGGAGGCATTGCAGTTGTAAAGCCAATAACTCGGTGGACTTTTTTAATGGTCTATGGTCTCTTCAGAGTAGAAAGGCAATTCAGATACAAGATAAGTAGATGAGAGTAAAGTAAAGGAGGACAAAGGAGAGTAGTAGGAGTCAGTCTTAGAGTCTTTTGCTTTAGGTACCTCTTGTGTCTTTAATTTTTCATTAGCCTTTTGCAATGAAACTATATTGGAACCTCGAAGCCTTTTGGAGTATTCTGCATACCAATTAAAATAAATATCCTATTCTGTTTGTTTGATTTGGGAACCCTTGCTTTCAAGTGTATGTCTTAAATGGATGATCTTTTCTTATGAGAACATTCCCCATAATGACCATTGTAATTCTAGTTTCTCTCACTAAGATTTTGCTATTTGTGTACATATCTACAGCTTCCAGGACCAAGTTCTTAGACATAAAATGAGCAGGTGTGTCAAAAGGTGATGGACTTAATTCTTTGAAACCTGAGGATTCCATTTCTTTTAGCTAAGCCTTGTGTGTCTCAGAGCCAAATTAATACCAAAGAGGGATATGCCTCCAGGTTGATGGTTTTGTGGTATTTTAGTGTACCTCATTGCATGAAAACTTTCTTGAGATTGGCAGGTGACCTAGTGTCAACCTAACACATGCTATAACCAACTTATTCTAACCTAGGAATCTTAGAGTTAGGTAGCGAGCAATCTAACAGCCTTAAGTGCTTGACTCATGCCCACCAATTTTCTGGCTTTGGCTTCTGAGATTCCCATTAGCAATAGATCTATTAATCCTTTTAGAAGATTTCTTTATAGTGGCAGACACCTAATGGTTTTTAATAGTCCCATTTATGCCTGCTTAGATTTTGATGTGCCATTGATCAAAACAGTATGAATTTCTTGTCTTAATTTAGTTTCCTAAATCACCCAGGAGTTTATGCTATAGACTTACACCCAGGCTTTGTGAGTCCCCCTAATGGCCACCACCCATTGTGAACTTCAATATAACTATCCCAGAACCTTTGGGGACCCCAGAACATTTCCGTGAATATATATATGTGTATATATATATATATATATATTTTTTTTTTTTAAATAAAATTTTCTTGGATTGGAAAGCTGCATGCAAAGGAGTGGAGCTCAGATCTGAGAGTGACTTATTCACAGCCCTCGGTAATGAGAAGAAGAGGGAACTCAAAGGATTAGCAGGTTCATTGCCTGCCCATCTTTTTGTCCTCCAGGACATAGCCGTCAGCTTCGTATCTCATTCCTCAACACCAAAAACTGTTAAAAATGATTAAAGAGGACAGTTTAGGTGGTACAAACAAACTTTATTTAGCACTTCAAGAAGCAAACAATCTCTGTTTTCAAGGGTCCAGAGAACTGCAAAAAGGGGCAGAAGGCAGAAAGCTTTTACTGGGTAGAGAGTGAAAAAAAAGGAAGATAAAGATAGAAAATATCTGATTGGCTAAGGCCACGTAGTCAACCTGGTTTGGGGTGAGAAGGAAGAAGAAAATAAGTGTACAGCCCAGAGCTGGTTCCAGGTTTAGGGACTGGCTGACTGGATAGACTGTGTTTCTGGTCAAGCGAAACATTTACAGGGACAGAAAGTTATCTAAGTTTCAGTTTGCTGATGTGGCACCGCCGGCAGGAGCAGCTGCATCTTGGGCCTAGGAAGTAATTTCAACAAATATGAACACACATGTGCTCACATAGCCTGCTTTTGAAAGAGAAATAAAAGAGTAAGTGAAGAGTTGAGTGTTAATTATAGGCAGTAAGAAATATATATTTTTTTATATTACATGGATCAGGCTATATATCAGGAAAATATAAAAAAACCAAAGATTTGGGGCTTCCCTGGTGGCGCAGTGGTTGAGAATCTGCCTGCCAATACAGGGCACACGGGTTCGAGCCCTGGTCTGGGAAGATCCCACATGCCGTGGAGCAACTAGGCCCGTGAGCCACAATTACTGAGCCTGCGCGTCTGGAGCCTGTGCTCCGCAACAAGAGAGGCCGCGACAGTGAGAGGCCCGCGCACCGCGATGAAGAGTGGCCCCCGCTCGCCGCAACTAGAGAAAGCCCTCGCAAAGAAACGAAGACCCAACACAGCCATAAATAAATAAAAATAAAATAAATTAAAAACAAACAAACAAAAACCCAAAGATTTGCTTTCTATGTATAAAGTTAGGAAAATCAATTCAATAGTTTTAGTTAAAATATGACAATCTGATCTGAAAACATGTAACCTACATATTGTATGACAGGGATAATCAAAATCATATGACAAGCAGATATAGAGCAAGGCTCAAAACAGAATTTGAAATAGCATATGTAGGTATTTATGTAAGAGAGAGAGACAGGGAAATAGGGCACAGTGAAAACTGACACCTGTTTTTTGTTTTTTTTTTTCCCCCTGGTAACACAATATACGACAGTTAAAATCAGATTTTTTTTCAATCTCAGTTTTGGCTAATGCCCCAAAAGTCAAGGACAATTTAATAAATTCAAAGTACCCTCAGATTCTAAACTAAAGTGGTGCTCCACCTACCAAAGGCATATTTAGTGGTGAAATGGGTTCTGCTGCCTCTGGTCTTCATATGAATTGGAAATTGAAAAATCCATCCGGGAGAGAGGATTTCGGATTCCTGGCTTCAGTACTCTTTTTGGAATGGAGAAAGGTGTTTCTCCCTTTTCTTAAAAAAATGTAGGAAAGTTTTAAGACATCACTTGACAGCTTGCTATGTGTTTCCTGAAGTTCAAGAGACACTGAGATACTATTTGACTCCTGCTTAGAGAAGTCTTAGTATGAAAGTTGTATATGGGGTTGCCATTTTCTGGCAATGGAGGGAAGAAAAACAGCATGGGGAAGTTATGTCTGCATTCTATAACAAGTATATTTCTTACGAACCATAGAGAATTGAGCAAGAGAATTTCTCTAGGATCAGTCTAAGGGAGATCTAAAGTACTGCCTAGAGGTTTAAAGACGGAGAGATTTCTGGAAGTCTGAGGGCTGAGGAGAGAGCAGAAAGTTGCCAGCCACAGGGAGCATTGTAATGTCAGGGAAAATGCAATTCTATCAGAAATTGAAAAGCACAGCTACCACATTTGCCGTGAAGAGGGTACAAACACCAAAAGACATCTCCGTCAGTCAGATAAGAACTGTTTAGCATCTTATTGTTCCTTCGTTTCCCTATCCCCATGTTTCAACCCAGAGGGGCCCAAAATAGCAAATGTAGAATAGGATAGGAAAATATGGAAAGAAGGAAAAAGAAACAGCTTTTCCCACATGTAAGCTTTCTGACCCGAAGCAGCACTGAATTAGAATTAGGAAGAAACTTTAAACTGAATTTTAAAATAAAGTTCTAATATTAGGGAAAAATAATTATTTAATAAATTACTAAAATGAAATTCTACTTGTGATTGACATGAGCTAGAAAAGCAATGATACCTGATCAAAATTTTATTTAAGGGCCCAAGAGAAAAACGTCTAGAGGATGGTTTTAAAAGATTTTTAAAAAGTAAAAATAAAATTACTCACACTTAACTATGCCCCACTTATTCAATATGATTACAAATGTAATACCCAGGGTGTCACAGTGAGACCCTAGGGACCTTCTGGGTATGACACTGAAGAAAGATAGGGGACAATTAGAAGAGCAATCCATGTAAATTGACAACACATTACGTGAATTCCCATATTTTGAATAGAAATAGTCTTTAATATGAGTTCAAGTTTTATCTCACTCATGACAAGAAACAAGCTAAACATGCTAATACTTGCTGACTCCTGTAATGTCTTCTTCTCTCACTGGTGTATGAAGCCACTTGAATATTACCATAGAGTGTCCTACTCTCTCATCCCCCACTGCTATCCACCTTCTAATATTCTCCCAAAGTATATATTTTTTTCTGATTCATTTACTAACTCTCCTTCCTTTCTTCTTCATGACCTTTTCTTAGGAGCCCTCATCTTACTTTATAAATGTGGGTAGGAGTTAGTTTCTTCTTTTCTCTCTTTAAATGCTCTTAGTAATATAGTAATATCTTCACTTCAAATCCATATACAATGGGCTATCATTCTGGGAAAGATTACAGATAGATAGATGATAGATAGATAGATAGGGGCAATAGATAGGCTAATGAACCTCTGAATCTTTTTGACAACTTCATTGTAAATAATATTTCTTTTATAGAGTCTAACCTGAGCATACTTGAAACAGAGAGATAATTTCTACTGCTAAATTAAAAGATGTTGGAGAGTTTCTCCATCTCATTAATTTATTAAAATGTATTATTGATTACTTTCTCTGTGCCAAATATTGCACTAGTCATAGGGGCTACATGTATGATGAATTAAATGGATAAAACCCATTCATTACTGGTGTTATAGGAGGAAAAGGAGACCCAAGTAACCTCCATAAAACAACTAAACACACACACACTGCACCATAGTGATAACAGCTATAAATGAAACATCATGGTGTTATGGACAGGTTACCCAGAAGACCCAGGAGAGTCTCCTTTGAGGAAGGATGGTTTCTGTTGAAACCTGAAGTATATATAGGAGTTAGACAGGTCAATAGAAATAGGAACATTCCAAGAGAATTTATTGTCTGTGTGAAATCACTTAGAGAAAAGAACCAGAAGCTTTAGAAAAATTATGAGGAAATTATTATGGAAGAAGCAAGTGTAGAAGGGGTGGAGAAAGTGACACAAGATGATGGGAGAAAAAAATGTAAGAAAGGGTCAAATCATTAAGGATTTTGTAGGTCAAGATAAAGATTCTGAAATTTATTCTGAGCGCAGTGGATGACAACCATTGAAGGGTGCTGAGTGAAGTGATCAATCAATGTCACATTTACTGATTTTAATTCAATAGTATCTCTCAGAGTTGTTTTATATTCTCCCTTCCTGCAGCCACTACTTCCATAGTTCTAATAAATCCACTAATCCCAGAACTTATTACTTCTCACCTGAACTATTATAGAAGACTTTTAAAAGACCTCTCAAATTTAGATTCTTGTTAAATTACAACTTTGACCATCTCTATTTCCTCTTCAGTGATTCTTCATTAGCTAAAGGATATGTTACCCTATTCCTTAGCTTAGCGTGCAAAGCTCTCTGTTTTTGTCTCCTCTCTTATTTTGCATCACACCTTAGTTAGCAATCAACTTGAACTCCTGCACATTTGCTGTACATTCTTGCAACTATTGCTTCCCATCATTTTCCTCAAGCAGTTTCCTGTGCCCTTACTCTATTCTTCTTCGCTATTGGGTCAAATTCTCTCTATGCACAAAAATGTAACCCTAATACCCCTTCTAGTGTCCACAAAATTTTCTTTGACCAGCTCAAGCCAGCTGCTGTGTCCTTCCCTCTCCTTGTGTTACAACTTAATCAATTAATCAGACAAATATGCATACAGAGCTGTCATACGTAAAGCCTTCTGCTAGGCATTCCTTTTTTTTTTTTTTAAGTAGAATAAATATGACAAGTTTTCTGGCACTGAGAAGCAGAACTTTTCACCCAGCTGAAATGTGTATCATGCAATGCAATTTGATAACCCCTGTAGTAGAATTTTATACTATCAACATGAGTTCACAAAGCAAACACTAAGTACTTCCTAGAGGGGTCAGAAATGGCTTTACAAAGAAGGTATGCCTAGGCTTTGAAGAACACAAGAGTTTTTAGAATAAATAGGGTCCAGGGCATTCCAGAGAGGAGGAATGTCTGTTTATGCCTTAGCACTTGTGGGATATATACACCCAGACAGTGGAAGCTGGGTCTACCTCTTTATATATTCAGTTTCCCAGGGTTCTGCCTTGCACAGAGTAAAAAATAATATCTTTCCTGTCCAACCCCTTCAACTATAGGCACTGAAGACTGGAAAGCTCACAGAGCCTTCCCTGCCATGACCTATTTTACATCCTTAGGCAATTCTTGCCATCATCGTTCAAAACAAGGTTCATCACTGTCCTCATACAACCACCCCCAACACACGCCTTCCCCAAACAGACAAGATATTGGGGGAAACACTTCCTCCACCCCTGATATTTTTCTCATGAGCACGGCCACTCATTAACATTGTAGTTCTGGCCCCTGTCTGTCACCTCCTTTACTCACTTCATAGGAGGAGTAATTTACTAAAGCTGAGTTTGGGATAAGAAGTCAGGCAAGTATAACTTTGCCCTTTCATCTCTTCTTTTTCTTGGGAGCTTAGCTAAGCACTGGAAAGGTTCATTCTTCTCTGTTCCTACATATCAGGGGAAGACAAGTGATTGACGCTACAGCAGTCCTAGAAAGCTGCCTGTGAGTGGATGAGAAAGTCTATCTGATTCTGTAATTCTATATTAAGGAGGATATTTCTTTCTTTCTCATTTCCTTTCTTCCTTCCTTCCTTCCACCCTTCCTTCCTTCTTTCCTTCCTTCTTTCCACCCTCCCTCCCTTCCTCCCTTTCTTCCTTCCTTCCTTTTTTCTTTTTTTTTCCACTGATGTAAGCAATATGCTCCAAAAGGCAAAAAAAGGTTTTTGTTTTTAACGAGTCCTAAACCCTCACTAATACATACAGTGATTGTTTTCATTGAAATAATTAACCATTTCCTGTGTGCCATATTTTAGTCAGATAATATCCCCTAGCCCCAGCAGCAGAAAGTTCCAGCTTTTTCCCCAGTGGCATGCTGTTGTGATCCCAGAATGCCTATGGATAATGCATCGTGGGTCATGACAGTAGTGCTATTCAGTAAATATTTAAGTGAATGTCCCCTGGCTGTAGGCTATATTTATGATAATTTTATAAAATCAATATTCTTATAGATATTGTCTTATTGTGCGTGTAAACAGAAGATGCCAGGAAACAATTTCTTTTGTGATCTTGCTCTATTAATTTTAGTGTTTATGTTTAAAATTAACTAAGTATCAATGCCTAGCTAAACACAATTTAATGATGAACAATTTCACTAAATTTGTATTTAATGCAAAGAATATGTACATAATTTAATGTTACCACAACACCTATATTTTCATGTAAAATGTAATAATTTCTAAAATTTTGAAGTTGTTACAAAACAACTAATGATAAATTCCTCTGAATTATTCACACAGTGCCATTGACATTAAGCGAAATGTCTCTATTTCAGATGTAGAAATAGTGTGAGGATTTTTTGCAATTTTGAAGAAAAGTATCTGATGAAAATGTATTCCTTTTTATTTTTTTATTAGTTGAGATGAACATTTTACATTTTATGTTGTGTTCTTGTCACAAACAAGATTCCAACCTGTGTGACTCTGAGACAGAAATTCTAGAACTGTACCCTAACACGTCTTCAACAAAATCAGTTCTGCTTAAAACTAAAGTCATTTTTGTAAATTAAATTTAAAAAATCAATTTTAATACATCTTGAGAACTCAAACTGTGCAAAATTAAAGCATGATAAATGTTTCTAAAGTCTCATAAACAGTCCAACTTCTTTGGTGTAATAAAAGTTAACCATTTTAGATTTATCTTTTCTCTTTTATCTTTTTATAAATTTTCTACACATGTAGATAATACATATGTACCTGGTATTATTTACTTAAAGATATTCCCATGTTAATATATTTATATACGCACTTGAGAAAATCATATATTTTCTGTCACATTTTTTTAATAATAAAAATAGGTACAAATTCTTGCTGGAGATTGAAACTACTTGTCTAAAAAATTCTCCTAAAATGTCAAATTTAACTTTCAAAAATCTTGATTATAAAAATTTAAATTATAAAACAAAGAAAAAAAATTAAAGCAAAAAATAAAGAAGGAAAATAATCAGTCATTAATTTCACTGAAATGTAATATATTACTATATTTAAAATCAGGATCAGTGACATCTCTGTGTTTGAAACATAAGGAAGAATAAATAGTAAGTGATTCAGTTTTATTCAGATATGTGGACACTGTATATACGGCTACTTCTTTTCTCCTGACTGGAAAGTCATTCAGCCCAATTTTGATCACTCCTGAGCTGTGAGACAGGATTGGCAAGAAGAAAACATTGAGAAAAGTGGCATACGTTCTGTCTATATCAGGAACACCAGGTAAACCAGTAAATGGGGAAAAATTATATTTTCCAACAGATTCAAAATCTCTCACACTTTATCCAAATGTAGAACTAGAAAAAAAATTTAAAAATCCAATTAGTCACAGTCATTTCAAATTATATTTCTTTTCTCTAAGATTTTGGCATTTCTTCTTAATTTCACTTGGAGTTTAATTAGTAAACTAATATTAGTTTTAAAACATTGAATAATATTTTTTTCTAGACATAAAATTTTTTTTGGAAAACAGGTGTCAGTGTAACCTCCACATTATTTTGATCTGTTCATTTTCAGTCTCTTGGACTCCTTTTGTAGGTACAAAGTAATTCAATTCTATCTGGTAAATCACTGGAAAGACTATGTTTCAGAATTAATAAATATGTCTCACTAATATTAAGATAAATCATGTCTATCACTTTTTTTTCACAAGGTGTGGCACTTTGACATAGAGAGAATTAGATTAGACAAAAATGTGTGCTTGTGGTTTTAATTTGTTTTGTTTTACAAATCTACCTAATAAGAAACAAAACAAAACACAATATATATACTCTATAATAGATTGGCACATTGGTTTTGTGGTTTTTTTATTCTCGACAGTTTTTCAGAAAAACAAAAGGAAATTTGTAGGTTATTCTAAGATTTACAATGTAATCCTTTTTAAAATACAGTTATTTAAAGACTACATGATAAAATAGTTATTCTAAGACTACATGATTAAAAACTAAGTATCCTTACTTCAAGGAAATAACACTAATTTTAACTCAGGAGAAAGAGAAATATGTTTGAGATCACTTTGCAAAGACTGTCTAACCACCACCTTCCAAATGATTGTGTTGTACTTGGGTTACTTGTCACAATGCATTATTTTCTTTGTAGACCAGAGAGAGTAATAATGCAGTTTCCCACTAGTAGACATATTTCTTCCAAAATTGTTTTTGTATCTACTAACGGAATTTCACTGAATATTAAGGATATGTTTATTTGTATATATATATAAAACGAATGATATTTTTGAAACTCATTGTTACATTTGGACCTTTTGAAAATAAACGTAGAAAAACAAAGAAGTAATGTCAAATGTCCAGAAGTCAATAGTTAATGAAGACTTGGTTCTAAAGACACAATAATAAACGGTTTCAGATACTATATAATTCAGAAAACTTACTCTTAACAATTTATTTCTCAAGGCCAGACATTCTTCGGCACCAGCATATATTTTGTAATTCAGTATTTATATTTAAGTACATGAAATGAAAAAGAAGACCTTGCCTATTATATAATTGGAAGTGGGATGGATGGGGCAAGAAAATTCATCTGTTTGTATGTAATTATAATGTACTAAACAAAAAGTACTTTCCCTCAGCCAGTCAACCAACTCATTTCATCCTCACATCAGCTTTATACATGAAGCTATTATTTATTATTATTATTATTATTATTATTATTATCATCATCATCATCATCATCATCTGTAATTTATGAATGAGAAAACAGATGAACAGTTTGCTGGGTAATTTGTTGTGGGTCACTCAATACCTCCTAGGACTTAGACATGAATCCAGACTGTCTGATTCTATTGTCTATGGCCTTGACCATTACATTACATTGACTGTGAAGTTTCACTGAAAAACATTGAGCCGTTTGACAATAATCAAGTTTTAACTGAAGCATTTTTTTAAAGGAAACCCATTCTAATCAAATACTAAAAATAAGACTGTTTGACATTTAATACTTGAATGTGTTATAAATCATGTCAGAGAGAGACCAAAAATTGTTTTAAGGTCATTTATCATTTCTGAGAACAGTTTCATTTAAATTCCTTTACTTAGAAATACTTTTTTTCAAATCTATATAAAATGTTTCATGTGTTACTTATACAATATATTGTATTTTAGGTGAAATATGCAGACACGAGAATGTGATTGCAAACAAGGGGTTAAGAAAGAATCTTATATGTGGTATGAATATATATTTGGATATTTCCATAATTTGAATATCTTGAAACATATCAAATTATACTGTCTGCCTAACCTTTGTTAAAGATGTTGAGGTCATATAAATTATACTTTCGTTATCTGTAAATGTAGCATCAGATATCTACGCATTCATTTAGGGTTTCTAACTAGGACCAACAGCCTCCCAGTTTACCCGAGACCCTCCTAATTTTAGCACTGAAAGACCTATTACCTAGGAACCTCTAATTCAGACAAACCAGGATAGTTGGTTATCCTTTTTGTTTGATAAAATTATAAAATAGAATTTGGGAAAAAATAATGTAGAACTCCAGTAGCTTTCCCATTTAAATCAAATCAGTTACCTCTATATCAACACTCACTTTGACTTTAATATGTGGAAAGATTCTAATTGTACACATGCTGCAACCATTGGTTTTATTCAATGATTGCCCATTATGAGAACATTACATTTCAGATCCTACATCAGGTTATTGGGGATGAAAATAAGTATATATATTGAATCCTCTACTCAGGAGAGAAAAATAAGAAAAATACTCAACTAGGTTGTTATGACACAAAACACAAGCCTTACATACAATGTTATAGAAGTTCACACACACACAAAAAATGATGATATTCAGAGTCACGTTAAGGACCACAGAAAGAGAGTGGATTCCTAGGTGACCAACGGACATAAAATAGAATGTAGCCACTGGAAATGTAAGAAATGTAAGATGGAGAAAATTGTACTTCCTAAAGGGCAGTATAAATGTAAGCCACTTTAACAATGGAAAGGGGAAAAATGAACAGGATAATAAACCAAAGAAATATTTCTGGGTAATAAAAATATGAATACTAAATATTAACATTTACCAAGTTCTTATTTTTGCCAGGGACTGTATTATGTACTTCACCTGAAAAGCCCCATTTTATCTCCACAATACCACTCTGGACCTACTTTATTTCCTTATGAGAACAAATGGAGGCATAGAATCAAATGACCTAATCTTTTAATTTACATCAAAATTTGCTATACATAAAGACAGAATTTGGGAACAAGAATTATTTTAATCTTTCAATATATCATTAAGTTTAAAAGGCAACTATTATGGATTCATGTCAACATACTATGTAAAGTAACTAATTTTAAGTACTATCAAATTTAATTAGAAGACTTCTTATACCTAAACTTATTTTTAGACATACCAAACACTTAAAAATAAATTCTGCCATGAAAAATCTTCATAGAATCCCAGGCGTATATGTATGACATAGATTTACTTCAATACACAGCCCAAAGCATGTGTGCCTAGAAGAAAGAAGGCAGATATTATGTACTGCAAAGCTCTACCCAAATTCTCTATGACTAGATGTATGTATACATTGGACCTGAGAGGAGGAAATTGGCCACACTTATGCACAAACTCAGTTTAAATTTTCAGGAAGCATACAGCATTAACATTGAAAAATAAAAATAATTCTTAATTTTCATTTGGCTTAAACACAGAACACTGAGATAAGAGAAAAAATTTACCATTATTAATTAATTGAAATAAATTCACGACCTAAGCTGTTTCATATTTATTGCTGATGCTTCAAATTCGAAAAGAACATCAAGAGCAATAAGCAAGATCCTCTGGGTGATACCTGAGAGCTGCAACTATTCTAGAGAGAGGGAGAAAGAGGGAGGGAGAGTGAGAGAGAGAGGGATCATGTTAGAAACTTTAGATTAAGACAAGGAACATTAAAAACAAGCATGTAAATAGGAAACCAGCATTTAATCTTTCAAATATAAATTGTTTTATTTTTTCCCAAATTGGTAAATTATCTTTTAAGAGTTAGATATAGCAACATGAAAAACATTCTACATACCCAAAATTACCATATAAATTTATTTGTATTGCAGTCTAGTATCTATTCATTTAGTATTTATTCCCTTTAAAAATGATATCACTCTCTTTTAAAAAGCATAAATTGGAGAGAAAATCTAGTCCAGAGTGTGAATGGACCTTTTCTCCTAAGAGCTTTCTATCTAATTAGTCAACAGAACTGCCTAATGATGATTGCCACCGAATGCAGACATAAAGTCATGAAAGTACAAACAAGGTTTGAGGCACACTTTGCCTATTAACTCATGTAAAGTAATAAAAACACCTTTCTATGCAATGGCTAATTCATGACTCTAATGAGGACATCACAAAGAAAATCTTCCAGATCCTTCTCCCTGAAGGACAGATTTTGAATTGACTAAATTCAACAGTATAGAAAAGTATGACCTTAACCTCCCCTTTAAAGATAAATAACACTATTAAATGGAAATTTAATAAGAATTGTGTAAGAGAAGGTTGTAGCCCAAAGCCCAGTGGACACTCAACCCCAAGTTATAAACAAATTAATTTACCATAAGATTTTGTCAGATTTCTCCTGCATACACACATGCATACTATAAACACACAATCACCTGTACTCTGTAGATGGTAAAATACATTAAAAAAAAAAAAAAAGCAACAATACTGCCAAGATTTTCACTATACGTACACTTTGAAATATTCTATTTGTATACAATGTAATATTTAATAACCAATATTTCCCATAAAAAGAAATCCTTTCCATGAGACTTCTTAACTCCAAGACTTCTGAACTTCTCTAGTCTCAGTTTAAAGAGTATCTCCTGACAGCGAACTCCTGGAACTGCCCAATCCAAATTAAAAAAAATCGGGGGTACTTCTTATCATAATAAGTAAGTGTAAAAAACAAGTGTAACTGTTTTTACACTTACCACACTATGAAATTATTTAAACTTTTTCAAAATCTTTTTCTTCCACTAGATTATAACCTTCATGAGAGAGGAGTGTTTGCCTAATATTTTTATTACTGTATTTCCAACATCTACAGGAATCCTTGGAAAATAATAGGATCTATTTTGGTGAATGAATGAAAACATGATAACCACTTTTGTATTTGGGGTAGAGTGGGGCAGGGACTAGCAAAACAATATTAAAAGTTAAAAGAGTGATATATACATATGTATAATGATGTGTATATTATAATGTATATATTGTAACATATTATATATAAAGGTATACTATATATATATAATTTTTTCCAGAATTGGTTAAGACACTATAGTTTTCTTTTTTTTTTAAGGAACATCACATCCTCTTGTATTTTGCAAAGAATAAGTTCTATACAGTTAAAATAATAGTGTTTCAAAAATACATTTGAAAGATTAAAATATTTTGCAGTTAAAAATACTTTTCTTACACCAAATATCATTCAAGTAAAAAATATATGGTAAAATCTGTAAGGCTGCCACATACAGTTGGGCAAGTTGTACATTACACAACATATAAAAAGGTACTATTTATACCATTTTTCCAGGAACTAGGTAAGATGATCTGTAAATGCAAAAATAAAGAGCTTAGGGTTTGACAGAGGGACATTTTAGTCATATAACTTTAGTAACAATATAATTTCTAAATGGAGATGATAAGCTCAAAGCACTTGGTATAGAGTTTGTTACATCAACTCAATGTATGTTTGTATTTAACATGTAGTATTGAATCAGTATGTACTTGCCATATATTAATTTTGTCAATTTCTACTACTTTCAGTTCCGAGTAATAATTAGGTATGATATGATTTAAAATATACATTAAAAAAATACTAGGTTTGCAACTCACAGTGTATTTTTTAAAATGTAACTAACAAAATTAATCTGTGATTTTACCAATATCATTTCTTAGGAAGAGAGTAAGGTAGGTAAAGTGGCAGAGCCCCTGAATTACAGTCATGTATTCCCATAAATCTTTCAAACCTTCAATAATTGAATCTTCCACTGTAAGTGTTTGGTACCAATTATATAAATTATTAATAAAAATTCAAATTGTTAGGTTACTTTCAATAAAAAGTTAAAATGTACTTCAATAAGTAACAATTGTTTAGTGTACTAAGGGTATATAAGTATACAACGTGTAAATTGGTATTGGAATAAGATCTGGGTTATTTCTATTTACCTTCCACTCTCCTCTCCCACTCTTGAAATCATAATATATTAGTGATTAATTTTTAAAATATTTAAATAGTGAGTATTCTCATTGACTGAAAAAATTTGCAAAATATTTGTGCCTGGTGTGTTTATTGATGAATCACTAACACTTAGAACTATGCCTGGACACTCAATAAATATTTTCTGAATGAATGAATATCATTATGTAGGTTTATAGGACTCATGTTAAAAAAAAAATTACCTTTTAGAGTTGCAAAATTTCCAGCTTCAAATGAAAAAAAAAAAAAAAACACACAAACATGATGAAAACAATTTAAACAAATTAAATTTAGATGTAATGGCTTGATGATGAATGTGAACTTGGATCTGATCACATATTCTGGATCAGAACCATCCAATCTGAAACATCAATTTAAAGCACAACAAACAACCTGGTTAAACTTACTGAATTGTCAGAGCAAAGTGGAAAATTTCAATAGTCCTAAAAACCATGTAGTGTAACAGGTAGACCCTACAAAAGTTAAGGTAGTTATTTTGTAATATTTAATTGCAAATGTCACAGCTATCGAGCTAATTCTCAGGGCCCTCATTAAACCTGCTTCAAAACAAATAATGAATATTCCAGTCCTGGGACAGAAAAAGCAATATCACTGAAGAGGCACTTTTTCATTTTAGAATTAGATATATGTTTGGAAAATGTAAATCATCCAGAGTAGCACAAATTCAAAACAATTTTCTACAAATAGACAAATTTTGATTATGTCTATTCACCTAATCTTTTCTCGTTTGTCAAATACAAGATAAATTAAAAAGTCCATTTAGCTTTGCCAAACTAAAAGGACCCATATGAATGAAAAAAAAATTAAAAAACTTTAAAAACGTACCAGGGACTTCATAACAAATAATAGCATTGAGTACAATTAATGTACTGGAATAAACTGAACCAATAAGAGATGTTTCATACAGACACACTGTGGCTTTTCATACAATATCTAGTCATGATTGTGGCACTTGACCCTGGAAATACATAAGTATTAAGCTAGATATTAAAAATGCATCTACTGAACATTTTAATTGCATTAGGAGAGATCCACTGAATTCCAAATATTTTTGATCAGATTTTTAAAGAAATTGGCCAGTGAATACTAAATATTACGTTTTATACTGACTGACATTTGCTAGTTATTATGTGGGAAATGTTCTGGGTATTCTAAATTTATAAGAACTGAAAGTTTTTCTTGATGAATTCTTCAAGCTACGAGGAACTATGCATGATCAACAGTGGATTTGCAGATTAGCAGATCTCTCTAATATATTATACCTTTTTTGACAATGACCACATCTCAAATGGGATCTTGCTTCTAGCTGATATCATTACTAGACACTAAGATCCTCTTAGTGATATGGAACAACATCCTTGTCTTAATCAGAGCAAAATCTAGTCAAATAATCTTGTGGTTCTGATTTTTAAAATAGTTCTATTGTCCTCACAAGACACATATTTGTACATTCTTGTAAATTTAAATGATTCTATTTTGTTACCTTGAATTGAATAATATGGTTTGTTTTAACTAAGCATAGTTTGAAACACTGCTTAACGTTAAGGTCAGTTGCAAGTAAAAGAAACACTCAAAATAACTGTGGTTTGAGAAAAATAAAACTATCTCTTCCTGACAATAGAAGTCTACAGGTAGAAGGTCTAGTGCTGCAAGGGCTCTTGTCTGTGGTCTTAATGATTCCTTAATATGAAGAGATTAGGGAAAAAAAAGAACTAGAATGATAACGTTTGTCTTAGGAAAATGAGTAGCATGAATGCTTTTAAGTGAAAGAGTAAAGAAATAATGGGTTGAAATTTGGATATGATGTGGTGAAGCTATAGATGTAAAGAATTTAAAATTTGTATCTGGGTGTTGGAAGACTGTATTTAAAAGAAACGTAATATTTGAGAGTCGTCTGTTTATCCTTTGTAGTTTTGTTTGCTTTGTTTTGCTTTTCAGATAATTGATTCAATTTTGTCTTGCATTATATATCTAGGTAGACACTGTAAATGTATTATAAAAATATAAGTGGCAGAAAAATCTTAACAGTAGGACACCCATGAGAATAACCAAGATGATTTTGTCCTGGATTACGTATCATGTAATTTTTACATAGTAGTGCATTTAAAAATCCTGTTATTAAGAGTGGGGTATGGAAGGGAAAAAAATGTTCAATATTGGTAATTAAAATATTGGTAAATTAGAAATGTCCCCCAGAACTTCTATGCTTGTAGGAAAAGGAAGCATAGGTCCATAGTCAGGGAAGAAGTTGACACTGGGAATAGAGATGTAGACATTATCACAATTTACCTGGCAGATTCAGCCATGGGAAGGCACGGTTTTATGCAAAAAGGGGGCCTAGAGTAAGAAGCTGAAATCACAAGGAGAGAACCATTTAAGTAAAAGACACAATAATTAATGAGAAGAACATTAACCATGTAGCCAGTAAGATAGAAAGAAGACTCTGGTGTCATAGAAACAAAATTAGGGGTTTATAAAAGAAGTAGGGAAATAGTATTGACAAACCTGAAACAAAGACCTGATGTGTTACATAGGATCATGGAAAGGGAGTGCCAAGTTCTTCCCTCTGGACCCTTGCAACTTCTACTGAAGCATTGATTTATGTTGAATTTCCGGAGCACTCAAAAGAGAATAAAGGAGAGATCAGACAAAGGAAAGGAGAATGAGGAAGAGTGGACTGTGTGGACCTGCAGCCTCTGCTTGTTCCCTAGTCTATGTTCCTTTCTATAAAGACCAGCTATTGGCCACAAAGAGATGTGTGCCCAATTCTGTACCTGCCTGTGAGAGTCCAGACCTGCAAAGATCATCTTCGCCAAGGGGCTGAGACATCAGTATTCCCTTCTTTGATCAGCTGGCTATCACTCCTGAACACACATATCTTTTTTTTTTAATGTGTTACCCAGTTTTCCTCCACATAAGAAAAATATTGAGGTTGCTTTTCTTTTACGAAAGGTGAGAAAAAATGACATTTCTTAACTATACTTTGTTCAGTAATTTCAAATAGAACAAAGGTTTAAAAAGTAATTAAAGGGATTAGAAGTTCACTGGTTTCCTAAATGAACGAAGATTTAGCACATGGTTTGTAAAGAAACTAGATTGCAATGCTTTGGGGAATAAATATTATTACTGAAAGTTACCCAACAAATGTGGAGTTTTGGAAGACATTAGATACCAAGGGAAGGAAAAAATAGTGCATTCACTTAAACAACAAATAAAACTGAGGAGTATTATTTATTATTGAGATGATAAATAGAGAGAAAGAAAAGGCTAGACTGGGAGAGATTGAAACAAGAGAAGGGAACACTAGTAGAGTATTTTCTGTGAAGTAAGATGTGGAGTTGCCCTAATATAGCAAGGAAGATAGACTATGTGGCTATAAAGAAATAGTTACCATGAAGAGCTCTTTCAATCCTTAATTTCTCCTTTGACCCCTAACTATATCTTCTACATTTTACCGAATGCACATAGTTAGGTAATCTGGATAGCTGACAGCCACGAATTACTCATATGTTGCTCCATTCTAATGTATAAGCTTTTGTTATTAAATTGTACCCCCAAATGGCAATAATTCTGGTACTTAGTTCATTCTCTTCTCTTTTTAAATGTCAGACAAAAGAAAAACGTTGTTGTTGTTATTCTGCAAATATCTAGAACAGCGAAAAAATCAGCCAGATTTATCCTGAGTCCAACGAATAAAATGTGATCTCACCTCAAACTCTATTTTGTTTTATTTTATTATTATTATTATTATTTTAAAAACCCCAACTCCCCATGGGTTTCCACAAAGCGTTTTTAATTTTTTTTTTTAAATTTTTATTTATTTATGGCTGTGTTGGGTCTTCATTTCTGTGCTTTCTCCAGCTGCGGCAAGCGGGGGCCACTCGTCATCGCCGTGCGCGGGCCTCTCACTATCGCGGCCTCTCTTGCTGCGGAGCACAGGCTCCAGATGCGCAGGCTCAGTAATTGTGGCTCACGGGCCCAGTGGCTCCGCGGCATGTGGGATCTTCCCAGACCAGGGCTCGAACCCGTGTCCCCTGCATTGGCAGGCAGATTCTCAACCACTGTGCCACCAGGGAAGCCCTAATTTGTTTTATTTTTAAAAAGATATGATTAACTTTCAACTTTGTTCTTTGCTTCTCCTTAACAAAAATCTCTATTAGGCCTGACATACAAAGCACCACAAACTGGGTGGCTTAAAAATGATAATTTTATTATTTTTTAGTTGGGGAGGCTAGCCGCCCAGAATCAAAGTGTTAGCATGGCCATGCTTCTTCCTAAAACTCTAGGTGAGGAAACTTCCTTGCCTCTTCCAGCTTCTGATAGTTTAGATGTCCCTTGGTTTATGGCAGCATCACTTCAATCTCTGCCTCCATTTTCAGATGGCCATCTTCCCTCCCCATATGTGTGTCTCTCTTTATCTTTCCATGGCTTGCTCTTTCTTGTGTCTCTGTTTTCTCTTCTCATAAGGCCACCAGTCATATTGGACTGGGACCTACCCTAATTCCATATGACATCATCTTAACTTGATTATCTGCAAAGACCCTATTTCCAAGTAATGTCACATTCTCAGGTACTGAGGGTTAGGACTTCAATGTATCTTTTTGGGAGACACAATTTAAACTATAATATCTATAACAAAAAATCCAAGACTTACAATTTTGCAACTTATACTCCTTCCTCCTATTTCTAAAACGTCCTTAAACTACATATCCCATCTCTTTTGGAGTGAGGCACAGCTAGACAACTGAGTGAGCCTCAGCTAGGTCAGTGGAATGACAGTCAAAGAGCTAAATACCAATCCCAGCCATGGCTGTGGAGATTTTAGAGATCATACTCTGAATATGTGGCTTCCACACAAGGGAATCCACTTGGGTTACTGAGTCACATTTAGGGGAGAGCTTCCACAAATCTCAACACTGGAATTTGCACACATAAGAAACAAACTTTTATTGTTAAGCCGATGATATGGAGAGAGACCACCTTAACTAATATGTACATATATATTAAGAAAACATTCTACTTTCAAATGTTATTATTGAATCCTTTAATATTATATCTAAAAATAAAGGACAAAAATATATAATGTGTGTTAAAACCTCTTAATCCACAATGTAATGTTTGTGTTATATTCATATAGTTCAATTTCTCTCAAGACTTAGTATACACTATCGATCTCATTGGACAATATTTTTAAGATGAAAAGACTCATGATTAATGATTATGCCCCAATTATTTTCAATGCACTATTAAAGTGACCTAATTTACAGATTTCTTAAGATGAATGATATTTAAATATCCAAAAAGCAAAAGCATTACAAGACATTGTTTCTGACAATGGTCAATTATCCCTCTACATCTTATTAGTTAGGAACTCCTATGTATATATGTGTTGTAGGAACATGTCTAGACCAGTGTGTCTGTATTCACTTGTTCATTCATTTACGCATTCACACAATGATTTGGTGCCTATGTTTAATACTCTCTGCCTGGAGTTAGGTGTAGCATAGTGAATCAAATAGGCAGGTTTCAGCTTGCACTGAGTTTACAGAAGATGGGAGTGACAGGAAATAATAAATGATGATACAGTTGTATAATTACACACTGCCAAAGTATTATGGATGAAATGCAGAGGCAGATATAAAAACATAGAGTAAGGAATGTGATCTAGCCTGCATTGAGCTGAGAATGTGTCCATAAAAAAGTGATATCTTTCACTGAGCATCTAATGCTGAAAAAGAATTAACTGAACCAAGAGGTGACAGGTGGAAAGTGGTTTATGCAGAGGAAAGAGGTAGTCCAAAAGCCCTGACAAAAAAATAGCAGTATTAATTCTAGGAGTATAGAGAGTTTGTGAAAAATGTGTGAAATGAGACTGAAGAAAAGTAGGACCAGAGTGGCAGGAAGCTACAGGCCATGTTAAGGATTTTGTTCTCTATACTAAAAGGATAAATAATGTAGTCATATTTGCAATTTGAAAAAATAATTCCGCCTGCAATTTGGAGAGGGAAAAATTTGTCCCGGATAATAATTTGGGAAATTACACTGTAATACTCCTACTACACTGTAGTATTTCAGGTTAGAAATGTTTGTATCTTAGACTAAGGGGTTTGGAAAATGACAGAAGTAAATAACTTGAGAAACATTTACAATGTGCAGTATGCATACCGTATGATATAGACATGCAAAAACATTTCACTATTTCCTATACTATATATTGCCTTTCCTTAGAACATTATTCCTACTTGTTACATATCTGTGCCTGTGCAAACTTTTATACATGTATTGGGGGAGCAAGGAATGATACGGATGAGAGATAAGAAAAAACTTGCCAATGACAAAAGTTTTTTGCCAATGACTAAACCTCCATGTCACCTCTAAATTATTTGGGGGATATTCAGTCAATTCAATGTCAAACTCCCAATAAATGCTATTTCTCCTCTGTCAGTATGCATTCTCTTCCCTTCCTCTCTCCATATTTGAAATGCAAAATCTAGATCCACCCTCTCTGGTGGGGGAAGGACCTTTTGCGCGCATTGCTGTCTCCTCTATGCCTTCAATTAAGTTGTCCTTCACTCTACCCGGTCACTGAAATCCCAAGACTGTATGCTGAGGTGAAGTCTGTTCTACTATTGGGGAAGTAGAACACTTGCTGTCAGTAGTCTTAGATTATCCCAAATCTATCTAGGCCTTTTCCCTCCCTACCCCACCTGAGGTTTGGATTGCAAATAGGAAGCCAGAATGCTTATTCTTAAGCATTTTTGCTTCTCCATATCACTTACCCATCTCTCCCCCAACTCACACCTATCTTCAGTATCCCAATATTCTTTCCTATTTTTTGTGAGAAGGGACTTTCCCTGCATCATACCATGCATTTCTATATTATACACCAATGCTGCAAAAGGCTTTATCAGAATAAAGTTTATACATTGTTCCTCCAAGAATACTTTATTCTCCCCAAGCCTCATTCTTGGTATGTGAATAAAAACTTTTGGTACTCATAGGTCTTTGCTTATTTCTGTAAAACCTGGATTTCAACATACACACAAACTAAATTCTAATTTGAAAGTCAAAGTTGAGCAAAGACCTATTTGTTCCTGATTTTATCTGCCCCATACAGTATGTAATGACTCAAAGCTAGGAAAAGTGGGAATCTATTATAGAGTTAGAATTACGTGTAATAAAAAAAGGAAACATATTTAGTATCTTGGCATTCACATCTGGTTGTATCTTTTTCCTTTTAAGAATATCTTTATCTTTCTTCACAAAATGGTTTCTGGGTACTTAGTGAAGTTTATATACCTTTAGGTAAACTAGGAGGAAATCCATGGTCCATACAGAGAACTTAAGTGCTAATTTATTTAAATGTACCCTTTCAACCTTCTAGATCTAATCACTACTCATGAGTCAACGAATATGTGGTTAATCCATTGTATCCTCCTTATTTTTTTTCATCAAGCAGGCACTAATGATCTTGCACCTTGCCATTATACCTGAAGATGATATCTTGATGTTCTTACTTTGTTCCCAGCTTGATTCTGACCCACTCTATTCTCAGCATTTCAATTTTTTATATACACACTAGTCTGGGAATTTTGGCATTGATGGGGTGGTTGCAAAAGTACCATGATTAAAGTGGAAAGAAAGTTCCAGGAAAGACATAAAGGGACACATAGAAAATATTTCACCAATCTAAATATATGGCTAAAGTAATTCTAATAATAAGAACATTCTAAATGTACTTTAAACATCAAACACCTTTAGATGCTACTAACTTATAAAATATTACATATAATTATAGATTTTTCTCAGGTAAAGGAATTTGAAAAAGTTAAATCCTATCAATTAAAAACTTATATTCCATTAACTTATATTAGATACACTTAGTAAAGGAAATAATCATCTTGGGTATATATGTATAGAGGAAATAGTATCAGAAAGAAAAATCCTATTGTACCCAAGAGAGAAACATTGGCAAGTTTCCTGGTTTAGTGAAAGTAAACTACACACACACACACACAGACACACACACACACACACGTTCATACACACAGAGTAAATCACTAGCATTAATTTAATTTTTTTAATCTAACAATTTATAACCCAAGTGTGATAAATTTTTTAATGTGTTAAAAAAAATACTGATCCTTCAAGCAAACCTTTATTTTGGAAAGCTCTAATACATTTTAAATAAATAACTATAATACATGGCAATTATACTGCCATATCCATTACATTAGGCTTTCTAAAACATAATGTCCTGATTCAGGGAAAAGAATAACCTAAATATGTCTAAGAAGTGTTTTAGAGGGGGATATCTACCATTTTAGAGCAACATTTCATACATAAATACCCTAGATATGTGAATATATATATATAAACATAAGGACATAAAGGGCATTGGGAAAGAAAATCTTAATAGTACAGTGAAGAAACAATACTCACAAGAGTGAACTTTTGCATCATGGAAAATTATATGCCAATTGGTAACATTTATTATATTGTATAAATGTTAGCCCTTTGAGTTATAAATTACTATTGAATAAATAGTTCTGAAACTGAAATTTATTACTAACATTCTTGTTTTTTTTTTTTTTTTAATATTCAAGTCAATACAGACTCAATGGGCCCAATAAATCTTAATGTTACTTCTAAAGTGAGTTGTTTCTCCTCCCTACAACTACCAGCTACCCTATCCTCCTTAGTATAAACACTCAGTATAAAGCTTAAGCCTTTCGATTCCTTCAACAGAGTCAAGTGAAGGAAGCAAGTGAATTACATCGTAAAAGACAGTTATGGGGCTTCTCTGGTGGCGCAGTGGTTGAGAATCTGCCTGCCAATGCAGGGGACACGGGTTCAAGCCCTGGTCTGGGAAGATCCCACGTGCCGTGGAGCAACTAGGCCCGTGAGCCACAACTACTGAGCCTGCGCGTCTGGATCCTGTGCTCCACAACAAGAGAGGACGCGATAGTGAGAGGCCCACGCACCGCAATGAAGAGTGGCCCCCGCTTGCCACAACTAGAGAAAGCCCTCGCACAGAAACGAAGACCCAACACAGCCAAAAATAAATAAATTAAAAAAAAAAAAAAGACAGTTATGGAGCACTAATGTTCAGAGAGAACAGTGGGTGTGAACGTCATGTAGCTTTCCAAATGCTAAAAAGAATCTTGGTAAAGTGGACCCCAGCTGTGTTATTCCAGATGTCCGTTTTCACTTAATGACCATTAGAACAGGCAACAGAGCAATTAATGGATCTATCTATTGAAAGAAAAACTGTCAGATAAATCAACTTTTAAATACTGTGTTTGTGAGGTGATATAAATAAAAAAATAGGATAAAAGGCAATTTCTCAATTAATATAAATCTTATGTAAACATTTTTAATACAAACTTTCCCCTAGCATAATTTATATGAAATTTCATAAACTATAACCCTATAAAATCAAGGTCTTAAAGCAGGAAGGGTTATTAATGACAACTACCACATATCTTCCTAAGTCAAGAATTCTATCTACAATTACACAAAAACAGGTAACTATTCAGCCTCCACTTGGATAGTTCTAAAAACCAAAATTCACACTTAATAAAAAAAAATTTCTATATTAAACAGTACTGAGTTTTATTTATTTTTTAAATTTAAAAAAATTTTATTGGAGTAAAGTTGCTTTACAATGTTGTGTTAGTTTCTGCTATACAGCAAAGTGAATCAGTTATACGTATACATATATCCCCTCTTTTTTGGATTTCTTTCCCATTTAGGTCACTACAGAGCACTGAGTAGTGTACCCTGTGCTTTACAGTAGGTTCTCATTAGTGATCTATTTTATACATAATAGTGTATATATGTCAATCCCAATCTCCCAGATCATCCCACCGCCCCTGCCCACCTTGATATCCATAAGCTTGTTCTTTACATCTGTGTCTTTCTTTCTGCTTTACAATTAAGTTCATTTGTACTATTTTTCTAGATTCCACATATAAGTGATATTATACGATATTTGTTTTTCTCTTTCTGACTTACTTCACTCCGTACTGCTTTTTAATAAGTTCTTGTTATTAATGACTTGAAATGTGCACTCTTTAAACACTTCCACAAAAATTTAACTTACTCTTTGAAGCAGGGCAAAATTCACATTGATTTTTATATGACAGGCTTTAGATATTTAGTGCAAGCATGTGTTTGGGGGAGATGACATCAGAGCTTTCTCTTTTTCATCTGTTTGCTAATTCAATATTTTCAGTGTCTTTAAAGCATTCCTTTTATGAAATGATTATAGAAGTCATGCTCATAAATCTTAATGTCCGTATACTTCTGTTTGTAAGTGTATTTCCAGAATACAAAGCTAATTTATTTTGACTATTTACACTCATAATTCTATGTACTTTTGTCCATGATATTTAATAATTAAGACTGGATTGAAGGATAATATCAATATTTTACCATGACCTGAAACCTTCACATTGAGTTTAGTTTTGACCTCACTTATTAAAGAGCAGCTAGCAATCCTCTCACTTAAATGACAAAGTTAATAGGATCTATATCTCCTACCTTGAACAATTTTTGTTTCATTAGATCATCACTATTTTAAGGGTTGATACATATCTAATTGAGAGAAAGAATTAAATAATATGAAAGGAAATAAATTATTAAATTATTCAATATAAATTAATTTTTCTTTCTAATTTCAGTTTTGAATCTTAAACTTGCTCTCTCTACAGATATAGATATATAGATTATAGATATATAGATTATATAGATGTGTATTTATATAATTAGTGTAACAATACAGTTTAAGGTTAGAAATATAAGAGCAATGTATTGAATTAACAGATCAGATGGAGCACTCTGTCTACCTTTGGTCCTACCAAGAATCAGAAGGAATGTATGTGTGTAGCCTTCCTCTTGTGCCATAAGAGAGTTAATAAAAATTATCTATGTAGATGATATATAGATATAGATTTCTCTTGTGTCATAAGAAAAAGATAGAAAATTATTTGTGTACATAGCTCTGAAACGTGTCTCCGTATTTATGTATGCATATCTATTATTGTGCTTACAAAGTATCATGAACAGTAAATAAACTAGAATTTCTCAAAAAAAAAAAAAAAAAAAGAGGAAAGATGTTGAGCTTACAATGACCAGAGAAATCCAGATCTTAACACTTGTAGGAGTGTAGAGTTGTTGTCATAGGGGCACCTCTGGGCATTCTCTAAGAACAAATTCAAAGAAAAAAATAAAACCAAGGAAGTCTTTCAAGTAATTATCAAAATGACTGATTATGAACCTGCACTCATAGCACCAGGGGATTTGACCCCTCTTTCTTCCTTTTACACCACTTGTCCTCATGTTTAAAAAAGCAGCCATATATATACCTCCTCTCCCTCCATCCCCATACCCTCTCCCAAAAGTGGGATTTGGGAACAGGAGAGGCAGGAAAAGAATCTCAGTTATGAGTAATGTCTAAGAGGAATGCGGAGACCTGAAACTCACAAGACAGGTCACTTGCACACCGTGAAAACCAGCACACCCCACCTGACGCCACATCAGTGGAGGTATCTCTGGAGTCAATACCTGCAAGTGATTGACAGAGAGACAAACAGGGATTCTCACACCAAATATGAGCAGAGAACCAGACATCACCAAACATTTCAGAAAAATCAACACCACTTAAAAGAAAAAAAATAATTCAACCAACAAACATTTTTTTCAGGAAACAGGATCAGAAAAAAACATTAGTAAATAAGAGTAATTAATGCCCAACACTTTTGTAAAATAGGACTTTAGGAATTTGAAATATGAGCATAAATATTTAAAACTTAATATGATATGAATCTTACTTGAGTGCCAGTTCAAACAAACAAACAAAAATCTAGAGACATATGAGTTGATTGGGGAAATTTGAATACTCATTGAAAACTTGCTGATATTGTGGAATTACCGTTTTGATTTTTTTGCTCGATAATGGTATTGTGTTCACTTCTTAAATAAAAGAGTCTTATTCTTTAGGTGTATGTTAACATATTTGTACATGAAATGATAAAATATCTGGGGTTTGCTTCAAAAAATCCACAGGGGAGTAGGTGGATGATGTGGATGGAAGTGGAGATGAAAAAAGATTCACTAATTGATCACGAAATTCAGGTGATAGGTACGTGAAACCTTAGTTTTGTATCTACTTTAATCAGAAGAAAAGCAGAGGACAGTAAGTTAAGGAACAATTTAATGAGTTAGAAAGATAGTTTGAGAAAATTAGGGTAATTTGGCAGGTTATCCCTAACAGTTTAGTTGTGAATGAAGCATCCATAATTTACACCTTTCTCTAATTCATGTTCAAACAGAAGGGAATAAAATATATGTGAAAACAAATACAACACAGTGCTGAAGAAAAACTCAAAATTTCAGAACAATTGAATGTAAATGTAAAATGACTGCAAAAAAAAAAAGCCTGAAAAAGTCCAATTATTCCATTGTGGAAGAATATTACATCACAGAGCGTAAATAAGAAATTAAAAAATGTTTTAAAGGAAATGAAATAGATTATCAGCTGTGAAAATAAAAGTGTGTGTGTGTGTGTGTGTGTGTATAAATATATGAACTTGTTTTATCATCAACCGCACTGCGTGGTAAAAGCAGAGTAACAAGAACTTAAGTCAACATTGTTTTAAAATTAGACCGTCATTAGCATAGGATGGTAAATGGCAACTATATAGTTTCAACCCAACAATGGTAGTGAAGCCTGAATGAGATAGTGAGGCTTGGGGAGAGGCACATTGTAGGGGGGAAACAACAACAACAACAAAAACAAACAAACCAAAAACCAAGGAGACTGAGTGTTGCTGAGATTTTCTATCACATGGGGTAACAGTTAATTGAGTCATCAATTTAATTATTCTGCCTCATTTATTGTTGCTCTACCATGCCAAACATATGCCCCATAGCCTTTTCACTTTTTCTCTGTGCCAATGACTATTGTCCTGGTAACTGCAAGATTCCCTTTCACCCTCCCACTGCTTTATTCATGCCTCCTCTCAAATGCCATTTTATCAGAGAGAATTTCTCTAACCATATTATCTAAAATAATTATTACAGCTCCCTCAGAATTCTCTAGTTCTTCACCTGCTTCATTTTTTTACATGATAATTAAATCCCCATGACATTATTTGCTTATTTATTTTCTTGTTTGTCTTTTCCCACTAGGATGTAAGCTCCACTAAAGCATCTAGAACAGGGTTTGACGCTAGTATGAAACAAGAAACATTATTAATTATTTAATGTCTTGGAAAGGCAAGAGCTGAGACACCCCACCAACGCTTCTTTGGGAAATGATGGTCACTTGCTAATGTGCAAAAGCAGAAAATCTTACAGGAAAAATACGTTATTTATATCTTCTCTAAATGCTAAAGGAAGAATATGAACAAAAATGACATGAAATTCAGTAACAAATGCTTTCCACTGGATTTAACATTGTGTCTCTAAATATAATTCTTACAAATTAAATTAATAAAATAAATTCAATTCTGTTTGTATTTTTATCAAAGAAAATCTAATTTTCAAATAGCCTACATCTTGTCTTTAACATACTCAGATGATATTTCAGCAATTTAACCACAAATTATGAATAACACAAATTAAATATCCTTTATATATTATGATCTTAAATAAATACAAGAATTCAATAAAGTGACATCTTTGGTGACACCCTGAGGCACTGAGTAAAATATTTATTGTGAGAAGGATTTTCTAAGTGCAAATAACTCCTTTCTCTGTAGGTTCCTTTTTTGATATATATTCCCCATTACTTAACTATAAATTCTTATTGGTTTAACATACTATATTTGAAATCTTTTCCATTACCCAATGGTTGTCATTTGCTTCCTGATGACAGACCTTGGGGATGGTACCAATCAGTGACATCTTTAGACTTCCCCTAGTATGAGAAAGTGACATTCGTATGAGGCTTCACCATCAGGCCACTGTCTTCCCAGGGTGATTCTGTATGGTCTGGTCATGTAAAGGGAATATAGGGCTGCTTCATTAAAAATTGATAATATGTTTAATGGTAAATGGAACTTTGAATATTCCTCACAATCACTCTCACTCACTCTGTTAGCTATGATCAGTGAATGAAAAATTTGATAACGTAACTCTCATCACACTTCACCATTAATCAATGTAATAATCTGAAATTGCTATCAAAGACCTTATTGTTGAAGTACATGGTTATTTTTTAAAGTCAACTTCAAAAAGTCCTATTTTTTTCCTTTCCAATTTATGGGCATCAATGCATTATTTTAATATTTAAAAAGCAGAAATATTTTCTACCTATAATATCTTATTTTCATAACTTATTTATTAACTAAGAGTTCCATAATTTGCATACTAATAGTGCATTTATCATAAACCATTTCAATTTAGAGACAGGATATAGAAAGACAGAGATCAATATATGTTGAGTTTGGACTTCTCTGGTGGCTCAGTGGTTAAGAATCTGCCTGCCAATGTAGGGAACACAGGTTCGAGCCCTGGTCCAGGAAGATACCACATGCCACAGAGCAACTAAGCCTGTGTGCCACAACTACTGAGCCTGCGTTCTAGAGCCCACGAGCCACAACTACTACTGAGCCCGCGTGCCACAGCTACTGAAGCCCATGCTCCTAGAGCCCATGCTCCGCAACAAGAGAAGCCACCGCACTAAGAAGCCCGCGCGCCGCAACAAAGAGTAGCCCCACTCACCGCAACTAGAGAAAGCCCGCACACAGCAACAAAGACCCAAATCAGCTATAAATAAGTAAATAAATAAATATATATATATTGAGTAACTTCTATATGCTGGCCCCTATGATGAAAGATATAATTAATTTATTTTCCTCAAAACCTTTTGAAACGTTATTGCCTCTGTTTTATGGATTAGGAAACAAAGTCTCTGAGAAGTTTTGAAAATATTTCAGGTTAACACAGTTAATTACCAGAGCTAGAATTCAAATCCAAGTCGTAGCACCAAGAGTAAGCCTTACCTGTATCATTTTAAAATTTTGGTAGATTTTGATAATGTTCCTCTCATTTAGTCAAGATTGAAGACTCATCAATACAATTCTCCTCTTGATGCCTCTCCTTTTTTTTTTATTGTTTCAGTTTCTTCTTTCTGTACTTTCTACACAATTCTTTCTTTCAATTCTATTATTTTTTTCTATATACTATTTCTAAAGAATCTCAAATCATAGATACCACAGTTTTATAAAAATGTACAAGTATCTTTTTTTTTTCATTATGCACATTAAAAATGTCATTTTGACTTACGGACCATTTCTATTTCTTTATGAATTCTTTTTCTTTTAGATAACATTGAGGTAGATCCCTGTCTAAGAAATAGACTAGTGAGCAGATGACCATAAACGTTTTATTCAGTTAATTTTCAAGAATCCGTGGGTATTTACAATCATGTTTTACTCAGAACTAACTCTCTGAAGTTAAATCATAGAATAAAATGGACTACTAAGACTTCAGTGTTAGAAAAATTGAAACTGCATTCAGGAAGTTCAAATTGCAGGCTAAATGCAGAATACTAAATGAGCAGAAGATAAGAAAACTGAGTTAATCTTTAGAGTAATTGGAGATAGACTGGAGGAAGACTAAAATTTAGAGATTATCCAGATGAAATTTCTGGGCTGTATGTCAACTGACAACATACATTGATAATACAGGTTAAAATATGCAAATTTACTTGGGATATGGTATTGTTGGTTATAAACATTTTACATCAATGTTTGCAGGAAGGGATCAGTGTGGTATGATACTTACAGAAGATCTAGATCAATAATTCTGAAAATGCTGAAAAGTAATAAAAAATTTGTACAGTTTACATCATTGTTTTGATCTTTAGGTTAATAATCTAGAAAAGAATAATAACGACCTCTCCTGTTTTTCAAAATTATTTCTCTCCTCTTTCCTGACCCTGGGTCTTTGCACATAACATTTCTTTTTTCTTCTTCCTTCTCCCATAGCTTGCTTCTCCTCATCCATCAGGATTCTCCTTTTCTATCAGTCTGCAGAGTCCTGATTTCCTCTTAAGAATCAAAACAATTTATAAAGTGATATAACATATGGCAAAGTGCTTTAAAAAATACAAACCTAGCACTGTAATTTACATCCATTTACTAAATGCCAATTCTGATGTTAAATTCCTAAATTAAATTAAGATAGCACCTCTATATGAAAGCAAGTATTAATACTACCCAGCTTATTTCTGAAACTTATTATGGAATGATTCTTGGCTATATTATCGAGTTTTTCTGATGGAGAAAAAAAATATTCCTGATGATGTATTTCTTCCTTTGGCCCCTGCACTTTTCCAATCTAATCAAGCTAACTTTGTAAAAAATCTTAAATGTTTCATTATTTCACTACTTAAACCCTTCATTAATTTTCCAATTTAGGTACAATTTTAAAAAAGAACTCTGGGGCTTCCTTGGTGATGCAGAGGCTAAGAATCTGCCTGCCATGCAGGGGATATGGGTTCGGGCCCTGGTCCGGGAAGATCCCACATGCCACGGAACAACAAAGCCCCTGTGCCACAAATTCTGAAGCCCGCACACCACAACTACTGAAGTCTGTGCGCCTACAGCCCGTGCTCTGCAACAAGAGAAGACACGCAATGAGAAGCCCGTGTGCCGTAAGGAGGAGTAGCCCCCGCTCGCCGTAACTGGTGAAAGCTTGCGTGCAGCAATGAAAAACCAACACAGCCAAAAATAAATAAATTAAAAAAAAAAAAAAAAAAAGAACTCCGTACTGTGAATTATAGGGTAACGTCATCTCAGCCTTCTCCACCTTACGTACTCAATAAGAGTGACTTTTATATTCCTCCAATGTCCTGTGCTCTTTGCTAAGTGGCTTTCAGCATCTATTCTCTCCCTGGTTTTCTCTTTCTCCTGCCCTTGTGTTGATTGGGTTTTCTATTTTTTGCATTTTATCTTTCTTCTGATCTCTTCAACCATTTTATATATATATAATATATATATATAATATATATATATTATATATATATACATAATATATGTATATATGTTATATATATATATACACACATACATACACACACATATGTATATTTCTATCATTCAGATGGGTTCTAAGGTCAACTTTATAGGGAACACTTCTCTAAGAATTCTACATAAAATAGAGAACTTTCTGTGCAATGTCTTTTGCTATTTTACCCTCTTGATCACTTCATAACACTTACCAAAATGTTTGGGTTTGTTTTTTGTTTGTTTAGTTGTTTATAGCTTTTCTCTCCTAGTAAAGTGTAAGTTCTGTGTGACAACGAGAAGCCCCCTTCACTATGCACATTATAGGCACATAACTAGTGCTCAATAAATATTTGTTCCCTGACTGAATAGATTCCAACAGTTTGATGACACTAAGTCCAATAGTTAATCATTTCTACCTAACAGCCTAAATTATTATTAGGAAGTTAGATATTTCAGTATTGGACAGTCTTTGTCTACCTGAATGGAAGATTAGTCAAATCACTTTTTTTATTGAAGATCATGAGTAGATCTTTCCTTATCAATAAATTCATTTTCTTAACTCTAATTCTCCTGGACCTTTCTGACATCATTGAAACCAGCTGCCACCATCATCTTAAAATTCCCTTCTCCACTGTCTTCTCTTGGAATACCCTATTGAAAGGGGACATAGTAGAGGTTGTATGTGTCAATGACACCCCCCAAAATGTCACACTCTCAGTAGCAACAATAAAACAATGACAATTAAAATATTACAGCTGTGCAAAATTCAGTATCTTCTGTGAATTGACTCCACTTAAAGTTTTGAAACTGTTTTTTTAATATCTAGCAAATGGTATCTACCCCATAAGCTGACCTAATCTCTGTCAAAAAGAAGTGTCAAATTATTTGTTTCTACTTTCATGTTGTTGGCTATATTGTTCCTTATGATTTGATTCACTTTCAAACTTTGTATGTGCATGCACCTATAAATTTACATATACACACATATGTATACAAATGTGTCTGAATAGAAAATAATAAATTCACACTGTGATAACTGCTTTACTCTATGGCTTTATTGGAGAACAATACTCCCAGCAAAGGAAAAGAGGCTCTCAAATGTGTTATGAAACACAATCTTTTGTAAAGGAAGTAGACAATTTTAGAGGTTATGTTCCATATGAAAATTAAAATTTTACAATTCTCGATAACCTATAAAATTCTCTTGTTAAACAAAGAAATAGACTCAGGAGTGGCTGATTAGAGTCTGTAGTACTTTGTGATTAGTAATTTGGCTTCTCCATGCTTCACATTTGCATGTTTGGGAAACAGGCATGTGAAATAATTATGAAAAATAAGCTGCAAAAGCTGTATGTACATTATAAGAATTAGAAAACTATACAAAACATCGTATATTGTGGGTTAGTCATAATTTAAAATCTTTGTGTGTGTGTGTGTTTTCTACCAAAATGGGTCCCTATTTCCTTCACATCACAGGACTAAGGACACAGCCAATTCTCAATACTAATTGATTGATTTATTGAAATCTCCTGTGTTTTCAATTAACTCTGCATGGCTAGACATTTTTGTGAGTCAGAAATCCATAGTCTGGGTTTTCAATGCTTATATGGAAGTATAGATTTGTAGCAGTAGGTCCAAAATAATGAATGAATCTTCTAGTAAGCTTGTTCTATTGGATGTAAGTGTCAATCTTAGATTCTCCAGTCAGGAATCTAGAAAGTCAGAAAATTTGAAGTCTATCCTGTGATATAAATTGTTGTAGTAGTCTATTATATTCACAAAAACAACATTAGTAAATGAAGAAATATTCAATTGTTGAAAATTTGTTTCTTCAAAGCAAATTAAATTTTTAATTTTTTGAGGAAATATAGCTAACATTCTTATGCAAAACCAGCAGTTTGACTAGCAAACACACTTTCTACACTTGACTAAATTTTTACTTCAAATAAAAACACAATGATGCCTTTTAATACATCATATCTGGTGGTTAATATACATAAATTCTATGTTTCCTCAGTAAAATTGTTTCACTCACACTATTAGGAATTCATGTATTGCACCAGAATTCCCCTTAATTCCTCACAGTCCAATGCCTATAATATTTTTGTAATCTCTAAATCACTTTATTCATTAACTTCTCACTATCTTTCCCACTCATGTGAGAGTAAAATTAACTTAAGTGATTTGTCAACTGAAGCAAGTATTTTTAGTACATTTTTCCTACTTGATTTTAGAATATAACTTTTATACAGACATTTATGATACTGGCTATTCTTACAATAAAATTATGTAAAAAAGAAAAAAGATTTTCAATTGCTGTCATTCACTTGCAAAACCCCTAGGTCACCAAGAAAAGCAATGTTGTGATTAATCAGGAATCCATATATTGTGAATACTCAAGTGTACAGTAAGTTCTATTTTTTACAAAATGTTTGTGAATGTTACAAGACCAAATTATTGAAAATTTTATTTCTAAAATTCTGTCTACACCAAGATGGTTTATTAAATTCACACATAATTTCAAAATAAATATAAATAGGTACAATTACCTAAGCACCAGCAGAGTTCTAGTTGGTTGGCAGGTTTTATTTTCTTTGATCCACACAAAAATCTAACGAAGCATCCCTCCGTTAACATCCATTTTGCAGATGAGGAAGCTGAGACTCAAAGAAATTAAGAGCGTTGCTGAAAGCCATACAGCTAATAAGTAGTAGAGAAGCCTTTTGGTCATAGTTTGATTTCAAAGCCTGTTAAGTTTCCAATCTGCAATATTGCTTCTTAATCAAAATACAAACAGGAGGAATAGTGCACATAAACCTTTGCAAGTATTTTATAAAACTGCAATAAATTTCTTGTTAGATATTCTATTTTCTCAATCAATAATATACTTTATGCTCCCATGGCATACTGCATATGGCTGTATTATTCTATTAATATTATTATTTATTATATTATTATTATTTTGTTATTAATTATTGTAATATTTAATGGTTTAGAATCATTCTCTTACAATTCTATCTCTTTATTGGGCTATATGCATTCGTATTTGTATCTTCATTACCTGCCAGTGTGCTGCCATTTTGACAGTGCTCAATAAGCATTTATCAATGAATGAAATATAGAATAACAAAACTGACTTTCAGATTTTTTTAAATTAAATTTTCTTTTCCTTTAGAATCTAAATCATTAACTCTTCAGAAACCATCCCTCAAAAGGGTATGGTGCAAAATTTAATATGTGTTAGTCCTATGCCCTTAGGATAAACTTAATCATATACACAATAACCTATGTGTAGTAACATTGGGTAACATGTGGTGAAAGGGATTAAAAAAAATAGAGAAAATGATCCATTCACTCAGAAATAATCCATATTTTGTTCTGCCAACATGCCTGTAATTTTCTAAATTACGTTCAACCTCAGAGTATGATAGTAGTTTAAAAAGAAAAATTAACTGTAGAAGTTCTTCAGATATCTAAACTCATGCAGAACCCTATTTATAAAACAGATAAAAGCAAGATTGTCTTTATTCAAACTGGAGAGCCCACCCTAGGCTGTGACTGCTTGTGCTGCCCCTAATATTTTTAGCAATCCCTAAAGAATGATAAAGAATTTTGAGTATCTCTTGGGTCAAATTTTTAAAACCTGGGGAAAAGCATGGTTATTTACTAAATCTTGATAAAATATAAATTATTTTATCTGGTTGAAACTGCCCATTAATACCTGAGGATGACCTTAGTTATGTGATCATCCAACATCAATGAACAAGACCAGAAAAAATGGAGGAAGAGATTATCTTTGGGCAGCAAAAATAGGATTAGACATTATAAAACAGAATCTAGAAGAAAAAAAAAAAAAAAAAAAGGACTGTGAGCTTTTAGAAAACTCTATGTTCTAGAAACGCAAGGCCTTCCCAGAACTCTTGGTGCACACTTCTATCCTCTCTTATCTCCTTTATTGCCATAGCATCCTAATGTCTCTTTTCCCTACCTTGCTTTCTTCTATTTATTCTAAACATGGCTGCCAGGGTGTTCTTAGGAAATAAAAGCCAGATGCCATCACACCAATGCTCCACATCTTCCAATGGCTTCCCATCTCTTTCAGAATAAAAACGAACCTTCCTGGACTGGTCTGTAAGATCCTATAAGCAACCTGGTGCTTGTTGCCTCCATGAGCTCATCTCCAACTTGGTTCCCCTTTGCTGACTCAGCTCCAGGTTGTATGGTCCCTCAAATATTCCAAATGTATTGTATCTCAGGGCCCTGGCTTTTCTATTCCCTTTGCCTAGGGTACTGTCCAATGTACACGAACAACATCTGCTTTCACTTCCTTCTGGACACTGCTGAAGTGTTCTCCTTCCAGTGGGGTTTGGCCTTTCAGACTACTTAAATTTCAACCCCCTTCACTTCAAAACTTTCTACCTCCCTTCTGTGATACTATCTTCATAGATGTCTTCATCATCTGATATACTTATCTACTTGTTGAATTTTAATTTATATCCCTCACTTCAAAAATCTAAGTTAAGTGGGGGCACGGATTTTGGTTTACCTTTTTTTTTAATTGTCACATCCCTATCACTTTGAATAGGGTCTGACACATAGTAGATGTTCAATAAATATATATATATATATATATATATATATATATATATATATGTTCGTAAATGAAGCAATGCATGGGTGGATGATTTTTTTTGTTTCTAATGTAACTAAAGTTTATAAATTTAAATGTAAAGACTTTTAAAATAAATTTTAATAATTACAGTGAAAATTTGTCTAAATATATTGCACATTGCACTGTCTCTTTCTTAAAATGAATATGCAGAATATATGCGGAAATAGTTTAGTATTTTAGAATCCTTTAGTAATATGGCTGATATTCCAGAAACCACTCTTTTATAATTCTATTTGTTCTTACACAAAATAACTCCAGACACAAATTTTATAGTACTTTTGTTTAAATATGTTTTTTCTCTCTCCTTCACTAGTGCTATTCTTCCCTCATTCCCCAAATTTGTCATTATTATTAATTCAAAAAGTGTATATTAATTTCCCATGCCATGATAGGCACTGTGTTAGGTACTGTGAATTCAATATTAAATAAGGTATGTTCTCTGCCCTCTAGAACTATTCTAGCCTAGTAAAATAATCTCTATTTTTCCAGAAATTATTGTCTCAAAGGAGACATTATTTTTGTTTTCAAGTTTGACAAACACATGCACACACACACCCACATGCAGACAAATACACACTAGTATTAAAAAGCTCACATTTGAGAATGCTAGAAATTTCTCTTTTATTAGAGCAGAGCAAATGTATAGATAATTATGAACCTCCAAAATCTGAATCACACAATTCATGAAAGGACATTGAGAATACCAACCCATAATGAGTGTATCCTTTTTAAAAATGTATTCTTGTACATAATAGGAGGAAATATATATAGCTCTGGAAAAGTGTCTGAGATAGATAATAAAAGAAAATACCTGTGGCAAGTAAAGTTTTCAATTTATTTTTCTTATATTAAGTCTTTTATAATGCCTACCTAATAAGATTTTTATAAGGATTAAATGAAAAAGTTGTCTGGCATTTAATAAAATGTTATAAAATTACAGTTCTCATCTTAGTTTCCCAGATCATCATTTAAGAAGAAAATAATGATAACATTAAAAATTCTATATTTTTATCAATTTGAGAAAATATTCCATATTTAATCTGAGAGTCTATCTAGAATGAATAGATTTAAAAAAATCTAGTATAATCTACAATTGTATCTTTTGTTTTCTCACTGTCATCTTTATAATGTTGTCCTAAAAGTATACACAAAAACTTAACTAGACTCTATGTAGTATTATGATTTTCAGATTTATCTAACCTAATATTTTTCAGACTTTACAGTATGCCTATATTCAGCACATGTCACATTTCCCCCGTTCTATAAGAAAGTGAGACTTTCCATCTTTCATGATGGCTAACAACCAGTGTAGCATAGGAAGAGAGAGGTCCCTGTAGACACAGGAGATAGGTTCTAGGGCAGGGATCCCTTGGTTAGCTCCATACAAGGTTGACAAGTAATGTTCTTTCGGACTGGGGACCAAAACGCATCTTGATTGGTAGTAAGAGTTATGAAAATATATCAAATACTTAGTGTTGTGATATTCAAATTAAAAACTTATTTACTCGTAGTTAACAATGTTCAGAAGGAATCTGATTTCTCAGAATAAACTTCTTGAATCTCTTTGAATATGTAATTTACTTGAAACAAAGTCACAGTATTATTTCTAAAACAGAGTATGCATAAAATGTTGTTCTCAGCTGTTACACGTTCACATGTTACTTCTGGGAAAAGGAGCATTTGTAAACTATGTGTAATTTATATAGTATACCTACTCAAAACTGTGATAAGGCATATGGAATCTCAGTTTCTTAAGCTATGCTTTTCTGACCCTAGATTTTTAAAAGATCTGGTAATAATGCAGATAAAAGCAAATATAAAAATTTGGCAGATGTGTCTCCACATAGAAAGAGAGACTGAAGTATAGAGACCTGACATAAGAAAATCTTTTACAGTTTTCAAAAGCCCATGTCCAAATGAGACATGAGACAATAAAATATCATCCACAAAGTTCATTCAGGGTTGGCTTAAAAGAAGAGGGCATTTTCAGGTCTCCTAACCAGGAAAAAAATAATTGCAACTGTGTTGAAACTAATATTTAAATTTTTTGTTATTTTATTCATTTTTATATGGACATCATAAAGTCTATAACTTTCAAGTCTGTATTGTATACACTATAATCTTACTATTTTATTTTGTTCTTAATGGTTAAAACTTCAGAGGTCACTCAGATTACCTCACAATGATAATGGAAAATTTAAATACAACATGCAAAATAATGAAATTACTTTATACTATGTAAATAACACTTTTGGAAATTTAAGTATTAGTTAAGCAGTTTTCTCTTTAAAAGATTTCAGTTTTACACAAAATGAGTATTATGATATCCCCAAATGTTTTTTACAGTAGAAAACGTTCTTGAAAAATAATTACATGTATTAAATATTTCTATTTCTATATTAAATATACCTATCTTTACCTATATATTTATATAGTTGTAGAAATATTTCCATAAAAGAAGTAGGCTTTCTTTAATCATATCATATTGCCTTGAGCAATGCAATTAACCAGAGGACTAGTTCAAATGTCAAAATAGTGAATTTTCACTTTGGACATTCTGCACACAATTTTGGGAATAAAAAGATATTTAAATGAAACCTGGGTCATCAATAATATGAATGCATCCTTTTAGTGCCATTTTGAATTCCTACATTCAAGCAATTAACTCAGAAATTTATGTATGAGAATTTCTCAAGTATATACATTTATTACCTGTTTCAAATCAAAAGGTCAAATAAGCCAAAGAGGTAGAGTGGATTAAAATGGTCCCTGAGGATCAATTAACACCTACGAATGTTTAGTAAGCAGTCACTTAATTGCTACTTAACTAAACTATACACACGATAATGAAGATTAAGAGACTTTGAACAGGTTACATTTATTTGCTTTAAGAAGTAGAAGTTCTTGATATTATACATTGATATTATACATGAGCTCACTTAATATTAGTGCTATATGGTATTGTTTCATTCATTTTCAGAAAGAGTCATTAAAGAACTACTTTAATTTCCACATCCACATCCACTCATTTTAAATAATATTTTCTAGTAATGTTCATATAAATGTTTCACTAAAATAGAACAAAGATGAACAAAAAAAATCAAAAATACAGGAGACTTTAAGGCCTGAACTTTCTAACTGGATAATACTTAGCCATTCAAATGCTTTTGTTGAGTATTATTATGTAGAGGCAACTTACTAGACATTGTAGAAGTACTGTCAAGATTCAGGAGGATCACAATTTACTTTACTTGGGGTAAACACACATCTAATTGAGTGTGTTTAGAAAATGATTGGTAAAAGAGAAAATTTTCCACCAAGAAACTGCTTGGATCCACATCCAATTTTGTTTATTGGTTAAATGCTTGAGTTGTAGGAACTTTCAGTTTCTACAGTTTCATATTTAGCATTCATGTTGAATTTAATTATGTGAAGAGTTTTATATATGTGTATAGTAGTAAACGCTTGAGCATCCTCTGGATTTTCAGGTTCCTGATTAATCTTTTTCAATAAGATTTTGTCAGGAAACTATGGCAATTAGGGTCATTTGAAAGACCCTAATTGACTGAAATGACAGTTCAATTTAATTAAACAACAGGATTAGAAAAAATGAATTGATTTTGTCTTTACAGGAAAGTGTAATGTGATTGTTAGAATACTTAAAAAGTGAAATTTATTATGTCTATGCCCTGTTCCTTATAATCTTGGTTATCTTAAATCATAATTTAATTGACTCAGAAGTAGATTACAAATTATAACTGGCTAAAATATCATCCTTTGTTAGCTCTTACAGCCAGCTGCAAGGAACCTAATTCTTCCATATTTGCTACTACTTGGCATTAGACCTAATGTGTTGTAAGTGCTAAGTTAAAATTTTGTAGTTTGAGTAGTGGATAAATAAATGAATTAGTGCAATATGTGACAAGGCATATTTTTTCATGGAGCTTTCTAATAATATGTAAATGTTAGTCATGATATCTTAGTAAATTATTTTTTCTTTTCCTTCCTTCCTCCTTCTCTCTCTCTCTTTCTTTCTCCTTCATTTTCCTTCCTTTCCTCCTTCCTTCTCTTATTACTTCATCTTTCCTTCCTTCCTTCCCTCTCAATAATAGAATATAACACTAAAATTAAAAAATATATAATCAATATATAATCACCATCTGTTAAAAATGACTTAATATTTTAATTCATGTTTGTTTATACTAAAACTCAATATTACATTTCTTTTGGGTCATAGAAGTTACTGACCTTTGAACAGATAACTTTTAAACTGTATGATAATAATATCAGAATTGCAAAGTAAAAGGGGAATACAAAATGGAATTTCAGAATAACAACAAAATTGAATTTTATATTACAGTTTTTAATGTTATAGGTACTAACTGAGGAAGAAACTGTAGCTATAACAGACATATCATTTATGCTATATTATGTTATATTTATAAAATATAAATATATTTGTATTATACATTTTATATTACTTAAGTTAAATTACATCAACTTAGAAAATCTATGAAGCCTCAATTTCTACAAAAATCAGTTAATTATATGCACTTCATATTTCTATATTACCTCTGATGGAAAGTTTTCTCTGTCCTGCTTGTGATGTGTAATTTTATACATTGTTTTCTTCCCTAGGGGAAATACTTACTTGATTCAGTTCTTGGATAAAAATGATCTGTCACCATTGTTTGCTTTAAAGGGCTTTTTGCTTTTTTTCTTTAAACACTGAATACTGAAAGAAAAAATCAAGGCACAGGGGATTGCAGTCCAGCTGTTGCGGCATAAATCAATATTTAAAATGCACAATAGTGATTTTTCTTCCTCTGAAAGTAGGGATTTTGTATGCTTAATTTCTTGTTTTATTAAAATGTCTAACTTTGTCTAGGAAGGACTTAAAATTTAGCTTCAGTTTCTGTTTAAGTTTACTGCTCAACAATGGAGTAACAGAACAGGAATATAACTGCACTTTAATCTTTGATTTCCGTGCCCTGTTGGGGGTTGCTGAAGCTTTGGATTTCATAAATTTCTGTGAATTTCATTTCATTAAACAACCATATTCCTTGTTGAGTTAGGGAAACTACTATTTCTTTGACACCAGTTTAGCTTTAGCAAAGGTGCCTGGGTTCTATTTTAATCGCTCATTAAAGGAAAAGCTGAAAAATTTCTAAGTAGTCATAGCTAGAAAGGGATCATAATCCTCATCATTCTAAATATAAGGAAAAATACATCTTTCCTTCTTCAAACAAGAGATTTTTGCAGAATAGTTGCCTTTGGATATACTCATTTATTGCCTAAATTCTTCCATACATTTTATATCATGATTTATGTACTAGAAGGTTATGCCTTGAAATTTTCTTTTATTTTATTCCACTTCTTGGTTTACAGGACAGCTTTCATTCTAAGGCGACGCACCAAATGCACTGATTTTGCAAAACTCGTCCCCTGCGCTAAGATGCCCATCTTCAGATTTCTACTGCGTGCCTCTGGCCCCCAGGGTGAAGCACTGCCTGAGTGCATTAATGGCAGAATCACAATGTAATTGTCAGAATGGTGGCATCATCACACTTTGACGCCAACATCCTCGTTTCTTTCTTCTCACTACAGAGAAACTAAGGCTAAAGGTTAAAGGATGTGGCTTATTAAATAATTCAAGCCATTAACCTGCAACCTGCAAACCGATGGCAGCCTGTTAAGTTTACGCTGCCATGATTCATGTTTGGTGTCTACTGATGCTAAAGCATATTGCCTGTTTGCTTTACTTTTATTGCTACATAGTAATGTAGTGAAGAAGGAGAATGAAAAAAGGTGACAGGACCCACACAAGGGGACAATAAGAGCAGCAGACTCACTTGCATAAAGAAGATTGAAGCCTTCCCTCCCTCCCTCCATCTCTCCGTATAGGCCCCAGTGCACATCTGCGTCACTTACGCGGGAGGAGGAGGCGCTGAGGCAGAGAGAAAATTGTACTGTGAGGACCTTGACAGCTTCACCGGCGCGGGCTTTTCTTTTTGCCTTCCTATATTTTCTGGAATTTTTTTTTTTTTTCTCTTTTACAAACTGACTAAATAAAACCACCCCTTCTCGCCTTGCAGAAGGCATTTGACTTTCTCAGAGATCCCCGCAAGCTCTCAGAGCATCCTCGAGAGACCAGTGACAGGAGCGCAGGTGCACAGAGAAGGCGGAGGGGGGGTGCGCTTCTTCGCGACTTGGGGATCTTTCTCTCTGCGCTCTCCAGGCACTGAACTCTAAGCTGCAAGGATAGGAGAGCCGACAGCTTCTCCACTGAGGCTCTGCCACCGGTGCATGCCAGGGAGGTGTATCCTGCTGTCGCTGCCTCCGAAGCTTCGGAGCGCGCAGACCTCTCTCCCTCGCCCATCTCCAGCATCAGGGTCGTCCCTCCCCGCGCGGTAACCACGGAGACCCCGCAAGGAGATCGGGGATTCTCAGCCCTCTGCACCCAGCTCCTGCCTCTGCTCCCGGACGTTGAGCTCACCACGCGCGGGTCCTGCGGACCTGACCGCAGCTGAGCCGCGCGGCTCTGCTGTCCGCGCTCCGCTCGTCACCTGGCAGGGCGCGCAGCCCCCTGGTCCCGTCTGTTCCCAGGGTGCAGAGGGCGCCTCCCTCCCTCTCCTCCAACCCCGAGCTCCATTGGCCTCCCCCACCCGCTGACCCGTCTACTCCTGCATCCTCTCAAGTCCCTTTGCCTTCCTTGCGTCAAGCATGTCAGGCTCTGGGCGAAAAGATTTTGATGTGAAGCACATCCTGCGACTCCGCTGGAAACTCTTCAGCCACCCGTCGCAGTCCCCCGGCGCTCCGGCCGGGGGCAGCTTCCTGCAAGAAGACGGCAGCAGCAGCTTCGAGCACTGGGGACCCAGCCAGAGCCGCCTGCTCAAAAGCCAAGAGAAGGGCAGCGTGAGCACTTTCTGGAAGAAGCCTTCCTCTTCTTCCTCCTCTTCTTCTTCTGCCTCCCCGTCCTCTTCGTCCTCTTCCTTCAACCCATTGAATGGCACCCTGCTGCCAGTGGCCACGAGGCTGCAGCAAGGGGCGCCCGGGCAGGGCACCCACCAGCCGGCCAGGACTCTCTTCTACGTGGAGTCCCTAGAAGAGGAGGAGGTGCCAGGCATGGACTTTCCTGGACCACACGAAAAAGGGCTTGTCTTGCAAGAGCTCAAAGTGGAACCGGCCAACTCGAACCAGGCAACAGGTGAAGGATGTGGACGCAGGTACAGTAAGTTCCCATGGGGCATCTAAGCATTCCTCAATTTCCACTCGTTTCCTGCCACCCCGTGCGCTCTGGTAGTTACTAAGTCTAAAATGTTTCAGGTTGAAAATTTTGGTTAAGAGATGCCAACCCGGTTTTTATTACTCAAGTTGCAACCTCATTAAAAGTTTCCTCCATAGTTTCTATTGGCTCATGCATATTGCTTTTCTTTCTGCAAGTTTTCGGAGCTTAATCACATATTGAATATATATGCATTTTGGTAACTCTCCATGTAGAGTGGTTCTCATATTTCTGAGGTTATAGTATTCTTCTGTCATCTTCTGTCATTAAATGACATACATCAGTCTCCCAGTTATTTGATGTGAGGAGAAACTTCCTTTAAACACCGTTCAAATGCATCTCATATACTGGCCTAGAAAGGGACTTGGCAGGTTACCTAGGATCCCTGTGGCTTGAATCTATATTCCAGGAGTAATGAGGTGGACAGGAGGCCACCAGACAACAACATTATCTTCTCTCCTTTTTTTCCTCCATGAAAGACAGTGTTACTATTCTCTATCCTAATTTCCGTTTTTATCCTACTTCATGTACACCTTTGCTTTGTTTAAAGTCTTAGAATTAAACTCTTGCTAATGCCCTTTGCATTTTTCTGTCCTGATTCATTGTCTCGGTATGGAACTGTGTATTCTTAGTGAGCAGGCCAACATTTATTTCTTGTTTATATATAATATTACACTTCTTTGAGTACAGTTCTTCTACCTTCAAGACTTATAGAAAACCTTCTCACACATAACCCCTTCTGAGTTTTACATTTTCAAAAAATTGATTCATTCTACACTAGATCATTACTACTTTTGGCATATAGTGAGGATATGAAAAGATTTGCATTTAAATTCATATATCAGAATATATTATTGAAGAAGAAATACAGGAGAAACAGGAAAATAGGAATGAAAATAATAGGAAATAATAGGAAAATAATAATGAAACTGTTAATAAAATTTACCTTTCAGTAAAAAAAAATAGAAACAGAAGCAATGTTTTAAACTTTTGCTTGATTGAATCAGCTCTTTATAAAGTTAAGTCACCAAAAGAACACATAAAACCAAATAATACCATAAGTGGGCTTCAATTACGTTGACAAATGTGAAGTTAAAGATACAAAAATTATCCTTAAAATTTTTCAATTATATGGATTATGTGGATTTGAATTTGAATTTTAAGAGCCTTGAATATAATCTAATATGTGAAGACAATATAATGTAACATTATGATTTTAAAGACAGAGCAATTTAATTTGCAATTTTCGAGTATGAGAAAGTTTTTTCCATATATAGGCGATCTAAATATAAATTTATCTATTATTCAATTAATTAAGATACTTTACCAAAATGGTTATAATTTTGGGTACTATTAATACTATGAAGTTATTTGATTTATATATTCACTAGTGACCTATAGTTTTAGATCTTTTTTAAAAATAAAATATGTTGGGCTTTAACCCCTTTAGTTGAGTAAATGTAATTTTTTAGTTTTGGGAAATCATTCATAAGCATTTAGCAATTCACCTTATATATTTAAAAGAAAACCAGTTAGATTAAAGATTTACTAATTACTATTTTATTGAAATTGATATTTTTGTGTCTCAGACAGTTCAGGGAATACATTTGTTTTTCAGTCTTGAGTCTTTTTTTTCAGTTACAGTTTTAGTTTCAGTTTTGAGTCTTTTTCTTTCAGTTTTGAGTCTTCAAATCAGCTCAAATATCTGACCTTCTGGGAATATTAATGTTTAATAATTAAAAATTTTTTTCTTTATAAAAATACAGTTTTAAGTAAATAAGGCATATTTGGCATGAGTAATTTCAGAAGACTTTCATGTAAATTGGACAATTTGGAAATACAAAATATAATAAATTAAAAAATAAAACGAATAACTAATAGCCTCAGTTAGGGATGAAACACCCATCAGATTTAACTTCCAATCCCTTACTTTTGAATATACATCAGTGATTTTACACACAAAGGGTTGTAAATGAAAAGAATTCTGAAAATAAGCCAAGTGCCACCCCAAATCATATTTACTTTTCGAATGAGGGTTTCCAATGAGGGCTTGCATGTGTAAAATATTGAAAATCAGGTCTAATTTATTTTAAAATTCTTATTAATGCTTAAATCCTTTAGTTAAATTTGAATTTCTCACTGGACAAATCAGTCAACACTGAGAGTATTCTCATGGACTTTATATGTTCCTAAACATTCATAGACTACTGATTCTGTGCTCATGATTGATTGACAACACGCTACTAAAGTTAGCAATAAGCTATTATCAATATATATTATTATAATATGTGGTAAGAATAATGTTCATTTCCCAGAAAGGACAGCATTTCCACAGTTAAGTATGGAATGGAAAACAATATGTAAAATAATTCAGTAATGTGGATTTACTTTGGTTTCTATCATAATCCATGCAGGAAATCTACATATTGTTCATAATGACCAATGAACACATGAAGTATATAAACCTGCCTGATCATTTTGATTACTTGGGTCATTATTCTATCATCGTTCTGTGATGTCTCATTTGATATTTAACATTTTGTTTCATCAATTCTGACCACTATGCTAAATTAATCTTCACGTATAAAAAAGAGTTGGCTCTTTTTCTCTTTCTTCATTTTCTGATCTTCTCTTTATTCATTTGGTCTCATACTAGTTAAGAACATTGTTTTAGATAAGCATAAGTAGCTCAGTTGGTTTTATTTGTTGTTCAAACAGCAGCTGGAGGTTGCTCAGCAGAAAGCTGCTCTTAATCTCAGAATTCTGGAAAGGTCAAATTATCATGGAGTTGAAACATAAAGGTAGCAATAAGACAGTAGTAAACTGATTTACTGCTGAAACCCAGCCTTTATCTTATCCCACTCTACCAGACACACAAAAGCAAATCTCAGTATTCTACTACCTTAAGCATGACACCATTAAGAATCCTAACTCTTACAGTAATAGGTTCTTGACCTATGCTATTAATCATTTTTTTTCTCTACTTTACTGTCTGAACATAGTTGTTGGAGAGTGTATCATTTCCTAGCCATTCAGATCACTATATATTTTTGATATGCATATTTTTTGTCCAAAATTCTATATGTAGTGAACTAAGAGACCAAAGAGAAATATTTCTATTCTTGCAGTTTATAGTGATGTGAGTAGGAGAAAAGATGTCGTGTTTAACTACTTGCTTTTTTAGTTTTCTCAGTTCTCACAGAGTGCAGGCATCTATTTCCATGGTTTCAGTTACCACCCATAAACTGTATTTTAGAGCTGCATCTCAAAACCTAGACTCTGCCTTCCCACACCCATAAACCCCTCGCCCCCCCCACCCCCCGCCCTGCAAACTCGGGTTTCACACATCCACTTGACCTTTCTGGTCGATATCACAGATACAATGTAAATACAGCACGTACAAAATTGAGCTCATAATCTCCCTTCTCTCTTGCTCAATTTTCTTCTTCTCTATCTCAAAGGATAACTCGCCATACATTAGGTTGTGCAAGCCAGAAATCCAGGATCATATTTACCAGAATCCTCTTTCCCCTGATTTTTAATATTCCACCAAGCCCTGTCACTTTTCCTTCAAAAATATCCTCCCCTATGTCTGCCTCACATCTCTCCATCTCCATTGTCTGCACCTAATTTTAAAATACTGTCGTCATTCAAGTCAACTTCTGCAACTGCCATCTGCATCCTCTTTCCTCATTGATTGTGCCACCTGTAATCCTTTCTCCACACCAGAGTCAATGAAAATTTGTAAGATAAAAATCTGAACTGTTTTCCCATATCCTGGCTCTCCTTTTATTTTTCAAAGCATTTCCACCACTCTGACCACAATCTATCTCCTGATCAGTTAGGCCCTGAAAGAGCTGACCCTTGTCTGCCATCCAGGCCCTTCACTCATCACATCCTCACCATCCTCCCCTGTCTTCCAGAGGCAACATTCTTCTTTACCATTTTTCTCTGCCTTTGGGTCTCACAAACTTAATTCCTTTCCTTATTACATAGTGGTTCTCCTTCCCTCAATCCACCCTTTTCTGGATTCATTCCTATTCATTATTGAGATGTCTTGAATAAAAGTTCTGTACCTTTCTTAAAGAAGTGTTCATTGATCCCCCCAGGAAAAATCATTTAAAATTTTTAAAATTTATTTTATCCCCTTATTTTATGTTCTTAGAGTAAATGCTCTCTGTCCTCAATTTCTTATTGTTGGCATATATTAATATCCATGTTGCCTTTTTTGTTTGTCTTTAACTACAATTGCCCAGTGGACAAGGCGTTTCTGTTTTGCTCATTATTTTATCCCTATCATAGAGTATGCAGTTACTCAATAAATACCACTGAGTGAATACATATTTGCCATAATCATAATGAGTGACATTGATTAAGAGCTTGCTGTCTTCCAGATATCAAGCTGAATATTTATATTGTGGAATTTAATATTCAGAACAGCCCTATGATTCTGGTACAATTATGAATCCCTTTGTTAAAATGATTACATAATCATTTTATGATTATGAGAAAACTGAGATATAGACAGGTAATTAAGTTGCCCCAAACCACAGGATTGTAAGTAGTACAGCTAGATTTTTAATCCTTGCACTCTGACTCCTGACACCATATTCCAGGCGATTTTGCCAACTCTTCTTTACCTCTGCTTAAACAAACAGAACAGAAGAAAAGAGGCTCCAACCAAGATTATGCTGAAGCAGTTCTCTTATTCCCCTGGTGGAAATTATGCTTGTGTCTGAATGTTTAAATAGACTATTTAAAATGATAGCGGTGGACAATGCCTGAGAAGGCTCAGTCAAGGAGGACTTAGACCAAGTTAAAAAACATGCAGTTATTTCCTGAATTATGGTTCATTCAGTGCACTTTACTTTTTAATTAAACAGAAGTATGATGAAATAACCTAGACAGGGAAAAATTATTTAAATTTGGAATCCAAAAGAGAGCATCATGATAGAAAATCTCCTTCTGAAGTTCAGAACAATTGATACAGAGAAGTATCACAGACAGAGAGCATATACCATTAGAATCACATGGAGATTGGTGGTATTTGTTTAGAATAAAAAGAAATCAGCTTTGCTTCAGTCAAAAGAAAAACTTAAAAAATGACAAAGGGCTATTTCTTCAGGAAAGTAGTTCTCAAACTATTCTTCTATGGAAACTAAATTAAAATAATGTTCATATTTTCCCTATGACCTCAATTTCTTAGTGAAAAAGTGTATAGAGTGATTTTACTCAATCTTATGTCTTCCTTGCTAATTTATTCTAGGCTTGGGTGTTATACAGCCTATTATTATTTAATTTAGAACTAGCAAAAGACAGTAGCTTGTTTGGAGAAAATTTTTTTTTTTTTTTTTTAACTTATTTTAGGATGGGTTTATCAATATTATGTATTGTTTGCAAAGAGGTCCACAATTTCCAGGTGCCCTCCCCTCTGAGCAAGTTTGCTTCAGGCAAACTAAGAAGATCATAAAGGAAAAGGTAAAAAGATCGCTAGGTTGGATTTTCAGGTATGCAAAACTCTACAGCTATCTGAGAGAAAGATGTGAGTATATTGGGTTGGCCAAAAAGTTCATTCGAGTTTTTCTGTAACATCTTGTGGAAAACCCAAATGGACCTTTTGGCCAACCCAATAAATGCAAGATGAAATAAATAGAACTCTTAATTATAACAAACAATAAAACCTTTACACGAGTTGAAGAACCATATTCTAGCTTTCTTTGATAAATTGCTACTGAATACTTTGTAAACTATATCATTAGCCACTTTAAGGTACTAATTTAAATAATTTAAAAATAATAAAGAAATCCTCCCTATCCAACATTTGGTTAATATAGAATATAATATTGATCAGATATTTATTTCATTGGTTAATTTTTCCTAAGTCTCAAAAGATACTTTGTGTATCTGGAGGATGATATGCTTCTAACAAGTACATGTTAAGTCAAATTTCATTGTTTTTGACCAGGAGCTCTTATAGAATTTACAGAAAACTTAGATCTGCAGGGTATTTTAGAGTTGTATCAAGTTTCTGAACATGAAAATGACAACATTTTAAAGAGTCTCATAGTAATGAGACTCTTTTGATTTATTTTAACATCCAAAATAACTGTAGGTATTTTTGTAGTAGCTGTAAAAACAAATGCTCTGGAATTTACTTATTAGTTTAGACCAGATAATAATTAATTTACCTTTCTGCATTTAAGATAAGGTTATTCAAAACTTTGAAGAAAACATCCTATATAGACACAGATAATCTGAGCAGAATTAAATATTTCAAAATCTTATAAGTCAAGTATAGATTTAAAAAAAGAAAATCTATTGAACAATATAGGTTTGATGCTAACTACCTTTGCTGACTTTTCTGGCCAGAACTTGAAAACAGATTGATCTAAGTACTTATGAAAGCATAACAAACTTTAGCTTGACCAGAAAGAATGTGTACTATGATTTTAGGATCCCAAGAAAAAGTCATTTTGAATGGTAAGCCAATGAGACAGATCATTTTGGCTGAAGATCATGTCACAGAAATAGTACTTGAAAGTGATCTGAGGGTCATCAATAATTGTAAACAGTGGAATCAGTTGATGTTAATTCTAAATTCAGCTTTTCCCATCCCTTAGGCAGCCTTAGTCCAACTCTGATAATTTCTCATAGAAAATCATTCAGTTTAATTTCCTATCATACTTATTTGTGACACTATATCCTGGTAGATCATTTGGATTCCTTTTTTCTTACTGATATTGCTAGATGTTTACCCATGTAAATTAGCGTTTTCATCTTGGCTGAAATATGATAGAAAAACTTTAAAAATAGGATCAGAAAATTGCAAGAGTTTATACTACAAAGGAAGGAAGAATACAATACAACTATTTTATAGTTCTTCAAGAGGTGAATGCCAAAATCTCTTTGTATCTACAGTAAAGTATGTGATTTGGTTTGGTTTATTTCTTTAGTAGATTCTGATTTTATTGAACTCGGCCCACCAGAGCAACACCCAGCTCTACCCACCACCAGTCTCTCCTATTAGGAAGCTTGCACAAGCCTCTTACAAAACTTCATCCACCAGAGGCCACACAGCAGAAGCAAGAAAAACTACAGTCCTGCAGCCTGTGGAATGAAAACCACATTCACAGAAAGATAGACAAAATGAAAAGGCAAAGGACTATGCGCCAGATGAAAGAACAAGATAAACCCCAGAAAAGCAATTAAATGAAGTGGAGATAGGCAACCATCCAGAAAAAAGAATTCAGAATAATGATAGTGAAGATGATCCAGGACCTTGGAAAAAGAATGGAGACAAAGATTGAGAAGATGCAAGAAATGTTTAACAAAGACCTAGAAGAATTACAGAACAAACAAACAGAGATGAACAATACAATAACTGAAAATAAAAATACACTAGAAGGAATCAATAGCAGAATAACTGAGGCAGAAGGATGGAAAACTTACCTGGAAAACAGAAAGGTGGAATTCACTGCTGCAGAAAAGAGTAAAGAAAAAAGAATGAAAACAAAAGAAGACAGCCTAAGAGACCACTGGGACAACATTAAACACAACACCATTTGCATTATAGGGGTCCCAGAAGGAGAAGAGAGAGAGAAAGGACCCAAGAAAATATTTGAAGAGATTATAGTCAAAAACTTCCCTAACATGGAAAAGGAAATAGCTACCTAAGTCCAGGAAGTGCAGAGAGTCCCAGGCAGGATAAACCCAAGGAGAAAAATGCTGAGACACATAGTAATCAAATTGACAAAAATTATTAAAAGCAACAAGGGAAAAACAACAAATAACATACAAGGTAACTCCCATAAGGTTAACAGCTGATTTCTCAGCAGAAACTCTACAAGTCAGAAGGGAGTGACATAATATATTTAAAGTTATGAAAGGGAAGAACCTATAACCAAGATTACTCTACCCAGCAAGGATCTCATTCAGATTAGATGGAGAAATCAAAAGCTTTACAGACCAGCAAAAGCTGAGAGAATTCAGTACCACCAAACCACCTCTACAACAAAGGCTAAAGGGACTACTATAAGTGGAAAACACAAGAGAAGAAAAGGACCTACAGAAAAAAACACAAAATAATTAAGAAAATGGTAATAGGAACATACATATTGGTAATCACCTTAAATGTGAATGGATTAAATGCTCCAACCAAAAGACACAGGCTTGCTGAATGGATGCAAACACAAGACCCATATATATGCTGTCTACAAGAGACCCACTACAGACCTAGGGACACATACAGACTGAAAGTGGGAGGATGGACAAAGTTATTCCATGCAAATTCAAATCAAAAGAAAGCTGGAGTAGCAATTCTCATATCAGATAAAATAGAGCTTAAATTAAAGATTATTACAGGAGACAAAGAGGACACTACATAATGATCAAGGGATCAATCCAAGAAGAAGATAGAACAATTGTAAATATATATGCACCCAACATATGAGCACCTCAATACATCAGGCACCTGCTAACAGCTATAAAAGAGGAAATCGACAGTAACACAATAATAGTGGGGGACTTTAACACCTCACTTACACCAATGGACAGATCATCCAAAATGAAAATAAATAAGGAAACAGAAGCTTTAAAAGACACAATAGACCAGATAGATTTGATTGATATTTATAGGACATTCCATCTGAAAGCAGCAGATTACACTTTCCTCTCAAGTGCACACAAAACATTCTACAGGATAGATCATATCTTGAGTCACAAATCAAGCCTCGGTAAATTTAAGAAAATTGAAATCATATCCAGCATCTTTTCTGACCACAATGCTATGAGATTAGAAATGAAATACAGGGAAAAAAATAGTAAAAATCACAAACACATGGAGGCTAAATAATACATTACTAAATAACCAAGAGGTCACTGAAGAAATCAAAGAGGAAATCAAAAAATACCTAGAGGTAAATGACAATGAAAACACGAAGATCCAAAACCTATGGGATGGAGCAAAAACAGTTCTAAGAGGGAAGTTTATAGCTATACAATCCTACCTCAAGAAACAAGAAAAATCTCAAATAAACAATCTAACCTTACACCTAAAGGAACTAGAGAAAGAAGAACAAACAAAACACAAAGTTAGTAGAAGGGAAGAAATCATAAAGATCAGGGCAGAAAAAAATGAAATTGATAGGAAGAAAACAATGGCAAATATCAATAAAATTAAAAGCTCGTTCTTTGAGAAGATAAACAAAATTGATAAATCTTTAGCCAGACACATCAAGAAAAAGAGGGAGAGGACTCAAGTCAATAAAATTAGAAATGAAAAAGGAGAAGTTACAATGGACACCACAGATATACAAAGCATCCTAAGAGACTACTACAAGCAACTCTATGCCAATAAAATGGACAACCTGGAGGAAATCGACAAATTCTTAGAAAAGTACAACCTTCCAAGACTGAACCAGGAAGAAATAGAAAATATGAGCAGACCAATCACAAACACTGAAATTGAAACCGTGATTAAAAATCATCCAAAAAACACAAGTCCAGGACCAGATGGCTTCACAGGTGAATTCTATCAAACATTTAGAGAAGAGCTAACACCCATCCTTCTCCAACTCTTCCAAAAAATTACAGAGGAAGGAACACTCCCAAACCCATTCTATGAGGCCACCATCACCCTGATACCAAAACCAGACAAAGATAATACAAAAAAAGAAAATTAGAGACCAATATCACTGATGAATATGGATACAAAAATCCTCAACAAAATACTAACAAACAGAATCCAACAACATAGTAAAAGGATCACACACCATGATCAAGTGGGATTTATCCCAAAGATGCAAGGATTCTTCAATATATACAAATCAATCAATGTGATACACCATATTAACAAACTGAAGGATAAAAACAATACGATAATATCAATAAATGCAGAAAAAGCTTTAGACAAAATTCTACATCCATTTATGATGAAAACTCTCCAGAAAATGGGCATAGAGGTAACCTACCTCAACATAATAAAGGCCATATACAACAAACCCACAGCAAACTTCATTCTCAATGGTGAAAAACTGAAACCATTTCCTCTAAGATCAGGAAGAAGACAAGGATGTCCACTCTCACCACTCTTATTCAACATAGTTGTGGAAGTCCTAGCCATGGCAATCAGAGAAGAAAAAGAAATAAAAGGAATACAAATTGGAAAAGAAGAAGTAAAGTTGTCACTGTTTGCAGATGACATGATACTATACATAGAGAATCTTAAAGATGCCACCAGAAAATTACTAGAGCTAATCAGTGAATTTGTTAAAGTTGCAGGATACAAAATTAATGCACAGGAATCTCTTGCATTCCTATACACAAACAATGAAAGATCAGAAAGAGAAATTAAGGAAATAATCCCATTCACCATTACAACACAAAGAATAAAATACCTAGGAATAAACCTACCTAAGGAGGTAAAAGGCCTGTACTCAGAAAACTATAAAACTATAAAACACTGATGAAAGAAATCAAAGATGACACAAACACATGGAGAGATATAGCATGGTCTTGGATTGGAAAAGTCAACATTGTTAAAATGACTCTACTACCCAAAGCAATCTACAGATTCAGTGCAATCCCTATCAAATTACCAATGGCATTTTTTGCAGAACTAGAACAAAAAAATCTTACATTTTGTATGCAGAGACAAAAGACCCCAAAAAGCCAAACAATCCTGATGGAAAAAAAAAAATGGAGCTGGAGGAATCAGACTCCCTGACTTTAGACTACATTACAAAGCTACAGTAATCAAGACAATATGGTACTGGCACAAAAACAGAAATATAGATCAGTGGAACTGGATAGAAAGCCAAGAGATAAACCCACGCACGTATGGTCAACTAATATATGACAAAAGAGGCAAGGATATACATTGGAGAAAAAACAGTCTTTTAAATAAGTGGTGCTGGGAAAACTGGACAGCTACCTGTAAAAGAATGAAATTAGAACACTCCCTAACACCATACACAAAAATAAACTCAAAATATATTAAAGACCTAAAGGTACGACCACACACTATAAAACTCTTAGAGGAAAACATAGGAAGAACACTCTTTGACATAAATCACAGCAAGATCTTTTTTTTTTTTTTTTAATTTAAATTTATTTACTTATTTATTTAGGCTGTGGTGGGTCTTCGTTTCTGTGCAAGGGCTTTCTCCAGTTGCGGAGAGCGGGGGCCACTCTTCATTGCAGTGCGCGGGCCTCTCACTGTCGCGGCCTCTCTTGCTGCGGAGCACAGGCTCCAGACGCGCAAGCTCAGCAGTTGTGGCTCACGGGCCTAGCCGCTCCACGGCATGTGGGATCTTCCCGGACCAGGGCTCGAACCTGTGTCCCCTGCATTGGCAGGCGGACTCTTAACCACTGCGCCACCAGGGAAGCCCCCACAGCAAGATCTTTTTTGATCCACCTCCTAGAGTAATGGAAATAAAAACAAAAATAAACAAACGGGACCTAATGAAACTTAAAAGCTTTTGCACAGCAAAGGAAACTATAAACAAGACGAAAAGACAACACTCAGAATGGGAGAAAATATTTGCAAATGAATCAATGGACAAAGGGTTAATCTCCAAAATATATAAACAGCTCATGCAGCTCAATATTAAAGAAACAAACAACCCAATCAAAAAATGGGCCAAAGACCTAAGTAGACATTTCTCCAAAGAAGATATACAGATGGCCAAGAGACACATGAAAAGATGCTCAACATCACTAATATTAGAGAAAAGCAAATCAAAAGTACAATGAGGTATCATCTCACACCAGTTAGAATGGGCATCATCAGAAAATCTACAAACAACAAATGCTGGAGAGGGTGTGGAGAAAAGGGAACCCTCTTGCACTGTTGGTGGGAATGTAAATTGATAGAGCCACAATGGAGAACAGTATGGAGGTTCCTTAAGAAACTAGAAATAGAATTACCTTATGACCCAGCAATCCCACTACTGGGCATATACCCAGAGAAAACCATAATTCAAAAAGACGCATGCCCCCAATGTTCACTGCAGTACTATTTACAATAGCCACGTCATGGAGGCATCTAAATGCCCATCGACAGATGAATGGATAAAGAAGATGTGGTACATATATACAATGGAATATTTCTCAGCCATAAAAAGAAACAAAATTAGGTCATTTGTAGAGACATGGATGGACCTAGAGACTGTCATGCAGAGTGGAGTAAGTCAGAAAGAGAAAAACAAATATCGTATACTAACGCATATATGTGGATTCTAGAAAAATGGTACAGATGAACTGGTTTGCACGGCAGAAATACAGACACAGAGGTAGAGAACAAACATATGGACACCAAAGGGGGAAAGTGGGGGGAGGGGTGGTGGTGGTGGGATGAATTGGGAGATTGGGATGGGCATATATACATTCATATGTATAAAATAGATAACTAATAAGAACCTGCTGTATAAAAAATAAAATTAAATTTAAAAAAAGATATAATGGCAGAAAGGTTTCAGATTTTAAGAAAAGTATAAAACCATAGATTCAATAATCTTAATGAATTCTAAGCACAAGAAACATGAAAACTACCATAAGTCACATTTTAATCAAATTCTCAAAATGACCGATAAATAGAAAAAATATCAGAGCTTCCAGAGAAAACACATGTTATGCAGAGAGGGATAAAAATAAGAATAATGGATCATTTTTCATTGAAAATGATGCAAGTGATAGGTGGAACAACATCTTTTGAGTACTATTTAAAAAACCTGCCCATCTGAAGTTCTATATATACCCAAAATGTTTTTCAAAGTGAGAGTGATATTACAATTTTTTTCTGGCATAGAATAGTTGCAACAATTCGTCAGCAGGAGACATGCTCTATAAGAAATTTTAAAGTCCTTTAGGCACAAGGAAAATGACACCAGTTGGCACAAAGGAATGAAAACCACCTGAAATGGTAATGACATGTGTAAACATTTAAGGTTATTCTTGATTATATTAATCTGGAATATTTGGAAGATAAATGGTGGTTAAATAAACAAATAAAAAACACTATAATTTGAGGTTTTTACCACATGCATAAGATATACGTATGACTCCTACAGCATTAAGACTCAAGGGAAGAAATGAAAGTATCGTATTTCAAGGTTCTTATACTAAATGTGAAGTGGTGTATCATTTGAAGGTAGTCTCAGAAGTATGTTAGAAATCCTAAAGCAACCACTAAATTAACAAAACAATGATAAGTAGCTAGTAATCCAACAAAAAATAAATGCTCTCATAAAAATTATTCAATTAATCTAAAAAATAAAGAAAATGGGAGCAAAGATGGGAAAAATAGAAAATGCACAGCACAATTATAATCTGAAACCTTACTATATCAAGAATTACATTAAAGTAGCAGCTCTATACATCCATAATTTAAAGACAAAGATTATCAAACTGTATAAAAAGACAGACCCAAGTATATTTTGCTTACAATAAATACTTTAAATATAAAAATATATTGGTTAAAAGAAAAAGATGGAAAAGATACATAGCATGCTAAGACTAAACAAAAGAAAGCTGAACGGGTGTATCAATATTAGACAAAGTATATCTCAGAGAAAAGAATATAAATCTGATAAAGAGAACCTATGAAAAACCTAGAACCAACATCATAATGTTGAAAGATTAAATGTGTTTCCTCTAAGATGTGGAACAAATTGAGGATGTCTTCTCTCACCACTTTTGTTCAACATGGTATTGGAGATGCTAGTCAGTTCAATAGAAAAAACAAAAAGAAATAAAAGGCATCTATATTGGAAAGGAAAAAGAAGTTTTCATTTGTACAGGAATTGATCATCTATATAGAAATAAACAATATGGTTTTTGTTTGCAGACAGAATTGTTTATTAGAAAAAATTATGGAATCTACAAAAAAGAGTTTTTCACGATGCAAGATATAGAATCAATATACAATATTCAATTGTATTTCTATATACCATCAAGGAGCAATTAGTAATTGAAATTACAAAAAATAATGTATTTCATAGTAATGTCAATAAAGTATGAAATACTTATGAATACATATGACAAAAGATGTGAAAAACTCATAAGCTCAAAACAATAAAATCAGGCTGATAGTAATTAAAGACCTAAATAATAGAAAGATATATTATGTTCATGGATCAGAAAACTTACTATTATTGAGATGTCAGTTCTTCCCCAATTGATCTATAGATAGTACACATCCCCCAAGAAAATCTCTGCATGCTATTTTTTTTTGTACAAATTGACAGGCTCATTCTAAAATCCATTAAAAAATTCAAAGGAACTAGAAAAAGACAAAACAACTTTGAAAAAAGCTAAGAAATTTGAGTACTAACACTTCCTGATTCCAGATGTATTATGAAGCTACTTTAATCAAAATAGTGTGCTATCAAGGTCACAATATATAGATTAATGGGAAATAGATAAAATATTTTTACAATAGCCATACTAAGTAATACTTTATGCCATAAAAAAGGAATAAACAACTGGCCATTGACCACTTATGATTGAATGAAAAAATATGTTATGATGAGCCAAAGAAACTCAACTGTATGGTATATTACTTTTTAACATTTAAGTACTATAAGTCAGATAAACATCCATTGTGTTGATTATCCATATTTTGAATAGAAATTTGATTCTAATTTTCCTTCAGTCATGTATTGGAGTAACACACCTCTTGAATTTGATACATGGTTCAAGGAATCATCTATTGATATTTGCCTTGCAGAACATGATAATGAAATATTCACATTAAGTTTTTTGCTGTCTTCTTCTTGGCAGCAGATGAGAAACCTGAATAGTTTTATACAAGCATTTCTGCAAAGAAAGCTCAGAAGTTCTTGCTGTGTGACCACAAGGATTTTTATCTTGAGACAGTGGGAACCATCCCCATTGTTAGTACTAGAGGAGCAGCAATACAATTCATAGCTTTACCTTAAGGACACAGAAAGGAAATGCTATGCTGTCCTCATCTCTGATTCTTCTTTGTATTTTACCAGATGGCTTGCAAGCACCACTAAACATATTCTCCCACAGAGAAAAGAGAGTTCATTCTTCACTTTATTTCTTGTCCTAACATATATAAAATATTTACCTGTAATTATTCTCCTTAATAATGGCCTGGTACTTTTAAATAGATTTCTTATTAGAAGAATACTTTTTTAATTGTAAAATTAAATTTGTATTATTAAAGAACCTATCAAAGAGCACAACTTAAAATTTCTTTTTTTAAATTGAAGTATAGTTGATTTACAATGTTGTGTCAACTTCTACTCTACAGCAAATTGATTAACTTATACACACACACACATGCACACACACACACATATATATATATATTCTTTTTTTATATTATTTTCCATTATGATTTATCACAGGATATTGAATATAGTTCCCTGTGTTATACAGTAAGACCTTGTTGTTTATCCATTCTATATATAATAGTTTGCATGTGCTAACCCCAAACTCCCACTCAATCCCTCCCCTACCCATCTCCCCCTTGGCAACCACAAGTCTGTTCTCTATGTCTGTGAGTCTGTTTCTGTTTCATAGATAGTTTCATTTGTGTCATATTTTAGATTCCACATATAAGTGGTATCATATGATATTTGTCTTTCTCTTTCTGACTTACTTCACTTAGTATGATAATCTCTAGTTACATCCCATACTGCTGCAAATGGCATTATTTCATTCCTTTTTATGGCTGAGTAATATTCCATTGTATATATCTACCACACCTTTATCGATTCCTCCCTCAATGGACACCTAGGTTGTTTCCATGTCTTGGCTATTGTGAATGGTGCTGCTATGAACATAGGGGTGCATGTATCTTTTTGAATTATAGGTTTGTCTGGATATATGCCCAACAGTGTGATTGCTGGATCATATGGTAGATCTATTTTTAGTTTTGTGGGGAACCTCCATACTGTTTTTCATAGTGGCTACACCAAGTTACATTCCCACCAAGTGTACAAGTGTTCCCTTTTCTCCACTCTCTCTCCCGCATTTGTTATTTGTATACTTTTTAATCATAGCCATTCTGACTGGCGTGAGGTGAAACATCATTGTAATTTTGATTTGCATTTCTCTAATAATTAGTGATGTTAAGCATATTTTCACATGTCTTTTGGCCATCTGTATTTCTTTTTTTGGAGAAATGTCTGTTTAGATCTTCTGCCCATTCTTCAATTGGGCTGTTTTTTTTGTTGTTGTTGAGTTGTGTGTTTGTATATTTTGGAAATTAAGCCCTTGTCAGTTGCATCATTTGCAAATATTTTCTCCCAGTCTGTAGGTTGTCTTTTTGCTTTGTTTATGGTTTCCTTTGCTGTGCAAACACTTGTAATTTTGATTAAGTCCCATTTGTTTATTTTTGTTTTTATTTCTATTGCCTTGGGACAATGACCTAATAAAACATTAGTACAATTTCAGAGAATATTTTGCCCATGATCTCTTCTGTGTTCTCTTCCATGTTTTCTTTTATGGTGTCAGTCTTATGTTTAAGTCTTTAAGCTATTTCAAGTTTATTTTTGTATATAGTGTGAGGGTGTGTTCGAACTTCATTGATTTACATGCAGCTGTGCAACTTTACTGACACCACTTGATGAAAAGACTGTCTTTTTACCATTGTATATTCTTGCCTTCTTTTTCAAAGATTAATTGACCACAGGTGTGTGGGCTTATTTCTGGGCTTTCTATTCTGTTCCATTGATTCATATGTCTGTTTTTGTGCTAATACCATACCATTTTGATTACTGTAGCTTTGTAGTAATGTCTGAAGTCTAGGAGGTTATGCCTTCTGCTTTGTCCTTTTTCCTCAGGATTGCTTTGGCAATTCTGGGTCTTTTATGGTTCCATATAAATTTTAGGATTATTTGTTCTAGTTCTGTGAAAAATGTCATGGGTAGTTTAAAATTATTTCTGAATGTAATTTTTTTCTTTCTTAAAATTGACACATCTATTTGAAATATTAGCTAAAGTTGAAGACTCACTTGTATCTGTTCTTACTCCTATATTCTCATGTTATTTTATGTGCCTCATACCAAATATTCTCCAAGTATGGTAAACATTTGGATTCTTATTCATGAATGAACTCCAGAAAAAATTTTGGCCTTTATAATGCTACACACTGAAAATATGTATGATCTATAAATAGTGATAATTTTGTATAGCATGTATTTCTCTAAATTAATATTGTTTGCCTTATTCTAATATGTTGGCATCCACAGTTTCATGTTACAGTGGGAAGAAAACTGGATTCGGCATTTGAAAACTTAAGTTCTAGAGTAAACTACAGGAAAATGTCACCATTCTCACTTAAATTGCTGCTTATCTCATCTTTTCATTGGAATGTGATTAGAGAGGGCAAGAAATACATTATATCTGAAGTCATCTAGCCTCTCTTCCATAAGACAACGGATCTTAACCTATAGTTGACTCAGCTTGACTCCTAGCAACAGTGTGAATTAGGCTGTCCTTAAGATATAAATTAATCTCTATTTTGAACACTTAAGATATACTCTGAGCCAAATGTACCTTAAGAAGAAACTAAATAGTCTCTCACTCAATGAAGACAATTTTGAATTAGTTATTCTTTTCCAGAAGATATACCAGCTTCTTGATATACAAAGACGTATAAAAAACTCCTTTTTTTCCACAGAGTAAAAACTAGTAATAAAAAATTAACAGATAAGTAATTATAGAAATTTAACTAGTGCTATACTAAATATATATATTAAAAAGGATTTTTAAAGGTACAGAAAAAGAAAGCTTCAAAAGGGTGTTAATGTAAGTTCAGACCAGCATCAGTGTGTACAATTGTTAATTAGAAGAAAAAATATCAAGTAAATTAGCATGACTATGCCTGAGTAGACTGGTCAGGTGATCTGGCCAGAGCTATAGACCATGACCAGACAACCAGAATTCTTCTAGATTATATTAAAAATTTTGGATTTAACTTATGGTGACTTTAAAGCAATGAATCTAGCTGATGAGATTCAAACTTTAGAAAAATTTTCTCTTACAGTATGTAAGATGGATTAGAGAAAAGGTGGATGAAACTAAAAATAGAGAGCCATCTTAAAAGGCTAAAACAATAGTTCTACTGAGGAACTATTACTAAGAAAAGGGGCAGAAGGAAAAGAAAGCACATGGAAAATAAAATGTCACAATTGTCCATTAATAGAAGTTTTAATTGTAAAAGAGATAGAAGCAAGAAGATTCCTACAATTCTGGGTGGGCAAATGAATGGATTTTTTTTTGTTCTACAGAGTGGACAATGCAGGAGACTAGAAGGAAGAAAATAATTTTTGTTTTGAACAATCTGAGTCCAATAAGTAGCTGACATAAATATTTTAATTATTTTTTAGTCCTTTTGGAAGAGTTGTAGTGAGGTAAAGGAATTATAGGAATTAAAATTTAGAAAATTCTAGTTGAAGAATACGTTGGGACTTCAGATTTCACATGAAGCATAGAGCATAGACCTGGATAGTGACAACATGAAATATGTGGCCATGAGAATAAGTTAGTAACTTGGATGAAGATGTGGAATTCAAGGCAGGAGCTACATTGCTTGATGAATCATCTATGGAAGACTGAATATGTCCAGGAATAAAGTTGGATTTGAGGGATCTCAATGTTGTCAATGAATAGAGGGCATAAAAAAATCAGTATGAGGTATATTAACAGAAACAACTCACTCAAGTCTATATATATCAATAAATTTTTTTTGGTGAAACATTAATATTGTAATTGTTTAATTTATTGATAAATTTATGGGTATATACATTACATGTAAAATATAGATATAAACTTTAATTTATAGATAAATTAATTTATATATTTACATATAAATGTATATGTAATATGTATATAACTTATATATAATATGTATATAAATTAACTAATTTATACATTTATATATAAATTAGGACATTTATATATAAATATATATGGTCATATATAATATAAAATAAAATTTATAAATGGTAATATATAAATGGACAAAAACTAAAATATGTTTCTTTTTTAATTTATTAATTTGAGGTGGTAAATAATTTCTCCAAAGAGTACAATGCTTCTGAAATACCCAACACATTATTTCGTTTGAGAGAAAGGCTATTGGAACCAAAGAGATAATACCAAATGCTTGGGCCTCCAGGAATTTAAAACTACTTCAAAAGTTTTTCAATATTCACACACATGCCTATAATTTTCTATGTTGAATTCAATGAATAAAAATTCTATTTCTATGTTGAGTTTTTATGAACAAAAATAATTCCTACATTCTTTAGAAAATTTAAGTTATGAGTAGCTTTATATTTCACACAGCTTTATCCAATATTCTACGAGGTGGGAGAATTGCATTGGTCCAGGAATAAGCACAAAGAGAAGTGTACCAGAGTGAGCTGATGCAATATCAACAACCTATATACATAAGGATGTCAAAGTAATACAATCACTTCTGAAAAATCAATAATCGCCACAATCTCAAGAAGCATCCTTCTTATTATTTCTTATTGACTACAATTAACTTATAATATGATGTTAAATATAACTCCTCTTTTTTAATATTATATTTTTTTAAAAAGTGCAGATACATTTAATTTAGTGTATGAAAGTAAATTGGCAATTATTTTGGACTTTGCTTTCTTTAGATAGAGAAACTTTGGCAGTTAAAAATTTAGAAGGAAGGAAGGATGCTGCACTTGAAATTACAAACTACAATTCCTTGAAATTATAATTATGGAAACTTTATGATGAAATAGGTTAATCTTTATCAAATAACAAATATATCTGAAGTAGAAATTATATCATAATTCTCAAGTCACTATTAAACAAGTAAATGGCTTAAATTTATATACTTGTGATATACAGGTTGGAAATAATCAGAAATATTTTATTGCTAGTGGGAATGTAATTTGCTGTATTTTTGGGGGGGGGTAGAGAGCAATGGGACAATATTTATTGGTGACAAAAACATAAAAGCCTTTTTTTCAGTAATACACATTTTGAGAATATATCCTTCAGAAATAAAAGCACTAGAAGTTAAGGAAGACCCACACTTGCTCATTGATAGAAGAATGACAAGAAATCATTTTGTATCCTTCATGTAAAATACACCATATAAAATATATCATGTAAATATATGTCAAAATATGTCATGTTAAATATATAGAAATTGAAAAACAATAAATAAATTTAGAATGTCTTGGAAAACACTAATATTCGGTGCATAGAGAAATTTGTAAAAATTTGTGTGAGATATGTGTAAAAATAATATATGAGATATGATCACATTATATTAAACCTAAAAACAAAACATCCTCACATGCATGTTTATATGTGTAAATGCCTTTGTAAGATCAGAGAGAATAGCATGGTAAGTCAAATACCACATTTTTACATTTGTTTCCTGAAGATTATAAGATTTTTTTCTATGTTCTTGATGTGATACACTGAACTTTATTACAATTATATTTTTAAATTAATAAGCTAAGAAAGGTTGCAAAAAATTTAAGTTATTAAATATTTACTTTAAGAATAATGCATATAATTGGTGTCAAAATTTGGTAAATGCCTATAAGGGGGTTTTAAAGAAGCAATATTGTCATCTACTGGTCATTTATTCACATTGAAGCTACATTGTCCCTTGAAAAAAATGTGAGAAAAGATGACCAAGCAGTTAAAGCTATAGGTACATAATATAGCTGAAAAATAAGGACATTAAAATATTCTAAGATACCAAAACACTCACCAAGGGATTATTTTTTTCTTATTCATTATATTCAGTTTTCACTATACTATCAGGGTGGTGCTGGCCTCATAAAATGAATTTGGGTGTGTTCTCTCCCCTTTATTTTTATTTATTTATTCATTTTTTAATTTATTTAATTTTATTTTTGTCTGGGTTGGGTCTTCGTTTCTGTGCGAGGGTTTTCTCTAGTTGTGGCGAGCGGGGACCACTCTTCATCGCGGTGCGCGGGCCTCTCACTGTCGCGGCCTCTCCTGTTGTGGAGCACAAGCTCCAGACGCGCAGGCTCAGTAGTTGTGGCTCATGGGCCTAGTTGCTCCGCGGCATGTGGGATCTTCCCAGACCAGGGCTCGAACCCGTGTCCCCTGCATTGGCAGGCAGATTCTCAACCACTGTGCCACCAGGGAAGCCCCTCCCCTTTATTTTTTGATGGTTTCTTTACCTTTGTTAAATTTCTCATTTTCTTCATACACTGCTTTACTAATTTAGTTTAGTTGTCTATTTATATGCTGTTATAGTTTACTGAACTCCTTTTAAAATAATTATTCTGATTTCTTTGTCAGACAGTTCAAAGATCTCCATTTCTTTAAGGCCAGTTATTGAAACGTTATTTGTTTCCTTTGGTGGTGTCATGTTTATCTGATTCTTTGTGCTCCTTGTGTCGTTGTGTTGGCATCTGCATTTGAGTAAATGGTCTCCTCTTTCAGACTTTACACATTCCCTTTGGCAGAGAAAGACCTTCACTAGTCCAACCAGCTTGGGCACTGGACCCATCAGCTGGTATTACCTGCAGACAGGCAGGGCTTACTATCAAGGATCTTAGTTGGGCAAGACCACTGCCAATGCTCTGAGCTTGAGAGTAGGAGTCCCCAGCCGAGCTCCATAACTGGGTTAGCCTAGTGGTTGGGCTCTGCATTCAAGTGGAGCTGCTGGGAGGCCTCCTGATTTGTTGGGGTTGCTGACTGTACTCTGTGGTCAAGTGGGGTCACTAGCTGGGTTCTATAGTCACCTCTGGGTGAGTGAGGTTGCAGGTTATGTTCCCTGACAGATGAGGCTACTAATTATACTCTGCAATTACATAAGTCTGCAGGCTGGGATCCATAATTGCTCCTGGTCAGGTGGCAGTGCCACTGGCTATGCCCTAAAATTGGGCAGGTCCACAGGCTGGGCTTGACGATTAGGTAGGCCACTGGCTATGCTCCTCTGTTGTGTGAGGTCACCGTCTGGGCTCTCTGTTTGGCCAGGGCCTCCAGCTATTGGATGCAGTTGTGTGGGACTGCAGACTGTGGCCCAAGATGAGGCAGGGTCACTGCCTGTGTTCTGGGTTCCTGGTTGTTTGGGGCCGCAGTCTGTGTTCTATGATTTAGTGGGGCCACTAGCTGGCTCCCTGCTTGGGCAAGGCCACAGTCTGTGTTCAACAATTGAACAGGGCCATAGGCTAGGCAGTGTTCCTGGGTGAGGTTGTAGGCTAGGTGGCACTGTTGGCTGGGCTCTGAGGCTGCCCAGGGTCACTGTTCAGGCTCCCTGGCTATGCTCAAGAGTTGGGCTTCTGTCTTGTTTCCCCTCCCAAGCAGGTCTGTAGTGTGGCTCCAGGCCTGCATGGATTCTCTGGCCAGGCTTCTTGATGGGGTGGGACTAAAGCCTATGTTCAGTAGTTGGTGGGACTGCAAATTTGTTCTTCTACCCTGGTGGGCTATGGAATGCTTTAGCAATTAGGTAGAGCTTTGAGCTTGCTTACCTGTCCAGTGGGGCCATAAAATGGCTTTAAGGCCAGTATAGCCTGTTGGCTGGGGGCTCAAATCTGCCAACTGAGTTCCCTGATCAGTTGGGCCACCAACTCAGCTCTGAAGATGGGCAGAGCCATTGGCTGGATCCTTGTTTGGGAACTGCTGTAAGCAGGAACTCAGTCAGCCAAGATCTGATCACTGGTTGCTGGTAGCCCTGCCCCCTTCTCTATCTGATCCCCAGTGGTTGAACCCACTTGTGACCCTTGGGAATTCAGATGTGGATATCCACCTTGGCCTTCCTTTTCCCCATGGAGAATCCATAATCCCAGGACGGCCCTCCTGGTGAGCTGCTATGCCAGTCTGGGGGAGAGATGATGCTATCAAAGTGAAACTGCTCCCTTACCCATCTAATGAGGTCCTTCTCAGTCCTTGTGATTCAGGAAGACACATCAGCCTTACCCCCAGTTTCTGGGATTTTCACAATGGTGTCTTTCTATGGACAGTTGATAGTTGGTCTTCTTGTGATGGGGACTAAAGTTGGGAACAACATATGTCACCATCTTGATGACCTCACTCTCCAACTTTTCAAATATTATCAAAATTTACTTAGATTTTTTTCCAAAATAATGGAAAGAGAATTAAGTGTGCCTACCTCATAAACTATAACAATTTCAACTATTTAATATTATATATAAGTATAACGTTAAAAGAGTATTATCTAAATTTCAGGTGAAATTTTCTATTTTAAAATGACAACACTTTCAAATCATACAAGTCAAATTTATGAAGTCTAGATTATTAAAATTAAAAAATAGCTGGCTACCCTTAAGACTGTGTCTTCCTGAATTACATGAGGTTTCCACGTCTGCCTTATCCATCTCACATGCATATTTATTGAGGAAATCACAGCCGAGCATCTAAAAGCACTTGGAGACTTTAACACATTACTTACATCATGGCAGTTGAGCTAGCAATGTCGGTAGTGGGGTCCATAATACCAGAGTTAATGAAACTAGATTGAAAATACTTGCAGTGTGTCACCATTTCCTATGAGACGACAGAGCTTTATCTAGGCTTTAATATTGTCATGTGTAATTTGCTAGAGAATGTTTATATAGAACTTCATTAGTAAAGCATGTAACCTTGCACTAAATATTATATAATAACCTGACAATGTTGTCCACAATGATTCATGGGCTATTATTTTTTTTAAAAGAAAGAAAAAAAAAAAGAGAAAAGGAAGGAAGGGAGGAAGGGAGAAAAAGAAAAACAACCCAAACAGCAAACAAATAGTAGTCCCTCTTTAATTCTCTGAATGTTTCTCCGAGTTTTTGAAATACAATATCAGGACAATGCTTCAGTCTTTCTCTTTCAGAGAAGCAACATGTTTGCAAGTCTAACTCTTGGCTGTCTTTCAAAATGTCATCTTGCCCTGAAGCTAGTAATTACAACTAGTGTATTCTCATTTAGCTAATTGTTGCTTTAATAATTTGAATTGCAACTGATTCTCCTCTTTATTCCACTTCCTTGAGAAGAGACTCTATCCTGGTAAGTCTACTCTGCTAATCACATCTCTCTCCTACCTGAAATGTGAGGTCAAGTTATATTACACAAAGCAAGGAACTTTTCCTCTCATTTGAAGTTTTGTTTCTGTTGTTTTGTTTATGCTTTCAAGTCTATTCTCATAGCAAATGCTTTTCAGGGCCCATATTTGGAAATATAAACCCTTGTTTCTATTTGTTAAATAGAAACCCTTACCAATTCCCCAAATGGAGTTGTTCTGAGGTCATTTTGAATTTTCTCCTAAGGACACTGGTAGAAAGTCCTCAAAATTCCCATAATGTATGTTAATTACACTAGAACTGAATCACCTCATTGGGAGTGTCTTTAAAGCTCCCACCTTGGGATTACAGAAGAGTATCCCTTCCCCCCTCCCCAATAACAAGCATGGCATTGGAATCAGGGATTTTTGTATACAGCATTAAGAAAAATAACCTTTTAAAATGTTCCTGATAGAGCCAACTTCATGGCATGCAATCTGCCTAGTCTCACAAAGCTGTGCCTAGAAGGGTCCCATGGTTGGTTTAATGCTCTGCTGTCTCTCTCTTGAAACTCCTAATAATTTTGAGTGAGGGACCCTACACTTTCATTTTGCATCGAGTCGCACAATTATGTCATTAGTTCTTGATAATCCTGAGAATGCAAGTAGAACAAGTCCTTCTCTTTCTTGGGTCTTACGTACCTTTAACTTTCCCCTGGACAAGTCTGCCAATCACTTTAAAACTTTTTAAGATTATTGCAATAAGCTTTCTCAAAAAGAGTCCCAAAGTCCCAGGACCTTAGCAAATTTCACTTAGATCCTATTACTGATACCACTGATTATGTTGAGTAGATCAATGACTGAAGCAATACTTACTATTTGGAAGAAAAATTAGGTTTTTAATCACTCTTTGAACTGCCCATATCAATGTTATATCAGGGTCAGTGAAACAGAAGCTTGAAAAGCAAGATATCTAGGCCTAGACATAAGGAGGAGACTATTTTTAGTAGCAGTGGGGATTAGGTAGAAGGCATGGTCCTTGAGATTTATTCAACTCTTTTCCCACATCTCTTATCACTAATTTTCTTGGCTGGGTCAGCATTCAAGGGAGATAAACATAGATATAATTCCTTACTTTGTTTATTTGGAGCAGTATGAGAGGAAACCAGATAGGCAGGTAGAAAAAAGTTGGCAGTTATGGGTTTGCAATGGAGAAGGCAGAGGAAGGAGTAATAGGAATCAAAAGGATGTTCTCAACTTACCTGCCCAACTAAGGAAGCCACTCAAGTTTCTATGTAAAAATAACAATTCTCTAGTGATTTCCCAGATAAGTCAATGTACGCTTGGAGTAAAATGGCTCCTTCTGCTTTAGACAGAGAACTGTAATGTAGTGTCTTACAACTTAATTCTAAACCTTTCTAAACACAATCTACTCAAAAGTTTTCTGACGTGAAAGAATGGGAATTTTCTATTTCAGTCTACATGAGTCTAATAATTGTACCAGGTGAACTTTTGCCTTTTTTCCAAGCAGCTCCATTTTCCCAAATTCAATCCAGTGAGCAATAATTAATATATTCTTACACTAAACAATTTTAGAGGAATGCTTTATATTTCTTTTACATAAATCTTAGAGAAGTTTCTAGATGCTCTTTGACAACCTTTCGGCCTCCTGTAAGAGGGCTCATTTCAACAAAATATCTTGCTTAAAGAATCCAATTTTCTCATATTAAAAAGAACCATGGGTAATTTAAAATAAAATTCATTCTCATGACTGGTAAAATTAAATATAGCCTTTTACCTTGTTTTAGTAAAATATATAATTCTATAATCAGATATGAATGTTAGACACAAATAATGTCACAAGAGAAATTCTGTTTACTTAGTTAATTATTCAAGCATATTAAATAACTTTATACATATAAATATGATCTTGATAAAATGTATATGTCAGTTTGCAGTATGAACTGCAATTCTGATTGTCACTTAGCTTTTATAACTTAGGCTTCATACTCCACTCTTTGATCCCCCAAGTGTGATCAATCCATTTGTGACAAAGCTCTTTGTGTATGATATAATTGGTTCAAAATTCCATGAGAAAACAAATACTTTGTCAAAATCAGACTAATGTCAAGTACAAACTTCAATTTAGAAATTTAGAAATTTAAAAAATTATTTTAAAATCTACCAAACTAAGTAATACCTTCTTACACGCACTTTCTGTGTCAAAATATTTTTCTTACAATGAGGCAGATATTTTGGGAGAAAAAATTGGAAAAATAAGATATTGCTGCTCTATTTGGGAGGATATAACTATAGTGATTAGGGATACCTAGATACTACCCCCCCCCATTTCATTATCTATCTGAAGGTAAGAGCCTTTGGTTATCAAATCGACTTAGGACTTCAGAGCCAGCCTACTTCACTTGGTCTTTGGAGATATGATGGCAGAGGATGTGTTCAGTCTTGTGGATGAGCCTCTCTGAGGCTGACAGACAGAATTTATTTACTTCATCACAATTATGGGATCAGAAGTGTCCTCTGTTACCTCTTTCTCTTCCTTCATCTCTCCCTCCCTGCCTACTCTCTCTCTGTATTTCTTCCTCTCTATTTCCCCAATCTTATTTTCAACTCATCTAAGATATTCGATTCTAGATAATGATAAAATTCTTTAAAAGAAGTATCATATAGTTTATTTTCATTTTATTCTACTATGCAGCTTTCTTGGAGACACATGCAACTTGGTACAACTTTCTTAAGAAGTTCCTATAAGGAAAAACATTTATAGTGTTGTTCTATAAGGGAATTTTCTTAATTTTACCCAATGGCACTGAAAAATAAAATCATATTTCATGATTTCAAAATTATATTTAAAATGTATTAATGTATTTTGGGTATAAACTCTCATAACTATTGTTCTATAGTATAGAACTTCTGTAATGATGAAACTATTCTATGGATGCACAGTCCAATACTATAGACACATCTACACGTGACAACTGAGCACTTAAAACGTGGTTAGTCTAACTGAAAAACCGATTTAAAACACTGATTAAAGTTATTTAATTTGAATTATTCTAAATATAAATGTAAACAATGACATATAGCTAGTTGCTACCATATTGGACTAGTGCCGTCTTATAATGAAAAAATATGAGCAACTTCTCTATATTTTTAGTGTGCTACAATACCATGGTGGAATTAAGAAAGGGATAATTCAGCACATAAAAATTAAGTTGTGATTGTAAAGTTTTGTATTTATAATCCATTGGATGCTTTACATTCCACAAGTCATTATTTTAGTTACTAATACTACTTTTCATTAATTAAAACTAAAATTATATAAGCTGTATGGTACAAAATATAAGCAAAATTTCTCATTATTTTATGAAATACATGCTTACAGTTTTGACTGTTCTGCATAAATAAAGATAAGAATGGTTACTATTTCATCTTAAATAGGAAGTAAGGTTTTAGGCAAATATATGGTGGGTAAGCAAAGATCCTAAGTAGAGGAAACAATCTGAACAAAGTCATATAGGTAGAATTAAGTATAGAAGTAATAAATGATAGTTGATCAGAAAAATAATAGATTTGGACTGAAGAATAAATTAGAAAGTTGCATTTGTTTTTGATTTGTTTTGATTTCTTTGTAACCAGTTACCACAAAATTAGTGGCTTGAAACAACAAACAATTATTATGTCTATTTCCATGAGTGAGGAGTGGGGGTATGACTTTGTTGTGTCCTCTGTTGAGCCTCATAAGCCTGAAATCAAAGTGCCAGCTGGGATTCATTCTCATCCAGAGGTTTGACTGGGGAAGACTGTTCCCAGCCTCACTCGGGTTGTTGTCACAATTCTTTTTGTTGTGGCTGTATGACTGAGGGTCCTGGCTTCTTATTGGCTGTCAGCTGGAAGCTGGCCTCAGGTTCTCGAGGACAACCACTGTTCCCTACCACACTGCCTTCTCCATAGGCAGTTCACACATTGGCTATTAGCTTCTTCAAGGCCAGCTTTAGGCTATCACCTAAGCCACTTCTACTGGTTAAAAGTAAGTCACAGATTCCACCTGCACTCAAGGGAAGGAGATTATATTAGGATATGAGATCTCATTAGGGACCACCTTAGGTTGAGTCAAGCACAGAAAGCTATTTGGGATTTAGTTGTGAAGTGTATAGATTTACCATTTGAATATCATACATTTTTGAGTAGATATACATTTAAAAGAAGTGCTTTGAAAGCTGAAGTTGCAGTGTACAATGGAGAGGGACTCAAGTCATTTAGATAAAGTCTTCATTTAATTGAGGAAATAAAATCAGAGGTTTTTTGTTTGTTTGTTTGTTTTGCTTTGTTTTGTTTTGTTTTGATAGAACTAAAGTCAAAGGATCAATTTCTTAAAACACCTTGCATTACTTTAGACAGTTATCAGGTAGTAAAGCCCTATATTTGAGTGGCAACTTCGGTAGTATAAGAAAGCCAATGCAGTAACGAAGGAAACTAAGGAGAATTAAGTGTACTGATTCTATCTTCCTTAGAAGTGTGATCAGGAGCACAGGTGTCAGGCATGTCAACCATGCATCTGTAACTGGAGATAGAAAAGTAAATTTAACAAAGAAAACAGGAGTAACAAAGAACATGAGAAGGAATGTATTCCCTGAGGTAACAGGTGAAAATACCTATGGTGCAATATCCTTCAAGATTAAAAATTTTTTTAAAGAGGGAATTTTATCAATAGTTCCAAGTGTCTAAAAGTAAGAAACAGAATAGTGATTGCCTAGATCTGGGGGTTTGAGGAGAATGGGGAATGATTTCTAATAGGTACAGGGTTCATTTGAGGGTGATAAAAATTTTCAAAACCTGAATGTGGTGATATTTGAACAACTTTGACTATAAAAAAAAACACTGATTTGTACTCTTTAAGTAGGTAAATTGTATGGTATGTTATTTATATCTTAAACTGTTATGTAAAAATTAAGAAACTATTTTTAATGAAAGCTAATTGTTATTTGTAAAATCTTCTCATGTATAGATATTTTGAATATTCCTGAAATTTTAGGTATAAGGATGTTTGGACATAATGTAAGAATATATTGAAGCCTAGAATATATAATTACAAGTTTTTCAATATAATAGTCAATTTATAGTAGTAGATGGAATAGGAGATAAAATTGTATTAATCCTGTATGTCCAATTCACAAGAGCATCTGTTTAAAACTACATAGGACAAAACAAAGGAAAGACTGTAAAACCATATTAAAATCAACAATAAAAAGTACTGTAGGCCAGGCCTGGATATGTCCCACATGCACACATCCTGGGAAGGTGCCCCCTTAGCAGCCATTTTGCATTATGGACTCCTCTGTAGAGGAGGTTTTTCTACCTGAGTGGTGGATGTAGAACTTGGTAGTTGTATTGCCAACATTTTCTTTGGCAGGTAGCAGGACAGGGAGTAGCAACCGCCCAAAGAAAGCATCATAATTTCAACCATGCAATTGTTGTTTGAGTTAATGGGCTGGTACCAAAACCTGGCCCCAGAAAGAAAGCACAACTATGTGCAGTGGGGCCACAAGAGAATTTGTAAATATTTTCTCTGTAGTTTTTGACCTGTGGAATTGTGCACAAATACTCGTTCTGACCTTGCTGTAAGTGAAAGAGGAGATATAATTTCAGATGTCAACAATTTTTTGAAAGATAATAAGCGGATGGAGGAGTAGCAGTAAACTCAATGAACAAGTGAAACACCTGCTCTAAGAGCCTGCAGAAGGGAATACTAAACAGAATTGAGTGTTTGATGAGTAGAACTCAGGAAAGGCTCAGGATTTGGAGGCACCAGAAAGATACAGCTAGATTTCTGTTTCTTCCCAGACAGAAGACTTTTCTCTAGAGAAAATGATTTTCAGAGAAGTAATCTATAAGTCCATGTGAGAAAAATTTATGATGAGAAACCACAAAAACAGTATGAGTCCTCATTTTATAAAAGTTGGTTGTAAGAGACTTTTTACAATACTTACAGTGTTCACTTGTAGAAGTGTCATGTAGAATTAGGTAAGGACATATTTGTTTGGCCTTCTCTCAAAATCAGCAGTCCTCTGAAGCAACTGGTCCTATAGGCAAAATTTTTTTAAAAAATTAAAAGTGCAGGTTCTAAAAAAAAAATTGATGTACTCCTGGAGCAGATTGAATAATTAGGATCTGAAAACAAGATAAAGGAATCCTAAAGAAATGTGAAATTATACAGTTAAAAGAAGAGAAGAATTGCTTATATCTACAACCTTGATGATTTAAATCTTTGCTGCCCAGTTTGAACAACTGGAAGTTTGTGCAGTGGGTGGAGCTCTTTTGATAGTAGAAGATGCTCAGTCTGGACAGATGACCATTTTGTGAGAAAACAACATACGGACTCTGAAAAAATTAAAGCTCTTGTGGATTTTTTTTTAATGAATGAAAGAAAAGGAACTTAAGAGTCTGATCATAATGAGTGATTGAAAAGAGGGAAGCAAGAGCAAGGAGAAAGAAAATGAATGGGTGAGAAAAAATAAAGAAAGAATATAGAAAGGAAGACTAAGAGGAAGAAAGAGAAAAACGGCTTGTGGTGGAGAAATAAGATAACTTGCTTACGAAATATGCACACAAGCTGAACTTATGAATGAAGATGCAGCAGATCTCAGAATCACAAAAAGTCATGAAGTGGAGGAGAATGAAGATGAAGCAGATACTGGAAGAAGCAGCTGCCAGGATAGTTGAGAAAAAATGAATATAGATCTACTAGTCATGATTAAAGAAGATCAACAAGTCAATACAGACAGTCATGTAAGCACAGAAATAAAAGTTGGAACAGAGAGCAAGATAGAAAGTCCAAGGATAAAGAAAAGAAGATATCTGATGATTAAAAAAAAAAAAGAAAAGAAAAGAAAACTAAAATAAAAATGTGCATTTGGGATTCAATGAGTTGAAGGAAAGTGATACTAAGAACGAGGCCAATGGAACCAGTGAAGACATTAAATCTGAAGGTGACACTCAATCCAGTGAAAACTAATACGGTAAGACCTCAGACCAAACAGAGGATTATTGTTTGAAGATTTTTAGAATACTACTGAAAATGGCATAAAGTGAAGAATGACATTAAAATGAGATGAAAGAAAGCTATAGTGGAATAGAAAAAGTATAAAGCTCAGTTAATTCTTTTGAGTTAACAATTAATTCAGGACTGATGTCACCTACCAGATTTCAGAAAATGTGTTAATAGCATATATGCCAATGATATCATTGGTCTTGTGTCAAATATTTTTTTAAGTTTTTAAAGAAATATTACCTAAATATGAGGCTTGCTCAGTCTTTAATTGCAAGTTTTCTTTCTTGAACTTTGAAAGGAGAATTAAACATTAGTATTCATGTGAATAAGATTAAGTGGGATTCCATTTTTACAACTCTTCTATTCTTAACCTTTGACTTTCTGTTATCAAGAAAAAAACTTTATATTGAATTCAATTGGTTTCACTAGTGGTGGAAGAAACCACATGGCCTATATTTTCCAATTTTTATATTTTTAAAATTTTGAATTGGAAGTAAGATATATTTGTACTAGTCAGTGTTCTTGCTCATATGCCCTATTATAATTAGACATTACCAAAAATTATAACTCAATCACATATGGTCTGTAATAAAAATAGCTACAATATGTCAAATGTTCACCATGTGCCAGACACTATACCAAGCATTTTATATGTATCGTTTTATTTGATCCCAACTAACCTCTATGGGAATAGATAATATCGTTATTTTCATTTTTCAGATGAGAAAATAGAGGGACAGCTATATCACAAAGACTAATATTGGCACAGATAAGATTATAAATCAGATATTCACATTAGTATATATATATATATATATATATATATATATATATATATTTGTGTAACTATTTAACTTAAAAATTTTTGCTTTCCACTTTATTATAACACAAGAGAATTTATATATCCAATCAATGATAACATTTTGAATTTTGGCTTATTGAGAAAATAGCCCCAGTCACAATTTGGTGACTGAAGAATGAATAGATAACCTATCTCCTTGAAATGTATCATCAGTCTGAGCAATACATATTTCTATGAAAAAAAGAAAAGAGACCATCTGGGAAAGCTATTGAACTTACTGTATTTCTAAATTTCCCTCTCTAAGTAGGTCTTTCTATACTTGCTTATACTCGTTGACTAGGTAGAATGTAGCCACATGAGTAGCTCTTAGAGATTCTGAATTCTTTATGAATTATAGCAAGTATTGAATTTTACAGGACCTAACTGAAGACAGAATCAAAAGATCTGGGTTCTAATTCTGTCTTTATCATTCTATATAATTTAAATTAATCAGGATCAGGATGACAGAGTAGAAAGGCCCAGAGCTCATCGCCTCCAACAGTAAAACCAAAATTACACCTACATATAGAAACATTCTCTTTGAGAAAGACCTAAAGACTATCACAATAGCTCCTCTGCAACTAAGTACATAAAGAAAAAAACATTCCATCAAGGTGCAATGGAGGGACAGAGACATGACTTAGTCAGGACCTACACCTCTGGAGGGAAAACCAAAAGTGGAAAGGTATATCACAAACTCCAAGGTCCTTTCAAAAGGAGCAAGGGGTTTGAGTCGTACATTAGGCACCCCAGCCCTGGATATTGGCACAAGGTAGTTGAATCCCCTTAATGGATTTAAAAACCAACAGGGCCCAAGACCAGAAAAGCTGAAGGATTGTAGGAAACCAAGATTCCACTGTTAAAGGGCACATACACAAACTTACTCCCTTTGAGTTCCAGAGAAGAGGTAGCAAATTAAAATGCTCCAGGCCCTTTAGCCAGGCTGCCAAGACTTCCCCAACACAACGCCTTAAGCCAGTGCCAGGCTCTGGCCTCAGACCCCCACTTGACCAAGGTGGCAACCCTTGGCAAGCCCCAGGAGAAGCCCTGGCCAGGGGTGGGATTTGGCTACAGGTCCACCCACCAAGGCAGTGGACCTCAGTCTATCCTGGGAGAAGCTGTGAGCTGCACCAGGCTGTGGCACCAGCCAGCCTTGCCAAGGCAGTGACCCCCGGTCCACCCTGGCAAAAGCCCCAACCCAGGCCAACTTTGGCTCCAGCCCTCCTGTCACAGCCACTAGGCACAGATAGCCTGATTTGCTTGTACAAAAGAACACACCTTCAAGACCGGGAGAGGTAACTGTTTTGCCTAATTCATAGAGACCAACACAGAAAGTAAAACAACATAAGATGACAGAGAAATATGGTCCAAATTAAAGAACAAGATGAAACCCCAGGAAAAAAACCTAATCAAATGGAGATAAGTAATTTATCCTATAAAGAATTAAAAGTAACAGTCATAAAAATGCTCACTGAACTTGGGAAAAGAAGAGGAACAAAATGTGAACTTCAACAAAGAACTAGAAAGTATACAAAAGATCTAGTCAGAGCTGAAGAATACAATGACTGAAATGAAGAATATACTACAAGGATTCAATAGAAGATTAGGTGATACAGAAGAATGCATAAGTGACCTGAAAGACAGAATAGTGGAAATCACCCTATCAGAACAGCAAAAACAAAAAGAATATTAAAATATGAAGTAGTTATCATAAGATAATACTATGAACATCAACAAATTGGACAACCTGGAAGAAATGGATAAATTCCTAGAAGCATATAATCTTCCAAGACTGAATCAAGAATAAATGGAAAATCTGAACATAATAGTTACTGGTAATGAAATTGAATCAATAACAAAAAAATTCCCAACAAATAAAAGTCCAAGACCATAAGGCTTCACAGGGGAAGTTTACCAAATATTTTTTTAAAAATAGTTATTATCTATTCTTCTCAATCTATTCCAAGAATTTAAAGAAAAGGGACTGCTTCCAAGCTCATTCTACAAGGCCAGCATTACTGTGATGCCAAAACCAGGCAAAGACAACACACACAAATATAATTACAGGCCAATATCACTAATGAACATAAATGCAAAAATCCTCAACAAAATACTAACAAACTGAATTCAATAATAAATTAAAGGGATCATATATCATGATGAGGTGGGATATATTCCAAGGATGCACATTGATATCCACAAATCAATCAATGTGATACACCACATTAACAAAGCAAAGGATAAAAAAATCACATGATCATATCAATAGATGCAGAAAAACATTTGACAAAATTCATCATTTATTGGTGATAACAATTCCCAACAAAGTGGGTATGGAGGGAACATACCTAAAAAAAGTAAGGTCACTTATTTTAACAAATAAGGACAAACCCACAGCTAACATCATACTTAATGGTGAATAACTGAAAGCTTTTCTTCTAAGATCAGGAATAAGAAAAGGATGACCACTCTCACCACTTCTAGTCAGCATAGTATTGTAAATCCTAGAAAAAAGTAATAGGACAAGAAAAAGAAATAAAATTAATCCAAATTAGAAAGCAAGAAGTAAAACAGTCACTATTTACAGATGACATGATACTATATATAGAAAACCCTAAAGACTACATCAAAAAACTTTTACAACTAATGAGTAAAGTTGTGGGATACAAAATTAATATACAGAAATCTGTTGTGTTTCTAAATACTAATAATGAATTATCAGAGAAATCAAGAAAAAAATCCCATTTACAATTATAACAAAAAGAATAAAATATCCAGCAATAAGTTTGACCAAGGAGGAGAAAGAGTATACTCTTAAATCTATAACACATTCATGAAAGAAACTGAAGATGACACATAAAATGGAAAGATATACTGTGCTCATGGGGAGGATGAATAATATTGTTAAAATGTCTATATACTACCCAAAGCAACCTACAAATTCAGTGCAATTCCTATTAAAATACACATGGCATTTTTCTTAGCACCAGAACAAATAATCCTCAGATATGTATGGAACCACAAAAGACCCTGAATAGCCAAAGCAATCTTGAGAAAAAAGAACAAAGCTGGAGGTATCATGCTTTCTGACTTCAAATTATATTACAAAGCTATGGTAATCAGAATGGTATGGTACCCACACAAAAACAGACACACAGATCAGTGGAACATAATGGAGATCTCAGAGATAAACCCATGCACATACAGTCAATTAATCAACAACAAAGGAGAAAAGACTATAAAATGGGGGAAAAAACGGTCTCTTTGACAAGTGCTGTTGGGAAGCTGGATAAGCTACATGTAAAAAATAAAACTAGACCATTTTCTCACACCATATACAAAAATAAACTCAAAGTGGATTAAAGACTTAAATGTAAGACCTGAAGCCATAAAAGTTGTAAAAAAAAAAAAAAAAAGGCAGTATACTCTTTGATATTAGCAATATTTTTTGAATATTTCTTCAGGCAAAAGCAACAAGAGCAAAAATAAATAAATGGGACCAAATCAAACTAGAAACCTTTTTCACAGCCAACAAAACTATCAACAAAACAAAATGGCAGATATTGAATGTGAGAAGATATTTGCAAATTATATCTCCAATAAGGGGTTAATATCCAAAATATATGAAGAACTCCTACAACTCAATATCAATACCAAATAAGTAAATAAATAAATAAACAAAAAATTCAATTAAAAATGGGCAGGAGGAGATGAAAGGCATTTTTCCAAATAAGATAAATAGATGGTGAACAGGCACATAAAACAAAGTTCAACATCACTAATCATCAGGGAACTGCAAATCAAAACAACAATGAGCTATCACCTCATACCTGTCAGAATGGCTATCACCTAAAAGACAAGAAATAACAAGTGTTGGCAAGGATGTGAAGAAAAGGGAATCCTTGTAAACTTTTGAAGGAATGTAAATTGGTATAGCCAGTATGGAAAATAGTGTTGAGGTTCTTCAAAAAATTAAAAATAAGAGTACCAGATGGTCCAGCAATTCCACTCTTGGATATTTATCTAAAGAAAATGAAAACACAAATTTGAAAAGGTATGTGAGCCTCAATATTCATTGCAGAATTATTAGCAATAACCAAGATATGGAAGCTACCTAAATGTCTATCAACAGGTGAATGGATAAGGAAGATGTGGTATATATATATAGGTATGTATGTATGTGTGTGTATGTGTGTGTGTATATATATATAGGGAATATTATTCAGCCATAAAAAGGAATTAAATTTTGTCATTTGTGAAAACATGAATGGACCTAGAGAAGATTATGCTAAGTCAAATAAGGCAGGCAGAAAAAGACAAATACTGTATATTTTCACATATATATGTAAAATCTAAAAAACAAAATAAATGAACAAATATAACAAAACAGAAATAGACTCACAGATACAGAGAACAAACTAGTGTTTGCCAGAGGGGTGGTGGTGAGAGGATGGACAAAATAGATGAAGGGAATTAAGAGGTACAAACTATCAGTTATAAAATAAGTAAGCCTCAGAGGTGTAAAGTACAGCACATAAAATATTGTCAATAATATTATAATAATTTGTATGGTACATAATCTATAAAAATATCAAGTCACTATGGTGTGCACCTAAAACTCATATAATATTGTAGGTCAACTATACTTCAATTTAAAAAACCCAGAAATTTATATTTTGGAAATCATGAGCTGAATCTGTAAATGTTAAATTTATGTGAACACTTTAGCATAATTGATAGAGTTATATACTTAGATTTTATATATGTATAAAATATATATTATAATGTACATTATATATGATTTTATATATTTTTATTCACTATATTTTATGAAGAATAAATAAAATGCAAATTTAACTTAGAACTGTTTTATCCCAGGAGGTCAAGCTATTTTAATAACCAGGAGGTATGTATTTTATGTCTTTGCCAATAAGATCAAAGTCAAATTGGACGGGTTGTTAGAGCAGTTAGCCAACATTATTTAAGTTTTATATTTCTCTTATTAACTTTTTCTCAGATATGTTTTCTTGTCTTAATATGCTGTGTGTTCTGTGGAGAACTTCTGGTGATACATTGAAAATAACAAAGCAATAACAAAAAGAAAACTACTGACAATAAAAACAGCAAAACCACTGTCACATAAGTAGAGCATCCAGAATTAGTATTAGAATATGAGCATAGCTAAAATTCAAGAAGCAATTCTGGCCAAAAAGTTCAGGACAAACCAGGATGTAATAACAGCAGGCAGGCAGGATTAAGGAGATAGACTACAGTATTGCCATGAACCAGTGATTCTTTTGTACTTTCCATTTCCTCCCTTTTTGAGCAGGAATGTATATAACTGCTCTCCTATGCTTGTCCCACTATTATATGCAGGGAACATTGTGGCAGATATTTTGTCTCTACTTTCACAGATCCACAGTTGAAAAGGAATACTGCAATAATAGCTGTACTTAATGGACTACACACTGGAGTCTCATCTACACATGAACTTAATTTAAATGATGGTATTTTGGGACTTTGAAGTGACAGTATAACAGGATGAGACTCTGGGGAATTTGGGGAGAGGAGTAAATGTATTTTGCATCTGGAAGGGACATGAGTCATGGGGGTCAAAAGTTGGGCTGTTACAGATAGACATTAGAACATGGCCATGATGTCCACACCCTGTATAATATCCTTTGCTTGAGTGTGAATGAGGCATGTGACTTTCTTCTAACAGAATATGTCAAAGATGATGGTATTTAACTTCCATGATTAAGTTACTTTATACTTCAAAGGAAATAAGATGATAGCTCTAGATCTAGATCTGACTATATCCTGCAGCATACACAAAACTCTCAAGACTCTCTCCTAGCTGGCTTAGAGGAAGTGAGATGCTTTGTCATGAAAGGACCTATAGAGAAATCCACATGGCACGTATCTGCTGAAAGACTTTAGCAGTAAGGAAATGAATTCAGCCAACCACTAGAATAAGTTTGGAAGCACATTCTTCTCCAATCTGAGCCTCCAGATGAAAAAGCAGATACCACTTTGATTGCAGGCTGTGAGTTCTCCATCTTGACCCAAGAAAATTGAGAGATAATAAATATGTGTATAGTTTTAAGCTGTTAAATATGTGGTAATATGTAACACAGCAATAGAAACTTAATATACCACTGTGGCAGTTACCCAGAACTGAAGTACTTCTCAGAATATGGGAATTTCAGTTTTAAATCTGAGACATCCTTGGGCAAACTGGGGTAAATTGGTTATCTTAAACATTCCTTACTTTCTTGTTGGGTCTGGTGTGCATTTTAAAATATACTTGGTATAATTTTTGCAAAAGTTCTATACAAATAATTATTTTTTCATGATATGTACTTTGTGATATTTCTGGAAAAGGAAGCCCTTGAAAGTAGGGTTTAAATTAAAATAAGTGTGCTATATTCCTAAAAATAATATTAAAACCAGGCAATAATCTTTTAGGATAGTCGAACATTTAAAAATTTAACGAAATCAATTTAAAAATCAGTTGTATTTCCACATACTAGCAGCAAACAACCGGAAAGTGAAAATTTAAAACAATACAATTTACAATGGAATAATAAATCATCAAGTACTTAAGAGTAACCCTAATGAGATATGTGCAAGTCTTCCACAATGAAACATACAAAGCATTGCTGAGAAAAGTTTGTTAAGATCTAAAGAAATGGAGACATAACATTTTTATAAATTGGAAGACTTACCATTGTTAGTTTGTCCATTGTATTTGAATTTATCTACAGATTTAATCTACAGATTTAATACAATTGGAATCCAGACCCCAGATAGTTTTGTTGACAAAACTGACAAGCTGATTTTAAAATCTGTGTGGAAATGCAAAGGATCTAGAATAACCATAACAATTTTGAAAAATATGAATAGTTTTAGGATCTAAACTTTCTGATTTCAGGGCTTATCATAAAACTGTAGTAATCAGAACATTATGGTGTTAGTGTACAAAATAGAGCAAATACACCAATAGAATAGAGAATCCAGAAATAAACTGTCACACATTTATGATCAATCAATAGCCAATCAAGATTCAAAGTCAATTCAATGAGGAAAGAAAAGTTGTTTTTAACAAATTGTTCTTAGAGTAACCAAAACTTTGTACAGGGCAAATCAAACCTCAAATTCTACCACACTTTGTACACAAAAATTAATTTCATATGGATCACAGGTCTAAACATAAAAACTAGAATCACGAATCTTTTAGAAGAAAATGTAGTAAAATATTTTGATAACATTAATGCAGGAAAATTTGTTTTTAGGCAGGAAGCAAAAAACACTGAATTTGAAAGAAGAAAAGTGATAAATTAGAGTTAACCAAAACTTAAAATATCTGCTAATCAAAAGACACTATTAAGAAATGAAAATATAAGCCACAGAATGGGAAAAATTATTTGTTAAAGGACTATTTTGGTTAATGGAAATGTTCTCTATTTCATATTGGGATATGAGTTATACTATATATAACTGTCAAAAGAAAAATAACGTATCAGTGGGAAATATATTAATTAACACATGAAACTCAGAAGTAAGAAGATAGACATATTTAACTAAATGAAATATACAACATTTTAGTGGCCAAAAATATCCCATCAAAAGGCAACTGAAAACAATAATCTGTAAAAATCATTTGAAATGATGATAATTGTAGAAAAACAGTCATGTAGTATACAGGCATATAATAATAACAGGCAAATTAAAATGGTGTTCAAGTAAAAGAATTTTGCTCAAACTTAGTAACAATTTATGAAAACAAAAAGAAACCTCATTCACACCCACCAACCTGGCAAAAAACTTAAAGAGCTGTCACACAGATTAGGATTATAACTTTGAAAAAAGTAACAAAAGGGTTACTCTTTAATATTTTTGGCAGAATTGTGAAGTGTTATATCATTGGGGGAATATTCTGAAGACAGTTATAAATATTAAAAATACATATATTCTTTAAATGAGAGCTTCTCAGTCTTGGCACAGTTGATGTTCTGGCCAGATCTTTGTAGGGGAGTGTGTCCTGTGCACTGTAGGATATTTAGAGCATCCCTGAACTGCACCCACCCTCCTCAGTGTGACAACTTAAATTGTCTCTGGAAGTTGTTCAATGTCCTCTGAAGGACAAAAATGCCCCTGGTTAGAACCACAGTTTTAAGTTAACCTCTCAAAAGATTTTTGTTGCATTGTTATAGTATCAATTTTGATAAAGAATGTGAAAGACCATCAAAAGCATAAATAGGCTGGTGACACTGTGGAATATTACAAGGCCACCGATATAATGAGTTAGCAATATACTGGTTGATTAGAGAGACTTCCATAAGGTACTATTGAGTAGGAAGAAAAAAAAGGAAGGAAACAACCTAGAAAAAAAAGATTGTTCCAAAATATAAAGAGTATTTATGATTTTCAAAGGAGTCTATTTGTACATTTGAATTAAACTTGTGTCACTATGCACATAATAAAATAAATAAATAAAATGGTTGAACATTAAAAAACTAAATTTTAACATGGTTGTGACTGGCCAATATATTTTAACATGGTTGTGACTGGACAATATATCAGTCTGTCAGCATATTTATAAAAATATGAGCAGATGTTCTAGTGAGAAGAGGAGATACAACAAGGTAAAGAAGTAATATTAGTCTCTAGGTTTATGTGGAAGATAGAGAATGACTTTGTTTTAACAATGTATTATAAATGATTTAATTTTAAAACACTTTCATCCAATTATCATACCTCTTTCTGCATTTATGATTTCCTTTTGAGAAGTAAAAATGATTCTGTGGTCACCTAATTGTTGCACTCTTGGAGCCCTTGCCAAGTGTTGATGGGTGTTTGAAATAAGAGCCAAGCTGTGTTGGCACACTCCTCAGATTCATTCCCTGGTCCAGTCGGAGAGCACTCAGAGTAGCAGACACACAAAGGCAGTCTGAGACCCATGCCAACATGTGTCCTTTCAAACTATGCCAGACTTTGACCAGGCTGCATGTTGACTAATGAACAGCCTGCCGTATTAGTGGCAGTATCTTGGTACCTGTCCACAAATCCCTGTTTTCACCTACTGAGCCAGAGATGGAATGATGAACTATCAAGAATTATGGAATACACCATCATGTCCTGGTGTGTACGTGCACTGGAGATCTGCTGTGCAACCATTCTAAAAACTTTCTAAAAGACTGAAATAAAGTAACCATATAGGATATAAATTAAGAGTTCAATATCCTGAGTTCAAATCCCAGTTCTAACACTTACCTAGAGGTGTGACCATGGACATATTACTTAGCTTCTCTAAGCCTTTTTTCTTCTTTAAGCCATTTGTAAAATGAGGAATAATATTACCTACCCTGCTGTGTTGTTATAAAGAGTTAATAATATGCTTAAAGCAGTTAGAACAGCACTTTTATAATCATTATATAAATGGTTGCTATTACTATTATTCCGCTGTTGAAAATATTGAGACTATAAGGTATGTAAGTCATCATAAAATGTATTACTTTGTTCTTACTGTGCTGATGAAACTAAAATAAGAGATTTTGTGCTGATCCTTGATTAGGTGGGACATTATCAAAGTGAAGTAATTTTTCAGACATGATGAAGTAAGAGTGAAATAGCACAGGTTACACAGACAACAGAAGAGAGTTAGAAAGCTATGGTCTTGGTACTTTACTGAGTATCTAACATAGCATATATGAAATGGACTGTAAACATCAGTGTACTTGGGAGTCTTTGAACAATAGACATTGTTAAGCTCCACCCACCCTGGGAGATTTTGATTCAGTGAATGTGGTATGGGTTCTGGTTATAGGAATAGTTAAGAAGCTTATAAGTGGTTATTAAAGTCAACCTGGCATGGATACCACAGACACAGAACAGATTTAGTGAAGTGATTGACCCTGCCTTGCCCCAGGTCTACATTCTACGAAGCCTGGAGAGCCTACATCAACTGTAATATGTATGGCACGGTTGATAACAGCCAAGTTTTTATTTCTATCATATGCTCAAGAGCATTCTGTCTTTAATTATTTGGGTTGAATATCATAAAACTTTTCCATTTCTCTGCTGGCCATCAAACTGTGCATCTTGTCAAGTGGAAGAGCTGACAATTTGATGCTAATGAGAAAACCAATGTGCATATTTTGAGATAGGTCATTTTAGAGAATTGATTGTTTAAATTGATTCGTTTCCACATAAATGTGTTTCATGAGTTTGAGATTTAATGAAGTATGTTATTTTGTATACGTATGTGTTTATATTTATTTTTGGTGAAATAATTCCGGTTGAAATGCATTTATAATTTCAAAAAGCACATTTGTACCAGTACACTGAATAGAGTGGTGACCTTAAAAGAACAGTAGAACTGGCAGTGATCTTGATAAGCTTGACTCACATTCTCATTTTATAAATGAGAAGGCAAGGAGGCTAAGGCTCTCAAATATTAATTGACCTTTACAAGGTCCCAGATCTCATTAGTGGCTTTCCAAGTTCTAGAAGACTATTTGTCTGACTGCAAAGCCAGTATCCTTCACTAAGCTTTCTGGCTTTCAAATCTGCGTTTGCATTTTTGTTTTTGTCGTCACATTTTTATTAATATTTGGGGAGAAGATTTGGAAGTTATACAAATGAAACTTTTCTATGATTAAATTTGTTATTAAAAACTTAATGGGGTATTTAAATTACTCTTCAAACATCATTAATTTGCTAATCCCAAACACTTTTTTGTCTATGAATGAGGAGCCTATTTAATATAACCTTTTAAATATAAGCAGATGAAATTGAATCTACTTTCCTCACTGTGAATGTGGTAGCAAGAAGATTGCTGGCTGGTGCTTAAGTGGTCTAAAAATCTTCTGTGATATTTTTTTCTCCTTTACCCAGATTGAGTTAATTCACTTCATTAGAGCACGCTCGGCAAACATACAGAGCTGAGCTGTGCCAGCTCTGTAAATCTTTCCCATCTCAGTTTAGACCAGGCAGAACAGGTGCAGACTCTGCTAGGTAAAGAATGGCCCCCTAGAAGGGCACCTGTAAAGAACAGGTTAATATAATCTTTTCCAGTTCAGGATTTTTAAAAGAATAATAAATATGGGCTAAATTCTGCTTGACCTTTTATTTAATGAAAGGAAAGTCTTTGAAAAAAAACACACAAAACCTAACAAGGTAAATATCACAGAAAGGGCACTGAACATGTGCACAGGTTTTGCATGGCTTCTATTTCATTGGATACAATACTATTTGCCCTTAACATTTGATGCTTATAATGTAGTTCCTAATATTTTTAGCTTAATATAATTTTTAATTAATAGAATTTATTTTAGAGCAGTTTAAGTTTTATAGGAAAATTGAGCATGAAGTACAGACACTTCCCATAAACTTCCCTCTGCCTACCTGCACCCCATTTTCCCTATTATTAACACCTTGCATCAGTGAGGAACATTTGGTACAACTGATGAACAAACGTTGATACATTATTTTTAACAAAAGTCCATTGTTTACATTAGGATACACTCTTTTTGTTCTTTGGTTCTATGGATTTTGACAAATGTATAAAGTTATACACGTACCCCATTCTAATACTATACAAAATATTTTCACTACCCTGAAAATTCCCTGTCTTCCACATAGTTATTTCCACCACTAAACCTTTAAAAATTAATGTTTTTAGTCTCTGTAGTTTTCACTCTTTCAGAATGTCATACAGCTGAAATCTTACAATGTGTAGCCTTTTCAGATTGGTTTCATTCACCTAGTAATGTGCATTTAAATTTCTTCCATACCTTCCTGTAACTTGATAGTTTTTTTTTAATTGCTGAACAATATTTTACTTTATGGATGTGCATACCACTGTTTGTTTATCCATTCAACTATTGAAGGACATCTTGGTTGCTTCTATTTTTTGGAAATTATGAATAAAGTTTCTATAAATATTCATGTGCAGGATTTTGTGTGCACATAAGTTTTCAGTACATTTGGTTAAAGACCTAGGAGCACAATTGTTGTATTACATGATAAGAAAGTGGTTAGCTTTTTAAAAAACTGCTGCACCATTTTGTACTCCAACCAACAATGAATGATGGTACCTGTTTCTCCACATCTTCAACAGTATTCTGTGTTGTCAGTATTTTGGATTTTGGCATTTCTAATAGGTGTGCAGTGGTATATCATTATTATTTTAATACGCAATTTCTTAATGACATGTTATTGACATCTTTTTCTATGTTTGTTTGACATATGTATATACATATATATTTTTTTTAAGGAGGTGTCGGTTCAAAGCTTTAGCCTGCTGTTTTTTTTCTTATTTTTGAATTTTGAGTGTTCTTGTATATTTTGAATACTGTTCTTCTATTAGCTATGTGTTTTGCAAAACTTTTCTCCCAGTCAGTGACTTGTCTTTTCATTCCCTTAAGAGAAAATTTTGCAGAGCAGAAGTGTTTAATTTTAATGAAGTTCAACTTATGAATTTTTTCTTTCATGGATCAGGCTTTTGGTGTTAGTCTAAAAAATCATTGTCAATCCTGAGGTCATATAGATTTTCTTCTCTGTTATCTTCTTGAAGTTTTATAGTTTCATATTTTACTTTAGGTGTATGGTCCATTTCGGTTATTTTTTGTGGAAGTATAAGGTCAGTATCTAAATACATTTTTTTTTTTTTTTTTTTGCATGTGGCAAGTTGTTCCAGCATCACTTTTTGAAAAGGCTATTCTGTCTCCATTGGATTGCCTTTGCCCCTCATGAAAGATTGATTGACTATATTCATGTGGGTCTATTTCTGACTCTTTATTATGTTTCATTGATCTATGTGCCTATTCTTTCACTAATATCACACTATCTTGATTACTGTAGCTTTATAACCAGTCTTGAAGTAGCTAGTGTCAGTCCTCTGATTTTGTTCTTCTTTAATACTACATTGGCTATTCTGGGTCTTTCGACTTTCTTTATAAAATTTAGAGTTTGTTTGCCAATTTCCACAAAGTAACTTGCTTAGATTTTGGTTGGGATTGCATTGATTCTATAGATCAATTTGGGAAGAACTGACATTTTAGCAATATTGCATCTTCCTATCTATGAATATAGACTATCTCTGCCTTTATTTAGAGCTTTGATTTCTTTCATTAGGTTTTATAGTTTTCCTCATATAGACCTCATATACATTTTGTTAGATTTTTACCTAAGCATTTTTTGATGCTAATGTAAATGGTGTCGTGCTTTAAACTTCAAATTCCAATTGTTCATTGCTGGTATATAGGAAATCAATTGACCAGTGAAAACATCTGGACATTGTGCTTTCTGTTTTGGAATGTTATTTATTTGATTCAATATCTTTAAAGGTTATTCAGATTATCTGCTTCTCCTTGCATGAGTTTTGATAGATTGTGTCTTTCAACAAATTGATTCATTTCATCTGTTACCAAATTTGTGAGCATATAGTTGTTCATAATAGTCTTTGATTAAATATTCATGGATTCAGTAGCAATAGTCCCTCTTTTATTTTTGATATTAGTAATTTGTGTCTTCTCTCCTTTTTTCTTGGTTAGTCTGAATAGGGGTTTATCAATCTTATCAATCTTTTCAAAGAATCAGATTTTGATTTCTTAGATTTTCTCTATTTTTTTTCTTCATTTCAATTATATTGATTTCTGTTCTGATTTTTATTATTTCTTTTCTTTAGCTTACTTTGGAATGAATTTGCTCTTATTTCCTAGTTTCTAAGGACAGAAGCATAGATTATTAATTTTAGATCTCTTCTAATATATGCTTTCAATGCTATTAATTTCACTCTACTCTTTTTGATGCATCCCACATACATTGATAGGTTGTGGTTTCATTTGCATTTATTTTAAACTATTTTAAAATTTCTCTTGAAACCTCTTATTGATCTACGTATTATTGAGAAGTCTCAAAATCTGCAAATATTTTGGAATTTTCCAGGTGTCCTTCTGTTATCGATTTCTAGTTTAATTCCACTGTGGTCTGAGAGCATACTTTATATGATGTCTGTTCTTTTAAATGTATTAAGGTGAGTTTTATGGCCCAGAGTGTCATGTACCTTGGTGAATATTCCATGTGAGCTTGAGAAGAATGTGTATTCTGCTGTTGTTTGATGAAGTATTCTATAAATGTCAATTAGATCCAGTTGATTGATTGTCCCATTTAGTTCAGCCACATTCTTACTGATTTTCTGCCTGCTGTATGTGTCCACTACTGATAGGGGAGTGTTGAACTCTCCAAATGTAATAGTAGATTTATCTAGTTCTCTTTGCAATTCTATCAGTTTTGCCTCACATATTTTGACACTCTGTTATTAGGCACGTAGATATTAAGGATTGTTATGTCTTCTTGAAAAATTGATCCTTTTACCTTTATGTCATGCATCTTTTTATAATTCTTATTGCTCTGAAGTCGGCTCTGCCTGAAAGTAATATAACTATTCCCGTTTTCTTTTGAAGAGTGGTAGTCTGGCATATATTTCTCTGTCTTTATATTTAAAGTGGGTTTCTTCTAGACAACATATAGATAAGCCTTCTTCTTTTTTCTGCTCTGAAATTCTCTGTCTTTTCATTGTTTTATTTAGATTATTCACATTTAAAGCGATTATTAATAGTTGCTATTATATCGCCTATACTTTAACTGTTTTCTATGTGTTGTCTTTGTTCTTTGTTTCTTTTTTATCTCCCACTTTTTCTACTTTCTTTGGTTTTGAGAAATTTATATGATTCAATATTCTCTCCTCTCTTAGCATATCAGTTATGCTTCTTTTAAAGTGCTTAGTGATTGCCTTTGAGTTTTAAATATATGAGTAATACGAATCCCCTTCTAAATAACACTACAGCTTTATAGGTACCTTATAAGAGTACCTTATAAAAATACCTTATAACAGAGTATTTCCAATCCCTCTCTCCACTTGCTTTTCATATGACTATCGTTTATTTCAATTATCCACAAGCTATAACCACCAAATACATCATTGCTATTGTTTTGAACAAATTGTTAAATTAAGAAAAGAAAAGAAAATTTTATATATTACCTTTATTTATTCCTTCCCCAATATTCTTCCTTTCTTTATGTAGATCCAAGTTTCTGACCTATATAGTTTTCCTTCTCTTCGAATAACTTCTTTAACCTTTCTTACAAGGTAAGCCTATTTGTGGCAAAGTCTATTTTTCTTGTCTGAGAGGGTCTTTATTTCTCCTTCATGTTTAAGGAGTAATTTCACTCTAAATAGAATTTTAGCTTGGTGTTTTCTTGCTTTTTTTCTTTCAACCCTTTAAGTATTTACTCCACTCTTTTTGCTTGCATAGAGGAAATATTTCAGAAGAGAAGTTTGATGTAATTCTCATCTTGCTCCTCTATAGGCATGGTGTTTCCCTCTTACCCCTGGATTCTTTCAAGATTTTCTCTTTGTCTTTGATTTTCTTCAGTGTAAATATAATACACCTAAATAAAGAATTTTTGGTATTTATCCTGTTTAGTGTTATCTGAGAATTCTGGATGTGCAGTTTGGTGTCTGTCATTAGTTTTGGAAAATTCTCAGCCACTATTATTACCTCAATTATTTTCTCTGTTTCTTTTTCCCATTCTTCTCCTTCTGGTATGTCCATTACACATAAGACTACACTTTTTGCAATTGGACCACAGTTCTTGGATATACTGTTTCATAGTTTTTTTTTTTTTTTCTCTTTTCATTTTAGTTTTGGAGGTTTTTATTGAGATATCTTCAAAGTCACTGATTACTTTCTCAACTGTGTGTGGTCTACTGATGAGCTCATCAAAGTCATTCATTTCTGTTAGAGTGTTTTTGAATTCTAGCATTTCCTTTTGTTTCTTTCTCAGAGTTTCCACATCTTTGCTTATATTTCTATCTGTTTTTGCATGTTGTGTACTTTTCCCATTAGAGCCTTTAAGATGTTATATTTAGTATATTACTTTCCCATTACAGTCCTTAGCAAAGTTATTTCAAATTCCCAATTTGAAAATTTCAAAATCTATGCCATATCTGAGTCTGGTTCTGATGCTTGATCTGTTTCTTCAGACTATATATTTTGCCCCTTTAGCAAGCCTTGCAATTTTTTTGTTGAAAGCCATACATGATGTGTCAGGCAAAAAGAACCTGAGGCTCTATGGTTGTCTGGTTAGACGTTAGACTTTGTTTATGTTTTGCTAAAGCTGTGATGTCAGAGGCTAAACTTTGCTCTGGTCTTCTTATTTGTGCCCCCTGTGTTTTATCTGGTTATCCCTAAACAATCTTTAAATAGCATTGAAGTCTTTCAGTTCTTTTAGTATAATCCCCTTGTATTATACAGGATAATTATTGATGTGGTGGTAGAGGTGGGTTTGTGGAAGCACTGTATAGTGCCCTATGATTAGGTCACAGTCGTTTTTTTTTAACTTTTTATTTTATATTGGAGTATAGCCAATTAACAATGTTGTGATAATTTTAGGTGCACAGCAGAGCAACTCAGCCATACATATACATGTATACTTTCTCCCCCAAACTCCCCTCCTATCCAGGCTTCCACATAACATTGAGCAGAGTTCCCTGTGCTATACAGCAGGTCCTTGTTGGTTATCCATTTTAAATATAGCAGTGTGTACATGTCGCTCCCAAACTCCCTAACTATCCCTTTCCCCCACCCTTTCCCCCTGGTAACCATAAGTTCATTCTCTAAGTCTGTGAGTCTGTTTCTGTTTTGTAAATAAGTTCATTTGTATCATTTCTTTTTAGGTTCCACATATAAGGGATATCATACAATATTTCTGTTTCTCTGTCTGACTTACTTCACTCAGTATGACAATCTCTAGGTCCATCCATGTTGCTGCAAATGGCATTATTTCATTCTTTGTAATGGCAGAGTAATATTCCATTGTATATATGTACCATATCTTCTTTATCCATTCCTCTGTCAATGGACATTTAGGTTGCTTCCATGTCTTGGCTATTGTGAACAGTGGGAATATTTCCAGAGAAAAACATGGCCCAAAAGGATACATGCACCCCAGTGGTCAGTCTTTTAGTGAGCCTGAGTTGGCTATTTCCTCTCTCCCAGATGGATTAAGTTTTGATAAAATCCCAATAGGTTACATTCTGGTATGACAGTGTAATAGATCCCTTGAGGTTAGGTCTTATTAAAGAGAATAGAGAACGCTGAGGGTATTTCAAAAGAATTTCTTCTTTTTCCCTTCTCCTACTGGAAATAAGAGAGGATTTTTCTCGGATCTTCACATTAAGACTCTGGTAGAAGGCCCCTGGAATTAAAACTTACAAAAACATGAACCTCCCTCCCCTAAAACTGGGCCTCTGGAACATTTAACTCTTGAACTAACTTCCTCATAGTTTTAACTGAATTTTAGTTATTTTTATCAGAAGAAAAAAAACAATAGTATTAAAAATTAATCTATTCAACTATTTGCATAAATTTATTATCAAACTTTTACATCAGAATTTACATTAAGCCATAACTATTTAGTTATTTCATAGGTGAGCAAATGCATCTGTTTTATTTCTACTCACAAAATAGGCACATTTTTATACACTACAGCATATGCACACCCACTGTATGTAATAATTTTAAATACAATATTGGAAGTTCTCGTAAGTGAGGTAACATTTGTGAAACTTAACCTGGGGTCCAAAACTCAGATATATATCCCTGTATAAAAGATAAAGTATTTAAAAACAACATCCAATACAATATACCTTGATTTAGAAGACCTTGAAGTTCTTAATAAAATCATCATAATTTAATGATTTTATGTCAATGTAAAGAAAATGAAAATTAATGTTACTTTCATTTATACTTTTGATGGGTCTAATGGTCAAAACTTTAGTGAAGAACATATGGTTTACCATGACCGAAGAAAACTTTGAAAATTAACAGCATATTCTGCTGAAAGTATAACTCTGTGACAGATATAGTTTGTAAATACAAAGCACATACAAAAGTTATTTATACTTTATGTGTTGTATTAACTTTAGAAAAATTGATACTCATTTCTGTTACTTTTAAAACAAATTTTAATGTTAATCAAAATAATGTTAACTAAATAAATACTTAGAAACACATATTATTCTCATAAATAATAACTAACAAAGTATCAATGATGATATTTAAAATAAGTAAAACAAGCCAGAGAGAGAAAGACAAACACTGCATGGTACCATTTAAATGCAGAATCTAAGAAAAAAAAGTCAAACTCACAGAAACAGAGAGTAGAAAAGTGGTTGCCAGGGGCTAGAGAGTGGGAGAAATAGGGAGGGGTAACGATATAAGCTTTCAGCTATAAGATGAATAAGGTCTGAAGATCTAATTTAAAATATGGTGACTATAGTTGATAGCACTATATTACAATAATTGAAATTTGCTAATAAAGTAGAACTTAAATGTTCTCACCAAAAAAAAAAAAAGATAAAAATGTGGAATTTTTATTAACTAGATTTGGGGAATCCTTTCACAGTGTATACATATATCAAATCACCACAATGTACAACTTAAATATGTTACAATTTTATTTGCTAATTATATCTTAATAAAGCTGAAAAATATTAAGAAGAGAAAAAAAGAAATAACATGTAAAAACCATGTGGAATAAAATAAATTTGGATCTATATAAAAAATTAAATTAAAATTAATTTTAAATTACCTTGGTTTTCATATGATAATTGAGTATCTTCACATATACCCAATTATCCTTAAGAAAACAAACCCAAGTATTTTTATTTACACTAAAAATAGTCTTTGGAGTTAACAGAGTAATTAAACCTGTCTCTCACTTCCCCAAAAAGGTCAGTGGAGGGTGTTGATCAATGTGTCTGAGATGGTCTGAATATTTAAGAGGTTTTGTATATTTGGAACAGTCACTATTAAGCTTGTCAGTATTTCTGGAGTTTTCTTTCTTACCAGACGTCTTGGGGTGGCAATTGTAGCTTTCTATTTCTTCTGTACCTCCGTCTAGTTTTGGAAAAAAATTTGCTCCACTCGTTGGTGGAACCATTACCTGAGGACAGCAATGATTATGGCAGAGGTAATGATGAAGGATGGTGGGTCTCAGTGACTCTTATGGCCATAGAGTCCATGCTCCTTGAAAAGTCCCACTGTTTGCATTTTTCAGCAACCAGAGCCTCCCCCAAAACTTTTTGTGCAGGACTCTGTCATTCCTATTACCTGCGCTAGCACTGTCCCTCCTTTCCAATCCTGTAAAAAGGAGTTCCATTTGAATGACTTGCCCATGTTGGACCACAGCCTGAGCAACAGGTGGTCTGAATGGCAGTTTATCCCAAACAGGGTTCAAGTCCCTGGGTAACCACTTGGTGGCTGTGTGACATTGAGCAAGTCCGTCACCTTCTTATAGTCATAATATTCTACCAAAAAATAGAGAGTAAGTTAAAATATATATATTGTAGGAATGGGAAAAAATGATACCTACCTCACAGGGTGTTTTGAAAATCAAATGAGATCATTCTATTACTTCAGTGTATTACATATAATAGAATAACATTGAATAGAGGACACTTTTTGCATATTACTTATTTCTTTCTAAAGTATAATATGAAAATGCTTAGGTATTACCAGGTTTGATTAGTGTATTTTTTATGGAGGTTTTGAGTACTTATTCAGTCACTGTTTGGAAGATCATGCCATGACAGTTTCTCCAGTTGAGCCAAATTATAAAGCTGAATTATGGAAACCAGGGTGTGAGAACCATGAAGGCAGAGACTTGGTTTCTTTTATTCTGTATCCCCAGTGCTCTGTTTAGTGCCTAGAAAGTGATCAATACATATTATTTTATATATTAAATACTGAAAAGCATGCTTTTGGAATGATAAAGAAACATGACTCTGAACAAGGAGAAATGTGCTTAGGTAGGTGGGTAGCTAGATTAGCATCTAAGAGCAACTATATAAGATAATTGTTTTTCATTCTGTTGTAATGTAATCTTTCCACTTTCAACAGAAGTATAATATGTACTGTGGTTACAAATAGGAATCTAAGAACTTAGCACAGGCAAGTTATCCATTATAATTCCAATTGTGACAGGGACAAGGACTCTTTTGCAGCTGATTTGTGAGGCCTATCTCTAATGACAAAGAGAAGCAAATAAAACTTGCCCAGCATTATCAGGCTCTGGAATAAATTTTTCTCACTAACCAGGAAGGATTAGGAATCTGAGGCTAAAATTGAGGTAGTTCATGGAGTTTCTTTTTCCCAAACCTATTTTTAATATATCTCTAAAGAGGAATTTTGCTCATTTCCCTAATTTACTAAGTCATTAACCTGGAGTTAAATTATTCATCAAAATGTTTTTGATAATGTTTCTATATTGTTTTATACTATTTACACCCTAAATGTCTTATTTAAGTCTATATCCTCATGCTTCACACAACTGTCATGGAGAGGGTGTCCAATAAAGGCTTGCTAATCTTGCTTCATAAAGATCTTTTTAAAAAATAAATCTCTCATTTCCAGATGATTTAGACTGACTAAATTGGTAATTTTACCCTTACTTAATATGCTTCTAAAACATGCTTAAATTTTCTACCTCCTCTTGAGAACACAAAGCTTGAGTACAAATTCACAGAGCAGACAGTAAAAAGCACAGCTGGTGAACCACAGGGCAAATTTGCAAACCCTTGTGTTGCTTGATTTAGTTCAGTTAATTACTGTTTATTTTGAATAATTATGCTATAGTCTGTAGTTTAAAAAACATTTTTGTCTGAGTAAATTGATAGAAATATTTATCAATGTCTCTAGTTAATGCTTTAATTTCCCCGGATAATCACTGTGGAATGCAAAATTTAGCATACTGGTCTTCATAATAGGAGTTGATATATGCTTAGCCTTCTCTTTTAAATATTTTCTGCTTTATCTTGGTTTTGATGAAGTGATGAATGTTAGTGGTAAACCTGGGAATTCTGACTACCATCTGTTTGATCCACCTGCTAAACCCTTACATCAACTGATGCTTAGGTGCCATTGAATCGAACAAAGGCATTGTTTCTGACATTAATGTAAATCTAAAAAAGTTCTGGTTATAATGGTTTTACATTACTTGTCTTTGCACAGTTTATTTCCCCCCAAACACATAGATTTAAAGAATAAAATCCAAGGGAAAATGTTATGGTCTCTAAAACCTTCCACTGTTCTTAAAATTTTATTTTAAACAGTAGTTGCTGCTGCAAAGTGTATTTCTTTCCCAGTGTTAATGAACAATAAATTAAATAAAAGATGTCTGCTTTCTTGTTACTGACTGTGGTAGGAATAGGCAAGCACCTCAGCATTCAGCTTTTCATTCTTAATCAGATACTTCCTACCTCTTCCTAATCTATTATTCTCTCCTTAATATGGTTCACGGTGTAGGGAAGGTTGGCAAGCATGCCATAGTCTAGTGAGATTTGACCACAAAGCTGGTGCTGGCAATGATCATCTCTTACAAGCAAAGTGCTTGGCCTGAATAACCCAAGGATGTGAAATCCTGCATAAAAGTACCAACAAATTTTAATAACTTGAGTGGTATTTAATTTGTCCTGGACTTATAGTCAATAAACAGCACTAGAGTATCAAGTCAACATCATTTGATCCTGACTTAGGTGTTTGCCAAAATCACCCTCTCCATCCTTTGAAACCCTGATTCATTTTTCTAAAATGTAATTTTCCTAACTGTAATTAAATAACAGCTGTGCTTTAGTCTTTAAATAATATCTATATTGTAGAACATAAATCTCTTAAAGGTAAGAAACATGAATTCATAGAAAAGCCTGTCTCAGATTTTTAGTACTTTTGAAACAATATTAAATAAGCTAATGATAATTTTAAAGAAATAGAAGTGAAGCAATAAAGAAGATTGTAATCAATGCTTATTTTCTCCTTACTTTCCCTAATTTGCTTCCTCGTTCCCTCATAACATATTTGTGTTAAGGGAGTGTTTCTGCTTCAGAATAAAGAACTGATATAGTGAGAATTGACGTTGGGCCAGGAATTGACAATTGAGCCAGTGAGCAGACAGTGCCCCAAGACAATTTGTGATGCGTTTTAGAAAAAAAGAAGCTAACAGTGTCAACATCTTTCATTTATTTTGAGCCAACTGTCTTTGAGAATAAAAATTATGAACTATTTTGCCCTATCCCTTATGCATATAGGTATATACAAGAATCTTTTCAGAGATTCAGACATCAATGACAACATAGATTTGATAATTTGTGGTTAAAATTCAAAGGGATATAAAGCAGAATCAGGAGACCAGCAAATTTATTCAAAATAGTTAATATCTGGAAATAACCCAACAAGGGAATAAATATATATTTTTAAATTATGAAATATTTATGCAATAGAATACTACTGAGCTATTAAAAAAAGTTGAATCTCAAAAAATTTCTGAGCACAAGAAGCTGGTTACAAAGAGTATGTACTTTATAATCCTATTCATGTGAAATCCTATGACAGGCCAAAGTTATCCATGGTGATAAAAATTAGATGTCTTGGCCTGATCAAAATGTTTGATGGGGATTTGACTGCCCAAGATTATAATGAAACTTTCTTGAATGAGGGAAATAAAATGTAATTAAGATGGGATCGTGCTTTCATACGTATACATGTTGGTGAAAATTAGACAAGCTGTATACTTCATATGTGTGCATTTTGTAGTACTGAAATTGCATCTCAAAATTAATTAAAAGAAAATAGATAATCAGGGGACTTGAAGAGCTGAAAGCTCCAGGTAACAATGTCAAGGAGACCATGCATAGGAGTCAGTTTCTCTCACCCTGCTTTAAACTTAAGTCTAGGATAGTGGCACAAGTCTGTTGTGCACTAGCATTGGCAGGTGGCCAGGTTATTTATTATATTTCTTCATTTCTTCCAGATATATTTACTCATCAGACACAGTATTAAGCACTACATATACAATGGTGGGCAATGGTCACTAACCTTGTAAGCTTACAGTTAAGAGAATATTAACCAAACAACTGAAAATATGAAACAAGACAGTCATGGTGAGGACTCTCACAGCAGATGTGTGGACAAAGGCTGAGCATCAGTTTCTGAATGACAAGTTATAACACCCCCGTACATATTGACATGAAACACACTATAGCATTCCTATGTATTTAATGTTCATCTAGCAAATTTTGGGTGCCAACTGACCAAAGTAAATATTGCTGCTTTGTTCATTCTCTTTGCATGCTGATTAACTAGTTCTCATAAATAACTGTTGCTTTGTTCAGTATGTACCCATGTCCTTTAATTAGTCTTCTACCTAGAGCTTGATAGTCAATCAGTTCTCAGGATAGGTATTTTTATAACCTGTGATTATCCAATTAATATTTTGATGGATATTTTCCTGAAGAAAACAACATTTCATAGTATTGATTTTCTGGTAGTTTTGAGTTAACCCTGCTGTGTTTAAGAATGACTCAGACTCTAGGTAGAAAAGAAACCATAGAATTACATAAGCCCACCTATAAATAAAATCTAAGCCGAAACACAATATTTTCAAAATTTATTCTCCAAGGCAGCACATCTCACATACAAAAAAGCAAGGCATTCATGCAAAACAGGCAATTGTGAGGTAGCTTGCCAGGCTGTGTTACTAGCAACAGAGAACTGAATATTTTCATATTCTTTTTTTTTTTCCCAAAATTAAATGTATTCAAAAATATCTCAATAGTTGTCCTCTTTCTTATTTTGTATTTTTTTGGAGTGAAAAGATGAAGTTACATTTTGTAAAATAAGGAATTTTACAAAGTCAAAATCCTATTTTACTTACATTGAAGTTTCTGATTAAATATGCTATTAAGTGGATGGAATATCATCATGCTTGTTAGGTTGTGATTTTGCATTTTCTTTTCCTTTTGCACTTATATTTTCTTTTTTAATTAAATTTTATCAATGGATAAATTTTTAATGACAAAATGGCAAGGGGAAATGAGAGTATGAGTGAAAGTGACAATAAAAACATTACTGTACATAACAGTTCGTTAGTTATAAAGATCAAATCAGAAATCATTTCATGATGCCAGTGAAGTGTTACTAAATACATTACATGTTTAAATCCATAAAAGCTATGACTGAAACTTTAATAAAGACTGTATCCTTCTTAGAGTTAAAAACTGTGCACTTACTATTAATGCTGTCTGTGGAGTGGCTGCTTCAAAAAATAAAACCATGATTCTTAGAAAAATATAATATTGGAATAAAGAAGACACTTGTATCTCTCAAGAGCTTTATGTATCCCACTGACAAAAGTCTACATAAAGAAAAGCAATCAGAGATGGACCTGGATGCTTAGAGTTTTAGGTGAAGGCTTGTAATGAATGATGAATTACAACTGAGTTGTCTTCAGAGGCAACTGAATTGCCATTAAGAAAGATTAGAATCTGTGGCCAAATTTAATGGTACTAAGTATCTCCAGGAAGCAACCATGATGTGATTTGGAAAGCTAAAATGAAAAAGGAGTTTTAGAAGAGAAAATAAAATTCTTTATTAACCTAAGGTAAAAAGATCAAGGACAATATCACATACCTTTGAACAGAAGAAAAAAATGATAACTAAGAATGTACATTCATTTAATTTTTTTCAAATTCATTTTATTTTTTAAGTTCTTTTTTCTTTTTAGTAAACTTTGTGCTTGTATAACTAGATTATATTTCTGTTATGCAAATGTGAATGGGGATGAAATTACTGAACTAATAAGAATAGTATGGTTTTCACAAATGCAAGTTCAAAACATTAAAAAAATAAACTAAACAAATAAAAGTTACTATAAGACAGTCATGGATAGATGCTATATTCACTTACTCATCAATGAACTTACTTATACTCAATTTAATGAGTATTTTTATCTTGCACTGATTAAAGGTGAACTAATTCAGTTTTACTTAAACAGAATAGGGAAAAATGTTATCTTACACTGAGGAGTTTTGATCTAGATTTCTATTTCAATGTCTTCATGCACCCTAAATAATTAATTTAAGGTTCATGGAATACAAATATATTTAGAAAGCACGCCTTTTACTTTTACATCTAAATCATTCAAATGGTTTATATTGATAAATTTTGGTGAATAAATCTCAAATTTAAATTGTTCATTTCTACCTCAAAATTTCTCATCAGTTCAAGATAGATAGTTTTATATGGATATGGATTTTCTGCTTCTCATATTTATTATATTTAAAAGAACAAAAGATTTATGCTTCTGGCTGGGTTACAGAAGCAAGAATTAGATACTCCTCCTGCTGAGAATTTTAAAAAGTGGATTAAAAATAAATAAACATACAAACAAAAACAGCAGGCAGCAAGGATTTGGGGTTGCAAAATCTTGATATACAGAGAAGGGAATTGGGATAAACCCTGTATTTGAAGCTACTTTTACCTTCAAAACCTTTGCCAATTCACAGGGCAGGTTATGGACGCTATGCAAAAAGCCATGTAATATATATTTCCAAAAATGAACCAACTTAAAAAAAAAATAAGCAACTTTTTAAAAAAAGGAAACTTCAACTGGCTACTTTACAGAAACAGGCACCCAAATGGGTACCATTACAATGCAAATTAAAAACACAGTGAAATGGAAGTAAGTACCAATCAGAAGGGCTAAGCTTTTTAAAAGAAAAGAATATTCAATATCTACTCTTTTCAAAGAATCAGTACAAGTACTGGTGTGAGTGTAAATTTGTCAACTGGAATTGAAAAGTGTTTGGCAATATAATGCTAAATATGAACACACATATTTAATGAACCACTAATTCCACTCCTAAATATGCACACCTTCCAAATAATCACACATATAAACCCAAACATATGTAAACATATTTACAAATGTGAATATTACATTATTTGTAATAACTCAAACTGGAAACAACCAAATATCCATCAACAATACAGTGTATAAAATGTGGCATATTCATACATTGGACTATTTTATTTTATTTTTTTAGTGAATACTATTTATTTTAATTGGAGTAAGATGCACATTAAATTTTACATTGGACTATTTTAAAGCAATAGAAATTGACCTACTGCAACATACCATAGTGTGAATCTCTCAGACATAACTTTGAGAAAAATCCAGACACAAAATAGCACACATTGTACAACTACATCATTAAAATTCAAAGCAAACATGGGTTTATTTAATTTGCAAAAATTCTATTTGTATCAGTTAAAGTTGTACAGTGATAGGTAAATTACTTTCCCTGACATGCTTTTTCTTCTACAAAAAATGGAGAGATAATAATGTGTAACTCATTACTTTCTCACAGAAAGTAAATGACATGATGTGTGTAGAGTACCTAGTACAGTGTGTGGCATATAGTAAATAAATGTCAATAAAAGCTTTTTCCCAACTCTTTCACTTGAACCTGCTCAGAACCAGCCCATTTCCCAGGTATCTTGTATTTTAGAATAGAAACGTTAGAGGTATCTTTATTCAGTTCCCTTTTTCTGTCTTTCATACTAAATTAGTCATTAATCCCTTTTATCCCTCAAATATGTCTCCACTTTTTTTCTTCTTTTCTCCATTGCTTCTATTTTAAGTACACTTTCACAATAATATCATAATTCATTTCACTGTCTTTAACCTCTTTCCCTGATAATGTGCACCCTTCACAAAATTCTCTGAATTAAACTTCTAAAAAACATATTGTCACTTTCTCACAGAGCTCTCTGTGTCTCCCATTGCTTATACCATAGAGAATAAAATTAGTGCTGAGTATAATGCGCTCCCAAATCTGGCCCTCATCTAACTTTTACATCTTCTAGTACCCTTAGATATTTCAGTCACCACCATTCTAATTGTGACACCTCCGGGAAAAGTCTTGTAGTTAATTATCTTTCTATATTTTATTCATAGAACCTGCAATACTTTTTATCCTTTTGATTTCATATCGTAGTTTTTGAAATTCTATATTTTTCTTCAAGACTACATTCAAATTTTATCGTTTACATATAGACCTTCTGTCTTCTCAATCTAAGTTAAGTCTTTTTTTTGTGTACTCATAACAGTTTGTTTAGTATATTTATTGCAATAATCACTTTCTGTCGTTCTGCCTTGAATTTGTTTCTGTAAACTGTGTACTTTTGTTTTTCTCACTCAAGCATATGTTCATGAAGATCAAGCGGCACGTGTAATTCATTGTTTTATTTCTCCATATTCAAGAACAGGACCTAACGTCCCACTTGTTCCTCCCCCCACCGCAATGATTGAACTGAATTTAATGTATGTGCATGGGAGAGAGAGAAGAGCCTGTTTCAGAGGAAACAGAAAAATGCAAGTTAGATTCTTTTTTCTTTTTTAAAGGGAAATACAAAAAAAGTTAAGTTTTTAATAACTCTTTTAATAGTTTGTGTTACTCAATATTGGTACACAAAATTAGTTATTAAAATATATTGAAGAACAACATATCAAAATATGTTATGGTGTGTCTAGGATGCTTATTTTTAGCAAAAATACTTTTATTAAATTCAAATTTTAAGTACTGGCTTCAAATATGGAAAAGCCTCTGTTAGATAATGCCTTCTAAATTTGGGAGATAAAAGATATTAGGCTTTTTTTTTTTTTTTACAGTTTAGCTACCATCACAGAAAAGATCTCTTTATTTAGAATATAGCTACATCAGAATATTTCTCACAATTACTAGAGAAGTGTGAGAAATAATGTAAACATTCTTCAGCACTGTTCCTTACCTTTCTCACAAGTTCCCATAGAGCATGTGTATTGATTTTGTTTTTATGTCTCCTGGTTAATGGGATAATATGTAGCCTTAAAAGAGTGATACTAAATATACTACATTAAAAAGAGACATAAATCATATTTCATTATGGCTTCATTAACTTTGAATTCCACTGCTGACTGAGCAAACACATTTTCTGTGCATCAGAATTTGTGCTACTTACTGGGAATTTGGATTTCAGTATGAACTGAATTGAATTCAATGCCCTATGCAGCTGCTAAGAAAGTAGAGATCAATGATAAATAATATAAAATCTGTGTCTGAAATGTTGGAAATATTTGTCTTATATAAGAATAAAAATTAATCTACAAAAATGTAGCTTAATAGAATTTGACAAATCAAAATAACTCTTGATAAAACCAAAACTAAAAAAAAATACCTTTATATCCATTCTTTAAGTTAGGATTTTTATTTTGGAGTCCACAAAAAAACAGATGTAGATTTTCTTAGCAATTTACCTCCATCTCTGAAATGTTAGTAGAACTGGCAGATAATTAATAATGTTAGCAAGAGCAGATAGAATCATAAATCACAGGTGGAAAGGACCCTTAAAAATCAGTGATATATCCACTAATCTTAGTCCAAGAAATTCTTTAAAAATATCTTTATCAGGTGCCCAATTGCTGTACATTTAAATGTTGTCAGTGTTGGAATTTCTTCCATTTATTGAGTTAAATTTGATTCATGGAGTGTCTGCATAAAATACTTGCCTTTTAAAGGAAATGTCTATGTGTTCTTTCCAGTGACTGTCAAGTATCTGCTGCACTGGTTTTTCCCAAAGTAAACAGTAATGGCTAATCCTACATAGAAAGAACTCTAGGATAATGCTAATATTTTATAAGCAAAAGTAAAACCTGATGAGCTGAAGGCAACTATCAATAAAGGATGTAACCATCTGTTATTCATTTTCATTTGCTACATAAGGGCAGAAGTCTCCAGTTGCTCATCTTGTGAGATTCTGATTTTAGGAGCATGATATTACTAATTAAATAAATGCTATAAAATTTCTACATGGCATAGTTATACAATATTTATAAAAACTTCTTAAGCCCCAGATTCTTACATAAGAAAATATCTTAATGATTATTTTGTAGAACGCCCTAACACACCATGCCACACATCTATTTTTAAAGAAATCTGCGACCTAGACACGTCTAATATGTTTTCCAATAACATATGTTATATTCCTACTAAACTTGAGAGTATAACGAACCTCCTTATACTAACCAATATTGATTTCCATTTAAAATTCTATTCTAAGTAAAATGTTAGACAAAGATTTATTTATCTGCTATCATTAGCTATGGAAAATACAAGATTCCTTTTCCTAGGGATAATAATTATTACCACAAATCTAGTTAATGCATATAAAAACACTTTCAAAATGATAAAATGCCACAAAGATGTTGATGATAATATGTTGAAGATTATTATGAAATTGCTCTCATAAAAAAGCTATGTTTAGGGCTTGATATTTATCAACTACCAGGTTAATGTTTGCCTTTTGTCATGATTAAATATTTTTATAATGTTCCATAAGCTGGAGAAATAGAAGTTTGTTATCACCAACTAAATAAACTCAGAAGAAAAAAATAAATTAGTAATTCAAATCAGTGTAGTAACTGGCCTGATTAATATTTATTTTAACTGAGCCTTAGAATACAAGTTATGACACATAAAAGGGGAATCAATCAATCACCTTTGTCCTTTAGGGGATTTCTGAAGTGCACTGTATTTCAGTTTCTATGCTCTTTATAAAGAAAAGATTAAGAGTTAAAAAAAAAAAAAAGAGAGAGAAAAAAAGGAAAGCCAAATCTCACTTGCTTTAACTGAACATATCAGAACCTCAACTTTCATTTTAATATTTTATAATCTTAAACCTTATGAAACTTTAACTCTCTAGATAAAAGTTTAATACAGAGGTAGAGGCTGGCTTCTGAAGAAGAATTTTATGGAAAGGTTTCATTTATATATATATATATAAATTTATTTATTTATTTATATTTGGCTGCATTGGGTCTTCGTTGCTGTGAGCGGGCTTTCTCTAGCTGTGGTGAGCCGGGGCTACTCTTCGTTGCGGTGTGCAGGCTTCTCATTGCGGTGTCTTCTCTTGTTGCAGAGCATGGGCTCTAGGCGCATGGGCTTCATTAGTTGTGGCACGTGGGCTCAGTAGTTGTGGCTTGCAGGCTCTAGAGCGCAGGCTCAGTAGTTGTGGCCACAGGTTTTGTTGCTCTGTGGCATGTGGGATCTTCCCGGACCAGGGCTCGAACCCATGTCCCCTGCCCTAGCAGGTGGATTCTTAACCACTGTGCCACCAGGGAAGCCCTGGAAAGGTTTCTTAAGAAAGAAGAAGGCTCCAGAATCATGTGTGAATATTTCATGTAATGCAAGTCAGTTTGCATTAAAAAGGCTTCCTTTTGATGACATATAGACCATCAAAAAATGACTTTCAAACTTTAGATGGATTCTATTACTAATACTAAATTGATAAAATTACAATTTTTAATAATTTCACCTGATCCATCCATTTAAATGATCAGTTAAAGGTAGCAGTATATTCACAGTAAAGAGTTAAGGCAGGAAATGATCATCTACAGTTTTATTTTATATTTCACACTCTGAAAAAGTATTTGTTAACTGTCACTCTCAAAGAAATTATCTATTAGTCTGCTTTATTCTTCATTATTTTATCCCATTTTGATATTCTGCAGTTTTAGATACTTTGATTTGTTGTCAGTATTAATGTTGTATCAGAAGACAACAGGTCAAATAATTTTGTTTTGTTCTGGGGTCAGCCAAAACAGATTTGAACAATACTAAATTTGTATTTCTAACTCTGTATTTTGGGAAAACATCATTTATCTTGGCCTCATTTTCCTTATATATAAAATGGGGACAAAAATACCTTCTTTTCTCACTTTGAAGTTTGTTACGAAGTTAACATGGGATAATGTACTATATATAAAAGCACATTGTAAATCATAATATCCCATGTAAATAAACTATTAAAAGTTTACAGACCTTAAATTAGTGTCATTGGTGTGTAATAAATTACAAATGCTTATGTTGATGGCAACGACGATGACACTCCAGCAGATGGTGAGAGCACAAGTGGAGAAGCTGCAGTTCATTTGTGTGCTGATTTAGGAACTCATTAAGGTTTTCATTAGTAATTCAGACCAAGGTCAAGTAGTGATTGCTAGAAGAACTTTGAAATCTGATAAACTGTTGCCTAAGTATTTCAAAATGTAGGTAGAGGAATTTTAAAAAGGAAAAATGTAGCTTTTTCAAGAACTAATAATATTTCTTCAACTTAGATTTTTTTTTTTAAAGGAAACAACAATTTTGTTTTTGTTTTTTTGTTTGTTTTTTTTTAAATTTTTTTGCTGTGCTGCACGGCTTGTGGGATCTTAATTCCCTGACCAGGGATTGAACCCAGGCCTCCTGCATTGGGAGTGTAGAGTCAACCACTGGACCACCAGGGAAGTCCCTTCAACTTAGATTTAGAGACAAAATGAAATAAAAGAATGGAGTTCAGTTATAGATAGGAGAGTTGGTTTTGTCACTTAGCTCTACAACAGATCTTCATCTAAACTATTGAATATTTTGGCCTCTATTTTCCATATTTATAAACTGGGTTTTAGTATTCCCCTTCTGGAAGAAAATATTACAGAAAATATAAAATTAAATAATGAGTACTTCCTAAACTATAAATTGCTAATCAAACATTTATTAGTATTACCAAAGATATTGCATTCAATAAAACATGTCCAAGTGGTAACAAATGAATTTCTATTTAAGAGAAAGTGTATTTACCCCAATAATATAGGCCAATTTTAAAACGAAAGTAGATAAAATGATTTTTATAGCCTTACCTTTACACCTGGATTTATTTTTTCAATGTTTTCCCCCTTTTAAACACCATCCTTAGGTTTCAAAATCTTTCTAGTTGGTTGCCTTGTCATATAAAGTTGATGTAATAATATTTACCTATAGTTATTTAATAACCTCCTTGCTTACCAAAGAATGTGAATTGAAGCAATCTGTCTTTTATCACTCAAATATGCTTAAAGATAAATCTAGAGATAATCACAAAATTAAAACTGAACCTTAAATTGTATTCTGAAATATACACAGAATTTAGGTAATTATTCATTCTAAGTAACAACATTTGTGATAGGAGGATAATCACACATCATGAAGTTCTGAGTTTTCGAAGTGCCTATTTCTTGTCAGGCCAGTCAGCCTTACTGAAACTCTAGGGAGTATATATTTTTCTAAATTCCTGGAAAATGTAATTGTGCAGTAGTCTCATTTTTCTTTTTCTAAAGTCTTCCTCGAGACAGTGTGCCAAATTGCAGAGCGATATATGCCAATGATAAAAGAGCTGAAGTCTCCCCCCAAAAAGGAATGAAAACTTGTCTAAGACTCTGAAGAGATCTCATCAATAATCTATTTGAGCACTTCCATTACGATATTGTGGGGGGAGCTCTAGTCCAGAGATACAAAGGGCCATGTCTAAGGTTTTAAAATTGGTCACTGAAAACACCAAGACTGGCTCCCAGCTTCACATGAGGTGTTTTTCCATGCTCCTTTTGAATATTGTTCTGCTTATGCCCGGAAATCTAGAAGCAGCCGTAGAAGAAGTAGGATATAGTTATAAAATCCACAGGAGATGAAACCTTACATTTTGAAGATAAGAATTTAATTTTGTTTCTAATATATTTCAATTCATATATTTAGCTTTGTTTTTAAAGCAGTGTGTCCAGAATTTATTTTGCTAAATTGAAATCACTAAAACATGACATGCAGACTACTGTCTGGAGGTTAGAAGAATTTTCCTTTTCAATAGATCAGATTTTTATGTTTAATGAATGAATTCTCTATATTATTATTCAGAAACAATGAATGGTGAAATAATGTCTCTAAAGAACATGGCCTTCATAAACTCTACTACATGGAGCCAAATTAGTTCCTATATAATTATATATACATTAGATATATATAATATATATACTATACTATGTATATATACTATATATTATATAGATACTAATTTCCTTTTTAAGCTAATTTGTGTAATATGGATATTTGTGCACAATGAACTAATCTCTAGATTGGAATATAACCTTCATTTTCTAAGTTAATCAAATCTTTGTCATCATTTTTTTTCTTCTTTTAAAATCAAACTGATCAAGCTAAGTTTTTTATTATTTTTTCTTATGTTTTATATCTATGTTACTGCATTTTTTGAAAAGATTTACTGTTGCACAAACATCTCAGATCCTGAGCTATTCCTGTTTTCTGCACTGGTCAGTCCACATAGATACACTTGTGTACATGTTTAGATGGTTTGGTTGCAAGCTCCATAAGAAGATAAGCATTTACTGACTGAACTATTCATAATCTGTAACACAGGATAACTATTCGTTGAATGAGTTTATTAAAAGCAGTCAATGTAACCTAAGTTTGTAACTATGAAGGGAAAACCTAATGTTAATAATCTCTAGAAAAACAAATGCCTTAATACATTGGATGAGAGAAGATAAAGATAATCAAGAATTGTTGCTTCAATGGTTGCTGTGATAAGCTAGAAAAACATGGGCTGTGAAGACAGATGAACCTGGGTGCAAGTCTAGAATCTGCCACTCTATACCTGTGGGATCTTAGCGTGTGATTTATTTTCTCTGAGAGGCATGTTCTTTGTTTGTAAAATGGGGGAAAATTTCCTTACTTTCCAGAAGTTGCGTGAGGATTAAATGTAATAATTAATGTAAAACATCTCTCAAAGTCTGCCACTGTGTCCTCCTGACTATGTTTCCCACCTTATTCTTTGTGACCTTTTCTCTCACACTCAAGCTCCCAGTGACAAAAACAAGAAATATTTTCAGTCCTTTGTATGTCTTTTCATTGGCTGTCTCCTCTGTCTAGAAACTTCCAGTCTGCTGGCTTGTTGGCCAAATCAAATCTTTCTATAGCAAGCTTGCTCTGCTACCAAAAAGAGATTCAACATAGATCACCTCTTCATCTTAGACAAAGAGAGCAGAAAAAGTACAAAAGAACAACTTAACTAGAAAATATTTCCTTAAAGAGGTCAGTTGAAGGTTTGATTGAACAAAAGAAAGCTTTACTGGGATGAGGCAGTTTTCAGGGAAAGGGTTTAAATTTGATTAAAAGTTTTGACAAAACTAGTATAGGAAAATCTCTCTGCTAATCTGGAAACTAAACATCAGCTCTTGTCCTTATGAATGAGTGCAGGTAGAGCAGCACCACCTGACTTGAAAGAACTAACATGAAGCATTTTATTTTGCCAAATAAGGAGATGTGTTATGGGCTGTCCAATTGTCATTTAGAGAAAATATTTTCTTTAAACTAGATATGTATTTATAAGAGCAAATCCAACAATATTTCAAACATTTAAACGTATATTGTGCTCAGTTACCTTTAGAAGTCTGAAGGGGATTTCTTGTGTTCTGTTTTTTGGTTTTTAACTTTTTAATGGAGTTCGTTATATTTCTTAATTAGCTCTTTTCCCCACTCTATGGCTTGCCAAGTATAAGACAATCATCTATGTACACCCCCACTTCTTGCAATTTATCTAACAGATGGTAAATATTCCACAAATGTGTCATCAGTTAAATGTGGTTTTGCTTTTAGAACACAGTAAGAAAAAAACACTATTTTTAGAGTGTATTTGCTAATGGTTAAGAGAGTGCTTGCAATTGAGGAATTGTAACTAACAAAACTAAGGATTTGAAAATAAAGATAAATCATAAAAGGGCATTTGTGTGTTTGTTTTATTAGATTTATTTTGCTCCTGACTGCAATATGTTTGATTTAATGATTTTAGAAAGTAATCCAAGTTTTCTTGTGGAAAGATTGCCTTAGATAAAGAACTCCCTGACTTTTAGATGATGGATTGACGAATCAAGGCTTCATTCTTTGAGTTGTGTATTGACTTTGGGATTGTAGTTAAAATAGCAATTTTTTCTCTGTGTGTGTAAAAATCATCAAAATGATTTCAAATATGAATTGCTGTACATAACACTCATGAGAGTTAAGTGTTCCTGTTTCTTTTTTATACCAACAAAACCTGGTCTCAGAAGGTTATATGACTTTCTCAAGGTTCCTCAATGAGTCATAATCAAGACTGGAAATAGAGCCCAGGAGGCCAGTTCAGTTCTGTGACTCCTGTATCCTGACTATTTGAAAATTGACAAATTGACTATGCTGTCTAGAGGCTCAGAGATGTAGTAACATTTCTTTCTAAATTATTAGAAAGGTAAAATGTCTACATTAGAGGGAGTGTCTACTCTTCCTTTAATCCTCAAACAAGATTCCAGATTGAGAATTAAGTGAAGTTTTATAATTTTTAAAATAATACCAACAATTCATTTAAATTAGTGTATTGAAGGGACTTAGTTATTTTTCCATGCAGACCAATCCAAAGATGATGTATTTATACATTTGGAAATGTGAATGCTATTTGTTAAAAAGAAAAATAATGTAGCTTACACCTAGGCATATATCTTGCTATCAGGTATTTAAAAATAAATTTATATATATATATATATATATATATATAATTATTTAAATTGATAGACAAATTCACAATAAAAACATAAATCTAGATCTTTATATATATATATTTATATATTTACAAAGATCTAGATTTATGTTTTTATTGTGAATTTGTCTATTTATTCAATATAAATAATTTAATTTAATTCAACTAATATATATTTCGGGACTACTATTATACCATTTTTATTTTAAAAAATAAAACAAAGTAAAGAGGCAGGAAGTAACCAACATGATGGTAGTATTCTAGACAGACTGATAAGAAGCCTCTCCAGAAGACTGCATCTGAGCAGAGATCTAAATGCAATGAGGGAATGAATGAACCATCTCAACAACTGAGGTAGTTGTGTTGTAGGAGAGAGAAGATTAAGTTAAATGCTTTTAGGAGGGAGCAAATGTGGAATGTCCTAGGAATATAAACAGACTCCAAAATACCAATGAGTACTGGGCCCTGGGGAAAAGTTGTAAGAGGAGAAATAAGTGGGGAAGAAGAGAGTAAGCTACATAGAGCTTTATGGGTCATAGTAAGGAATTAGAATTTAGGTCTGAGTATAATGGGAAGCTGCTGGAGAGTGTTGCACAGATGATGTCAGGGACTTACTTTTTATAGATTGCTGCTGCTATAAGACAAGTGTGTATACGAGGGTGAGTAAGAATTGCAGAAAGATACCAACTAGGAAGCAGTTGCAGAAGTGCAGGTGAGAGATGATGGATCAGGGCAGAATTGGTAGAGGTGCTGAGAAACTCATTGTATTTTAAGACTTTTGCTTTTAGGAAGATGGAGTAGATGGACTCTTCCCAATTCCTCTGGCTAAGTAAATGATATATATATAAGTAAAAAATAGATATAAGTAAAAGAGATATAGATATATAGATATGGATATCTTGGGATTTTCATTTACTTAGCCAGAGAAATGGGGAAGATACACACACACACACACACACACATATATATATATATATATATATATATATATATATATACATACACACACACACACACATGACATACATAAGAAGATAGAATGTATAGAGAAGAAGTCATACTGTTTAGGTACCCAAGGAATGACAGAGTGGTGAGTTCTCCTGGTTTTATTTTCATCTTATATAACCCAGTTTGAATTATGGAGAAGTCAGCGACCTGGAAATACCAATAGAAAGAGAAAAAAGTCCTAAGAAAATCTGCTGTTTAGCCAAATACTAGGAATGGGCAGTCTAAAATGACAGAAAGTTTTAGACAGTAATCTTTTAGATAACATACTATCTACTTCAGCAAGATACAAGAGGAAAAAAAAAAAAAAAAAAACTACAACCTCATCCTCACTCCCACCAGCATATGCTGACTAGGGAACCCAGACATCCACTCTGGCCAGGGCATAAGGAGGGCCCACTGTGGTGACCTCAGGGAAGGTCAACATGGAAATAATGAGGCAGTGCTCCCTGCACTCATCAGAGCAGTGTCAGAGAAGATGTGCTGAAGCACAAGATTTAAATAACACCCAGAGACTGGTGATTTATCCTCACATGGTAATAAAAAGGCCCTCTTCCCAACCCCTCTCTCCAACTGCATCAGTAGAGACCATGTGGGGGCCCTGGATTTCCAGCCCTACTATGTGGTAATAAGACACTTCTCCTTCCCGCTAGTATGGTGTTAGAGGAGGAGAGGAGTACTAGTGAGGGGAGGAGTACTAGTGGACTCAGGGTTTTCACCATCACTCATTATCACCAAGGCCACTTCTCCACAGTGTCAGTGGAAGCCAAGTGGGAAGCAGTAATAATGTGTTCCTACCCCTACCAGTCAGGGTGATGTCAGTAGAGACCTAATGGGGAACCTGGCCTCCCACTTGACCCCTACACAGTAGTAACAGAGAGCATTTTGTAGCCCCAACCCACAGAAGCTAAGTAGAGAGCTTAGACTTAAATATCAACCTGAAAATAATGAGGCTGTGCTCCACTTCACTATCAGAGCAGTATCAGAAAAGACGTGCTAAAGCACAAGATTTAAATAAGATCTATAGTATTATAATAGAAAATCCAAAATGTCCAGTTACAATTGACAATCTGTCATTATACTCCAATCTGGAGGATCCAAATAGAATGAAAAAAGGCAACAACGAAGGCCAACACTGAGATGACTCAGGGGTTAAGTTATTTCCCAAGGATTTTAAAGCAGCCAACATAAAAAATATTTCAAGGAGCATTATAATCATGCTTGCTGCAACTGAAAAATAGAAAGCTTCAGCAAATTCACAGAAGATATAACGAAGAACCAGGTGGAAATTACAGAACTAAAGAAATATAATGATTAAAATAAAACTCACTTGATGACTTCCATAACAGAATGAAGAGGAAGTCAGAGGAAAGAATTTTTTTAACTTGATAATAGATTCATAGAAATTCCTCAAAGTGAACAATGAGAAAAGAGACTGAAAAAAAAAAAAAGAACATAGCCTCAGGGACATGTGGACTACAACAAAATATCAATTATTTGTGTCATTAGAGTTCCATAAGGAAAGGAAAAGAGGGTGAGACTTAAATGTATTCACAGAAATAGTGGCTGAAAACTCCCTAAATCTGACAGACAACAGAACAAAAAATGAGAATACCAAATGTAAACTCACAGACTGGAGATGAATGAACCTAAAACAGAATAACCGCCCCCAAAATCCATATCACATCATAATGAAATTTTGAAAACTAAAGACAAATAAAAAATTTTGGAAACAGAGAAAAACAAAGCATTTCCTATAAGGGAAAAATAATTTGAATGACAGTGAATTGCTCATCAAAAATCATGGAGGTCAGAAGGAAGTGGTACAGTATTTTTTAAGTGCTGAAAGAAAAGAACTGTCAACCAAGGATTCTATATTGAGTGAAAATATTCTTCAGAAATAAAGAGAAAACCAAGGCATTCTCAGATAAAGGAAAGTCAAGTGAATTAGTCACCAGCAGACCCAGGGAAGTAAAGTGAATTAGACACTCTAAAATAAAACTAAAGGGGGTTCTTTAAACATGTGAGAAATGATAAAAGAAGAAACTTTTGAATATCAGGAAGAAAAAAAGAGAGCAAAAAGAGTAAAATTATTGGTAAATTCAACAGGCATTCTTTTGACTCTTGAGTTTTCTAATTATGTTTGATGGTTAAGGCAAAAATTATAACACTGTCCAATGTGTGTAGTAAATGCAGGAGGGTAAAGGAATATGAAGTGATGTTTTGACATTTAAATCCAACTGATAAAATGTTCCCACATATAGAATTTCAGTTATGTATACATAATGGAATATTTGGGCAACCACTTAAAAAAAAGTATACAAAGAGATACTATAAAAAGCACTAAAGATAAATCAAAATAAAATTTTTAAAATTGTTTAAGAAACCCAAACAAAAGCAGTAAAAAAAAAAAAAAAAAAAAAAATCAGAGAGAAAAACATAAAAAATAAATAAAATGACAACTAAAAACTTTTGCTTATAGACAGGTGTTATTAAAAAGATGAAAAATAAAACAAACTAAATGTGGGATAAAATCTTTATTAACAACATATCTGCCAAAAGATTCATATCTAGAATATTTAAATAACTTCAAAACTCAATCATAAAACTACTCAAACAATCCAATTAGAAAATATGCAAAGAAATGAAGTAATATTTAACATAAGAGAATATACTAATGGCAATCACATGAAAATATATTCAACCTCACTGTCCATTAGAGAAATAGAAATTAAGACCATAATGAGATATCACTACACATTATTAAAACAACCCACATTAATAAAAAAAGATAGTATTAAATACTAGCAAGGATGTAGAGAAACTAGATCTCTCCTACATTGCAGTTGGGAATGTAAAATCATACAAGCACTATAGAAATTAATTTGGAAGTTTCACTAAAAAACAAAACAAACAGAAACAACAAAATCCAGTATGACACAAAAATTATACTCTTGGGCATTTATTGAAGACAAATGAATAAGCATTGCTGCACAAAAATCTGTACAAAATTTTTCATAGCAGGGTTGTTTGTAATAGCTCAAAACTGAGAATAATCCAAATATCTTTCAACAGATTAATGGTTACGCAAAGTGTGCAACATCCACACCATGGACTACTGTTCAGCAGTAAAAAAGAAGAAACTATTGACATATGCACAATTTGGATGGATCTCAAGGGCATAAAAATGAAAAAAAAGGTCACTTACTACATGATTAAATTTATCTAACATCCTCAAAAATAGTATAATTATAAAGATGGAAAACACATTAGTGTTTGTCATGGGTTAGTTATGGAGGGGAGGGGGAGAAAGGCAGATGTGACTATAAATAGGTAGCACAAGGAAACTTTCTGTAATAAAATAGAGGTACAGTGAAATTAAACTCACATGACAGTTCTTAGAATGATCACCTGAAATATATAAAATGTATGTTCAAAATATCTAAAGAAATGAAACGGGATTGTTAATACAATGAAGAAGAGTCCATCAAAAAAGATCAAACATGTTGACAAAAAACAAAATAGAATTATAAGAAGTGAAGAAAATAGTAAATGAATTTAGAAAACCCAATTACTGTGTTAAATGGCATTTAGTAATGAAGAGAAAACTCACGAACTGGAAATAGTTATAAATCTATTACATGGAACACAGCATGGGAAGGCAGACAATATTAAAGAAACACTAAAGAAAAGTTAAGATAATGAGAATGGAGGGATAAGTTCTAACTTTATACTGAATTGACATATCAGAAAGAAAAAAGAGAATAAAGGGATGATACAAAGATTTACATGTAAAGAATTATTTAGAAATAATAAAAGACACATTCTTAGCTTTTAGACACTAAATTACAAATAATATAGATAAAAAGAAACCCAAACAAAGCATAGTTATACGGCAGAACAAAGACAGAGAAAATCCAAATTTATACAACAGAATTGCAACAGTGATACTAAATTCTCAAAAACAACAGTAAAATCCAAAATACTGTGGAATTACATCTTCAAAGTGCTTGTTGGATGAAAAAATAAATACATCTAGGGGTATATCCAGTGATACTATCTTTCAAGAAAGATGATAAAAATAAAGTCCTTTTTACAAATTTCCTATATCCACCTAGATACAACTTGTATATTGACAGTCAGTTCAGTACATTATTCCCAGATAAAGTAAAATTATAACACAAAATAAACAGCCACTATAACTATTTTAGAAACATGACTAGTATTTCCAAATGTAAGAACCTTTGTAATCACTGGAATTATTCAATACATTGATATTCATTTTTGAAATATTTATGCTTTGAAGCATTATTAAATGATATTTTATTGCATAATTGCTAAAGCAGTAACATTATAAAATTAAATATTTCATGAATCTTTCTTTTTGACATATTTTTTCTCTGTGCTCTAATCTACAGACTAGAAATGGTGCTAGTTAAAGTATTAGACACATTTATTCCTTTAGCATTATCCATCATTTAATTCCATACCAGACTTGATAAAGTTCTCATCACCTCACTTGATTCCCCTAAAATGATGATTTAACATCAGAGTTTTTGCCCTTCCTTCACTAAACTCAGGTTGCTCATGATCTCCTGTTTGCTAGATTCCCAAAACTGTACCAACCTCCTTTCCCTAATTTTTTAAATCTCCCATTTGATTTAGAAAGAAACAGTGGCTAGGCCTCAGTCTCCAAATCTTCATAAACAGACCTGCTTGTAAACAAAGGACTCTTCTCTTAATATTTACTGACTGATTCTCTTTAATGACTTATTGATAAAGTGATTTTTTTCCTTGTATAATGTATAATCTTAACTCAAATTAATATCACCAACAAATGTTATTTTACTTAGTTACTATGCTATTTTAAGGAAATACACCTATACATTATTTTTCTGGTAAAGACGACTGCAAAATTTTACTCTCATATGTTCCTGTTTCTGACAAGGGAACTTTTTTCTGTCCTGCTCCTGATCCCATACAAGCAGAAATGCATAGAAATGCAGTTTCCATGACAACTCTTCCACAAACTTAAGGCAAACCCATATCATAGTATCTGCCGAGTCCCTGTTTAACAGACAGATGGAGATCCTAGGTTCATACCCTTCATTTTTTCTGACCTTCTGATCTGAAGAATCCGTTTTAGCACAGAGAACAGAGATATTTTTTATTTTTTAACTCAAAGTCAGTAGTAGATTGCTTTGTCTATTCAACATTCTTTAGCCTCTTATGTGTGAAAGATTTTGTAATAAATCATTCGTTCAAATGTTCAATAAGATAGCAACAATAACTCATTTAGAATCCATGTATATTCATAGACTCACAGAACAGTAAAATTATGCATGATTTAAAAATTAACAATACATAAGTTCTAGAAAGTTTTCTAAAACAAGTTGCATATATTATTGGAGCACTTGAGGTGATTCTTAATTCTTAAATAACTAAAGCACTGCTATTTTTTGCCTGTCTTTTAAAGAAGTGCTATGGTTCTCAAAAATGTCCTAGGATGTATCTGAGTAAGGAGAAAGTGAATAAGGGCAGAATTTCACTCCCAAAACATTTCTCTGTGGCATATAGTTTATTTTAGGCTGATTATTTTTAAAAGACAGTAAACATAAGAAAAGCTCTGAAAATCAAGTAGAAGTTATTCTTTTGTAAAAGAAATTTGCATTTATAATGGAAATCTTCATTTCTAAGGTTGTCTCCCTTGCTGTATCAGGAAGATGAGGATGATTAAATCTCTAGAAACTCTTATCAAAGGAAAAAGCAGCAGGCTTAAATCTGCATAACAACCATCCCCTTTTTTGTGCTTTGCCTGATAACCTCCTGACTTCCCCGCCTCCCCCACCATCTTTTGTCTTTAGCTGGAGATGGTATTTAAGGTGAGAGCTTGGGCCATTTCAGGGAGTTACTCAGCTTTCCTGGGTCTCTCCCATGAGTACAGGAAATATATATGATATTAAATTTCTGTTTTTCTCCTGTTAATCAGTCTTTTATTTTAGGGGGGTTTCAGCCACAAAACCTAGAAGGGTAGAGAAAAAATTATTTTCTTCCCCTATAAAAGTATACCTGAGCATTTGATATTTAGTCTGTGTTAGGACTTAATGGTTTGGTTTTAATTAAGCAACATTCATTAGTGGTTTAAGAGCAGCCCTTACCTGGAGTTTAAGAGTGGTTGAGAGAAAGCTGCAAACAAGGCTTTTCCCTCATCACTTACTTAGCTAAAGGGAGTAAAACTTTTTCTTCCAACACAGGTCAGTGGAAAACAGAGTGACTCAAGGAACGCAAAAAAATATATAAACAATTAGTTCAAAAGGAAAATATTTGAGGAAAAATGAAGATAGTTAAAATATAATGAACTATGCATTTTAATACATATCAGGTTACAAAATTACATTTGTAGATTCTGATTGAGAAGTACTAATAGAAAGCAACTTCACTGAACTCCAGAGGTAGTATCTATGCTCAAAAACTAAAAGCTACAAATGATAATTAAGGAAATTAAAGGTTCTCATGGCATTTAATGATCATAAAAAAGAAATACTAGTTATCTGAAAAAAAATCTAAAATTTAAATTATATTTGAAAAATGATACAATTTACTCAGTGTTTTTTTAGTGGAATTCACCTCAACATAGATTATTTTTTATACACATATTTGATGCATATCCAAATGCATATAAACAATATTTAAGAACTATTTTTAAACTCATTTAATCTTTTGAAGAATTTCTGAAAACTCTATGTTTTTAAAATGAAAAACACACTCAACTATTTAATGGTCATGGAGCTTTAAATTTTTTTAAAATTAAAGCTATATATAAGAACAAGGTATTGAAATTTCACAGGGCAATGTTACATAAGTTTTTTGGCCGAGAAACATACAATTTTGTATAGCATTGTACTTGTTTCATTTCTATGAAATTGGAGCCCACTATACTTATTTCTTCAAGTTCCTCTGTCATTGTATTTTCTACCATTTTTTCCTGAAATAAGATATAATAAAATGTTATCAAATTCTACTAGTTAATATTTAAGCACATTGGGTTCAATCTTTTTTCCTTTGATAGTGAAGTAACCACTTATCCTACTCATGGTTTCATACTTTGGAAATCTTGTATATTTTGCAAGTCATTATGGCAATTGCTACTTTCTCCCATCCATCCCTTTCTTACCTTCTTGCCCCTCTCTGCCACTCCATAATCATAGCATCTATTAGTATGCCACATCCTATGCTTAGCACTAGACATATGATTCACTGACAAATGTTTACAATAAACCTTTAGGTAAGCATACATAGCTACACTTTATAGACTGTGATATTGAATTTCACATGGGTTAAATTGATTTTCCCAAAGTCTATATTATATGTTAGTGGTATAATCAGGATTCTAGCCTGGTCTTTCATATTTTAAATCTTGTCCTCTTCCTCTGTACCCCCTATCTTTCTGTCCTCTGAAATTCTGTGATACTTTTGACTCTTCTAGTTTCACTTAACATTTTCCATCTTATTGTTGTCATACTTGTGTTTCAGTAACATTCTAGATGGTACAGGAGAATATTCATATTTATTTATTTTTATTTTTTTCATTGCCTAGGGTCACACCTTTCCTGTACTATAGTATACTAACACTCTAGAAAAACTGGAGAATATATAGCTTCTAAGTAAATAGTCTTGTATGCTTTTCTCTCTGGGAGGACATGGGTGGTGGTTAGGTATCTGCTATTCAGAGCAGCCAGTTCATATCTAGCTCAGGATCCTGATTGATCAGCCACCATCAATTTGCAAAAAGTGCAGAGGACTACAACCTGTCCATAGCTGATATTCAGGAACCAGTATGTTAGGTGTCATTTATTCTTTAACAGTGTCTTAGACCACGCCTAAGGGAAAGAGAAAAAAAGTATTTTTTTCTAGGCACTTTGGTTATATATGAATTAACTTCTGCAACTAATTTTGAGTAACAGACAACCCTCAAATACCAGTTCCTTTCATAATTTTTTTTTTTTTTTTTTTTCCTCATGCAGAGACCCAGGCGCCTGGTAAAAGTGGTTCTGTCCCAGGATGTAAGTTAGGTTCAGGTCAGCTCCATGTGTCTTCAGGTTCTGGATTCCAAGCTTAAAGAGCACATTCTACCTGACTTGTGATGTACTCCTGGTTGGAGGGCAACAGCTTAGGAGAGCTGGATCATATTTGTAATGCTTCTTAAAGCCCTTTGCATAGAACTTCAACACTGTCACTTCTGCTTTCATTCTATAGGCAAAATAAATTTACTGGATAAACCCAACATCTAAAATTTCAAGCACTGGGCTTTACTCCATCAAATTGGGGTATAAAGTGGAGAGTCAACAGTTGCTGATTAATAATATATTTCACTATGGTCTGATTTTTTGGTTACAGAAAGTCACTATTTATATCCCTTTCTTCTGCACACAACATATATTCAGCCCTCCCCAAGGAAGACACCCTGAAATTCTTATCCCAACATGGTGTCAGGATCAAAACACAAGATCTCATGATAGTATCCGTATCAGTCCAGATCTGAGTTATCAGCAGCCCCCTTCTCTTACACACATTCAAACATAAAACATATAATAGAAAGACAAAACAATGGCAGTAAACACTCCCATTCAAAAAGGGCGGGAATGGGTGATTCACACCATTGCTTACCATGGCAATCCTAAAATACTGTTCATCAAATATTGCAAGGTCCCCCCACCCAAAATGGCAGAGTTCCTTGATTAGGCTGATTATTGCTCCCAGGAAGTTGTTCCCTCAACTATGATTCTTGAAACCGAGTGGGACCCTGTGGGGCTGCTGGGCACAGAAGACTTTCTGTGTCCCCAGTTTCTTGTTTGTAGGGAATAGACAACATCCTCCATGACCTTCCCTGAGTTCCAAGGGGCAGATTCGAATAGTTGCTAATCAGGGAAGGGAGGGGATGTAGAGACCACCTGAGGCCACATTAAAGGAACCACAGAAACTCATCAGGAGACCACCTGAGGCCACAGTAAAGGAGTGCATGCCCCGCACACTCCCTGATCCTTATCAGCAATCCTGCCCTTGAATCACTGTTGTAAAACTCCTCACCAAATCCCCAGAGTTGGGACACACAGTTCTTGAGGCACTAGCCTGCTGTGTCCCCCTTTGCCTGGCAAAACAACAAAGCTATTCTTTTCTACTTCACCCAAAACTCTGTCTCAGATTTGATTCGGCACCAGTGCTCAGAGGCCAAATTTTCAGCATCATCTTTGGCCATCTTCAATTATAGAACTGGGAAATATGCATTTCTTTTCACCTGAACAAAGTGCTCAGACTACTTCCTGCCCATAAAATGTTAAGAAACATCTTACATTTTGAATTGTCATTGTCTCCTTTAATTCAGATTTCCTCCCAAAAGGGGAAAAAAAAAAAGTAAATAATCCAATCCAATCAGTTCCATGTGCTCATAATCATACCATTTTTTTTACAAGAAGTGTATTTCTATTTATAAGCTGAATCACAAGTACTTTGAGATTATCAATCTTCCATGGACCTCATCCTTGTCCCTTCTCATTGAATTATTTGGTCCAACTAAAAGGATTTGCTGGGCCCATTAATCCAATCAGGATTCCTAACAAATGTCTTATGATGGTTTATGACTCAAAGTATATCTGAATTTTATCTTTGACTGGCAAGATGGGCAATGGTTTCCTTTCATATCAGTCCAGATCCTAGAATTTCTGTATTCTTTCCTTCCCGTTTCACAAATTTCACTGGGATAATTTGTTTTTCTGACCTCACCTACTCTTTGTAGTACCTTATCCAATGCAGTTAATAAAACACAAGTCCTTCTAGTAACTTTCTTCTAGAAATTTCTTTGGCCAGAGCCATAAATTCATTAAGTATATGTTCTGCCTCTCAAATATTCTTGGTCAGTAGGTTTACCAAATGTTTCACCACTATTATAACAGGTCACTATTCCAATCTCTATAAACAGATTCCTCACTGTCTGCCACCTGACTCCAAAACCAATCCCAAATACTTTATCTTTAGTTAGCTGTTGCAGTGATAAAGCTATTTAACAACAAAAAAAACTTTTTATGTTGTGCACTTTGAAAATGTTCCCTCTTAGGTAATATTAAGGGGCCTTTGAGAGGGTAGTAACTGTCATGGTAGAATTGCAATATTGCTTTTTAGTATAGTTTCCCCCCTTACTGCTCTATGAAATGCAATCACTTCAGACTGCTACAGTAGAGAACTTATATTTGTATTCATATCTTGCCTTGGTTTTGTAACTGCAAAGTTCTATCCTGAAGAAATGTGGGCTTTGTTGGGAGCCATGGAGGAAAAGAAAAGAGCAACATTTACTTTGAACTGATTCTGAAAGGGATTTATGCTCCGTCATTCTCCGTAGGCTGTTTTTTTTTTTTCTTTTTTTCACTGAAGCAGCCCCTGTATCTCTGTGCCTTCTTACTTTGTCTCTGTTTTTCCAGATCATATTTCAGGCATATAAGGTTTGTAAATGAGAAGTAATTTTTTTTTTTTTACATTTTAAAAATATTATATTTTTATAAATAGTCAAAATGTTACAGTAGTCTTTTTAAATGTAAACAAGCATCCTATGCCATGTGGTTCTCTTTTTCCATTTAATCTTTCATAGTCACTGTTGTATTTGAGAATATTCTTCCATTACAATCACTCTAAGCTACCAGTTTTATTCACATTATGAGGTACTTGATACATGCACAACCAACAGCATGAACTCAATAACGATTGTTGTTTAGATCTCTTTTAAGCATAAAATTGAGGGGGATAACACATTTTAGAATATTGACAAATCTAGTCCAAGTACATGATTTTCCAACAACCCCACATTCTAATTCTCCCATATCTCTATGTTTTCTTTTTAAATTTGTAGTTTATTTCCTTCTTTTTAATAACTAATCCCTCAATGCACAATTCACATGGTGTTTCATTCTCATCATTTGTTCTCTCTTTCTCTCTCTCTCTCTCATACACACACACACACACACACACACCCTCTAAGTTCTTAAATGATAGCAACTCTTTTAAAATCATCTTTAAATTTTTATCAACTGCACAATTCTTGGACTGTATTAAGGGCCTTATAAATATGTGTTGTATTATATTTACCCATGAAAAAACAGGCACTCAAACTGGCTAAGTGACTTATTCTATATGATAGTCAACAATCAGCAATAGTAGGATAAGAATCCAAATACACTAACTCTCAATTTAGTGTTCCTTTAAATGTAATATACATGAATAACTATAGTACATATTATATAAATTAGAACATTGTAAACTCTGTATTTCTGGATCCTTAAAACTGAATTTCTTAAAAAAAAAAAAGCCCTATCTTTTAAAACTTAACTATATGTAGTACAATTTTATTGTTCAAATAGTCATGTCTAGAAACAATCTATACAATTCTGTCAACTTTATATCATCCAGGGAGGTTATTTTTGTTGTTGTTGTTGTTTTAGTTTCAGTTATACATGTATCTCTTATAACATGTTCAAACAATAATGATTTGTGGCTATCTTAAATTATGTGTAACTTCTTTTTGTGCTATCAAATATTCATTTATCTAGATTGTTTATTTATTTCTGATCCTGTTGTGCTTTAACAAAGGAGTTCTTTTAACATAAACATAGCAGCCAAAAGGATATCCTTTTTCCTCTAACTTCAGGATGTTCCTGCAGTGAGCAGGTCCTTTTTGGATGACTTCAAGAGGAAGGTCAATGTGAGGAGACTTCGCTGACTTTCTCTCTTTCCCGAACTTCCAAAATGTTTTACCTGAGTCAGTGCTTTTGAGACTGATGCATTATTAGCTTTAGAGCTTCTGCTGAGAATGTTCTGTCTCTGTTATTTTAATATACCTGGCAGTCTGTGGCTAGCATGAAGATGATCAGAGACAGTTTACATATGTAAGGCATTTAAGCACTCTAAAATACTTTTGATTTAAAAAAGTAAAAAAAAAATCTTAAAAATAGTTTGGGAAGTTCACATGTTTATAATGGGGTTGTTGATCTGAATTCAAATGGCATCTTTCCAGTTTATGTTTTCTTAACTTATACATATACAGGAGTTGGCTGTTCAGATATAGTGTGGGTAACTTTCTCAAGATACAGAATCATTTACTCCAGAACCTACGACTTAAATATCCCATGCATATTCTTTTCCAGATGTTCTGTTCAGTAGTAAGATCATTAAAAAATAAGAAACAAAAGAAGACTAAACTCCACTACACAGCATGTACTAGAATTCTTAAAGATAAGAAATAAATGATATATCAACTTGAGCATATATATTGAAGCATAAAATAATTCTACCTCACAATAAACTAAAGAAAGTAACCACTTAGAGTCATGATACATTCTTTGAATAAGTGAATAGTGGTCTAGATCCTCATTAGCACATCATACTCATAGATTATATTTAAAATATCCATGAAAACATCCTTGTTTACCATTGTATGATATTCTGGGCATTGTTTAGGAAAATAGTCAAAAGATCTTGACTATGATTTATGTGAGCGGCAGCTTCAAATAGTGGAGATATGGAAACTTTGGTGCCACCTGGCCTGGTTAGTTTCCTGCAGGGTCACATGAAATTCACGTGTATGCAAATATCAAATGCTACATTAGAATATGTAGCTTTCTTCATGGGACTGGTGTGAGGTTTATAAATAAAATATTGTAAGGGTCTGGCCAATATTAGGAACTTATAAACTATTACCTACTATAATATTATCCCTGTGATTGTCCTTTAGACTAGAGGTTTTCACACTGGAATATACATACTTTTAGGGGCACACAAAGACTCTTTCAGAACTAAAAGGGTTAGACTATGTTTAAGGAAATCAACTTGCATATCCTCAACTTTTATAAGCACCCCTTTCTAAACTCTATCCTTATAAGAGAACTGGAACAGTCAATGGTGTAATTCCCTGTCTGAAATGATATGTCCCAGATCAGCTGTGAGGCAGAGAAAAGAGGCAAATTCAGTCATTTGTTCTATTCAGCTCTTCATCTGATTGGATAATGCTTACCCACGATGGTGAGATAAATTTGCTTTTCTGAATCTACCCATTCAAATGTTAATCCCATCCAGAAACACCCTCACAACACTTAGAAATAATGCCTAATCTTGGCACTCCATGGCCAGTCAAGTTCAAACAACAAAAAAAATTAAATACTTTGAAAGATTTCAACAATGTCTAAAGAGTTAGGTCATGTATCCTTTGCAACTAATTAAACTTATGAAAAACATTTTTGATTATCAAAATAAAAATGTGTGGCAGGTTAATTCCAAAGAGAAAATACGTACTTTTATAATGGTGGCATCTGGTAATCACCTTCTAAGCAGTTATCAAACTTACTATAACAAAGAAGAGACAATGTGACATATTGTGGTATCTTATTGAGAGAAGGCAACATATATACTTGCCACAAATATTTAACTTTTAGACCTAAATTTCCATTTACTGGCAACATAAAGGGTACATAAATAAGTTGGACAACACTATGAGAAAGCAATTAGACAAAGTCATATTGTGAGTTTTTCTATGGAGAATTGTCCTGGTTGCTTCAACAAAGTTAATGTCATGAAAAGAAAAAAAAAAGAAAGAAATTTTGGAAGATATAAAGTAGCTCTAGGTTAAATGTTTCCAAATAAACACAACAAATGCAAACTGTGGACTTGACTGGATCCTAGATTAAAATAATAACAGAGTAAAAGATATTTAGGGCAGTTAAGGAAGTATGAATATAAACTAAAATGATGTTATGGAATTATTGTTAATTTTCTAGGTCATGAAATGGTATTAAATTTGTTACAGAATTCCTTTATTCTTATGAAATTCATAATTATTTTGGGGTGAAGTGTACTGATGTCCTCGATACACTATCAATTCTTTCAGGGAATTACAAGTGTGTGTGTGTGTGTGTGTGTGCACGTGCTGAGGGTGAGGGCACACAGCACATGTGTGTAGGAGAGCTGTAGAGTGATAGCCTATGTGAAAGAATTTTAACAATAAATCCGATGAAAGGTATGTGAGTATAGTTTTTCAATTTTTTGATAGGCTTGATAGATCTGATAGGTTTGACCATTTCCTAAATAAAAAGGTGGTGAAAATGTTATATGTAACCCCTCTAACATTCTAAAGATATAGTGAACAAAGATATGTAAACAAAGATCATTGATGAGCACTCTTTAAACAAAGGGACCCTTTAAGAAGACATAGATGTATTATGCATATGGAAAACATAATCCAAACTTCAACATAAATAAACCATCATGTAGTTCTGGGCTTTGTGATGTACTTTTATTCAGTATAGATTTTATCTTACTTGAGAACTCAATACAGTTACAGTTTGCCAGATTGCTTGCTTTGTAAACTATGCATCAAGGAAAGCATGAAAGTAAAGCATAAAAAGGCTTAAGCTTCAACATATGCTCAGAGAATAACTTCACATCTGTCCACTTCAGATGGTACCATATAAAATAACTAGATCTGTGTTTTTCTAAATTCATCTAACCTCACTGTCTAGTCCACTAATTTGCATACATAAAATGAAGGATTTTTGCTTCTATTCATTACCTGTATTATACCTTAAAATCATGTAAATACTAATTTTAAGATAAATATAAATAATAACTATTTTATAGTTTTTATATGAATTTTTTCATAATATATCTGCTTTTCCATGATACTTTATTAGAGATAAATTCCTTTCCTTTTTATAACTTGAGTAATATCTGGAGTGCAATAAAAACAATGACACAGAATATTTTGATGTGTTCTGTGTATGAAACTACATTTTTTACCCCATCCCAATAAGCAGGTGTCATTAGTCATAGTGGTGACAAGAAAAAAAAAAAAAATATATATATATATAGGAATAAGATCAATAGAACAGAAGAGAGGGCCCAAAAATAGACCTACATAAATATAGTCAGCTGATCTTTGAGAAAACAGCAAAGACAGTCCAATGGGAAAAAGATAATCTTTCAACAAATGATGTTGGAACAACTAGACAGCCACATGTCAAAAAATCAATCAAGACACAACCTTACCTTTCATGAAAATTAACTCAGATTGGATCTCAAACCTAAATGTAAAATGTAAAACTATAAAACTCCTAGAAGAAAACATAGGAGAAAAATCTAGGTGACCTTTGGTATGGAGATGACTTTTTAGATACAGCACTATAAGCATGGCCTATAAAAGAAAGAATTGATAAGCTGGACTTCATTAAAATCAAACATTCCTGTTCTGCTAATAACACTGTCAAGAAAATGAAAAGACAAGCCACACGTTGGGAGTATATACTTGCAAATGACATATCCAGTAAAGGACTATTATCTAAAATATATAGAGAACTTTTAAAACTCAACAATAAGGAAACCAACAACCCAAGTAAAAAAAAAAAAAAAAAGGGCCAAAGATGCCTTAACAGATACCTCACCAAAAAGACTACACAGATGGCAAATAAGCCTATGAAAAGATGCTCTACAACATATGTCATCATAGAAAAGCAAATTTCCCCAGGGCACAGCAAGAGGCACCAGACCCAGGAGCTAGGACTTTCTGTGAAGGAGGCCTATTAGCTAATCATCATGACTGCAGCCTGAGAGGCAGGCTTCTAATTAAACATGCATTTAAAGGCTGACTGTAATTCTTTCCAGAGACATCTGGGGTATTCTTCTTCTGCTGTGCTCCAGAACATTAGTGTCTTCTGGAGGGGAGAATTACAGGTGGCTTGTGCCCTGGTTTTTACACCTGGTGATCCAGTTTTTGAAGCTGCCACCCAGATGATATCATTGGTAACCTGACTCTTGTGATCTGGAAGGCTCACATTCCTAGGTTCCATAGCACAGCAGCAATCAGGGAGACCATTCTTGGCAGGCTGCCACCAGCAGGGCACTGTCCAGACAGCAGATTGAGGTACACTCCCTGTCTTCCTGTAAAGGAGGCCTCTTGCTTTATTCTGGAGCTTCAGGCTAAGGGATAGGCTTCTGGTTTGGAACACATTTAGTGGACTATGAAGCTGTTCTCAAGAAGGTAGGCTGTGGACACCATCTTGGGACACCATCCCTCTGTCTTGTTCCAGCTTGCCAGTATCTCCCCTACAAGAGCTTATACACTTGTTTGGAGCTTTCATTTTTATGACTGCCACACAGGGGACATGACCAGATTACCTGGAGGGGGGTGGTGGTATGCTTGCAGTCCCAAGGATCAGTATATATTTGCATACTTTTTTTGAATTTTATTTTATTTATTTATTTTTATACAGCAGGTTCTTATTAGTTATCTATTTTATACATACTGGTGTATATATGTCAATCCGAATCTCCCAATTCATTCCACCATCACCACTCCCCACCCTCCACTTTCCCCCCTTGGTGTCCATACATTTGTTCTCTGCATCTGTGTCTCTATTTCTGCCTTGCAAACAGGTTCATCTGTACCATTTTTCTAGATTCTACATATATGCATTAATATATGATATTTGCATACTTTTAAAAGCTACTGCTTGAGGGTCTGGCTTCCAAACAGCCTGAATTTAGGTGCTGAGATACTCCCATTAGTGACACTGATCAGTCTTGGCACATCCTCATATTGGGAATCTGCCAAAAGTATAATAGGTTGCTTGGAAAGCAAAAATGTTTGAGAGATACCAGAGAGTTGGGGCAGGGTTGGACTACAAGTTTTACCTCTTACACGAGGCCACTCCTTCAAGACTAGGAGAGGTGGTTGTTTTATCTACTGTATAGAAATCAACACAGAGAGTCAAACAAAATGAAAAAAAAAAAAAAAAAAACAACAGAGGAATATGTTACAAATGAAAGAACAAAGTAAAACCTTAAGGAAAAACCTTAATGAAATGGAGAGATGTAATTTACCTGATAAAGAGTCCAAAGTGATGGTCATAATCATGCTCATCAAACTGGGATGAACACAGTGAGAACTTTAACAAAAAGAAAATATAAGAAAGTACCAATAGACATCACAGAGCTGAAGAATTTAATAACTGAACTGAAAAAAATACATGAGAGGGGTTCAAAAATATACTAGGTGAAGCAAGGAAAGGATCCATCAATTCAAAGGCAAGGCAGTGGAACTCACCCAATCAGAGCAGCAAAAAGAAAAATGAATGAAAAAAAGTGAAAAAAAGCTTAAGGGGCTTATAAGACAACATCAAATGAAGCAACATTCATGTATAAGGATTGCAGAAGGAGAAGAGAGAGAAAAAGGGGAAGAAATACTGTTTGAAGTAATGGCTGAAAATGTCTTTAACCTGGGGAAAGAAACAGACACCCAGATACAGAAAACCCAGAGAGTGGCAAATAAGATGAACACAAGGCAACTCACACTAAGATACATTGTAATTAAAATGTCAAAAGTTAAAGACAAGGAGCACCAAGAGAAAAACAACTTGTTATGGACAAGGGAACTATCAGCATATGATGATCAGCAGATTTTCCAGCAGGAAATTTGCAGGCCTGAAAGGAGTGGCACAATATGGTCAAAGTGCTGAAAGAAAAACATTCAAACCAAGAATATTCTACCTGGCAAAGTTATCATTTAGAATTGAAGAAGACTTTAAAGAGGTTTCCAGACAAAGAAAAGCTAAAAGAGTTCATCACCACTAAACTAGCCTTATAAGAAATGTTACAGGGACTTCTTTAAGCTGAAAAGAAAGGGTGCTAATTAGTAACAAGAAAACATGAGAGAATACATCTCACTGAAAAGGTAAATATATAGTAAAAGTATTGGATGAATCAGTTATAAAGCTAGTATGAATGTTAAAAGACAAAAGTTAGTAAAAATAACCGTGATTGAAATATTTAGTTAAGGGACACACAAGTGAAGTGTGACATCAAAAATAAAATATGAAGGGGGAAGACTAAAAGTGTTAAGCTTTAGAATATGATCACTTAAGTTGTTATCAACTTAAAATACACTCTTATAGATATAAGTTGTTATATATAAACCTCACTGAAATCAAAAAGCAAAAACCTATAGTAAATACACAAAAGATAAAGGATTCTAAGTGAAGAACTACAAAACAGCCAGTAAACAATTAACAAAATGGCAACAAGTATATACCTATCATAATTTAAATGTAAATGAGCTAAGTTCAGAGTAGCTGAATGGATTAAAAAAATTAAAAAAAAAAAAAGACCCATCTATCTGCTGCCTACAATAGATTCACTTTAGATGTAAGGATACATGCAAGCTACAAGTGAAAAAATGGGAAAAGGATATTCCATGCAAATGAAAAGCAAAAGAAAGCTGGAGTAGCTATACTTACATCTGACAAAATAGACTTTAATACAAAGACTGTAATATGAGACAAAGATGGGTGTTACTTAAATAAAAATAGGCCAATCCAAGGAGAGGATGTAACATTGTAATTTTTATGCACCCAACATAGGACCACTTAATTATATAAAGCAAATGCTAACAGATGTAAAGGGAGAAATAGACAGAAATACAGTATTAGTAGGGGAATTTAATACCCCATCTACATCAATGGATAGAGCATCCAGACAGAAAAATCGAAAAGGACACATTGGCCTTAAATATCAATTAGATCAAATGAACTTAATAGACATATACAGAATAATACATCAAAAAGCAAAAGGATACACATTCCTCTCCTCAAATGCACATGCAACATTTTTGAGGCTAGACCATGTTAGGCCACAAAACAAGTCTCAATGAATTTAAGAGGGCAGAAATCATATCAAGCATCTTTTTTGACCACAATGGTATAAAGCTAGAAATTAATTACATGAAGCAAACTGGAAAATTCACAAATACTGGAGATTAAACCACATGCTATGAAACAACCAATGGGTCAAAGAAGAAATCAAAAGAGAAATTAAAAATTACATCAAAACAAATGAAAATGGAAATGTAACATACAAAAATTTGTGGGATGCAGCAAAATCAGTTATAAGAGGGAAATTCATAGCCAAAATATCTACCTCAGCAAACAAGAAAAGTCTCAAATAAATAACCTAATTTTACACCTCGAGGAATGAAAAAAGAATGCACAAAGCCCAAAATTAGTAGAAGGAAGGAAATAGCAAAGATTAGAGGAGAAATAAATGAAAAAGAGATTAAAAAGACAATAGAGAAGATCAATGAAATTAAGTGCTCGTTTTTGAAAAGATAAACAAAATTAATAAGACTTTAGTTATACTCACCAAGAAAAAAAAAAAAGTGAGGTTTCAAATAAATAAAATTAGAAATAAAAAAAGAGATCTTAAAATTGTACCCACAGAGATAAAAAGGATCATAAATGACTACTCTGAACAATTACACACTAACAAATTGGACAACCTAGAAGAAATGGATAAATTCCTAGAAACATACAATCTACCAAGATTAAATCATGACGAAATAGAAAATATAAACAGAATGATTACTAGTAAGGATATTGAATCAGTAGTCAAAATCTTCCAACAAATAAAAGGCCAGGACCAGACAGATTCACTGATAAATTCTACCAAACATTCAAGGAAGAATTAATGCCAATCCTTTTCAAACTCTTCCAAGAAAATAGGGAAGGGTACCTTCAGAACTCATTTTATGTTGCCAAAATTATCCTGCTATGAAAACCAGACAAAGATGCCAAAAGAAAAGAAAATTACAGGCCAATTTCTCTAATAAATAAATATGCAAAAATCCTCAATAAAATATTACCAAGCAGAATGCAAAAATGCATCAAAAGAATAATACACCACGATCAAGTGGAATTTATTCCAGGGATACCAGGCTGGTTCAGCATCCACAAGTTTGTCAATGTGATACACCACATTAACAAATTGAAGAGTAAAAATTATATGATCATCTCAATAGGTACAGAAAAAGCATTTGATAAAATTTAAAGTTCATTTGGGATAAAAACTCTCAACAAAGTGAATATAGAGAAAATGTACCTCAAATTAGTATAAGCCATATATGACAAACCCACTGTTAACATTATACTCAATGTGAAAAACTGAAAACCTTTCCTCTAGGATCAGTAACAAAAAAAGAATGGCCAGGCTTGCCACTTCTATTCAAAATAGTATTAGAAGTCCTAGTCAGAGCAGTTAGGCAACAAATAGAAACAAAAGGAATCTAAATTGGAAAGGGAGAAGTAAAACTGTCACTATTTGCAGGTGAAATGATATATAGAAAACCCTTAAGACTCCAGTGGAAACTGCTATAACTAATAAACAAATTCAGTAGAGTTGCAGAATACAAAATCAATACACAGAGATATGTTACAAGAACAAAGTAAAAGAAGATAAATTAATAAAAATATTCATTTAAAATTGCATCAAAAATAATAAAATATCTAGAAATAAATTTAACCAAAGTGGTGAAAGATCTGTGTATCAAAACCTACAAGATGTTAATGAAAGAAATTGAAGAAGACATAATTAAATGGAAAGATATTCTGTTTTCATGGATTGGAAGAATGAATACTGTTAATGTGTTCATACTGCCCAAAGCAATCTGCAGATTCAATACAATTCCTATCAAAATTCTATTGCATTTTTCAAAGAAATAGAACAAATAATCCTAAAATTTGTGTGGAAGCACACACACACACAAAATAGCCAAAATAATCTTGAGAAAGAAGAACAAAGCTGGAGGCATCACACTTCCTAGTTTCAAGCTATATTACAAAACTATAGTAATTAAAACAGTGTGGCATTGACACTGAACACATTGATCAAAAAAACAGAACCCTCCCCCACCAAAAAACACCTATATGGTCAATTGACTTATGACAAAGAAGCTAATGAGGAAAAGACAGTCTCTTCAATAAATGATGTTGGGAAAACTAGGCAGTCACATGCAAAAGAATGAAACTGGACCACTGTCTTATACCATAGACAAAAATTAACTCAAAATGGACTAAAAACTTGACCATAAACCTGAAAACATAAAACTCCTAGAGGAAAACCTAGGAAAGAAGATCCTTGACATTGGTGTTGGTAATGATTTTTTTTTTTGAATATGACACCAAAGTGCAAACAATAAAACCAAAAATAAATAAGTGGAACTACATTATACTAAAAAGCTTCTGCACAGCAAAGAAAACTATCAACAAAATGAAAAAGCTACCTACCAAGTGGGAGAAAATATTTGCATATCATTTATTGGATAAGGGGTTCATATCCAAAATATATAAAGAACTCATACAACTCAATAGCAAAATAAAATAAAATAAAATAAAATCATATTAAAAAGTGGGCAGGAGATCTGAATAGAGATTTTCCCAAAAAAGACATGGCCAATAGGTACATGAAAAGATTCTCAACATCGCTAATCAGAAAGAAATACAATTCAAAACCACAGTGAGATACCACTTCACACCTGTGAGAATAGCTAGTATCAAAAAGACAAGAAATAATGTGTCAGTGAGGATGCAGAGAAAGGGAATCCTTAGTACACTGTTGGCGGAAATATAAATTGGTTGCAGCCTCTGTGAAAAAACAGTATGGAGGTTCTTAAAAAGTTACATATAGAACTACCACATGATCCAGCTATTCCACTTTTGGAAATTTAACTGAAGAAAATAAAAACACTAACTTGAAAAGATATATGCACCCCTATGTTTGGTGCTTGTTGCTACATTATTTACAATAGCCAAGATATGAAACTACATGTATCCATGGAAAGATGAGTGGATAAAGAAGTGGTATATATATGTATATATATAATGGAATATTATTTGCCCACACAAAAAGAATGAAATCTTGCTATTTACAGCAACATGTATGGATTTTGAGGGTATTATGTTAAGTGAAATAAGTCAGAGAAAGACAAATACCATATGATCTCTCTTATATGTGGAATCTAAAAATTAAACAGAAACAGAAACAAAACCAAACCCATACATACAGAGAACAGATTCATGGTTGCCAGAGACAGGGTGTAGGGGGTGGGAGAAGTGATGAAGGGTGTATACAAAGAAAAAAAATAGAAAATAAATGAAAATTAAAACAGTAAGATACCACTACACATCTATTAGAATGGCCGAAAATAGGAACATTGACAACACCATATGCTGTTGGGAATATGGAGCAGCAGGAACTCTGATTCATTGTTGATAGGCATGAAAGATGATACAGTCACTTTGGAAGACAGTTGGCAGTTTCTTACAAAACTAAACATATTCTTAGATATGATCCAGCAATTATGCTACTTGGTATTTACCCAAAGGATTACAAAATGGATGCCTGCTCAAATACCTGCACACAGATGTTTATAGCAGTTTTATTCATAATTGCCAAAACTTGGAAGCAACTAAGAATCCTTAGGAGGTGATGTTATTCAGTAGGTGAATAGATAAACGTACTGTGGTACATCCAGACAATGGAATATTATTCAGTATTAAGAAGAAATGAGCTTTCAAGCCAATCAGAGACATAGAGGATACTTAAATGCATATTACTAAGTGAAAGAAGCCAATATGAAAAGGCTATGTCCTTATATGATTCCAACTATATGACATCCTGAAAAAGACCAAACTATGGAAAGAGTAAAAAGATCAGTGGTTGCTAGGAGCTGGGGAGAGGGAGGAATGAATAGGCAGAGTACAGAGGTGTTTTTTAGGTCAGTGAAATTACTCTGCATGTTACTGTAGTGGTGGATATATGTCATTATGCATTTATCCAAACCCACAGAATGTACACCAGCAAGAGTAAACCCTAATGTAAAGGATGGAATTTGAGTGATGATGATGTATCAATGTAGATTTATCGGTTGTAACAAATGTACCACTCTGGTGGGGGATGTTGATAATGGAGGAGATTATGTATGTATGGGGGCAGGGGTATACAGGAAATCTTTGTACCTTCAGTTCAATTTTGCTGTGAATCTAAAACTGTTGTAAAAACAAAGTCAATTAATATACATATATAGATAGATGCACAGATAGATAGATAGATAGGTAGATAGATAGAGATGATAGGTAGATAGATGATAGATAAATAGATGATAGATATAGATGATAGACAGTAGATAGATAGGTAGACAGATGATAGATAAATAGATGATAGATAAGTAGATATAGATGACAGTAGATATGTAGATAGATGATAGATAAATAGATGATGATAGATAGATAGATAGATAGATAGATAGATAGATAGATAGATAGATAGATAGATAGATAGATGATAGGTAGATAGATGATAGATAGAGACAGAGAGAGATGAATCACCTTAATCCATTATCAGGATAAAACAATAATAAAATATAAAAATAAATGCTTTTAACTAATACTCTGTTGATGTATCAGTAACATCATTTTAGTATATATATACATAAATACTCCCACTTAATGCATTCAGCAGACTTGTGTCTTGTGTTGAGTGTCTTTTTGTAACTTGATTAGTTCTGCACTAGAATCCAGAGATAAAAGGTACAGCTCCTGCTCTCCAGGTAGTCTCAGGATAGAGTGGAAACAGTTAAGTTAGCCAAAGATGAGAACACAGTTAAATATGATAAATACATCCATGGTTCTACACACTAAGAAAAATGCTTAATCTTTAATTTAAGGGCAAGGCAAGGGGGATCACAAAAAAAGAAGTGTGGTTATGTGAGTCTTGAAGGACTAAAGTGAAAACACTGAAGTAGAGGAAGAAGGGCAGAAAAAACTGTGGTATTCCTTTAAGCCACCTCAGCTAGTGAAGCATTCTGGAGAAGTCACACCATTTTGCATATTGGTGCCATTACAGTTACTTGTCTTATACCTTAGTTTAGCTACTGATGGTGCTGAGAAATGATTTGTTTTCCTTAAACAGATCTTTTTCTCCATTTAAATTATTAAAGAATTTTAATATTCAATAGACTGTATAATATAGTAGTTGAAGGCAGGAGGTCAAATTGCCCAGATTCACACCAGCGTCATATACAAACTGTTTATATGGGGGCAAGTTATTTAACTCTCTGTCTCAATTCCATCATTTGTAAAACAGAAGTAATACTAGCACCTACTTCTGAAAATAGTTGTGAAATTTAAAAACATAATATTAGTAAAATATTCAGCACATCATCTAACATGGAGTTAGTAGTCAATGTATTAGTTTATTATTGTTCTTTCACCAAATCCGATGCCCCTCCACTAATCCCTGCTCCTTGAACACAACAGTACCTGTTACTTTACTGAGATAAGTGAAGCCAGCTGGTAAGGAAATTCTCTTCTTCTGTCCTATGCGCTAAATGCCTGAGTTTGGATCCTTCTTTAACTCTCAATGGCATCCTCAATTCTGCGAACCTCTTTCCTCCAGGGTTCTGGATATAATGTCTTCCTTTGTGTTTCTGTCTCCAAACTTACTCCATTTTTTCCTTTTAGTTTTTCAACATGTTCCTTTCCTACTGGTTCTCTTCTATGGACTTTTAAACACCTCATGTTTCTTCTGTCTCAAAACACTAAAACGAATAACCTTCCCTGGATTTGATGCTTCTCTCTGGCTAGCCCTCAGGGCATTTCTTCATGGTTTAAGTTAAGCAGGAATGGTTCACTCTCAAATATCATTTCATGGAATCGGACTTCAGGTCATCACATTCCATTGAAAAATTGCCTTTAATCTATTAATGACATAAAACATTCTAGTGAATATTTTATTTTCAAGTGGTCCATCAACTTTTATAGCATTTAACCAACTGTTATCTTCATTTTTTAATTGTGTGAAATTCTCTCACCCATTTGCTTTAGTGGCACCAATCTCTTCTGTTTCTCTCCTGTCTTTCTGGCTTCAATGCTTTCTCATTCTTTTATTATTGGTGACCCCAAAGTCCTTCCATTTTTTTTTTTTTTTTCACTTTACTATATATCTTGACATGATCACGTTCTAACTATTCATTTCAACTCCTAACTGTGTACTACTGAGTCTTGAGTATCTATTTTTCTATTCAGACCTCCCTTTAAATCATCAGAAACTTTATTCTGTTTGGATTACCTATATGTACCTCCAACTCCACAATTCAACAACTGAACTACATGTATTTTTCCAATCTGCTTCTTTTTCCTTTCTTACAGTTTCATGAAATGGCACAGTCATCCCACAAGTCACCTAAGCTCTAAACTTCAAAATCACTTGAAAATTCTCTGTCACTCTCTAAAATTTGGCCCTAATCCCCATAGAGTTCACTTCTCCATCTGCTTAGATGAAGTCTTCATTACTTTTGGTTTGTACTGCTGCAGCAGCTACTTAATTAGTCTTGAGAAATAGGACATGTCGCAGTCTCTACATCCCCACCATCTGAGTTCAATTCTTGCCTCTTCCACTTTATAGCTGTGTGACATTGGCAATTTATTTATCTCCCATTCCTCAACCTCTGAATTTATAAAGTGGGGATAGTCATAACATCTATATCCTGGGGTTATTGTAATAATTGTATTAACATGTGCAAACTCTTGTCTGACATAAAGTAAATGCTGTATCAGGGTTAGTTGCTATGTTAGCGCCCCATAAAATTGTTTACTCATGTTTACTCATAGCTTTCAAGACAAATTTTAAATGTTTAAAAAACTTTGCACATAAATAACTTTATGATTTCAGCCCCAACTTTAATTTATTAGTTATCTCTTGCCCCTCCCCAGAAAGCACTCTGAGATTCAGCCACAACGTTATACTTGAGCCTTACATAATGTTGTTTTTTATTTCCATAACTTCAATCCTGTTTGCTTTGCTTGTTTAACATTAGGATTTAGTAGTCATAAGTGTGTGTGTGTGTGTGTGTTGTCATAGATGGCTAGAGTAATTTCAGAGGACTGTAAGAGATTTTTCTGGGGTGAAGTTGTACAGCACTTTTAGAAGACAGAGAAGAATCTGTACTGACCTGCATTTTTTAGGGTGTTCTTATTTGTATGAAGGTCAGTGCATTTCCTTAGAAAATTTTTGAGTTCTGAAACAGATATCTTCATCAAAACATTCAAGAAATCATTTAACATTTCTGTACCGTATTTTTATTCATCTCTAAAATTAAAGCATTTAACACTTAAGGGTCGACCAAACAGGGATGACATAAAAGTGAAGTGACGCCATGTATGAGATAGTGTTTTTTCAAGGAATAAAAATATTTTTCAAGAATGTTATGGTAATATTATATTTCAATTCTATAATACATATACAATGTGTGTATATGTATGTATGTGTGTATGTATATACCCTACTGCTTCCAGTTCAATGATGAATTCAGATCATGTTTGTGAATCACTTCTTATTAGTGTAATTAGTATAAATTACTTTAAACTAAAATTTTTAAAATATTTTTTGTTTTTCTTAATTTTTTATAAGTAATTCAGTATGTATTGTAATACTGTGTGTATTGTTCTAAAATTGTTTAAAATATTGTGAAACAACAATACATACTTCTAGAAAACTACTCCAAATAAAGGGGGAAATAAGCTAAAATGTCATGTTTACCAGCATATGCTTTCCCATGAAAATGAATGTTTTGACTATCTGTTCATTTGCTTTAGTCCTTATATATTTTAGCCCTGCAAGCTAGCTGAAAATTCATAAATACCCAACATTATCATTATCATTATCATTATTCATACTACATTTTTGTATGACTTCATAATGTTTTAAACACACTGTTATTTATAAAGGTTCCATAGTAATTGAAATAACATTTTGAATCTTAGAGATTCTCATTATAAATGCATGAATGATGCTATAAAAAGTATGAAAAACACCTAGACTTTATTTTGCATTTCCTTCTCTCTTTCACTAGCTTTCAATTTGACAGAACCAGCGATGATTTTCCTAGCTGTCATTCTCAAAATGTAACATTTCCATACTTTTCCTCTTAACCTTTTATCATCTAATAAATGCTATTAGAATTCTTATTAGGACTGCACCAGAGTATTCTGACATTCTTCAAACAAAAAACAATGAATATCAGGACTTCCCTGGTGGCGCAGTGGTTAAGAATCCGCCTGCCAATGCAGGGGACACAGGTTCGGTCCCTGGTCTGGGAAGATCCCACATGCCGCAGAGCAACTAAGCCTGTGCACCACAACTACTGAACTTACACTCTAGAGCCCATGGGCTACAACTACTGAACTGGTGTGCTACAACTACTGAAGCCTGCATGCCTAGAGCCCATGCTCCCCAACAAAGACAAGCCACAGAAATGAGAAGCCTGCACACCACAAGGAAGAGTAACCCCTGCTCACCACAACTAGAGAAAGCCCGTGGGCAGCAACGAAGACCCAACACAGCCAAATATAAATAAATAAATAAATAAATTTATTTAAAAAAAAGGACAATGAATATTACAGCAACACACAATGATTGATTTTTTATAAAGTTGCTCATTCATTTTAACTTCAGTATTCACTCTCCTTTTTCCTCATAGAGTTTTTTATTAACTTTGATTATTATGCAACTGGATTATATCCTATTATTTAAACAGAAAATTAATATTAACACTAGAAATATCAATCCTTTTCAGCTCATTTTTTGTCTCAGTTCTTTGGGATAAAATCATTAATTTTTCTCATTCAAACATATGGATTCACATAAGCATCTGAAAAATGAAGGCATATTTTATTATTTGATATTCTTTACCAATACTTTGTATTAGCATTTTACTTTTGGAATACATATCCCTAGAGACAACCTAATATTTAATATATTTTCTCTTCTCAAATTTGATTCCCAGCTCTCCATATATTAGCCACCAAGTAAATGCAAGCTATTATGCAGAGAATTGTTTTGTTGCAGTTATAAACCTTAGGTTAAATACCATAAACTAATTTTAAATCCCTGCTTTTGGTGTCTATAACAAGTAGAGATAAAATGGCTTGTTTTATTAAATCTGGAATTTACCACATGCAGAAGCCTATATTTTACGGGTATGGAATCTGTTTTATATTTATAGTTCAAACTGCATTACAGACATCTGTGATATAGCAAGCTTCTACCGTACTAGTGCAAAAATAATACATCCTAGAAATTTGCTATTTAACAGCTTTCAAATATTTTATAATATTACAATGCAAATATGATACTGAATTCCTATAGGAAACTATGTAACATGATTCATTTTGTGCACCAATTTGGAAGAAAACCCAAATTATTAGAGACCAAAAAACAGTTATAAGCTATTCAAATACAGAGAACAATGCTTCAAATCCATGCGGTAACTTCCACTCTGATAAAATTAAGATACGAATACTGCGCTATTGTTACACTACCATCTGGCCCTTTCCCCAAGTTACCAACAAGGAAAACCTTGTGGTGGGAGACCAAAGCTTTATTATGCCCCAGACTAATTAAAAGACTTATGAGAAACCCCTCTACAGTCAAGCAGAGTAACAATGTAACATGTAATCACAAGTGGCATTTTTGATGGGTTCTCCAACTTCCTTTTTTCTCTTTTTGTCAAAAAATATTTTCAAAATGTTTAGAATTCTTTTCAGTGTTGTACATTGAAGTGATACTTTGTCTTTAAGGAAGCTTTTGACTACTTATATTTATTCTTCATTTACTTAAAAATTAATAGGACACCAGAATTTGGTGTTTTTTTGTTTTTTTTTTTTTTTGAATTTGGTGTTCTTGATCTTCATTTCCTAATATTTTTAAGTGTTATGTTTCCGTATCCAGTCTAAAAATCATCATAGAAATGAATTATAAACAATATACCAGAATTTACATGCAAATAATATTTAAATGAGGAACAAAAAGTCAAACACTAAGTTGTTATATGTCAAAAATATAAAAAGTATGGTATAGAGAGGATTTTTTAAAAGCTCTAGGAGTTTCTAGCAAAATCACAGGTTTCATAATACCTACTACCATACAAATTATATCTTTGTGCCTACCTTTCTCCTTCCAAAGGCCACCAAACCAGCCCTCTGAAATGACATTCCTGGAATTTATGGGCAGGAGAATGTTCTTAAGCAAAATCTGCCTTGAGAACCAACAAACTTAAATTTATGTCAATAAATTAATGTAGAAATCCATCAATATGTTAATAAAATGGAGAGTGAAAGATATAGGTAACTACAATTTCAAGACTCCACTCTAAAAGGTAGAAATTAGAGGGTGAAAATAGCTAAGAGAATATGAACTTAAAGCAATAAAAATGGAAAATAATGAAAATATAAACTGTTGGGAAAGAAGACAAATGCTAACAGAAGCAAACCTTTTGCTCCTAAATGACAAAGGAAAATGTGGGAATTATACAAAATAAGACAACTGAACACAAAATAAAACAAAATGTGGAAGGCTTCATAGCCATTAATTTTTTTCTGGAAAATGGGCTATTTATGAAATTTTCAAGTTTAATAGAATTTTTAAAATATAATTCTGGACCCAGTATTAATAAATTCATAGTGACTCTACTAGTATTATATATATTATATGATTATTGAGAGCAAATATTTGCTCTCTACATTTGGAAGAATATAAACAGCTTTCAAAGAATGCTATAGACAGTTTGAATAATAAAAAGTAACAAAATTTAATTAAATTTTGCCTGAATAGAGTAACAAATATTTGAAGGGGAAAGTGAGTTCTAAGCCTGAACTTTTTCAAGAGCTGGATTTTCTTACCTAAAAATATTTATGCAACATTATTTATCTGGTCTTCTCTCTCAAGTGGGGATCTGCACTTGTAAAAATAATAATCAGAACAGTGACATTTACAGCAAAACTCTCAAGGTAGGGCTTGACCCATCTCTTGGAACCACTAGCCAATGTTAATGACTGATGGCAGAAACCTAACTCCTCGTTTCCTCTTTTTTTTTTTTTTTTTCTTTCTTCTCTGTCAAAAAAGAAGCTTTTCAAGATGGAAAAGGCAGAAAAGCCATTGGTTAGGGAAAATAAAATATCAGCAAGGAAAGAAAGTGTATAAATACTCAAAATATGTTTAGTATCTGGTCTAGACATTTTATACTAAAATTCTAAGCATTCAAATGAGGTTGTCTCCATATTTTTTGAAGCATATTAACAATCAGGAAAGAATCCATAAGGCTAGAAACAAATATGCTGCTTTCCAAAAAGGGGGAAAATGTTTTCAGACTATATTTCAATAAGCTTGACATTAATGATGGAAAAATGGAATAAAGAATTTTAAGGTTTTGTGAACTCTAGGAATCAGTGACCATTATTCATGATTTGCTAGATTAATTTGGGCAATCAAATAAATGTGATAGAGAGTGTATCTTTATTTCATGAAGATATTTTATTTTTCCACAGAGATAAAGTAAAACAATAAGTGCATATGAAAGAATATTTGTTATTAGTTGAATAATTTTATAAAAAAACTGTTGAAGAAGAGAATGATGGGAGGTTTTAAAGTGTTCTTTCCTTGGGTTTGATTATTCAATAGTTTTATCTATTAGTTTGCCAAAGTTTAGAAATCACACTCATCAAGTTTGTATAATTGCAAACTGGAAAATATTGCAACATTTTATGTGACATAATCCAAAAGAATGCTGGCAGGCTGTATTGATCAAGGGGATGTTTAGTAAACATGTAAACTCCGCACTGGCTCCAAAAATAAATGAATGAAGGGTATATAAGTGGTGTCTTAGTAGGGCTGTATGTTGAGCACAATTCAGGGTTTTAGTTGACAGTGGCAGTCCTGCCCTCTTTTTTTACTGTCATTATCCAGATTTAGTTGTGGGCCTATGACTTTAGGATGAAAAATAGACAAACATTAATTCATTCTATGAGGACTACAGTTAAAGATGGTATAGCCAAGATAACAATTAATCAATTAGTACTTATCTATTAATGGAAAAACAAAGAAACACATGACCTCAAAGTGTATTGCCTAGTTCAAGGCTATCGTTGAGATATGTCATGTGCAAAGCTAAGAAAAAACATTTGACTCTCAATAGACAAGAATTTTCACAAATCATCTATATTTTCACTGCATGTTAGTGTCATCTAAGATACCATTTCTGCTAGTCTAATAAAAAAAGGTAAATTATTTGGCACTCCAAACACATTTTGACTTATAAGATTTATACAAAATTAACTTTTAATTTAAGCTATATTCTAGGTAACATTTGGCTTATTTGTACTTTCTATGCATATAGAAAATGATAGCCTAAAATAAACGTTTTGGTTTAATTTTACACTAAATGATCAATTAAATCATCAGTATAGAGTGATGGAAACAAAACTGAACTCTATTTTCCAGTTATCCCTCCCCATTTTCTTCAATGAGTACATCAAATTTGAAAAAATAGAAATGACTGTAAGATTAGAAAACTTATTGATTTTACATTCATATGCTGTATATTTCAGCTGGATCCTACAGGAAAATAAGATAGTCTTAATTTTTTGAAAGGAAATAAATAGAACATGGGAAATTAACAAAAAGTGAAGAATTTTTAAAAATTTTATTTATTTCCAAAATGAATTTCAAATATTTTGGTTCATAAATATTTTAAGAGCCTAGAAATTAACGATATTACAAGGTCTACAATTGGGTTAATTTCTGTCTTTAACTTTGAATTTTTCTGCAGGCTTAGCATAAATAATCTGTAAGTCTTCATTTTCTTTTGTAAGGACTGCTTTGCAACTCTGTGTCTACAATTCCATTATGAGGATTTCAGTTGTATTTTTGTTTTCACATTATGGAATGAAGACTAGCCAGTGAAGGGATTATGGCAGAATATTTTTCGACACTCAGACTCGTAGACACATTGCTGAAAAAAATTGCAACTTAACTAATATTTAAGACACATTGTTTAGTTTTCATACATGTTGCTGAGAGGACTATAAATTAATAATATAAATATTTTGATTAAGAGAAGTATTTAAAAGGGAAACATAAAGAGAATAATTTAGAAATTTTGAGAAACAAGCTTTTAACATTGGAAATTACTTATTTTTTTGTCAATGAAGATGTCTCTGGGAAGTAGGTGAAAAAAATAATGGAGAGAGTAAAAGGAAAAGTTTGACTGGAACTCAAATGCCATTGGGCATTTGCCTGAAGGAGTTCATTTTATTAATTTGTTTATTTGATGCATAGAATCCAAAATATTGCCAGATTCCACGGTGATATCTCCATCCTTACCTTAATGGATCTACCAAAAGTATTTAATGAACTTCATCTTATCAAACTTTCTTTCTTTGGCCCTTTGAGACACCAATGTCTCACAGTTGTTTTTGTTTGTTTGTTTTGTTTCTGTCTTTAACTTTTCTCTGGCAAGTTCTTCTTAGCTTCATTTGCTGGTTCTTCTCAGGACTCCGTTCTTGGACATTTTACCTTTGCTACATGTGTTCTCTATCTGTGTGGTCTGCCCCAGTGACATGGTTTTAAATACTGTCAATAAAAAGTATGATACCCAAGTATATTACTCAAACTCTTAACTTCCCCAGAACTCAAGAATGTATATCCAATAGCCTAATTGACATTGCCACTTGGCTATATTCTGACACTGAATTCTTGTTTATATTCATTTCTCCTGTCTTTTTTTCAACTAGGTATGGTTCAAAATCATTCCCCAAGTGGCTAAGGTCAAAAACCTTTGAATAATCCTGTATTCCTTTTTTTCCCTTTTTACCCTCATACTTCACATCCAATCTAACCACATACTCTGTCAGCAGTACCTTTGGAAAATATCCCAAACACTTATCTTCTTTGATACCACCCAAATTCAAACTGCTAATCTTACTTGTACTGGTTTCTTGCAACAGGCTTCTAATTGGTCACCTTGATTCCACCTTTGTCCAAGGAATCTCTTTTACACATAGCAGCTAGTGAACTTTCTAAAGCATGATCTTGTAATAGCTTTCCATCTTACCAAAAATCTTACTAGGCCTACAGAACTTATGGAATCAAGATTCTTGCTATCTTTCTGATTTTATCTCCCACAACAATCTCCCTTGCTCTTCCACTCCAGATACACAGGCTTCCTTGTTATTTCTAAACCATCAAGCATTCTCTTGACTCATTTTATTCTCTTCTGGGAAACCACTCTTCCCAGATATATACATATTCTGCTTACTCTCTTCCTTAAGTTACTCTTAAATCATCAGTTTACCAGAGAATGGTAACTTTCTTCCTCTTTTCTAGCTTTATTCTTCTACTTGATATTTTTCCCAACTTGGCTTGTCTCCCTTTCATCTCAAAGGTAAGCTACATGAGAACAGGAACTTTACTTCTTTTGTTTACTGCTGTAAGTACATAAAATCACATAATGTGCATTTGCTGAATAAATAAATAAGTATCTGAAAAAATAAACAGCAACAAAATATGCATATTGATTTCACATTACAGATGAGAAAATTGAAGTTCTGATGAAGAGAGGTTTAATAGATGACAATTACACCTTAGTAAAATGCAGCGTCCCTGTCTCACATTAGTTACTCTTCTCCAATGCTGACTCACTATTCAACAGCTAGAGGCAGCCCATAGCCATGTTGTTGGAATGTAGTAGAATTTAGGTCATTATTTCAGTATTGTGAGCCCTTCATCTCCTGCCTTTCTATCACAAAAGCCACTTTCTTAAGTCAAAGGAAAATAATTCAGGTTCCCCCAATATTTCTTCTAACTTCTGAGCCTTTAAATGTGCTCTTCTTGTTGAGAAGCCTATCACATCACTTCCCTACCCTTTACCTATGCAACTCTTAGTGATTTCTTAAAACACAATTTATGAATCTTCTCTTCCATGAACCCTTGATTGATATTCCCTAATCCTCACCCCCAGAGACTGAATCAAATTAAATTCCACCCCTCTGATGTCATGGCACATTGTATATTTGTCATTAAAAGCACTGTTGCCTTGGTTTATTTGTCTTCCCACCAACTTCTTAATGGTGGAAGCTGTATCTTGCATATATTTTTTCATGTTTTTATTTTCAGTATCTAAAATTTCACATGCTTATGGAATAAATGGATAAGATTTTTCAAAATCCTGAAAATATGGTAAATTTAAGAAAGACAGTGAATGTTATCTCACTTTTTTTTAGATAAAACATCATATAATCATGAAAATTAATGACAAATTAAAAATCTAAGAGAGAGATTGAAGTACATTGTACTGCGAGAGTGATTATTATAACATTGATCCACTTTTGAGGCTGCTTTCTATTGTAGGTATACAGTTTTTTAAATCCATAAGAACTAACTAATTTGATTACATCAAAATGGCAGACATACTAATGAAAAATTAAATTTCTATCTCTTTTGGCATATATATTTAGTGCAATTCAAATACTTGATAGAGTTTTGTCTTCAAGTCACTAAAACGATAAATAATCAATCGCTATTATCAACATCTGTGTAAGAGAAAAGAGGAAAGTAGCGTGAGGAGAATAATTGTCAATGTAAATGAGAGCCATACAATTATGGGTGAGAGAACTGTGGAAAATATTGGGGAGATATTAGGATAAATGATCAATTTTTCTGTCCTCAGTAGATTTTTAATGTATATGGTTATGTACATGCTTATTTGAGTGAATAACCAGCTGTGCACATGAGTGTACCCAAATATGAAAGCCATATCATCAGACACAGAAAATATACACATACTAGTTATATGTCCACAAAAATGACAAAACTCTTTAAGACTTTGAAAAGATAGGACCCTAGGTGTGAAAGCTAACTATGAGACACAAGTGCATGTTCTCAAATGAATTAAACATCTTGACGTTCCTCATAGCCTTTATTCCTAAAAGGATGAGGATTCCCTCTATGAGTCAAAGAAGCCCCAAAATATTTATTTTTGAATAAATATTCAAAATGAAACCTATGAAACAATCGTGACTACCTGCTTTTCAATGCAATAAATTGAGAATATGATTAAGCTGTGTAATAGGCACTTCAGAAAATGATACCTAAAATAAATACTTCTGAAGACTTTGAAGTTGGAAAATTTAAAGCTAGAACTCTTACAAGAAGAGTACACCATGATACTCAGGAAAACAGAATAGCAAAGCCCCCATATCAGAATAAACCAATATCTATTAATGCCACACTACATTCATTTTCAACATGGAGTCATAAACATCATAAATTTTATACGTCATTTGACACTTCAGAAGATGATACTCTAAAATAAATACTTTGAAGATTTTGAAGTTGGAAATGTGACAAGAAATACAGGAACTAGACATCATGCCTCCTTAAAAAAAAATTTCTATGGTTCATTAACATTTTGTTTTAATGAGTGAAGAAAGTTGCAACTTGTATAGGGATAAGTTTTAAACTTAACTAGTAATGTAAACATTAAAAACTGTATCATTAAAAATATGTTTCAACACCTCCTAAGAAAGAATCACACTTTTCTCAATGTGTCTGAAACTATCTGATTTTTCTTCAAAAAGAAAACTTACCTTTGTTGTTGAGGCTGTTTTTTTTTCAACATCAGATTTCTTACCTAATCTGTAGTTAGGAGTCAGGTGGCACAAAAATATGTATCTTAGCTTATGTAAAATAGTCTCTCACTGAGAGAAACATGTGGAATTGAGACCACCAAAGGGACCAGGTTGTTTATTCCTGCCAACTCCTGCTCAGAGCTCGAGCATGCACTCTCTGAGTGGAAATCTACACTTGCTTGTTTTATTCAAATTTATTCAAATGAATGAAATTCAAATTTTATTTATTTTTCCATCTTTCACACTGTCTTTTCTCTTATTCAGCTCATTATTTGAATTACCACATGTTCAAAGTATAGGCTTTCTTTTTCATAGCTAGAAATACATTGTTATAGTTTATAAGCAGCTGAATAAACTAATAAGATGTTGTGCTATATACAATAATAAAAATAAAATTTTTAAGGGAAGCAAAGATCTCTTCACTGTCCTCATAGTGAGTGGATACGTCTGTATCTGTGTTTTTTTCTTGTTCTGTGTTCTAATAAATGATTATGGTCTGTAAATATTTATTTTTTAAAATTACTTTAATGTGTAAAGTTAGGAAGTATTAGACAAGTTGAGATTCTTTGCTATTTAATGGATCATCAACAAAGTTTAAATAAATTACAGGTAAAAGCCGATACCATCTCCAGACTCCTAGCTGAATTATAAAAAGATGCAAGTGCCTAATTTTGGTATTTCCCTTCATATTATTCAAAAATACATCAACTTAAGTCCCATCATCATCTATTCTAGGTTATACTGTTTTTAAAGTAGATTTTTCCCATATATATGTCAGAAACTCAGAATGTAGGATTCACTTAAATAATGTGTATCTCAATATGTACTTACATAGATATATATATGTGCCTCTGTGTGTGATTTCCAGGAAAAGTTATTTTTTGAGCAGAATAGTATTAGAAGAAACATAATGAAGTCTAACTTCTATAATTTTATTGTGAATCTTAGAAGTAGATATTTTTCAAATCAAATGCATATGCTTATTTACCACAATATGACAAGTTTCAAATATATTTTTTCCCATTCTAATTAGTATCAGGGTGTGTTGATAGATGCTTACATTATTTATAGATTAAATTATCAGCAGCAACACCTATGAAATCTGAGAAAACACTGGATTCATAATTGCAATCAGGTAATTTTCCTAAAACTACATTTTAACAATAGTGTCATAGCTCTTATGCTTATCATTCATAATGTTATCAATTTTTATTAACCATAATCAAATATGGTAATGTAACAACTTAAACGGCAGAAATGCAGACGATCATGAGAGATTACTACAAGTAACTCTATGCCAATAAAATGGACAACCTGGAGGAAATGGACAAATTCTTAGAAAACTACAACCTTCCAAGACTGAACCAGGAAGAAATAGAAAATATGAATAGACCAATCAAAAGCACTGAAATTGAAATTGTGATTAAAAATCTTCCAACAAACAAAAGCCCAGACCAGATGGCTTCACAGGCGAATTCTATCAAACATTTAGAGAAGAGCTAACACCTATCCTTCTCAAACTCTTCCAAAATATTGCAAAGAGAGGAACACTCCCCAACTCTTTCTACGAGGCCACCATCACCCTGATACCAAAACCAGACAAAGATGTCACAAAGAAAGAAAACTACAGGCCAATATCACTGATGAACATAGATGCAAAAATCCTCAACAAAATACTAGCAAACAGAATCCAACAGCGCATTAAAAGGATCATACACCATGATCAAGTGGGGTTTATTTCAGGAATGCAAGGATTCTTCAATATACACAAATCAATCAACGTGATACACCATATTAGCAAGCTGAAGGAGAAAAAACATATGATCATCTCAATAGATGCAGAGAAAGCTTTCGACAAAATTCAACACCCATTTATGATAAAAGCCCTGCAGAAAGTAGGCATAGAGGGAACTTTCCTCAACATAATAAAGGCCATATATGACAAACCCACAGCCAACATTGTCCTCAATGGTGAAAAACTGAAACCATTTCCACTAAGATCAGGAACAAGACAAGGTTGCCCACTCTCACCACTATTATTCAACATAGTTTTGGAAGTGTTAGCCACAGCAATCAGAGAAGAAAAAGAAATAAAAGGAATCCAAATTGGAAAGGAAGAAGTAAAGCTGTCACTGTTTGCAGATGACATGATACTATACATAGAGAATCCTAAAGACGTTGCCAGAAAACTCCTAGAGCTAATCAATGAATTTGTTAAAGTAGCAGGATACAAAATTAATGCACAGAAATCTCTTGCATTCCTATACACTAATGATGAAAAATCTGAGAGTGAAATTAAAAAAACACTCCCATTTACCACTGCAACAAAAAGAATAAAATATCTAAGAATAAACCTACCTAAGGAGACAAAAGACCTGTAAGCAGAAAATTTTGACACTGATGAAAGAAATTAAAGATGATACAAATAGATGGAGAGATATACCATGTTCTTGGATTGAAAGAATCAACATTGTGAAAATGACTCTACTACCCAAAGCAATCTACAGATTCAATGCAATACTCACCAAACTACCACTGGCATTTTTCACAGAACTAGAACAAAATAATTCACAATTTGTTTGGAAACACAAAAGACCCCGAATAGCCAAAGCAATCTTGAGAACGAAAAATGAAGCTGGAGGAATCGGGCTCCCTGACTTCAGACTATATTACAAAGCTACAGTAATCAAGACAGTATGGTACTGGCACAAAAACAGAAACATAGATCAATGGAACAGGATAGAAAGCCCAGAGATAAACCCACACACATATGGTCACCTTATCTTTGATAAAGGAGGCAAGTATATACAGTGGGGAAAAGACAGCCTCTTCAATAAGTGGTGCTGGGAAAACTGGACAGGTACATATAAAAGTATGAAATTAGAACACTCCCTAACACCATACACAAAAATAAACTCAAAATGGATTAAATACCTAAATGTAAGGCCAGAGAGTATCAAACTCTTAGAGGAAAACATAGGCAGAACACTGTATGACATAAATCACAGCAAGATCCTTTTTGACCCAGCTCCTAGAGAAATGGAAATCAAAACACAAATAAACAAATAGGAACTAATGAAGCTTAAAAGCTTTTGCACAGCATAGGAAACCATAAACAAGACCAAAAGACAACCCTCAGAATGGGAGAAAATATTTGCAAATGAAGCAACTGACAAAGGATTAATCTCCAAGATTTACAAGCAGCTCATGCAGTTCAATAACAAAAAAACAAACAACCCAATCCAAAAATGGGCAGAAGACCTAAACAGACATTTCTCCAAAGAAGACATACAGATTGCCAACAAGCACTTGAAAGAATGTTCAACATCATTAATCATTAGAGAAATGCAAATCAAAACTACAATGAGATATCATCTCACACCAGTCAGAATGGCCATCATCAAAAAATCTACAAACCATAAATGCTGGAGAGGGTGTGGAGAAAAGGGAACACTCTTGCACTGTTGGTGGGAATGTAAATTGATACAGCCACTATGGAGAACAGTGTGGAGGTTCCTTAAAAAACTAAAAATAGAACTACCATACGACCCAGCAATCCCACTACTGGGCATATACCCTGAGAAAACCATAATTCAAAAAGAGTCATGTACCAAAATGTTCATTGCAGCTCTATTTACAATAGCCAGGACATGGAAGCAACCTAAGTGTCCATCATCGGATGAATGGATAAAGAAGATGTGGCACATATATACAATGGAATATTACTCAGCCATAAAAAGAAACGAAATGGAGTTATTTGTAGTGAGGTGGATGGACCTAGAGTCTGTCACACAGAGTGAAGTAAGTCAGAAAGAGAAAAACAAATACAGTATGCTAACACATATATATGGAATCTAAGGAAAAAAAAAAAAAAGGTCATGAAGAACCTAGTGGCAAGACGGGAATAAAGACACAGACCTACTAGAGAATGGACTTGAGGATATGGGGAGGGGGAAGGGTAAGATGTGACAAAGAGAGAGAATGGCATGGACATATATACACTACCAAATGTAAAATAGATAGCTAGTGGGAAGCAACCGCATAGCACAGGGAGATCAGCTCTGTGCTTTGTGACCACCTAGAGGGGTGGGATAGGGAGGGTGGGAGGGTGGGAGATGCAAGAGGGAAGGCATATGGGAACACATGTATATGTATAACTGATTCACTTTGTTATAAAGCAGAAACTAAGACAGCATTGTAAAGCAATTATACTCCAATAAAGATGTTAAAAAAAACAAAACAAAAAAAAAACCCAAAAAAACAAAAAACAAAGTTGACTCTCAAATTTATGTTATTATAGCAAACTATTATGCTGTTTTTCTAACTTTTAATGTAAGCAATATGTTTGTCTTAATATATAATGGTAGATAGTTTTATAGAGATGTGAGGTTGCACAATTAGAATTACATTTGAGATTGGAAATTTTCCACACTCATTTTTACTTTGCCTCAGAATTTTAATATAGAAAATTCAGTGGAGACCAATAAATCTTTATAATTCACAAGAGTGAGTGGAAGGAGCCATTAAGAAAGTTATTACATGTGGATGTAATTGACTTAATTTGATTTAATGTTTAACCTTGGAGAATACTAATGCATAAATAAATTTTTATTTAGTCAGGTTAATACTGCATTTAAAGTATAATAAAAAAAATGGACATCTTGAAGATACATAATGCTTGAAGGAATATTTATGCCTGTTAAGTAATTGAAAACAAAATTTATTATAGCCATAAAATCAAAGATGCTTTAGGAATACCTGATAAAAATAATTTATTCTAATGTACTTAAATTTAATCCTTATCCATGTCAACAGTTTTCCATTTTTGTCCTCATAAATTTTCTTCAAATAAGTAAGATAAATGCCCACAAAATATTACAAATGTTTATTTTACTTCATGTTAATTGACACATTGAATTCATCAATAAATTTTAAATATTTATTTTAATATAACTAATAACTAGTATTATATTATAACTAGTATTATAATAACTAATACTCATAGAAAATGTTTTATTGAGAAACAAAAAAATGAGGAACATTTTTTTTTTATGACCAAAGATGAATTCATTTTAACCAAGAAAATTACATTTAATCATTGAGGAAACATTTATCAATAAAATATCTGATACTCAAATTGTGACATCATTCTCTTTAGACGTTTTATATACCCCTTCTCCCTCTATCTTATTTCTTGACCCATATCCACCCCCTCCAATACTATGAATATAATTGTTTAGCGTCTGTTGCCTTCACCACACTGTAAGTTCTAAGAATGTATGTTCTGCTATAACCACAGAACATTTTAATGTAATTTGAATAAATAAAAATTGATTAAATGACTGGTAAGATTTTTTTAATGAACAATAATAATTTCATACTCTGCTGTGTCTTAAATGAGGTGGAGAGAAGTGGATAACATGTGTTTAGATTGGTATACCAGGTATTTAGCCCAATGTCTTGAAGTCTGTAAGAACTCCAGAAATGTTTGAATTAACCCAACCTGAAGAATGTCACACATTTGCTCTACTTAATCAGGGGATACTGACCCTAACTACATTCATTAGTTTCAATGAATACCCTTATTGCTTTACCTTTTAATACTTCTATATTTGTAACTCTCCTCTGGAGATAGTGACTTTAGCCAGTCTCTCTATCTACATCTGTTTCTTGAGGTAGATGCTTTCTTGCCCCTTATCTCACCCTAAATAAGCCCCCATTGCCTGCCGTTGTTGGAGAAAGGGACTCTTTCCCTCCCTTGGTGAATTATATTCCTGGAGGCTGAACTGAATATGTGCAAGTGATTCTGAAAAAAGAATAACTAATTCTATTCAAGGTTTGTAGTAGTGAATCTAAACCATATATATTGAATAAGTAGGTTTGATTTAGTTGTTTTTGTTTGTGTTTTAACTTACACTTTATGAGTATATGAACCTTAATGCCAAAGAATCAGGTTTTCAACCCGTTCAAGTTTAATAGGCTGGATAACAGCGTCTCAAGTGAGTGCCCTCTCCTCTCTTCTTCTTCCCTTTTCTCACAACAACGCCACAAAGGACCCTCTGTCTTTTCAAAAACGTTTTTTTCTCCTGAAGTCCCAATCCGTCTTGTTTTCTTGTCCCATTATCCTCCTTTCAAAATTTAGCAAGTGCAATTCTCTTCCTGTATCTTATCATTATTGATGCCTTTATTGTCACTTATGAGTAAAGATATTCCCTCTCCTGCTTTCTCTGCTTCTGAGAAGAGAAGAACTGAAGATTTGTATCTTTGATTGAAGTACAGGGGGAATAGGAATCCCTATTTAGAGAGGGAGGGTTAGGTTTATTACTATTGTTTTTTGTCTTCCTTCTTCTGTCCCTAAGTCTGTTATTTCTTTATATAACTGGAGACAAAAGGAGAAAAAGGATAACTATATTCTGAATTTGACAGTCACCCTAGGTTTTCTGCCCCACTTCCAGTTTTGAACAAAAATCTTCTGCTGCCTTTAGCCAGCACAAATGCATTATTCATAATGGGAAAATTGAGACTCTATTGTTTAAAAACAGGAGTAAAGATTCTAGAAAAAATGGTGAAGCTAGATATTGGTGACTGGAGTTCAGGGAGTTAAAAGGATGTGTCTGGAAGAAGCGAGAAGGTTCAGTGTAATAAAGATTAAAAACAAAATTCAAGTGAGACCATTCTCAAAGATTAAAATATGTCTATAAGTGGATGGGTTAAAGCTTGTCTTAAAGGTTAGATTGTGAAGTTCCATCTTTTATGTATTTACTTTTTAATATAATAGAACTGTTTGCTTACTAAAAGTCCAACTATGCTAAAGTCTTTAAAACTTCTCCCCTTTGTAAAATAAAATTTGGATTTATTAAATTAATTCTCTAGAGAAGAAATTGAAGCTACCACATGATCCTCAATTGTTTTGCATATGAGTGTTTTGTTTGGGCTGCTCAAAGTGGTAATGAGCATACACATAGAATAGTAGTGCCTTATTCACCCACTGATGACAGATAATATTGTCCAGTCATATAAGCGTTACTTGAACATCATCCACCTGAAGACAACAGTCAAGCTAAGTCAATAAAGTTGATAGGCTTGCCAAGTTTTCCCTTTTCTAACAAGAGGAGAAACACACTCTATGTATCATAATGGTAGATTTTTGGTATCTACCTGGTATTGTGAAAATAAGCACAGCTGCCAATCAAAGTTAAAATTAAATCATCAGGGAGGGATAAAACATAACTTTACAATAAGGAAACACTTCCTCAGCCAGCTGGTCCTGATTGATATCAAGAGTAATTCCAGGGCTTCCCTGGTGGCGCAGTGGTTGAGAGTCTGCCTGCCAATGCAGGGGACACGAGTTCGAGCCCTGGTCCGGGAAGATCCCACATGCCGCGGAGCGACTAGGCCCGTGAGCCACAACTACTGAGCCTGCGCGTCTGGAGCCTGTGCTCCACAACAAGAGAGGCCGCGATAGTGAGAGGCCCGTGCACCGCGATGAAGAGTGGCCCCCGCTTGCCACAACTAGAGAAAGCCCTCGCACAGAAACGAAGACCCGACACAGCCATAAATAAATAAAAATAAATAAATAAAAATTAAAAAAAAAAAAAAGAGTAATTCCATGTTTTTCGTATTTACCTTTGATTTTATGTGACTTTAACTCTGTGATCTTTCTCCCCAAAACTGATAATCCTAGTCTATCCATGAGAAAATAATCAAATTCCAATATATGCCATCATACAAAATACCTGGGAAGCACTCCTCAAAACTGTCAAGGCTATCCAAAACAAGGAAAGTCTGAAACACTGTCAACCAGAAGGAGCCTAAAAAGAAGCATTGACTAAATGTGATGGGGTATCATGGATAGGATCTTGGAGCAGAAGAAGGACATTAGGAAAAAACTAAGTATATCTGAATAAAGTATGGACTTACTAGTATAATGTATTACTATTGGTTCATTAATTGTAATTAATAAACCAAAATATTGAAAGATATTGACAACAGGGGAAACTGGGTGTGAGATATATGGGAACTATTAAAATTATCTTCATAACTTTTTTTTTCTGTCAGTCATAGAATGTTTGATTTTAAACTTGCTGTTCTAACATTCAAATATAACATATGTGTCAAAGAAAGAACAGCTAACACACAACATCTGTCACAATTCTATTTTTTTTTTTAACACAGGGAACTATACTCAATATTATATATTAACCTATTTTTCCATTATAGAATGGAAAATAATATGTATATATTATTATTTATATATATATATATAACTGAATCACTAGAACAAAAACAAAAAACAAACAAAAAAACAGCAAAACATTATGTCTTTGAATGCATTTTCTGTATTATGTTAGATGTTAAAATTTCTTTCTTAAGTTATGGTATTCTCAAAGGCAGCAATTCAGTTCTTCTGCTTTGAAAACAGAACCATTAATGTTCTGAAATTGCTTAAAAACAATGCATAGAAATTATTTTTAGTTAGTACACTAACTTTGATTTTGTTTATCCCAGCATATTATTTTATTTCATGTAATAAAATTATTTGAGAAATGAAAAGTGGAAAACAATTATAACATTTTAACAGAGACATTATCACTATGATTTTTTTTCTTTAAGAACAGTTGGATAGTTTTGAATATGCCTTGTAAGGTCTTGGTGCACATAAAAATGTTATGCTGAAATAGATAGATAATATTAAAGTTATTAATTGCATTAAATCACCAGCAAAGAGAATAATAAAACAAAGAAAACATGAACTTTACAAGAAGGTTGACAAGATAAAAACTAGTGATTTTAATATCCTCAAATGAGGACACAATTACATACAGCCAAGATGTAACCCTCTAAAAGCTTTTCTATGACCAAAGAGAGGTCCAGGACAAAACTTAAAGCAACATAATTTTGGATGCCTACCGTTTCATGGCTTAGCCAAAAGTTTTCATGTTGCCATTTGCCATGTGATTCTTTATTTTCTGGTGCTACATTTTGCTATCTGTCAGCTCTACACAGTAATAGTTTCACCATTCCTGTACTTTGGTTCTATTTCCAGCCTCTAACTTCTGGAATCCCATTTCCATTAGCCAATCATTGGGTAATAAATTTCTATTTAGAATAATTGTTTAAAACTTATAACATACACCACATATTGGCCATTATTTGGCCTTAAAGTTATAATAAGTATGTATGAACTAGTATCCATGTATAAAAGCTATTGAATATGATTTAATACCTAAAAATGGGTTTTCCCAAATGCATGTATTGACCTTCGAGTTTTGTAGGTTTTTACCTCCATTATATCTCACCAATCCATGCCCTTTCTCTTAACACCCCCTGTATTAAATCTTATCTAGTCCAGGTCTGTATAAATTTTCCCCTTGATTACTACAATAGTCTCCCTGTCTGCAATCTCCCTTCTTTCTAATCCATATATACATTTATCTCACTCCCCAGATTTTAAATGGCTAATTCTTTGAAATAGCTCTTTCCAAAGTGTTCTGTGGTGCTCAAGTTCCATAAAATATTAATATGGCTTAACCTTTGTGCAACTCTCCCTCTTGAAAAATAAATAAATATAACAAAAGTTAAATATTATCTCAAAGATAAATGTATTTGGGAGAATAGAGCTAAAAAAATTAAGTTCATTTTATTTCTTTTCATATCCTGTCTTATTTTTAAGTGCAATACGAATCTCTAAAGGGAGGCAGTGAATGCAGCATTGTCTTCAAATTGATCATCTCTATTTTGATCTCATGATAAAAGTATTTCATGAAACACACCTCATTAGATGCAGCTTAAAAGATAGTTTCTAATCTCTTTAATATGTCATTCAAAAGATTTTCAGTCTCTACTCTCAACATACCTCCATAGACATCTAAGTGCACTGGATCGTTTCCTCCTATCTGAACATAGCATCCACTTTTCTCTGACTCTTTCATTTTTTCCCCTTGAAACTTTATTAGTTCCCTTATTCATCAAGAAATGCTCTTATCGTGCTTCCAGGTGAAGCTTACATATTACTTGATTGTCAATACTTTAAAATGTTTCCAATACTATGTGCAAAACATTTTATTATAATTTTGGTGTCGATAATTGCTATTTCTCTTTGAGTTCATTTTCATATATGTTTTCTATTTGTGATTTTTTTCTCTCTTGAATTGAATAAAAATATGTTTTGTCTATTTTTCTTTTTTATTGTTTTTTGTAGAAGTGCTTTGAAAATTGGTTATCATTCCTTTGTATGTTATACAAGTTAAATAATTTCTCCAAGCGTGTGGCTAGTACTTAAATGTGTTTATGTAATTTTCCCTCATAAAGATCATTAAAATATTTCTGTTGTCCTTTTCCCTTTAAGACATCTGGAACTCATGGCTTGCTTAAGAATGCAACCCCTCAAATCATATAAAAGTATATATATAAGTATTATATAGAAGCCCTCCACTAATTTTTCTTCTGTTAATAGTTTTGCTTTTTATGCTTAACATTTTAACTTATCTGAATTTTATGACATCAGGTAGTGACCTGAGTTATTTTATTTTGTTTTATTTTTTACTTTTCAATATCTTTTTTTAATTAAAAAATTTTTATTGAAGTATAGTTTATTTACAATATTACATTAGTTTCAGGTGTATAGCATAGTAATCAGTATTTTTATAGATTATACTCCATTAAAAGTTACTATAAGATAATGGCTATAAATCATGTACTATACAATATACTGAGTTATTTTTAACATAAAGCAAGTTGTTCCAAGATCATTTGTTGAATAATCTGAACTTTTGTCACTGATTTGATGTGCCTACTTGGGATTTATTTTATATTTATCCTGCTTGGGGTTCACTGAGATTTTTTGGATCTGTAGATTAAGTACTTGTCAAATTTGGGGACATTTTAAGCACTGTTTCTTTATTTTCTCTGTCTCATTCTCTCTCACATTGCCTTCTGAGATTCCAATTTCAGTAAGGTAGATTATTTGATATTTTCCTACATGTTATTGAGGCTCTTTAATTTTTCAAAATTATTTTCCTTTCTGATCGTCACTGATGCTTTCTTTTGCCAACTCCAATCACCTGCCTCACTTATTTTAGATATTGTGCTTTTCTAGAATTTTTTTTTTTTTTCTGTTAGATTCCATTTCTCAAATCTCTTCATGCATTGAGATTATAATTTACTTTAATTCCCTAAACATATTATAATAGCTTATTTAAAGGCATCCTCTCCTATTCAAACATCTGGGTCACTTTATAGCCCTTTTCTATTGACTGCTTTTTTTCATGATTTCTTGGCATATTTTTCTTCTTTGCATATTTACAAATACTTAAATGTATGATGGGCATTGTATTTGTGTAATAAGGAGTATACATCATGTTGCCTTCTTTTAAAGAGTGTTCTGTCAAGCAGTTATTTTACTGGTAGCCTGTCTTGATATCATTGGGCGTAGAGTATCTCTTACTCTACTGTGGTTCTTACTCCTAAGATGTGATCTTTCTGGTGCCTCAGAGGAATGCCAGGTACTACAATCACTCCTGCTCTGGTTGAACCAAAACTCCAATGGCAGTGCTCCCAGTCCTATGTGACCACAAGAATCTCTGCTCTTAGCTCTGAGGCAGCCACTCTCTGCTAGGCCTCCTGAAGTCTCAGCCTGCACATGTGCAGCCCAAACTTGAGCCAAGGATCTATAGAGAATCATCCCACATACTTCTCAACACAACACTTCCCACCCACACCTCTAGATTCAGCCTTCCTTTCCAGTGCCCTAGCCCATAAATTTTACTGTTTTACTAGCCCAAACTCCAGTTTATATCCCCTCAGTTTAATGGGGCCAAAGTGCTTAAGCTCCACCTTAAACTCCACAGTTGAAAAATTACCCTTAGGCAGAGAGCTAGAGCACAGCTCATCTTGTATGTTTTCCTTCCAAAAGAGACTGCAGTCCAGCACTGTCTATTGCCCACATCTGAAAATAGTTACCTTGAGCATTTGGTCTGATTTTATACCTAAGAGGTCAAGTCTGATAACATCTCCTTTGCCATGACTACAGCCTGTCACTGATTTGAACAGCCAACTTATTATGATTGGGTTCCCTTGTACACATAATTCCATCATTTTCTCTCTATTCTAGCTTCTTGTCTAACTATGCCTGGGCCTATTTTAATTACTTTACTCTCACAGCATTTTATACATATATTGGTGTATGTATCACTTTATTCTTTTTCAAAATTACCTTGGCTAACTTCAGATGAACTGAAAAATCAGCTTAACTCTATAATAAAGTATGGTGGAATACTGAAATTGACATCAGTATACTATTAAACTTTTTATTCAAGAAAATGGTGTAATTCTCTTTATATTCAGTTATTCTCTTATGATTGTGTGTGTTGTATGTGTGTGTATTTAAATATACATTTTATATATTTTAAGTAGGCTTATTATTTTAAGTAGGCTTATTATTTAAGTAGGCTATTTTATATATTTGTAATATATTTTATATATTTTAAGTAGGCTTATTATTTAAGTAGGTTATTTTATATATTTGTAGTATTTTAAGACCATATTAATTGTATTTTATTTTATCTTAAGAATTTAATTTTTGAATGTTTTGAACTGTCCATAACATTGTCTAGACCAGGAACATTTGTGGGAAATAGTTTTGGAGAAAATGTCTCTATATCTACTATGTAAATTGGTTTTCTAGGGTTAGTGTTATCAAATTATATCATCCTTGAAAATTGTTATTTTCGTCTGAGTTATCAGATATATTTACCTAGAGTTGGTTAAAATTTTCATTTATGAGTGTTTTGATTTTCTGTGATTCTGCCATTATTTCTGGCTTTTTATTTCTCTCAGATAGCACACACCTTTCCTCTGTTGCTGACTTCAGCTGTATTTTCAGTTGTTTTTAAAACTTAAGTATAATGTGTGTTCTAGTTTTCTGGTAGATATTAATTCAACAAATTTAATGAGTAGTGCATTTTATCAAATAGTTTTTGTTTTCAGGATCTACTGAGGTGGTTTTGTGATACATGTTTGTTTTAAAATCTACCAATGTGATCTGTTACATATATGGACTTCCTAATGATTAAACATTCATGCAATCTTGTCATAATCCAAACTTAGCATGATATATTGTTTTCCAAATACAAAGTTGAATAAATGAGATTTAGCTTATACTTGCCTTCTCTTGTTCTGCCCTTTGTAGTTGGAATCCAATTATACTAAACTCAAAATGAAATAGAAGGTTTTCCATATTTGTTTTTACTGAAAGAGAAAATTTTTTATAACATTTGACCTCTCTGGTCCTTAAATGGTTGCAGAATTCATAAGTTAAATTATCTAGGTTTGGTATGTTCATATAATGTAAATATTTAAGAAAAATTTTCTTTTATTCAATTATTTTTTGATTAATTGGGTTTTCTTTTAAGTAATACTTCCTGCATACTAATTTCTTAGATTATTAGCCATTTTTATTAAATTTTAAAATTTATCTGAATTATTTCATAACTTTCTCCAAAATAAATGGCTAAACAAATGATTAAATATACCTCTTCCCACTGGTCATCATATAACATTTATTCTGTTTTCTCTTTTATGTTTTCTATTTCTATCTTCTCTGATAATATTTTTTTTTTTCTTCACCATACTTGCTAATTGTTTTCCTGTTTTTATCCATCTTATTAAGATACTGGCTTCTATTTTTTATTGATTTTTTAAATTTGTTTCTGTAAGCTGTTTTTATCTTTACTGATTTTTTTTTCAATTTTATTTGGTTTTATTTTCTCATTCTTTTTCCAATTATTTAATATTAGAACTTAAAATTTGTTAATATTCACTATTATCATTATTTTTTTTAATCTTATTTTTAATAAATATATACAAGACTACATTTACCTCAAATTTTAAAGGTACATTTACATTTACCTTTAATATGTGTGACATTTTAAATTCCATATATAAGCATTCTAAAAGCAATTTATTTGTATTTATTTTTAAATAATTTTTACTGTCATCTGTGATTTCTTCTTAGTTCAATAATTATTTAAACTATATATTTAAAATTTTTTAGGGGATGAACATTTTAGCTATATTTTCTTCTTAATTTCTAGTGTTTTCACACTGTGATCAGAGAATGTGCTTAGTGTCATTTATTTGTTATGTAATACAAAGCAGTTCTTAATGAAATTGTAAACTTGAGTGAGAAGACATAATTTTGGTTGGTCCAAAGTTCTTTATATATTTATTAAATCAATCTCCCAAATGATATGATGCAACTTGTCTATATATTCTTTTTTCTTCTTATTTTATTAGTTTTGGGGAGAAACATTTTTAAACATCCCACTTTGTGGTCTTAATGTTTTAAAATTCTAGAAATTTTGGTGTTATCCATTTTTAATTATTTTAGCTGCTTTCATGTTTATGATTTCCCCAGAGAGATTGTTTTTATTCTTCTTTGTCTTCGTTAATGGTTCTTGCCATAAATTCTGTGCGTCTGATAGTAGAGATACTAGCATCTCTTTATTTTGTTACTATTTGCCTCATAAATCCTTTTCCATTTCTGTAATTTCAACTTTTTAATGTCCTTTTGCTTTACATGTATCTCAGTAACTACATTAATCAACAATTGGCATAGCCATGTGTTTGTGTATGTGTAGATATTGGTCTAGGTATAGATGTAGGTTAAGTTTTGGGTGTAGTTGCAAGTGCATGTCTAGTTCTATTTTTAGGTCTATGTCTATACCCATATTTGTTCTAATTTACTCTGTTGAATATAATATTTTTAATCATTCTTGATGTTCTATTTTGTTTTTTTTATTTACCATGACTTTTGTAATTAAAAAAAAAATTCCTGCCTTCTGTTGAATGGATCAAATTCATTTGATTTTTTTTTTTTGGTGCGGAATGGGAGAAGGCTAAGTTCTTTACTTTTTAGGATGCTATATATATCTATTCTAGTGATTTTAGATTTAAGTTTAGCATTTCACGACATATCTTTAACTTTTTTATATCAGTGTATACATTTATAATTTTTTATATTTTCTCCCAAGATATGATAGCAATATATGTCTAATTTCATTTTTATCGCCCAAATTCAATTTCTAAGACTTCCATGGGATTTTATGTGCTATTATTTATTATAAAAGGCATACTATTATTTAATAATTATTTATGTTGTCACAATTAATCATCTTTACTGGCATTTTGATGTTCATTTTGTATAATCTTTTGTAATCTAAGTTATTTAAACTTGTACTTGAGTACATCCTAGAGAAATTCTTTCAGAATGGGTCTCTCATATAGTTTTTGAAAGCTTTCATGTCTAACTCCTTGTACAAGATACTTTAGTTCTCCTTGTATTAGTTTTCAAACCTATAGGATGGGAATAAAACAGTTGTAGATCAAATATGTAGATCACTTTAAAAAATACCTGGTACATTATACATGCTTAATATAGGTTCGCTGTTATTATCATTACTATTTTAAAATTTTAATTATTATTATAAATATAGTCAGAAGCCTGATAACTGGAGGAAAATTTTGTTTGTAAACATTTACCATTTAGAAAAAGAAAAAAAAAAAAATTCTGGGCTGAAATACCAACAATGGCTTTTATATTTTAGGAATATTTTTTTCCTAAAACCTGAATATTTAAAGCATGCTGAATTACCACTAAAGATTTAACTGTTATTTAAAACATTTTTTTTTTTTCTAGAAGATGTTTCCCTTTGGAATTTTATACCATCATAAATAACATTGATCAGTATGATTATATTTAGTTTAGTTATATATGTATTTTGATGTTTGATAAGGGCCAAAACAGAATTTGTTTCCAATCATTAATGATGAAGTGTGAATATCTTCAATGGGATCAATGTCCTACCAAACCTGTGACATACCTAACCATTGTATCTTCACAATGTCCCTACAAGGAAAGTGAAAGAAGGTGAATTCTGTGGCTGGTAAATTACCTAGGTTATTAATCCTAACTTCTTGTGTCCCCCCAACCGTTCCATATACATCTTATCTTCTGAATTTTGTCAGAGTTATTTACCTGGTGGGGTAGGCCAAACCTTCGTTGCTGAAGGTTTTGAGTCCTTACTGCTCCTGTATTGAATGGGTTGTCACAATTCTCCACTGATCTTTATTCCTGGATATAAGATTGCTAAGTGGCACCTCAGTCAGTCTCCTTGTTTCCAGACATAGTTCTCATTAACCACATTTTACAAGCAACCCAGTTTTTCCTTAGTAACTGGGACTAATCACCCTGACCAATAGAGTAACCTCTTGCCTATTGATTCAGTGACATTAGAAGCCTTAGTTGGTCAGGGGAAAATTTACATTTGAAAATAAGATTGCCAAACTTTTATTGTCCAAAATTTTAATAATTGTAAGCAAAAATTCCACGTATTATTAGTGTAATAAATGCAGAGACCACACATGTCAAGCTCATCCATAAAACAGATCTATGATTTTACCTTTCCTGGTAGTTGGTCATAGGTTCCTCCTCATGAGGTCTGTGGTACATATAGACTGAGACAATCATCAATGATCCCTGCCTTCTGATAACTATACTCTTGTATATCACCCTCTCCTTGAGTATGGAAATGACCTGTGACTTGATTCTAACCAATACAATATAGAAAAGATTATGCATCAACACTCCAGTATTTATGTTATGTTATATAAGATGCCATCTTCCAATTAGAATTTAGAGTTCTTCTGTGCTGACTTGATGAAGAAAGCAACCGTAGTGAGGAGGCCCATGTGGGAAAGAACTGAGATGACCTGTAAAACTTGTGGGTGGCCTTTAAGAGTTGAGGGTGTCCTCTAAGACTTGAGGACCTGGGAGATGAGGGCATCATATAGATGAAAGTTACCAAGAAGCCACAGTTCTACAAACACATGGAAGTGAATTTTGGCAACACCCTGAGTCGGCTTGAATGCAGATTCTTCCCTAGTTGAGCCTTGAGACAATAAGGTAGCCTGACCAACACCTTAACTGCAATTTTCTAAGACCCTGATCAGAGGACCCAAGCCATGTTTTGACTCTTGATACATGGGAATTGGATTGTTTAAAGCTGATACATTTGTGGTTGTTACTAACAATAGAAAATTAACGTAAGGTCCCAGGTACTGGTTGAGGTAGAAGTGATAAAACAGCAGAAATAGTTACCAGGGAGTGTGAGCCACATGTGTATGCAATTTCCTTCTGAAACTACTGAGGCCCATTCTCATATATACCATTTCTATATAATAATAGAATGTTAACAAACACACCATCCATTATGATTTTGTAAATCATAATGGGGTAGTAAGAACATAGTTGTCTCCTAGTCAGCATTCAGTCTCTTCTATGACCCAATAGCAAACCAGGCGATGGTTCTCAAATAGAGAATGTTTCTTGGAAGAAGAATTATGTTTTTGCTCACAAAGTCTTTCTGGGCTATAATTCTCTGATTGTGCTGGCCACAGGCTCCCTGTAGTATTCCTATCAGCCACAGAAACTTCTACCACTATTTGATCTTCTGAGTAATATGATTCCCAGAGCAGAACAGCTTGTTCAACAGCTTGAACCTGCAGCAGACCTCTCTCTTGCCCTGGGTTTCATCCAAAGCTGGTAAACTTGTGAGATTATTGGCAAATTCATGCGTAAAGAACACCTAAATTTTGTGTTATATCTCCAACAAAAGGGAAAATCAAACTTTGTGCCTTTTTCTTAGTGACAGGTGGTACAAGGTAAATCACTTAAGGTCTTTCACTTTAAAGGTAATTTCTTAACATGCTCCAACTACTATACCCCTCTAGAATTTCATCAATGTGACATACCCCTTAAATTTTGCAGGATTTTTCTCCTATCCTCTGGCAAGTAAGACATCTAACACACTTACTGTTATCTACCCACCCGATCCAATGACCATAATATCACAGATGTCATGGAAATATGCAGTGTTTTATGGGATATCGAGGTGATCAAAGTTCTTGCAAACTGAAGGGAGGATAATTTTCATTTGTCTGTGGTAAGACATTGAAGTGATGTTGATGCTTCTGTTAGGAGAAGGTAAACAAGCTCTGATTTCCCTAATAATGTTGATTGAGAAAAAATATTATGCCAAATTGATAGCTGCATACTAAGTGTCAGGGGCTTTGTTGATTTTCCTTCTGTAAAAATATCACACCTGGAATGTCAGCTACAATTATCATCATTACCTGATTGCGTTGGTGGTCATCTAGTTATTATTCAAGATCCATCTGGAATTTGTATCTATCAAATGAATTAATTAATCTGGGATATAATAGAATCTTTATCCTTTCATATTTTAAGTTTTCAATGTGGCATTAATATCTGCAAATTCTTTCTGAATACAGTAGAGCTTTAGATTTACTAAAATGTCAGGTGGGTGGTGGTAGTCCAGGTGACACATTCTTCCTTATAGACCTGACTTTGTGGGTCAGGAAACCAGTAGGAAAATTGTAAATTGGGACAGTTTCTGAATACAACTTTTTCAACTATCCTGTCTGGGACTGAGGAAAACACTGCAGGTTGAATCCATCAGCCCAGTAAACACACCAGGATATGGACTTTGGCAAGTACACAGTTTATTACTTGGTTTTCAGAGGCTTCCTTTCTTTCTTGTGGATATGGTAGTTTTTAAGTGTTGTGAGGTGCTTGCTTAAATTCAGGGAGAGCATTTAAAAACTACTTAAATGTTTTGATACTTTTCATTTTCTAGTGTCTAGGGCTTAATGTCTGGGGAAAACATGGATAAAAATTTCCATTTCAGATTTGTAGCAGTTTTTTAGGGTCATTTCTAAAAAAAACAGTCTTATAGTTGGTGAAAAAGCTCTGAATCTCTGAAATAATTTAAATTAAGTAACTTCAGGAGAGAGCATAAAAATCCCACTGTGATGATTAAACTCAAATTGCTCACAAAAGAAATCACTTTTTCTGATTAAATAGACCAAATAATAACTTAGTGGACTATCCAATTCACACCTTATAATAAACTTGTTTCTTCCAGAGATGTTTTTAGGTAACTAAAATCTACTGATCACTCCTCCATTCCCATGATCATAATAGGGACCAGCAAATTTTTTGTATAAAGGGCAAGATAGTAAACATTTTTTTGGCTCCAGGAGGCAAAATACTCGACTTTGCTGTGGTGGCAAGAAAGTAGCCATAGACAATACATAATCTATTGCTGTGGTGGCAAGAAAGTAGCCATTGACAATACATAATCTAACAGGTGTGGCTGTGTTCCAATAAAACCTTATTTACCAAAACAAGTGGAAAGCTTGATTGGACAACTGTCAGTGGTATATGACAATAGAACCATATTGTCTTGGATTCTTAAGTACCATCATCTAGTACAGTATTGCCATTGACTTCAAAGAGCTCAATTTGTGTCATCAGAACCTATAGTTTACTTACCAGAGAATTTTAAAAGTATGCTATTTGTCTCCTTGTCAGTAAATTTCTTGATGGAGAAAAGAATGTTCCCTAGGCCATCCAATAGTTATGGTTAAACAGGTTGGCCATGGTAGATGGGCTGTATCATTCCATATAAGCATTTATATGAAATGATATAGATAATATGGAATGATATATTCATAAGCAGTTTTCTTTCTTCTACAATATGACTGGGAAATGTTGGCATTACAGATTCTAGGTTTTCTATTAATTCAGACTTCCATTAGTCCATAATAGATGTTACAGCCACTCCTCTGAATCCTCTGAAACCACTTAAATTCATTTTACCCAGGTCAACCTTAATCTGATACCTTCTGAATCTTTTACTACTAGTTTTTTCCCGGGTACCTGTCTATACAAATTAGCACATTATTGTAATATTTTTGGTGTGTGGTATATCTTCTCAAAGCAGAACTTGCATTATTTAATCATTAATATGTCAATTTCCAACTGCATTTCATATTAGAAGCACTTTCAGAATTTTATAGCATTTTATACTGCATGAATCTTTCTAAGTTGCCTTTCTTCCAAGATTTTCCCTTTTTTTGTGTGTTGAGGATTTTCAGGATCTAAATGTGGTTTATTTGTCAACCATTATCCTCATGACCTCAAACACAATTTTTCTTATTCTGAATTTAATGTTTTAAAAAATATTTTACTTTTGTAATTTCAAACATTTAAAAAATACTTTTAATTTAAAATAGATATATGTATGGATTAGGCATTTAAAAATTTAACAGGAAAGCAACAAATGTATTATTTGTTTTGTTTATATTTTATATATCTATTTATTATTTAAAGTAGGTATACTTTTTCAAGCAAAATGTTGCACTGTACTGATACGCATCTAGTTCATAAAGTTCTCTTTTTATTTCACAAATACTATTGGTTACATTTCCACATCTGGTATTTTTTTTGGAAATTGACTTAAGATCTTAAGTGACAAAGCAAATTTAAATGTATGTTTTATTTATTTCCACAAACCATCTTATGAGAAACTTTATTAATGGGAATTCTGTTTTACAGGCAAATTAATTGAGATTCAGAATTCAGTGATGGATGGAGTCTCAAATATATATACAAATATATATACTTTTTCCCTGGCTCATAATTTATTTCTCTTTTTTTATTGTTCTGTCTTACCAATGTGTGTATGTGTGTGTGTGTGTTTCAATACTCCTGATAAAAAGCCTTACTTCAGTTATCTTACAAAAGAAAATTGTACCCACAAGCAACATTAATAACGTTATTCATTTTTCTTGTTTCTAAATAATAGCACCTGGTGCTTGAACTTTATCCATTATGTTTCCTGCATCTGAGCCTCTCTTTTGGGGATAATTGGAAGATTTGAAAATTAGTGTGTTTAAAATAACCAGACATTTATTTTGAACACTAGTTTACTCTTCCATACCAATATATGATGATGATGTTTCATTATCTAGTGTTATAATAATACAAAGTTGATTTTTAAAATTAATTAATTTATTTAAATGTTTTCCCTTTTCTTTCTTTCTTTCTTTTTTTTTAATAATAAAACATTAACTGTGAGTGGAGGACTTTTGAGATTAAATACATATGTAATATTGTATTTTATTTTCTGAGAATTTTTGGTCAGTTTTTGATCTTTGATATTGTTTGTAATAATGCATTTATGTTTTTAAAATCGAAATAAATGTGCTTCATATAAAATACTTAAGCAATGTACAAAAGGAGGAAAATAACAAATTTTTAACTTTTCACTAAGAAATATTTTTAAAAATTAAAATAAATATTTCCCAAATGAAAACATAATATAAAGTGATATACATTTTCTGCAGTGTATACTAAATTTGCATTGCTAAAACAGTTTTTTTTTTTTTTTCACTTAAATAAAGGCGTCTTTCACTACTTTCAGGTCTTGCCCAAGAACTATGCATAGGTAATTATTTCATTTGATATTGTAGAAATGTTTTTAAAATTATTCTCTCAAAACAAAAGCTAACTCATCTCTCAAGAGAAACAAAACATTTCTTGCAAATTTATCTTGCCATTTTAGTTCTACTCTTAGTCACTGACATTAAAGAAATAATAATATTGCTGGGATCTAGTCTTAGCATCCCTTGTTTGAAATAAATGTATCAAAATATCTGTTTAAATTATTTTAAAGTATTTACTGCAGTATATTTAGTCTACTCTTTAGTATTTTCACAATGTACAGAAATGCACTGTGAGAGAATGCCTGAGAGTATTTATTCTGGTTATAGTAGTTACGTATGCTTTTTTTCTCCTGAGCTCTGGAAGCTATTCAAAATTCAACAATAGCAAATCACAAACATTTACCAACTACCCTTTGTGTGCCAGGCACTCTGTTAGGTTCTGAGATATAAATTCCTTTACCAAAAATATATTCTTGTGTTCTATGAAAAAAAAAATTAAATTAAATTAAATAATTTATTCCACAAATAGTTATTGGACTCCTAAAATATTCTGTATGCCAGAGATATATTTAAATCATACTAGGGAGTTAACATATCAGGGTAAACCACAACCCTCCAAGCTATGAAGAGTAAAAGATATCTTTCTGAAAGAAGTGATATTTAAACTGATCTCTGAAGGAGTAAAGTTATTCAAGAGAATGTCAATGTGTTGTGAAAGTTTCAGGTAAAGAAAAAATATGTGTGTGAAAGCGTAGAGGAAAGAAGTGTGATATATTGTAGGAAGTGGAATTAATTGGTATGCCTAGAATTAAAGATTGAGTTGAAGGGTATTAAAAGTTGAAGAAAGTATCAGATCAGATAGGAACTTATAACACATGATAAGTTATTTGAACCAGGGAGACAGTGAAGCCTGGGGGCTGCTTGGCAATGTGCAGAATTTATGATGTAATAGCTTTGGATTGGCGCATAGATAGGCATCTTAAAGTGAAAACAGATGGGTAACTTGGGGGGTTTTAGCTTTTTTAAAGTTAATTCACAGTCTAATCTTCCAGAAGTAACTATGTCCTAGTCCACGAGCTGTTATTTCTGCCCAATCTCAATATTGTTTAGCACAAAAATAGGAAAATATGCTTTGCCTTAGGTTGTTTGGAACAGGGAAAGTAAATGATGTTTAGGCCAGAATTGTTTAGCACAGGGATAGGAACGCATGTTGGCCACTTCTCTGCAATTAAGAAATGAAAGTGAAAACTAAATAAAGCCACAAGAAAAGACACTAATGCCTTGGCAAAAGCAGTTTCGTTAGATGGGTGGTTGGAGAAGTAAGACTGCAATGCATTGAGGAGCATTAAGGGTCAGGGATTAAGATGAGTTCAGACAATACCTTCAAGACATATGATTGTGAAAAGAAGTAGAGAGGAATAGCTATGGCTTTAGTAATTCATGAGGTTTTTAACTGAAAAGACCACAAACTGTAAAGAAATAAAAAGGCAATTTATTTGGGGTCTTAGAATTGCAAATCAAGAATCACAGATTCTGGAAGGAACCAGAATAATGTACCACCACAGAGCACATCACCTGGGGGCAGTATTCCAACCACAAATAAAGACATAGCCAGGTGGAGCACAGGGAAAGGAGGTGTCAAAAGTGAAATTAAATCATGGGTCTGTTTTATTTGAGTAGCCTAGAAGACGTCCTTGTTGGAATACAAAAGGCTTATCATAAGAATATGTTTTGCTAAAAATAGAACTACCATACGACCCAGCAATCCCACTACTGGGCATATACCCTGAGAAAACCATAATTCAAAAAGAATCATGTACCAAAATGTTCATTGCAGCTCTATTTACAATAGCCAGGACATGGAAGCAACCTAAGTGTCCACTGACAGATGAAAGGATAAAGAAGATGTGGCACATATATATAATGGAATATTACTGAGCCCTAAAAAGAAACAAAATTGAGTTATTTATAGTGAGTTCGATGGATTTAGAGAGTGTCATACATAGTGAAGTAAGCCAGAAAGAGAAAAACAAATACCATATGCTAACACATATATATGGAATCTTAAAAAAAAAAAAAAAATGGTCATGAAGAACCTAGGGGCAGGACAGGAATAAAGACGCAGACCTACTAGGGAATGGACTTGAGGACACAGGGAGGGGGAAGGGTAAGCTGGGACGAAGTGAGAGAGTGGCATGGACTTATATACACTACCAAACGTAAAATAGATAGCTAGTGGGAAGCAACCGCATAGCACAGGGAGTTCAGCTCTGTGCTTTGTGACCACCTAGAGGGGTGGGATAGGGAGGGTGGGAGGGAGGGAGATGCAAGAGGGAAGAGATATGGGAACACATGTATATGTATAACTGATTCACTTTGTTATAAAGCAGAAACTAACACACCATTGTAAGGCAATTATACTCTAATAAAGATGTTAATATAAATTAATTAATTAATTAATTAACAAATAAAAAAAAAAGAATATGTTTTGCTGTTACACAGTGAGGTAAAGGTAGGTGTTTGGAAGCTGAATCCAATGTTTCCAGGTAATTGCAGGGTCCCGTTGGAACAAATATTTCTAGAGAATTGTTGTGAGGGTGGGGGATGGGTGTGTTTCTGGTTCTATTGATCAAACAAGGAAAGGGAGCTGTGCATTCGAGTAAATTAACAGGGTATGCTGGGAGAGCAGATGAATTCTGAAAAAGACATAGTGGAGGTATGACAGCAAGATTGAAGGCAGCCAAGGATCCCAGTATTCAGTGAGTGATCTGGGGCACTGATGGAGTATCCAACCATCTGTTAGATTTCCTCCAGTGACTAGTCTTCAGGAAATGCAGACAAAGGCATTATTTTTCCCAGGCATATGGGGTCTGGATGGATATTAAGAGAGATAATAATAACATAAATCTAGTGAAAGAACTATCCTAAGGAAATTCAGCCATTTTAATATAAAGGGGAGTAAGGATGGTTCCTGGTCTTGGTTAGTGAAATAATCCCAAGCAGAACAGATGAATTAAATGGCCAAGAATTGGAGCCAGGGGCTTATTCACAGCAGAGTTAAGACAAGATCAATGGTCTTCATAGAATTACCACCAAAAGAGGATGCCCACTGCATGTCGTAGGGAAAAGAGCATTTTAACAGAAGATGCCCACTGTATGTCATAGGACAAGGAGCATTAATAAACCTGTAGCTACAAGGAGGAGTCCCAGAACTTCAATTATCCAGTCTCTCATAGGCAAACTCAAAGGACTAAAAGACCAGAGTCACTTCCTCTAAACTTTCATTCCAGGTATAAATCCATTCACAAAAATTTTCACTCTTTGAAAAGTTTGTCTATAAAAAGGAGTATAAGAAGGAGAGTGGCAAGTTGATGTATCATCAGTTATTATATAATGAAGAAGATATAGCAGCTCCATGATGACAGCAATTAGAACAAAGGTAATGAGAGAGCTTTAATCAGTAGGGATCATGCAGAGTACCGGCCTGGTCCAGAGTCTTGGAAGAGCCGTCTGCATCAGGTGCCATCTGCTTCACTTCTTGGTCAGCTTCAGCTTTAGATCTCTAGCTGTTTCAGAGGCCCACTCAGGTAAGGAAGCCTTTTTTTTTTTAATGGGAAATGTCTAAGATGCAATGCTTTTATGTTTAGCAGCACAGAGGTTGGTTGAAAGTACCTGATAAGGTCTCTTCCATCTGGGCTGTAAGGAGTCCTTTACAAGATATATTTTCCAATACACAGAGTCCCCTGGTTGTAAATTGTGGTGTTTTATATGAAGGCCTCCTGGGAGCCCACTGTGGAAAGACTTCTCAACCAAGTGCTCATTTTTCTTTACAGCCTTAATGAGATTTTAACAATAAAGTAAAGGTCTCCATTGACTAAAAGGAGCTCATCTAACCCTCAGTCAAAAATCATGGGTTTCTAGTAATTTTTTTTAAAGGTGACAGTTTGCTTTCCAAAGTGTGTAGATCTTAAGCTTAATAGAACTATGAGTAGCAATTTAGGCCAAAAAAGACGGAAGGCCTCAGAGAGTTTTGCCAATTGAGTTTTGATAATGACATTGGTTCTTTCCACTAGACCAGAAGATTGAGGCTGATAGGCACAGTGGAAATGTTGTAGAATAGGCCAGATTTCACAAACATCATTTGAAATTTGTCCAGTGAAGTGGGTACCTTTAACATTATGTAACTACAAGGGAATTCCCCAAGTAGGGATAATCCTTTCCAACCATATTTTGGTCACTGCAAGGGCAGTGGCTCATCTGCTAGGAAAGGATTCCACACAATGGGAATACATGCAAACCATCATCAGAACATATTTGTATCCTTGAAAGGAAGACAGCTGGATAAAATCCAGTTGCCAGATAGCAAAGGGACCTGGAAGCCAAGGAAAGTGACCTTGAGGAATATGAATAAGCTTTTCTGGGTTATACTTAGGTCAGATCTGACACCTCTGACATATTTTGGCTGCTACTGTGGGAGAAGGTTTCCAAAAGTATTTTTTTCCCCAGCTGTCATTTTATCAGTACTCTCAGTATGGTTTCTTGAGTGACTGCAGAAAGAGCAGAATGGCTCTTTTATCCCTATGAAAGTCTAGTATTTTACCTTGGTTTGAACAAATTGGAGCTTATCCCTTGAGACTTTATGTCTATTGTGTGCTAGTAAGTGAGGAGGTGTAGGCTATCCCTGAGGTATAACAAAAGTTTGTCAACATATTGGAGTAAAGTAGAGCTGTGGGCAAAATTTACATTGGCCAAGTCTTGTTTCAATATCTGTGAAAAATAAGTGGGGCTTTCCATGTAGCCCTGAGGCATAAAGTAAAGTGACATCCTACCCACATAAAGGTAAACAAGCAAATACTGATTATATGGATGTATAGAAATGCTGAAGAAAGTACTACATAAATGTTTGACTGTAAAGGCCTATGTGTTTGGAGGGATTAACTTGAAAATGGTATGATGGTTGCGGACCACAGGGAGATGTGGTATGACTATATTTTTTGTGGTTCAAAAATCTTGAACAAAACGCCAAACTCGATCATGAAGCTTGTGTACGGGAAGGACTGATGTGTTACAGGGACTGGGTAATGAAATTATGAGGCCCTTTTGGAGGTGTGCCTTGGCAACAGGACAAATTTCTTCTAGGGCCTCAGGTCTGAGAAGTGAGGCAAAGGTTTATTAGGGTCCACCTGGATCTTAATTGGTGGGGCTGAATAAATGTGTCCTATGTCATTTGAAGAGGTGAACCATAGGTTAGGAGGAACAGAATCTAGGAACTCCTTGTGATTGGGAATTGACAAGACAGCAGCAAGGATGGGGATCTCAATATTAGGACTAGAGTTAGAAGTAGACCTCAAGGGGTCAAGGACTTGTAAGTGTATTTCCCCTTTTGGGGAAAAGGAAATAATAGCTTGTAATATTTGCAGGAGGTCTCAGCCCAAAAAGTACAGAAAGAAGAAGGAACTGGTGAGTTCCCTGAAAAGACCCTATCTCAGAAAGCAAAGGGGATTTTCTTACCTTCACATCTGTGTTGGAAACTCCCACCATTTGTACCGTTTCTGTACTCTGAGGAAGGGGGGATCTTGAAGCTGGTGGGGTTCAAGACAAACAAAGTTACTCCTGTGTCTACAAGAGCAGTAATAGCATTGGGTCCTTTGAAAAAAGTCCAGTTCTCCTCATGGTGTTAGTGGGAGTGTTGGTAAGACCCCAATACTTTCCTCAGAGCATCCCTATTCATGAGTATGTATGAAAGGGAGACATTTTTCAGTGTTTCAGTGTCAGACACTTTTCAGATATCCTAAAAAGGGTCAGAACAAGGGGCTTTGGGCTGATGATAAGGCCTTCTTTTTAACTTTGGTTAATTCCCCTTCCTGGCAGCTTATAATAGTGGCAGGGACTTGGATCCTGGAAGGGGCCCTTGAGAATTTCAGTCTTTCCATTTGCTGCAGCTGTAAATCCATATTAGTGATCTTAAGTTTTTCTGTACATTTGATTGCTATAGACAGCTGATTACCCAAATTGACCAGATCAAGAGAGGCCATTGTTTTCCAATTTAATTGTGCCCATTTCATCAGCAATCCAAGTTTCTCATCTAATCCCCCAACAAAGATTGAATTAAAGAGGATTTGAGCATTGTTTGCCCCAGCAAGTAGCAGAGTTTTCCCAGAATACTATCTGTAGGCATGAGTGATAAGCATGAACAGTTTCCTCAGGTGTATGTGTAGAGTCTGAATTTTTCCTCAGTCAATGGGATGAGAAAAGCCCAAGGAATTTCTTCATGAAGGGCTCAAGCTAACTGAGAAGCTTGTCTCACTGCACTGATGTTCTTTCTATGGATATCACCTAAAGGGTGAAACCAGGCAGCAGTAGTTTGCCAGTGTCTGGCTTGGTGTTCGCTGATTAAAATGCTCAATAGGTGATACAAGTCAGAGAATCCTGGATCATAGGTTTGTATCACAAGGTTAAGTCCTTCTGAAAAGCAGAAGGGGTCCTCAGTGGCCTTGGGAAATTCCTTAACTATGGCGCATAATTCTGCAGGAGATCAAGGCCTATATTCTACCAGATAGCGGGTACCATCAGGATTCTAAGTAGTGAAAAAGGGAAAGGTTTTTCCAGGAAGGTATAAGGTAGGGAGATTTTGGAGGAGGAAGAGGAGAATAAGAAAGATAAAATGGCTTTGGGAATTCCCTGGCGGTCCAGTGGCTAAGACTCTGTGCTTCCACTGCAGGGGGCACGGGTTTGATCCCTGGTTGGTGAACTAAGTTCCCATATGCTGAGCGGCACTGTCAAAAGAAGAAGGATAAAAGAGACATAAAATGGTAGCTTAGCAAGTTCTGGGTAAGTAGGAGCCCAAGGAGAAGGAGGAGAAGAAGAGGCCTCTTGACCCATTCCCAGAGTATCTACATGAGCACATAGATCGTTATTTGCAGTAATAAGCTTAGAAACAGTATCCTGAAGTGAAGCAGTTTTATGTATTTAATTTATTTTTTATTTTTTTTCTCATCTTTATTGGAGTATAATTGCTTTACAATGTTGTGTTACTTTCTGCTATACAACAAAGTGAATCAGCTATATGTATACATATATTCCCATACCCCCTCCCTCTTGAGCCTCCCTCCCACCCTTCCTATCCCACCCCTCTAGGTCGTCACAAAGCATCGAGTTAATCTCCCAGTGCTATGCAGCAGCTTCACACTAGCCATCCATTTGACATTTGGTAGTGTGTATATGTCAGTGTTACTCTCTCACATCATCCCAGCTTCCCCTTCCCACCTTGTGTCCTCAAGTCCATTCTCTACGTCTGTGTTTTTATTCCTGCCTGGCCAGTAGGTTCATCAGTACCATTTTTTTTTTTTTTTAGATTCCATATATATGCGTTAGCATACATTTATGCTATATGGTATATGTTTTTATGGTATATGTTTTTCTCTTTCTGACTTACTTCCCAATGTATGACAGACTCTAGGTCCAACCACCTCACTACAAATAACTCAATTGTGTTACTTTTCATGGCTGAGTAATATTCCATTGTATATATGTGCCACATCTTCTTTATCCATCTGTCGATGGACACTTAGGTTGCTTCCATGTCCTGACTATTGTAAATAGTGCTGCAATGAACATTTTGGTACATGTATCTTTTTGAATTATGGTTTTCTCAGGGTATATGCCCAGTAGTGGAATTGCTGGGTGGTATGCTGGCTCTATTTTTAGTTTTTTAAGGAACCTCCATACTGTTCTCCATAGTGGCATTCCCACCAACACTGCAGGAGGGTTCCCTTTTCTCCAAACACTCTCCAGCATTTACTGTTTCTAGATTTTTTCATGATAGCCATTTTAACTGATGTGAGGTGATACCACATTGTGGTTTTGATTTGCAATTCTCTAATGATTAGTGATGTTGAGCATCTTTTCATGGGCTTGTTGGCAATCTGTATGTCTTCTTTAAAGAAATGTCTGTTTAGGTCTTCCATCCATTTTAAGATTCAGTTATTTGTTTTTTTTGATATTGAGCTACATGAGCTGCTTGTATATTTTGGAGATTAATCCTTTGTCAGTTGCTTCATTTGCAAATATTTTCTTCCATTCAGAGGGTTGTCTTTTCATCTTGTTTATGGTTTCCTTTGCTGTGCAAAAGCTTTTAAGTTTCATTAGGTCCCATTTCATTATTTTTATTTTTGTTTCCATTACTCTAGGAGGTAGGTCAAAGAGGATCTTCCTGTGATTTATGTCAAAGAGTGTTTTGCCTATATTTTCCTCTAAGAGATTTATAGTGTCTGTCCTTACATTTACATCTTCAATGCATTTTGAGCATTTTGAGCTTATTTGTGTGTGTGGTGTTAGGAAGTGTTCTAATTTCATTCTTTTGCATGTAGTTGTTCAGTTTTCCCAGCACCACTTATTGAAGAGGCTGTCTTTTTTCCATTGTATATTCTTGCCTCCTTTGTCAAAGATAAGGTGCCCATATGTGCAACAGTTTATCTCTGGACTTTCTACCCTGATCCACTGATCTATATTTCTGTTTTTGTGCCAGTACCATACTGCCTTGATTACTGTAACTTTGTAGTATAGTCTGAAGTCAGGGAGCCTGATTTCTGAGCTCCGATTTTCTTTCTCAAGATTGTTTTGGCTATTTGGGGTCTTTTGTATTTCCATACAAATTGTGAAATTTTTTGTTCTAGTTCTGTGAAAAATGCCATTGGTAGTCTGATAGGGATTGCAATGAATCTGTAGATTGCTTTGGGTAGTATAGTCATTTTCACAATGTTGATTCTTCCAATCCAAGAACATGGTATATCTCTCCATATGTTTGTATCATCTTTGATTTCTTTCATCAGTGTCTCATAGTTTTCTGCATACAGGTCTTTTGCCTCCTTAAGTAGGTTTATTCTTAGGTATTTTATTATTTTTGTTGCAATGGTAAATGGGAGTGTTTCCTTAATTTCTCTTTCAGATTTTTCATCATTAGTGTATAGGAATGCAAGAGATTTTTGTGCATTGATTTTGTAACTTGCTACTTTACCAAATTCATTGATTAGCCCTAATAGTTTTCTGGTGACATCTTCAGGATTTTCTATGTATAGTATCATGTCATCTGCAAACAAACAGTAACAGTTTAAATTATTTTCCAATTTGGATTCCTTTTATTTCTTTTTCTTCTCTGATTGCCATGGCTAAAAATTCCGAAACTATGTTGAATAATAGTGGTGAGAGTGGGCACACTTGTCTTCTTCCTGATCATAGAGGAAATGCTTTCAGTTTTTCACCATTGAGAATGATCTTGGCTGTGTTTTGTTATATATGGCTTTAATTATGTTGAGGCAAGTTCCCTCTATGCCCACTTTCTGGAGAGTTTTTATCATAAATGGGTGTTGAATTCTGTGAAAAATTTTTTCTGCATCTACTGAGATGATCACATGATTTTTATCCTTCAATTTTTTAATATGGTGTATCACATTGATTGATTTGCTCTACTGAAGAATCCTTGCATTATTGAGATAAACCCCACTTGATCATGGTGTATGATCCTTTTAATGTGCTCTTGGATTCTGTTTGCTTGTATTTTGTTGAGGATTTTTGCATCTATGTTCATCAGTGATATTGGCCTGTAATTTTCCTTTTTTGTGACATCTTTTTCTGGTTTTGGTATCATTGTGATGGTGGCCTCATAAAATGAGTTTGGGAATGTTCCTCCCTCTGCTATATTTTGGAAGAGTTTAAGAAGGATAGGCGTTAGCTCTTCTCTAAATGTTTGATAGAATTCGCCTGTGAAGCCATCCGACCCTGGGCTTTCTTTTGTTGGAAGATTTTTAATCACAGTTTCAATTTCAGTGTTTATGACTGGTCTGTTCGTATTTTCTATTTTGTCCTGGTTCAGTCTTGGAAGGTTGTAGTTTTCTAAGAATTTGTCCATTTCCTCCAGGTTGTCCATTTTATTGGTATATAGTTGCTTGTAGTAGTCTCTCATGATCCTTTGTATTTCTGCAGTGTCAGTTGTTACTTCTCCTTTTTCATGTCTAATTCTGTAGATTTGAGTCATCTTGCTTTTTTTCTTGATGAGTCTTGCAAATGGTTTTTCGATTTTGTTTATCTTCTAAAGAACGAGCTTTTAATTTTATTGATCTTTGCTATTGTTGTCTTCATTTCTTTTTCATTTATTTCTGATCTGATCTTTATGATTTCTTTCATTCTCCTAATTTTGGGTTTTTTTTTTTAAATTCTTCTTTCTCTAATTGCTTTAAGTGTAAGGTTATGTTGTTTATTTGAGATTTTTCTTGTTTTCTGAGGTAGTGTTGTATTGCTATAAACTTCCCTCTTACAACGGCTTTTGCTGCACCCCATAGATTTTGGGTCGTTGTGTTTTCATTGTCATTTATTTCTAGGTACTCTTTGATTTCTTCAGTGATCTCTTGGTTGTTTAGTAGCACCTTGTTTAGCCTCCATGTGTTTGTATTTTTGATAATTTTTTTCCTGTAATTAATATCTAGTTTCATAGCATTGTGGTTAGAAAATATGCTTGATACCATGTCAGTTTTCTTGAACTTACCAAAACTTGATTTGGGATCCAAGATGTGATTTATTCTGGAGAATGTTCTGTGTGCACTAGAGAAGAAAGTGTATTCTGTTGTTTTTGGATGGAATGTCCTACAAATATCGATTAAGTTCATCTGTTCTAATGTTTCATTTAAAGCTTGTGTTTCCTTATTTATTTTCAGTTTGGATGACCTGTCCATTGGTGTAAGTGGGGTGTTAAAATTCCCCACTATTTTTGTGTTACTGTCGATTTCCACTTTTATGGCTGTTGGCATTTGCTTTATGTATTGAGGTGCTCCTATGTTGGGTGCCTAGTTAATTACAGTTGTAAATATCTTCTTCTTGGATTGATCCCTTGATCATTATGTAGTGTCCTTCCTTGTCTTTTGTAATAGTCTTTATTTTAAAGTCTATTTTGTCTTATATGAGTATTGTTACTTCAGCTTTCTTTTGATTTCCATTTGCATGGAATATCTTTTTCCATCCCCTCACTTTCAGTCTGTATGTGTCCCTAAGTCTGATGTGGGTCTCTTGAAAACAGCATATATCTGGGTCTTGTTTCTGTATACATTCAACCAGTCTGCGTCTTTTGGTTGGAGCATTTAATCCATTTACATTTAGGGTAATTATTGATATGTATGTTGCTATTACCATTTTCTTAATTTTTTGGGGTTTGTTTTTGTAGGTCTTTTCCTTCTCTTGTGCTTCCTGCCTAATGAAGTTCCTTTATCATTTGTTGTAAAGCTGGTTTGGTAGTGTTGAATTCTCTCAACTTTTGCTTGTGTGTACAGCTTTTGATTTCTCCATCAAATCTGAATGAGATCCTTGCTGGGTAGAGTAATCTTGGGTGTAGGTTTTTCCCTTTCATCACTTTAAATATATCCTGCTATTCCCTTCTGGCCTGTAGAGTTTCTGTTGAAATATCATTTCAATATATTAACCTTATGGGGATACCCTTGTATGTTATTTGTTGCTTTTCCCTTGCTGCTTTTAATATTTTTTCTTTGTGTTTAATTTTTGTTAGTTTGATTAATATGTGCCTCCACGTGTTTCTCCTTGGGATGCCTATAATTTGATTCCTGGTGCACTTAATGTTGTCCCAGAGGTCTCAAGACTGTCTTCTCTTCTTTTCATTCTTTTTTCTTTATTCTGCTATGCCTCAGTTATTTCCACCATGCTATTGTCCAGCTCACTTATCCGTTCTTCTGTCTCAGTTATTCTGTTATTGATTCCTTCTAGTGTAGTTTTAATTTCAGTTATTATGCTGTTCATTACTGTTTGTTTGTTCTTTAGTTCTTCTAGTTCCTCATTAAACATTTCTTATATTTTCTCTATTCTATTTCCAAGATTTTGGATCATCATTTCTATCATTACTCTGAAATCTTTCAGGCAGTTTGCCTATTTCCTCTTCATTTATTTGGTCTTGTCGGTTTTTATCTTGCTCTTTTGCCTGCAAGATATTTCTCTGTCTTCTCACTTTGACTAATTTACAGTATTTTAGTTCTTTTTTTCCCTAGGTTGCAGAGTCATAGTTCCTCTTGCTTCTGTTCTCTGACCCTGGTGGTGCAGTTTATCCAATGTCTTGTGTAGGCTTCCTGATTGGAGGAACTGGTGTCTGCGTTCTGGTGGGTGGAGCTGAATCATTTCCTTCTGATGAGCAGGGCTATGTCAGGTTGTGAGTTTTGGGGTGTCTGTGACCTTAGTATGACTTTATGCAGTGTGTGTCTTCATGGGCAGGTTTGTGTTCCTGTCTTGTTTGTTGTTTGGTGTGAGGCGTCCAGAACTGGGAGTTGCAGGCAGTTGGGTGGAGCTGGGTCTTAGATTCAGATCTAGACCTCTGTGAGAGCTATTGGTGTTTAATCTTCCCTGGGGCATGGAAGTCTCTAGTGGTGCAGCGTCCTGGACTCTGTGCTCCCACCACAGAGCCTCAGGCATGACTTCATGTCGAGGAACCAAGACCTTGCAAGTTGCTCATCCTGGCAATAAAGGAAATTAAAAAATAAATAAATAAATACTAACGAAACCCCAGACAAATGGTAAAAATAAAATCAAACAAACAAAAACAGAAACAAGGAAACACACACACACACAAAAGCAACAAAAACAGAAGCAAATGAAACAAAAAGCAAGAGAATAACAGAAAAACAAAAGAACCCAAGAACGAAATCAAAGAATTTAAAAGAAAACTAACAAAACCACAAAACCCATAAAACCAAACCAAAGCAGAGTGCTTACTGAAGAATGAAGCAAAGAAACAAAACAGATTGACAAAAATGATAGAATAAAGAAAAGGAGAAAGGGCAAAAAAGACAGAACAGCATAAAAGGACAGTAGAAATATATATATATATATATATATATATATATATATATAAACTAAAGAAGGAAAAAAAAAAAGACAAAACCCCAGAGAAATGATAAAACAATATCAAACAAACAGGGACTTCCCTGGTAGTGCAGTGGTTAGGTATCCACCTGCCAATGCAGGGGACACATGTTCGAGCCCTGGTCCAGGAAGATCCCACATGTCACAGAGCAATTAAGCCCATGCACCACAACTACTGATCCTGTGCTCTAGAGCCCGTCAGCCACATCTACTGAGCCCTCGTGCCACACTACTGAAGCCTGCATGCCTAGAGCATGTGCTCGGCAACAAGAGAAGCACACCACAATGAAGAGTAGCCCCCACTCGCCACAACTAGAGAGAGTTCACATGCAGCAGTGAAGACCCAACACAATGAAAAATAAATAAATAAAATAAATTGAAAAAGAAAAATCAAACAAACAGAAAGAGAAACAAGGAAACGCACATGCAAAAGAAACAAAAACAGAACAAATTAAAACAAAAAGCAAGAGAACAACCAGACTAACAGAGGAACCCAAAAACGAAATCAATTAGGATCAGAACTAAGAAAAACAGAAAACCTAAAAACAAACCAAAGCAGTGTGCCAACTGAAGAATAAAGCAAGGAAACAGAACAAACTGATAAAAATGACTAAAATAAAATGGGAAAAGACACAGAGCAACAGAAAAGTAAAGTAGAAATGGAAATATAAAAAAAAAAAATTAAAAATATATTAAAGAAAAAGAAGAAGAAAAAAGATAAGGGAAAAGATCACAGAACAACAGAAAAGCAAAGTAAAAATAGAAATATAAATTAAAAAAAAAAATGTTATAAAACATGAAGATCCCAAAAGACTAAATAGAAGAAAAAAATACTAAAACAACAACAAAGAAAAAATGCCAGAACCAAAAACAGAATGAAACAAAACATAATCAAATTAATAGTAATAATTATGTTTCCCTGGATTCTCAGCTGTAAATGTTCTTGCACACGCCATGAGCCACAGCCCACCTCCACCTCCCCAAGAGACTCTCTTCTGCCTCTGGGCTGGTCTCTGGACTTGCTGAGGGCCCTGTGGGCACCACTCAGAGTCCAATCCTGCCCAATTCCTGCCTGCACTTGTCCCCAAAGTCCACAGCTGCCATTGCTAGACCATTTTTATTTGTACGAACATTCATTTTCTACTCAGATATTCCATAGACGCAGGGTCTACCTAGCTGATCGTGGGGATTTAATCTGCAGCTTGTACATCTGATGTAAAGATTTTTAATCTTCTTCCTTAGTCACCCCATTCCTGGGGTTCAGCTTTGGTTTTATCCCCACCTCTGTGTGTGGTCCACCCACAGGAGTCTTGTCCTGAGGCTGACTTGGAGCTCTTGGGTCTGCCCCAGTGAGGACAGGGCATAGAAGTGGTATGACTACTTGGATCCCTGGAGCCCCAGTGGTGCCAAATGCAGTGAAGCAATTTTAGATTCACAGACCTTTTGGGTTTCATGAGTTCATTGGGAGACTTCAGTATACCAATTATAATAGGTTTCCCACTCTATTTGTTTAGTTTCAGACCTTTTAGCTTCTAATTATGCACACACAGAAAAGACCAATTTTGGAATTTCAAAAGTTCCCTATTCTAGCCAGTGCAATTTTATGTCATCTCTGTTATATCATTGCCATTTACCTAGGTAAGCACAAGAGGCAACCCCATACTTTTTGTACCTGTACCCAGCAGGAGTCCCAGATAGGTGATAATCCTCCCTCATAACAGTCTTAGACTGTAAACTTCCCATTATAGCACACTCACCAAAAGACAGCAATCTCTCATGTGATTGATCAAATAAAAGACACCAAGAATAATGGCCTAAACCTCAACCAAGGAAGGAGGTCCTGGACCAAGAGGACTTATGACCCAGGTCCAGAGCAACAAGGGATGTGACAGAGCACAATGGACTCACACAGGTACCTTGCTCAGATCTACATCAGCTTCAGAGATGGGGGGAAGAGTGCTTTGCATCCCACTTCTGACACCAAAAATGTCAGCTGAAAGGACTGCAAACTATGAAAAGGCAAAGAGGTACTTTATATGGGGTCTTAGAATTGCAATTCAAGGATCAAAGTTTCTGGAGAAAATCAGAATGGTGTCCCATCAGAAGAAAATGGGTAAGGGTTTTTAATAGGAAAAAGTGGGAAGTTAATGCAGGCTTACACAAGTTGTTCACCAAGAATTTGGATTGGAGGGAAAATTTTTCTTTACATATGATTGATTTGTGGAATGCATCTCATCTGTTACTAGGGAAAGTTATGTTTTCTTAGGCTAGGCAAAGTCTAGTTCTCAGCAATTACTTATCAGCTTTAATTTACAGGGTTCAGCAGAAGCCCCACATGGGCAGCAAATATGGAGGCTCTCATGTCACATCTCAGTCATCCTGACATAGTTCTTTTCACAAGGTCAAGAAAAATTTTTCTTTGTTTTATTGTTTTACAAAGGTTGGGGAAATCTTTAATATCTTTAAATTCTGATCAGAAGAAGTCATATTGGACTTTTAAAACTGTCTTTCTTAAAGCTAGAAGCTTTATATTGTTGGGTCACAATAAGGATACACATTACAATGTCAGATCGAAACATCTGAGAGACTCAGATTGGAAAGAGATTATAAAGTTTATTTAAGCTGAAGAAATAAAACTTAGACAATAACAGAAATAATCCAATGTCAGGTTCTTTCTTAATACTTATAGGAAACGTTGTAAAGATATGATCCCTATTTTCTAAAATTTTAAGCATTTGTTAAAATAATAAGCCTAGATATACGATGGGTCTTAAAGATACAATGAACTTTAACTTAAAAATCATACGCATCCTGAAACTCCTTTTTAGATCCTGAACCAAAGTTCAAGAACAGCAAGCCCTACTCAATTCTGAGATCAGGAAATGATTTATAAGGAAACATGTAAGCACTGTGACAGTGACTTTATAAGGAGAAAATAGAGACAAACCAACATAACTATTACTCTGGCAGATTAACTAACTTTCGAGAGAAGTGACTTGTTTTCATATATAATATGGAGAAACAAAGCATGAGAAATTTTAGGAATGAAATCTAGGCGTGAGCATGAACTCTAAAAAAAATTATTTTTGAGGCTAGTTTCTAGCTCTCTGTTCTTTTAAGACTTATTCTCAAATTATTTTCAAATTCTTCAGAAAAAGGCCATGTCTATGTCATAATCAAGATTTGTTAATGTACCTATATTATGTAAAAGGAGGCTATCTTGACAGTAATTAGCTTTTTGACTTTGAATAAATCCTGTCAAATTCTATGCCCTGTTTCATTTTATGTCTATGGTCTCACCAAGCTCTAAAACTGAAATTGAAAGATATTCTATTTTTCACTATTTGGTCTAATATTGCACCCATCATAACTTGAGTGACTTGAAAATAAAGTATACTAATTTTTTTTTTCCCAATAAAATTTCCCAAGCTACAAAGTTCTTAATAAGGTGTAAAACTTTCTGCCTTAAGGATGTTACTTAACCTGTAGGAAGTTAACATAAGGATTTGAATTTATCTCAGACCTCCTCTAAACCAATCTGGAGCCATTTTGCAGGGCTGTCTCTAATATCTTGACTTTTAGATGTTATTCATTCAGTCTGATACTAGACCAGAAATATCAAGGTCTCAAAGAGTTAGTCTTGATCTAATTGGGCAACCTACAGTCCTGATTTGATTCTCCTTAGTTACCTGAGAGTCGATAATGTTATGCTCTTCTTTTTTTTTTTTTTTTTTTTTGATGGCTGAAAACAACAGAAATTTATTCTTTCAAAGTTCTGGAGCCAAAAATCTGAAATCAAGGGGTTGGCAGCCCCCCCCCCCCCATCTAAAACCTCTACAGGAGAATCTTTCCTGCCTCTTCCAGGTTTTGGTGTCTCCAAAGGTTGTTTGGCTGTGACAGCATAGCTCCAGTCTCTGTCTCCATCTTCACATACCTTCTCTTTGTGCTTCCATATTCTCTTTTTTTGGCCTCTTATAAAAACACTTGTCATTGGATTTAGAACCCACCCTAATCCAAGATGATCTCGTCTTGAGATCCTTACCTTAATTATATCTGCACAGGCCTTTATTCCAAATAAGATTGCATTCTGAGGTTCTGGATAGACATATCTTGGGGGGATGCCATTTAATCTACTACAGATAATTTCAAATAATTATTCATAAAAATATGTGTTAAGTAGACATGAGCTTACTGTTATTGAAAGTATTTAAACCAGACTTATCTACAACATTTATTTCTACTTTTTCCCTCTAACATTACAACAGAAAGATCAAGGATTAAAATTTAATAACAACCAACATATGATACTTCGTATCTAAAAATTGAAAGTAAATAAAATAAAAGGCAAGGGGACTTTATGATTTTTGTTTTCTTTCTTACATTGCAATAACATTTTTAATTACATTCCTAGAGTCACAGGTAGAAAAATATTCTTACATTATGATAAGGCATGGTAAACAGAAATGATTAAGCTCTAACAGTGTGACTGCTTGAGGACACTGAAAACAACAAACCCCATGTCACTTATTCACACTGAGTACAACCTTCTTGAAAATAGCATTTTTTTTAACATGCTGCTACTGCTTCAAGGTACTCTAAAGGATTTCAGTCACGATAAAAAGGATGTTTTAGTTGTCTTTTCCTTGAGATTATGAAAAGTTAAATGAAACTCCTTTTTACTCTCACTTCTGTGACTATTAGGTGAATATAAAATGGCTCTCGTAATGGCCTTCTATATTATGAACTCTTAAAGCTTTACCTGGCATGTGTCTATTAAATTCTTGAATTGTTGATAGAGAGGGAACCCCTAAGGGGAATTAACAATATTGTGGTTGATTCATGCAGAGCACAAAAAGTTAAGAGGGCAAAAGAACTTGTCCATAAATTGACTGTTTTCTTCCTCATTAGTAGCTCTAAAACATAGCCAGTGAATCACATGAAAAACAAATTATGCCAGATGTTTCTCAATGGTAATAACTTTCAGTTATAATGAGCAAACGGCACACACCTGATTTTGACCACAACAATGTAGAGATTGCTACAGTCAGAGCCAGTCCTAGGAAAATGAGGGGTTTGTCTGATACCCTATATTTGGTGATGGCTTTCTTTCCCCAACACTTGTCTATTTTATAGAAACTATCACCCTAACCCAGTCTTTTCATGTTATTACTCAGCAATGCATAGCTATGAGTACAATATATATTCAAATAAATATTGTTTATATTTGATTCCTATCATTATTCTTGCCTCCAACTATAGATTACTCTTATTTCTCTTTGAACTAGAGAAACCTTAGGTCAACTCTCAATGCCAATGACTAATTGAATTTTAAATAAGTAAGTCCTTGCTAATATAATAATTTTATAGTCAAAGCAGTGGTTCTTCTATCCTGGAGAGGGACAAGAGAAAAGGATTGCCATGGTCACAAGGATATTTTTGAGTGAAGGTGAAAAAATCTATTATCTTGGTTATGGTAATTTTTTTTTTTTAACATCTTTATTGGAGTATAAGTGCTTTACAATGGTGTGTTAGTTTCTGCTTTATAGCAAAGTGAATCAGCTATACATATACATATATCCCCATATCTCCCTCTTGCGTCTGCCTCCCACCCTCCCTATCCCAACCCTCTAGGTGATCACAAAGCACTGAGCTGATCTCCCTGTGCTATGCGACTGCTTCCCACTAGCTATCTCTTTTACATTTGGTAGTATATATAAGCCCATGCCACTCTCTCACTTCATCCCAGCTTACCCTTACCCCTCTCCATGTCCTCAAGTCTATTCTCTACATCTGCGTCTTTATTCCTGTCCTGCCCTTAGGTTCTTCATAACCTTTTTATTTTTAGATTCCATATATATGTGTGTTAGCATATGGTATTTGTTTTTCTTTTTCTGACTTACTTCACTCTGTATGACAGACTATAGGTCCATCCACCTCACTACAAATAACTCAATTTTGTTTCTTTTTATGGCTGAGTAATATTCTATTGTATATACGTACCACATCTTCTTTATCCATTCATCTGTTGATGGACGCTTAGGTTGCTTTCATGTCCTGGCTATTGCAAATAGACCTGCAATGAACATTGTGGTACATGACTCTTTTTGAATTATGGTTTTCTCAGGGTATATGCCCAGTAATGGGATTGCTGGGTCATATGGTAGCCCTATTTTTAGTTTTTTAAGGAACCTCCATACTGTTCTGCATAGTGGCTGTATCACCTTACATTCCCGTCAACAGTAAAAGAGGGTTCCCTTTTCTCCACACCCTTTCCAGCATTTATTGTGTCCTTAGGTATGTATATTCCTAGGTATTTTATTCTTTTAGTCGCAATGGTAAATGGGAGTGTTTCCTTAATTTCTCTTTCAGATTTTTCATCATTACTGTATAGGAATGCAAGAGATTTCTGTGCATTAATTTTGTATCCTGCTACTTTACCATATTCCTTGATTAGCTCTAGTAGCTTTCTTGTAGCACCTTTGGGATTCTCTATGTATAGTATCATGTCATCTGCAAACAGTGACAGCTTTACTTCTTTTCTGATTTAGATTCCTTTTATTTCTTTTTCTTCTCTGAATTTTGTGGCTAAAACTTCCAAAACTATGCTGAATAATAGTGGTGAGAGTGGGCAACCTTGTCTTATTCCTGATTTTAGTGGAAATGGTTTCAGTTTTTCACCATTGAAAACGATGTTGGCTGTGGGTTTGTCATATATAGCCTTTATTATGTTGAGGTAAGTTAACTCTATGCCTACTTTCTGGAGGTTTTTTTTTTTTTTATCATAAATGGGTGTTGAATTTTGCCAAAAGCTTTTTCTGCATCTACTGAGAAGATCATGTGGTTTTTACCCTTCAATTTGTTAATATGGTGTATCTCATTGATTGATTTGTGTATATTGAGCAATTCTTGCATTCCTGGGATAAACCCCACTTGATCATGGTGTATGATCCTTTTAATGTGCTGTTGGATTCTGTTTGCTAGGATTTTGTTGAGGATTTTTGCATCTAGGTTCATCAGTGATATTGGCCTTTAGTTTTCATTGTGACATCTTTGTCTGGTTATTGTATCAGGGTGATGGTGGCCTTGTAGAAGGAGTTTGGGAGTGTTCCTCCCACTGCAATATTTTGGAAGAGTTTGAGAAGGATAGGTGTTAGCTCTTCTCTAAATGTTTCATAGAGTTTGCCTTGAAGCCATCTGGCCCTGGGCTTTTTTGTTTGGAAGATTTTTAATCACACTCTCAATTTCAGGCATGTGATTGGTCTGTTTATATTTTCTATTTATGCCTGGTTCAGTCTCAGAAGGTTAGGCTTTTCTAAGAATTTGTCCATTTCTTCCAGGTTGTCCATTTTATTGGCATAGAGTTGCTTGTAGTAATTTCTCATGATCCTTTGTATTTCTGCAGTGTCAGTTGTTACCTCTCCTTTTTCATTTCTACTTCTAGTTATTTGAGTCTTCTCCCTTTTTTCTTGATGAGTCTGACTAATGGTTTATCAGTTTTGTTTATCTTCTCAAAGAACCAGCTTTTAGTTTTATTGATCTTTGCTATTGTTTTCTTCATATCTTTTTCATTTATTTCTGATCCGATCTTTATGATTTCTTTCCTTCTGCTAACTTTGGGGTCTTTTGTTCTTCTTTCTCTAATTGCTTTAGGTGTAAGGTTAGGTTGTTTATTTGAGACGTTTCTTCTTTCTTGAGGTAGGATTGTATTGCTATAAACTTCCCTCTTAGAACTGCTTTTGCTGCATCCCATAGGTTTTGGGTCATTGTGTTTTCATTGCATTTGTTTCTAGGTATTTTTTGATTTCCTCTTTGATTTCTTCAGTGATCTCTTGGTTATTGAGTAGTGTATTGTTTAGCCTCCATGTGTTTGTATTTTTTGCAGATCTTTCCTGTAATTGCTATTTAGTCTCATAGCGTTGCGGTTGGAAAAGGTACTTGATGCAATTTCAGTTTTCTTAAATTTACCAAGGCTTGATTTGTGATCCAAGATATGATCTATCCTGGAGAATGTTCCATGAGCACTTGAGAAGAAAGTGTATTCTGTTGTTTTTGACTGGAATATCTGATAGATATCAATTAAGTCCATCTTGTTTAATGTATCCTTTAAAGCTTGTGTTTCCTTATTTATTTTCATTTTGGATGATGTGTCCATTGGTGAAAGTGGGGTGTTAAAGTCCCCTACTATGATTGTGTTACTGTCGATTTCCCCTTTTATGGCAGTTAGCATTTGCCTTATGTATTGAAGTGCTTATATATTGGGTGCATAAATATTTACAATTGTTCTATCTTCTTCTTAGATTGATCCCTTAATCATTATGTAGTGTCCTTCTTTGTCTCTTGTAATAATCTTTATTTTAAAGTCTATTTTGTGTGATATGAGAATTGCTACTCCAGCATTCTTCTGATTTCCATTTTCATGGAATATCTTTTTCCATCCCCTCACTTTCAGTCTGTATGTGTCCCTAGGTCTGAAGTGGGTCTCTTGTAGACAGCATATATACTGGTCTTGTTTTTGCATCCATTCAGCCTGTCTATGTCTTTTGGTTAGCGCATTTAATCCATTTACATTTAAGGTAATTACTGATATGTATGTTCCTATTACCATTTTCTTATTTTTTGTTTGTTTGTTTTTGTAGGTCTTTTCCTTCTCTTGTGTTTCCTGCTTAGAGAATTTCTTTTAGCATTTGTTGTAAACTTGGTTTGTTGGTGCTGAATTCTCTTATCTTTCACTTGTCTGTAAAGGTTTTAATTTCTCTGTCGAATCTGAATGAGATCCTTGTTGTGTAGAGTAATCTTGGTTGTAGGTTTTTTCCCTTTCATCACTCTAAATATGTTCTGCCACTCCCTTTTGGCTTACAGAGTTTCTGCTGAAAGATCAGCTTTTAACCTTATGGGGATTCCCTTGTATGCTATTTGTTGTTTTTCCCTTGCTGCTTTTAATATTTCTTCTTTGTATTTAATTTTTGATAGTTTGATTAATATGTGTCTTGGCATGTTTCTCCTTGGATTTATCTAGTATGGGACTCTCTATGCTTCCTGGACTTGATTGACTATTTCCTTTCCCATATTCGGGATGTTTTCAAGTATAATCTCTTCAAATATTTTCTCAGTCACTTTCTTTTTCTCTTCTTCTTCTGGGACTCCTATAATTTGAATGTTGGTGCATTTAATGTTGTCCCAGAGTTCTCTGTGACTGTCCTCAGTTCTTTTCATTCTCTTTTCATTATTCTGCTCTACAGTAGTTATTTCCACTCTTTTATCTCCTAGGTCACTTTTCTGTTCTTCTGCCTCCGTTATTCTGCTATTGATTCCTTCTAGAGAATTTTTAATTTCATTTATTGTCTTGTTCATCATTGTTTGTTTGCTCTTCAGTTCTTCTAGGTCCTTGTTAAACGTTTCTTGTATATTCTCCATTCTATTTCCAAGATTTTGGATCATCTTTACTATCATTACTCTGAATTCTTTTTCTGGTAGGCTGCCTATTTCCTCTTCAATTGTTTGGTGTCGTGGGTTTTTACCTTGCTCCTTCATCTGCTGTGTGTTTCTCTGTCTTCTCATTTTGCTTAACTTACTACGTTTGGGGTCTGCTGTTCACAGGCTGCAGGTTAGTAGTTCCCATCGTTTTTGGTGTCTGCACCCAGTGGTTTAGATTGGTTCAGTGGCTTATGTAGCCTTCCTTTTGGAGGGGACTAGTGCCTGTATTCCGGAGGATGAGGCTGGATCTTGTCTTTCTGGTGGGCAGGACGGCATCCAGTGGTGTGTTTTGGGGTGTCTGTGACCTTATTATGGTTTTAGGCAGCCTCTCTGTTAATGGATGAAGTTGTGTTCCCATCTTGCTAGTTGTTTGGCATTGGGTGTCCAGCACTGTAGCTTGCTGGTCATTGAGTGGAGCTGGGTCTTGGCACTGAGATGGAGATCTCTGGTAGAGCTTTCTCCGTTTGATATTATGTAGAGCCCAGAGGTCCCTGGTGGACCAATGTCTTGAACTTGGCTCTCCCACCTCAGAGGCACAGGCCTGATACCCGACCACAGCACCAAGACACTGTCAGCAACACAACTCAGAAGAAAAGGGAGGAAAAAATAAATAAATAAATAAAATAAATAAATAAATAAAATAAAATAAAGTTATTAACATAAAAAAATATTATTAAAAGTAACAAAAATTGAAAAATAATAAAAAAAGAAAGAAGGGAACAACCAAACCAAAAACCAAATCCACCCATGATAACAAGTGCTAAAAAACTATACAAAAAATAAACAAAAACAAAAAAACGGACACACAGAACCCTAGGACTAATGGTAAAAGCAAAGCTATACAGACAAAATCACTCAAAGAAGCATACACATACACACTCACAAAAAGAGAAAAAGAAAAAATATATGTATATCACTGCTCTCAATGTCCACCATCTCAATTTTGGGATAATTCTTTGTCTATTCAGATATTCCACAGATGCAGAGTACGTCAAGTTCATTGTGGAGATTTAATCCACTGCTCCTGAGGCTGCTGGAGAGATTTCCCTTTCTCTTCTTTGTTCTCACAGCTCCTGGGTTTCAGCTTTGGATTGGTCCCGCCTCTGCATGTAGGTCACCTGAGGGCATCTCTTCCCTACCCAGACAGGATGGGGTTAAAGGAGCAGCTGATTTGGTGGCTCTGGCTCACTCAGGCGGGGGGTGGGGGGGGGGAAAGGAGGGGTATGGAATGTGGGGCTAGCCTGCGGCAGCAGGAACCAGTGTGACGTTGCAACAGCCTGAGGTGTGCCGTGTGTTCTCCCGGGGAAGTTTTCCCTGGATCATGGGACCCTGCTGTGGCGGGCTGCACAGGCTCCCAGGAGGGGAGGTGTGGATAGTGACCTGTGCTTGCACACAGGCTTCTTGATGGCTGTAGCATCAGCCTTAGAATTTTATGACCATCTCTGGTGTCTGAGCTGATAGCCAGGACTTGGACCCATCTCTGGAGCTCATTTAGGCGGTGTTCTGAATCTCCTCCCCGTGCACACCCCAAAACAATGGTCCCTTGCCTCTTAGGCAGTTCCAGACTTTTGCCCGGACTCCCTCCTGGCTAGCTGTGGTGCACTAGCCCCCTTGAGGCTGTGTTCACACAGCCAACCCCAGTTCTATTCCTGGGATCTGACCTCTGAACCCTGACCCTCAGCTCCCAGCCCCAACCCGTTCCAGCTGACGGGTGAGCAGACAAGCCTCTCAGGCTGGTGAGTGCTGGTCAGCACTGATCCTCTGTGTGGGAATCTCTCTGCTTTACCCTCTGCACCCCTGTTGCTGCATTCTCCTCCGTAGCTCCGAAGCTTCCACCCTCCCACCCCTTGTCTCCGCCAGTGAAGGGGCTTCCTAGTGTGTGGAAACTTTTCTTCCTTCACAGCTCCCTCCCAGAGGTGCAATTCTCATCCCTATTCTTTTGTCTCTGTGTTTTCTTCTTTCTTTTGCCCTACCCAGGTACGTGGGGGGTTTCTTGCCTTTTGGGAAGTCTGAGGTCTTCTGCCAGTGTTCAGTAGGTGTTCTGTAGGAGTTGTTCCACGTGTAGATGTATTTTCGATGTATTTGTGGGGAGGAAAGCAATCTCCAAGTCTCACTCCTCTGCCATCTTGAAGCTGTCCTATGCTCATTCTTGATTTAAAAATGCATCCTGCAGGGAATATTGTGGCTTTTCTGTTCAGTGTGTTAATGTCCAGAAGAATTCTGCTGTTCTTGCCAAATATGCCTGAGCTTGAATTCCTAAAATATATGCCTTGAAATGACCATATTATGGGGTTGTAATTTGCAAACTTGTGAAAGGAAAACATATGGTACAGAAATGTTTCTATTAGTTTTAAATATTTAAAGGAAAACTTGTAAAGTCTGATGAAAATAACCATATTGTGTAGATAAATATTGTAGATAACAGAGAACACACATAATTTTAATAGATTTAGATTATTAAACTTGTCTGTAGATTCTTTTGGATTTTCGATGTGCACAAACACATCCTCTGGAAATAATATCAGATATATTTTTTCTTATCTAACTCTAATGGGCTTTATTTATTTATTTTTTGCTTACATTACACTGGCAAGGCCCTCCAGAAAAATGTTGAGTAGAAGTAGTACTAATAGATTTTATTTTCAATCTCAAGGAGGAAATGGTTCAACAAAATTTGATGTTTGCTGTATGAATGAATGAAGTGGTTTACCTAAGTAAGATTTTTCTTTAATTAAGTCCAACTTAGCTTTGATGCATTACCAACTATATATATGATGCATTTATTTTTTGTATTCATTTTTTCTTTTACATACATTTCTGTATTTGGTTACTAACATTTTGCCTGTGATTTTTATAAATATATTTAGGAGAGACAATGGCCATTAATTTTCCTTCCTTGTAACATCCTTTTCAGGTTTTGTATCAATGTTATATTTGTCTCATTAAAAGAACTGGGGGAATGATCACTTTATCTGTTCTCTGGTGGAAGTCTTTTTATTCTCTTTTTAGTTTTTCATTGACTTTACTGTGGTGTGTAGTTTTCTTTGTTTTATCAGGGGGTGTATAGTGAATCTTGAATCTGTGTCTTGATGTCTTTAACACATTTTGAAAAACTCTTGGCCATTATTTCTTCAGATGGCCTTTGCCCCATCATGTCTCTTCCCTGCTTTTTAGACTACAATTTCATGAATCTTATAATTTCTTACCATGTTTCATTTGTTTTCCAAACTATTGGTTTTTATCTCAATATTTTAGTTTAAATGTTTTCTACTTATTTTTCAAATCACTATGTTCTTCATTTGCATTCAATCTACCAGTTCAGTGCATTTACCAAAATCATTAGTTCAATTATTATATTTCCTTATTTACTTTCATTTTATCTTTATAGAGCCTAATATTCTGTGAAATCCTCCAGCTTGTCATATATATTAAAACATATTAATGACAATCATTTTTACATCTACTAAATAACCAACTGTGGATCCATCCATTTAAAGATATCTGTAGCACCTGGGAGCATGTTTCTAATATCTGTTTTTCTCCCTATGTCTTCTTTCTTTATAGGCCTGCTATTTTTTTCTTTAATGTCAAGTATTTATATATATATATATATATATATATATATATATATGAATGAAATAATAGAGTCTGGATGAGGTTAACCCTTTCTAAAGAGGGTTTATTTTGACTGCTGGCATTTACATTATATCACTTTAATGCAATTAGAGATTTCATTGATTCAAATCTAGGTTTCACCCTTTGTATTATCTTGTCTATTTCCACTTTCCCTGACTTCTAGGATATAGTTCTTCAGGGAGTTAAGTTGAAACCCCATTTTTTTACCAGAGTCCCCTGTCTTTGCTGGTCCTTAAATTCAAATTTTTATCTTTCAAGCTCTGTTTAACTTTTCAACGTCACATAAACTATTTTCTGCTTGTCTAGCATGTTTAGGAATAAGCAAATACTGCTAGGGGAAAAGTGACACAAAATAACGGCCTTACTTGTACGTTCCTTCTTTACATCCCCTCATTTGTCCTCAAGTTCTGACTACATTTGAGGCCCATAAGTCCAATATCCATTCCTCCTCCAAGCCCCATGGTACCACCAGAAGTTCTGCTTAGTTGCCACATTATTAGCTTCTGAGCTTCTCAGACTATGCTGCTTACAGTTGGTAGAAACCTTGAGGAGGGAGAAAAAGCTGTGTAGAATTTTGAGCTGACTTCCATGAGTTTAGCTTATTTCTAGGATCTTGTTCTTTCAGGTCCTGGCTGCCTTAGTAGCTATAAGTATATTCCAATAGTTATTTTGATATTATATGTAATTTTTTCTTGTGTTCTTGGTGAGGGGTTTAGTCAGCAATATGTTATTGCATTGTAATTGAAAGCAAAATTCTCCATGTTACTTTCTATCTTGAAATAAGTCATTTACTTCATTATTATTGTTATGTACTTAATAAATTTTCATTTTTAAGTTGTTTTAAGGATTTATTATCAGAGCACTTGATTGGGTCTGCTGAGCCTATCATGCATCTAAGTATATTGAGAGTCTTCTCCTTAATATGAAATACGGTATCTTAAAGTCTTCATTGTATAACAGTCTATGATATTAATATATGTAGTAGCCAAACTTAAGTATCATGGACTTTATGAAATCCTAAAGTGTTTTACATGTATATACATACGTATATATATATATATATATATATATGATTAAGTATATATTAATACTGAGCTAATACATTCTGTATGTTTTTGTTTAATCAGTTGGATATAGAATATGAAACAACTTACTTTCAAATTTTTGTCAGTCTTTTTTACAAACCATGTTTTATAAGTCCTCACAATGAAAATTGCCTACTTCTGTAAGACAACATTTACTACAACCTCACAAGAATAGTAATTTAGAATAGTATAATTGGATGGTCTACCTCAATGTCAAATTGATTAAATTAACATTTTATTAGTAATAAATTTTAGAATAGGCATGTTTGTAATTTACCATTTCTGTGATGTTTTTCAAGTTTACTAATTTACTGTCTTAATAAATGCAAATAACCTATCTTTTAAATTGCTTTAGGATGAGAAAAAAATTACAATTCATTTATTGCTTCTTAGAACAAATCATTTAACACTGAATGGATTTTTCTGATATATTAATAATGATGAACATAAGGAGAGATGCGTTGATTTTTCTTATAAAATTCTAAAATTCTGTACGTAGTTCTGGACAATTGGTGGCACTTTCTAAACCTCTTCTTTTTGTGTATGGTTTTCAGGCTGTCAGCAACTAGCCATTCTCTGACACCTCAAAGTGATATGGACTCCAGTAGCTCTGAAGAATTCTATCAGGCTGTGCACCATGCTGAGCAAACCTTCAGAAAAATGGAAAGTTACTTGAAACAACAGCAACTCTGTGATGTTATCCTGATTGTTGGGAACCGAAAGATACCTGCACATAGGTATAGTGTTCTGTCTTTATTGGAAATATGCATTCATATGTTTAGAATGATTGTCTGTTATGTAGATTGCAAAATATTCTGCAACTAGAGAATTAAGAATCCACATTTCTAAGAAAGCTTGGGTATTTTTCTTTTACTCTTGTTTATTTCCTTTTGTGGAGAGTTATAATGCCATTTTAAGTCATCTTTTTAAGAAGTAAAGCAAATATAAATAATTCAAAAATAAAGGGTTGAAAAATATTCCATTTTATTGACTCACAATCATACTAATTGGAAATCAAATTTAACTTAGGAGGATGTACCTAAACTCTGAAATGAGATATGTTTTTCTGTCAAAATTGAAAGGAAGGCAGGTTATCTTGGGTATACATTATTTATTTCACATAGGAAATTCAACCTATTTCATAGTGACATCTTTATTTTACATTGATTAAAAATTCTTTAATTTGTGACATACTAATATTATTCATAAGGCCCAATATATTTAAAGGCTAATACACTTTCAAACATCCCTTATGTATTTATGATTGATAATTCTAAGTTACATGAACTAGACATCTGATTATTTTGTATCATATTGATATGATATCAGTTTACTTCTGAAAATTCGTTAAACTTGATGTTGATTTTTTACTCAGCTTTTCAATTTATTTTTTGAAATTTTAGGTAAGAAATTAATTTAATTTTTTGATACTTATTATTTTAAATAGTTGAACATAAGGGCAAATTACCTTAGGCTACCTTGATGTATGCCATTCAATTAACTGTATAACAAATGTTTTCAATGTACCCATTTCCCCTATATTTTTTAAATTAAATTGTATTATCTAGATAATATATATGCACCTAAATGTGGTTCTAGAAAATAAGGATTCGAGAAAAATAAGGCTATATTTTTATTATGATAGCAATGTTAAAATGTGGACATTGACTTTGAAGCAATACACTAGAAATGCATAGGAAAGAACATTTGACATTAATTAACTCATCTAGGTCATATGGGGTTCAATCTGTCAGCTAACTAGGGCAAAAATTCTAATAATATAGTATTTGCACTTATTTTTCAAGCACTTCTGTGAAATTGCATTATCCTTAGCAAGAGAGCAATTACATTGTCATTATTATGGAGACATTCAATATTGTAATATATATGGCAAATATGCAGATTATTCTGAGCTATCATCTAAATAGCATCTAGATAAAAATTCTATTGTAAGAGATATTTTAATTTGAGAATGTAGCTAAATTTATTTCATTTAAATTGTGCATTAGTTAAATAATTATATTTTATTTAACTAATATATATATAATTATATATTTGTTTAAGAAGATAGAGGGACTCAACTCAAAAGTATGTTAACATATCAAATGCTCATTAATTTTTTTTTAAAGAGCAGAGCTTTATATAGTTTGTATAATCTTATTTTATAGGCTTTTGTTGGTAATAACTTAGTATTTCTCATTTGAATTCCCCCATATTAATTATATTCTACATTGTTTTCTTTATTACTCTTATCTAGATTGTTAATATTATTTTGTAAATAATGTATTTAATTATGCATTTATTTTATAATAACGCATATGACTAAGACATAAATTTGTTTCTTGGTTTAGATTACTCTAAAATACCTGAGCAACGTATTATTTATATACATATTATTCTAAATATTTAAATATTTTGTATATTTAGCAGATATTAAATTAAATATCATCAATTAAATATTAATCATGTTTTTCTTAATATGATAAGAAAAATTGTACTCTCTTCACTAAATTTATTTAAATAAGGATTAATATTTTCTTACTCCATGGTTTAAAAGTTAAGTACTATCTTTTTAACAAGTAAATTACATACTTATGTTTCTAAGTTAAACATATTTTAACAAATATGTGAGAAAATATTTATGGGACACCTGAAAAAAGCAAGCAATGTTTTCAATAATTGGAAGTATGTTACACCTCCTTATTTATACTTTTGCAAAATGAAATAACTGTAATTAATGCAAAATTAGATCTTTGCTTTAAACAAATAATCATCTTAGTAATAGTAACATATGAATGAATTTTTAAGTCATGCTGTTACATTTTGATTAACACAGTTGAGTATTGTCCTCGGGCAAAATATATATGATGTTGCAATCATTAGCAGTGAAAAATATAAGACTGTTAAAATAAGTTCAAATAATGAAAAAAGAAATAATTTGCATTAAAATCTCCTGCTTTTCCAGTAAATACATTGCAAGCTAATGTCATAAACAGTCATTCATAAAGATCATGTATATTTACTTTCATATTAATTATTTTGTCATTTGAAACTCTCAAATCAATTCCTATTTAATTTAACAGATTATGACCATTAAAGGGTTCTCCATAAGACCTTTAGTTTATGTGATGGCTATATTGTATATATATTTTTAACCTGATGTAGGTCACAACTATCAATTTATTTATGAAATGCCATGTCTGTATAGGTACATTACATTATTATTAGCCATATTTTTAAGTAGGTTAATTTTGAAAGGCTAACAATACTTAAGATGACACATTAATACATTTTCATCATGAAAAATAATCAAACTTTTGATTTTATCTGTGTTTCAGGTTCTCAGAGAAATTCAAAAATAAATATAGACTTCTCATAAATGGCCCAGAATAATTGATTAGCAACAAGTGAACCAAAACATTTGAATGTAAAACTGTGAATACTAAATACAGGAATTTTGATAGGTAGACTGCCTGTAATAAAGGATGTCAGATGCTGAAAATTAGACTGGCAAGATCAATATTAATAATTTGGACAGTCAAATCTTCAATAGTAAAAAATTAAGGAGTTTTCACGGCTTACTCTCTCATAATGTACAGATATATAATGAAACATGGTTAATCTTTTGAAAGTTTTTTCTCCCTTTAGCCATTATTAAGAGTAAGTGCAGTGGATAGAAATAAATGAGAAAATCTCAAATAGCTAACATCCTCTGAGTTGGAAATAATGTTACTTATAATTTTAGGTGCATAGAAACAGTGTGGAAGCATATACAACACACAGTCAATAAAGTTTTTTCCTGGGGAGCAGGGTTCCTGGGCAGGATAAAAGAGGTGTTGGAATTATTTTTAATGTATAAACATATAAAGTCTTCAAACTTCTTAGTATGAACATTTCATGATCAAATAAATACTTAATGAAAATTAAAATGATATGTGATGGGGACAAAACAGATTTGCTCTTTAGACCAAAATACTGGGCATTTCAGGAGGCATCATATTCCGTTTTCATTTTTGTGCATGTTTGACAATGAATTTAATTATTTCAAGAATACATTTATTATTTTAATGTTCTTTACTGAGCACTAGTATCAAGGAAATAGGTGAGGTTAAAAGTGGGAATTGATGTATTTAGAAACATATTTAATAGAGTAAAAAGAAATTACTTTAGAAGTAACTTAGATGTTAATACTCAGAATTAGGCAAGTAGTAGTGTTTCTCTCTACTGATGGAAAATTTATTTATAGATATTCTTTGATAAGAGAGGAATAATTCATTTTTCCATTATATTAAATCCAACATCCACCTAAATCTCTCAATCAGCTTGGTAGTGTATAACAGTTCTGTATAAACTTCAGGAAAAAAAAAATGTCCCAGTGCCTGTTGGTTTCAGTAACTCCAGGCAACTCCCACAGCCCCAGGCATCACCCATGGCACCAGGCTCCAGAAGGGCTCCTATGGACACAGGATGCCAATCTGTCCCTCACCCCAGATTACAAGGGGGTTCCTTGAACCTAGGCTTCTGGCTGGGCCCAACCAAGCCAACTACTAGAGACCCAGGCTTTGACCCATTCTAGTGTCAGGCCAGGCCCCATATCCCCACTTTCTCAGTTCACCTCAGTTCCAGGCCTGCCCTTGTGGACCCAAAGTCTTCGTTGGTTCCCATGGATCCAGACTCTCTGCTATCTCAGCACCAGACTTGCCTTGTCAGAACAAACCCTCAGACTGGCCCCCAAGTTCCCAGTTTACAAGCTGACTCTGGTGGTCTCTGCTCCAGGCTTACCCTAGTGCCAAGCCAGCCACAAGAATAATCTAATACTGTAACATGATGGTGTGTTAATCACTTTAGTATAGAGGTTAGAGAACAAAAGTGTTAAAAATAACAATAACTACAGTAATTTGTTAATGGATACACAGTATAGCAATGGGTAAATTGTGACATCAAAACAAAATATTGGGAGGGGTGGGAGTAAAAGGTCAAAGTTTTTGTATGCAATTGAAGTTGTTATCAGCATAAAATAGACTTATTTTTATAGGATGTCTTATGTAAGTCTCATGGTAACCACAAAAGAAAAAATGAGGGGAATCAAAGCATAACAGTATAGAAAATTATCTGTTCCCAAAGAAAGATAGCAAAACAGGAAGAAAGGAAGAAGGGACCTGCAAAACAGCCAGAAAACAATAAGATGACATTATAAGTCCTTACCTATCAATAATTACTCTAAATATAATTGGAATAAATTTTTCAATCAAAAGACATAGCATTGGCTGAACAGCTTAAAAAATAAGACCCAACTATATTCTGCCTACAAGAGACTCATTTCGGCTTTAAGGACACACATCGTCTCAAAGTGGAGGGATGGAAAAAGTTATTCCAAGCAAATGGAAACAAAAAGAGAGCAGAGGTAACTATAGTTATTTCAGAAAAAGTAGACTTTAAGTCAAAAATGGTAACAAGAGACAAACATGGTCATTATATAATATAAAACAATCAATTCATCAATAGGATATAACAATCATAAAAATATTGCTGTAATCATTTCACTATATATATGTATCAAATTCACATGTTATGTGTTAATAATATCTCAATAAAACTGGGTTGGGGAGGAGAAAAGAGAATCTGAAATATTTTGTTTCGCTATTTTCCCCATCAATTCGACATCATTTTAAAATCCTCTTTATACCCACTATGAATATTCAGCAGTCATGAAGCATCTTTCCTTGCATTAATTAAAATAAATGTTTATCAAACGTATTGTAGCATTGGTCTATGCTCTATTGGTGAGGCAAGAGGATTATAAAGCGTGATAGTTTTCCTCATGAAGCTTCCAATTATCTTGAGGAGGAAAAAAGAACCCATAGGACAATTATGGAAATTATTATACTTGTAAGTAGCTATAACTGAAATTTATAGTTTTGATTCTAAGTGCAAGAGATAATCAAACAAGGAAACAAATAACATATGGCAGAGTATTATGAACATTCTTTTAGAGAAATTGTGTTTGAGTTCAACCTAGTGAAAAAGAACAAGTATACTATTTTAGATAGTAAGAATTGTATGGGGAAGAGAGAAATAAAGAATTTTTGGTTGTGAAAATTATAAGGTACCAGCTTAGTGAAAGTGGAGCAATTTATATTGAAAATACTAGGAAATTAAGCCATAAAAGTAGGACAAAAGTGGTTTTGATAGATAGTGGCTGAAATCCAGTAGAGAAGTTTGTATTTGAAATGATGTGTATAATTAAAAGTTCATGTAGGTTCTTGAAGAGAGGAGTAACATAATCAATTCAATAGTAATAATAAAAATAATAATAATAGTAATAATACTAGTTGACACTCACTGTGTTGACTATGTGCCAAACCCTGTTTGAAGTGCTTTGTGTATACTGATCCATTTTGTCCTGAAAAGGAAGAAAATTGTTTTCCCCATTTTTTTCTTATACAATACAATATGGAGAAATTAAGGCATTCACCCAAAGTATGCATTTAATAAGTGGTGGAAATAAATTCAAACCCAGGCAGTCTGGCTACAGAGGTAATGCATTAACAACTATGATAGACTGCTTGTCATAATTTACAAAGACAGCTCTGAAAAATGGTACAGTTTTAAAATGTACAAAAGATGGGCACAGCAAAAACTAATGATCTAAGAAGCTGTTATAGTTAACTCAGGCATGAAATGAGAACTATATAAACATAGGAAAAGAGATGAACTGAGAAATATTTTGAACAGTGACATAAGTCAGGATCCCTGGACATAGAGCTGGAGACCAGAGTTCAGGTATGCAGGATTTATTTAAAGAGTGTTTTCAGAAGAAGAGCAGGAGAGGGCAGAGGAAGGAGCAAATCAAGGATGTGGTCTCAGCAGCAGCCTTGTTTTATCTTGAACTCCTGAGATGCTCTGGAACAAGACTTGTTTCAGAGTTAGTCATACCCTGAGGAAAAGGGACAGTATTTTATACCTTGGTTCTATTAGTCATCGTCATTGGGCCCACCCACAGGTTGAGAGTAGGGGGAGGTTGTGGAAGCTGGGGGATGAGATAAGAGGATCAGGAAGCACATGAAGTGAGGCAGCTCCTGTTGGAGCAAGTGCGATTCTACAGAGAAGGGGCAACAGGGAGTGGTTAGGTGCCAAGATCACTGGTGCTGGGGCCATTGGTGTGCCTCATAAAAGGGGTCTGGCCACCAGAACCACAAAGTCCAATAGAAAAGGAAAGATGGATTTTTTGTCATATTTGATATAGGCAACAAAGCAGAAGACATAGTGATGACTTCATAATATCTCCTGTGAAAATTCAATATATTAGTGATGCATCAATTAGAATCGGGAAGTAAAAATAAAAGAGACCTCACAGGCAAGACTTTGAGTTTAGTTGAAGGTATACTGATATGCTCCTGGGTTATCTGGTCAGCAGTTTCTATAAGCATTTGAGATAAGATGTTAGATTAAAACCACCATAAAATTATAATTAAAAGACCATGCTCAAAGATGATTCTGATAGTGAGTGTTAAGGCAAAAATTTAGAGGCTGAGAAAAAAACCTGGAGGCAATGAAAGGGTCAATAAGTAAGATTAGGAGAAGTCAAAGAATCTGAGGACAGCCTGGGTATAAGAAAGTCTGCACTGCCTTAGCTAAAACGGGATTTAAAGAAGGTGTGGGAAGTCCACAGTGTCAAACTCCACAATAAACTGGAGTAGGACTTAGAAAAGTTTAATAACTTTGAAAGGAAATAAATTTGTAGTGACCTTAATAGGAGATTTTTCCAGAGTGGTTGCACGCATTCACTTATTTATGCAGTTTTCAATCCTGCTTCTCTTGCATTAATAGAAGTTATATATAGGTACCTATAAAGATATTACTTTCTGTTATGCATTGCATCCCTCCTTTAACATCTAATTCAAATGTTGTGTCACTAAATCTAAAGACAGTATAAACTCTTCTGTACTTCTCTTATTGAGTTAGCAGTATTTTGTATTTTATAGCCGACGGAGAAGATTTCATGTAATTATTTAAGATTGAATCCTATAGGTCTCATAACACTTTCCTCTACATGGATGTAGCCTGGTTCTAAATAAAGCCCTTATATGATTAAAATTAAACTGGATAACTTTATGTCAATATATTATTTCTTATGCTCTAGAAAAGATACATGTATATATATATATATATATATATATATATATATGGTTTATGATAGTTTACTTTCATATTGTACATTGTTATATTCAGTTCTTTTGATAAAACTGATTATTTAACACTGATTTATCTAGTCAGTATGTAATAAATATTTAAAGATACCTGTATCAATTATTTTGTCAAACTTTGAGAATATAAAGAGTTAACATGTTTAGGTACTAACTGTCCATTTAAATGTGTAGCAAACGGGTAATTTTAAATATTTCTAACATGTTACCACCTTAGGCATTAATAGTTAAAATCATGAATCCCATTCTTAAATTCATGAAGTATACACTGAGGGGTTTTTTTCAGTTAAAAAAGGATTGCCTCTCTTTGTTGAAGTTAACATTGAGTATGTCCTCTACTTATGTAGAAATAAAATATATAGCAGATAAAATTGCAAAGTAAATAATGGGAAAATATTGACTTGAAAATTATGAAAACTGTGCCTTGTATTGACCTTTCCTCCTCTTCTTTGCCTTACATTGTTCTTAGAAAGAAAAGTGCATCCAAAGTTTACTATTAAGTTGTTTAGCTTACAGATGTAAGCATCGTATTATTTCTTTTGGTGTGTCTCTGTTATTCGAGAATTTCCTTAAATTCTGGAACAGAAGATGGTCTAGGCTCATCTTATACTTCCTCAGTTCCAGATCTGTGGTCTGTTCTTTTTCCAAGGAACCTTTAAGGTACATACACATGTACATACATGTGCATACACACAAAAAACATAAGTATTTCTATTTTAAAAAAATATTATGAATCATAAACTTATACTGATACTTCTAATTTGAATCCACTGTAAATAGAAAGAAGTTTCAGGATTAATTCAAACCACTGTTTAAAACACACCTCTTAACTACAGTTCAGTTTTGTTTTTGTTTTTTTACAATTCTCTATGTATTTAGAATAAGAACATATTGTAAAGTATTTCACTCATTCATTTTAGAATATATTTCCACTTAGGATTTTAAAGTATATAAAAATCTTCACTGTCACTAAAACAACAATAAATCATCAGAAAATTGAAATACTTACACTTTTTTAAAGCTATCAAATAGCTGTGGCATAAAAAATAAAAATAACTAAAAACTAGAGTAATGCTCCCTTCTTAGCTTCTACTTTTTTTTTGGCGGGGGGGGGGCACAATGTCCATTTCACAACTGAAATTTACAATATGTGGGAGATAGGCAGGAGAGTGTAATCCATGGTCAAGAGCAAAATCAGTCAATGAAAATCAACCTGGAAACAAGGCCATTAAAGCAACTATGAAAAATAATTTAAAATATCTATAGAAAAAGATGAATATAATAAATAAAGGGAAAATTAATAGAGATTTAGAAAAATTCAACTCACTAGAAATCATCTGCAATAAACCACAGAGTAAAAGAAAAATTGAGTGTAAAGTGAACTCACTCTACAACCTGTAAGGCACTCTTAATTATTGAAACACATATGTATTTAGAGTCCAAGAAAGAGTTAGAGAGTGAATTGGATGAAAAAATGAGGAATTATTGGCAGATAATTTTCTAATTTGATGAAAAAATCTATCCACCTCTCCAGGAAACTCAGAAAATGGTAAGAAGAGTAAATACTAAGTAACCACATTTATGTAACTTAAGTAAATAAATAGTAAATCAGGGAAACAATTATAAGAATGAAAACTGATTTCTATTAGAAACAATGGAGTCTTGACCATAATAGAATATTAGTTTTCTAGTTCCAAAAGAAAAAAGTTATCTCAATCTAGAATTCTCTATCAAATGAAACTAACTTTATATTATCAATGTAGCTAAATAAAGACATTTTCAGGTAAATGAAAGCTGGGAGAGTTTATTGCCATCAGACCTGCACTACAAAAAATACTAAAGAAGTTTCTTCCTCTTGAAGGGTATTGATACTAGATTGATGCCTGCTTCTATAGAAATAAATAAAGACCCTCATAAATGGTGAAGAAAAGGGTATATATAAAATAAATTTCTACTTTCACATGTATATTCTTCTTTTAAAAGATTCTTGACTGAGCAAGGAGTAAGAGAAATTATGCTGCTGTAAGGTTCTTACAGTGTTCACAAAGTAGGATAATTTTACTTGATGGTAGACTGTTACTAGTTAAAAATTAATGCTGTAATCTCTAGAAAGAATTAGCAAGCTTCAGTGCAGGGGCCACATCTGGCATGCAGGTAGGTTTTGTATGGACCATGAGCTAAAATTCCTTTTCACATTTTCCATTGACTGAATTTTCTTAAAAGGAAAACGTGATAGGATATGTATGACTCTTAATACATAGAATACTTAATATCTGACTCTTTATAGAAAAAAACACCTTAAAAAATGTAAACATACATGTAAGAAAAAGATGTAGTTAAAATATAAATGAATGAGATGAACTAAAAGACAATAAAACCGAAAGAATAAATGGAGCAGATAAAAAAATATATAAATGAGTAGAATGATAGAATTAAACCTAAACATAATTTTATTAACAATAAACATTAATAAATTTCAGAACATGGATCAAATGGGCTAATTCTTGAGAAATGTGACATGTAAAAATTGATGAAGAAAAGGAGTATATAAACAAGCCTGTGGCTTATTCAATAATTGAAATCGGATTGATATGTCACCTTTTCCCAAAATAGCCCACCTAAGATTTTCTTCAAGTAAGCTCTAGAACATCTTTAAGGAAAAATTATTTGCTTTCTTCTCTAAGTTGTTATACAAAATTATAAAGAGTTTAAGCTGCCAGCTCATTTTATGAGGTTAGTATAATCTTGATTAAAGAGGCAACTAAGAAAATACATGAAAAGAAAATAGCAGGTTCATTTCTCTTATGATTTAAATAGAAAAACCCTAAAGATAATTTTGGTTCAGAAGAAAGGCATTTTATGAATTTTAGCATCTACATGTTTTAATCTGTTTAGCAAAGCTAAAAATTAAAGGGGTCTTCCTGACTTGGTAAAGCTTATACACCAATTGTTTCAGCAAGCATCCTGCTGAAAGGAGACCCTAGATGTGACTCGTTTAGGGTAGAGAATAACACAAATTTTCTCCCCTGACACAGCTGCCATTTAACATAACACTGAGGTCCTGGATGAAGTTTAAAGAAAAGCAAAAGAAAAGGAGTTAAAGAGAATGAACAGGAAGTGGTCAAAATGAGATTGTTTGCAGATGATATAATAATCTACCTAGAGGACAAAGCAGTTGAATCAAAAGGACTAGTAAGATAATTCAGTACCTGTGCCAGATAAAAGATGGATTCATGAAAGTTCCAACTAATGAATTTTAAACCAACAAAAATCAACAAGTAAGTAGAATTTTTTAAAAAGTTACTATACATAATACCAACAAAACTCTAAAGTAAATAAGAATCAAAAAAGAATACACAAGACAATTTTAGAAAAAAAAGTTAAAATTTGAATAAAAAACAGAAAAGATATTCTGAATATGTGGACAGATATTTTATACTTTTGTATTGGATGACTTTATATAATAAATATACAAACTATCCCCAATTAAATCAGAAATTCAGTGTAGTTTTAATTAAAATTCCACTTAATTTATTTGAAGAGCTTACTTTAAATTTTATATGAAGAATAAAGCTCCACTAATAGTTAAATGAAAAAAAAATTAAAAGGGAGGATTTCATTGGTTATAGACTATTTAGAATCATAGTATTACAAAAGTATTGTATTGGCACAAGAATAGGCAAAAAAGCAAAAAAAAAAAAAAGTCAGCGACAGATCATTGCACATTCAGGACTCAAATTTGCAATATAGTTGGCACTATTAATTCACTGGGACAAATCAAATTCTTTAGTAGTTTCATGAAATATGGATGAGTATATACAGAGAAATAAAATTGGAATCCTATCCAAAAGGATGAAAGACCTAGATGTGAAAGAAAAAAATGTATTAAAAATTATAGAAGAAAATGTAGGACAATGCTCTGTGACCAAAGGTTGGAGCAGAATTTCCTAAATCAGATTTTAAAAGTGCAATTCATAAGGCGATGAACAGATAGATGGATAGAGGATACATATACACAGAATGGATGATAGATAGGCAGTTACATAGATAGATGATAGATAGATAGATAGATAGATAGATAGATAGATAGATAGATGATAGATAGATAGAGTCTTCTGCACTGCATTCTTGTTGACACCTAACATTCATGGCCTAAATTAGATCCTGTGACTCTTTCAGGCTTGTTCTGAGCTCAGTCTCCGACTATTTTGCTGCCATGTTTACAAGTGATGTTTGCGAAGCCAAGCAAGAGGAGATCAAGATGGAAGGCATAGACCCAAATGCTCTCTGGGACCTTGTCCAATTTGCATATACAGGTATAGTAAAAGAATTATAGCTTCATGTTAATGTCTTGTGAATTTTAGAATTTGAACACAGGTTTTAAAGCTTAAAAAAAAACTGTTGACCATGTATCTTTCATTTATTTTAGTTGAGAAAAATCAGACTACATTTTCAATTGTCACTGAAATCACCAATGTACATATGTATACATATGCTCTACACTCTTCCACAAAGAATTTAAACTGGTTTATAATAATAGTCAATGGAATGAGCTTGGGAGAGGAGAAGAGAGGTTATTAATTATTAACTATGAATTTGTTTATGGTCAAACTTAGAGCATTAAGAAAGAAAATTTTAATTTTCTTTCTTTTAGGGAATGATGGGTTCAAATAACTATTTTTTTTTCTTGTAATGTGTTTATTTCAATATTAAATCCTTCACAAAATGGACTTGGCAAACTTAGTTAAAAAGGAAAATGAAGATAGACTTGTGAAAATGGCTATTTTGGAAGCTTTTTCTTCTGATATATTATGTTCTTTTTTCTGTTGGCCTTTGCACCATATTATATTTAGCACAAATAATTTTGCCAATTTAGCAAACATTTGTTGAATGTTGCTCCATGTGCAAGTATTAGCTGTATCTCTGGAGAATAAACTAGTGAATAAACCATGTCTGCCCTCCAGAAACTCACAGTCCAAGTGGAGAAAAAAGTTAGACAAGGGATAAAAGTGATAGAATACGAAATGTTAAGAGGCAGTTAGAGGGCATAAAACCTGCTATTCAGAGCATTATTATGGCTCACATTCATTTAAAACATTTTAATAAGTTTTAAGATTAGTAAGAGAAGGGGACATATTATACTAAAATCTTGTGACAGAAGCAAAGGCAAATAGTAATATTTTTTAGAAGTGGCATGTAGTTCATTTTGCCTGAACACTTGATCATGGTGTGAAATGAGGAAAGAAAGAGAAGCTAGAGCCTGATTACCAAAGTAGCAGGACCCTAATTTAAGGAGCTGTGTTTTTGCAGCATTTCTGGTTATGGGGAAATGAGAGATGGCATTGTGAAGATCAGCCACTAGAACCAAAATTTGTGGAACTAGTGGGAATCTGTCCTCTTGGAGGATTTAGCTTCTCACAGAAAGGAGTTTGCTACACTAATGTTACACTTAGTAAATGAAACCTCTTTGGAAAGAAAAATGCACATGTTCTGGATGTTTGAATCACAAAGCAACAATGGAATGGAAAGACTTAGACATTTTCCAGCCTCAGTAATTTTTAAATTATAGTTTGTCAAAGCAAATATTGCATGGACAAAGTTAAACAGGTAAGCAAGTTTTTCTTCAAATCTGTTGCAATCGGGGAGAGAGACCAGAACTCAGTCTTTACCTAATACTGCTGAAACAAATGTGGGAGGGGATTTTTAAGTGCTGGGGTAAAAGAGAGAACACAGGCCATTGCTGATTGGCTTTACCTAAAGGAAAAGTAAACTTTCTCCTATCTTTTTGACCGAAGGTAGTTTTACAAATTGAAGCAAAGTGCCCACTCAAATTATGCTCCCCACCACCCCCAAAAAAACCTGAGAGATAAGAGTGCTATTTCCCTTGAGGCTGGCATTTCAAAGAGATGGCTTCCAGGTCCTTGATGAAAACATTCCTGGGTTGTAAAACTGGCAAGAGACCAGTTTTTCATTTAAAAAATATTTTTTTAATAATTTGCATCTCAAAGAGGTAGAGAAAGATTTATAATTACAAGTTTTCTAAAGTAAATGCTCTAAGAAAAGGGAGATAAAAGGCCTATAGTCAGGAAGTAGACTGTCTAAATTTTAGTAAAGCTGAGGGGACTTTAAGACCATCTTGTTCAATTTCAATTTGCATGCAACCTGAAATAATAGTGTAAAAAAATCATTGGCCTCCCAGACAAGAGATAGAAAACATAACCACATTACTGTTTCCTGGAAAGAGAAGAATCACAAAGCTAACACTTTAGGAATCCTTCTAGCAACATAAAAGCCTAGATCCAACACTTACAGCCTTCATGGCCTAGCAGCCTTGCATTTCTCAAGTGCAAAACTAGGTCAAAAGACACTTATTGTCATGTAGCAAAAAGTTCGAAGGTGTTTCAAAGCTCCCTGCTGAATGTAATGACCCAGATTTTTCTCTGCTTTGTAGAGGGCAGACCAGATACAAAGCTGCCGTTAAGTTACCACTGCCACTCTGGTCTTTGCTCCCATAACCATTCCTCCCTGGTAGTTGATAAATTTCCAATTGTTAGTTTATAGAAATGTGCTTGATGAGCAAATAATTTACATCATAATATGGGGGGGCTAGCCACAATATAAAGTATGTACCTTGTCTTTTGCTGTATACAGTGTAAGAAATTATAACAATAGAAGAGATCAAGTGAACAATGGTATAGCAAGGGAAGAATAGGAAGTATCTCTATGTGTCTATTTAGCTCGCCTGCTAGCTGATCTCTAAGCTTTCCTTTGTAGAAAGCTAAAAATAAATGCATCACAGAAAAGGGGAAAGAATGAATGAACAGTGAGCTCCTTAAAGGGTCATCCAATTGGGAATATTTTCTTGAATTCTGAAGTTTGAGAGGCCTTGGAGAAACTAAGGAGGCTTAACTATGTCAAGAATTGACAGTTAACTACTAGCTGTAGAAGTATTGCACCCAGTAGAGATGGGTAAGAGACTTTGAAATGATTTAAACAGATAAAATTTTCCATGAGATCTGGAAAGTCTTTTAGGTTTGAAAGAACCATATGTAGCTAATTTTTATCTCAGAAATTAAAGAAAATAATGAATGGGTAAAGTAGCTTGGAATAACTTGCTAACAGAGGTAAGCTTCAATTATTACAGAGTTTAATTATCTTTGATTTGAAGAAGGAGGAAGCATTCTTTAAAGACTTCATGAGGTAAAATTTGTACATGTAAGAAGTGGGAGACATTCTCTCTATTTCCCTTTCTTTTTTCCTACTCCATCAAATTAGAATGAGAAAGGATGGGACCAGGGGCCTCGCAGAGTTTCAATAAGAACCAAAGCAAATATTTAGAGAATTTTTTTCTGGTAATTGGGAAGAATGACCTGGGTAAAAAAGGGTGACTTCCGAGTAATAGCTCAAACAAAATTAGAATTTTTTCTAAAGGAAAATATATATAATAATAAACAGGTTAATACTAGCAACATGTAAGGTAGAATAAAGAAAACCAACAAGGTCTTTGTGTTGACAACTTTAAAGAAAACATTCTTGAAAGTATGGAGGGTAAAGATACAATTATAAAAATGATGATTAATTATTACAGTATCAAAACTACTTAAAATAAAAGGTAGTATAAGGTCAATTTTTTTCACACACTATAATAGCTCAGGAATGAAAAGGAAATGAACACTTCCACTGGTGTTAGAAATAATTGTATATCTAACAGGAGAGTTCATACCACTTTTATAAATTCTTGATTAACTTTAATTTCTTCTTTTTAAAACTTTCCATTGGGCTTTCTTTATAGTTTATTTATTAGGAAATCTGAGTGAGATCTTAGTCATTTATACAGAACAAAGGATTATTTAGCAACTGCGTATGTTATAAAATAGTGTCCTTTTACCATTGGTGTCTTAAATTTAAAGTTTGAATACTTAGTTTTAATCCAGAGAATATGTAATTATAAGATAGTATATCAGTTTTTCAAAATCAAACCATAATTTAATTAAAAAAATATGTGAGCACTTGCTGGGGGTCACACTAGGGATGACAAAATAAAATATAAATTGAAACAGATTAAAATGGCATAAACTTTTAAACAAATTTGGTAATGAATAGACTTATTGGAGTGAAACAGCTCTTTACTTTTGTTTTCAAAACTGGTAAGATCTATGTATCAGTATCCACTTAATGGCATTCTAGGATGTATAGAGTCAAATGGGCTTAAAAGACAGCTTTTTAAACATTTTCCTACATGCAACGATGTTTCAATTCTGTAATTGTACTCATCTAGAATAAAGATCTAGGGAATTATTTGTTTAATCTACAATAAAGTCTGTGGATTGGGATAATGAAGTCAAGGTTGCTCTGGAATTATTCTACAGAACATCTTCAGAAGGATGGAATCAGAGAAGAAAAGAAAAAATATGTTTACATTTTCTCATCATTCAACTTTCAAATTACTTAAAAAGTTAGAGATGTATAGAACTTTAGAAATTCTATCCTGAGCATTATAAATTTTACAAATGAACATTTTTCTATGGCTAAGTATGTGACACAAAGCAGAGGCACCAAAACTACTTTTTCTTGAGAATTACATATTTGCTATCTCAGATAAGCGTTGACAAAAGCATCATAACATAAATCAGAACTTTATTGGTCTCTTTTGAATTAATATGAAGGGACAGATTTTTTTTTCAATACTTAAGAGACTCTGAAGTTCTTGATGCAACCCATTCAGTGAGCTAAAGTAACCTGACAAAGATCAGTAGTAAGATGTTGAATCTATTACTAGAGTAAAATGTCAGAGCACAAATTGAATGGTATTATCTCTACTGAATCAATGTCCTTTTGTAGAGTATTAGTTACAGTGGAGTTCCTTGGAGTGGCTTATGACTATCTTGCCCTCATAACACTTTGGGTAGCTTAAATCAACTCCCCTATTGCTAGATAGTGGCTCACTGCAGGTTTGAGTCACACTTCCTCCCAGTCTAATGCTGGTTCTCTGCAGGAACCAGTGATACCTGACAACCTCAGCACATGAATGCCTGATAGTTCTTGCCGTGTGATTACACTGAATGCCTCTCAAGTTTTACTGCATGCCCACTATGTGCTGGACCCTATGATGGGCTCTGGAAGACAATATGCTGAATTACACACATTCTCTGCCTTCAAGGGACTTTCCAATTTAGGGTCTCAAATAACTAATTTTTGTTATCTTCTTTTGGTATAAACGTCCTTTTAGATATACACAGCCTAGTGTTTCCTCATTAGAGAATGTTGTAAAGCCAATTTTGAAGGCTACTATATTGATTGTGTGAATATCAATTCTAGCCAAAAATTGATGATCACATTGTGAAAATGAAAGAGGAAGTTTAATATATTTGAAAAGGATGCTCTGGGATTCGCTGTATTTTAAAGTTGCTTCAGGCTGATAGAAATTTCCTTCCAGTTTATCTCTTACATAGTCCCTATTATTCTGACATACTTGAAAATACACTGTGTTCATTGATGCATAAGGAAATAGAGTTTGAACAAATATGGAAGATGGGATTGCAGGGTTAGTAGCAAAGTGTCAGGTCCTGTGGAGAACTGATAAGGACAAGGTTTAAATAAAGGAAGCTGTCCATCTAGCAGTGGTATTAAAAAGAGGGGTAGAAAATTAAACTGCCAAGTGGCAAAAAAATCATACTGAAGAGTTAACATCCTTTAAAAAAAAAAAAAAGTTTATGTGCCACTGAAGTAAATTAAAGTCTTAGTACATGCTAAGGAATGGTACAATACTTACTGCCAAACATTTGAACGAAATAAATACACACACACATAGGAGCTGAGATATTTAATGTTCTCCTTTAATATTGAAAAGTATACATCAATATGTTCAGCCTGGACTGAATACTCTAAACTCCCTCAGAATTTTTATTGTAATTAAAAGTAAATTATTGTTTTATTTTTATTACTGGTTTAATTCAAGTGGCATGAATATGCAAGCACATTAGCAGAATATTAATTTTAAACTTAGGGCTTTTACTACATGAGAAAATTCTGTTCTCCATTTAAGAAATTGAGCCTTTAAAGATTGGTTTTACATATTACTGTTACCAAATAATTAAAAATATTGACTTAATAATTTTCATTGGATGTTGAAATAACCTATATTAATGAACAAGAAAAAAGTAAAAATAATAAAATAAAATAAAATAAATCAGTTGTATATTGCCATTATTTTACCAGGGAACCTTGTGTGTGTGCGTGTGTGTGTGTGTGTGTGTGTGTGTGTGTGTTTGCGTGCATGCACAACACTGAATAATATAAAATTAATTGAGGGAACATTATTGTGTAAAATAATTTAAAATGACGTATATTTTGTGAATATTGTGTAATTTTTGTTGTTATTATTGAACTGCATTTTTGCTTTTTGCTATGGGATTCCATAGACAGACTGAAAATGAAATAGCTGTGTGAAACTTAATATTTAATTGCTATAGAGGAAAGGTTTTGTCAATTCTGCACTGTAACTCACATTTACTTTCTGAGTCTCCAAGTAAGGAATATATCTCAAGTTTTGCCTTGTAATCAACTTTTCTTTAATAAAAGTCTGCTTTTATTTTATTTTGTTGGTGTTCTCAAACTTATAATTGTTTACATTTTCCTCTGCTTTGGGTACTAGGAAGGCATGAACTGAATGATAGGCCACTATACCAACTGGGCGGGATCGATGCTACGTATTCTTGTGCCGTTAACATTATATTGGATTAAATTTTCTCAGGATTATTTTACCTTCACTCTAATCCCAAAATATCTGTACACTTGATTCTGTTTTATTTGAAGGGGAGTACCTCTGTATAGTGTAGTGTGTTGAATTTAACATTGGAAATATCTGAGAGCTTCTTTGGCCAGAAGTAATTCAACCAGAATTCATCATGATGTAGGCAGCCCAATATTCATTCTGATTGTTGGGCATTTATTCTAATCAGCGCTACCTATTTGTTACTTCTCATTAAGAATTTTGACTATAGCCTTTGGCCTCCCCCATTTTACAGTTTGGGATATTAGTTAAATTACTTAGCTTTATGAAGTCTTAAAATAACTCAACTATAAGAAAGGGAAAATAATAATGGCTGAGAGGACTCTTTTAAGGAGTAAATGAACTAATAAAATTAAATGGGTTTAGCATAATGCTTAGCATATTGTAAGCACTCAATTATAATGATTATTCATGATAGGTATTTTTATAAGTTTTTTCAAGTCCTTTGTATAATCTGTTATAAAAAATAAATATAAAGGCTGAGAACTGGGGAGGGAATAATCACTTTGTTCAACAAACATTTATAAATTTTGAATCCAATTTATTATATTCTTCAGTATTACAATATGATTTCACATTCATATGTATGATTCATGTACATTTTTAGTGGTACATATGTTGTTTAAACCACCGACTTATAATTTTGCTACCTTGTATGTTTGAGGTGTGTTTTTATCATGTATTACTTTTATTATTTTATCTTATCTTATCTCAGCTGATCCACACAGCAACATTCTGAGATGGATAGTTAAATCTTATTGTCAGATACAGAAATGAAAACACCCTAACACAGAGGTCAGCAAAGTAACATAGATGTGAAACCACAGTCTAGTTTTCCCAGTGACATGTCAAGGTTCTTTCTACTAGTTGTAAAGTTACTCGACATTATGTCCAATTAATATGAAAGGGAATACTGCTTATATGTACTTATGCTATGCCACACTGTGTGTCAAATTTGACCTTACATTGACCTAGTATCAACTGTCATCAAATATAAATTTTCCTTATCATTAATTTCCTTTTATATAAAATTGTGAATAACCTGAGGAAACTATGTAGATGTTACCCAAATGGAGAATTGTTTGTGATTGTTTATAGCATTATTTAAAACGTCCTCAGTCTTGGACATTCACAATTTCAGAATTTTGCAATTTTGTTTTATTATTTTAATCTAAATAAGAATTATAAAAAGAAAACACTACACATGTTTAATATTTATATTTTAGCACGTTTCACACACATCTCAGTTATGCCTCACAATATTCAGCTTTATCTTGCAATTGGGAAAACTGAAGCACCAACTTCATATGTTTCTAAGTAATATGTACCTTTTAAAATACTCCTTTAGTTGAATTTTAACTACTTCTCAATACTTTTCATTTAAAATTTAATAGAGCTGACACTTTTTGTAGATTGTATCTAAAATCAACTAAACACAACTAAATACAATAAAGAAACAAAAACAAGGAAACAAAGCAACCTCAGTCACTACACCCCTCTTAAGATTGCCATAAATTCCTCTTTGCCTGGTTTGCCATCTTTAGTGAGGAGTTACTTCCTCTTCATTTTTGAGAAAAGAAATTTAAAATGAGAACCCCAAACACTTTAATGTTAAATGCTTTCTCTCCCTCAGATAAAAGATGGTAAGGGCTACCCAACAAGGAAAGCAAGTTTCAGCCAGAAGTGCTCAAGATATCCTAAAGGAATATCCTATCCCTGATCCTTTAGACTGTGTGCTTGAACACTCTTAGGCACATTGTAGCTATGACTGCACTCCCCTCATATTCCTCAACCAGAGAAAACACTCTACTCAAATGGCATTCATGCCAGTCTGATGTCTGATGCATGATTCCCACCCCATCTTTTCTTCTTTGGAGAAATGTTTATAAGTAGGTAGAGAAGGGGATAATGCAGAATTTTAAAAATCAATAAAGAAAATCTAGACTAGTAATGGAAATTTACTCCTGTGAGAAGAATTGTAAAAGTCACTTTACATGTATTTGATACATAACATTTTCATTCCTGATACATTCATGTCTACAAAATGTAACAGTACTTTGAAATATATGTCATTAATTATTGTCAAGAGTTTTCCTGGGTTGTGTAGTCTACTTTATGATAAATGGGCATTTTTTATATAATATGATGTGTTTTAAATTTTTTGACCGATTATTTTATTTATCAAATTAAGTTAAAGAAAACATATTTAGACCTGAAGTACAAACTTCATTCTACATATTTGTTTAATTTAAATTTGCCATTTTACAAAATGGCTTCAAAGTAAAATACATAAGTGAGGCCATCTGTATGTCTTCTTTGGAGAAATGTCTATTTAGATCTTCCACCCATTATCTGATTGGGTTGTTTGTTTTTTTCATATTGAGCTGCAGGAGCTGTTTGTATATTTTAGATTAATCCCCTGTTGGTTGCTTTGTTTGCAAAGATTTTCTCCTGTTGTGAAGGTTGTCTTTTTGTTTGTTTATGGTTTCCTTTGCTGTGCAAAAGCTTTTAAGTTTAATTAGATCCCATTTGTTTATTTTTGTTTTTATTTTCATTACTCTATGAGGTAGATCATAAAAGATCTTGCTTTGATTTATGTCAAAGAGTGTTCTGCCTATGTTTTCCTCTAAGAGTTTTATGGTGTCCAGACTTACATTTAGGTCTTTAACGCATTCTGAGTTTATTTTTGTGTATGGTGTTAAGGAGTATTCTAATTTCATTCTTTTACCTGTAGCTGTCCAGTTTTCACAGCACCACTTATTGAAGAGACTGTCTTTTTTTTGTTTTTTAAACTTTTTATTTTATATTGGAGTATAGTTGATTAACAGTGTTGTGATAGTTTCAGGTGTATAGCAAAGTGATTCAGTTATACATAGACATTTATCTATTCTTTTTCAAATTCTTTTTCCATTTAGGTTGTTACATAATATTGTGCAGAGTTCCCTGTGCTATACAGTAGGTCCTTGTTTATTATCCATTTTAAATATAGTAGTGTGTACATGTCAACCCCAAACTCCTTAACTATCCCCTTCCCTCACCTTTCCCCCCTGGTTACCATAAGTTCATTCTCTAAGTCTGTGAGTCTGTTTCTGCTTTGTAAATAAGTTCATCTGTATCATTTATTTTTAGATTCTGCATATAGGTGATATCTTATGATATTTATCTTTCTCTGTCTGACTTACTTCACTCAGTATGACAGTCTCTAAGTTCATCCATGTTGCTGCAAATGGCATTATTTCATTCTTTTTAATGGCTGAGTAATATTCTATTGTATATATGTACCACAACTTCTTTATCCATTCCTCTGTTGATGGACATTTAGGTTGCTTCCATGTCTTGGCTATTGTAACCAGTGCTGCAAAGAACACTGGGGTGCATTTATCCTTTCAGACCATGATTTTCTCTGAATATATGCCCAGGAGTGGGATTGCAGGATCATATGGTAGCTCTTTTTTAGTTTTTTAAGGAACCTCCATACTGTTCTCCAGAGTGGCTGTACCAGTTTACATTCCCACCAACAGTGTAGAAGGGTTCCCTTCTCTCCACACCCTCTCCAGCATTTATTGTTTGTGGATTTTCTGATGATAGCCATTTTGACTGGTGTGAGATTATATCTTATTGTAGTTTTGATTTGCATTTCTCTAATAATTAGTGAGGTTGAACAACTCTTCTTGTGCCTCTTGGCAATCTGTATGTCTTCTTGGGAGAAATGTCTATTTAAGTATTCTATCCATTTTTTGATTGGGTTGTTTGTTTTGATGATATTAAGCTGCATGTGCTGCTTGTAAATTTTGAAGACTACTCCCTTGTTGGTCACATCATTTGCAAATATTTTCTCCCAATCTGTGGGTTGTCTTTTTGTTTTGTTTATGGTTTCCTTTGCTGTGCAAAAGCTTTTGAGTTTCATTAGGTCCCATTTGTTTATTTTTGTTTATATTTTCATTACTTTAGGAGGTGGGTCAAAAAGGATCTTGCTGTGCTTTGTGGCAAAGAGTGTTCTGCCTATGTTTTCCTCTAAGAGTTTTATAGTGTCTGGTCTTACATTTAGGTCTTTAATCCATTTTGAGTTTATTTTTGTGTATGGTTTTAGGGAGTGCTGTAATTTCATTCTTTTACATGTAGCTGTCGAGTTTTCCCAACACCACTTACTGAAGAGACTGTCTTTTCTCCATTGTATATTCTTGCCTCCTTTGTCATAGATTAGTTGACCACAAGTGCATGGGTTTATCTCTGGGCTTTCTATCCTGCTCCATTTATCTATATTTCTGTTTTTGTGCCAGTACCATACTCTCTTAATTACTGTAGCTTTGTAGTGTAGTCTGAAGATAGGGAGCCTGATTCCTCCAGCACCATTTTTCTTTCTTAAGGTTCCTTTGGCTATTTGCTGTTTCTTGTGTTTCCATACAAATTGTGAAATTTTTTGTTCTAATTCTATGAAAAATGCATTGGTAATTTCATAGGGATTACACTGAATCTGTAGATTGCATTGGGTAGTATAGTCATTTTGACAATATTGATTCTTCCAATCCAAGAACATGGTATATCTCTCCATTTGTTTGTGTAGTCCTTGATTTCTTTCATTAGTACCTTATAGTTTTCTGAGTACAGTGCTTTTGCCTGCTTAGGTAGGTTTATTCCTAGGTATTGTATTCTTTTTGTTGCAATGATAAATGGGATTGTTTCCTTAATTTCTCTTTCTGATCTTTCATTGTTAGTTTATAGAAATGCAAAAAATTTCTGTGCATTAATTTTGTCTTCTGCCACTTTACCAAATTCATCGATTAGCTCTAGTAGTTTTCTGGTGGCATCTCTTAGGATTTTCTATGTATAGTGTCATGTCATCTGCAAACAGTGACAATTTAATTTCTTCTTTTCCAATTTGGATTCCTTTTATTTATTTTTCTTCTCTGATTGCTGTAGTAGGACTTCCAAAACTATGTTGAATAAAAGTGGAGAGAGTGGACATCTTTGTCTTGTTCCTAATCTTAGAGGAAATGGTTTCAGCTTTTCACTGTTGAGTATTATACTAGCTATAAGTTTGTTATATATGGCCTTTATTATGTTGAGGTAGGTTCCCTCTATGTCCACTTTCTGGAAAGTTATTTTCATAAATCTGTGTTGAATTTTGTCAAAAGCTTTTTCTGCATCTATTGAGATGATCATATGGTTTTTATTCTTCAGTTTGTTGATGTGGTGTATCACACTGATTGATTTGTGGATATTGAAAAATCCATGCATCCCCAGGATAAATCCCACTTGATCATGGTGTATGATCCTTTTGATGTATTGTTGAATTCAGATTGCTAGTATTTTGTTGAAGATTTTTGCGTCTATGTTCATCAGTGGTTATTGGCCTGTAATTTTCATTTTTTGTGGTATCTTTGTCTGGTTTTGGTATCAGGATAATGGGGCCTCATAAAATGAATTTGGGAATTTTCCTTCCTCTGCAATTTTTTGGAACACTTTCAGAATGATGGGTGTTAGCTTTTCTCTAAATGTTTGATCAAATTCACCTGTGAAGCCATCTGGTCCTGGACTTTTGTTTCTTGGAAGATTTTTAATCACAATTTCAATTTCATTACTTGTGATTGGTCTGTTCATACTTTTTGTTTCTTCCTGGTTAAGTCTTGGGAGATTGTATCTCTCTAAGAATTTGTCCATTTCTTCCAGGTTGTCTATTTTATTGGCATAAAGTTTCTTGTAGTCTCTTATGATCCTTTGTATTTCTGTGGTGTAAGTTGTAACTTCTCCTTTTTCATTTCTAATTTTATTGCTTTAAGTCCGCTCCCTTTTTTTGTTGATGAGTCTGGCTAAAAGTTTATCAATTTTGTTTATCTTTCCAAAGAATCAGGTTTTAGTTTCATTGGTCTTTGCTATTGTTTTCTTTGTCTCTATTTCATATATTTCTGCACTGATCTTTATGATTTCTTTCCTTCTACTAACTTTTGGTTTTGTTTGTTCTTCTTTCTCTAGTTGCTTTAGGTGTAAGTTTAGGTTGTTTATTTGAGATTTTTTTTGTTTCCCAAGGTAAGATTTTATTGCTATAAACTTCCCTCTTAGAACTGTTTTGCTGCATCCCATAGGTTTTGGATCATTGTGCTTTCATTTTCATTTGTCTCTAGGTATTTTTTGATTTCCTCTTTGATTTCTTCAGTGATCCATTGCTTGCTTAGTAGCATATTGTTTAGCCTCCACGTGTTTGTGTTTTTTACAGTTCTTTACTTGTAGTTTATTTCTAATCTCACAGAAAAGATTAAATTTAATTAAAAGATTAAATTTAATAAATTTACGGAGTCTTGCTTTTTGGCCCAGCATGTGGTCAATCCTGCAGAATGTTCCGTGTGCACTTGAGAAGAATGTGTACATTGCTGCTTTTGGATGGCATGCTCTATAAATATCAATTAAGTCCATCTTCACTAATGTGTCATTTAAGGCCTGTGTCTCCTTATTGATTTTCTGTCTGGATGATCTGTCCTTTGAAGAAAGTGGGTTGTTAAAGTTCCCCACTATTATTGTGTTATTGTTGATTTCTCTCTTTATGGCTGTTAGTATTTGCCTTATATACTGAGGTGCCCCTATGTTGGGTGCATATATATTTCCAATTATTATATCTTCTTCTTGGATTGATCCCTTGATCATTTTGCAGTGTCCTTCTTTGTCACTTATAAGAGTCTTTATTTTAACGTCTATTTTGTCTGATATGAGCATTGCTACTCCAGCTTTCTTTTGATTTCTATTTGCATGGAATATCCTTTCTGATCCCCTCATTTTCAGTCTGTATGTGTCCCTAGGTCTGAAGTGGGTCTCCTGTAGACAGAATATATAGTGTCTTGTTTTTGTATCCATTCAGCCAGTCTATGTCTTTTGGTTGGAACATTTAATCTATTTATCAGTACATTTAAGGTAATTATCAATATGTACATTCTTATTGACGTTTTCTTAATAGTTTTGGTTTTGTTTTTATAGGTCTTTTTTTCTTCCCTTCCTCTTTTGTTCTCTTCTCTTGTGGTTTGATGACCATCTTTAGTGTTTGTGTTTGGGTTGTTTTTCTTTTTTGTGTGTGTATCTATTGTAGATTTTGGGTTTGCTGGTCCAGCGAGGTTTTGATATAGCAATCTATATAAGTACAAGTTTGTTTTAAGTTTCTGGTCTCTTTCCTGCCTAGACAAGTTTCTTAAGTATTTGTTGAAAACCTGGTCTTGTGGTGCTGAATTCTTAGCTTTTGCTTGTCTGTAAAGCTTTTGATTTCTCTGTCAAACCTGAATGAGTGCCTTGCTGGGTAAAGTATTCTTGGTTGTAGGTTCTTCTCCTTCATCCCTTGCAATATATCATGCCAATCCCTTCTGGTCTGCAGATTTTCTGCTGAGAAATCAACTGATAACTTTATGGGAGTTCCCTTGCATGTTATTTGTTGTTTTCCCTTGGTGCTTTAAATTTTTTTCTTTGTCTTTAATTTTTGTCAGTTTGATTACTATGTGTCTCAGCATGTTCCTCCTTGGGTTTATCCTACCTGGGACTCTCTGCACTTCCTGGACTAGGGGGGCTAGGGTGACCGCTTCTTTTCCCATGTTAGGGAAGTTTTCAGCTATTATCTCTTCAAATATTTTCTCAGGTGCTTTCTCTCTCTCTTCTCCTTCTCGGACCCCTATAATGTGAATGTTTGTGGGTTTAATGTTGTCCAAAAATACTGTCTTCATTTCTTTTCATTCTTTTTTTCTTTATTTTGTTTCATGGCAGTGATTTCCACCATTCACTCTTCTACATCACTTACCTGTTCTTCTGCCTCAGTTATTCTGCTATTGATTTCTTCTAGTGTATTTTTCATTTCAGTTATCAAGTGTTCATTTCAGCTTCCTTTTTCTTTAGTTCTTCTAGGTCTTTGTTAAACATTTCTTTCATCTTCTCGAACTTTGCCTCCATTATTTATCTGACATCCTGGATCATCTTCACTATCATTATTCTGAATACTTTTTCTGGAATGTTGCCTATCTCCACTTCACTTAGGTGTTTTTCTGGGGTTTTATCTTGTTCCTTCCCCTGGGACATAATCCTCTGCCATTTCATTTTGTCTAACTTTCTGTGACTGTGGTTTTCATTCTGCAGGCTGCAGGATTGTGGTTCTTCATGCTTCTTCTGTCTATACTCTGGTGGATGAGGCTATCTAAGAGGATTGTGCATGCTTCCTGATGGGAGGGGCTGGTGGTGGGTAGAGCTGGGTTTTTCCCTCTGGTGGGCAGGTCAATCCTCAGTACAACTTTTATCCACTTGTCTGCTGATGGTTGGTGCCATGTTCTCTCCTTGTTGGTTGTTTGGCCTGAGAGGACCTAGCACTGGAGTCTACAGTCTGTTTTGTGGGGCTAATGGCAGTCTCTGGGAAGGCTCACACCAATAAGTACTTCCCAGAACTGCTGCTGCCAATGTCTTTGTACCCGCAGTGAGCCACAGCAGCCTCCCACCTCTGCAGGAGACCCTCCAATACTAGCAGGTAGGTCTGGCCCAGTCTCTTATGGGGTCACTGCTTTTTCCCCTGGGTCCTGGTATGCACAAGACTTGTGTGTACCCTCCAAGAGCAGAATTTCTGTTTCCCTCAGTCCTGTGGAGGTCCTGCAATCAAATCCGCTGACCTTCAAAACCAGATTCTCTGAGGATGCCTCCTCCCATTGCTGGACCCACAGGCTGGGAAGCCTGATGTGGGGCTCAGAACTTTCACTCCAGTGGGAGAACTTCTGTCATACAGTAAGTCCCTTACATATGAATGGGTTCTGTTCTGAGACTGTGTCCATAAGTTCAAATACACCCAGCAAAGTTAGCCTAGGTACCCAACTAACAATCAGCTATATAGTACTGTATTGTAATAAGTTTATAATACTTTTCACACAAATAATACATAAAAAACAAACACAAAAATAAAGAAAACATTTTTAATCTTACAGTACAGTACCTTGAAAAGTACAGTAGTACAGTACAACAACTGGCATACAGGTGCTGGCATCGAGTGAACAGGCAAGAAGATTTACTGACTGAAGGAGGGAGAGGAGGTGGGAAATGGTAGAGCTGAAGAATCATCAGCAATAGGAGATGGAGAGCAAGCTGCAATTTCACTCATGCCTGACACTGATGGCACAGGTTCTGGTTCTTTGCTGGATTCAACTCTATCTACCCTCTCTACCATCACTCTAACAATCCAGTGATGTCTGGGTAGTAGCTCTTTTTTCTTTTCTTGTCATAGATGACACGGAGCACTGGATTGCATTCTAAACGGCTGCTGCAACATTTGTGTTCCATTCTACATTCGGGTCCTGTGCTTCAAAAACTAACAGTACCTCCTCAAATAAAGAAAATCCCCTTGCCATTTCCTGTATTGTGAATCTCTTCCATTCTTCAGTTACTTCTTCTTCCTCTGTCTCTCTTCATTCCTTCTCTGGGCCTCCAATTCCTGGATCTTCTTATCAGTACCAGCTACATCACTGCTGCTTTTACGCTTGCTTCTGGACATCCTGGCCTTGAAATAAAGATACTGCACTACTGTACTCTATGCAGTACTGTGCAGCAAAGTATACAAAAACACAACCACTTGTAGAGGATGCATGAACATGAAAATGTACTCCAGACACATAAACTAACTTATGTGACTGAACATGCTAATGCACGTTTGTGTCTTTGAAAGTTTGCATCCTGAACGTTCATATATAGGAGACTTACTCTACAATTGTTTTCCAGTTTGTGGTTCGTCCACCTGGCATATATGGGATTTGATTTTATTGTGATTGCGCACCTCCTACCATCTCATTTTGGCTTCTCATTTGTCTTTGGATGTAGGATATCTTTTTTGGTAGGTTCCAACGTTTTTTGTCAATGGTTGTTCAGCAGTTAGTTGTGATTATAGTGTTCTTGTAAGAAGGAGTGAGTGCATGTCCTTCTACTCCGCCATCTTAAGCTAATTCAAGACACTGTCTTTTCTCCATTGTATATTCTTGTCTCCTTTGTCATGGATTAGGTGACCATAGGTGTGTGGGTTTACCTCTAGACTTTCTATCCTGTTCCATTGATCTATATTTCTGTTTTTGTGTCAGTACCATAATGTTATGATTACTGTAGCCTTGTAGTATAATCTGAAGTCAGGGAGCCTGATTCATCCAGCTCTGTTTTTTTTTCTCAAGATTGCTTTTACTATTCAGGGTCTTTTGCATTTCCATACAAATTGTAAACTTCTTTGCTCTAATTCTGTGAAAAATGGCATTGGTAATTTGATAGGGATTGCATTGAATCTGTAGATTTCTTTGGGTAGTATAGACATTTTTGTAAGACATACAGATGGCCAAAAAGCAGATGAAAAGATGCTCAACATCACTAATTATTAGGGATATACAAATCAAAGTACAATGAGGTATCACCTCACACCGGTCAGAATGGCCATCATCAAAAAATCTACAAACAATAAATGCTGGAGAAGGTGTGGAGAAAATGCAACCCTGCTACATTGTTGGTGTGAATGTAAATTGGCATAACCACTATAGAGAACTGTATGGAGGTTCCTTAAAAAACGAAAAATAGAACTATTACATGACCCAGCAATCCCACTCCTACGCATATACCCAGAGAAAACCATAATTCAAAAAGATACATGTGCCCCAATGTTCATTGCAACACTATTTACAATAGCCAGGACATGGAAGCAACCTAAATGTCCATCAACAGAGGAATGGATAAAGAAAATATGGTACATATATACAATGGAATATTACTCAGCCATAAAAAAAGAACAAAATAATGCTATTTGCAGCAGCATCTATGAGCCTCTATATTGTCATATTGGGTGAAGTAAGTCACACAAAGACAAATATCATATGATATCACTTATATGTGGAATCTAAAAATGGGTAGAAATGAACTTATTTACAAAACAGAAGTAGAGTCACATATGTATAAAACAAACTTAAGGTTACCAGGGAATAAGAGGGGGAGGGATAAATTGGGAGATTTGGATTGACATATACATACTAATATATAAAAAACAGATAACTAATTAGGACCTACAGTATAGCACAAGGAACTCTACTCAATACTCTGTAATGACCAATACATGAAAAGAATGTAAAAAAAAGTGGATATATGTATATGGATAACGGATTCACTTTGTTGTACACCTGAAACAAACACAACATGGTAAATCAACTATACTCCAAGAAAAATTTTTAAAAAAATACATAAGTGGGGGAAATTAACATGTTAGTAATATATGGTAGTGCTTTGGGAAAGGATTTCATGCTTATTTGAGAATCACCCGTGTACTTGTTGAGTAACACTTTATAGCTATTGCACTTCTCATTCATTGGGCTAAGAAATATTGATTATGAATATGGATTGTTAGATGTGATGATTTAAACAAAAACATGAATGCTTATAGTCAGAAAATGAAAATAGTAATATCTGAAACTGATAACAAAAAGCGAATTAGATAATAACATATTAAGCATATTTTGAGAACCAAGATAGTACTCCAAAGAAAATTATACATTAAACAAACAAACAGAAACAATCTGGCAACTCAGAAGCCCGGTAGTACAGAGGAAGTGGGTAGGATGGCCTCATGCACAGACAAGATGGTAGAACTCCCAATCTGGGCAGATGGTCAGAGAATAAAATACCAAAACTGCAGACTTTTTAATTTCCACTACACAGCCATCCAAGTGAGTGCTTAAAATATTTACTCACCCAAGATGAAGCAACTTTGTAGTTAACTTCAATTCAACCTTTTTGTTTGAGAACATACTGTAGCAGCATGTAAGTACTGTTGCTGCAAAATCTGTCTAATGAGAAGTTATATTCTCTTATACTTATCCCTTTCAATCTCCCCTCTATTTTCTTGATTGAAGTAGAGCAATAAAGGAAGAAAACAATCCAAAAGTCATTTACAGAAGCCACAGGATTATAACTCTCATCATAATTTCATTCCTAAGTATCCATGGTGTATAAGACTTTGAAGTTCAAATACAAAAGACCTTAAAAAAAAAGGTAATCAAACTCAAATATGCAACACCAAGGTATGATTTGCATCCTAAGTGTCTTAAGATTCTTTCTGTATTCATAGAAATTACATATCAATCTTTTGTTTTAGCTTCTCAGTCACCAAGGCAAAGAAAGAAGCCTAAGAGTTATGCTACAAAAAAAAAATTATAATATTTTCTCAACTTAAGCACAGTTTACTGATATTAACATTCGAGAGGAATATTTTTGAGTATTTGAATACTTGTAAGACACAATGATGTACTTCAGACATCCTCACTAATGTACCAAAAGTAGATATAATAATGAACTACAGAACTGTTTCTTCTGTTGGCTGATTCAAGTTCAAAAGATAATGTCCAAAAACATGTTATTAATAATTTCATGTATTAAACAATAGAATAATAAAATCCTTGGATCAAACTCTTTTGGGTTCAGTGTACATTTAATTTGAAGAGATTGTTATCTATGCTGAACTCAAGAGTACACGTTCCATGTAAAGGTGTTCTAAAATATTAAATTCTGTAGTGGCCAAATGAACATATTTGTGATAGGTCTGATATACAGGCTGCCAAATTATGTTACCTAGAGTAGATGTTTGGATAACTTGTATAACTATGAGTTGATCCTTTTAAATTTTTTTGTTTTTCTCATAACCAAAATTTGCTTGAATATTGAGTGACAGACTGCTTTAGATTAAACTCTATAGTAAGGACTGGAAGTGGGAAAAAATTCTATGTAGTTGATTAGGGACGGAATTACAAACTATGATACACTGAAAATAAGGGGTGACATTCTATCCTTAAAGTCAAGGAATTTAAACACCTGTGCATAGATGTGGGTCAAGGGAATATTCAGAAAAAGTCAAATTTTTACTCAGCAAACAATTCCTTGTTCTTCCAAATGATGGATATGTAAGGATAGTAGATTTAAAACAATTTAAGTAAATGAGAACTATTGACATTTTTGGTTCTGGCCTGACTCCCAGTGGACTTTCCTAAAGAAAATGAGGTACAGATATAATGGGAAAATGATGGTCTTTGCTTTCACAACTACTTTCTTACTGACCCACAGATATTTCCTTAACTTTTCTGACAATGAGCCCAAGAACTCTGAGGTATGTTTAGTACTCAAAAAGCATAATCACTGCTTTTCTTGTGGCTAGAATGCATGTGAGACATTGTTTATTAATTAATAAGCTCTAAGATTATAGAATTTCCTAAGTATATATTATCATTGCTTTCTAAAATTGGTTTGCTATAATTTTCACATGACAACCAGGATTTCCCTACAGATGAGAGTGAGAGAGAAAAGAGAGAGACAGACAGAAAGAGAGAGAGGGAGGGTACCAGAGTGCCAGTAATGTGGTGCATATTAGATTAAGTAATAATTGGATAGCAGCAAAAGTCTAAATTACAGTAAAAATCAATTTCTTTTGGTAATTGTTAGAAAGATATGTAAATCTACTAAATTTAATAAAATGATGTAAACCAAAATTTCCTTAACTCTCCTGCCTTTTTTGAAGCACTGAAAAAACCCTTAGGAATGTATTTATATAAATAAATTATTGAGGAAATAAATAAATTCCAAATCATTTATGCAATTAATCTGCTCTCAAGGAGATAGAGCATAACTCCCTGCTCCTTAAGTGTGGCTGTGCATAGGGCCTTCCTCCCAGAGAGCATGGTATGGAAAAGTGGGTGAAAGAGTTATTTTATAGTCAGAAACCTGACAAAAAATACTTCTACCAAGTAATCAAAATTGACTTCAACAGTGAAGTCATGTTGATAATTTGCAACCTTGATATGATGTGACGAGACCAAAAGCCCTTATTCCCAGTGTAATCATAATTAGACAAATCCCAATTGAGGGGCAGTCTAGAAAATACTTAACTAATAATTTTAAAACTGTCAAAGTCATTAAAAACAAGAAAAGTCTGAGAAACTGTCACAGCCAAGTGTTGCCTAAGGAGATATAATGACTAAATGAAATGTATTCTACATGGGATCTTGGAACAGAAAAAAGAATAATAGGTAAAAAAGTAAGGGTATATGAGTAAAGTTTGAACTTTGGTTAATAATAATAAAACAATGTTGGTTCATTAATTTAACATGTGGATCATACATTGTTAACTAGGAAAAACAGGTGTGTGCTATATGAAAAATCTCTTGGCTACCTTTGCAGGTTTTCTGTAAATCTAAATACTTTATTTCAATCTTTTATGTGCATATATATAAAACAGATGTGTATAAATAAATAATATTTTATAAAATTTGATCATATTACCTATGTTTTATCTTTTTTAATACAGTGTGAACATTTTTCCACTTGAGTCAGTATTCTTTGAAAACATTCTTTTTTTTTTCATGGAAAGGCATTTTATTTTAAATATAGCAGTGTGTACATGTCAATATAATATACCAATATTTTAATAGTGGTTATACTAGGTGGTGACATTATAGGTAATTTAATTTCTCTTTTATACTTGTACGTAGTACTAAGCTAAGTGCTAGGGATTTAGAATTGATCAAAACTCAGCACCTGCTCTCCAAGTGTTCATGGTAGGAAGCAGTGTAGTAAGATACAGGTTTTGAAGCTAGCTTTAGATTTGAGTTATATGCTATCATTTGCCAGCTATTTAATTCTACAAGTGTCTCATTTTCTGTAAAATGGGGATTTTACACATTTAATATCATTTCAATAAACTAAATTTCAGCAAATAAATAAAATATTTTTTAAAAAGTTTATTTTTTAAACGCCTACAAATTACTAAAATATCAGTTTTTATTTTGTTTTAATTCTAATGTATCATATTATTTCTCTTTATTTCCATTAAAGATAGAGATAGATAGGTAAGTAGCAGATAGATAGATAGATAGATAGATGATAGATAGATAGATAGATAGATAGATAGAATATTTAATTTACTTTATGGATTTATGGACAGTTCTTGCACTTATCTGGTAAAATACATTATCTTTTCAATATAACTGATTTTATACATAAAATATGGTTATACAGCATAGTTGTTAATAGAATATAACTTATCTATTAAAATATGAACAGCACATATTCATATTCTTCTATAATCTTTATGATTTTCTTCCAATTATATTTTACATATTTTCATTCCAATATAGTGTAAATTTAACTATATTCTCTTGTAGGAAATCAGAGTTTGAGTTCACTGATAACATGTTTGGAATACTCAGTAGCTTTGGCATTTACTTAAGGTGAGACTGCAGATAATGTAGCACACATTAGAGGTACCATATTCAAAAGTCAGTCCCTTCTTATTCCCCCAGTTAACTCAAGGGAGAGTGACTCATTTCTATCAATGTAATTCGTGTAGGGTCAAAATCAGTTATTGGGGTTTTACCCCACTGCTAATTATTGGGTTAAGGCATGGTCATGTCATAAAATTTTTTGCCAAGGCAACATAAAGAAAGAGTTCTGGGGAACTTTTAGTAAAGATTTCTTCACTGATGCAACAGAAATGTATCAATGCATTAAGGAATACTCTCTCTTCTGATGGGTGTTTTCCTATCTGAATTTGAAGCTTGAAACTATGGCAACCATGAGGAAACAGCAAGCCTCTTGAAGGGATGGCTGTTTCCTAAAGATGTGTTGAGCCCTTCAATTAATCAGTTCTGGGGACACCAGCCTCATCCTCTGGACTTGTCAAGAAACATTATAAATATTTTCTTATTATTTAAGAAAATTTTCTCAGGGTTTTCTTTTACTATAGTCATAGCTCCTTAGTTATCTAAAATGTCATTGGATATTTTATAGCCAATTTTCAATGTCACCTAAAGTAAACACATAGATTTTCCCTCTCAGTAAGTCTAAAGCCATTTGTGAACATTAATGCCTTGAAAGTTAACTTTGAGTGGATGTGTAGAATTACTTTTTTTTCCATTAACAGTAGTCATATCTTTTTTTAGGTTTATTTTAAGTCAAATACTTAGCAGATTTTTGCCTTTTTACCATCTAAATCTGCCAGAGAAATAGCCAGGTTATAGATACAAAGAATATATCATGCATGAGGTAGCTCAATTTGTGTGTATTCAAGCTCAACACTAACTAATATTCCATTTGTGCCTTCTGGCTTTTACAAATGGATCCTTTCATTGGATATATTCCAAGTTGAAAAAAATAGCACAAACAACGCTCATATCCTCCAAATTCACCTCCAAAATTACCACTAAGTAACTTTTAAAATTTAGTCTATAGGTAACCTGTGAAAATTTAGTTTTTCTCTCTTTTTTTTTTTTTTTTACAGGAAAGGGTGGTGAGATGTCCTGCTGACATTTTACCTAAATTATTATAAAGTACAATATTAGATCCAGTATTTGAATTTGGACTGAATAATTATTTGTTCTTATATATCTTATAGCTTATTTCACTGCATAATATATATGAATCATAACATCTATGAATCACTTTGGGAAGGTAAATGTACTAATGTGCGCACGCACACACACACACACACACACACACACACACACCATTTTACATGTTAGGTTTACACTTATAAGATTATTTTTAAAATACTTTGGTCAAGTATTTTAAATTGGTAATAGTATATATGAAGTTTCCATGACTATAATAATGTGTTCTGTACATTGTAAACTTAAGAAAAAACGTACACATAACCACAATTTCTCTAAATTATAATATTCTATCTGTGATTTTGTTAGTAAAATTTGAATTAAAGCTCTCAGAAAATATTTACAGGTACTAGTCAACTCAAATCATCTTTGTTAACATTTGAATATTTTTTAAAAGCTTCATTGATGAATATTTGGCATTCGATGAGCTACACATATATAAGGTATACAATTTGATGTTTTGACATGTGTATACATACATAAAATTATTACCATAGTCAGGATAATGAATATATCTGTAACCTCTTTTTATGATCCATCTTGTTGCCTCTCCTCAGCCCTAACCCATGCTCAGGTACTGATGATCTGATTTATGTCACTCACAATAGATAAGTTTGGATGTTTAAGAATTTTAATTAAATTGGATGGTAGAGTTACCTTCGTCTGATTTCTTACATTCAGCCTAATTTTACACTCAGCATAAGTAACCATGATGTTGCACATATCAATAGTTCTTTCTAATTTATTCCAGTAAATGGATAGGCTACAATTTTTTCATCCATTCACTTGCTGATGAATGTCTGGGTTGTTTTCAGGGTTTTGGTCATTACAAAATAAATCTGCTATAAACATTCATGTAGAAGGATTTATATTGACACATTCTTTTATTTCTCTTGGGTAAATACTTAGGAGTGAAATGGCTGAGTCATTTGAAAGATGAAATTGTAAAAATGTTTTCCAAATGGTTATACCATTTCACATTTCCACCAGCTGTTCTAATGTATGTGTAGTGGTATATCATTGTGTTTTCACCTTGCATTCTCCTAGATAGTGATATTGTTGAGCACTTTACATTCATGTATCTTCTTTTGTGGAATGTTTGCTTAAATCACTTGCCCATTAAAATTTTTTTATTATTGAGTTTGAGCGTTCTTTATGTATTTTGTATACAAGTACTTTATCAGATATATGATTTTGCACACATTTTTTTCCATTCATGGTTCATCTTTTTGTTCCTTTACTATTGTCACTTGTAGTGATTTTTATAAAGTCCAATTTAACATTTTTCTTGTGGATTATGCTTTCTGATGTTTTATCTAAGAAATCATTAACTAACTTAAAGTCACAGGATTTCTCCCATGTTTTCTTAGAGAAGATTTGTAGTTTTAAGTTTTAAATTTAGGACTATGATCAATTTTGAGTAAATTTTATATATTTTGTGGGGTACAGATTAAAACACAAGTTTTTGTACATGCCTATCTGCTTGTACCAGTTATTCAAAGACTATCCTTTCTCAGTTGAATTTTTTTTGAGCCTTTGAAAAACTTTCTAGAATCTATTATTTTCCATTGATCTATTGTCTATATTTAGACCAATAGCAATCAATTTTAATTACCATATCTTTGTAAAAAGTCTTAAAATCTGGTAGTGACATTACTCCCACTTTGTTCTTTCTCAAAATTGTTTTGGTTATTCTAGGTCATTGCATTTACATAGGAACTTTAGAATCAGTTTTGCAATTTCTACAAAAAAGTCTGCTGGGATTTTAAATATGATTATAATAAATCTATAGATTAATTTGGGGTCAGTTGAAATCTTAGCAATGTTGTATCTTCCAGCCCATGGGCACAGTATATCTCAAACATCACCCACCACCCCAACTATTCTAATTAGAATGCTGTGTTGAGACATCCCCAAAACTAACCCTCCAGGTTGGATGATTCATGAGAGGGTGGCTCACAAGTCTCAGCATACAGACAAACCAATTGCTCTGATTTGTTATATCAAAAGGGTTCAAAGCATAATGAGGAAAGGGAAATGGTACACAGGACATAGTCTTTGGGAAACAAGGAGCAAACTTCCAAGTTCAGCATTCCAAGTGGAATAGCACAGGAGGCATTTAATTTCCTTTGCAAAGAGTTGTGACGAAACCAGTGAGTTGCTGCCAACAGGGAGATTCATTAGAGACTTGGAGGTCCAGGTTTTTGTTGAGGGCTAATCACATAGGCAGCCTCTGCTTAGTATATACCAAAATTCAAGACTCCCAGAAGGAAAGCAGTTGTTTAGCATAAACCATAATGCTTACACAAACAGTTTAGGCACAGTGAGCCTTTTATATTACTTAATGGTGGGAACCCTCTTGAAATCTAAGTTTGCAGACACTAGTCAAGGACAAATCTTGCAAGCAGGCCTTTTCAAGGAGAGCAGTTCAGGCCTGCTGTGTTAATTCTTTTCTGCACAGATGCTATTGAGAACAACTAATCAATTAAAATTAAAGAAAATCACTCTCCCACTGTTCTGAAATCACAACAAAAACGGAATCTATAAAAACCATGCCATCTGAAACCATATCCTTTTTTAACTGATTTTCATATGATCTATGCTAAAAAGCATACAAATATCTTCTTGATAATCTTACTGAAAACTTTTAGGTAAAATTCCTCCAAAGGTCTTAAATCATGACATGTAAAATATATATATATATGTATATATGTATATAATTGTTATGCTTATAATCAATTGTAAATAATAACAGATTTTATAGTATTCATGTTAGCTCCTCTATATTTTATATTTTTTATTTTTATAAGTGTAGGTATACATTTTGTAAATCAGCTAAAGTCTGTATAAAATATAGGTTTCCACAATTTGTAGTATACTTTATTTTGATGTTTACTATAATATTCATAAACTTTAACATATGTATCTATAATTGCACTAATATAATTAGTCTTAAAATCATTTAAACTGGTATGAATCCTTCAACTGCAGATGAAGATTTTGTTTGACATTACTATTGAATGACAAAGTTATTGATAATGTGAAATATAAACACCTCAGATAATTTTATTACTATTGGCAAATGTCTCCTCACTCAAATTGATCATGATACTCAATGTTCTACTAGTTGATAATATCTGAACAGGGTCCTTGTGCATTTTTTAGAATCTTGAAAGTTTAATAACTTTTATTATTGATAGTGTCTCTCTTTTATACCAAACTAAACTTTAGATAGCTAATTTAATTGGAAATTAATATGTAATAAAAAGAGTTTTAATTTCCTTTCAATTTATTGCATCCACTTTACCTTTCTTTTTTCTTCATCAAATCCCTTGTGATACTTGGAAATATGCATTAGATTCATTTGCTCTCTTATTCTTTCACTGAAACTCATAAATAAAACATAATGCTTTTCATCTGTTAAACATGTTAAGTTATGGGTGAAATGTCATGTTTGAAAGCAAAGTTATCCCTCACCCAACAGATTACTTATTAAGTACAAAGGGAAGAGTTTCTTAAAAATGAAGATATCTGGCAGACAGTATTTTAAACAAGGTACCAAATTTAATACCATCAACAGTGATATACTGACATTATGGACCTCTCTCTATATAAGCACTGAAAAGGGTACAACATCACCTGTACAGTCTTTCTGCCAAGAAGTTTTCAGTTAAATCTAATCATGGGGAAAAAATATGACTAACCCAAATTGAGGAATTCTACAAAGCATCTGGTCTGAACTCTTCAGTAACGTAAATGTGAACGACAAAATAGTTGGGAAACTGTTCTAGATTAAAGAAAACTAAAGGGACATAACAAGTAAATGTAATGTGTGAGACAATTAGATTCTGAATTTAAAAATAAAATCTTTAAAGCATCTTATTTGAGCATTTGGGGAAATTTGCATTATAGCAAATACTATTGTATCAATTTCGTGAGTGTAAAGAATTACATTCATGAGTGGCTATGTAGGAGAAAGCTCTGTTCTTAGAGACACACACTGAAGTATTCAGGGGTGAAATACATGTTGATTAGAAGTACCATCAAATAATTCAGCAACTACAGCATAAACACACACACACATAGATAAATATAGCAAAATGTTAACACTTGGTGAAGTTAAGTGAAAGGTTTTTAAGTGCTTATTGTATTATTCTTGCAAATTATTGTAAATTTTAAAAAATCCAGAACAAAAATTTTGGTGTGGGAAAAAATAAAGGCATTCTGTTTATAAGAGTTTTCTTAATAAATATTCTGTCCTTGAAAGTTGAATTTTTGAAAGTAGACAACTTCTCTTACATGTCATAAAAATAAATGCTAATGATGGAAAAAAGGAGAAATCTAAGACAAAATTACAGTAGCATCACAAAAGTTAGAAAATATATTTCAGCTGGCAAGAATACCCTTCTAAATTAGATGACAACATATTAATAATAAAGGTTAATCAATTATTTTTCTCTATGATTTTACACTTGAGTTTCAAACTTAGACACTTGGGACTGCATTCAAGTACATACACAAGTTTAAACTTGAGTTTATTTTGGGAATATTATTAGTTTAAACATTGCATATTGCTGTTTGAAGCTCATAGTTCTGGGCATGGATTCAGAGCTCAGGCTCCTTGCTCCCCGTGTAGCCTCCCTCTATCCACTAGGATTTTTATGCTGTCTTCAGTTAGCTGGTAGAAGAGCAAGAGTAGGGATGAAGCACACTCACATTATAAATGCCTCAGTGTGGTAGCAACACACATCCACTGACATGTGTCATGGCAGTATGTGGCCTGACCCTGTGTTCAGGAAAAATGAGTGGAGATATTTCTAGTGAAGAGTAGCCATCTGTGTCACAAAAACTAAGATGCAATAAACCATTTCTGAGAATGTATGACCTCACCCAATAGTAATAGAAAATCTGAATGGAACTATACCTATTAAAGATGTGTTGAATTGCTAAATGAAATATAACCTAAATAGTTCAGCCTAGAAGTTTTCACAGATGAGATTTATAAACAGTCCAGGAATAGCTCCATTATTTAATAAGTTATTCCAGTAGTTAGAAAAAAGGGGAAATGCTAAAGAGCTTAATTTTTGAAGTTAACTGACCAAAAAGAAAAAAAAAAATTATAGGAAACTATAATCATAGGCACAGTGAGTTAAATACAATATTAGCAATATACAACACAGGTATTTATAGATACATATACATATGTTCATTATCCATACATAGGTATTTCATATTCTTATACACATATATTGTCAGAAGATGTTAGTGCATCTTTGCTCTCCTAAGCTTGTAGACGTGTGTTGTGAAATATTTCTATTTTTTTCTTTCCTAATCCACAATCAAAGGAGCAACCATAATTTCTGTTCAATAGGATACAGATATTTTAGTTGAAGCTGCATTTGTATGTACTACATGATTTTGAACATTACACAAACTAAGAAATGCAAGATGTTGAAAACAATTGCTGGCTTTTCATGAGTTATATTTATTTGGATTATCAATTTAGGTTCAGATCATTTCTAGAAGATTGGACTAATGTTTTGAGTAATAGAATGGTACATGTTATTTCATATTTTGAACAGTTTCATAATTCTTTTCACTTAATGTTTAGGTTGCTTGGAATTAAAGGAAGAAACCATTGAAAACCTTCTTGCTGCAGCTTCCCTTCTTCAGCTTCCTCAAGTAGTAGAAGTGTGCTGCCATTTCCTCATGAAGCTCTTGCATCCATCTAACTGTTTAGGAATCCGAGCATTTGCAGATGCTCAAGGATGCATTGAATTAATGAAGGTGGCCCACAGCTACACAATGGTAAGGAAATTTAATTTTTAAATAAAAGAGACATAGCTGTATTATCAGAGGTTAAAATAATTGCTGTTGTTGTGTTGAACAATTTTTTAAAGTTTAAAATTAGTTTTGCATCTTTGGCACATTTTTATCATGGGACACAATGTACCATATAATATTTAATAATCTCAAAGTAAAAAAAGACATCACACAATGGACCTTATTATTGCTTTATGGTTTTATTTACACTTTATAGGCAATATAGGTATAGATATTGACTACTCGGAATTTTAAATAGTGCTTAAAAGATTTTTTTCTTAATTGCTCCTGGCATATCTATCTTTTTGCATCCACTTACACAGCTGCCCTATTTTTTCCCTTTTCTTTCTAGTTAAGAGCTAGAAGTTAATGCCACAAAAATTTTTCTTTTGAATTTTTCTAACAACGTCTCTGCCATGGACTGAGTTCTATCAACCAAAATTCAGTGTTGAAGTCCGACTTCAAATGTGATATTATTTGGAGATGGGGACTTTGGAGGTAATTAGGTTTAGGTGAGGTCATCATGGTTGGCCCCTCATGATGAGATTAATGCCCTTATAAGAAGAGACACTGGAGAGTTTGCTTCCTTTCTTCCACTACCATGTGAGGACACAGTGAGAAGATAGCCACCTGCCAGTTAAGAATAGAGCCTTCACCAGGGAACCCAATCAGCCTATACCTTAAATGTTGTACTTCTCAGCCTTCAGCACTATAAGAAATAAACTCCTGTTGACTAAGCCACCCAGTCTATGGTATTTTGTTATGGCAGCCCCAGCTATTTAATACACTTTTTATCACAGCATGGTATGTTAGGTATGGATTTGCCTGTATGATTTGTGGAGAAAAAAAAAATCACATCTATACTGTATATTTAAAGTATTTATTGTTATAGTGAATATTGGATTTCAGAACTCCTGGAATTACTATACTAAGGGAAAATATTTAGATATATAGATCAACTGATCTATTTTTTTTTTAAATTTGACTTTCTGTACCATTTTCATAAAGAGTTTAAACTGACTGAATATCAGTCAGTAAATAGTCCTGAAATACTATAAGCCTATTTGATATTTTTCTCTTTAATTTTTTGCTATATATACACAACTATGTATATGTGTAGGTATTTTAACAGCTTTATAAGAGATATTAAAAATCATTTGAATTTTAGACTTTAAGTATGTGTACTTCGTAGTGTGTTTCTCTTAATGTTATCTCCATTCTAGAATTGAATAATCAGTTACAACAATTTCACACCCATCATTTCATATCCTAGAAATAATCATTCTAAAAGCACTTAATACAGTACCTGGAATATAGCAATCTCTATATAAAATGTTAGCCATTTTTGCTCTGGTTATTATTATTAACATTATTAATGATTTGATTTTTATTATTGAAACAACCAATTGTAAAGTACAGAACTTTCTCTTTTCACCTCAAGGGAAGAATTTATACGAAATAAATCTCATTAAGCTTTATAGTTGCTATTTATTTAAAAGGTCTTATTCTGAGCTTTAACACCTTTTCAAACTACTAATGACAGTCAGCCATTTAAAAGTCTTCTCATTGTTATTCTTAGACAGAATCTCAATATTATTTTAATTTTCTTCCTTAATCTGTTAAACAGATTAGTAAATTAAATGAAAATGTAGAAATAAAAGGAAGGAGATGCATGCTTTGTAATTCTATTTTCAAATTCTTTTTTCAAAATATTTCATGACAGGGCACAGTACTACTATTGAAATTATATGAACCGTATAAAATCAATGTAAACACATACTTCATCAACCAAAATATCAAAGTCTAACTGCAGTCATTTAATTATGCAGATTTCATTGCTCTTAGGAGTTCCTGGCTTAGCTAAGCCAAAGAACAATATGCCTCCATATCCAGAGGGATAATGGTCCCTTCTGGTCTAGTTTGAAATTATTAATTTAGTAATAAAAATGTTTTTCTTGCAGCTGCTTGGACTGATCTGCAATTTATCACACAATAGTAACAATATATTTTTAAACACATTAAAATTTATATTCTATAGTAAAATATATGTAAAACAGAAATATAGAAGGGTTCTAGCTAAGACATTCAACATTCTAAGTAACTATTTTAACTTATTTTTGAGACTATGAATTGATCATGTGTTGTGTCATGTCTGTTGAAATTAAAAAGATTTCAAATTCTTTTGGAAACATGAAGCTCTAGTGTTCTCCCAGTGCTCCTGGGTTACTATTTTAACGAAGAAAATTTACTGACCAGTTGTCTTCCTAGATCGTTATTTTCTCTCAGTTCTAACACTTTACAATGAGTGTTTGTATCTGGTATTATAATTTCTCACCATATATTTGCTTCTGATCCGTGTTTAATCCTGCATATCTCCTCATCTAATCTACTCCATCTGTGCTTTGAGAACAAACTTATTATGTTATTTTTTCTTCTTCTTAACTACTTCAATAACAAATCATCTCAGATTTCCTACTACCTCTGGTACTGAATTAATTTATTTATTGGGTCTAAATATGTGTTCTTTGCTTATTTTATAAGTAACATTATTTTCTAATTTTCAATTCCCTTGTCAAAATGTTTTAGATATGAACTTGATCTTCAACATCCAGATCTTAACTTGCTGTCTGTATGCCTTTGCTTTTTATATGCTTTGCTATGTTTCCTTTGGAAATTTCACTTATTTATTTGACTTCAGCTATTGATTTTGTGTGATGATTCTGAAATCGATTCAGGGAAGGTGGCCCTGCTTGGCAGTGGTTCATGTGCAAAATACTGGAAAAGTTTGATTGCAAGCTCAATATTAGGCAGAAGTGTGAAATATATTCTAAAACATTAATTTAAACTTTGGCTGTATGAATATACAGATAGCAACAAAATAATTGAAGGAAATAGTTCTCTATTAGTCAGAGTTCATTATGAGACCTGTTCTTAGTTCTGGACATCACATTTTAAAAACATTAGAGAGTGACAAAACAGAAATAGATGAGAATAACAAGAATAATAAACATTTTATAACCATGTCATATGAAGAAAAGTTGAAAAAAAATTTGGTTCATGTGGCTGAATAATATCAGGGCATGAAAATAGGTATCTTCATGTATTTGATAGAATGAGCTTTCATTTAAAACAGTAGTGTTTAAGTGTTTTTTCATTCTGTTTTTCATTTTAGTAGTACAAACTTCTACTTCAGTCTTCTGATTGTTCTTTCTATGCTGGTTTATCTATTTCTACGGATCATCAGCCTTACTTCCTTCCAAGGTCAGCTTTACCTTTAGAGGAGAGTCCTGGATCTTCATTTTTTAAGAAATCCTCTCTCCATACAGTTCTAGGTTAGAGTTTGCCATAAGAGGCACTCAGGTAAGGTATAGAAGGTGGAAGAGAAAAAGCCATTATTTCTCCACATGCAGATTCAGGCAGATATGTGGACAATGGAAAATTGAAGTAACTTCTAAGTGAGCCCTTAAAAGCAATTGGCTTCACTGCTGTAGACTGAGACAGTTGATGGGAGACTTCTGGAAGTTCTTGAGGAATTCAGTGCCTTTGCATAGTACTTTTCAGAACGTTTCACATTGAACAGAAGGTTGAGATCATTAGCAGAAAGTTCCCTGACCTTCACTTCCATGGCCCTTTCAAAGACCATTTAGAAAAAAAAAAAAAAAGACCATTTAGGTCTCAAATTTCCTATCCAAAATCTGTCTTACATAGAACACAGAGTGGCTTGCTTTCTTAATTCAACAATGTCTTAAACACATACCCTCAAATAGCAGGTTTAAACTCCATATTTTGATAGGCATGGTTCTGCACACCTAACTTCTGAACAACTACCTGGGCATTTTTTTCTAAAAATACATTGAATTAATTTCACCTCCTCTTAATATGTGCTGTAAATTCCCTTTACTTGTACTTTACTCACAATAGTTCACTTGTCTGGAATCTCTGGTATCTAATTCTAAATAACCCCTCAGTTTCCAGGTAAGTTCATCCATGCCTAAGAAATATTTTAAAACTTTTCATGGCATTCTCTCCTTCATTTAAATTCTTGGTATTCCTTTCCTTAGGATTATATGATGTCACCATAAATTTTCTTATGCAATTAATTATCTTTTATGTCTTTATGGCTGGTCTTCACAACTATATTGAAAATTTTGTGACAGAGAACAATTCTTTCCACTGAGATTCATTTTGTCCCAACAAATTTTCAGCACCTGTTAATTATCAGCACCTATCAGAAATTAATACATTAATTAATTTCTTCAGTTCTCATAGATATTTAGAATTGTGATTCTCAGTACTCCTGAATTCAGTCATTCAACAAGACTACTCACGGTTTCTTTCTAACTTTCTTTCCAATCATATTTCCTATCATTGTTTTCCCTGTTCACACAATTCCAGCCACACTGATCTTCTTGCTGTTTTTTGACTACAACAAGCATAATATCACCAGATGACCTTTGTGCTGTTCTTTCTTCCTTCTGCCAGAAACACTCTTCTACCAAATATTTATATCCTTTCTCTGCCTCATTCAGCTTTCTGCTCAAATTTCACTTCCACAGAGATCTCTTATCTGAATATTCTGCTGAAGGTGACCTGGCCTTCAAAACTCTCTATTTCCTCACACTGTTTTATATACTGTAGAGTACTTTAATTTCCACCTTTATACCATATATTTGTTGTTAAGTGTTGTTATTGCCTACTTCCACCATTAATGTGGTAACATTTGTTTAACTTTCTATAACCTGGAAACCTAGATAGATGTCTGTACATAGCATTCATTGTTGAAGTGGGTAGTGATTGCTGACTACTATGTACCAGGGGCTGTAGAAGGTGGCCTGGGGATACAATGGTGACCAAAATAGGCATATGTTGCCCTTAGAGTCAAGATGAATATGTTGGAGCAAAGAAATTATAACCATGAATGATAATTATATGTATGGTAAATACTACAAAGGAAAATTATAGGATGCTACAGGAGAGTGAAATAGGGAAAGCCTCTTTAAATATGTGATGCAAAAACTGAGTTGTAAGTGATGAAGCAGATATTAGTCAAGTGAAGAGTTAAAGAATATTCGTGACATAGGTAAGTGCCAATGATCTGAGGTGGGAAGCTGCTTTGTTCTGTTTAAGGAAATTCAAGTGTGATGGGATGGTGGAAAAGGCAAAGAAGAGGTGTAGACAATGAGCTTGAGATTTTGGCAGAACAAAATTTTGCAGGGTTAAGGAGACTTTTTTTAAAGATTTGGGTTTTTATTTTAAAATAATGGTATAACATTGAAAGTTTTTGAGCAAGTTAAGAGCCAAGATTTAATTTTAAGACTAATCACCAGATTGGCATTAGAAGAAGTCAAAAAGTAAGAATAAGGTTAGTACTTCATTAGAGGTCTACATGGATATTTACACACACGTACTGGGTGAGTGAGAAAGAAAAAGAGAAAATGAGGTAACTTAGCTTCTGCCATTTTGTTTGATGGCAATGCTTACCACTACTGGTGCTGGTGATGCACGAGGTAAGTATATAGTGTATATCAGGCATTGCTCTACATGTTAAACAAACTTTTGAAATTTAATCCTTTCACAACTCCTGCAAGGTATGTTATATCTATTCTAAAAATGGTAAAGCTAAGGTTTAGGAAATTAAATAATCTACTCAGGAATAATAGATTGAACATGCTAGAATGGGGATTTAAGCCTGGTACTATCTTACCACAAATTTCAAGCTCTATCTAATATGCTAACAAATTTACATTTTACCCAGTATATCAAATTGGATTTCTGATATCCAGAATATTTCAAAACATGGATTACTTGAGACAAATGGACACTATAAACCTGAAACATAGATGAGACCAAAGAATTCCATGAAGATTTTGCTCCTCAGTTTTTTCATTCCCCTGTTCACTTCACCCTCACTTTCTGCTCAGTGCTACCAGCATGGCTTGGAACATTCCACAGTGTTTGTGCTAGAGGCAGAAGCAGTGGTAATAAGACTAATTAGAGTCTGCTATGTTCAATCAGTAGCTTTGAAAAGTAGACATTTCTGAGCTGGAGAATAAAGCCTTCCAGACTCAGGATAAGAGCAGTGACCCTTCCAGAGTCCGGACTCTAAAAACTCCTGTACATGGTTCACTTGTCCTTCATAGACATTAAAGCAATGCCAGAGAAAATGAACAAACTTTATTTATGTGGTTTCTGTTTATGGTTTTGAAATACCTGACATTTCTCATGGTTTCTAGCCAGCAGCATGGTTTTTAAAAAATCTTTACCAATAACCCTTCTAATAAGCCATAAATTAGAGTTTGCTTTGGTAGAACAAATGGAATTTAAATGTCTTTGCTTTTCTACATCTTCAAAATAAAGTTCACTTCATCCATATTTTGCTCAGGACTACTATGTGATATATTAGTACTAAAATTTGCTTTGAATATTCTTTTTTTTCCTTTCATTCATTACTTTGTGTTAGTCCTTTGAGTATCTCATATACATACATGGTGTGAGTAATGATTTTAAGTCAGTATATAAATGTCTAATTGAAAATTAGCCAAATTTGATTTTCAGAATTTCTTTGTAAATTGATAAGAAGTGAAGGTTCCAGTTGAGTACAATGAGTGGCTCGGAGGACAACTACCACCAATTCTTAATCCTCACAAGCAGTAAGGAAGTATGTGGAGGCCTGCGTAGAAAGGAATTTCCTCTTGTCCTGTTTTTGTGTATGATATTCTTTACTTGTTTTGTTCCTAAATTAGACTGACAACTCTTCAAAGGCAGTTTTCATTTGTGTTCTAACTCACAGTTATTGGTAAAATTCTAGTCTATTGTCTAAGATTGGAAGTTGATTTGAGTGGAGGAGTTTTTAAAAATTGCTTTTAAATTGTTTAGTGTTGTACACAAAGAGGATATTCAGATTACACCAGATAAACAGATAGAGATGTATAATAAATAGTGATATTATAACAAGTAATTATTCACTCATGTAATTGCAGTTTGACTGCATAGAACTTTGTAATTGTTAGGATTCTAGAAAATGACCACAATGAAATGTACATTTATGACAGTTTTGAAGACTAATTAAGCATAATCACAGAGGATCCAATGAAAATTATAAGCTTTTTAAGGGATCATTTTAGGCACAGTCCATTTCTTCTATTCAGATGCTCTTCAAATATGTTTCCATTTTAGGCTTTCATATTCAAATCACAGACAGTCTATTTTAAGAAATGCATCCTTCTGCTTTGTTGTTGTTAATGGTGAAGAAGATAATGTTCATCTACTTGAAAAACATTCCATTCGTTGTAAGAATTCTTTCATTTTCATACTCTAATTTTATTTTCATTTCTTCTACTGAGCTACTTCTAAAACGCAAAGATTCAGCACACAGCTGTATTATAAAGTCACACCACACACACACACATGCACAAAATCTACTATTAAAATTATTAAAAAGTATTAGGTATTTTTTATTTTATCAGATTTAAATTTTTATAGAGTTGCTATATGTCTTGAATTGATTCTGCAGCAACAATATAACTAACACAATTCCAAGAAGGAACAATAGTGTTAAAAAATATCCTATAAACCCACATCTAAAGGATTTTCATAGTAACTCATAAGTAGTTCCTTAGTGTTTATTTCAATCATTTAATGTATAGAATTTCCTTCTGTGATAAATAATATTTCTACTTCGCCACCAGGGAAGTCCCAATATTTCTACTTTATTAAAATAGTTCAAAAAGGGCTTCCTAGGTGATGTCAGAAGAAGGAAAAGCCAGAAATTTTTGGCTACAGTGCCCTTTCATTTTGCAAAGCACAGTTCTTCAACAGTGAAATCAATAATTTGCTTTTGTTCTGATTTTTTAAACACCTGTGAAAAAGTCTGATTTTGTATGTATATGAAAGTGTCACTTTATTACAAAAATTTGCACATCATGAACTAATATTATAAAGTGTTTATACTTACTTGCTGAGGTAATGAATCACATAACATGGAACTCATCTTTTTTTTTATGCTTCCCTTTTCGATTTTTCTCTCTGTGTAATTTCTGTTAAGGACTATACTTGTGCTTAAAGATCTTTAATAGTATTTTTTTAAAAGAGGAATAAAAGGAAGAGGGATCGATTATAGTTCACAAGAAATATGCTAAATCAATCCTTGCCTGAGGGGAAGCCCAGTTCGCCCTTTGTACACAGAGCTGTATAGAGATGCGGCAGATCATTTCCTTAAAAAAACACTTTCAGAAACGTATTGTACAACTAAACACAATTCAAGGGGAAAATAACTTCTAATAGAGTATCAGATGTTCCTCCCAGACCCCAAGTTACTCTAATGTATTAAATTTTCTGCACAGAGCTAGACTGAATGTTCCGTAAGTTCCACAAACTTCATCTGACTTGTTCACTGCTGTACTCTTAGTTCTTAGGATAGCACCTTACTCATTGTAGACACATGATAAATGATGTTTGAAAGAAAGAGTAAATGAATAGTTTTACATATTAATAATTTGAAATACTATTAAAAGTTTACCAACTTAAATGAAAGTTTTTGAATATTAATAATTTAAAGTGATGCATATTATCTCTATTCTGTGATAATTAAAAATATTTATATGGTGCCTAAATTTACTTTTCATACCTCTTTATTAAAATGTATGTACAAATAAATAAATACATACAGGATGTACCATGATCTTTAGAGTTCATTAGCTTTTTTTATCAGCTATTTCAAAACTGTTTAACAGGTAACATTATTCCACCTACTGTGTATGTATATTTTTAAATTAAGTTTTCACTGGACCTATTTCATATTCAAAGTCTATATTTAATATTTTTTAGTATTTCTAATAAAAACTATTCATATTTAAATTTAGTTTTCATTGAAGGTCACTATGCTATCCAGGAATAAATATAAAACCTGGTGGTTTAACAGAAAGGGCACATACTACAAAGAATTAATAGTGGGCCAAATGTATCCTATTGTATATGATTTAAGATTATATAAAATAACACATCATCATTAAAAATTGCTGGATAATAGCACATTATTGACCGGAGATGTATTAATACTTCTTTTGCTACCCAAACGTTATTGACCTGAGACGTATCAATACGTTTTTAGAGAGTGATACAATTAACATCACTTTGTGAAGTTGTTAGAGCTTAAAATTGATCAAGGGTTCATTATACAACTTATGATTGTCATTATCATTCACATTTTGCTTCGTTAGGTTTTTGTTCCAATCTTGTGTGTATTATAAACGTAAGATTTTCAAAAATGACACGCTGTGAAATTTTGAGTGAAGAAGAATTTTTCAGTGAATTTTATGCAGATACTCTCTCTGATTGTCCGAGCAACATATATACTAGTGTCTCAGAAGATGATAGTTCTTCAGAATATAGTTCTGATTCAGACGATGTTAATATTAGACCAACAAAAAGACAAAAAACCTTAGTGATTGATTCTGATAGGGAAAGTGAAAATGAAACTCACGGTGCTGGAGAATGTTCCTTTGCTTCTATAGAAGAGTGGATTCAAGACAACATTTCACAAAAATTAGAAGACTGTACAGGTGTGTCAGGTGTAACTATTGAATGTAATAACCCGCAAAGTGTTAGTGAAATAACAGAATTAATATTTTTGGCTGGGCAAAATAAAAATCACCAGCCACAAGCGTTAGTTTCTGGAAAAATCCCCTGGTCAATAATGATATAGTAAGCAGAAATTGGCAAAGGTTTGATAAACGAAATTCAGATCCTGATCTAAGTAGATTCAATAAATGTTATACTTAGGTGGTGGGCTTTATTCCAATAAATATTTATAATTATTCTTATTGTATTTTTTAATATAAGACAATTTTTACTTGTTTGTCTTATATAAATCAAGTTTTAGTTTTGTTAGAGTTATATAATTTATAATTAGTAAAAGACTTTCTGGAAAACAATGAAGATTAAACATGTTTTAAATAAAATGGACTATTTCATCGATACTAAATCTAAGTAGATTTATTTGACTGATATTATTCAAGCCAGATATACTACTCTAAGCATTTGTTAAAGAGAGTTTTCATTTTAATTGGTTCTACAGTTAAAGGAACATGAAGAGATTTGCAAATATATGGATAGAGATGGAATTCAGTTTCTTCTCCAGTTCTATTTGAAAGGAGAATAAACTAATTATCAATTTTTGAAATAGTGTTTCTATTTTTACTTCTGGTATACGGATAAGAATAAATAAAGATAACTAAGTGATGAAGAGACAGGATAACAGGAAACGTAGAAAAAGTACATACTTTTCAAAAAATGTATTGCAGTTGAACTAGAAGAAAATTGATGAAGTTAAAATTAGAGTTTATTATATGTAGTCACTGATTAAGACATATATGCATACATTTACATATACAAGTAGACATCTTTATCAGCATTGACTGCATATATTAATCAGAAGAAAGACTGTATTTTAAGTAGTAAACTCTGTAATAACCCTAGTTTACGTGGTTTCAAAAATTGACATTTTCCATGTGTGTATACTTGTATTAGTTCATCATTATCATATTAACTTTTATATCTTAAAAATTTACAAAGTTGACACAGAACTAGAAAAAGCATAAAGAAAATATAGAAAACATTTAGGATATCACCTTCATTAGTTAGGTTTGCCTTGTCATATGTGCTAACAGATGTCATTTGAAGATGCAATAATGTACTTTCCTTTTCTTTGGACTAAGAATATGGCAAGTTGTATATTCTTAGCTTTTCAGAAAGATTATAGCAAAATATGTCATTAAATATTAAAAATTTGAAAATCGCAAGTATTGTCAAAGACTCTAAAGCTTGGTTTGTAGGTGGCCAACGATGTGGTATACATTTGAACAGCCTGCTTCAATAGGTGAAAAGCCTTTAGTAATTTGTGATGGTTTAGTTATCAGTATTTGAAATATCACTTGGCATAGGAAAGAATATTATTTTACTAGAGCATTTAGAATAAAATATGGACAGTTTGATGAACTCATTTGAAATCCATCATAGTAAATTGACACTTTTTTTTACTTTTAAAATCATAAAATGCTCTGAGAATTACTGCCTTATTTCATTTCAAGAAGGCAGAAATATGACTAATGTATTCCAGCTTAGTACAAGTAAAACTTGGCAATAACCATAACTTAAGCTAAACAACACCAAGATCTATAAACTTCTAATAGTAAATTCATCCTTTGGAGGCCAAGGCCATAGAGATGGGAATCAATGAAGCTTCAGGTTCCAGTCCAAAATAAAATAAATTTTCTGAAAGATCAACAGACGAAAAACTTACTAACTCCAAGATTCAGCTTGGGTGAACAGTATAATATAGGTCAACCATCAACTCTTTATTCAATGGTATTCCTCTATATCAAAGATTAGTAGAAAATAGATGTATCCTATTGGCCAAAAAACCAAAAACCAGTATAGTAATCTAGAGTTCCCTTTATTTACTTTAAAAAGCCAATATAATTTATATCAGAATTAGATTTTGAAACATACATAATTATCTGCAAATATTAGTTTCTGTTGTTTTAACTCAAAGCTGTGACTAAGATTTTGTACAAATAGGATATTATATATATTATATTCTTAACATTAACCATTGTGAACTAAAATTTTAATTAATAATGTCTTACAATGTGTGACAGTCCTTGAAGTTTATTTTTTAAACTATTTGTGAAAGGATAGATTGAGATGTCAGGAACAATGTGGTCAAATTCTTGGCATGGACACTGTGGAAGTAACTCCAACCAGATGGATAAACTAGATATTTTCTCAAGCCCTTCTTTAAAACATGACCTGAAAGTCTAGGCTGCTTTAATTTTGGCCAACAATCCCATACTTTTAACTAGCTTCAAAATTTTCTGTGATCACCTGATTGCTGAAGACATTTGAGATTTTCAATACCTCTAGGGCAAAAAAAGAAGGTAAAGTACAGGAAAAAATTGCATTGAAAATTATAAGACTTAGTTTAAACTATGTTTAATGAAGCTGTGTGTCTTTGAACAATTCACTGGAGAGCTCTTAATTCACTGTAAAATGATGAAGTTTGTTTGAGACCATACTGATCCCTTGCGGTCTTTTGCAGCCTTATGATTTTCCAAATACCTCATTAAATCTGAAATTCCATGAAATGTAAATGAATTTCTAGATAATATAGATAATGCCATTTTTATCATCAAGTATTTAAACCTTAATGTATCCACAAGTAGAACATTATAATAGTATGGGATTAGTAAATGATTGTGGAAGAATGAAAAAATATTTTATTTTCTTGTTTCCAAATGTTTTATGTTTTATACAAAGAGCATTATTAATACATAATTCACCTACCAAATGATTCACCAATTTAATGTGTGAATTCAATTCAATACTTTCTAGTATATTCCCAGAATTGTGCATCCATCACCAGAATCAATTTTAGAACATGTCCATCCCTTCAAAAAGAAACTCCATGCCTATTAACAGTCATTTCCCATCCCCCATGCCAAACTCCCGAATCTTAAGCAGCCATAATCTACTTTCTGTCTATATCGATTTTCCAGTTACGGACATTTCATAAGAATTAAATCAAACAATACGTTGTCTTTTAAGACTGGCTTCCTTCACTTCGTATAATGTTTTCAAGAATTGTTTATGTTATAGCACATGCCAGTACTTCATTTATTTTTGTTGCCAAATAGTATTGAATTGTATGGATCTACCTCATTTTACTTATCCATTCATCAGTTTATGGAAATTTTGGTCGTTTACACATTAAGACCGTTATGAATAATACTGCTATGAACATTCAAATACAGGTTTTTGTGTGGACGTAATATTTTTATTTCTTTTGGGTTTGTAAGGAATGAAATGGTTATATGATAATTCTATGTTAGAGATTCTGAGGTCCTGCCAGATGGTTTTTCAGATTAGCTGTACCATTTCACATTCCCTACAGGAGTGCGTAAGGGTTCCATTTTTCTATATCCTTGCCAATGATTTTTTATTAACTTTCTTATTGATTATAGCCATCCTAGTGAGAAATGATGTCTTGTGGTTTTGATTTGCATTCCATAATGCCTAATGAAATTGAGCATATTTTCATGTACTTCTTGAATATTTGTATATCTTCTTTGAAGAAATATCTGTTCAGCTCTTTTGCCCATTTTTAATTGCTATTTTTCTTTTTCTTTTTGAGTTGTAAAAGTTTTTTATGTACTCTAGATACAGGTCCCTTATCAACTATAGGATTTGCAAATATTTACTACGATTCTGTGGGTTATCTTTTCAATTTCTTAATGGTATTCTTTGAGGACAAAAGTTTTTCATTTTGACAATGTCCAGCTTATCTATTTTTTTCTTTTGTTGTTTGTGATCTTTTATCATCCTTTTAGCCAAATACAGCATAATAATTAGTCTCTTGACAGCAGTATATATATATATATATATATATATAATATATAATATTTTAATACACACATGTGTATACAAGATTTTTAACATGATGCATTCAGTAAAACTAGACATTTTCTTTAATTATATGCTTAATTTATATTTATAGTACTCAACATCTTCAGCTATTAATCTACCATGGAGAAAGGAAGTATTAACACATTTTCTGAAATGCCAAGGACCGAACACAAAATAATGCTAGTTAACAGTTCTTGAGGACACTCCCTGGGTTTGGCATAAATGATTTTACATACATTAGCACAACATCCCTGTGAAAAAAGAAAATTATTGTTCTCATTTTACGGATGAGAAAACCAAGACACAACAGGATTAAATGTCTTGCTCAAAGTCACCCAGCTAATGAATTGTAGACCTTGAATTTTGAATCTAGAACACAAGTATGAACCGCTTTGTATCACTGCTCTAGATTATACTTATAAGACTATGGTCATAATATTACTTTATTGAAAATATATATTATCCAAAGCTGAAGGTAACTTTTCAAAAGTGATTTTTTGAAAAAGGAATGGAGAAAGCAGATATTTGGGCCTTAGTTTAAGGATAAATAACATGGAAAGATGCAATAAATGTCAAATATGAACCAAATATGTGAAGTGCATCAAAAGTATAAAGTGCAAGGCTAATGAAAAGCATTATTATATTTTTATCAACACACCTAGGTTTATTTCTAAACTTGGAAGAATAGGTGTCCCTTCTACTATTCAAGACTAATTGTCAAGTCTTTCTTTGTATTGTCACAATCTAACCAACATGTTATTCTCTCTCATCACTTCTCTATCTCCATCCACTCTACAGCACACTTTTCAGGTCACTGTAATGATTAACAATGAGAAAAGGCTGAAAGGAGATGGCTCAGCTTAGTTGTCTGTGAAGCCTTTTAATAGTGACATGAAGATCAAGTTTTCCTGGAGATTAACTTCCAAAGGATTTGGGGGTAATCAAGAATTAAGTAATATTTGTTTATTCTCTACCCACTTGCTCCACATTCTTCCTCCTCACCATGCACTCACAGCTTAAGACATACTGTTTAATGAAGAACAGGCAGTCCACCAAGTAAGCCCACAAAGAAATTGAGTAAGCTTGTTTGATCTGAGTCTCAGCTGATATCTTCATTCAAAAATATCCTACGTGGTGGGAGAAAGACAAGCCTGTGCCAAGTCCAAAACAAAACTTTTGCTGCATATCACCAGTACTAAACAATTTCATAGTGGTAGAATTCCTTTTGATCTAAACTGAAAAAGTGAGAGCTCTCAAATTTTTCAATAGGCATAAAGAGGGGAGTAGGCTGCAGAATGATGTAGAAGTTTAAGGCACAGTAAATCCCCCAGCCCTTCATATTCTGGAATAAAATATAGAGCAATGATTCCCTGAGGGTCAAGGGACAACTTGACTGCTCCTAGGGGATTAGGAAATAAGTTTCCCAAATATTATAATAATATGTCCATATCCAGAAAAGGATTGCCTAATTTCCAACACTACTAAATTTGTTATTGAGATTTATTTTATATTTGCATTTTTTTGGCTTATTACTTTTGCTTATTACTACTATACAAGATGGGAAAGTGCCAAAAGTGACTTATAAATAATTAGGTATACATTTTCAAAAAGTTAAAACATGGCTTTAATATAGACAAAATAAAAACCATGACTCTGACAAATATATACTGAGCAAATGCCAAAAAAATGTATTTATCTCATGAATGAGAACATCAGCAGGATGGTAAAACTAGTTTAAGGATGCCAAAATCACTAAGAAAAAGAACACAAATAAATTTGCAATGTTAAAGACAAACCTAATTAATGTCATACAAGACAATAAAATGTTAAGCATTAAGGTTTATCTTTTCCATAAGGCAGAAATAAGTTGGACTATCATTACTCTTCAAGTTAATATGTAATTTCACAGAGCTTAAGCCCTAATCAACTTAGAAATGGTAAGTCAAATGAAGGTATATTCTTCTAGTAAATTAAATAATTCTTCAGTGGTGACTATTATACAATGTTCTGATATGACATTAAAATGATATACAGGTATACATGAAACTTATTTTACAAATAAAGCATAATATTTCTTAGCAATATAGAAAACAGAAAAGAAGTGCAAGGAATTAAAATTTCTTCGCAATTTCACTAAAATAATATTAACAATCAGATGACTATAAGCTAGACAATGCTCTAAGTATATAACATATATTAACTATTTTAATCCTAAAAATGCTATAAGATAGGTCGTATCTTTACAAAGAAACTGAGGCAAAGAAAAGTTCATTAACTCACTGTACCTCACTCAGTGAGTGATGGAGCCAGAATTCAAATTAGGGATGTTAGTTCCAAAGTCTGTAATTTTAACTATTGCACTGTACTGTCTCTCACTAACTCTCTTCCCTATATCTTGATTTTTCCTCAACTGTTTTATTGCCATATGAGTGTCTTCCTTTCCATCAGCAACTCCTAAAATCACCTCAAAGAGTAATATAATAGTCATAATAATTCTGATTGGCATTTTAAAAAATAATAAAATGTAAATAAGAGCATCTCAAGAATGTAATTTTTTTTTTTTTGACCAGGATTCTTTATTTATTTATTTATGGCTGTATTGGGTCCTCGTTTCTGTGCGAGGGCTTTCCTTAGCTGCGGCAAGTGGGGGCCACTCTTCATCGCGGTGCGCCGGCCTCTCATTATCGCGGCCTCTCGTTGCAGAGCACAGGCTCCAGACGCGCAGGCTCAGTAGTTGTGGCTCACGGGCCTAGTTGCTCCACGGCATGTGGGATCTTCCCAGGCCGGGGCACGAACCCGTGTCCCCTGAATTGGCAGGCAGATTCTCAACCACTGCGCCACCAGGGAAGCCCAAGAATGTAATTTTTGATTGACCTGAAATAGACACTTAAAATTTTTCTACAATCACAACATCAGTACAAGAAATCTAACACCTGTCCAAATCAGATCACCATCCCCACAATGTGGAATTTCTTGAACCCCCACTGTAGTATGGCTTCCTCGAAATCCTTTCTACCTGTTGTTCCCTCAGTGGTCAAAACTGTCCTTTGAGAATAGCAAGCATTTTGTGTTTTTAATACATGTGCTCTTTATAACATATTTACCACATATGTACGTATCCCAAAAATTTATATTATTTACTTTCCTTGTTCTTTTTAGTATGAGAATAGTAATTATAATTAACATTTTCTAAAAGAAAAGGTATATGTAATAGTACATAACGGGGTAACATTTAACTCATCTTTTCTTCTTTTTTTTTGCTTTTTACTCAAAGCATAAAGCAGAGATAATACTTTATACCAGGTTAACATGCAACTTAAAAAAAAAAAAAGGTAATATACATATTAAACATGGAAATTGAGCCTTATAAGAATTGTAATAAATCATAGTTTACAGTGGAGGTAAAAAAGCATTTTGTTATTTACCTTTCTTAAGTTAGGTGGTTAATTTTCTTAAATCTTAATCTGATTAAATCTGTTCCCAGCTAGATTCTTTAGTGGTTTCCCGCAAACTACATTAAGTATAAACTATTAGCATACAGTGTTTTTGTAATCTGGTATCTAACTAGCCTCTCCCAAACTTTTTTATTATTCTTTCATGTAACATTGTTCTTACATCTGTTGCAGAACTTACTACATTGTGTGTATTGTTTATTCCTAATTTCCAATAGACATTAATTTTTAAAAACTAGAGTCTATTGGTCTACTTCACCTAAAACTTAATGTTGTTTTGATTAAATGATTGAACAGATGAATGAATAATAGAGTCAAAACATGAGTGAGGGAAAAGGGGAAATAAAATCCCTACCCAATATTGAGGAAAGGAGAGAATGGGGACAAGGTTAGGATTTGAAAGCTTGTCTTCAAATTGAGTTTGAAATGACGAAGTTTCAACAAATAGGGAAAAAAGAAATTTAAGACAGATTTGTCACATGGATTTGGAACACTGTAAAATGTTTCAGAAATAATTATAAACCTGGATTCATTAGACTATGCTAACTCTCAGTCCATATGCAGCAGCATTTATATAGAAAATTCTCACTTGAAACACCTAAGACATTGCAGTGCACGACTGAGATTAGCTGACTAGAAGTGCATTATTGCCCTCTCATTGAAGGGCAGGGATTACATCTGTATTAATAGAAACACGTATTATAAATCGTCTTACAGACAACACAAGTGACTTATCCTGCTATGTACCTTACATTATCAGATTTCTAGTAAGGTGTTTGATAAGGTTTCTTTTTACTGAAGAAAGAGGTTTTTAGTTTCTTCCAAAGAAAATGTTATTACAATTGCAACCCTGTTTTAATTCTTTATTGGCTGAGTTTTCTTATGGAAAAGAAATATATGTCCCCTTTTATTTGGTCAGTAAGATCATTTACATTTTAACATACAGAAGCTTTCTAGTTATCTGCCAAGCTGGTGCTGAAACAGCATTAGTCATTAATTGTTATGCAGAAATAGACTATGAATATGCTAAAATGAGATAGGGGTTAACATTTATTACTGTTTATGTATTTGTATTTTTAGTGTTTCTGTTCATTTCCTGTACAACCTTTACTTTATGAGTGCACAGAGAGAATTAATATTTGTGAGGTGTTTTGTGTCAGAGATAATATGTGAACAAACAAGTGTTTGCTGACCTCTCTCTTTTTCTCTTAAGAACATTTGAGAATGAAAAATTTAAATGAACAAGAATCTTTTACGTTTATTGTTACCTTTTTTCTGTGACTAATTTTAGTATGAAAAGGCATATCTGTATACATCTCCATAATATAAAGAGCTCAAGGTTGTCATAAATTTATGTAAAATCTAATATTTTTAAGGACATGCCCAGACAAACACAAATAAATACCCAAGAAAGCCCATTTGTGTCTTACTATATTATTCATCAATTTAGCCATCTTACTTTTTATCAATCCAATGATATTTTTACTCTAATTTTTACCCTCTTTTTCTTTCTGATATCTGTGAAATAACTTTGTATGTAGGATTCTACATGGTGACATTGATTTAGAAATGTCACTTTTATTATAACTGTTTCATAGGTACTGCCTATCTGTTAAAAATAACACTGTGAACTACAAATGGACTAATGTTTTATGACTTTTAACATTTATTTAACTTTTCTAATTCTCTTTTAAAATGATGTTAACCTAGGAATTACATATTGTCTTCTAAAATTGAGCAGGTGACAATCTCACATATATTTTAAATGAATGGGAATTCTGATAAAGATGGTAAGCACTGTTTTCACAGCTCCTTTTATAAAACTTCGAAATGAATGGAAAAAGAACAGAAATAAAGAAGAAAATGTATCTACTTTTGAGTTAGAGAATTGTAACTCAATAATGTAAATTGTGAAGGACGAAAGCTGCCAAATAAGTAAATTTAGGCAACATGTAAAAGGGAAGCACCAATTTGACATATATCTTCTTTCACTTGTATTATGATACAAGCAGGGGAGTTATGTCAGAAGGTGGATTATACTTTAAAGACATGAAAGGACATGGCTGGATCATAAGAGAAATGAGGGTACTCCATTTATGCTCTATCAGCTAAATTGGAATAATGGAAGAAGCAGAGCTGAAAGAAACATACTCAACTTCTTTTTTAGCCAATTATAACCTAAACATGAGGACAAGGCAGGGCCAAATAGAGAACAGAAAGTCAAATAGACTGAGTAGATTGTCTTGGGTGCTGCCTTGTGATGGTTGCTTCAGGCTGCCCTGGCTTCTCACCCAGACACTGGGCAAGGTTGAAGCCTCAGGATACTCTCCTTAACTTACTACTAGACCTCCCTGCAGAGCTGACCTTGCCTATGTGATAGTGGATTCTATCTGTTTCTATAAAAAAATCTGTGGCATTAACATACCCAACATGCATTTTTCTACCACCTGCCTTAAGTTTCTTTTCCACTCAAGAAAGTTTGCAGCTGAAGAACAACAACAACAAAAAGAAAAAAACAAAACAAACAAACAAATGTAAAAAGCACAAATTAACCATCTAAGCAACAAGTTTAAACTCTATGGAAAAAATTCACACTATGTCAGGTGGAAAAGACCATCCAGTTTAGGAAAATTTGCAGCATCCATCCTGGGCACCTATGAGTCCCAGGTACAAATGTTTCCATTTAATAGTAGCCATCAAACTCATCATCATAATCTTTAACAACAAGCATATATTCTACAGATAAATTGAGGAAATACATATTGCACGTAAAATATGTAGATGCTTTGAAAGAACATCCTACTTAGTATAGGAAAGGGAATATAATTTCTAGAGCTCTTTTCATTGAGCAAAACATTTGAAGTAAAATAGCCAGCCCTCAAATAGTTGCTACTCCTGAGCCAAAATGCCAAATTAGTTCATCATGGTGCAAGACAAGCTTGTTCATGTCTTCAGATTTCAAATTTCACGCACATGCTACTATGACTTGTAAGCTGTATTTCCAAAAATTCATAAGAGGTACAAAATATTGTTGAAATTGTGAATAGTTTATATGTTTGATCGCAGGACATATGAGAAGTAGTGTCTGAATAAATAGCTGGAAAAGTAGGACATAATCAACTGTGAAGGGACTCTATTATCATAATAAATTATTTGGATATTTTTTTCTATAATTGAATGGGAATCTTGAAAAGCTTTTAGGTAGGAGAATGCCACAAACAGTGTTTTACAAAGATGATGGAGAGGAGAATATAGTTAATTGATTAAAGAAAGGACACACTAGAAACCAGGAGAACTGCTATAGGCCATTGCAATAATCTCCTTTATGAGATGGCTGCACCTAGACTCAGAAAGGAGAAGGATTTGGGAAAGGTTACAGAGGCAAAAATCACCTGATGAAGATTGGAAACTAAATCCCATTGAGCCTGACCTTTAAGAGCATTGTACTGTTGTGGTTGATTTTAAACTATATTAGGTTTGTGGTTTGATGAAGCATGGCCAGTTATCAAAAACATTTGCAATTGGCTCACATAAACTGACTCTATGAGATATCATTTCATGAAGTTCTAGCAAAGAAAAGGAGGTAAACAAGGGTGGGGGAGAAATCATCCACTTTGTTTCTTCCTCATACAACATTCAATTTCATGATCAGGCAAAAATAAACAGTGCATATCTAAAAATACATGCTATATGAGATAAAATGCAAGTGGCATTTCGGGAGAAAATGTTTAAAGCTTTTAATTAAAAAAAGATTACTCTTAATAATATAAGCCATATTTACAAATTATTTTTTAAACATAAGTCAACAAATTAAAAAACATGGCAAAACCATATTGAAAAACAGAACTGAATAAAGCGACAGATCTGGAGCACATTCTTGGCTCACCTTCTCTTCCTAAGGCGCACCCTTCCTTCCCACCTGAGGCAGAGGACTCCTCTTTGTCCCCAGAGCTTCCCAGGGGAAACCCAACCCAGCCCCGCACCCTCCCCAGGTCCTCAGGGTGCCCTGCATGCGTGTACTGATGGACTAGGACAGTGCTCCACCCTTGCACCTGGAGAAGCGCATTGGTTTCCTTGCCCCTGAGCAGTACTGAGCCCAGTCGGGGGACCTGGCTGAAAAAGTGGCTGTGTAAGAATCACCAGGATTTTCCCAGATTTGGAGGGCACCTTGGCGAGAGGGGAAGGGGAGATCTCGAAATCATAAAGAAGATAAAGAGTGACATGAAGGTTGGTAAGGTCTTCATCTGCACCAGACCTTGGATGGGGTATGAAAATTGTGTGGTCCAGAAGTGCAGTGGGGTGAAGAAACACCTGAGCTCCAGCTTGTGAAGTGCATTATCCCCATGTTGGACTAGCTGCTGGGCTTAGGGGACCTGATCACTGGTGACAAGAACATTGAGGCCAAGAGGCCCCACACTTGGAGCACATCTTTTTCACCTGCTGCCGCAATCAGCACCTGGTCCTGTCCCCTACAAGGATAAGGATGCTTCCTTGGAGTGATAACTGGAGGGAGATTATACAGCAAGTGGACAGCCTCATAACAGCACTGAAGGGGCTTGGAGTTCCTCCAGGAACAAGCCAGTGGGTTGCCACAGTGAATAGTAGCTGAAGGAAAGGAGGGCAGGAAGACAGGAGATCCTAGCAGACTCAGTGACACAGCGCTGTGGAGCAGGGAGATATGATATCCCTGTGCTTTCCCAGACACAGCCATCTATTACTTTCCAAGATGGTGGCACCTGGTGCATGGCTGGCATGGAAATACCATGTGAAAATCAGTCATGAAGCTTTTAACTTAAAAAAAAAAAATCTTTAAAAAAACCCTGAAAAAAAAAAAAAAAAACCCTGAAACTAACATTTCAAAGCTATATACCTCACTCATAGAAAAATTGATGCCAGTCACATTATTTGCCAAGGAGTTTATAAAAACAACTTCAAATGTGTTGAGAGACAGTGAAATAACATCTCAGGGAAAAAGTGGAGTGAGATAGCAAAAGTTCTGTTCCAAAAGAAGCAGGCCATTCTTTGGTGACAAGAGAGAAATACCCAATTGAAAGTTCATTCACATAACTCAAAAGGCCAAGGGTGGTGGTGAGTTTTATGCATGGCCAAATGTTGTATTCAGTAAATGAAATTAAGTTCTTTCATATTTGCATCCTTTGGGTTGACTCCAATCCCAAATTCCACATGATTCATATTGCTGTTCTTCACTTATATCAAATCATTATTTTTCACCTATTCTTTTAAATGTTATATTTCATTTTTATCTAAGTTATTACATGGATCTTTTGACTTTTTTTAACTTAGAAAATTATTTATCTGTGGTGTATTGACCATTCATCACATGTTTTGCAAAAACACTGAAAAATTTGTGAACTGGTCTTGAATTTTGGAGGTCAGGGTGGTGCAACAAATATACTTTAAGACCTTGTCATCCAGGCCCCTTGTTATAGATTGTGATACAATGTTGAATATTTATCTACTGCAAAAAGTTTTCAGTGCTGTGGAATTTGCCAGACTACTTGGGGCCCACAAAGGAAGGGACCCATAACCCTGAGGAACTTAAGGAAGACCACAGATGATTTCATGCCAGATCTGAGACTTGGGGAAGGGAAAGGAAGGGAAGGAAAAGGAAGGGAAGATGAAGACAAGAGCAATAGCAATGAATAAAGAATATAGTAAGATATTAATTACTGATAATTTCTAGGTTTAATATGTTGCTTTTACTAGCTTCATAATATGTCATTCACAAACTCAGAGTGTTTAAAAATATAGTTTTGTGAGTTATCCTCATCACTTAGCTGTATCCTAAACTGTAAAGATTTATCTTTCATTTAAAAAAATCTAAAAATTATTTCTGAGACCCAAAAAAGTCATTCATGCAGTGAACAGGATAATTTTATTGATACATATCATTGTCATTTGATCAACTATTGAGAAAGTATTTTGGAGGTAATGAGAAAACATCTGGACATTAAGCTAAGATTTTCTTTTTGATTCTCTCCATCAGAAAAATAATGATGACTGCAAAGTCTGAATATGTTTTGATTTGGATTGCTCAATAGTGGTGTATTAATAGTTTATTGATATTTTGTGGACTTTAGGTATTCACTGCTTTAGCCTCCCTTACACTGTAATTTTTAAAGAAAATTCTATGGAATAATATTATGTGAAATATTTTACAAAAGGGTGATATTTTCACTCTAGAAACAGTATTTATGTGTATGTAGATTCATTTGGAATAAATTCTCTCTGCATGTAAAAGTATGCTTATTCTGCACAAGTTTCACCATAAAGCAGAGGCAGTTAAGATTTCTTCTGGGCTAAAATATGACAAGTAAGCACCTAACTTGCAATTTTATTTCCTTTTCTTTTCTTTCTCCCTTTATGTTGAACATCCACTGAATTATTCCCCTATTCTATTACAGAATAGAATTATATATATATATATATATGTGTGTGTGTGTGTGTGTGTACATATAATTCTATTATTTAATATAAGTAAATAATTAGAAGTTGTCATAATTTAGATGAAGTCACATTTAGGAACTTAATACAGAATAAATATTTAAACAGAATAAATACTTTTAAATTAGCAATATGTATCATGTATAGTACATTAATATTGAAGATTTTTTTAAAAAATATTTTTAATACATATGGAAAATACCATAGTGTAAAAAAGGGCACTCTATTTTAACACTGTAAAATGATAGGTAAAATTCTGTAATCAACTCTATATTAGTTGATGAATTCAGAAGAAATATTGATAAATAAGAGTTCTTTTATTATACTGCTCAACCTTTATTTACCAAAGGAAACAAAAATAATATAAACCAACATCCCCTATAGCTTCAGAAATTGATGTCAAAATCAGGCAGTATAATGAATAGGTATTATTTTTAGTTCACATGTAATTGTACAAGTTATACATATTTCATTTTGTCAACAAAGGGATCTTTTATTTTAGTGAAAGTGTTTTTCACGATTTCCTCCTCAAATTCTTCACATCATAAATTTAGGGACTAAGCAAACTGTGTAATTGTTATACTTCCCAGTATATAGATTGATTGCTTGAAATGTTGACTCAGATCATAGGAAGAAAGGATAACTAACCAAGGAACAAATTCTTATGTCCACTCTTCTCTCACAGCATTCCCTCACCCTATTCAGACTTAAATTACAACCCAAATGACTTATCCTTATACTTTCATCTGCAGCTTCTAATTCTCCTTGCTCTCTGAAAATGTTTCTCTATGTACTTCCTTGGCTACTTTCTCTATCCTCCCACCCCTAAGGTTCTGGCCTTTCTCCTCTTCTCTTACTAATCTATACTCTCTCCCAGTATACCCATGGCCTATGGCTTCAATAATTATTCTTAAACTGAGACCTCACTTCTGAGCTCCAGAGCTCACTTCTCAATCTCTGTGTCTAACTACTGATAGTTGGTATGTTCTAATTGAACTAATTATGTTCTCTAACAAATTCTCTCCAACTCTTAGCATTTCATATAAAGGTTTCACTATCTGCAAGGTAACAGTTTAATAAGCTCATGGCAGAAATAGATACCTCCCTCTTCTTCATTCCTACTGTTTAAATAATTTCCATGTATGAAAATTCTTATTCTGAAATGCCTTAAAAAGTTCTCCATCTCCATGTTGCTTCATTCTAATATATCCTGCATCCTACTAATAGAATCTTCTTTTATGTAGAAACCTTGTATTGTCTGAATTGATTTCCATTCTTTACAGTTTAAAGCTCCAAATCCTTACAAGGCCCCCAAAGCACTGTTTAACAATGCTGTATTTCATTTAATTTCATTTTTCTGGTTAAATCTACATCCTCCATCCTCTCCATTTTTTCCCACAGAATATGCTATCTAAATTGCAATTAACTATCTTGCTACATTGCTAGTCCTGCACAATGAAGAATTGCCCATTTCTACCCATGACTTTCAAATACCTAGCCAAGCATTCATATAAGTGAAACAGATATTCAGAATTATCTGAAACTAACAGTAAAATTTACATATAAACACAAAATGTTACTAATATTTTTATATGAATTAAACGTTTCTAGGAATTTTTCAAAGATGGCAACTACCATGTAAATAGAAGGAAGACTGTAAATATCTTCTGCTCAGAACATTACCGTAGATGTTTGCCATATTAGAAACTTGCAGTGCCCTTGTCAATGCTGCTCATGGTATTTTAGTCATCAATATAGCACAATATAGCTTTAGTAGCCATGGTGAATCTATGTGTAATGTATACTTAATGTATACTTATTTACATGATCAAATAGACAAATAGTTTTAAAATTGTGTTTTAGAGCTTTGCCCACAAATGTCAGCCACCAACGGATCAACTCTAAAAATCTATCAACTGTTTTTTTTTTTTTTAATGAGGCAAAGATTATGGCAGCACTTTGTGAAGAAATATGTGATAGAAATTGCAAAGATATTTTATCTTTCTGAGATTTAAAAGAAAGTTTGAAAATCATAGTATTATGAATGTGAAAATAAATATTTAAATCAGAACAATAAAAACTAATTTCTTGCAGAATAGCACAGATGGTATCAAAATATGGTAATACAGTAATATTTTTAACAATTGAGAAAGTTTGCGTATAACCTGAAATCCAAATGAAATATATTTTTTCCAGTCCCTTGAGAATTAAACTGATTTAAGTAGACTTGATAAGATGGAACAGAATGGTAATAGTATGTGTAATAATTGCAGTCAAATGAATTTTCATTACAAATGAAGAAAGTGTCATGTCTGAAAATCAGGATAGAAATTTTGGCTCTTTTGATATTAACATTCTATTCTAGTACCAAAGAGAATAAATGAATGAGAATTAAACCATATTTATAAAGGCTTTGTATCCAAGATAAAATGAAGATTAAAAAATATAATTCCGAGATTATAATTTTTTCTCATTATTAAAAAATGCTAATTTTCCAGGAAATTTGGAAAATCCAAAACCAAGCAAAAAGTATGAAAGAAAAACACTCAAAATATCACCACTATAAGACAACTTTAATATTAAAGTGTTTTGTTCTAGCCCGTTTTCCTGCATATTAATTTACAAATACAGCCCATACCTTGGTCAAGTGGGCGTTGAAGGGACAATAAAAACAGAGTATTCTCACAAATGTCCCTGTAAACCTACTTTGTGAGTCCACTTTTCCTTATCCCACTGAATAAAATCAAACACAGGCTCCATGACTCTTCTGATGGTTTTTAGCTAATGAAAGTTCTCTCAGGAATCTTTGAGTCAAAGAAATAGCCTCATTACTGTAATTAACATGTCCAGTCTTAGAAAGAGAAAAACAAATACTGTATGCTAACACATATATATGGAATCTAAAAAAAAAGAAAAAAAGAAAAAAAAATGGTCAGAAGAACCTAGGGGCAAGACGGGAATAAAGATGCAGACCTACTAGAGAATGGACTTGAGGTTACGGGGAGGGGGAAGGGTAAGCTGGGACAAAGTGAGAGAGTGGCATGGACATATATACACTACCAAACGTAAAATAGATAGCTAGTGGGAATCAGCCACATAGCACAGGGAGATCAGCCCCGTCCTTTGAGACCACCTAGAGAGGTGGGATAGGGAGGGTGGAAGGGAGGGAGATGCAAGAGGGAAGAGATATGGGGACATATGTATATGTATAACTGATTCACTTCGTTATAAAGCAGAAACTAATCTAACACACCATTGTAAAGCAATTATACTCCAATAAAGATGGTAAAAAAAAAAAAAAAATGTCCAGTCTTGTCAAATACTCATTAACTGAATTCTGTGAAACCTCAGTGACTGTTTAATAAGTGGCAATTCTCTTAGGATGTTAAGAAGGAAAGAAAATACATAATGTATTTACCTGTTAGAAATCCACTACGTGAGGCTACTTTGCTAATCAAGATTCTTATGCCAGTTATTTTAGTTCCTTGGGAAATTCGGTACACTGGGTTAATCTGGGGGCATCAATTGATTAGTGTGGCAATCTTGTTAAATAATTTCCTGGGACACTGTGATGGTGTAAATTTATAAAACTCGGGGATTATTTTGGCAAGAAGATAGTGTGACATGGGATTAAGAACAGCATTTTGGAAGCAGAATGCTTGGATTTTTAATATGACCACTTTGGAAAGTTATTCAAGGCAAGAAACCTAATTGTGACTCACTATACTTATCTTTAAAAGGGCATGATCATGCTATCTACTTTGCCAAGTTATGAGTATTAAATAATATATTTAATATCTTAGAAATTTAAAGGATGAAGTCACAAGTTTATTATAGTTACAAACCATTTCAAATGATATGGAGTTGGCAGGAATCCAAGATTTTGTATAGGCTAGGCTAATTGAAGCCAAAGGCTTACTTCCTTTTTAATGTGCAGAATTTGATTTATAGGCTTGTCACAGAGTGTATAATCAATAAATGTTTTAAAATTGATGAAAAGGAGAAATCATCATGTCCACATTTCAATATTAATAGCTGTAAATGATATCTAACCAGTCCCAGAATTTGGTCAATTTAGAACATAAAGAGGAAAAGTCAGTCCCAAGCTACAGTGCATGGTGCCCCACTTCTCATGTGATTTTAAAAATTGAGTTCAGAATTAAAATGTAGTAGTTAAAATTTATCAAAGTCAAACAGCACTGCCATATCATCAGCATTGTTACTGCATGTAAAAACATGATTTGCACACCACACTTGAGAAACCAACCTTTGATCATATTTACATTCTGTTGAATTAGTCAAGACCATTGCTTGGAGACTTATGATGAACATAATCAATACACACTTGAAATTGAACCAATCCAGATAAGTGTTTCTGTGTGTTCTATGTGGTTTAGAGGTAGGAAACAAATTGAATTTACTTGAAGTGGAAGGAAGGTAAGGAAATCAGTTTTAATTGCCTTGTCAATTTATTTTTTCAGGATAGCCATGATATAGTCAGTTTTATTTTCTCTAGCTATTTCAGTAAGGCATTCCATTATTGTAGAAAGTACAGTTACGGGAGCCAACACAAAGAACAGATTAACTAAAAACCATTGGTGGTAAATCTTCCAAAAATTTTTAAAAATTCATATCATGATAATTGATCATGATCATATCAAACCCAGTATATTTCAGCAGCATTTTATTTAAGCCGTAGTGAGAGACAATATAACTTAATGATTAGGTATAAATCCTGGAGCCAGAATTAAAAATCCTGAGATGTTTTTCTCAACTGCATACAAGCTGTGTAAACTTGGACTATTTGCTTAAACTCTCTCTCCAATGCTTGAGTTTTTTCAAATGGCAAACATGGATGGCCAAACAGGTTTCTGCTTTTTAGAGCTATTGTGAGACTAACATGTGTAAATCATGGGTTACTTAATTATTATATGGAGTTCTGTCCTCAAGTGGTACCAGGGCCAATGGGAATAAGATGCAAGAAGAATGATTTGAATTGAGTATAAAGATTTTTTTAATAGCGTCAGCTCCGTCACTTGGTAGAAAGTTCCCAATGATGGGAAGAATGACTATGTTGAAGATCTATAAGAATGTTGAAGAGAGGTTTGCACAACAGAAATCCAGCTGAAATACATGTACATTTCTTCTAATATTCATATCCTACTATTCTCAAGGTGAGAATCTTCACAATGATAATTTCAGCTGTACCTAAAAATACCCGAGTTGAGACTCATAAATTTAAACAAGAATTGTTAAGAATTCTTCAACCTTCATATTTCTTGACTTCAGCAAAGTTTAAACCTCTAATCTTAATGCATTTTTCTCATGAAATGATGATGACAAAAATTATTTTTCATAAATCTTTTTTAAGATCTTTTTTAGTGTTCAATTTAAAAAATAAAAAACTCTCTGTTCTGTATATCAAAGTGTAAAACTATATAGCATTACATTTCTTTTATTAAATCTAAACTAAAAATGGTATTTGCTGATAATTTTGAGTATTTTTCTTTAAATACATGGAGCATGTAGTAAACATTCCTTTAAATGAACAAGAAAAATTAAAGACATAGTATCATGATCATTGATACAAGACCACTATGTTTCAGCAGCATGTTTTCATATGCGATCTGTACTTTCTTTATACTGTGTTCCCTGGATTATAGCTGTTCTCTCAATTTTATTTCTGTGCTGGTCTGTGTACTTTCATATTTCTTTACCTTCCACCCTTTGGAATTCTATATGTGTTCAGTAATAAATTCTCAGAACTAAAGTCCAGGGAACTGTTTTAAAATATTGACTACTTTTTTGAAGTTTTGGTTAAAGTTATCACTATTACTCTTTCTTGTGTAGGAAGCATTTTATTTTACAATCTCTCATTTGCTTCTGCCTTTTCCTTACCCTCATTTGAGCTCTCTTCTCATGATTGTATTCAGTTTCTCCTCAAAAGCTCTTCTGTCTGCTTTGCAAAAGGCTCAGAATATGCATTTATTCTAAGAAATATTTTGAGCACCTAAGTTGTTTCAGGCTTTGAGATAATTATTGAGGATTTAGTCAAGTAGATGGGCCTTATCTTTACAAAAAATAAATACCATTGTAAAACTGTGGTATTGAATTCTCTCTTTTAAGTGCTGTAGTTCTCCAAAATGTATTTTGCTTCTGCTAGCACTGTATTCACCATTCAGGCTTTCGTTTCCTACACTCAGGCTTTTATTAACACCAATTGACTGGAAATGCTCTTTAAGGATACTAATGGCAAATCTATGGGTTTTTCTGTTTTCACTCCCTTTGAACTTACAATAATTTGTAGTTTTGTTAATTAAACTCTCCTTAAAATTTTCTTTTGCTTTCCTTCTCTGTATCATGGATATCTCTTTTTCTTCCTTATCCTTAGATCAGCAATGTTGGCCAAACCATAAAAGGAATTCAACTCCCCAATTAAAATGACTCCAGATCCTGTCTATCCAAGACTTAACTTTTCATGAACTTTTACATTTCTAACTTCCTGCCACATATTTCCCATATATTGTGCCTTATCACTTCTATAGCAACAAGTGTTGTAAGAACTTATTCTGCTTTACCAGATGTTCTGCCAAAGGTATTATCAGTATATTTGGCTACCAAACTGCAAACTAGTGTCAAAATTTATGTTGGCATTCAAAGTCACTTGTACCTTATCCCACTCTGCTTAGTCTACTTTGTTTTCTTTTGCTCTTCCAAAATATTTCATCTGTTTACCCCTGACCAGAATTGTCATTGTCTCCCAAGCATACCATACACATTTCCACCTTTCCAATTTGCTGCAGTTCTTCTTTCATTATTATGTTTAATTCATTAGCCAACTCATTCATGGAAATTTGTCTACTTACCCTAGTCCTTGATAATTTAATGGCATTCCAAGAGTTAAGTGCAAAGAGGAATGGCTTAAAGGTATACAATTCTAGGTTTAAATTAGCAGCTTATCTAGATATGTGTCCTTGGATACATTTCCTAATCTCTATGAGCCTCATTACTTATGTGCATGAAGAAGATCAAATAAGAAAATATGAGTAAAGTGCCTGACTTAAGATAAATATTAGTAGCACTTATTTTTATTACTTTAGACAATTTTTTTTAAACATCTTTATTGAAGTATAATTGCCTTACAATGGTGTGTTAGCTTCTGCTTTATAACAAAGTTAATCAGTTATACATATACAATATGTTCCCATATCTCTTCCCTCTTGCATCTCCCTCCCTCCCACCCTCCCCATCCCACCCCTCTAGGTGGTCACAAAGCACCGAGCTGATCTCCCTGTGCTATGTGGCTGCTTCCCACTAGCTATAGACAATTTTTTAATGATGCACTTTTAAATTTATTTTCTTCTGTCTTCACAATTAGGTATTCAAATATGTGAACAAAAACACCGTAATATAAAGCAACTAAAGAAGCCTCCACATATAATTAATACTCTGTAAATGTTATTTCCGTTCTACTCACCTGCTTGTATGCACAGTATCTTACAAATGTAAATGTTCCATGAGTTTATTATTAGTTTTTGTGGTCATAACTGGGCCAAGGTTTTACTGGGATATGCAATCGCAGGGTTACAAAATTGAGAAGAAAAGAAAAAGTAGGCTAGGAAGCAGGGAAAGAAAATGCAAGGTAGTGCATTTCTAAGTTGTTAACAGACTAACAATAGAACACAATGTGTAGTTGAACTATGAGAATGTCTTCCAAACAGTCCATGTAGAACCACTGTGTCTCAGATCTGTTCATTCAGGAGATACAAGGAAAGGAATTAACTGCCAACACATCTCGTCTTCTGTTTCTCAGAGGTCCGAGTTTGCACTAATGTACATTATTTCTCTGTCACTCCAAAATTCTATTAACCAATTATGCTTGTCCTTTTAGTAGCCCCAGACTCTAGTTCAGTGGAACTATTACAATGTCTACTGGCTAAAGTGCCCCTCCTCTAGAACCTAGTATCTCTTGCTCAAGAAATCCTTTAGTTGTAGAGAAATAAAGCACTCTTTCATAAGTGAGTAATGCTGAGAAAGGTTAATCCTAAATCTACCTTTTATTTCCCTAGCTCATGAATTCTAACAATTGGGGATGCAGAATTAAATATCAGCATTGTTTCAATGTATATACTATACCTTGGAGGAATGTGCTCCACCATACATGGTGCTGTGTCCAAAGCTGGTGCTTTATCCAAACCCGTAACATGTTGTTTTACTATTCTTCAGGCCAGATGTTTACAGGTGATATTATAAGACCAATGAATCTCGTATTCAAAAGCCCATTGTAATACTTGTCTCACCATAAAAGAGGTTCCTTTTACCAAGGAAATTTTTTCAGTCATAGTTTTGTCAATCATACTATATCAATATCATACTATATCACATTACTATCCAATGGATTTAATAACACCAAACAGTTTTCAGTCTCTGGATGTTCCATGGTAATATCCTCAGTTACCACGTGAGCCCAATAGTGTTACAAGAGCTATTTTTTCAAACAGAGAGCAAATCTTATTTGCAGAGGGTAGTCTTGCTACAGAACTTTAGAAGTCTGAGCCATGGTTTTACCACTGAGACTTGCTAGTTCTCTTCTCCACATTATTATCCATCATGGATACTCCCAGAAATAATTTTCAGTCATATGGCACAAATGGCAGGAAAACTTACCCAACAACTGGGACTTGCATACACTAGCCCCATTAGAAACCTATAGCCTTATGAACCAACCAACAGGTAGATTTGAATCATATTCTTATGTACCTTAAAAATCCAAAGGAACCTAATAAATTCTGTGCCTCATTTTCACTGGTTGGTTGTGTGAGGGGCAGTGACTTTCTCTCTATATGGAGAAGTTCCCCCACTATACTCTAGACCATGAGATTATTGAAGAGTCTACAGATACAGCAGATCCTCAAAACCTCATAGGGATCTATTTCTCAGCTTCTGGCATACATGTGTTTTACTAGGTTATCTAGAATACTCATCACTTCTTACTCACTGAATCCAGTTAGCATGATGATATATATTATCAATAGAATGGATAGCTTTGATGCCTTGTGGAATGTCAGGACAATCAAGGTTTTTGTAGACGATATCAGGACAGAGAATATAGTTACATTGTAACTATAGCTCTGAGATTATGAAAGTGTACTGCCACCTTTGTTATATAAAGACAAACTCCTTTTGTTCTTTTCTGATAATTTCCTGATAATGAGAATTGAGGAAAAAACATTTGTCAAGTCAATAGCTGGATATTAATGCCCCAGGCAACTGTGAGAGTCTTCCCGTACCTGGGAGCATCACCTCAGGCTGCTTCCATGCCTGAGGGGATACAATCTTTCTCCTTCCAAACTTCCAAGCTTCTGTTTCTTCTGGCCAACTCTGATCACCCTTCAGAGATGAACCACAAAATACAAATTGTGTACTTTCGGTGCTTCTGCATATGACTTAAACTCTCTGATACTGACGTTTAAAACTAACATTGCACAAAATAAAGATGAGGAGTAAAATTCATGCTAGTAATTTAAAGTTTTAATTTTTCTTTATTTAGAATGTTTTTAAATATTTTGTTTAAATGACAAATAAAAAGCACCATGACAAATCAAACTTCTGTGGAAGAAAAGAAAAAGCTTTATGTGTACCTTTTACAGCCCTTTTTCCTGCTCTTGGAGCAAGAGGCTCTGCATCTTCACTTTGCATTGTGCTTCACAAACTGTGTAGACAGCCCTGCCTCCAGGAGATTCTGATACATGCAACAATTTGAGAACCACCGTTCTAATACATCAAGGAATCAGAGAGAGCTTTGCCAGCTGTTAGTATCTCTCAATTATATATTTATATCTCAGGAGATTGTCACCAAGAAGGTTTATGGAACCATTGTACCTAGACTGAGATAAAACTTCATTTATTGTGCAGCCTCTGTAGGTCCCACTATAACAAGAGAACCATTATGGCATTTCAATGTCACCACAAAATCAAACAGTTTTCAAAGATGTCAGGTTTCCTTTTCTCAGTGCACATCTACCCTAGCAAAGTCTGCAGATCCCTTTGGGGTAGAGTCAGAGGGAAATTTATCATGCAAACTGTGTCTTTATTTATTGTATATACTTCTCAAGGGATCTCATTCTCCCCCTTAAATGAATATATTCCAAGTATGTGAATGTGCATTGTTCTAGAAATTCTAAGAAGGGAAAATCAATTCCATTGATTCCCATGGATCTAGGCAATTTATATGCCACTCAGATCTTCCTGCTTTTATTTTTATTATATCCATTTTGCCTCTGATGATTAACTGCTGCCATCTAGATTCTTCCATTCTGGAATATTAGACCCCAGGAAGATGACAGCATTTCCCACTCTTAAACTTGGCCTTCTTAAAATTACGGTGTCCCTCAGCATCATTTACTGGGCCTTCCCAAGGAGCATAAAATGACGGGATTTCCAGTTGTTTCCAAATAATCCATTCTAATAGCTCTACGTCACTCTGACTTCTGTTGTCTTCCTCAATAATATGTTAATGAAGGTCTGTCATCTCCAACTCATTTACACTCACACATAATCATTTACAGGCTTCAGTGTAGCATCTATGTCCACTATTAAAACCAGCTCTTAGCCAGTATGTTTTTGGGATTATGCTGAATCCCAAGGATGAGTGAGTAGCTTTCATAAATAAATTTTCTTATCTTCATTCTTATATTCCTCCATCCTTGCCTAACACCCTCAAGATCAATCCTGACTCATATGCCTTCCTGTTTGCATTTATACCCCTACCTAGATCCTGAAATTTCTTTGATGTGAATGTTATTTCTTGCTGCAAAAGAGTTTTTGCTTCTCTACCCAGATGGTATTGAGGCTTGACTCTGGTATTTAACCTGGAGGCAATGATTTTTTGTGAAGAAAGGAATTAAAGTGAACAAAACATCTTTGCTGTTGTTTTTTATTTATGTTTGGTATGATTCTTATTATTTTGTTTGTTTTCATAACAAGGGAGAAATGACTACTCTACAATATAGAAAGAAAAGGTTCATAAGAAGTTGGAGTTCAGGATTTTCAGACTTTCTTCTCCAATACATATCCCAGATTGACAGGATCCCAGTGTTTCCTTATTAGTTATGTGTTTGTTTGTTTGTTTGTTTTTCTTTGAAATGAGGTAAATAAAATTCAAGTCATTTGTCTACCACTTATAATTGTGGGAGCTTTGACACCTCATTTTAACTCTCATTTGTTTCAGTTGTTTCATACATAGAGATTAGATATTGTAATCTGTATAAATTGCATCCTTTATTTACCAGCCTATGATAAGTTAAAATTTCTCTCTCCCTCATTATGTAGTGTTAGAAACTTCTTTACCGATTATTTCTCTAAATATAACTTTTTTTGCTTTGTTTTACAACCAACCGGTATTACTCTGAATTTTAGTGGAATTCCATAAAAATTACTAGAAGGTCAATGGTAATTTGTGTAGATGTAGTAATTCAACCAAAAGCATTCCATATTACTGCAAACTCATACTGTGACCAATCATGTTGCAATTATTTTTAATTTGTGATAACGATAAAGCTACAGGTAGTTACTGAGTAAAGATCAAAATTTGCCCTTGTGTATTAAGCGTGTTAGGGCATATTAAGTATTTAAATGTGGTCCTTTATATAAAAATGCTTGATAGAAAAATATAAAACTTTCTATATAAGTTACATTATACTGCATAAACTAAACCTATTGTAAGAGTTATCACAGGATTGAGTTGCATTTATGGCTGGTGATCTCCTACATAGTAGCTAGAAAGAATCAAAACAAAATGAACTAAATTATGTCAAAAAATTTGGATTTGTGTGAGTCCTATATGTCAAATGTCAACCAGATGTCAAGTTGTTCAATAAATTAGGACAATGAGCCAAACTGAAAGTAACAGTCAAGACTTTATTCACTTACTCTGACAGTGCAAGCAAAAGACCGGAAACAGTGCTGGCCCCCTAACTATCCCATGGCAGCAGGTGAGGTACCGAGTGTTCCAGCTGCTGTAGATCAGCACAGATGGGAGAACTCATCTCACTCACTACCAAGGAACCTCCAACAGAAGACTCCTGTTAATTTTTTGAGTAGTGGGTCAAAGAGAAGGAGAAGGGGAAGAACTAAGAGCAGAAATGTACTGAGTCAAAGTGGAGGTCGCTATAGGCAAAAACTCATGTTCTACACCTGAGTGGTAAGTGGAGGAGGAGGTTACTGTTTCTCAACTCTTGTAGTTTAATAGCCATCCTGATTGCTCATCTATTTGAATCTTTGAAAAAGAGGTGAAAGGGATGGACAACGCTTATAGAGTCTCCCATAAAGACTGAGGTGTCAGTAGTTGTAAAAAGAGAGCATTCATTTGAAATAAGGTGACTGGGGACAGACAGCATGGTCAAATACACAGCACAAGTGAGAAGTACTATTTTGTGGAATTGTTACATTGCTCCAGACTGCCTATTTGTGATACATAGCCTAGGCTGGGATTATCTTGTCCCCTCCCTTTAGCCACTTAAACTTATCCTTTTATTTTCCATTAAAAAAATGAGCCACCCCTGTGGCTTGGAAATGATACACAGCATGTTGAGTGTATCATATGCTCCGATTAGATCCATTGATGCGGGCTGCACATCCAGGACTTTTATTAGATGCAGTGTACTTAGGGAAACTGAACAGGAAATAAATGCTCTCTAGTAGGGCTTGGATGGTGTGGCCTAAGTCAGTGAGATGTGCAGGCAGGAATGGCTAAGCCAAACTGGGAGAAAATGTCAACTACAGTCAAGGTCCAGTGGGACCCCTCCAGATAGGATGAGAGGTCCAGCGTGATTTATCTGCCAAGAACTCCCTAGCTCGTTGGCCTGAGGGATCTGCCCTGGAACAGTATCATTAGCTTTGGCTAGGGACTGGTAGGTGGGATAGCTTTTCCATGCTCTTTTGGCACCTTCTGACTGCAGCGGCAGTCCATAGGCCCAATTAGGATGCTATCTGAATTTTCATGGCTGTTCTCCATAGATCCCAGCACATCTGCTTCCTTTGGGAAGAAGAACAACTCATCCCTCATGTTTAGCAGACAATTGCGCTGTGCTCATTGGTTCTTTTCCCTGTTTCAGTGTAGGGGACTTTCTGGTGAGCATCCACACAGTTAATAAAAAGCTTATTAGTCACAGATCTAATTTGATCTAAATCTCTTGTCCGCACGGAGAGGGTGAGGATGCTTATTTTATATGGCAGTCAGAGGCTTGCCAGTGCCTCAGCTAAACAACCAGGCCGTTAGCCACATTCAGTGAAGCTGTAACATGACACGTTTGGTGGCGGCATGGGTAGACATTGTACTATGTGCCCTTTCCTGCACTCAGTAAGGGACAGGTCTCTCTCAAGTTGGATGGCAGCCACACTTTCTTCCATCCCAGTAGAGCTTAACAGGAAAGAGCCATCAGTAAACCAGGCCCATGCATGGCTCCAGGAAGTCTCTATGTCTGAATCCCCATTGGACTAATGGAGACAGTGGCTCCTCTTGGGAGGAAGAAGGGCATTCCTGGGACCTACTCTTGAAGCTAGAGACTGCAGCCGGGCCAGGCATTACCATTTCCACTTCACTAGAGAAGACTCTTTAGCCTCCTCTACCAGGCAAATTGAGGCCTCTGTTCAGACCCATGACATGACTGGGATTTCTGGTAGTAATACTACTTCAGGGCTATGAATCTTGTACTCACTAGCTACCAAGCCCTAATAGCAGGCCAATAATTGCCTCTCAAAAGATGTTTACCTTTTAGTCAACTCCAGGAGCCTATGGCTCCAGAAGCCCAATGGGTACCACTGGCCTGTGGTAGTTTCCAATTGGCAATAGGCTCCAGCTGATAAATTGAGAGGTTGCTGAGATCTGTAACTCTAACAGCAAATGTGGGTTGGGTGGCCCAGGAAAAAGCAAACTAAGTAGCCTGATGGAAAGCCTCCAGGGTATCTTAATGATCAGGGCCCTACTCAAAGACAGTGGCCTTCCCTGTAACCCAGGAGATGAGTGCCATGAGAATTTCTTCATGGGAAATGTGAGAGCCTCAGTAGCCAAAGAGGTCCACCAATCCCTGGGTCTCTTTTCTATTTGTCAGGTCAGAAGTGTCAAAATCTTGTCAGTCCTCTCCTCTAAATTATATGTCATGCCTCTTCCCAGATTTCACCCAGGAATTTTACTTGATTTGTAAGTCCTCGTAACTTGTGTGTGTTAATACTATTTTGCCACATGTGGGTCAACAGGGCTTCTAGGCATTTTTGGGCAGGGCCCTTGTCTCAACCTAGCAGGAAGATGTTACCAATATAGTGGAAGGCTAGTTCTCCCTCTTGGTGCAAAATTTTTTTCTAGATCATGACCTATCAGTAGACTGCAGTAGCCAGGGACTTTAAGTAGCTTGGTAGAAGGACATTAAAGGTGTTTTGCAACCCATTTCATATAAAGGCAAATAGCCTGACCACCCAGGTGCAGAAGGATGCTGAAGAAGGCACTTGCTACATCAGTTGCTGCATAGTAATTCCTTCAGCTTAGGCAACAGCCTCTATGACACTCACCATGTCAGATATTGCTCAACAGACAGCACTGAGCTTCTTACAACCAGTGGTGAATATTGAGGCCTTGCATACAAGCCAGACAGGGCTACTGAATGGAGAAACAGTCTCGCAGAGGACTTTGGTTTCCTTAAGCTCAGCAATAAGTGTAGGCTTTCTCTCCCTCCTCTCTCTAGGCAGCTGATGTTGCTCTAGGGACACAGTGGCATTAGACACTGGTAGTTGGATTGGTTCATAGCCTTCCACATATCCAACTAATAGAGCCTTAACTGCAGCAGTTCCCACTAGGGCTTGGGAACAAAGATGAGCAGGAGTACACATAGAGAACACATCCATACCAATAATGCATTCATTAGTGGGGGCCATAACAATGGAAGGTGTAGAGGTCCAAAGGTACCCACTCATAACCAGCCCTCAGCAAGTGTCTTCCCATCGGTGGTGGTTTCAGACCCCAAACCAAAGAGCATTATCTGTTTCTGGTACCAGGTGACTCAAGTATCAAAATCACCTGTGGACTGGTATCAAAAAGGTCAAGAAGTGCATTCTCCCCCATCTCCCCATTAAGCCCTGACCTTGACATAGGGCCTCTGCTCACCTCTGGGGAGAGAGGGACCTTAGCCTAAATCCTAGGTTTATTTATTTTTAAAAGTCAGCCTGAAGGTCCTTGTAAAAGTTGGCAGGGCTCTCCAATTCATCTCCAGACTCATTGGGAATAGAGGAGGGGATGACCTCTTGTGGGGAGTTAACTGGACTTGGTAACCAGTGGGGGTGCTACAGACAATCCTAGAAACCTAAATCTGGTTAATAGTCTCATCACCTACTGTTACCACACCATCACTGTAAACACAAAGGACAACCAAGGTAGCTTGCAGGGCTGTGATTGCCTCTGCCCAGGTGGTCCAGACATGGTTTCAGTAGCAGCATCCTCACCACAGTGCCTAGCTTGTCAAAGCCCAAGCAATCATCAGCCAAGGAAGGAGCGGGTCTCAGGTGTGCATGCCCTCCCATCGCCTGCCTTTTCCTCCTCTGTAGACAAAGTCAGGGCGCTCTGGAGGAAGGGGTCTCCAGTGGCGCACTCCACAAGGCACTCTTGTTCCTCACTAAGTTTAGTGGTTTTGACAGCAAATTAACCAAGTCTCAAAGTTCTATTCAGGCTCTAAGACGAAGTGATCTTGAATGGGCTCCACACACTTTTTCACGAAAGTCACTGGCCTCAATTACTCACTGCATTGCAGGATGTCTGTCTTTGACAGGGGTCTGTTTAGAGCTAACATAGAGCATCATTTGATACAACTCAGTATATTTGGGGTCCAACAGTTTAGGGTCCCATCACCAGAGGACCATGAGAAATAGCCATGAGTTGTTTCCCTAGCTTTCTAAGAGCCTCTTTGTTGGATTTCTAATTTGGCCCACAGGTGATCAAGATCATGGAGTTGGGGGCTAACTAAAGAGAAGAATCAGTGTTTCCTTTGAGAATTGAAAGTTTTCTGTAAACAATTTTTAAAATAACGTCTTATTGTTTGTTTCTAAGTAAATTAATTATTAATAGAGTATCACTTTTGAGGAATTTAAACTCAACTAAATAGTATTAGTATCCTATTGATCAAATAACCAAATTTGCCTTCTCATTTCTTCAGACATTAAAAGCCTCAACAATATTTTGACTTCATTGAGGGTAGGGACACGTCTTTTCATCTTTATATTTATGTTTCCTAATAGAGTGCTTAGTATATTTATATACATGGTAAATTTAGCTGAATGATAAACTTGGTGAGGGTTATGCTTCATCCATCAGCTTTCCCATTAAGTTTTTAAATAACAAGCATGAAAAATTGATAAACTTGACAGTGAGGGAAATTGGTAGGCAGAATTCTAAAGATTCCTTTCTCTGCCAAAATACCCCGGGTATTCAATCAAATGTTAATCTAGACACTGCTGTGAAGGGACTTTGCAGATAGAATGGAGTTGACTAAACAACCAACTTTAAGACAGAGCTATTATCTAGGATTATTAAGTGTTATGACATGAGCGCCTAAACACAAAGAGGAAACCAGAAGAGTCAGAGAGATGTGGCAGAGTAACAAAGAGCAGAGATGAGGCTAAGGGGAGTAGGAGAGATTAGAAGCTTGAGGATTCAACCTACCTTTGCTGTATTTTAAGATGGAAGAAGGAGTATGAGCTAAGCAAGGCTGGAAGCTGAGAATGACCTTTAGCCAAGAGACAGCTAGGAAATGGGGACCTCAGTCCCACAATCACATAGAACTGAATTCTCCCAACAACCTGAATGAGGCTCAAAACAGATTCATTCTCGAATACCCCCAAAATAAAGGAGCCTTGCCAACATTTTAATTTTGGTCTTGTGAAACCTGGAGCAGAAAACCAGCTGAGCCACACTTTGCCTAGACTTCTGACTTCCAGAACTGTGAGATAATAAATGGATGTTTTCTGTAAGCAAAAAATTTGTGGTGATTTGTTACAGCAGCAATAAGGAATAACTATACAAACCAATCATTCTTTTTACATTAAATAATCAGAAAAAAAGTTATTTAATAGATTTATCAAATGTAAAAATGTATATTTAGAATATTTTTAGAAATAAAGAATAGCAATTTCCATATTGAAACTCTCTGGGATGGCAATATATATAGCCTATATGAGGTGTGAATGTCTGTTTTTTTCACAATAGTTCTTGTCTCTTTACTGCATCTCATTCAGAAAATATAATAATATTCCATGGAATTATGTTTGGCACCAACTTTCATATTTAATGTATTGCACTTAACAATATATAAAGTAGCTAAAGGTTATTTTATCTGCTGAGAGATAAATTAATGGCATGCACTAAATTATTATTTGGCAAACACAGGAATATTTATTACATGTTTGTATAAGTATTAAGAGGATTATCCTCTTTATCTCAATTATTTTACATAAAGTATATTCTTTCATTAATTTCCATTTCATTGTTTTCTTGTGAAAAATTTTTATACCTTACTTTTGACTTTTACTTGATTTTTTTTTTGACAATGGTTACAATTATGTCTGCTGTTTAAAATTTTTTAAAATAAGTTAAATATTAGAGACTATACTGTACTGCGACTTTTAATATTTGTTGTGACCAACTTGTAAATTTGTCCACCCCAGAGAGGAAATAGTCTAAATCATTTTATTAAGCAATAAATGAATGCAAAATTACAATTAATATTTTATATGCTTCTGTAGAACCCATTTTAAGATTGCAAAATTGTAATGTATTCTTTGATGGAGAAAGCCAATGTGTTTTACTGCAAAATAATGTGGTTACGTAAACAAATTAAATACCGACTCCGTTCTTTTCTACACATACTTTTTACCCCAACTGTCTGACCTTTTCAGATTGTGCATATAACAGAATTTCCTGACAAGTCATTTAGCTTACAGGCATAAGAACAAAAGACTATATAAATCTAGGTGGACAAAACAACTATTTTTGTTTCTGAAAAAATTGTTTTCTGTTAAGACGAGGGATAAACTTTCTTTCAATTTTCTGTAAGTACAGACTGAGCACTACCTGATAAAATATACATTCTTACATATCAAAGTATTGATAAATTCTAAAAGTCAATTTTCTGTGAGGAGGAACAACAGAAATATTACCTTGCATTAAAATTTTCTTTTCCTTATGAAGTTGTAAAAGATTATTATTTTTATAATTTCATCAAGCATTGTAACTTTATTAAGAAAACATTTATATGATCAGGTGGCCTGGACACTCTACTGCAATGAAAAGAAACACCGTTGAATATATAGGTATGCTAAAGTCTTATGATTTAATTGGCAATGATACCATTTCTCCCATGGGCTGGCACAAGCATGTGGCTTTCACTAAAATTGTGCAGAGATTTTCACTTTCTTCCTAACTTTTCCAACTGCTAATGTTCTCAATGATTTCTATAAGACACTTAAAAGAAAGCTGGCGTATACTACTGCAGAGCAATTTATGAAGGAAGGGGAAGAGACAGGTTTAGGTTCTCCTAAAGACTAAATATGCCTAATATTAATAGGTTACTCTAATAATTTATACATGTAGTGTTACACAGTTCACAAAGCAATTACATGTTTGAGAATAGTTGCTTTTCTGTTAAACAAAAAAAAAAAAAGAAAGAAAGAAAGAGAGAGAGAGAGAAAGAAAGAAATAAAGAAATTGTAATTGTTTAGCTAACTGGGCTATTTTTCTTGGTAGTAAAGTTTATAAATGATTTCTACATGTTCCCTTTCCTTATATTAGTAGATAATAATGTATCACATATTAAAACTTTTGAACAGTATGTATCCAGTATCAGAAGCTGATCAAATGATTATGAGTTAAAGAATAGCCTCAAAATAATTTTGCATACAATTTGCATCACATTATATGGTTTACAAAATATTTTCTTCCTAATATCACTTTGCTTGAAAGCAAATCACAAAAGGTTTATAGGGTAGTTGTTGTTATAAAACCCATGTTCAAGATGAAGAGATGATATCTTAGAATAATTGTCTTTGTCTGGGAAATCATGACTGGCAACTATTAGAATTAGGATGCTTTTTCAATCTTTTTACTAAAAAATAATTGATTTTTCCACTACAATTTTTAACTCATCTTATCTCTTTACTAACATTTTGTCAGAAAACACTTCCAGTCATAGACACATATTTCTTAAGGGACTTATGAAAACAAAATTATCTTTTCTCCCATATGATAATCTTGAAAGATGACCATCAGAAATTATTTTTGATATGAGATACAGTTTGGGAATTATTATAAAATTCTTCTTTTTAAAATTCATACCCTAATATTTGGGGGCAAAATTTTCTACCAATGAAGTAGCCACACTTAGTGGATGGTAAAGAATTAATTAATCTACAAGAGGTCCATGTCAGACCTAGGGACACATACAGACTGAAAGTGAGGTGATGGAAAAAGATATTCCATGCAAATGGAAATCAAAAGAAAGCTGGAGTAGTAATTCTCATATCAGACAAAATAGACTTTAAAATAAAGACTATTACAAGAGACAAAGAAAGACACTACATAATGATCAAGGGATCAATCCAAGAAGAAGATATAACAATTGTAAATATTTATGCACCCAACACAGGAGAACCTCAATACAAAAGGCAAATTATAACAGCCATAAGAGGAAATCGACAGTAACACAATAATAGTAGGGGACATTAACACCCCACTCTCATCAATGGACAGATCAACAAAAATGAAAATAAATAAGGAAACACAAGCTTTAAATGACATATTAAACAAGATGGACTTGATTGATATTTATAGGACATTCCATCCAAGAACAACAGACTATACTTTCTTCTCAAGTCCAGGATAGATCATATCTTGGGTCACAAATAAAGCTTGGTAAATTTAAGAAAATTGAAATCATATCAGGTATCTTTTCCAACCACAACGCTAAAAGACCATATATCAATTACAGGAAAAATAACTGTAAAAAATACAAACACATGGAGGCTAAACAATACACTACAAAATAACCAAGAGATCACTGAAGAAATCAAAGAGGAAATCAAAAAATACCTAGAAACAAATGACAATGAAACCACGACAACCCAAAACCTATGGGATAAAGCAAAAACAGTTTTAAGAGGGAAGTTTATAGCAATACAATCCTACCTCAAGAAACAAGTAAAATCTCAAATAAACAACCTAACCTTACACCTAAAACAATTAGAGAAAGAAGAACAAGAAAAAACCCAAAGTTAGCAGAAGGAAACAAATCATAAAGATCAGATCAGAAATAAATGAAACAGAAATGAAGGAAACAATAGCACAGATCAATAAAACTAAAAGCTGGTTCTTTGAGAAGATAAACAAAATTGATAAAACATTAGTCAGATTCATCAAGAAAAAAGGGAGAAGACTCAAATCAATAGAATTAGAAATGAAAAAGGAGAAGTAACACCTGTCATGCAGAAATACAAAGGATCATGAGGGATTACTACAAAAAACTCTACGCCAATAAAGTGGACAACCTGGAAGAATTGGACAAATTCTTAGAAAAGCACAACCTTCTAAGACTGAACCAGGAAGAAACAGAAAATATAAAGAGACCAATCATAAGCACTGAAATTGAGATTCTGATTCAAACTTTTCCAACAAACAAAAGTCCAGACCAGATGGCTTCACAGGGAAATTCTGTCAAACATTTGGAGAAGAGCTAACACCTATCCTTCTCAAACTCTTCCAAAATATAGCAGATGGAGGAACACTCCCAAACTCATTCTATGAGGCCACCATCACCCTGATACCAAAACCAGACAAAGATGTCACAAAGAAACAGAACTACAGGTCTATGTCACTGATGAACATAGATGCAAGAATCCTCAACAAAATACTAGCAAACAGAATCCAACAGCAGATTAAAAGGATCATACAGCATGATCAAGTGGGTTTTATCCCAGGAATGCAAGGATTCTTCAATATATGCAAATCAATCAATGTGATACACCATATTAACACATTGAAGGATAAAAAACATATGATCATCTCAACAGATGCAGAAAAAGCTTTCAACAAAATTCAACACCGATTTATGATTAAAAACCCTCCAGAAAGTAGGCATAGAGGGAACTTACCTCAACATAATAAAGGCCATAAATGACATATTCACAGCCAACGTAGTTCTCAATGGTGAACAAATGAAACCATTTCCACTAAGATCAGGACCAAGATAAGGTTGAGCACTCTCACGATTATTATTCAACATAGTTTTGGAAGTTTTTAGCCACAGCAATCAGAGAAGAAAAAGAAATAAAAGGAATCTAAATTAGAAAATAAGAAGTAAAACTTTCACTGTTTGCAGATGACATGATACTATACATAGAGAATCCTAAAGATGCTACCAGAAAACTACTAGAGCTAATCAATGAATTTGGTAAAGTAGCAGGAAACAAAATTAATGCACAGAAATCTTTTGCATTCCTATACACTAATGATGAAAAATCTGAAAGAGAAATTAAGGAAACACTCCCATTTACCTTTGAAAAACAAAGAATAAAATACCTGGGAATAAACCTACCTACAGAGACAGAAGACCTGAATGCAGAAAACTATAAGACACTGATGAAAGAAATTAAAGCCAATACAAACAAATGGAAAGACATACCACATTCTTGGATTGGAAGAATCAACATTGTAAAAATTACTATACGACCCAAAGCAATCTACAGATTCAATGCAATCCCTATCAAACTACCAATGGCATTTTTCACAGAACTAGAACCAAAAATTTCACAGTTTGTATGGAAACAAAAAAAACCCCGAGTAGCCAAAGCAATCTTGAGAAAGAAAAACGGAGCTGGAGGAATCAGGCTTCCTGACTTCAGACTATACTACAAAGCTACAGTAATCAAGACAGTATGGTACTGGCACAAATACAGAAATATAGATCAATGGAACAGGATAGAAAGCCCAGAGATAAACCCATGCACATATGGTCACCTTATCTTTGATAAAGGAGGCAAGAATATACAGTGGAGAAAAGACAGCCTCTTCAATAAGTGGTGCTGGGAAAACTGGACAGCTACATGTAAAAGAATGAAATTAGAACACTCCCTAACACCATATACAAAAATAAACTCAAAATGGATTAAAGACCTAAATGTAAGACCAGACACTATAAAACTCTTAGAGAAAAACATAGGAAGAACACTCTTTGATATAAATCACAGCAAGATACTTTTCAACCCACGTCCTAGAGAAATGGAAATAAAAACCAAATTAAACAAATGGGACCTAATGAAACTTAAAAGCTTTTGCACAGCAAAAGAAACCATAAACAAGATGAAAAGACAACCCTCAGAATGGGAGAAAGTATTTGCAAGCAAAGCAACTGACAAATGATTAATCTCCAAAATATACAAGCATCTCATGTAGCTCAATATCAAAAAACCAAAAAATCCAATCCAGAAATGGGCAGAAGATAGACATTTGTAAAAGAAAGATTTTAGAAAATCCTTCTATCCTAAATAGACATTTCTCCAAAGAAGGCATACAGATTGCCAACAAACACATGAAAGGATGCACATCACTAATCATTAGAGAAATGCAAATCAAAACTTCAATGAGTTATCACCTCACAGCAGTCAGAATGGCAATCATCAAAAAATGTACAAACAATAAATGCTGGAGAGGGTGTGGAGAAAAGGGAACGCTCTTGCACTGTTGGTGGGAATGTAAATGATACAGCAACTATGGAGAACAGTATGGAGGTTCCTTAAAAACCCAAAAATAGAACTACCATACGACCCAGCAATCCCACTGCTGGGCATATACCTTGAGAAAACCATAATTCAAAGAGTCTTGTACCAAAATGTTCATTGCAGCTCTATTTACAATAACCAGGACAAGGAAGCAACCTAAGTGTCCATTGACAGATGAATGGATAAAGAAGATGTGGCACGTATACACAATGGAATATTACTCAGCTTTAAAAAGAAGCGAAATTGAGTTATTTGTAGTGAGGTGGATGTACCTAGAGTCTGTCATACCGAGTGAAGTAAGTCAGAAAGAGAAAATCAAATACCATATGCTAACACATATATATGGAATCAAAAAAAAAAAAAAAAAAGGTTCTGAGGAACCTAGGGGCAGGACAGCAATAAAGATGTAGACACAGAATGGACTTGACACGGGGAGGGGGATGGATAAGATGGGACGAAGTGAGAGAGTGACATGGACATATATACACTACCAAATGTATATCTATCCCACTAAATAGCTAGTGGGAAGCAGCTGCATAGCACAGGGAGATCAGCTCAGTGTTTTGTGTCCACCTAGAGTTATGGGATAAGGAGAGCAGGAGGGAGATGCAAGAGGGAAGGGATATGGGGATATATGTATAGGTATAGGTGACTCACTTTGTTATACAGCAGAAACTAACACAACATTGTAAAGCAATTATTCTCCAATAAAGATGTTTAAAAAAAAGAATTAATAAAACTGGCAACCATTCACTTTAGTCTGGCAGATTTGGATCCGAGAAGTTTTTCTGCTGTTGAGAAAAGCACAGAAAAAGATATATATATGTATCCATTTTGATATCCATTTTGTACACTGCTATTATTAAGAAAGGGCCTAATATATAACTAAAAGTCTTAAAGAAATTAGATTTTATGTCATTTCCTAAGCACTGATAACAAAATTGACAAGAAAAAGAAGAGTTGAATACACTGACAACTCTTTGAAAACATTTCTTTTCCTTGTTTTCTTTTCTGAATTATATATATATATATAATACGTATATGAGTATATATATGTTATATACACACACACAGAGATAAATTGAATTATTGAAATGTGTTTTTAGACAGTGATTGCTTCATATTTGTTTTCCTGCCTTTAGAAAATGTCTTGGGAAAGTTAAAAAGATATATGTAAATAAGCAATATAGTCTGTGAAAAACATTTTTTTAATGTGTTTTTATTTCTGAAGGAGTACGGATAAGAAAGCATGTAGTTCAGGGGAAATTCAGTGAAAATTGTACTTTCTACTTAGCATTCTTTCCTGATTTTGAGGATTCAGATCCTTTAGAAAGATTAAAGAGTAATAGTTCTGTAGCCTTTAAAAGACATAAGACAGAAAAAAAAATATCAATCTTCAAGTATTCATAAAGCCAGTCAATAGAATATTAATAGTATATTTACCCTGAATTTATATGAGAAAACTACAAGAAAGCCAACTTTACTTCAAAATGAGGATGGTGTTCTGACAGAGCTATTCAACAATGATATGAGCTTTCTTCTAGGGTAGTGGATTTCCTATCACTGAAAATAGTCACTGGGTAAACATTGCACAGAAGTACATACCGTGAACATTAAATTAAATGACTTCGAACATCGTTTCCGATTTGACATTATATGAAGTCGCATAAATTCCCATTTTTAACCCTGCTAGATAATGATATGAGTATTAGACCAGATGACATCAACATTTCTTTAATACTCTCCAAATATATGATCCTATGAGAAACATTTCCTTGTCTTGGGAATTGTTATTCCAGAGAGAAAAAGTGTGTATCTCCTAATTCAAACTCCTCTTTGATCTCCTTTATTCTATTTGTATTTTCAACTATCGGATTCCATTAAATCTTTCATTTTTTTCTCTCTTGCCATAAAAATTATATATTTCTCTTTTAACATCATATTGTCCTCCTCATTGGAAAATAAGTTTCTTAGAAGCCAGAATTTTTCTTTTTCTTTTTTTCTTCTTGGCTCTGTATTCCTAGTATTAAGAATATACTAGGCATAGAAAAAGCACTCAATAAAAGTTTGTTGACTGAATAATCAGTAAAGAAAATAGGGAAGATAAAGAGATATGAACAGGAATACAACTACCAATAAGAGCCTGAAAGGAAGGGGAATTCTGATGCAGAACAGTTAATGGCTAATGCTTATATAATATTTGCTATGTGTCAGTTACTTTTCTAAGAACAGTAAATGTATTTAATCTTCACAGTTAATCCTCACAATAGTGCTTTAAGGTGAATACTATTTTTATCCATATTTACAGATAAGGAACCAAATTCCTAACACACAGCCAGTGGGTAACAGCGTTGGGATCTAAATCTTGGCCAACTCTCCAAGTCAAGGGTAATCTATTGACTCTCCACTGTCACTAAGCCATATCATGGAACCCAGTTATACCAAGAAAGAATTGGAAATAAGATCTAAGTAAGCACTCGGGAATCAGAGTGCAAGCATGTTGCATAGATCAAAGTAAACCAGTAAGTCCAAACTAGGTGGGCAGAGGAGAACCAGAAGGGGAAATTAATGGAAGGATGGATAGCCCAGGTAATATAATAGGATGAAAGACTGAATTCCTACTCTCAGCCATATCTTGACTAATGGTATGACTATGTATGAGCCCCTCTGAGCCTCAGCATTCCTATCTGTAAAATAACAAGGTGTTATTATCTCCTAATGAATCCCTTCCTTTTGAACTCTCAGGTAGTGCGCAAGAGCTCAGCCAGCAAATTTGACACAGGCATTAAAAATTCACAGAAGCCAAATAACCAAAAATCCAAGAAATTGGTTTTAACCTGAGAGGGTCTTGACAGTAAAATCTGTGTAGGAACATTAAAGTAAGTGTTATTCTTAGCCTTTGATAATTGGGAAAGGTGCCTCTCCGTGCCGTGTATTTTTAGAAAGTTTAAATCCTAGAGGCAGTGGAAAAAGTATATATAAAGAGAAGTTGATCCTGAGGGTAGACCACTTTTTCCTGTCCCCGACGCTCCTTGGCTCATGGGAAACCTAATATTTCTTAAAGGAATCATTCTATAAAATAAAGAGCCTAGAATTGATCACTAAAAAGATTGGGAATAATTACCATGTTTTCTTAAGTTTATGTGAGAGTTTTTAACATAACTATTTTAAAATTTCTCTTATGATATGTGTCATTTTCCTAGGGCTGCCATAACAAAGTACCCAAAACCGGGTAGCTTCTAACAATAGAAATTTATTCTCTTGCAGTTCTACAGGCTAAAAGTTTGAAGTCAAGATATTGGCAGGGCCAGGCTCTCTCTGAAGTTTAGGGAAGAATCTTTCCTTGGCTTTTTCAGCTCCTGGTGGTTCCTGGCAATCCTTGGCTTATGGCAGCCTTACTTTTTTTTTTTTTTCTTCTCACTCTAAAAAATATTTATTAACATAATTTTATATGGTTGTATAAAGTTAAATACAGTAGATATACCATAATTTGCTTAAGCAATCACCAATTGTACAATTAGCCCATTTTCTATTGTTCACTGTTGGTTTTTTTTTTTTTTTTCTTTTTCTTCTGATAACTCTTTTTTTTTTTAACATCTTTATTGGAGTATAATTGTTTTACAATGTTGTGTTAGTTGCTGCTGTATAACAAAGTGAATCAGCTATATGTATACATATATCCCCATATCTCCTCCCTCTTGCATCTCCCTCCGACCCTCCTTATCCCATCCCTCTAGGTGGATAGAAAGCACCCAGCGGATCTCCCTGTGCTATGCGACTGCTTCCCACTAGTCATCTATTTTACATTTGGTAGTGTATATACGTCCGTACCACTCTCTCACTTCGTCCCAGTTTACCCTTCCCCCTCCTGTGTCCTCAAGTCCATTCTCTACACCTGTGTCTTTATTCCGGTCCTGCCCCTAGGTTCTTCAGAACTTTTTTTTTTTTTTTTTTTTTTTAGGTTCCATATATATGTATTAGCATACTGTATTTGTTTTTCTCTTTCTGACTTACTTCACTCTGTATGACAGACTCTAAGTACATCCACCTCACTACATATAACTCAATTTAATTTCCTTTTATGGCTGAGTAATATTCCATTGTGTATATGTGCCACATCTTCTTTATCCATTCATCTGTCAATGAATACTTAGGTTGCTTCCATGTCCCGGCTATTGTAAATGGAGCTACAATGAACATTGTGGTACATGACTCTTTTTGAATTATGGTTTTCTCAGGGTATATGCCCAGTAGAGGGATTGCTGGATCATATGGTAGTTCTTTTTTTAATTTTTTAAGGAACCTCCATACTGTTCTCCATAGTGGCTGTATCAATTTACATTCCCACCAACAGTGCAAGAGCATTCCCTTTTCCCCACACCCTCTCCAGCATTTATTGTTTGTACATTTTTTGATGATTGCCATTCTGACTTGTGTGAGGTGATACCTCATTGTAGTTTTGATTTGCATTTCTCTAATGATTAATGATGTTGAACATCCTTGCATGTGTTTGTTGGCAATCTGTATCTCTTCTTGGGAGAAATGTCTATTTAGGTCTTCTGCTCATTTTTGGATTGGGTTGTTCGTTTTTTTTTTTGATATTGAGCTGCATGAGCTGTTTAAATATTTTGGAGATTACTCCTTTGTCAGCTGCTTCATTTGCAAATACTTTGTCCCATTCTGAGGGTTGTCTTTTCATCTTGTTTATGGTTTCCTTTACCGTGCAAAAGCTTTTAAGTTTCATTAGGTCCCATTTGTTTATTTTTGCTTTTATTTCCATTTCTCTAGGGGGAGGGTCAAAAAGGATCTTTCTGTGATTTATGTCATAGAGTGTTCTGCCTCTGTTTTCCTCTCAGAGTTTTATAGTGTCTGGTCTTACATTTAGGTTTTTAATCCATTTTGAGTTTATTTTTGTGTATGGTGTTAGGGAGTGTTCTAATTTCATTCTTTTACATGTAGCTGTCCAGTTTTCCCAGCACCACTTATTGAAGAGGCTGTCTTTTCTCCACTGTATATTCTTGCTTCCTTTATCAAAGATAAGGTGACCATATGTGCATGGGTTTATCTCTGGGCTTTCTATCCTGTTCCATTGATTTATATTTCTGTTTTTGTGCCAGTACCATACTGTCTTGATTACTGTAGCTTTGCAGTATAGTCTGAAGTCAGGGAGCCTGATTCCTCCAGCTCCACATTTCTTTCTCAAGATTACTTTGGTTATTCGGGGTCTTTTGTGTTTCCATACAAATTGTGAAATTTTTTGTTCTAATTCTGTGAAATATTGTTCACTGTGTTATTTTATTTTTTACTCAATTTTTGGGAGGAAGAATTTATTTACTTATTAGCTTTTTATATTTTTTACTATTTTAAATAATGCTGTACTGAATAATTGTGTGTATATATATATATATATATATATATATATATATATATACACATTTGTTTATTTGTGCATATATATATATAGTGTGTGTTTATATATATATATATATATATATATATATTTATAACTTATTCTTCATATATTTATGGAAAGATTCCTAGAACTGGAGTTCTTGGGTTAAATTGTTATGATGCACAATGACAAATCACTTTTCAATGGTAGTGTATCAACTCATGCTTTCAGAAGTACTGTTCTTAATGGTTTTGAAATCACTGCAACCCTAATAAGCTAAAGTGCTATATTATTTTCATTTTTATTTTCAGTTTTTGATTACTAATGAAACTTTTTCTACACTAGAAGTTTGTCCTTTAAAGAATTACTATAGAAAATCTTAAAGTAGAAAAAAGCGAACAAACAACTCCTATTTGGTCTGCCTTATGAAAATGAGTTTCCATTTGGCTTAATACATATATACAGGTAAAAGACCAGTTTCAGTCATCAAAGAGATGATGGTACAGGTAGGAGGAAATGTAGCCACTATACAAGGGTTGCAATCTAGCTCTTTCTTGAAGAAGGATTCTATTCTAACGTTCGCGTACAATAATGACATTGATATTCAATATAATTTGATTAGATTTTATGAAGAATCTCTATCCAGGAAGACGACACCATGTGAGTTTGAGGAAGAGGAGGTAAAGCTCTCTTCATTATTTAATCTTGTGTCAGTATTACTTTTATCTTTGTCTCTCCAATTTCACATGGCCTTCTTCCCCCTGTGTCTCCTCTGTCTTCTCATGGGGTTCTCCTCTCTGTATGACTGCATCTCTCCTAGTTTTCTTATAAGCACCCCGCCATTGGATTAGGGTCCACTCCAATCCAGTAAGACCTTATCTTAACTAATTACATCTGTAATGATGCCCCATTTCTTAATAAGGTTACATTCTGAGGTTCCAAGTGAACTTGAAGTTTTGGGAAACACTATTCAATCCAGTACATGTTGTAACAGAAAAGACACTGCTTCAGGAGTCAAGAGATGCATGTTTCAATCTTACTCCTGAAAATAGTAGAATCATACATGTATCGGAAACTCTCAAAGCTTTGCTGGCATAGGATGCTGATGGAATTATAACTTTATAATCCTATAACTTTAGACCAAAAATTTACATTTTTCATACTTAGATAATAAGCCTCAACCAGAAGATGTAACCAATTCCCAGGCTCGCCTTTCAGTTTTCCATTTATTTGACGGTATGAGCTTCCTAAGTATTCATCTTCCTAACCAATAACTTTTTAAATGGCAATTAAATAATTTCCATACCCTCTGGTGATTTGAAATCAAGCCAGAGATTCTATACTGGTCTGGCAAAGGATTAACCTTCCCACCATAATGCTTAAAACAGTGATTGGGAGGTTCCTCTAACTGTTGCAAAGTGCAAGATGGTGAGACATAGGTATTAACTCAGTAGACTTTCATAGCAGTGAGTTTTCCTTGAGTTAACCATAATAAGTAGATAATGTGTTGCTTCAGTAATAGCTGTTAAAGAAGTGAACAACATTAAAGTTTATGTTAAACTTACTTGATCATTAATAAAGTATTTAACTACAGTTTAATATCCATATTTTAAACTAAACCAATAACTAAAATGTGACAATTGAAGGAATTCACTTATATTTTCCTTGACTTGATGTTACCATTAATTGTTATCTAACTTTTTAAATGGTGTAAAAAAATGAATTTCTAATGGAATATCAAATGAATTACTGCTATTCGATATATTAGCAACAATAAGATGAGGGAAAAACAATAATAGAATTAAGAGACAGAGGGAAATGAATATTAGAAAAAACATTTATGTCAAATTCAGGAAATAATAATTAAAAATGGTAATATCTGTCTACTTAGAATAAACCAAAACTATGAATTTTTATAGCTAGAAAAATTATTTAAAATATTATAAAGTAGCAAAAATAGTGCACTTTAGTCTTTGTTTATGTAATTAATCTGGATTATTGTCTTATGTTGTGTCTTATGCAGTGGCAACTTAAATTTGGTGGTAAAATCTTTAAAATGAACATTTCAATCTATGTGCAAAAGATGTATGTACACAGATATTCCCATTTAATGGAGACACTGTTAAAGTTTTACAATAAACTTATTCCATTATATGGTCTAAATTACACTTTCAATATTAATTTCTATGACTTTTTCTGTGTTCATTGTCAATCAAGTTAACATACCAAACATGGCACTTCATACCATATTATGTGCCTTTGTTTATATGGTCTCCCCTGGTCAGAATACATTTCTTTCTGTTTCTCATTTTCTAATTTATACTTCTACCTAATATTCTAGGTCCATTTGAAAAATAAGCTTTACAGACTTGATGACTGTCATTTTCTAGGCTTTGCATATTGTCTAGGTGTCCCATGTGTGGTAAGCTTTTTGATGTACATCCATTTCGTTCTCCTTACTACAATTATACAGGACCAAATATTAGGTGTTCAGTAACTCTGTGTAGAATGAATGATTGGATAAACTTAAAATAAAGGTATTGTACAAAAAGTAAACAGGCCAAAGAGTTTTGATGCTTCTCATTACTTGATCTTCTCAGACAACAGGGAATTAGCTAAGGTATAAGGAAACTAGTGTGAATTGATATTTTTTCTTCTTCAGTGAATAAAAGATAATGAAATGAAAATAGCTTCCAGAAGCTAGATTGCAAATAACACGGGAATATTAGGCAAGATATCATTGAAGGGAGACTTGATGGAGAAAAAAAGAAAAAAGAGCTAAGGGATCTTTAGAACTCCAACGTATATAAAGAAAAAAAAGACAATATAATTTATGCATCAGTGTGATGGATTCAGTAATATCTGATACTGTCTTCTAATGCCCAGTTTATTTATAGCAATATCTACAAACGACATTGCTTGTTTCCAAAAGATGTAGTATAATTTATAAAGATACAAAATTATGAGAATATAATCTAAATTAAGTGCAAGAATAAAAGAAGAAAAAAGAAAATCTGCTGTAGTGATATTAAATGAAGCTATTGTCAGAACTGTCTGAAAAAGAAATCAAACTATAAAAGGCTGTAGCCTTCCTATCAGCTAGATTTCAATTTGACTCTAAGTTTTCTAGAGGCCAAATAAAAAGAGAAATCTGATCAATTTCATAATTTACAGCATCCATGATAAAACCAAACCAATTTACTCAGGAGAAGTGCAATTATTCCTCCTACTAAAACCTAAAAGAAATTTCTCCCAAGGGTCATCATAAAGAGGACACTATAAAATATAATGAAATATGCCTCGAACAATATCTTTATGATAGACACTGTTGACAGTTTCATAGAGCTGCTTTTTTATGGTACCCCTCTCTATATACTGATGGTCTAGCTGTACAATTCTGTGTGTAGTTTAATAGACCCATAGATTTTTGAGTAACTGGAAAAATAGATGGACAAAAAGTCCTTTAAAGATTCTTCAAAAACTTCTTTATCTTATTGTAGCTCTTTAGAGAAATTTGGTGGCACTAAATCTCAGGGCACACAGTTCATTCATTAAGTAAATAGGTATTGGACATCTATAATTTACACAGCACTGTATTAGACACAGAGGAAATACAGGGGGCAAGAAAACCTTCATGAAATCAGCTATTATGCGATGTCATTTAAAGGTAAAGAAAATAACCAATGACTTAAAAGTAAAGTTGACTGCTTTTGTGAAAGCTGAAGGCACTTCAAGCCTTGGATTCAATTCTAAGGATACACTCATAACATAGGTCAAGTGTCTCTTCAGAAAACAGGTTTGAATCTGCTCTGACATACAGATTAATGGGCACTTGCTGACTCTTCTGCTATGTTTTAGCATAGTCACAATGCCTTTTGGGGAAGAGATCTAGTCCCACTCTACTTCAGGTTTTACCCTAAAATAACCATCCTATTGAGATTTCTGCCACAACTGTGGCTTTAAAGCTACCATCTGAGAAGCCTTAGTTCTATATTCCTTGGAGTTGTCTCAGGAGACATAGAAGAAGGTGGAACAAAAGTGAAGGCCAACAGTCAAATCTCTGTCTTCTCTAACCATTTATCAGACACAGAAGACTTTGTGATAAAATGTAAGAAGATTTTTGACAAGTAGTTTTCTAAAAGTGTTTGAAAAACACTGCACTGCTCTGTACTATTTCCAAAATCTATTTTTCTCTACAAAGATCAATATATCTATTCAACAAATAAGTACTGTTCACCTGCTATGTCCAGAATCTAGATAGGAAGGGTTTAATGTCGAAGTCTTTGTCTCAAGGAGCTTAAAGCTTGTGATAAGATTCCTATGTGCACCAAAGATTAGGTAGCAGTTTGGTAACTGCTGTGTCACAGAGGTAAACAGCATGCACTGTGCATGCATAGAAAGTGAGGCAGCCAAATCAAGTGGGAGTGAACAGAGAGCACCATATATATATATATATATATATATATATATATATATATATATATATATATATATATATATATATATATATATATATATATATATATCCTACCCCTATTTAATTTTTGAATTGAATCTTGAAAAATGACACAAATTAGGAAAACAAGATGGCTAATAGTCATTTTAAGCAATGGAGTGAGGATAAGGCAAATTGAAAGAAGAGTAATTTTGTGGCTGGTGTGCCAGTAAGTTTGGAGATGAAGTGTTAGAATCAGGAAGAGGTCAGATCGTGAAGAACCAGTGTGTTTAACCAAAAGATTTGAACCAAAAAAAAAAAGCAAATTGAAACAAAAACTTTAGAGTAGTGCCATGAGCACATTGAAGTTTAGAAATATCCTCTAGTATCAGTACGGAAGGTCCACTAGAGAAGCTAAGGGTAGAATCAGGCAGAGTAACTAGGGGGGTATGGCAGCAATCTGCAAGAAAACAAATGGGTCTCTGAATTAAGCCAGAGAAACTGTCATGCGAGGAGGGAGGTTTGAGAGATAATAAAAGGGTGAAACATATGGGATTTTGTGAAACCTATGGCCTACCTCTTCTCTCTTTCCCTTTCTGAATAAACTGATGCATCTTACAGTGTTACTTCTGTGTAATTTTATTCCCACTTTCTGATGGATGTATGTGTAGTCAAGTTTTTAAAAAGTTGAAATTCTATTCTTTTAATATTCACCAAGTTTTACCTAGCAGTCCACTTGAAACTTGAACATTTAATCACTTTATATTCTGCCTGCATAACAAAGCTCAACATTATAATCCTCCAGTTATTACAAGACCTGTGCTGTCTTGGATACATTTACACTTCAATTACAATTACAATGCTTTCATCTTAACAGCTTCCAGTTTCTGAAGGATTAAGTCTCAAGGATTATGTTATAATGAGAACAAAGGTTGTTGACTACTTTTCTCATTTCTTTCTGAGGTGCTTTGCTAGCTAAATAAAACCGAGGTTGAATTTATGCCAGGCTCTTTTCTCCCTGTAGGAAAACATAATGGAAGTTATGAGAAATCAAGAGTTTTTACTGCTTCCAGCTGAGGAGCTCCATAAACTCCTGGCCAGTGATGATGTCAATGTCCCTGATGAAGAAACCATCTTTCATGCATTAATGATGTGGGTCAAATATGACATGCAGAGGAGATGCAATGACTTGAGTATGCTTCTGGCCTTTATAAGACTGCCACTGCTTCCACCTCAGGTAATTACATGGGATGCTATTTTCGTAGCTACAATTGACTGAAAAATTCTGTGTTAAAATGAAACATTACAACCCATGTTTTATTACTTATTCACATTTTTTGTTTGTTTGTTTTAATCAAACACTCTTCTTAAGGTAAATTTGCTGGTGGAAAATGCTGGGTCATGGGTCATGGGTCTGAATTCCATTTCCACAACTTACTGAGTCATGGTTATATGACTATAATTTCTCTGAAATTCAATTGCTTCATCTGTCAAATCAAATAGTACTACCACACAAAAGTTTTATGAGGATCAAATTAGATAATATATATAAAATACTTAATCTCAATAGAATATTTAAAAGATTTTTAGAACATTTCAATTATTAATTCTCTGCTTTCCTGTTTTGATGATTGATCTAACTATCTACATATCTGTCTATCTATCTACCTAATTAGCTAGCTAGCTAGCTAGCCAGCTAGTTATCTATGAAGCTATCATCTATCTGACCTAAGATACAATAATATGATCATTCTCTGATGAATATACATATTCTTTGGCCATCCCTATGGTATTCTTTTTTTTTTTTTTTTTTTTAAACATCTTTATTGAAGTATAATTGCCTTACAATGGTGTGTTAGCTTCTGCTTTATAACAAAGTGAATCAGTTATACATATACAATATGTTCCCATATCTCTTCCCTCTTGCATCTCCCTCCCTCCCACCCTCCCCATCCCACCCCTCTAGGTGGTCACAAAGCACCGAGCTAATCTCCCTGTGCTATGCGGCTGCTTCCCACTAGCTACCTATTTTACATTTGGTAGTGTATATATGTCCATGACACTCTCTCACCCTGTCACATCTCACCCCACCCCCTCCCCATATCCTCAAGTCCATTCTCTAGTAGGTCTGTGTCTTTATTCCCGTCTTGCCACTAGGTTCTTCATGGCTTTTTTTTCCCTTAGATTCCGTATATATGTGTTAGCATACTGTATTTGTTTTTCTCTTTCTGACTTACTTCACTCTGTATGACAGACTCTAACTCCATCCACCTCATTACAAATACCTCCATTTCATTTCTTTTTATGGCTGAGTAATATTCCATTGTATATATGTGCCACATCTTCTTTATCCATTCATCTGTCGATGGACATTTAGGTTGCTTCCATGTCCTGGCTATTGTAAATAGAGCTGCAATGAACATTTTGGTACAAGACTCTTTTTGACCTATGGTTTTCTCAGGGTATATGCCCAGTAGTGGGATTGCTGGATCGTATGGTAGTTCTATTTGTAGTTTTTTAAGGAACCTCCATACTGTTCTCCATAGTGGCTGTATCAATTTACATTCCCACCAACAGTGCAAGAGAGTTCCCTTTCCTCCACACCCTCTCCAGCATTTATTGTTTCTAGATTTTTTGATGATGGCCATTCTGACCGGTGTGAGATGATATCTCATTGTAGTTTTGATTTGCATTTCTCTAATGATTAATGATGTTGAGCATTCTTTCATGTGTCTGTTGGCCATCTGTATATCTTCTTTGGAGAAATGTCTATTTAGGTCTTCTGCCCATTTTTGGATTGGGTTGTTCGTTTTTTTGTTATTGAGCTGCATGAGCTGCTTGTAAATCTTGGAGATTAATCCTTTGTCAGTTGCTTCATTTGCAAATATTTTCTCCCATTCTGATGGTTGTCTTTTGGTCTTGTTTATGGTTTCCTTTGCTGTGCAAAAGCTTTTAAGTTTCATTAGGTCCCATTTGTTTATTTGTATTCTTATTTCCATTTCTCTGGGAGCTGGGTCAAAAAGAATCTTGCTGTGATGTATGTCATAGAATGTTCTGCCTATGTTTTCCTCTAAGAGTTTGATAGTGTCTGGTCTTACACTTAGGTCTTTAATCCATTTTGAGTTTATTTTTGTGCATGGTGTCAGGGAGTGTTCTAATTTCATACTTTTACATGTATCTGTCCAATTTTCCCAGCACCACTTATTGAAGAGGCTGTCTTTTCTCCACTGTATATGCTTGCCTCCTTTATCAAAGATAAGGTGACCATATGTGCGTGGGTTTATCTCTGGGCTTTCTATCCTGTTCCATTGATCTATATTTCTGTTTTTGTGCCAGTACCAAACTGTCTTGATTACTGTAGCTTTGTAATATAGTCTGAAGTCAGGGAGCCTGATTCCCCCAGCTCCATTTTTCGTTCTCAAGATTGCTTTGGCTATTCGGGGTCTTTTGTGTTTCCATACAAATTGTGAAATTTTTTGTTCTAGTTCTGTGAAAAATGCCAGTGGTAGTTTGATAGGGATTGCATTGAATCTGTAGATTGCTTTGGGTAGTAGAGTCATTTTCACAATGTTGATTCTTCCAATCCAGGAACATGGTATATCTTTCCATCTATTTGTATCATCTTTAATTTCTTTCATCAGTGTCTTATAATTTTCTGCATACAGGTCTTTTGTCTCCTTAGGTAGGTTTATTCCTAGATATTTTATTCTTTTTGTTGCAATGGTAAACGGGAGTGTTTTCTTAATTTCACTTTCAGATTTTTCGTCATTAGTGTATAGAAATGCAAGAGATTTCTGTGCATTAATTTTGTATCCTGCTACTTTACCAAATTCATTGATTAGCTCTAGGAGTTTTCTGGTAGCATCTTTAGGATTCTCTATGTATAGTATCATGTCATCTGCAAACAGTGACAGCTTTACTTCTTCTTTTCCGATTTGGATTCCTTTTATTTCTTTGTCTTCTCTGATTGCTGTGGCTAACACTTCCAAAACTATGTTGAATAATAGTGGTGAGAGTGGGCAACCTTGTCTTGTTCCTGATCTTAGTGGAAATGGTTTCAGTTTTTCACCATTGAGGACAACGTTGGCTGTGGGTTTGTCATATATGGCCTTTATTATGTTGAGGAAAGTTCCCTCTATGCCTACTTTCTGCAGGACTTTTATCATAAATGGGTGTTGAATTTTGTCGAAAGCTTTCTCTGCATCTATTGAGATGATCATATGGTTTTTCTCCTTCAATTTGTTAATATGGTGTATCACATTGATTGATTTGCGTATATTGAAGAATCCTTGCATTCCTGGGATAAACCCCACTTGATCATGGTGTATGATCCTTTTAATGTGCTGTTGGATTCTGTTTGCGAGTATTTTGTTGAGGATTTTTGCATCTATGTTCATCAGTGATATTGGCCTGTAGTTTTCTTTCTTTGTGACATCTTTGTCTGGTTTTGGTATCAGGGTGATGGTGGCCTCGTAGAATGAGTTTGGGAGTGTTCCTCCCTCTGCAATATTTTGGAAGAGTTTGAGAAGGATAGGTGTTAGCTCTTCTCTAAATGTTTGATAGAATTCACCTGTGAAGCCATCTGGTCCTGGGCTTTTGTTTGTTGGAAGGTTTTTAATCACAGTTTCAATTTCAGTGCTTGTGATTGGTCTGTTCATATTTTCTATTTCTTCCTGGTTCAGTCTCGGCAGTTTGTGCATTTCTAAGAATCTGTCCATTTCTTCCAGGTTGTCCATTTTATTGGCATAGAGTTGCTTGTAGTAATCTCTCATGATCTTTTGTATTTCTGCAGTGTCAGTGGTTACTTCTCCTTTTTCATTTCTAATTCTATTGATTTGAGTCTTCTCCCTTTTTCTCTTGATGAGTCTGGCTAATGGTTTATCAATTTTGTTTATCTTCTTAAAGAACCAGCTTTTAGTTTTATTGATTTTTGCTATTGTTTCCTTCATTTCTTTTTCATTTATTTCTGACCTGATCTTTATGATTTCTTTCCTTCTGCTAGCTTTGGGGTTTTTTTGTTCTTCTTTCTCTAATTGCTTTAGGTGCAAGGTTAGGTTGTTTATTCGAGATGTTTCCTGTTTCTTGAGGTAGGCTTGTATTGCTATAAACTTCCCTCTTAGCACTGCTTTTGCTGCATCCCATAGGTTTTGGGTCGTCGTATCTCCATTGTCATTTGTTTCTAGGTATTTTTTGATTTCCCCTTTGATTTCTTCAGTGATCACTTCATTATTAAGTAGTGTATTGTGTAGCCTCCATGTGTTTGTATTTTTTACAGATCTTTTCCTGTAATTGATATCTAGTCTCATAGCGTTGTGGTCGGAAAAGATACTTGATACGATTTCAATTTTCTTAAATTTACCAAGGCTTGATTTGTGACCCAAGATATGATCTATCCTGGAGAATGTTCCATGAGCACTTGAGAAAAATGTGTATTCTGTTGTTTTTGGGTGGAATGTTCTATAAATATCAATTAAGTCCATCTTGTTTAATGTATCATTTAAAGCTTGTGTTTCCTTATTTATTTTCATTTTGGATGATCTGTCCATTGATGAAAGTGGGGTGTTAAAGTCCCCTACTATGATTGTGTTGCTGTCAATTTCCCCTTTTATGGCTGTTAGTATTTGCCTTATGTATTGAGGTGCTCCTATGTTGGGTGCATAAATATTTACAATTGTTATACCTTCCTCTTGGATCAATCCCTTGATCATTATATAGTGTCCTTCTTTGTCTCTTATAATATTCTTTATTTTAAAGTCTATTTTGTCTGATATGAGAATTGCTACTCCAGCTTTCTTTTGATTTCCATTTGCATGGAATATCTTTTTCCATCCCCTCACTTTCAGTCTGTATGTGTCTCTAGGTCTGAAGTGGGTCTCTTGTAGACAGCATATATATGGGTCTTGTTTTTGTATCCATTCAGCCAGTCTGTGTCTTTTGGTGGGAGCATTTAATCCATTTACATTCAAGGTAATTATCGATATGTATGTTCCCATTCCCATTTTCTTAAATGTTTTGGGTTTGTTATTGTAGGTGTTTTCCTTCTCTTGTGTTTCTTGCCTAGAGAAGTTCCTTTAGCATTTGTTGTCAAGCTGGTTTGGTGGTGCTGAACTCTCTCAGCTTTTGCTTGTCTGTAAAGGTTTTAATTTCTCCATCAAATCTGAATGAGATCCTTGCTGGGTAGAGTAACCTTGGTTGTAGGTTTTTCTCCTTCATCACTTTAAGTATATCCTTCCACTCCCTTCTGGCTTGCAGAGTTTCTGCTGAAAGATCAGATGTTAACCTTATGGGGATTCCCTTGTGTGTTATTTGTTGTTTTTCCCTTGCTGCTTTTAATATGTTTTCTTTATATTTAATTTTTGACAGTTTGATTAATATGTGTCTTGGCGTGTTTCTCCTTGGGTTTATCCTGTATGGGACTCTCTGTGCTTCCTGGACTTGATTAACTATTTCCTTTCCCATATTAGGGAAGTTTTCAACTATAATCTCTTCAAATATTTTCTCAGTCCCTTTCTTTTTCTCTTCTTCTTCTGGGACCCCTATAATTCGAATGTTGGTGCGTTTAATGTTGTCCCAGAGGTCTCTGAGACTGTCCTCAGTTCTTTTCATTCTTTTTTCTTTATCCTGCTCTGCAGTAGTTATTTCCACCATTTTATCTTCCAGGTCACTTATCCTTTCTTCTGCCTCAGTTATTCTGCTATTGATCCCATCTAGAGTATTTTTAATTTCATTTATTGTGTTTTTCATCATTGCTTGGTTCCTCTTTAGTTCTTCTACGTCCTTGTTAAATGTTTCTTGCATTTTGTGTATTCTATTTCCAAGATTTTGGATCATCCTTACTATCATTATTCTGAATTCTTTTTCAGGTAGACTACCTATTTCCTCTTCATTTGTTAGGTCTGGTGTGTTTTGACCCTGCTCCTTTATCTGCTGTGTGTTTTTCTGTCGTCTCATTTTGCTTATCTTACTGTGTTTGGGGTCTCCTTTTCACAGGCTGCAGGTTCGTAGTTCCCGTTGTTTTTGGTATCTGTCCCCAGTGGGTAAGGTTGGTTCAGTGGGTTGTGTAGGCTTCCTGGTGGAGGGGACTATTGCCTGTGTTCTGGTGGATGAGGTTGAATCTTGTCTTTCTGGTGGGCACGTCCACGTCTGGTGGTGTGTTTTGGGGTGTCTGTGGCCTTATGATTTTCGGCAGCCTCCCTGCTAATGGATGGGGCTGTGTTCCTGTCTTGCTAGTTGTTTGGCATAGGGTGTCCAGCCCTGTAGCTTGCTGGTCGTTGAGTGAAGCTGGGTCTTGATGTTGAGATGGAGATCTCTGAGAGATTTTTGCCGTTTGGTGTTACGTGGAGCTGGTAGGTCTCATGTGGACCAGTGTCCTGAGGTTGGCTCTCCCACCTCAGAGGCACAGCCCTGATGCCTGGCTGGAGCACCAAGAGCCTTTCATCCACACAGCTCAGAATATAAGGGAGAAAAAAATAGAAAGATAAAAAGAGGATAAAATAAAATAAAATAAAGCTATTATAATAAAAAATAAGAAAAAAAAATTATTAAGAGTAAATGTATTCAGAAAAAATTTTTTTAATTTTTAAAAATAGATTTATTAATTTTTTATAGTAAAAAATAAGAAAAAGATTTTTAAGAAAAAAATTTATTAAAAAAAATTTTTTTAATTTTTTAAAATAAAAAATATGAAAAAACTTATTAAAAAATTTTTTAATTTCTAAAAATAGAAAATACGGAAAAAATTATTAAGAAAGCATATATTAGGAAAAAAAAATTTTTTTAAGTAAAAAAAAAAAAAAAAAAAAAATGGACGGACCTAACCCTAGGACTGATGGTGAAAGCAAAGCTATACAGACAAAATCTCACCCAGAAGCATACACATATACACTCACAAAAAAAGGAAAAGGGGAAATTAATATATCCTGCTCCTAAAGTCCACCTTTTGAATTTGGGATGATTCGTTGTCTATTCAGGTATTCAACAGATGCAGGCACATCAAGTTGTTTGTGGAGCTTTAATCCGCTGCTTCTGAGGCTGCTGGGGGAGATTTCCCTTTCTCTTCTTTGTTCGTACAGCTCCCAGCGTTCAGCTTTGGATTTGGACCCGCCTCTGCATGTACGTTGCCTGAGGGCGTCCGTTCCCCGCCCAGACAGAACGGGGTTAAAGGAGCAGCTGCTTCGGGGGCTCTGGCTCTCTCAGGCCAGGGGAGGGAGCGGTACGGAGGAGGCGGGGCGAGCCTGTGGCGTCAGAGGCGTCGTGACATTGCAGCAGCCTGAGGCGCGCCGTGTGTTCTCCCGGGGAAGTTGTCCCTGGATCACGGGAGCCTGGCAGTGGCGAGCTGCACCGGCTCCCCGGAGGGGCGGTGTGGAGAGTGACCTGGGCTCGCACACAGGCTTCTTGGTGGCGGCAGCAGCAGCCTTAGCGTTTCCTACCAGTCTCTGGGGTCCGCGCTGTTAGCCGCGGCTCGCGCCCGCCTCTGGAGTTCGTCTAGGCGGCTCTCTGAATCCCCTCTCCTTGCGCGCCGCGAAACAAAGAGGCAAGAAAAAGTCTCTTGCCTCTTCGGCGGCTGCAGACCTCCTCTCCGGCTCCCTCCCGGCTCGCCGCGGCACGCCAACCCCTTCAGGCTGTGTTCACGCCGCCAACCCCAGTCCTCTCCCTGCGATCCGACCGAAGCCCGCACCTCAGCTCCCAGCACTGCCTGCCCCAGCGGGTGAGCAGACAAGCCTCTCGGGCTGGTGAGCGCTGCTCGGCGCTGAGCCTCTGTGCGGGAATCTCTCCGTTTTTCCCTCTGCGCCCCTGTTGCTGTGGGATCCGCGCTGATAGCCGCGCGGCTCGCACCCGTCTCTGGATTTCGTTTAGGCAGCGCTCTGAATCCCCTCTCCTTGTGCGCCGCGAAACAAAGAGGCAAGAAAAAGTCTCTTGCCTCTTCGGCAGCTGCAGACTTTTTCCCGGACTCCCTCCCGGCTAGCACCAAAGCCCGAGCCTCAGCTCCCAGCCCCCGCCCGCCCCGGCGAGTGAGCAGACAAGCCTCTCGGGCTGGTGAGTGCTGGTTGGCGCCGAGCCTCTGTGCGGGAGTCTCTCCACTTTGCCCTCCGCACCCCTGTGGCTGCGCTCTCCTCCGCGGCTCCGAAGCTTCCCCCCTCTGCCACCTGCAGTCTCTGCCCGCAAAGGGGCTTCCTAGTGCCTGGAACCCTTTCCTCCTTCACGGCTCCCTCCCACTGGCGCAGGTCCCGTCCCTATTCTTTTGTCTCTGTTATTTCTTTTTTCTTTTACCCTACCCAAGTACGTGGGGATTTTCTTGCCTTTTGGGAGGTCTGACGTCTTCTGCCAGCGTTCAGGGGGGGTTCTGTAGGAGCAGTTCCACGTGTAGATGTATTTCTGCTGTATCTGTGGGAAGGAAGGTGATCTCCACGTCTTACTCTTCCGCCATCTTGCCCCCTCTCCCCTATGGTATTCTTAAAAGCGCAAAGCTTGGGATTTCAAACTTCTATAGAAAGATAAGATATATTACTGAATAGTACAGAGTTTTGAATTAATACCATTTAGCAATTGGAATTATGGAACCTTTGATAATTGGAGCTAAGGAGAATCCACACACCAAGTGAAAAACCACCTCATTTTATTGATGAGGTATGTAGGACACAGGTGATTTGATAAAACACCAAGTTCACTCAACTTAGAAGAAGAAGAGTAATTAATTTTCCCTGATTCAGAGTCTTGTGTCTTTAAAATAATTTGTAATGTTGCAAAATTATCCATGCACAACATTGTTAACCCAGGGTGTCTGGCGTCTCAGGGTATCCAAACATAAGCTTAAAGGTGGCTCTGACCTCTGAAATGATAGATAAAATTGTGTATGTGTACATTTCTTATGAGGGATATTAAGAGCCTGTTCATTTGAATTAAAATCACTATCAACATTTTCACTAATCCACATATTACTAAGAATGTAAGATAGGGAATTAGGAAATTGGGAAACAACAATAGGCAAGTGTAACATGTTAGTAACAAGAGAAGAGAGAGAGAGCTGGGTCATATATTAAGATTGGAAAGTTAAAAAAAAACACTTTGCCAAAATTGGGAAACAAATGAAGTTTTATCAATAAATTAATAATTGTGTTTCATTTGGCTACTGAAATAAATAAAGAAGTAAAAGAAGAGAAAAAATTTATGGAAATCCTGCCTAAACAAATTATATTCAATAAAAGTTTATCCTAACACCAGGCTCTTATAAAAGGAAGGGAAACATCTAGTTTGGTAATGGGGCAAAGAATGAATTGGAAAGCCACGCACCGGATTTTTCTGAATCTTCCAATGTAGATTCTGATACCAGATATTCTCAGAGCTTGGGCATCCTCTCTCAAGATGGAAATAGCCAATGATCACTATTAGCCAATAATAGGTAGATAGCCATTAACCAATGATAGATGATGTGGCAATTGGTCCCTTTGATCCTGCCCACCCATTTCACCTGTTTGCTGAAATTTTGGGAGCTTGGAGTTAAACTAGTACTCAAAAATCATCATATATAATAGGACACATACCAAAGGAGGCCAAGAATGTGGCCAGGGCTCCATCTTTTTCATGATATGCCTTTTCTTCATACCTTCCTTGCCCACTCTTTTGTCATCAAAAATGGGAGCTGCTCCTACATGTGTATCTCATCTAAACTATTACATCAGAATAGAGATGTACATTCTATTGACTCATTTGTTCCTAAGGCTACACATTACACATAGGCTTTTAATTCTGATTGGTAAAGCTGCTTTATCTTGATTAGTGAAACAATATTGATTAACATTAGAAAATAAATTATTATTATGTTTTGGTGAAACTAACTAGTAAAAGACTTTTAAGTTTAACTCATCACAGTGTCCAATAGTCATAAACACAGCATATATTTATTTTCCATTTCTCATCTCTCAACCTGGGTACATTACAAACATAACTTTATATATACTTTCAAGCAACATATGTGCAGGGGGAAAAATAAAGCACATTTTCTTTTCATAAAAATGTCTTTAGATATAGGAGGGGCTATTGCTTCCGTAACTAATATTAATGAATTACATGTCATTATAAGCACTTTTTGTACAGTATTTCTAATCTTAAAAAATACAATTGCAAGGTAGGGGTTATTAATTATATTATGCAGAGGGATAAACAGGTTCAAAGAAGTTAAGTGATTTTTCAAAGGTCATAGAGCTAGTGAAAAATCCAGTTTTCCTGCAAATCTAGGCTAGCTAGATATGAACATACACAGGGATATTTCTATTGTGAATGTATGTTGTTTCCTTATTTGCTGTCTAAACTTGAAGATCATTAAAATGTTCTGAATACAGCAATTCTGAAGATTCCTATTAAAAGCCTGAGAAAGATAGAAGAGTGGCGGGATTGGAATTAACATGCATTTATTTCTTTCTTCAGTCACCAAACATATATTTTATCTCATTTAATTTCTATAATATCCTTATGCAGTAAATATCATTATTATTTTTTGACAAATGAGTAAATTGAGAATCGACATGCTAATCATTTTTCTAGTAAATTGTAGAGCTCAGACTACTCTAATTGTGTTTGATACTGTGTTTCTTCTCCTACTGATGAGAAATAAGTGCAAAGTTTATTTCTGCAGATGGTTTCCTATTTACCTCAATGTCCAGCCAGAGCTTTAAAAAGTTTAATTAAATCTAGAATTTTCCAGCCTTTGCATGAATTTTCAAAGCTACTAAACATCTCAAGGTTCTTAGGAAAAGCCATATGATGATCAGAAAACACTTTTTTCTTGGGTTTTGGAGCCAGTAAATATTTTCTATTGAAATAGAATAGCTAATACTGAAATAAATTCAATTGACTTTGCAATAGAGAGGACCAGAGGAAAAGGCAAATTCAAAGAAATACATAATTGAGATATACTCTAAGAAATGGTGAATGATTTCTATTATCTTTTTAAATAAGTAAAGAACAGAATTTTGCATAATAGTTTTCATGTTTTTCTTGGATACCTAGGGGGTTTAAAATTTCAAAAGAATTGGAAAAAAATATGGAAATTTCATTTAAAAGAATGGGTGATTATGTATACAAATATACGTATCACAAGGAGGCTACTCAATTTGATTCACTTATTTTTCTATATTTCCTTTTTCAAAGATGCAACAAAAGAACATGTCTCTATGCGATAAACAACACATTTTAACATTTTGTAACTATTGTTTCCATTGGTTTTAACTCATTTCATATAATGGATCTTTGTAATAGGTACATATATATTTATTTGTTATATGCATATTTTAAAAGTATACATAAGTATCCATTTTGGTGTGCATTTTTCTAATGAGTGATTTAGAGAGTAGAAGCATGGTGCTCTCAAAAAGTACAGTTCCATGTATGATCAAGTCAAAAGTCTTCAGGGAAATTCAGTTTTATCACAGTCAGAAATTATTTAAAAGTTTGGAGATATACAGATAAACTTTGCTTCATGTCTTAGAACTGGTGTTGTTTATCTCTTTAGAGACAACAAGGAAAACCCTTTCTCACAACTTTCTAATAAGTATACCTACTGACTCTTAAGATAAATAAATAGTAGTGTCTGTTTATGTGTATAAACATTTACTTTTATTTTCTGTAGCAAAATGTGAAAGGAAAAAGCAAGTTGCAATGGATAACAAAATATTGCCTAGGTTTAGAGGAATATTATTTATAACCAAATAATAAAAAAATTTAAAAATAACAGGAGACTAAAGAGTTTAAATTAAGGAAACAGATGCTACCTCTATCTTACAGGAATTAATTCTTCTTATGCAAAGCTATAATAAATTTATTCCAAAAGATTCTTTATGGCAGTTACAGCAATTCAAGAGGGGAGAGGTCTTCAATCATTTACCCCATTGGAAATGTGACAGTTGATTAGATACCAGAGACATAAAAACTCTGTTGTCTATAAAAATTACAGCCACAACTAAAAAAAACTAATGAAAAGCAAGCAAAATGACAAAGAGCGAATAAATAGAAAAAGAGCAGTCATAAATCATAGCGTAAGATATACAGAATAGATTACACTTCTGAGTAATTTATGTTTTATTTGATTTTACTTCCCCAAAGCAAGCATAGATAAACTACTCCTTGATAAATCCAACAGTTCTCTACTTTTGTCAGTATAACATTCACTGTTTAGAGTATTATATATCTTATGTTTAAAAAGGAAAAACTCTTAACTCTTACAAATGAGTAACGCAAAAAGAATCAATCAAACACATTAACATAATCCATTACCAGTCTTTGTTACTTTTTCATTTTTTTTTTCTCTCTCTGATTTGCTTGCTGTCTGATTAGTTAATTATTATACCAGGCCATCATCAAATAAATAGTCTTCTCCATAAAATTAGAGTATAAGAGTTTTAAAAAATTGTGGAATAATGTTATTCTTTTCCAAAAGAGACCTTGAAAACTGTGTCTTTAAAACAGAAACACAGACAATGTATACTTCTAAAATCTTATAGATTTATCTTAAATACTATTTAGATTCATGATCTTTTAACCTACTGTGACATTCACAGTTCATGTTACAACATTAAGAAAATACAAAACCTTTTTATTTCAGTAAGTTTTAAGTCAACAGATTGTTAATGTAAAAAACGATTTGCACATGCACAAACTCATACATTCACGTTACACCCTTTGGTCAAGTAAAGTGAGTGGAGGACAGTTGTAACCTATTCTGAAAGCCTTTATTTCTGCTACAGTATATCAAGTGTTTCTGCCTTTATCAAGGGCTGATCACACTGTTTCTGGTTTTTGTCCCATCTTTCTTCATACTGAAATTTCTCTATTGCAATGACTCCTTCTATATTTTCTATTATGAATTTTACTCTATATTGGATCATTCCAAGTAACTTACAAAGATGTGTTGCTTCAGACATATTAAACAAAACAAAATTTCTCATATTCCTTTCCACCAACTACTTCAATTCCCTGTTCCCTTTTCCAGCAAAATATGTAGTTATCGTTTATGGTTATTAACTCTACTTACTTGTAATCATCATTCTTTCTTCAATTCACTATAACAGTTCTTTGAACTAATCAAGATCACTCAAAACCTCCATGCTGTCATTTTTCCCCCATCTCACTTGTTTTCATTTTCCTTGGCTTCTCAGCAGCCTTTGACACAATCAATCTGGCCATTCTTACTCAATGATAATTGTTAATTCTTTCTGCTTTCTGATGTTGCAATGACCTAGGACACCATATTTTCTGTCAAGAATAGCATTTACTTCCATACTTTTAAATACTATCTGGGAGTCAATTATAAATTCTGATCGTATATCTCTAGCTCTAAATTTTTCCTGAAAGATAGATTCAAATACCCAATTAACTACTTGATATCTCCCATTAGATATCCAACAGCTATTCAAATCTTCACATGTCCAAAATGGAAGATTTCAAAGTCCCAAGACTCCATCCATGCCCACTTTCTCAGTAAATATCACTACCAAACATTCAGTTGTTCAGGTCTAAATCCTAGAATAATTTTTAATTCTCTACTTTGCATTGCATTTAGCATTCATTTCCTTAGGAAGTCCTTTTGACTGCACTCCTCCAAACCATATCTTGAATCCTGAATCTGTTCTTTTTTTTTTTTAAACATCTCTACAACCACATGCTAAAACAAGCCACCAGTATCTTTCTCCTGTACAGTTGAAATAGCCTGCTATTTATTATTCTAACTTTTATGCTTAACCACTGCCATAACTTTCATTTAGCAAGCAAACATAATTTTTACAGTATGAATCAATTCATCTCAAACTTAAGCTTTAGACACTTAGAACAAAATTCTAATATCCCTGTCCTACAAGGCCCTACATCAACAGTCCCATGACCACTCCTCTGACCTCATTTCCTACCAGTTCTCAAGACCCTACAGGCACACTGATATTCTTTCTGTTTCTTGAACAAGTCAGGTTTATTTCTTCTCTAGTACATTTGTACCAGCTGATTCTGGGGACTAGAAACCCTGACACCCAAGAGAAGAGGGTGGTGGTGATACAGTTTTCTAAGGGGTAAGCAATGAAAGGGGAGGCATAGTCTAGAGATAATTAAAGACAGCAATAAAACTGACTAAACATCGGTGAGCTTTTATCATTACTATACCTTGGCAATTCTAAACAATACCAGGGATAACACATTCCTACCTGCTGGGTAGAATGGCCCATCACACCCCTTTTCTGGTCCTTCTGCTGGGTAGAATGGCCCATCACACCCCTTTTCTGGTCCTTCTCTGCCAAAAGGTGTTCACCCCATCATGGCATGACTGACTCTTTCTTATTAAATACATCTCACCTTAAATGTGTCTTCTTAGCACTTTCATCTACTGTGTTCTTGCTTAGTCATAGTTTGTTTTCATCTCTTTCCTTATAACTATATTTTTCAGAAAATCAGACTTGAAGTTCTTGTTCACAAAGTTCCTGGCATAGTTGATACTCAGTAAGTATTTGTTGAATCACCAAATGGAAAGTTTATGCTAAGTCTTAGGAATTTTAGCTTCATTTATTCTAACTCTCTGTTGATGTATGATTTGTCTGTAATGTGAGAGAAAGCTCTGCATTGGTGTGTTATCATGGAGCTAACAGTGGATACTAGGAACATGGTCATAAAGAGGGATCGTAGCACATTGATTCAGACTTTACTAAAAACCCATTATTCAATGGACAATGGAAGGCCAATCTTGAATAGGATATAACCTCTAATCGCTTCGTTCTATTAGACAAATTAGTAAAATAAATTTATCAGAATGACATACATAAGTCAGTGGTGTATTTAAAAATAAAATGGCTGTAAGAAAAATTGGTTTCATTTTCACAACTAGCATAATAAACCAGAAAGCAAAAGTCCATTTCATGAGGAAAGGAAAACTGAACTTAAATATTAAACTAGTTCATAAGCATTTTAAATAATATAAGCATATTAAATAATATACATAGAATTTATCAGGAGGCCACACAGTGCAAGAACAATTATTTTTCTCAATTAAACATTAAAAAGGGAATTTCATGTCTTGTTCATGCTTATTGTATAAGAATGATAAAATTAAAATGGAATATATTAATTTGTAAGAGAACTAAAAAAAAATTGTGGAACATTTGTAATAAAGCAAAAGCCATTTAAATCATTCAGACTTTTGCAGTGATTTTAATTTAGGATTTAGGGAAATTTTAATGAACTATTAAAGCCATTTTAATATTTTAGTAAGTGGAGTTTATAGAGATGAAATCTGGAGATTAAAATCGGATCCTTAGACTTACGAACACTCAGTCTTTTGGCAAATCTCAAGGCTAAGGCCTCAGAAGAGAAAATTTACATTGATCCAATTATAAAATTATTCTTTTATTTTGTTATATGATTTGTTTGAAATATACATAAAATACATACATTCCTGCATCTTCTTGTCCACATTGCTATTTTTAGAAAATATTTTTGCTTGTTACTCTTTGAGGAACAATAAGGTAGCCTTTGGGGTTGAAGCAGAGTGATACAAGGAATGAGTTGCTAGAATTCAGAGAAGGTGAAAAAGCAAATCATTAAGTGTTTAGGAAACTATTCTAAGAACTTTGGCATTTCCTTGGAGTGTAATGGAAGCTGTTGCAGGGTTTTGAGTAGAGGAGGGTCTGATCTAATGTACACAAGTCAATGGACTCTCTCTTGTTGTTGTGTTGAGAGTATACTGGAGGGAAACAAGAGTGGAAAATGGAAATCAGTTAATAGCTGATAGCAATTTAGAAGTGAGAGGCTTTTGAAGAGGTCAGATGATGGTAATAAGTTAGTAGCAATGAAGATAGTGAGAAGTGTTTTCATCCTAGATATATTTTAAAGTAGAGCTGGTTAGATGGGGGAATGAGAAAGAGAGGAATCAAGAGAGATTCCAGGGTTTTTTGGCTTGAGTGCCAATGAGGAAGGATGTACTTTTAAGATTTCTATGAGGCCTCTAAATGGATGTGTTGAGTAGGCATTGAATGCATCATTCAGGAGTTGTGGAGAAATGGCCAGGAGATATAAAGTAGGAAATTGTTGGCAAATAGATATAATTTAAAGACATGATGTGGGGTGGTCTCACCATAGAAGTGAGTATAGATAAATAAGAGAAGAGGACTAAGAATGATGTTCTAGGACATCAAAACATTACAAAACTAGAGATAAAAAGAAGAAGGAACCTAGTGACTGAAATGGAGAAACTAATCAAATAGAGTAAAAACCAAGGGAGCTTAATGTCCTGGAATTTCAGGGAATAAACCAACATAAAGGAGTGTGGATGCTGCTGAGAGGTCAAATAGACTGATGCCCAATACTTGATTTTTGAACTTAATAAAATGAAGGCCATTGATGACTTTGACAAGATTCGTTTCTGTGGAATAGAGCTAAACAACCATGGGAAAACTGGAATTTAAAAGAGTAACTACATAGAATCTTTAAAACTGCAAAACTGAACTGAAAAATTAGCCTAAAGGTGGCTGGTTTTGTCAGCCTGGATCCACTGGTGAGAAACAAACATTGAAATTTCAGCATGAAAAATTTAAATAAAGAATCATTAAGTATAACAAATATTTAGAGTAAGGAAGGATTGGAAAGTAAGAAATTAAGAGAACTCTAAATAATACAGAAATATCAGATATAAAGAGTAGCTACTACCTATAAGGCTAATACCAACCCCCAGAGCTGAGATCTGGACCCCCTTGAAGAGGGAACAACCATGGCTTCCTGGAAGGAAGAGGAGTCACTGTGGTATAGCAAATGGCAAGACTTGATAGAAACCTGTTCTCCAGAACTTACTAGAAATCTTCCCCTTACATGTCTCAAAAGAGACACCCTACTGCCCTGGGGAGCTTGCAGGTAAGTGGGCTCATACCAGGAAGGAAACAAAATCTTTCCGCCTGAAATATCTCTCCAGTGTCCTCTACTGACAATGCTTACCATAGTGCCAGTTGGCAAAGAAAAATTATTTAAAGGACCCATTTTCACAAAACAACCTAAAAGGATGATTTTGGAACTGAGAGTTAATAAACTGACAAATGCGAAGCTGGGGGAGTGGAGCCAAGCATTTTTGTATACTTACAGGTGTGATCCAGAAGAGAGGGAAATTTGATGATGTAAGAGAGAGGGAAGAATTGTTGGAAAATTTTCTTTGAATGTACTAGAGTAGGTAGGATTTCACGCACGAATGGATAGATTGGCTTTAGAAAAGAGAATTGGAAAATTATCTATGTCAACAAGTGAAAAATATATCTGTGTGCAGATGTGTAGGTGAGCAGATGCAATGGTGGATCCTACATTTGACTCTGACATTAATTCAGTGTTTGATCATGGAAAGTATACCTCATTTCATTAGACCTTGGTTTCCACATCAGGGCAAGGAGAAGATGGAAATACCTCTTCTGAGAGTAACATTGTACGATTGAAAATAGGTTTTAATTTCCTAAGAATTGATGCCTGCTCAAAATTCTGTGACATAGATAATTTTATAGAGAATTAGGATATTCATAACTCCCCATGTGAAAAAAAAATTTGTAATGTTTCAAAACTTTCATGAATTTTTCATTTTTTTCAAAATATACTAATGTAAAGCAAAAAACAACTTGAAGAATGCCTTTTGCTCACCAAATAAATGGTCTTTCATGAAATACAGATTCCTTCCATTGTAGTCATTTTTTTCCTAAGTCATCATTCACAACTTTTAAATGACAAAGAAAAAAAAAAAAACTTAAAAAATATACTGTTAAGATTACTTTGCAAATTTCTATAATTTAAAGTATTCCTAAGAGGAAAGGAAGCAAACTATAAGCTATGGGAAGAAAACACAAGTGAACTGAATTTTATCAAACATGTACTGAAATAACTACTACTGTGATTTCAATTTACAAGAGTATCAGACTAATTAAACAGTTTATTATTTTAATGATTATGAAAATGGAAAAAAATACCCCCTAGAGAAGAGCAATTCAACATTGATGACTACCCAGAGAATTAGGCACATATACTCTTTTCCATTCCAATTAAATGGAAAATGCCCATAGGTCACCCAAAATAACAGTTGTTCTTTTAATAATATTTAAAAAAATAACAGTATCTGCTAATGATAAGAAGTGATAAAAACTTGTATATTACTTTGCATAAATATTCAAAATTTATTTATCCAAATATTTATTATGCAATTTCAGTATTCTAACCATTAAGCAAAGGGCACACATGCTAATTTAATATTTCCTACATATACATCAAATTTTCCAATTCAACTCCTGAAAAATTGGAGGAAATTTTATTTACTTTCTATATGATCAATTTAAGTTAATGAAAACAATTCAGAAATTGCTATTATCAGAAATATTTGCTAGTCTTCTGTCACTTAACCTCATCAAGTGGAATTCATCAGATGGATACATTACTTTTTGTCTTTTTTGAACCAAACAATAGTTTATGAAACATTAGTGTGCTTTTTTGTAACCTTTGTTAATTTGAAGTTGTGTTTACTCCAACATTTTCTACCCACTGTTAGCTTCTTTATCAGACCAATACAAATCAACTTAGAATTAATTTTTTCATAATTTCCAAAGATGATAGTGTATGATCACATGATGCAATACTAAAATGTGTATGTACCTTACTTTCTCAGATTTTTATTGCCTAAAAGACTTTCAAGACCAGCACCCTAATATTTTACCTGTGGAATCTGAGGTTCTGAGAATTAAAGAAGACTATTTTATGTAATATTTTTATTTTAATAACTTATAGATACATGTAAAATGGAATTTAGGAATCCTAATTCTCAAATGATATTTTTCCATCTATGAGAACAAGCTTTCCAACAATAAAATTATCTTTTGACTCTCATTTAGGACAAGATGAAATATAAACTGTCATCATGACACCAGAGCAGAAATAACAACACAGATACTGAATATGTCAAATTTTTTGTGTTATAGCTCAAGTGTAAAGCTAGATAACTTAAACCACAGATACGAATTTTATTGTAATTCAAAGAAAAAATTTTCCTGACCAATTAAGTAATATTTTATTATCTATAAATGTTTTCCTTGAAATTTATGGTCATATAATTATTTACTGAGTTTCTCAATGTTCATTACAACCATCTTAATAAATATATTCATATAATTTACTTCTCTATATAAATACTGTCTTTAAATGTATTTTATTGCATAACTAATGAAATTAATATAATCATGTTTATATTTTTAAACTACCAATTTTACTTTTTAAATATATAATCTGTATATGTCTATATTGTTTAACATTTTCAGTAGTCATGATGTCTATTTTATGATTTATTTAGGAGTAAGATATGCTGGTATAATACTAAATGCTTTATGCATATTATCTCCTTAAATGTTTTACTACATACATATTGTTATACTGTAGATATTTAGTTTATACATGAGGAATTTGAAACTTAGTTAAATTACCCAAAGTCAAGTATAGTAGAAAAGGGATTAAATAGAATATTGCATGCAAAATATTTAATAATTTTTTTCAAAATGCATTTAAATTTTGATCATTAAAATTCTAACAGTCTTCTTATGATTGTTTCACATGTTCTGTTTTTCTTTGGTCATAAATTAATTAAAGAACAGCATTCTGAGAATGTTATTGTGATATTTTAAATATTTCAGGTATACTTCTGAGGACTCAGTTTTTCACTAAAAACCTACCTTTATTTGGCATGGAATAATAAATTGATAAATAGATGTTTAAATAATCAAATTTAATCATTAATTTTAAAGCAAAATATTTCTTTTTTATTCTAAAGAACTTTAAAAAAAATAAATATAATGGCACCTGACTGAAAAACAGCTTTTAAAAATAACTACTATATACATCTTAGTCTATCACTAAAGTCTTCTGGTGTTTTCAAGGACATGGCTGCATATATGTTTCCCATTTCCCTGGTGTAATTAGGTGTTGAAATTACACCTAATTTCAACACCTGGGGGGCGGGGGGTGGTTGGAGAGAGTTAATCAGTGACAAACAAAAAGTGAAAATAGAAGAGAAGACAGATTAAAAGTTAATATTTTCATTATTTATTTTAAAATTGTCATATATTGTACTATAGAATTCCTGACCAGTCCACCTACACTTAAAGGTATATTTACTTCCTTAAAATATTTTAAATATTATTTCACATAAAAGTTATTTGATAGACTATGTTAAGGAGATCTTTAATTGCTTGTTTTTTATTTCCACCTGGGTATTAATAAAATGCAGTTCTTGAGGTTATACATTCCTATTGTGGTAGTTTTGAAAAAATCAAATCCTTCACAATTCCATGGTTAACATTTTTATTTTTCTTCTAGTACTTCAGGCAGCCTAGAGTTATATATTATTCAATACTTGGGCAGATTAAATACACATTAAACATATGTAAAAGGATGAAACATGTCATCTTGAAGACTAAAATATCCCATATTTCCCACAGGATAAAGTGGCAAATGTTGATGCTGAAATTATAAAATTACTAAACAACAACAAAAACATGGTGTGTTTTCTATGATTAAGCCTTCTTATTACCTTTACATTTGGTTTCTGAAATATTTTCAAAGATTTGCTCTAGACTAGCATTTCCCAGCACTTTATCCCTGGATAGTATTAATAGTGTTTAAAGGTATTTATCACAAAAGTGTTTCATGTTAAAAAAAAAAAAAAAAAAGTTTATAAACCCATCTTACCTTGTCCCCCTTTTAAAATTTCACAATGCAGATTGTCATAGTAATCTCTTAATAAAGAAATTCACTTAATTCTAACTCATGGAATCACTGATTTTTCTGAGGAGCACTTATCTCAAGTAAAGGCTATTGATGTCTCATGGAAAGAATAGTCTACTGAACACAGTAGGGAAGCACTGTTCTGGGTGGTTTTATTTTCTAGAGTTTTGGAATTCTTAATGGTAAAGGTTAATATACACTGGATTTTCATTTAGAGTAAATTATCCTAAATTAAGGGTGTTCTAAGGTGTGCTTATATTTAAAGAAATTGGCTTTCTTCCACTTCTATGAGTCTGTCTACCACAAAGTAACCTGCAGAACTGGCTTTGCTGAACTGGAAAAGCAGCATATTCAGTGAATTCAATAAGTTGACTTATAAAGACCTGGAAATAGAGTCATAAGTAATAATGAGTGTGTTATTCTCGATTCAGTCAGCTGTGGGAATTTTTCAAACCATTAAACAACTTCCCAATTTGCTACAAATTCAGCATAAGTGTTGCACTGTTTTCAAAAGGAGGCTAAGACTAAGAGATGGCAAATATATGGTAAGAATTTAGCGAGTGATGAATATTTAATCACAATGAACACCTGAAATCTGGTTTCAGGGAGTAGTCACTCATAATATTCATCTATTATAACAGTAAAAGATGTAACTTGATTCTGACCATGAGTTTTCATCTCATGCTAATATACATTCATGTTAATGCCTGTCATCTCAGAATATCCCATATATATATATATATATATATATATATATATATATATATATATATATATATAATTAGACAGATAAATAGGCTATGTCTGAAATATAAAGATCTGTTTAAATGATAAATGTCCATTTCATCTGATTGATCAATTTTTTAGGAGAATGGAATGGCATTTTGTTCTGATCCCATGTCCAGAAATGAAGCCTAGATATGTGTTTTCTTTTTAAATAACGTCTCAACCGCTATTGCCTTCTTACTCCATGTGTCCCCAAGCTTTATTTTTTTTTGTAAATATACATTTTCTTTTAAAAGTCCTCAGTCTCCTTTCCCTGTTTATTATCATTGCCTTTAGATTATGCCTTACCATTTTCTGAAAGGACTCCATGTTAATTACATAACTCCAGTGACATCTTTCCCCACCTGTATCTATTCCTCACAATGCTTTCAGAGTGAATTTTTTTAAACACAATTTTAATTATAATGTTCGTTGGCTTTGGAACATACACATCAGATACTTATAAACCATACAATATTCATAGCATTACATTCTTTGTTACAATCTTCTTTCCTATAGTTATTAATCTACTTGTAGAAAGCAATGGGATTTTTAAAAATTGTTTTCTGGTTTAGCACATGACAAGACTTCTAACCTCTACATCCATAACCTGAACCTCATAGTCAGACATGCACGTGTTTGACTAATTACCTGCTTTACCATTAAAAAGTCAACTTGGGGTTGACTCTCCTATGAGGCACTTCCTTGACCACTTCTATCCATTTTCAGAGATGGGTGGTCCTCTCATTGTTCTTATAGCCCCCTGTTTTTTGTTTTGTTTTGTTTTGTTTTGTTTTTAAAGGAGGGCAGCACTCAGGCTTTATTTTTTATTTTTTTAATACATTTATTTATTTTTTGACTGTGTTGGGTCTTTTTTGCTGTGCACAGGCTTTCTCTAGTTGTGGTGAGCGGGGGCTACTCTTCATTGCATTGCGTGGGCTACTAATTGCAGTGGCTTCTCGTTGCAGAGCACGGGCTCTAGGTGCGTGTCTTCAGTAGCTGTGGAACATGGGCTGAATAGTTGTGGCTCGCGGGCTCTAGAGCGCAGGATCAGTAGCTGTGGTGCATGGGCTTTATTGCTCCGCGGCATGTGGGATCCTTCCAGACCAGGGCTGGAACCCATGTCCCCTCCATTGGCAGGTGGATTTTAACCACTGTGCCACCAGGGAAGTCCCTATAGCACCCTGTTTTAACTCCATTCCTAGCACTGGTAAAATTTTATTTTTTATTTGTTTTATTTTTTTAAATATTTATTTAATTTATTTTTTTGGCTGCGTTGGGTCTTAGTTGCAGCATGTGGGATCTTTCATTGTGGTGCAGGCTCTTCATTGTGGTGCACGAGATTCTCTCTGGTTGTGGTGTGCAGATTTTCTCTCTCTAGTTGTGGCATGTGGGTTCCAGGGTGCATGGGCTCAGTAGTTGTGGCATGCAGGCTTACCCTGCAGCATGTGGGATCTTAGTTTCCCGACCAGTGATGGAACCCACGTCCCTTGGATTGGAAGGCAGATTCTTTACCACTGGACCACCAGGGAAGTCCCAGTAAAATTTTATTTAGGTTATTTAGAGGTATGTGTTTACGTGGCCTAATCTACTATAAGTTCCTTAAGATCTTATCCTCAATATCTGACACACGTTGGGTACTTAATAACTGTCTCTTGCAATGTAAAGGATTTTAAAAATAAATAGTTGTTCATCAATGTCTATTATAGCCAAATTTTAAACAGATTACTCTGAACTTTACTAGTCTTTATCTTCTGGGTGTGACATTTTTCTTGAACCAATAAATTTATCTGAAAAATTAAACTCAAACTTTTATGTTAAGCTATGATAAAATATTGGAAAACATACAAAACGAAAATGAAGTATGACAATTCACCATGATGAATGCTAAAGTCAAATAAAATTTTGTCAGTTTGAAATTATTTTGGTATACTGTGCAGGAATTTCAGTTTTTATTTTTTATTTTTTATGTGTATATATATATATGTATATGTATACATTTATATACAAATATATATAAACCAATGTATATATTCATATATATACATATTTACATATGAAAAGAATGTATATATTTAATATTTTTCTTATTAATCTAACATTTTCATTTAGAGTATTTTGTCAGTTGAGTACTTTAATAGCACAGCATATCATGCTCTATGATTCCTCTTAGAAGAATTGAAGTGAACCCTTTTTCTCCTTGCTGTGACTGGACAGTTTTCACATACTCAACAAGGCTATGTTCTTTGCATGTGTAAAGTCCCCAGAGTAACAAAAAACTGTCAGAAAAAGAATGCTATTGTTTCAGAAAAAGAATGCTTTTTTAAAAAAATAACATTGACTCAAGATGATACTTGGGTGTTTCATGACTCTGTTCTTTGACCAAAACAAATATAAGTGTAAGTAACTCTATTGTTCATTAAGTCGTTTTGACTATTAAGTTGAGGTGAATGCAAAATATTCAAATAAAGATGTCCTGAGAGGAATCAGCATGGAAAGGCAATTCCAATGTTGTAAAAATAAATGAATGTGGGTGTTTGTTTGCATCATTCAACAGATGTGGAATGTGGGTATTTGCATTGTCAAAATGACGGCTGAAACAAAATCAGATAATTCATTCATTCAGTACCTCCGCAATGATAAAGATTATTTTATTTAGGGATCATGAAATGTGATAAACATCATAACTTCAAATATAAAAGCAGCCTTGCAAGTTGAAGTAGTTTTTTTACCAAGATGAAAAATGCAAAATTTGTCACCTCTTAGGGCTTTTTCATGAACTTTGTTTACAGAATTCATTCAAACCCAAATTCTCCCAACAGAGAATAATGAGGTAAATGAAATATGTTTTCAGTACTTAACATTTTGCTTGCATCTGTCTATCCTTCTTCTAATACTCTCTTCTTCCTTTATTCCGCAGCACCCAGCATCCCTCATATTTATAGTTTTCTGCCCTTCTGTTTGCTTTCTAGGCTGAGCCTTGGGTTTGGATTTTTCCTAAAGTTTTGTTTTCCCTAGTTAAAATGTAATCACGAAACGTCCCATTCTTTCAGTTTTTCTGAGGATTGGTTGGAATATATGACAGAAAAAGAAAAAACAAATAAAAAGAAAAATTACAGTATGAAGAAAGTTGAAACACAATTGCATAAGAGCAATTAATAAGTGCCATGTACCTGATAGCAAGTTCTTAAGAAATTTCATGATAATAGAATAAAACATTTTATAAATTAAATTGCAAAACTGGAAATAATCTTTAAAGGTAGCTGACAATATACATAGAATAAAACAAGTAAAATATGACAATAATTTGCTTAGATTTTTGTTATCCAAGTACATTAATTGGCTTGGTCTGCCATAACAAAATACTATAGACTATGCGGCTTAAATAGCAGAAATTTATTTTCTCACAGTTCTGGAAGCTAAAAATACAAGATCAAGGTATCAGAAAATGTAATTCCTGGTGATCTCTCTTCCTGGCTTGCAGACAGTCAGTCATCTTCCTGCTGTGTTCTCTCATGGCCTTTTCTCTGCTGGGAGGGGGTGGGGTGAAGGGAGGGTGCACGTGCTCTGGTGTATCTTCTTCTTCTTATATGGACATAAGGACAACAGATCTCTCTGGTTAAGGCCCCATCCTTATGACTTCATTTAACCTTAATTATCTTCTTAAAGGCCCTGCCTTCAACTGCAGTCATTTAGAGGTTTAAGTCTTCAACATCTGCATTTCGGTAAGACACAATTTATTCCATAACAGCAAGTATAAAAACTCACTTTGTATTGAGTTTATGCTTATACTTACCTTAGTGAGTTGTGATAACCTGATGGTCATAAGGAATATTTAATGACAACAAAATTAACTTTAACACATGCCAACTCAACTGTCAAAATAGCAACTGTTAAAAGATTAACTCATTTGTGAAAATCTACATTTGAATGAAAGAACCTTGAAGCATTTTTTATATATCTTAAGTGCAGGCATTAAAGAATATGCTCTACCACCTACTGATGCCCTGAGCATTTTGGTAAAATGGAACCTTGGAATCCCAAATTCAAGATTTTATTCTTGGGTCTACCTCTTTTCTAATATTTGGTTTCTTTTTTTGTGAAAACATTGAAATTTTATATACATATATATTATATAATTCATATATATGAATACCAAATTTCCTCTGTCCACCTCAGTTTTTCCCCTCCAATCACAACTTGTATGTAATTTGTTTCTCTATCAAGTTACCTAGAAGTATTTATTATCTTATTACATGATATATGTTCAAAGATTATGTATGGCCCTGTAGGAGAGCAAACTTTGCCACCCCAATGAGGTTTCTCTTTGGCATGAAGATTAATGTAGGCTGATTATTTTTAAGGTCCAAAAGAAGAATCTTTGACCTTTCCGCTAACTGCCTAAAGAATGTACTAGAAAGAGGACCTGTTCCAGGAAGGGAGCCACCACCACATATAACTATAGTATGAACTAGGTGTGTAGACAGGGAAGAACCTAGCAAAGACTGATTGTTAAAATTTCTCTCTGTGTCCCATAGTCTCTGCATGGTCCAGAAAACATTTATTTACCAAACATTTGCTTTTCTATCTCTATGTGAATTGCCTTCCTCCTCTTTGAAACACCAAACCACGACCTCAAACACCCTCTTCTTTCTTTAGCTGAAGATGCTCTCTAAGGTGAGGGCTTCAGCCATTTTGGTGAGCTAGTTTTCCTGGGTTTCTCCCATGTATGTATGTTACTAAACTTTTGTTTGATTTTCTCCTGTTAATCTGTCTAAGTTTAATTCTTAGACCAGCCAGAAGAACCTAGTAGGGTAGAGGAAAATTTCTTCTTCCCCAATAGCTCCTTCTTTTGAATCAAATGTGTGATCGTTTGCATGACAAAATAATAATATTCATTGCTTACTTCTTCAATTATTTGCTCTCTTCTTTATCTTGTCTTTTAGGGCAGGATAAGAGGTTATATTGACCAAATATGAAATCATAAACTTCTTTGTAACATGCTGAATAGATATGTATTAGGAGAAAACCATTGAAGCTATTTTCAAACTGATAAAATTTATCAACAGATAAATTGAAACATTAGCAAAATGTGGGTAGATATAAAAAGCATTCATCTATAAGAATTTAGAAACAATAGCATAAGAAGGTAGAGAGATTAAAGCAGGGAAACTTAAACTTCCCTAGAAGATAATCTGGACACTAAAACTTGAAAGCAATTTATTCCATCTTGGCTCATGAGGTGATTTCACTTATTTGGCAAGATACAATAAAAAAATTTAGAGAGTAGTACATAGAATAATATTTAATGGCTTGTATAACTTGAAACCTTTCAGAAATAGTTTAGAACTGCTATTAAGAAACATCTTTTCTCTCCCCAATGACAAGAATTTTAGTATTCTCTATGTATTTTTATTAGAATTCTCCATATGGATTAGATTACCCACAAGGTATAAGAAACTGGCTAGAATTTATAAACTTTGCACCCCCCCATGAATATCATAGAAGAAAAGCTAGCTTATACTTTGTTAAATTTCACTACTTCCTTTCAATTAAGAATTCTATTAGTAAGTTTTTTTCAAACAGTGTAATTCTGAATGACAATATAATTCTGAAACAATGTAATTATCCAATTAGAATCATATAGGAATTAATATATTTCAAAAATCTGATAAAAATGAATTTGTTTTACATTATATATCTTGTTTTAGATTCTCCCTAAATTTTAAAATTAGCAAAACTTGAACAATAATTTTAAATAATGTTATATGATTTAAATATATATGAAATATTTTCACATACATGATCACATATAATGCTTTGAGGAATGTAAAAAAGGTATTAACCACATTTTATATATGAAGGATTAAAATTCATGAAATTTTGCTCATGTTCATAAAGCTTGAAATAGTTACAGCCAGGACTTATATCCATAACTTTGGATTTCACTAAATTTATTCATTTTTAACTCTATGCTAAAATTTTATGCCATATTATCCATAGATATGCAAGTAAATCTGTTAATTTGTTTTTGAAAGAAGCCAAAATATTGCTGCACTGTAACTCCCTTTCTCTGAGAATGCTGCCATTAGAAGTTGAATCAGTAGCCTCTGTTAGATAAAAGGAAACTTGATATGTTCTTATATGTTTGTGTTCCATTTGTTTGAACTAAAAATTCAATTTTTTCAGTTGGATTTTGTACAACATGTGGATAGAAACTATATTTTCTACCACTATATAGCCTCAGTGGTTCCTAGTATAATATTAAATATTAATAGACAATTAATATATTTATTAATTAATAATAGTATATTAATGACTATTATTTTATTAATAATTGTTTATTCATATACACTTTGGGTTGTATTTGTGACTACCCACAGATTAGTGGCTGAGCCTCTCATTTATTCATGTCAAAGTGTATCTCACATATAAGTGCAACTAAATAACTTCAAACTAATGACTGGATTGCTTCTGATCTCAACCAAATAATTGAGTGAATGAGTAATGAGTGGATGAATCAGGGATGGTAGCACACTAAGTAAGTACTGTTTAAGCCCTCAGATTAAATTGAGTTTCTCTGTGGTTATTTCTGCTATATTCCCAATATTAGTCTTAGCTTTTATACATTTCCAGTGTGCTGAGAGTCATTTAGCATGAGCTTTTCTGAAGTCGAAACTAGATTTTCTGGCACAAAACACATTCTATTAATATGTTGATGGTTTATTGGCCTTTACTTGCTCAAAGTTAAGGATTTATCTTTTTCTTTTATTTGGTTAAATTTGGCTAAGGAATCTCTGTTGTACATCTAATTGTTGTTTGTATTATTTTTTTTTAATTTCCGAGGAAAATAAATATAAAGACATCATTTTATATTGAGCATCTTCTTTCCCAAACATTATTCCTTTTATATAGTAATCCAACAACATAACAACTTGAAAGGTAGTTAGATCAAAAGACAGATTAGCAATAGATAGACAGGTAAATAGAGAGCTTTTATATTATGTATTGGCATAAAATATAATTTTATAATTATTTATTAATATCAAAAAAATTGTATTTGTCAGAAAAGGACATAAGTTTCATAAGATATTTCCAAATTTCTCATATAAGACTATGCCACTTTTCCCCATTTATCTATTCATCAAGCGTTCTTTAAAACCACACAATATAGATTATCAGTTTTCACGAAAGGACATGGGAATTTTTTAGTATCTAAATTGAATTGCTCAAATTATTTCTTTCCTTAATCTGTCTGCTACATTTGGTATCATAGACCTCCCCTCTTTTACACATTTCTTCTTTTTCTTTGAGAAGTATATGTTATGCTATATGTTTCTCTCTAAGTCTTGGTCTCCCTTGGTTTTCATTCTTCATTGCCCTTCTTATACTTGTAGGTGTTCACTAAGGTTGAGACTGTGGCTCACTGTTTTCCTCTATCCATATTCTTTCAGTCTTTTTCTCTCTTCCAATGACTGTAAATATCATGTCCAGATGTAAAAATTCATAATCAATGTCTTCATCCCTGATTTTTCAAATACCTATTCTTATTGTAAAGTCTTTACACAAGCTTATATGTTAAGCTTTATGTAAATATTTTTACATAAATACTTTCAGCTTGAAATCTGCATTCATTTTATAGATATGTTGGTTAAAATGCAAATCAATCATACACATACAACAGGGAAAACAATAAATCCAAAATGTTACCATTAATAAAATACCAGAATCAATCATTTGGTGGAAGTTATTCTAGAAATCTCTTCATTCATTCATTCATTCACTCATTTTACAAAGGCTTTCTAAGGACCATCTATGTGGAAGGAATATGTCCTATGGATTTAGCACTGAATCAGACAGACTGACCCTTACTCTAATGTAGCTTACATTTTAACATGAAGGGGAAGACAGGGTGGAGGGGTGGCAACAGATATCAAATATATGCATTCATCATAATTCAGATGGTAAAAATGTTATGAATTAAAGTAAATCAGACAAGGTAAGAGAGTGATTGGGGTTGCCTATTTGGGCAGGTTGGTGAGGAAATTCCTCTGTAAAGAAGTGACTTTCAGCAGAGACATAAAGGAAATGAAGGAAAAACCAAATGGATATCAGGCAAAGCATGTTCCAAGAGGAGAGAACATCAAATGCAAAAACTGCAGTGAGTATGTATGTGACATATATGAGGAACAACAAAGAGGCCAGGGTAACTAGAGTTCTTTGGACAAGGTAGCAGGGGTGCAGAAGATGAGGTCAGAAGTGGCCAAAAAGTAGGTAACATAGGGCTTTTAGACAATCATAGGTATTTTTATTTTTATTCCAATTAATATAGAAAGTCGCTGCAGGATTTTGAGTGAAGAAGATGCATACCATACGGGTGTCTTTTTTTTTTTTATTATGGAAATATTCAAATGTATTCAAAAGTAGAGAGTAATTATATATTAAAAGGATTTTTCTAGCTAATGTGTGAAAAATAAACTATATGGTAGAGCAATAGCTAAGATTCCAGCAGGAGATAAAATTCATTGACAATAAATGGTTCATATGAAAAGATAGGAATGAAGGCACTACTTACAAAGATGTGGCCAGTGTTGAAGAAATGAACAAGGGATGCTGAAGATTCAGAGGCTCTGAATTACGGAGATGATGGAGGAAACCTTATTACAGAGTCTAGAGAGCCTGGGGCTATGGCAGAGAGGCTGCCCTACTTAAGCTTTCATCATAAAGAGACACCACTACACTACATAAAGAGACAGCCACATCACGCAGGGAGTAGGAAAGACAGATTCTTATCTTCTTTTCCACCTTCTGACTTCCTGCTTGTAAATCCCATCGGCTGGACCCCGTCAAAAGCAAGTCAGAAGGGAGCCAAGAGATACAGTTTCAGAAGGTTCAGTCTCATAAGGAACTGAACAGGACAGAATAGTGCAAAATGAATAATGGGGAAGCAAATGAGAAATAACCAGCCCTAAGAAGAAAGACTGGAAGCAGATTTACTAGTTAGGAGGTATTACAATACTCAAAGTGATGATGGTGGGAGCTTGTCCTGGGATGGTAGTAGTAAATATATTCTGGATATATATATATATATATATATATTTGTATTGTCCAGTGGATTTAACATGTTGAATGGGAGAAAAGAAGATTCAATAAGGATATTAGGGTTATTTGGTTATATGACTTCAAATATAAGGATTGAAGTGTGAATGGATGGATGAATGCATAGATGAGTGAAATAGAAATAGAGAGAGAAAGGTAAGAGAGAAGAGAGACAGGGAAGGGGGTGTGTGTTTTTATTAAGAATAGCATCTCACTAAACAAAATGTACTTTGAAAAAATATTATTACTTTGAATTCTACTTTATTTCCTTTCATGCCTCTGGTCTATGAGCTTTCTTATTAAAATATCCTTTACTCTTTTTCACGCTTGGCAATGAGGTATCTATCTTTATCAATTCAGTTTAAGGAAGAATTACTATTGTAAATATTTCTTTACTACATAACATAACTGGTTAATCACATCTTCCTGTTTCCTAGAGCACTTTGTTTATGTATCTATTAATAACACTTTACTAATAGTAGAAGAGTTTTAGTTATATTCTTACAGCTACATCTCTTTTTCTTTGTAATTTATGACGCCTTGCAGTTCAGAAAAGAATTCTATTTATGATTATGTTCCTAAGACAGTGCCTCTAAAACAGTATGAACATGATGAGTGTTTATTGCATCAGTTAATTAATTGTATTCTCCTGGATGTCAGAAGTAATCATTTTAACTCATATTCCTACAAAGCAAGAAGTTATTTAATTTTTATAACTGATATCTTCTTGTTTTTAAGCTTCTATTCCTCCTGATGGCAGAATAATTTATACTTAATAGTTAGAAAAAATAGAAAGTTAGAAAAAAATTATATGGTTCACAGCTATGACTTTCAGGTGACTACTCAGTAAATTCAGAGTCCAAAGTCCTTATTAGGGTTATCTCTTCCCTCTCAGGGGTCTCACCCCAATCTTCCTCCTCCCTTAGATGGTGCCTTTTGAAGGAGGACACTCAAATGTGTTTACAATGATGGAGCTGCTTCTCTTCCCCACACTGTTGTCTGGGTCCTGATAGATTCTCAACTTTCAAACATACAATACAGGATTAACTACAGTCACCATGCTGTACATTACATCCCCAGGACTTACTTATTTCATAACTGGAAGTTTGTAGCTTTTGACCACCTTCATCCATTTCTCCCACCTCCCCCGCTTGCCTCTGGCAACCACCGACGTGTTATATCGATCTACATGTTCATTTTTTGTTTGTTTTTTGGGTTTTTTTATATCCCACATATAAGTGAGATCATACAGTATTTCTCTTTTTTCTCTGTCCAATTTATTTCTGTTAACATAATGCTCTCAAGGTCTGTCCATGTTGTCACAAACGTCAGGGTTTTCTTCTTTTGTAAGGCTGAATTAAATATATATACATATATATTCATTTGAGTTAGTGGCTTTCACTTCCTTTGGACAAATGCCCAGAAGTGGAATTTCTCTGAATCTGGTGAATATCACTTTAAACAACTCTCTTCCAGTATGTATCTATACATTAAATTGATTAATGTAACTTCTTGCAATGACTTGCCACTGTTATGCAAGTCCAAGAGGGTTATCTGTAAAGAACAGAAGAATAAATAGTTTAATGATTCCTGTTTTGAAAAAGTCAACCAACTGGAAACTGGACTGTTGGATAAAAATCTATCAGTCTTCTAAACACAGCTTAATACACTTCTGCTTAACTGTAAGTAATAGAAAATACTGTAATGACCATATGCTCCATTCTATTATACATTCTATTATAAATTATAATATATGTTACTCCATTCTAATACAAATTCTGTTATAAATTATTTAAGTTAGGAATTGATGTATTACTTTCTACATACCCTAAAATGTCTGGTATTGGGTTTGACACACTTCAATTATTTTAATGCCTTTAGTACTAAGATTAATAAGCTTCTATTTTCCCTTGTCCCTGAAGTTTGTTCAGTCAGGATATTTGAACAACTCATTTCATACCCAAACTTTAGAAACTCTACAGACAGAGTGTATGCCCAGTGGAATTAGCTTTACTTGGGAGAATTATTTTAATCCCTTATTGACTGACTTGCAAGATGCATCCACCTTGATGTTTTCACAGGAACTTATTTCACTGATCATGATCAAAGGACGTATGTTGGGCTTTGATCAGAGTAAGTCTAAAGAAACTTGGAAATCTGCAAATATGCTGTGATTAAAATTCTCTCTCCATCTTCTCTTAGTGAAATGAGGAAAGTAAAATACTGACTGGTATCTTATAATTAGTGTGAGAGAAAAGAGAAGGTTTTTATTTAAAGGTAATTGAGATAGGGCTAAACAAAAATTTAATACCAGGTTCACATTATTATTGAAATTGGGAAAGCCAGTTTTCCAAATAATAAATGAATGCAGTCTCTTCAGTTGCTTAAGGTATTTACCTCTTCTGGATATAGTGTCTGGCCACTTGCAGATATACCTCTCTCAAGGAAGGTGTACTTGAGAATGGCCCTTATACTTAGTGCATTGCACTTCTTATTCCTGGTTAGTCTGGGAGTGTTGTGTTACCTCTTAACTCAGAGAAATTTCTTATAAGAACGCTTACAGAAATACCGGATAACACTGGATATCACAATTAATTTTATTCTTTCAAGTAGCATTTTACTTATCACAGAATGGTTTGAATTCATATTATGATTTGAGAACCCCATTTGGCTATAATACAGTTCACCAAATTCAGAAAATAATAGCTAATATTGAAATGTAATTAATGTTATATTAGTAAAACTATCCAACTAGTAACAATTAAATATTTAAAGATTATTTTTTCTTTAGGAGGTTGATATTTTTAGTCCTGGTATTGATCTTTTTAGTCCTGGTAGCTAGCAGATACATGAGTTTTGCAAGAAAAGGTGATCCACAAATTTCATGTAAATTATTACTTGGGAGATTGTCCACACCAAGGAATGTTTATAATAGAGACTAGGCACATAGGATCATGCTAGACATCTTTAGAAAGGAAGGGGGAGTTTAGAAAAAGGAAGCATCAAGACAAATACAAATATCTATTTATGATTTTATTCTAAGAAAAGATAAATATTATTGGTGTATCAAAATATTTATTAAACACTTTGATAATGTTCTCAGATATAATATCTCCAAAAATAAATGCTGGGGCTTATACATCTCTCCGTCATGAAGGCTATAACACAGATATAGCCCAACACATATTTAACATGTTGAAAGTTATACTACATACAGCTCAAAGGTTAAGAATGCCTTCAGTTAATCCAGTGCTACAGATTATGCAAATCTCTTTCATAGGTGTCATGGTGTCCTCAAAAAGCACAAATGTACAATTTCCATTCTTCTCAATATGAGCCTGATTCCTCACTGAGATGGCAAAGATGGCTTACCAATTACTGTGATCTGTGTTTCTCAGTCAGAAATGTTTTTGTGGAAAATCTAAAAGAAGCATAAATGCAAACAATGGCTTCCCATGATGAATCTGCACACATTTGAACACATTCATTTTCAATTATCCGCTTGCAAAATAAGATCGCAAATAACAGAATTTTATAAAGATATATTCCTACTAATTTCACCTTTAAAATTCAAATAAATACAGTTAATATTTAAGAATGAGATACATATGAAACCATACAAGCAAGATAAAAGCAGTATATTGTTTCTACTGGTGACTACAAAGTGTAAACAATACAGTACTAAATCATGAATTAAAGAAATTAGAGATCAAGTTTAAGTCCTAAGGATATTGATTTATATACGAAAAGACATAACCTTTTTACACAGGGTAAAGCCACTATTCTCATCTAAGAGTCAGATAGTACGAAGATTTAAAATCACATTAAAGATGCAATAAAGAAATTGTTCACACGGGGGATAGTAAATAGAATAGCCTTGTCAAAGTAGAAAATTGGTCTGGAGGTACGAAGAGAAATGAGCCTGAACTAGGTGCTTAAAGTTACATTAGGAAATACTTTCAATTGTAATGCAAGGCATTAAAACAAGATAGAAAGGCAGTAAATTTTGAATGTATATGTTTTAGGGCAGTATGTGGGAGTAGTATGAATTCTGTATGTGATTGCTTGTACCACATATAAGAATTCAAATTATGAATCTTTCTCAAAAACTCAGAAAAGAGTTAATAAGACTGTCAACAAGAGAAGTGGCTTTTGGAAAGGAAAGGGAATAGTGGAATAGAAGGGTCTTAGGCAATATTATAATAATCAATAATATTTGTTGATGCTTTGGATGTAGAGTTGACTGAGAAGATAAGAAACTTTGTTAAATAGAATTTTCAATGGATCAGATATCTCAGGAAGGAAGACAAATTTGAGGAATAATTATTTATTGATACCATATTTTCCAAAATATTTTGAATCAGCTTAAACAGAAATATCTTAAAATAGAAGTACAGGTAAAGAAATACCCTAAACCACCAATAAAAAGTAGAAGGCTTAAGCCAATACAGAAGGGAGAGTGATAATGGGAAAATTCAGATTTAAATATGTGAATTTGAAATGTCAGTGGAACATTCAAGTTTAATTCTTCTTAGTTAAGAGTCAAAATCACCTTACCATAATGCCCAAGATCCCAAATTATTTGTGTAATGGAATTTTGCTATTGACCATGACTGAAAATAAGCAAACCATCAGCTGGGTCTGACATAAATAATTTAGAAATACAGATATTTGGTTGGCTGTTAAGCAAAGATAATTTTGAAACACCATAAGTATTTGTGAAGATGATTAATTTATGTAAGTTGGGATGTGATATTGAATGTATTTCTGCCTATACATTGTATATTTTCAAATTTCAATACTGAATATATTATTTAAAATAAATTAATAGATATTCTAATCATAGTAAATGATCAATAACTTAAATAGTTATTAAACAATTCCTAGGAGACCCTCTTAGTTGTATTCGAGAAGTGCCAGACATGTTCCCTGATTTCCTATAAGTTTATGACTTAGCATGACTATGAATCTCTTAAGTGACTATACAGATAGCAATTGATTAAAGTCTGATATGACCAATAAAAACAAATTATGCCAACTGTGGCCTGAGCAATAGGTAAGTCCTCCTGGAAGTATTGATAATAGGACTTAAACTGGACTCTGAAGATTGGGTCATATTTTAATTGAAGCCCCAGAGGGAAAGACTTATGTATATCACTTTCTTTAAAGGCATAATCGGTTCAGAGGAGAGGAAAGAGATCAGAAGAGCTAAATTATGAAATACAGAATAATGTGAACTAAGGTACTGGGGAAAGTGACTGAATAGCTAAAATGAAGTTACAGAATTTATGGCGTGCTAGTCTGAGGCTGTCGAATAATGTCGTGCAAACAATAAGGAAATAATGCATGGTTTTGAATATAGTCTAGACAAAGTAAATTAACGAAGGTGTTCTAAGAGGTGAGGAGGAGGGTGGGTTTGAGCAGAATAGATTAGTGGTAAGAGAGATTGAAGGTATCCAGGATCTATTATAGCACCCGGTACAAAATAGGTGCTAACTAAATATTTGCTAAATGAATGAATGCATGCATGCATGCCTGCAAGGTCCAGAGCCTACTTAGGATGCAATGAAATTTGTCAGGTTGGAGGTGATGTTCATGCAGGGCACAGGATCACTTATTTCAGTATTAGAAATTCTGAGCTTTCAAACCACCTACAGAACTCCAAACCCATATTAAATAAATATAAGTTAATCATAAATTATAAATGCATGAAACCCATTTCACTTATTGTGTAATAAGAACTGTCATTTGAGTTAATATTATGGGCTCTACTTGTTTGATTATGTCATTATTCTTCTCTATTTGTACTGTCAGCTTAGCCAATTATTTTTCTTCTCAAGGCAATCAAATATTTCTGTATTCAGAATAAAATTAATGAACCTGCCCCTCACTTCGTAGATGGTTTCTTCCAAATAACTTGAGAAGGAATCTTTCTGCTGTATCATTCAGATGTATCAGATGTAAGCTTTAGCATGTCAGTAATTTGTGTTTCCCTTTTGACATGATAGGGCTGAAAGAGAACATAAAAAGCTCTCTTATGTCTACTTTTCTCACTTATTTAAAAATAAAAATAATATCCTCACACACTTTAGCCAGAATTGTCAGTATGCCAGCAAAAAGAACAAGAAGATATTTCAGTCTCTTAAAATTTCATGATTCTATTCTTTGTCAAAATTCTTTTCAACTGATGTTAATGGGATTTTAGGTGTAAGATGCAGGGCTATCTACTCATATAGATGAGTTTTTTTCAGGCTGCAGACAGATATTCTGGCCACGGTTGAGCTACTTTCTGTTGCATAAGCTTAGGCCATTCCAGTTGCAAGCAGATACTGAAATAATAACTGATGGAGGACTACAAAATATCGGTGAACCAACTAACTTACATGGCAAACTTTTGAGCATAATTGTCCAATTCCCTCTCTATAGTCTTTGAAAATCTATCAGAAAAGGTGGAAATATATAGAAAACCTCCCTAGGCATGAGACAACTTACGTTTTCCCTTGAGAAGTGTGACAGCCCTACCTATGAGTTTATTTATTGTGTTGCCACAAAGTTCTGTCATAACTGAACTCTCTCCTTTGACCAGTACCTCCACTGACTGTTAAATAGGCTCAAGTTACAATGTCACCCTCAGTGTGACTACTAAGTCATTGTTTCCCTGTAGAATGTCTTAGAAACTGCTTAATAAAAACACTTGAAAATATTTTATTTGTATCCCCTATTTATAAGACATTGAAGTAGAAAATCACTTTTCCTGGTGTTTACAGTATATGATAATATTCATCTCATTTATTTTTTCAAGCAGAAAACTTGAAAGACTATGTATGAAACTGTCACTTCTTTTCTAAGGACTGTCACTTCTAATAGGAAACAATTTTGTTTTATAGATTCAAATTCTGTGAGTCGATTATTTTAGCACAACAGCCAATAGCAAAACAACAGTCTCAAATATTATGAAATAATATGAGGTATATGAAATTTTGTCACTCTCTTATGAATGTGATAATGTTTTCATAACTTTGATTGCCCAAGGATATATAGTCTTAGAAGACTCAATACATTCTTTGGTCCATAATAAGTTTACACTTGTCTTTCTTTAACTGTTTATTCAATATTGCATTCCATTTTCCAATGGACTCTTTAACCAGATAAAAGGTACAGAAAGATGTGTTTGCAATGCTTTGTACAGATTCTGTTAGTTACCGTGCCTTTCAGATTATGTCTTCATTCAGGCAATATTACTCTTACTTAAGGAATACCTTAGAATATAGTTTTTTTTTTCTTTTCAGCCACTAACATTATATATAATGTAGATATTTTCTGACTCTTACTGCAAAATTAGAGTTGTATGTCCTCTATGTAATAAGAGTAGGTTGTGCAGCACAAATTTGTGCATTTGATTTTGTTTACTTATGATAAGAGAAATGTTACAATGTTACAATTTAAGGTAGTATTTATACATGCAAGTTGCTGCAGAGAATCATGAGAGATTCTAGCCAAGAGGGTATTGTCTTTGACACATTAAGGTAAATTATAGAGAAAGGAGACAATTTTTTCAATGTTTTCTTATTTGGAGATTGGAAAACCAATGCAAAATCTAGATACTTGAATAGTACATTTTATTTTAATGAAGCAATATTTTCAGAATCATAATTTCCAATTTATAGCAAGCATTTGAAATAAATTCATATAAATATTCTTGAAAATGCAGTTTGAGTAGTGTCTAGGTGTAAGCACACAGGATTAAAACACATTAAATATATTTTTTAACATCTTTATTGGAGTATAATTGCTTTACAATGGTGTGTTAGTTTCTGCTGTATAACAAAGTGAATCAACTATACGTATACTTATATTCCCTCCCTCTTGTGTCTCCCTCCCACCCTCCCTATCCCACCCCTCTAGGTGGTCACAAAGCTCCGAGTTGATTTCCCTGTGCTATGTGGCTGCTTCCCACTACCTATCTATTTTACTTTTGATAGTGTATATATGTTCATGCCACTCTCTCACTTCATCGCAGCTTAACTTTCCCCCTCCCCGTGTCCTCAAGTCCATTCTCTACATCTGCATCTTTATTCCTGTTCTGCCCATAGGTTCTTCAGAACCACTTATTTTCTAGATTCCATATATATCTGTCAGCATACAGTATTTGTTTTTCTCCTTCTGACTTACTTCACTCTGTATGGCAGACTCCAGGACCATCCACCTCACTACAAATATCTCAATTTCGTTTCTTTTTATGGTAGTGTAATATTCTATTGTATATATGTGACACATCTTCTTAATCCATTCATCTGTCAATGGACATTTAGGTTGTTTCCTTGTCCTGGCTATTGTAAATAGAGCTAGCATGAACATTGTGGTACATGACCCTTTGAATTATGGTTTTCTCAGGGTATATGCCCAGTAGTGGGATAGCTGGGTCATATGGTAGTTCTATTTTTAGTTTTTTAGGGAACCTCCATATTGTTCTCCATAGTGGCTGTATAAATTTACATTCCCAACAAAGGTGCAAGAGGGTTCCCTTTTCTCCACACCCTCTCCAGCATGTATTGTTTGTAGATTTTTGATGATGGCCATTCTCTGGTGTGAGGTGATACCCCATTGTAGTTTTGATTTGCATTTCTCTAATGATTAGTTATGTTGAGCATACTTTCATGTGTTTGTTGGCAATCTGTGAATCTTCTTGGGAAAAATGTCTATTTAGGTCTTCTGCCCATTTTTGGATTGGGTTGTTTGTTTTTTTGATATTGAGCTGCATGAGCTGCTTGCGTATTTTGGAGATTAATCGTTTGTCAGTTGCTTCATTTGCAAATATTTTCTCCCATGCTGAGGGTTGTCTTTTCACCTCGTTTATGGTTTCCTTTGCTGTGCAAAAGCTTTTAAGTGTCATTAGGTCCCATTTTTCATTTTTGTTTTTATTTCCATTTCTCTAGGAGGTGGGTCAAAAAGGATCTTGTTGTGATGTATGTCATAGAGTGTTCTGCCTATGTTTTCCTCTAAGAGTTTTACAGAGTCTGATCTTACATTTAGGTCTTTAATCCATTTTGAGTTTATTTTTGTGTATGGCGTTAGGGAGTGGGGTGTTCTAATTTCATTCTTTTACATGTAGCTGTATGGTTTTCCCAGCACCACTTATTGAAGAGGCTGTCTTTTATCCACTGTATATTCTTGCCTCCTTAATGAAAGATAAGGTGACTATACGTGTATGGGTTAACCTCTGTGCTTTCTATCCTGTTCCATTGATCTATATTTCTGTTTTTGTGCCAGTACCATACTGTCTTGATTGCTGTAGTTTTGTAGTATAATCTGAAGTCAGGGAGCCTGATTCCTCCAGCTCCGTTTTTCTTTCTCAAGACTGCTTTGGCTATTCAGGGTCTTTTGTGTTTCCATAAAAATTGTGAAATATTTTGTTCTGGTTCCGTGAAAAATGTCACTGGTAGTTTGACAGGGATTGAATTGAATCTGTAGATAGTTTGGGGTAGTATAGTCATTTTCAAAATGCTGATTCTTTCAATCCAAGAACATGGTATATCTCTCTCTCTGTTTGTATCATCTTTAATTACTTTCATCAGTGTTTTATAGTTTTCTGCATACACGTCTTTTGTTTCCTTTAATAGGTTTATTCCTAGGTATATTATTCTTTTTGTTGCAATGGTAAATGGGAGTGGTTCCTTAATTTATCTTTCAGATTTTTCATCATTAGTGTATAGGAATGTGAGAGATTTGTGTGCATTAATTTTGTATCCTGCTACTCTACCAAATTCATTGATTAGCTCTAGTAGTTTTCTGGTAGCATCTTTAGGATTCTCTATGTATAGTATCATGTCATCTGCAAACAGTGACAGCTTTACTTCTTCTTTTCTGACTTGGATTCCTTTTATTTCTTTTTCTCCTCTGATTGTTGTGGCTAAAACATCCAAACCTATGCTGAATAATAGTGGTGAGAGTGGGCAACCTTCTCTTGTTCCTGATCTTAGTGGAAATGGTTTCAGTTTTTCACCACTGAGAATGATGTTGGCTGTGCGTTTGTCATATATAGCCTTTATTATGTTGAGGTTAGTTCCCTCTATGCCTACTTTCTGGAGGGTTTTTTTCATAAATGTGTGCTGAATTTTGTTGAAAGCTTTTTCTGCATCTATTGAGATTATCATGTGGTTTTTACCCTTCAATTTGTTAATATGGTGTATCACATTGATTGATTTGAGTATATTGAAGAATCCTTGCATTCTTGGGATAAACCCCCTTGATCATGGTGTATGATCCTTTTAATGTGCTGTTGGATTCTGTTTGCTAGTATTTTGTTGAGGATATTTCCATCTATGCTCATCTGTGATATTGGCCGGTAGCTTTCTTTTATTGTGACATCTTTATCTGGTGTTGGTATCACGGTGATGGTCGCCTTGTAGAATGAATATGGGAGTGTCCCTTCCTCTGCTATATTTTGGAAGAGTTTGAGAAGGATAGGTGTTGCCTCTTCTCTAAATGATAGAATTCTTCTGTGAAGCCATATGGTCCTGTGGTTTTGTTTGTCGGAGGAGTTTTAATCACAGTCTCAATTTCATTAGTTATGATTGGTCTATTTATATTTTCTATTTCTTCCTGGTTCAGTCTTGGAAGGTTGTGCTTTTCTAAGAATTTGTCCATTTCTTCCAGGTTGTCCGTTTTATTGGCATATAGTTACTTGTAGTAATCTGTCATGATCCTTTGTATTTCTGCAATGTCAGTTTTTACTTCTCCTTCTTCATTTCTTATTCTATTGATTTGAGTCTTCACCCTTTTTTTCTTGATGAGTGTGACTAATGGTTTATCAATTTTGTTTATCTTCTCAAAGAACCAGCTTTTAGTTTTATTGATCTTTGCTATTGTTTCCTTCATTTCTTTTTCATTTATTTCTGATCTGATCTTTATGATTTCTTTCCATCTGCTAACTTTGGGGTTTTTTTGTTCTTCTTTCTCTAACTGCTTTAGGTATAAGGTTAGGGTGTTTATTTGAGATTATTCTTATTTCTTGATGTAGGATTGTATTGCTATAAACTTCCCTCTTAGAATTGTTTTTGCTGCATCCCATAGGTTTTGGGTCATCGTGTTTTCATTGTCATTTGTTTCTAGGTATTCTTTGATTTCCTCTTTGATTTCTTCACTGATCTCTTGGCTATTTAATAGTATATTGTTTAGCCTCCATGTGTTTGTATTTTTTACAGATTTTTCCCTGTTACTGGTATCTTGTCTAATAATGTTGTGGTCAGAAAAGATACTTGATACAATTTCAATTTTCCTAAATTAACCAAGGCTTAATTTGTGGCCCAAGATATGATGTTTCCTGGATAATGTTCCATGAGCACTAGAGAAGAATGTATATTCTGTTGTTTTTGGATGGAATGTCCTATAAATATCAATTAAGTCCATCTTGCTTAATGTATCATTTAAAGCTTGTGTTTCCTTATTTATTTTCATTTTGGATGATCTGTCCATTGATGAAAGTAGGGTGTTAAAGTCCTCTACTATAATTGTGTTATTGTCAATTTCCCCTTTAATGGCTATTAACATTTGCCTTACGTATTGAGGTGCTCCTATGTTGGGTGCATAAATATTTACAATTGTTATATCTTCTTCTTGGATTGATCCCTTGATCATTATGTAGTGACCTTCTTTGTCTCTTGTAATAAACTTTATTTTAAAGTCTATTTTGTCTTTTATGAGTATTGCTACTTCAGCTTTCTTTTGATTTCCATTTGCATGGAACATCTTTTTCCACACCCTCACTTTCAGTCTGTATGTGTTGTTAGGTCTGAAGTGGGTCTCTTGTAGATAGCATATATACGGATATTGTATCCATTCAGACAGTCTATGTCTTTTGGTTGGAGCATTTAATCCATTTACATTTAAGGTAATTATTGATATATATGTTCCTATTACCATTTTCTTAATTGTTTTGGGTTTATTATTGTAGGTCTTTTTCTTTTCATGTTTTTCCTGCCTAGAGAAGTTCCTTTAACATTTGCTGAAATTCTTGTTTGGTGGTGCTGAATTCTCTTAGCTTTTGCTTGTCTGTAAAGGTTATAATTTCTCCATTGAATCTGAATGAGATCCTTGCTGTGTAGAGTAATCTTGGTTTTAGATTTTGCCCTTTCATCACTTTAAGTATGTCCTGCCACTCTCTTCTGGCTTACAAAGTTTCTGTTGAAAGATCAGCTGTTAACCTTATGGGGATTTCTTTGTATGTTATTTGTTGTTTTTCCCTTGCTGATTTTAATATTTTTTCTTTGTATCTAATTTTTGATAGTTTGATTAATATGTGTCTTGGCATGTTTCTCCTTGGATTTATCCTGTATAGGACTCTCTGCACTTCCAGGACTTGAATAACTATTTCCTTTCCCATATTAGGGAAGTTCTCAACTCTAATCTCTTCAAATATTTTTTCAGTCCCTTCCTCTTTCTCTTCTTCTTCTGTGATCCCTATAATACTAATGTTTGTGCATTTTATGTTGTCCCAGAGGCCTCTGAAACTGTCTTCATTTCTTTTCATTATTTTTTCTTTATTCTGCTCTGCAGTAGTTATTTCCACTATTTTATCTTCCAGGTCTCTTATCCATTCTTCTGCCTCCGTTATTCTGCTATTGATTCTTTCTAGAGAATTTTTAATTTCATTTATTGTGTTGTTCATAATTATTTCTTTATTCTTCAGTTCTTGTAGGTCCTTGTTAAAATTGTATTTGTCCATTCTAGTTCCAGGATTTTGGATCATCTTTACTATCGTTACTCTGAATTCTTTTTCATTTAGACTGCCTATTTCCTCTTCATTTGTTTGGTCTGGTGGATTTTTACCTTGCTCCTTCATCTGCTGTGTATTTTTCTGTCTTCTCATTTTGCTTAACTTACTGGGTTTGCGGTCTCATTTTCACAGGCTGCAGGTTCCTAGTTCCCATTGTTTTTGGTGTCTGCACCCAGCGGGTAAATTTGGTTCAGTGGGTTGTGTAGCTTCCTGGTATAGCGGACTGGTGCCTGTATTCTGGAGGGTGAGGCTAGATTTTGTTTTTCTGGTGGCTAGGACTGCCTCTGCTGGGTATTTTGGGGTGTCTGTGACCTTATTATGATTTTAGGCAGCCTCTCTGCTAATGGGTGGGTTTGTGTTCCTGTCTTGCTATTTGTTTGGCATGGGGTGTCCAGCACTGGATCCTGCTGGTCGTTGAGTGAAGTTGGGTCTTAGCGTTGAGACGGAGATCTCTGGGAGAGCTCTTGCCAACTGATATTACATGGGGCCGGTACGTCTCTGGTAGACAAATGTCCTGAACTCGGCTCTCCCAACTCAGGGGCTCAGACCTGACACCCAGCCGGAGCACCAAGGCTCTGTCAGCCACATGGCTCAGAAGAAAAGGGAGGAAAAAGAAAAAAAGAAAGAAAGAACAAAATAAATAAATATATAATAAAATAAATGTTATTAAAATAAAAAAATAATGATTAAAATAAAAAATAAAAAAGTGGTAAGAAAAGATTTTAAAAAAAAGAACAGAGCAACCAAACCAATAAACCAATCCACCAGTGATAACAAGTTCTAAAAACTACTGAAAAAAAAAAAAAAATGGGCAGACAGAACCTTAGGACAAATGATAAAAGCAAACCTATACAGACAAATTGAAACAAAGAAGCATACACATACACACTCACAAAAAGAGAAAAAGGAAATATATATATGTATATATATATATATATATATAAAGAGGAGAGCAACCAAATCAATATACAAATCTACCAACGACAATAAGCTCTAAATACTAAACTAAGATAAACATAAAACCAGAAACAAATTAGATGTCAAAAGAAAATCCCAAGTCTACCCAAAGAAAATCCCAAAGTCCACCACCTCAATTTTAGGATGATTCATTGTCTATTCAGGTATTCCACAGATTCAGGGTACATCAAGTTGATTGTGGAGATTTAATCCACTGCTCCTGAGGCTGCTGGGAGAAAGTTCCCTTTCTCTTCTTTGTTCACACAGCTCCTGGAGTTCAGCTTTGGATTTGGCTCACTTCTGCATGTGGGTTGCCCTCTGGCTTCTGTTCTTTGCCCAGACAGGAGTGGGGTTAAAGGAGCAGCTGATTAGGGGTCTCTGGCTCACTCAGGCTGGGGTGTGGGAGCAGTATGGAATGCAGAGTGAGCCTGTGCAGCAGAGGCTGGCGTGATGTTGCACCAGCCTGAGGTGTACCATGTGTCCTCCTAGGGATGTTGTCCATGCATCACAGGACCCTGGCAGCGGCGGGCTGCACAGGCTCCTGGGTGCGGAGGTACGGATGGTGACCTGTACTTGTACACAGGCTTCTTGGTGGCTGCAACAGCAGCCTTAGCGCTTCATGCCCGTCTCTGGTGTCCATGCTGATAGCCGCGGCTTGTGCCCATCTCTGGAGCTCGTTTAGGCTGTGCTCTGAATCTCCTCTCCTCATGCACCCTGAAACAATGGTCTCTTGCCTCTTAGGCAGTTCCAGACTTTTTCCCAGACTCCCTCCCGGCTAGCTGTGGTCCACTAGCCCCCTTCAGGCTGTGTTCACGCAGCCAACTCTAGTCCTCTCCCTCGGATCTGACCTCCAAATCCTGAGCCTCAGCTCCCAGCCCCCACCCACTCTGGTGGGTGAGCAGATAAACCTCTCAGGATGGTGAGTTCTGGTTGGCACTGATCCTCTGTGTGGGAATCTCTCCACTTTGTCCTCTGCATCCCTGTTGCTGCACTCTCCTCCGTCGGTCTGAAGCACCGGCCCCCCGCCCTCCCCCCCATTTCCACCAGTGAAGGGGCTTTCTGGTGTGTGGAAACGTTTCCTCCTTCACAGCTCCCTCCCAGAGGTGCAGGTCCTGTCCCTATTCTTTTGTCTTTGTTTTTTCTTTTTTCTTTTGCCCTACCCAAGTACATGAGGAGTTTCTCGCCTTTTGGGAAGTCTGAGGTCTTCTGCCAGCGTTTAGTAGGTGTTCTGTAGGAGTTGTTCCACGTATAGATGCATTTTTAATATATGTGTGGTGAGGAATTTGGTCTCCACATCTTACTCCTCTGCCATCTTGAAGGTCCTCCACATGAAATATTTTTATGTTGCTAATATGTGGTTCAACTCCTCAAACCATTAACAATCAAATTATTTGTATTTTAATAACAAATGTATGGTCATTTGAAAGATATATTGTTTAAATAATTGTATTTCTTTTATTTTTTCCTAATTAAAGTGAAGTTAGTGATAAAGCCAGTAAATTTTAAGAAGAATGTACAAAAATAAAGTAATAATGTTTAATATAAACAATTTCAAAGAACATCTTTATTCTAATTAAAAATTTATAACATTTCTGGCAACTGGGACTAACAAAGTTACTATTGAGTATTCTAGCTATTAAGGGATAAATTATTTTAGTTTTTTATGTTAGTCATTTCTGAATATCATACACAAGATTTGCATATATGTTTATTGACCCAGTTCTCTTCTGCAGCTATAGGTTTACCCTACAACTTGATGGTCATTATTTACTCACAAAGATAAACTACCAATGTTATAGGGAGATAGATCATATTTGCAAAGTGACTGCCTAGCTGACATGGATCCTCGGATGGATCAGCTTCCTAGAATTTTACACAGTGTTAATCGTTAATACACCCTATGCTGTCCTTCATATTAAGTCTAAGGATATTCTTATTTCTGACACATTTTCTACATGACAAAATATTCTGAAACATTATTTTGCACATGATGAGATCTTTTCTTGAGGTTTAATGCACAATTAACTCATAGGGACATAGTCAATTTTTATCCCAAGTGTAAGAACATAACTAACAGTGAAGATATTGACAAACTTCCAAGGGCTTTTTCCTTGTAAACTAAGTTGTACTATGATTATCTTTGACTGGAAAGGGTATTGGTATATAATATCCTAAGAATAAAATCTGATTTATAGATAATTACTGTACAAATTCTTGTACATAAACATGAGTATGTTTCAAAGTAGTATATAATTATTGAAACATATTGATATTTTTTCTAAGTGGGACAAGCAGAGGAACTGTTACAGTAGTTTAAGTTTCTTCAAAAATTTAAGAATGTAAAAAACAAAACTAACTTCCATTGTATAGGGAGGAGCAAAATTTGTGTTAATCTTGGATCATTGCAGAAAATCTAAAGATAGTTCAAGTTTAAAGGACAGCTTAACCATCTTATTATTCTGAACTTGTGCTTGAATTTGGGATGGAATAATCCTAAAAAGTGTCGGGGAGATGAAATACAGACACAAGTCATATAGTACTCATAAGTGAGAAATAGTTACAAGTAATAGTTTGAAAACACACAGTAATAAGTACAGAGATTATGAAGAATTCAATTTTTTTCAAAATAAAGAACTTTGTCAAATGATTGGGTACACTAAAGTTAAGAAATTTTACAAAATGATTTGTTAATAAAATGGAAAATATCATTTAAGTACAGAATATCTTCGCCATTTTACAGAAATAAAGTACAAGTTTTAATTTTATATTGTATATCTTCCAGATCTTTTTTTTTTTTTTTTTTTTTTTTTTTGGCTTGCTATGAGCTGATTCTTATTGGGAGAAGCAAGAAAAACAGGGGCACTGTCTTCAGAAGGCTCGAGTTAAATAAACCATGTGTTTCCTGAGTAAGGCGTTCTCACATTTAGAAATTGTTCATCAGATTAGACAGTTGACATTTGGGGATGGAGGAACTGAGATACTAAACAGGGAGAAGTCGGTGGGTGTGATTCCTGCCAGAGCAAACTTGGCAGCCTCGTGATGGGATGAAGGGGGCCCAGGGGAGGAGTGCCAGCCCACCTTACTCATGAGCCCCAGGAAGTGTGTTTTGGATAGTTGGAGAGAGAATGAAGCAGAGATGCTTTAAACTCATTCAAAACCAACTTCACTGTCTTTCTAAAGGCTGATCCTTCTGCTGATCCCTCTACGTAAAAGTTTGTGATCTGTTGGCTTCTTCTCTGTTTCTTAACCATTTATAATACGTGCAGACATGTGAGGCCCAGGTGGACATTGAAGAGACCCGGAGAGGAGGTGTTTGCCCATAAATGGAGATTTTGAAACTTAAGACAAGCCTTACTCAAGACCAAGTGGACAGCCACACATGCAGTGAGGTCTAGGGAGTCTGAGATCTAAGTTCTAGCTCTAAGGAGTTCTTTTTTATTTTCTTTTTTTGAATTTGCATCTTTTTTAAATTTTTATTTTAAATTGGAGTATAACTGATTAGCAATGTTGTGTTAGTTTCAGGTATACAGCAAAGTGATTCAGTTATAAATATATATGTATATATTCTTTTTCAAGTTCTAGAACGTACTTTAAAATAAATAATATGTAATATATTTTTATGCATACATCTATCAACAGTGAGAAATTCATTTCCTTTTAGAAATTATTACTTGAAAGTATTTTAAACCTAGGCACTCAGAGTTGACTCTCCTCTGATACTTTATTTTTACAGGATTCCTTACATTTTCTTTATAATTGTATATTATCCATAAAATTTTTGAAATAGTCCTTATATACATTGTATGAGTGTTTAGAAATATATAAATATTTAGCTATTCAAACAGATGATAAAATCAATGTTTTTAGCTTCAGCTTTATCATCAATGTATATATCATCTTATTGAATTTTAAAAACTATAATAGTTCCCTTAAGCAAACAAATGAGTTTGTTCCTGGCTTCTCATGGTTTGAGTCCTTGCCAGGAAAGAAGAGGAGTCTGTCTTCTTTTTGTTGGGCTCTACTATTGTCTCAGAGTATGAGAGCTCCCCCTCTGAGCCCCCAACTCTATTTCATTAAGGTTTCTATTCATTAATATCTTACAGGTAAAATAGTAGTCCCTTAAAAAAGAAAGAAATGGGTAGGAAGGCAACTAAAGTTTTAATATATAAGAAGAGAAGCATAAGCAAGACCTTAATTAAACATCTTCCCTTCTATATTCCAAAGCATCTGATAATTCTAATACATTACACTCCTTATTCAGCCTCAGAGCCATTCTGTTATCTTTCCCACCTCTTATATATATGAGTATCTTATGTGTTTTTAAATTCTTTCTGCCACCTCCACCAGTAATTTATGCATTACAATGGTTAAATAACTTTATATAATTAAGATTCAAATTGTAGTGTTAAAATCAATTAATTATATATATCATTTATTAATTTATTCACTCAATAAATGTGTGTACCAATGTGGTACAGTGTCTTATCAATGTAAAAGAAAAGGTCAGTGAGTCAATGTTAAATTTTCTACTTATTAATTTTGTAAATCCATATGACAGATTTAACTCACTTGAAGTAAAACAGGATTCATGAACAAAAAAAGAGAATGTGATACTGAAAGAGTCAAGGAAAAAGAATATCTAAAGACGGACAGAGAAAGAGGAAAATTAAAGATACTCTGGTTATGTTCAAAGAAATGTACAGAAAATAATCTGTAGAGGTGATAACCTTCTGTAGTAAAAGAGAGATGTAATAGAACTTAAAACTCTGGTCTCACTCTATTCTTTCCTCAGCTGGAGTTTTGGTAAAATTTTTTTTAGTTTCACTACTGGAAGCTATTACTTTGCCTGATGTACAGCTTTTCAACTGCTCACATAATTAAAAAGATGTTACGAGCATAAATTTTTATTTTTATTGAGTTTTTTTTAGTTTGAAAGGGATTTAAACTATACTTGGAACATCTTAAAGTAAATATGTGAATGTTTATGGTAGGCTTGTTAGGAATTAATTTGTTGAAGTTTATTTTTTAATTTACTTCACCAGACATGTTTATGGCCAAATAGGCAACTATACTTGACTTGTGAACAGCTTTCTTAAAAAGGAAAGGGAATTGAAAAAGTGATCTTTACAAGTACCTTTATACTCTGTGTGGCACAATGATAATAAATAATATGGAATCAAAAATAATATCCATTCTGTTTCTCCTGGAAGCCATTCATTTTACTCATATTTATTTGTCAGTGTAATTAATTCTTATTATATTTTGCATCCCTCTCAGTATAGGGGTAATATCATAGGTACTAATCTACTTTTCATTTGATGCTTTATGCTCATCTCTATAAAAATCATTATTAACAGTGATTGTGCATTATTCACAGATATTGGCTGACCTAGAAAACCATACATTATTTAAGAATGATCTGGAATGTCAAAAGCTGATTCTGGAAGCAATGAAATACCATCTATTGCCAGAAAGAAGAACTTTAATGCAAAGTCCAAGAACTAAACCTAGAAAATCTACAGTTGGAACTCTGTATGCAGTGGGAGGAATGGATAACAACAAAGGTATTTAGTTCTAGATCTTTAGTAATACACACACTGTATCATACCATGACGTGATTTTACTGTTGTAATCTACGTAATACCAACAAACTTCACAGAATCACAGCTTTATTCATTAAGATTTAAGATTTAGGGAAAAATTAAGACACCTCTCAGTTTTCCTGTTTTTCAATCTTAGTTGCTGCTTCTGCTTCTTACTCATCTTTAAATCTTTTATCTCATGCATTATGTACAAGACTTCATATGAAATGAAAAAAATGATTAAAAGTACATGGAAAACACGGGCCAAATAATTTGTTGGATATATTGAAAAATGTATTTCTATTCTAAGTAAAGGAAATGTAATCTGCCAGCCACATGCTTGCTGAGAGTAATATTATGAAGAAGCGAGTCTCTGCTTTTGAGGAGTTTAGAATCTCATACAGAAGCCAGACAAAGAAGTAGACAATTATAAATGGGTGTACTGACTATTGCAGGTATCATTTACAAATTAAAAAAAAATTTTTTACCAACTTTGCTCTTACAAGGAAGTGAATGATTTGTTTAAAACCAAATACATACATTCGAAGGTTTTGTTCTTACTTTTCTATCGTTAGTGGGAAAATCTCCATGAATGTTTGTTCTCTTCAGCCTTTTTTATGTGTCTTAATTTTCCTGAACAAGTGCACAAGACAAATAATGTAAAGTGTCCTATGTTTGTGTCTAATAGGTTACATAATTATCATTTAATAATAATACATTTAATATACACGTAAAAAATAGAGTTGGCAACCATAGAGTGTGACCACATATTCAAGCTCTATTAAAGGAACTCTGTTGTTAAAGAATCAGGAGGAAGCAACAGAACTTACCTCAACTACTGTGAAGTGAGATCCCAAAATAGGAGGCAAAGGGAAACAATTCAGGTAATCAGTAGAGAACAACACGCATTTCCCATTTTTTATTTGTCAAGAAGATATCTGTGGCTGGGGCTTCCCTGGTGGCGCAGTGGTTGAGAGTCTGCCTGCCGATACAGGGGACGCGGGTTCGGGCCCTGGTCTGGGAAGATCCCACATGCTGCGGAGCGGTTGGGCCCGTGAGCCACAATTGCTGAGCCTGCGCGTCTGGAGCTTGTGCTCCGCAGCGGGAGGGGCCGCGATAGTGAGAGGCCTGCGCACCGTGATGAAGAGTGGCCCCCGCTTGCCGCAGCTAGAGAAAGCCCTCGCACATAAACGAGGACCCAACACAGCCAAAAATAAATAAATAAACAACAAAAAAAAGATATCTGTGGCTATAAAATGATTTTCACTAGTTTAATTTTTTGAAGGTTTACTCCTATTTGCTGGGCTATTGATTTCTAGTGATTATCACATTAAATGAGCATTAGAATATTAACATACATATTCAAGAGCTTAACTATTAGTTAAAAAGGGTAAATGACTTGGCATTTTAAGAACTAAGGAAATGGCATCAATCTCCCTCCCTCCCTGTCTCTCTCCACTTCTAGCTCCTTCTTTAATGTTATTATTTAAGAGACCATGTCAAAAATTTCTCCCCCAAAAGATATAGTGCTTTAACACCCTCTTTTATAAAGTGGTGAAACAAAATATCTTAGATACAAATCTCTCTCAAAAATAGCCAGAAATTATATTGAAATGTCCCCAAAAATGTTTTTCAAGCTTAGAAAACAAATCTATTAACCTGTATCCATGTTGTCTTTATGAGAGTAATAAATACTAAATAACATGCGGCACATGATATAATTTGCCATCTCTTGGAGCAGAAGCATGCAAACTTTATTGTAACATTTTAATAAGTTCATTTTACCTGTAAAAGTAAATATCAATAAAAGGACAGTGATTTTATATATGCTTATCAAATTTTAAGGTCAAATGAATGACATTTGCTTTTCAAGAACACTGCATTCTACAGAACAAATGCCTGTATAAGATCAATTCCATTTGTAAATATGCACATATCATTTTAAAAATAAAGAACATTGATGAAATCAGGCCAGCCAGTGACTAGGACTGAACAATAAACAATAAATTAACATTAGTATAAAAATCACTATGCTATGAAGAGCCAAAAGACATGACTAATTTAAATTTTTAAATTTAACGACTTTAAATACATTTACCATAGCATAAAAGAATATGAGTATAGGGGGGTCTATTGACTTAAGTTCTTTGCCAGCATTTGAATTTCTCTAATCTTACACAGCAGTCTTTTGAGACTGAAGAAATTCTTAAGAAATTGAACTTTCTTAGGGATTCTGAATCTTTCATTTTATAATTGAACACTACTAATTATTTAGCTATTGTTCCACTTATCCAGTAGTCCAGAAGATTAAAAGAGTGTGACAAAACAAGGGGTTTAAAAAGATATTCCTGATTAAATCAGCAATAAAATAGAAAAAAATAATGAAGGAAATTTTAGGAATTCTTACCATATCCTCAGCCCTCTAGGAATTGGACATTAAATATATCCCATAACTTAGATAAAAATCTGACATTACCAAACCTCAGAGAACCTACTTTTCCTGCTGCAACAGAAACTTTACCAGTTTCAAGAGATTTAAAGAACAACTAGGACATTTTCAAGTTAATCCCTTGTATTTGCATTGTGCTTTTACTGCTTAAAAGGCGTTTTCTACACCTTATTAACTTGTGCTATGTCTAAATAGGCATTAAGATTTTATCTTAAAATTGTGTTTTTTTTTCTTGAAAGGTAATGAGGAAAATTAAAATGTAAAAAGAGGCAGGGAAATCAAAAGAAAAAATATAGCAAAACATTGGAATTTACTTTGCATGACTAATTTGAAAAATAATGCAATACAATATAATATAATACAATATGTTATAATACAATACAATGATATGCAATATTTAGTGTGTTTTTTGGAATTATTTACATATTTATATTGTGCCTCATAAGGCTATATAAACATTTTATTGAATTCCTCCTCAGCTCCACAGTTTCTGGGATTCAGATGATATTTTATGGGATTGATAAACTATGAGTACAATCCTTGCAGATTTTCTGTAAATATTAAGAAAATTCAGAGCATTTTTCTCTCCTTTCCCCTCTTTTCTTCTTATATCCACACATACATGCATCCTATAATGATGCACTTTTTGCACATCTATTTTGTGCTGGCTCTGTGTTAAGAACTTGTGAACATTATGAATATTACCCCTACTTCACAGAGCTTCCATGTTACTCTAAGAAAGCAAATAGTAAACAAAATATTTGTGAATAAAATGAGTGTTACAAGAATGGACTTGCGAGTGCAATCAGTATAATGCTTGGGAGCCAACCTAGTCTAGTCTAGAAAAGTAGAGAAATACAGAGAAAGTGTTTGTTTTTGTTGTTGTTTTTAGCTGAAATCTAAAGAATTATTAGGCATTAGTTTAGCACATTACTGGAGCAGCAGAGTAGGTGTGGTGGTAAATTCCAGACTAGAGATACATCAGATGTGAGGGTTTACAGCTAAAGAAGTGTGACATCTTCAAAAATGGAGAGAAATCCTTTATGGCTGAAATATAGGCAGTGGAGAAATGAAAGCCACATGGTAGTAGAGGAAAGACACAGCAGATTTCAGGGAAAGGCTAAGCATGATAGATTCTGAATTGAAATCTAGACATCATAGAAAGTAGGTGATGTTCCGAGTGAAGAAAGTAGTCTTTGCAATCAGAGAGATGCCTGTTCAAATCCAGGAATGTCACTTAAAATCTCTAGTCTAATTTACCCTTTCTCAATACTCTATTGTGTTTCTGTAACAATTACAATGATTAACCGTAAAGAGGTTAAACTAATACACAGCATTCCAACATGTTTGTTCAGTGCCAAAGAGACCATCAGAGAACTCAGCCGCAATCTGGTCTGACTTTCCTTATCACATTATGGACTAAGGCCAAGCCATCTAGGAACTTTCGAGGCATGTACTATAGTGGTTCTATGACATAATAATGATGTGACATAGGGAAGAAGATAGGACAACAAGATATTCATATCAGTGGCATTTATATGAATAGCATTATGTAGAAATTAAATGCCTTTTATACCAATACAAACAACATTCAAGGGTTGGGAATCACATGAATCATATGAGAGAAAAGAATCAAGTCATAAACAAAGTTAGCAGTATCTCTTGGAAAGTATGATTTAATTCGCTGCCATACTGGAAAATACTGAAAAATAAGTCTTTAACAATGTAGTAATTTATAGCATATTTAAGACCAATTAAAATGATTAATATATTTATTCATGTTTGTTCTACTATGAATGAAAAATGAGGGGACATATAAAATTAAATATGGAAAAAAGTCAATAAATTTTTAAAAACTATTTTTATTAGGAGAACAAAATTTTTAAATGCTTTCAACTGAAATCAAATGCAGATTTAAAACAATGCAGTAAATTGTATCAATAAATATGCTCTCGTTTTGGTAAGAATTTTATTACAAATCACATAGGAATCATCATAAATCCTTTAGAAGGTTGAGTTAAACACTAATTGCTTATTCTCAAGTGCTTGAAATGTCTCACACTAATGTATGATTCATGTAAGCTATGAAATAAAATTTGGTGCTATTGGTTACTGGAAAATATTTGTATCAAAAAGTCTCTATTGGATTTATTTTCTGATGTTGGTTGATTATTAGAAAATTCCACGCAAATAAAAATAATTTGGTTTTGTACTCTTAGAAATTGTATTTTTTGAAAATTCATTTTCTTTCATTCTAATTATGAACATATATTGAAAATCTGGTAAATATACAGTAGTATAGATAAGAAAAGGAAAACCAACTATGAGCTTATAACTTAAATATAATCATTGTTACTATTGTTAACAGAGTGGCATATTTTCTTTTCCAAATTTCTCTGTAAATGTGTGTGTGTGTGTGTGTTTGTGTGTGTGTGTGTATATACATGTTTGGTTTTTTAAATAAATTTATTTATTTATTTATTTATTTTTGGCTGTATTGGGTCTTCGTTTCTGTGCCAGGGCTCTCCCCAGCTGTGGCGAGCGGGGGCCACTCTTCATCGCGGTGCGCAGGCCTCTCACTGTCGTGGCCTCTCCCATTGCGGAGCACAGGCTCCAGACGCGCAGGCTCAGTAGTTGTGGCTCACGGACTTAGTTGCTCCACAGCATGTGGGATCTTCCCAGACCAGGGATCGAACCCGTGTCCCCTGAATTGGCAGGCAGTTTCTCAACCACTGCGCCACCAGGGAACCCCTGTACATGTTTTTATACAGACATAACTCTATATCTACATTTATACAGAGATTACCTATTTACAATTGTCTTCATCTCTCTCACTCTGGTGTCTAAATATAGGTATATTTAGATTTATTAACATACCTAAGAGTTATTATTTTGTTGCTTTTATTTATTAATTATATTATATGTGTAAATTTCATTAAATTTTTTAAATACATCATTTCAAGTACCTTACTAATTCTAATCTAAAAATGCCATGGTTTACTTGAGCTTAATCCTATTATCAAACACTTTGGTGGAATAATCCATTTTATTTTCTATAAATAACACCATCATTAGTATCTGCATACATTAAGAGTGTTTCCTAAGCTTTGAGTGTTTATGCAGATAACTGGCTGAAAAATTACTGGGTGGGAAGGTAAAGTTTTTGCGACATATGAGCTGACTTCTTTCTTGAAAGTTTTTAAGAATTTATAGTAGCACTAAATTATGGAAATAGTGCCATTTTTAGGGCCTTGTCAACAAATTTTCTGTCTAAAAAACCTTTTTATTATTAACAATTTTTGCATAATAGTAGAAAAAATAGTATAATGAACCCCATGTTCTTGTCATTACATTATATTTCTCCTTTTAGTAATGAAATTGAATGTTTTTGTATTTTCAATTTTTTATGTATTTAATCATCAAATAGACTGCTGAAGAGTGACATATTAGTTCCCTATTTTTCCAATTATTACATATTTTATTTCAGTTTCTTGAACTAATTGCCTACAGTATTTGGCATAAAGTTCAATAGAAATAGCTTATGAGGTGCTTTTCTCATTTTGTCTATTTTATGAGGAATAATTTAAATATTTTACAAGTTTGCTGTAAACATCTAGTAGGTAGCATAGCATACTTGGCAATTTTGGAGAGAATGATGAATACTGTGTATGAGAATATAGAGAGGCTATGGACAACCTTAAGTTCTCTCAGAGATAACTTTCCTTTTGACAGACACTTAAGTAAGAGCAAAACACCTTCTTCCAAACAAGCGTTAGATAATTTGAGGCTAAGATGTACTATCTGTGAGGGTTGCCCTACTCCTGGTTTGCTTTCAGTATGTATATCAAGGCCATTGGTCTTTATTGGGCCCTGAATGCCATTTTATTTTCACCTCGGAAGAACCAGTTCTATCTAATTTTTAGCATCTTAGCTTCCATTTTCTGCCTGGATTTCTGTCTCTCCTTGTATATGTCTTACAAATTAGCAAGTGCCCAGAAGACAAGCAATGATGCCTTGTCATTCTGTTTTCCGAGTCTAAAATCCTGAATACCTTGGTTGCCCTGAACTACAGTTAGTGTCTCCCCAGTCGCATAAGGCTACCAACAAGCCTGGGCCAACAAGTACTTCAAGGACTCTCAGCCTAGTGTTGCCTGTGAATCAGCCATTTCCCAAGGGGAAAATGGCAAAGGATGTTGGGTTCATTTCAATTCTCATCCCTTCTATCTGGGATTTGTCCTCCTAAGTGTTTGATATCTTTTTTAATCTCTAATGTCTTTAAACAGCTTAATTTTGTATTATAAGACTATCACTTTATAGTTATTCTTGTGGAGATAGTTCATTTGATACAAGCTAATCCATCATACTTAACAGCAGAGGCCCCTGCAAATTTGTAATTTCAACATTGTCCATTTATGAAACTTCTCTTCGAATTTTTTTGAGATATATATGATAATGTTGTTGATGTTCTCATCTTACATGCTTTTTGAAAAATTTCATCTATTATTTCTTTAAATACTTCACAGGTTTATTTTATAGTCTGCAGCTCATAACTCCAACATCTAAAAGCTTGAGAGTCTAAGTCTATTGTTTGTTGTTTCTGACAAGTCTCATTCATGTTAGTTTGATTCCTTGAGTGTTGGGTAAGATTATTTTGAAGTTATAGTTAATTTCATTACTCTGTTGAGCTTTCAGGTCCTAATTGGACATGATTTTGTCAACCTAAATACAGAGGTAAACTGAGGCAAGCTGGAATTACCAGAAATTGAGTTTGTTCTGGAAGAGCAGAGGAATTGTAATTCCAGAAATGCAAACTCTAGCAAGCTACAGGCTGGTCCACTGAGGGTTTGGGGCAGGCCGTATTTATGGGCAAGGAATGCAAAGAGGGCAGACTCCAGCCAGAATCCAAGAAGTTAGTTTATTGGCTTGAGGATGGGGAGAGATTCTTGGCAGATGGTCATTGGTAAATTTTGGTCTTTAAATCAGGCATTTGTGGGAAATCAGTCTCTCGGTTCTTGTGTTATCTCCCTCAGGGAGCATGCGTGAGATTATCTATTTCATATTTTCGGGTTCCATTTTACATTAAAATCTTTTCACACTTTCCTCTAGCAAGCAAGAGTCAGCTTTAGCACAGAACCAGGGCCACCAGTGACATACAGCCTTGGCAACCCTCTTCAACGCTCCAGGCTTAATGCAAAGTCTCTGGACCATTCTCCCACCTCATGTTAGGCCCAAGACAGATGCTCTAGATCTTACTGTAGGTGTGGACACCCACTCCAAGGAAATGCTGGCTTTTGTACTCAGGTAGCAAACTCTATCCCAGGTTTCACCTCACTGTTCTTCAGCTATTCAGCTGAAGTTTTTTTCTTGGAGTTTTTTTCTTACTTTCAATCCAGCAATGCAAAAAATTAATGTTATTGTTGCAATTTGCCCAGATTTACTGGTATTTTAATTAGAGGGCACTTTGGTGTGTCTTCCATTCTCTAACAAGCAGAAGCCTCCTTTTTCTTTTGTATCCTGATATTTTTCTCCATAGATTATTTTACTTGTTTTATGCCCTATACTTTTTGGAGACTACGGATTTTGTTTAGAATTAAACTATTAGCAAACCTGACATTTCCCCACTTTTTACATATTTATAAAGTATACCATTGATGTTTCCATGGTTTGATAGTGTTTGAATATTCACAAATTTGGTAATACTATATTCACATGTAACTTCCACATCTCTAAAATGAAGATAATAATTCTACCTCAAAGTATTATATTATATCATGTAATAAGTTAGAGCAGTTCTGATTACAATGTAGATGATGACTCACTAACAACTTGATTGAATCCTTACATATTCTTCCCATAGCAAATACAATTCAAATTCATGCCTGAGCTTAAATAGAAATCAATACATATCTTGGACCTGAGGCATTGTTAACAAATATTCAGAAGTACAAGTATAAATTCATGAGCATATTTGTTCTAATATAATAGATTAATTTCCTTTTCTAAATTATAAGTAACTTGGAGACAGGAACTTTACATTCTTAACATCAGAAAGAATTGTTACTTAGAGTAGGTTTTCAGTAAATATCTGCCATACTTAAATTACAACCTATTTAGCTAATTTTAGTAAATATCTAAAATGAAAAATCACATGTATGTGTATGTATATATACTATTTATTAATATAAACTTTGTATAACTATGAAATTCTCCTTTATTTATAATCTTTGGAAGAATTTAAAGGCAAACTGTAAACAAAAGATTGCCATTACCTGAATAATTTTCCCAGAAGTACCCCTCAAGAAAAAACAATTATTGTGAATCTGTTATTTATCCTCAGTAACTGATCATTTGGGAATGATAAAATTATTTCATCAATGATTTATATACATATTTTGATTGAAGTATAGTTGATGTACAATATTATATTAATTTCAGGTGTACAACATAGTGATTTCACACTTATACACATTATGAAATGATGACTGCAGTAACTCTAGTAACCATATATAACCATACAATATTATTATAGTATTATTGACTAAATTCCTTATATAGTATATTACATCCCTGTGACATTTATTTTATAACTGGAAGTTTTTTCCTTTTAATTCTCTTCACCTATGTTGCCCAACCCACCACTTCCCTCTCCTCTGGCAACCAGCTATTTGTTCTCTGTATCTATGAGTCTGTTTTTGTTTTGTTTGTTCATTTGATTTTTTCCTTAGAGTAAACATATAAGTGAATATTTGTCTTTCTCTGTCTGACTTACTTCACGCAGCATGTTATCGTCTAGATTCATCAATGCTTTTGAAATGGCAAGATTTCATTTTTTTATAGATGAGTATTATTTGGTTGTATATATATACCACATCTTCTTTATTCATTCATCTATCTGTGGACACTTAAGATGTTTCCATATCTTGGCTATTGTAAATAATGCTGCAATGAACATAGGGATGCATATATCTTTTTGATTTAGTGTTTTTATTTTCCTCAGGTAAATACCAAGAAGTGAACTTGCCGAGTAATACGGAAGTTCTATTTTTAATTTTTTGAGGAAACTCCATATTGTTTTTCATAGTAGCTGCACCAATTTACATTCCCCAAAACAGTATACAAGGGTTCCCTTTTCTCCACATCCTCACCAATATGTGCTATTTGTTGTATTTTAGATGATAGCCATTCTGACAGGTGTAAGATCTCAAAATCTTGTGAGTTTCATTTACATTTCCCTGATGATTAGTGATATTGAGCATTGTTTCATGTGTCTTCTGGTCATTCGTATGTTTTCTTTGGAAAAATGTCTGTTCAGGTCCTCTGCACATTATTTAATCAGACTGTGTTTTTGATATTGAATTCTATGATTTGGATTCATATAGTTTGGATTTTAACCCCTTATTGAATATATCATTTGCAAGTATCATCTCTTATTCAGTAGGTTGCCTTTCTGTTTTTTTGATAGTTTCCTTCCCTGTGCAAAAGCTTTTCACTTTGACGTGGTCCCTTTTATTTATTTTTACTGTTGTTTCCCTTGCCTGAGGAGACATATACAAAAAAATATTGTTAAGATTGATGTCAAAAAGCATACTGCTCACATTTTCTTCTAGGATTTTATGGTTTCAGGTTTCACATTTTAGTCTGTAATCCATTTTGAGTTTATTTTTGTATATGGTGTAAGAAAATGATCCAGTTTGATTCTTTTGCATATGGCTGCCCAGTTTCCCAACACATTTATTGAAGAAGCTGTCTTTTCCCCATGGTATATTCTTGTTTACTTTGTCATAGACTAATTGAGCATATAAGTGTAAGTTTATATCTGAGCTCTCTATCCAGTTCCATTGATCTATGTTTCTGTTTTTATGCCACTGCCATGCTGTTTTGATGACTATAACTTTGTAGTATACTTTGAAATCAGGGAGCATAATACCTCCAGTCTTTTTCTTCTTTCTCAGGATTATTTTGGCTATTTGGGTCTTTTGTGATTCCCTACAAATTTTAGGATTATTTGTTCTAGTTCTGTGAAAAATGCCATTGGTATTTTGGTAGGGATTTCATTGAATCCATAGATTGCTTTGGGTAGTATGGACATTTTAACAATATTAATTATTCCAATTCATGAGCACAGTATATCTTTCAATTTTTTTGTGTTGTCTTCAATTTCATCAGTGTCTTATAGATTTCATAGTACAGATCTTTCACCCTTTAGCTTAAATTTTTCTAGGTATTTTATTCTTTTTGATTCTGTTGTAATGACATTGTTTTCTTCATTTATCTTTCTGATAGAACATTATTAGTTTATGAAAACACTACATATCTCTGTACTTTATCTTGCTATATCATTGAATTCATTAGTTCTAATATTTTTGGTGGAGTCTTATAGGGTTTTCTAAATATAGTATCATGTCATCTGTAAACAGTGACAGTTTTACTTCCTTTCAATTTGAATGCCTTTTATTTCTTTTTTCTTGTGTGACTGCTGTGGCTAGAACTTTCAATAATATGTTGAATAGAACTGGAAAGAGTGGGCATCTTTATCTTGTTCCTGATCTTAGAGGAAATACTTTCAACTTTTCACCATTGAGTATGATGCTTCTGTGGGACTGTCATATATAACTTTTATTATGTTGAGGTATGTTCCCTCTACACCCACTTTGTTGAGAGTTTTTATATCTTAAATGAATGTTGAATTTTGGCAAAAGCTTTTTCTGCATCTATTGAGATGATTATATAATTTTGTCATTGTATAGGTTCATCTGTGGGGCTCTCTGTTCTTCCTGGACTTGGATGTCTGTTTCTTTCACCAGTTTAGGGATTTTTCACCATTATTTCTTCTAATAGGTTTTCTGTCCCTTTTTCTCTCTCTTCTTCTGGGAAGCCTATAATGCTAATGTTAGTGTGCTTGGTGTTGTCTCAGAGCTCCCTTAAACTATCCTCATCTTTTGGTTTCTTTTTTCTTTTTACTATTCTGATTGGGTCTTTTACACTAGCCTGTCTTTCGGATCACTGATCCATTCTTCTGCAACATCTAATCTGCTGTTGACTCCCTCTAGTGTATTTTTCATTTCAGTTATTGTATTCTTCAGTTTTAATTTGTTTTTTTTTTATATTTTTATCTCTTTGGTGAAGTTCTCACTGTGTTCCTTCATCTTTTCTTGAGCTCAGTGAGCATTTTTATGACCATTACTTTGCACTCTTTTTCCTGGAAGATCGTTTATCTCCATTTTATTTAGCTTTTTTGTTCTTTCTGAGGCTTTGTCTTGTTTTTTCATTTGCAACATATTCCTTTGTCTCATTTTGCCTAACTCTTTGTGTTTGTTCTTATGTATTAGGTAGATCAGCTACATCTCTTGGTCTTGAAAGAGTGGCTTTGAGTAGAGGTGTCCTATCGGACCCAGTAGCACTCTCCTGCCTGGTTGCCAGAACCAGGTGCCCCAGGATTTTCCCCTGTGTGGGCTGCATGTGCCCTCTTGTTGTGGTTGGGCTGTGATTGCTGTGGATATAGCTAGTGTGTAGGACTGGCCTGCCATGCATCTGGCTGAAAGGTCTTGCCACAAATGTTGCATGCATTCTGTTGTGTGTGACTGGCTCCTGGTGTGAGAGCACCTTCAGGGGAATATCAGTGCTGGTCAAGGGCACCTGCCAAGTCTGTCAGGGTGGAGAGCCACCTTGGATAGGCTGTACTGCTAGTCAAGTGTTCCTGCCAGGACTGGTGGTGAAAGGAGCTGCTTTGGATGGTCTCTGCTGCCAGCTGAAAGTGGTTGTTGGGTCTGGTAGGTGGCCACTTTGGAGGAACACTGCCTTTGTCAGGTCCACAGGTGAACCTGGGGTGGGTTGAGTTGTGCAAGTAAGTTACGTGGGGAGAGTCAGAAATGGCACTTACCAGCACAGGGTCAGCTAGGTAGAGGATGATGGAAAAAAAAGACTGGCCCTTGCCAGCTCCTCTATACCCAGAGAAAGTTCTAACAGCTCCCAACCCCTCGGAAACACACTTTAAAATTAATCAATTAATCTCCTCAGTATGACTCAGGTGCTTTTTTTCTGTGTTGGGCCTCAGAGCAAGTGAGTTTTGCATGCACCTTTAAGAGCAAATTTTGGTTTCCTATAGCCCTCTGCCTCTCCTGGACATAAGCGTGCTTGTTTTCAAAGTCTAACATTGTGGGAGCTTGTCTTCCCAGTGCAAGTCCCCAGGGTTCAGGAGATTCATGTAGGGATTGGAGCCTTTGTTTCTCAGGGAGGACCACCACAAACGTGATATCCTTCCTGCCCCTGGTTTCCAGTGTTGGGGGTGCGGGTCCCAGGCATGCTGCATCTGCACCCTTCCTGACCATCTCAATGTGGCTTCCTCTTTTTATCTTTAGTTGTGGAAAATCTTTTCTGATAGTTTTCAGGTCATTCTCAGAAATAGTTGCTGTATGTGTTGTTGTAATTTTGGTGTGTCTGTGGAAGGAGGGGAGCTCAGGATCTTCCCATTCTGCCATCTTGTCGTCCCCCCCCCCAATGACATGTACTTTACCAACTTCCAAGCACCATTATATACAAAATTTCATTTACATTTTACAGCAAATTTAGGTTGAGAGTATATTCTTGATCATTCTGATTTTGACAGAGGTTAAGAAACTTCTTAATTTTTACCTTTTAGTAAGTAGTTAAAATTAAGGTAGAGTTTAAATCTAGGGATCTGTGTAATTCCAAAATTGGTGTTCTTTCTTCTACCCTTTTTCCCACCTTTAACCTATTAATGATGAGATGTGCTAAAAGTGACTTTTTAAAATATCAGCATAAAATTCTGACATACTTTTAATTCTTAATATGTGATTTTTATTTATGATTTTACTGAAGTTTGGAACTAGTTCTCTAGTGTACAGGATGAAGAAAAAATCCCAGGACAGGTAAATAAACCTTATTTTATTATTTTAAGAAATACAAAAGAAAGTAATTGAAAAAATTAAATATGCTCTAAAGCACTCATTTTTTAAAATTTAACTTTTATGCATATATTATTTCCTCAAAGAACAAATTATCCATATGAAAAAAGCAACTTTTAGATATGAAATATAAAAATCCTATTTTTCTGGGATTAAACATTTCTAGGCTGAAATACATGGTATAATTATTAAATAAAAAGTTCTATAATTCAACACAGGTTATTATATTTCCTACTATAAAAAAAAACTGTTAATATCTAGACTATACCCTACTATTAGTACTTCCATCTAACTTGACTTCAAACTTTAGTTGTCAGAATTACTCTGCTCTCTATAGTTAATCAGTTATCAGGGACTGTCTGATTTACATCAACATTTCTACTACTTCAGTTGAAGCTTTATCACCTTATGCCTGCAGACCTGGAGTAATTCACATGTTTATCAAATGGATCGTTTTTCCTGACAACACATTAATAAACGAGATAATGACCGCCCTACCTCCAGTCTGTCTCCAATCCTACTTAACCAACTTATTACTTTCAAAGTAACTTATCACAACTTTTAGCATGATCATTAAAACACAAAGATATAAATAAAATAATAAAATAAAAACCTTCATTAGGCCCCCTTCCCCCAGGTAGAGCCCAATATTCTTATTTTTTTTTTTTTTTTTTTTTTACTGGACGAACAGATACCAACTGATTTTATTTAAGGTATTTGGGGAAGAAGAAGGATAAAATATGAAGACATATTTAAAAAAAATTTTGTTATTCTATGCATATGTGCACGTCTATGTACATGTTTGCATTTTAGCTATTTCAATTATCTGTATATGTGTATGTGTATACACACACACACACACACACACACAATATGTTGATTTTCAGATGAGAGGGAAATGTGGGTACCTTCCTCAGTTTAATGAGTTAACAATAGCAGGTCTTTTTTTTTTTTTTCTTTTACGACAATCATTTACCTACTACTCATAATTAAATGTCACATTAAGATATTTTTTATTAAATTAATTACTTTATCATTTGTACTTCTTTTAAAAACATCTTTATTGGAGTATAATTGCTTTACAATGGTGTGTTACTTTCTGCTTTATAACAAAGTGCATCAGTTATACATATACATATGTTCCCATATCTCTTCCCTCTTGCATCTCCCTCCATCCCACCCTCCCTATCCCACCCCTCTAGGTGGTCAAAAAGAACTGAGCTGATCTCCCTGTGCTATGCGGTTGCTTCACACTAGCTATCTATTTTACATTTGGTAGTGCATATATGTCTATGCCACTCTCTCACCCTGTCACATCTTACCCCTTCCCCTCCCCATATCCTCAAGTCCATTCTCTAGTAGGTCTGTGTCTTTATTCCCATCTTGCCACTAGGTTCTTTATGACCTTTATTTTCCCTTAGATTCCATATATATGTGTTAGCATACTGTATTTGTTTTTCTCTTTCTGACTTACTTCACTCTGTATGACAGACTCTAACTCCATCCACCTCACTACAAATAACTCCATTTCGTTTCTTTTTATGGCTGAGTAATATTCCATTGTATATATGTGCCACATCTTCTTTATCCATTCATCCGATGATGGAAACTTAGGTTGCTTCCATGTCCTGGCTATTGTAAATAGAGCTGCAATGAATATTTTGGTACATGACTCTTTTTGAATGATGGTTTTCTCAGGGTATATGCCCAGTAGAAGGATTGCTGGGTCATATGGTAGTTCTATTTGTAGTTTTTTAAGGAACCTCCACACTGTTCTCCATAGTGGCTGTATCAATTTACATTCCCACCAACAATGCAAGAGTGTTCCCTTTTCTCCACACCCTCTCCAGCATTTATTGTTTCTAGATTTTTTGATGATGGCCATTCTGACCAGTGTGAGATGATATCTCATTGTAGTTTTGATTTGCATTTCTCTAATGATTAATGATGTTGAGCATTCTTTCATGTGTCTGTTGGCAATCTGTATATCTTCTTTGGAGAAATGTCTATTTAGATCTTCTGCCCATTTTTGGATCGGGTTGTTTGTTTTTTTGTTATTGAGCTGCTTGAGCTGCTTGTAAATCTTGGAGATTAATCCTTTGTCAGTTGCTTCATTTGCAAGTATTTTCTCCCATTCTGAGGGTTGTCTTTTGGTCTTGTTTATGGTTTCCTTTGCTGTGCAAAAGCTTTTAAGTTTCATTAGGTCCCATTTGTTTATTTGTGTTTTTATTTCCATTTCTCTAGGAGCTGGGTCAAAAAGGATCTTGCTGTGATTTATGTCATAGAGTGTTCTGCCTATGTTTTCCTCTAAGAGTTTGATAGTGCCTGGCCTTACACTTAGGTCTTTAATCCATTTTCAGTTTATTTTTGTGTATGGTGTTAGGGAGTGTTCTAATTTCATAATTTTACATGTATCTGTCCAATTTACACAGCACCATTTATTGAAGAGGCTGTCTTTTCTCCACTGTGTATGCTTGCCTCCTTTATCAAAGATAAGGTGACCATATGTGAGTGGGTTTATCTCTGGGCTTTCTATCCTGTTCCATTGATCTATGTTTCTGTTTTTGTGCCAGTGCCAAACTGTCTTGATTACTGTAGCTTTGTAATGTAGTCTGAAGTCAGGGAGCCTGATTCCTCCAGCTCCATTTTTCATTCTCAAGATTGCTTTGGCTATTTGAGGTCTTTTGTGTTTCCATACAAATTGTGAATTTTTTTGTTCTAGTTCTGTGAAAAATGCCAGTGGTAGTTTGATAGGGAGTGCATTGAATCTGTAGATTGCTTTGGGTAGTAGAGTCATTTTCACAATGTTGATTCTTCCAATCCAAGAACATGGTATATCTCTCCATCTATTTGTATCATCTTTGATTTCTTTCATCAGTGTCTTATAATTTTCTGCATACACGTCTTTTGTCTCCTTAGGTAGGTTTATTCCTAGATATTTTATTCTTTTTGTTGCAATGGTAAATGGGAGTGTTTTCTTAATTTCACTTTCAGATGTTTCATCATTAGTGTGTAGGAATGCAAGAGATTTCTGTGCATTAATTTTGTATCCTGCTACTTTACCAAATTCAGTGATTAGCTCTAGTAGTTTTCTGGTAGCATCTTTAGGATTCTCTATGTATAGTATCATGTCATCTGCAAACAGCGACAGCTTTACTTCTTCTTTTCCGATTTGGATTCCTTTTATTTCTTTTTTTTCTCTGATTGCTGTGGCTAACACTTCCAAAACTATGTTGAATAATAGTGGTGAGAGTGGGCAACCTTGTCTTGTTCCTGATCTTAGTGGAAATGGTTTCAGTTTTTCACCATTGAGGACAAGGTTGGCTGTGGGTTTGTCATATATGGCCTTTATTATGTTGAGGAAAGTTCCCTCTATGCCTACTTTCTGCAGGGCTTTTATTATAAATGGGTGTTGAATTTTGTCGAAAGCTTTCTCTGCATCTATTGAGATGATCATATGGTTTTTCTCCTTAAATTTGTTAATATGGTGTATCACGTTGATTGATTTGCGTATATTGAAGAATCCTTGCATTCCTGGGATGAACCCCACTTGATCATGGTGTATGATCCTTTTAATGTGCTGTTGGATTCTGTTTGCTAGTATTTTGTTGAGGATTTTTGCATCTATGTTCATCAGTGATATTGGTCTGTAGTTTTCTTTCTTTGTGACATCTTTGTCTGGTTTTGGTATCAGGGTGATGGTGGCCTCGTAGAATGAGTTTGGGAATGTTCCTCCCTCTGCAATATTTTGGAAGAGTTTGAGAAGGATAGGTGTTAGCTCTTCTCTAAATGTTTGATAGAATTCCCTGTGAAGCCATCTGGTCCTGGGCTTTTGTTTGTTGGAAGATTTTTAATCACAGTTTCAATTTCAGTGCTTGTGATTGGTCTGTTCATATTTTCTATTTCTTCCTGGTTCAGTCTGGGCAGGTTGTGCATTTCTAAGAATCTGTCCATTTCTTCCAGGTTGTCCATTTTATTGGCATAGAGTTGCTTGTAGTAATCTCTCATGATCGTTTGTATTTCTGCAGTGTCAGTGGTTACTTCTCCTTTTTCATTTCTAATTCTATTGATTTGAGTCTTCTCCCTTTTTCTCTTGATGAGTCTGGCTAATGGTTTATCAATTTTGTTTATCTTCTCAAAGAACCAGCTTTTAGTTTTATTGATCTTTGCTATTGTCTCCTTCATTTATTTTTCATTTATTTTTGATCTGATCTTTATGATTTCTTTCCTTCTGCTAGCTTTGGGTTTTCTTTGTTCTTCTCTGTCTAATTGCTTCAGGTGCAAGGTTAGGTTGTTTATTCGAGATGTTTCCTGTTTCTTGAGGTAGGCTTGTATTGCTATAAACTTCCCTCTTAGCACTGCTTTTGCTGCATCCCATAGGTTTTGGGTCATCGTGTCTCCATTGTCATTTGTTTCTAGGTATTTTTTGATTTCCCCTTTGATTTCTTCAGTGATCACTTCATTATTAAGTAGTGTATTGTTTAGCCTCCATGTGTTTGCATTTTTTACAGATCTTTTCCTGTAATTGATATCTAGTCTCATAGCATTGTGTTTGGAAAAGATACTTGATACGATTTGAATTTTGTTAAATTTACCAAGGCTTGATTTGTGACCCAAGATATGATCTATCCTGGAGAATGTTCCATGAGCACTTGAGAAAAATGTGTATTCTGTTGTTTTTGGGTAGAATGTCCTATAAATATCAATTAAGTCCATCTTGTTTAATGTATCATTTAAAGCTTGTGTTTCCTTATTTATTTTCATTTTGGATGATCTGTCCATTGGTGAAAGTGGGGTGTTAAAGTCCCCTACTATGATTGTGTTACTGTCAATTTCCCCTTTTATGGCTGTTAGCATTTGCCTTATGTATTGAGGTGCTCCTATGTTGGGTTCATAAATATTTACAATTGTTATACCTTCTTCTTCGATCGATCCCTTGATCATTATATAGTGTCCTTCTTTGTCTCTTGTAATAGTCTTTATTTTAAAGTCTGTTTTGTCTTATATGAGAATTGCTACTCCAGCTTTCTTTTGATTTCCATTGGCATGGAATATCTTTTTCCATCCCCTCACTTTCAGTCTGTATGTGTCTCTAGGTCTGAAGTGGGTCTCTTGTAGACAGCATATATATGGGTCTTGTTTTTGTATCCATTCAGCCAGTCTGTGTCTTTTGGTGGGAGCATTTAATCCATTTACATTTAAGGTAATTATCGATATGTATGTTCCTATTCCCATTTTCTTAAATGTTTTGGGTTTGTTATTGTAGGTGTTTTCCTTCTCTTGTGTTTCTTGCCTAGAGAAGTTCCTTTAGCATTTGTTGTCAAGCTGGTTTGGTGGTGCTGAACTCTCTCAGCTTTTACTTGTCTGTAAAGGTTTTAGTTTCTCCATCAAATCTGAATGAGATCCTTGCTGAGTAGAGTAATCTTGGTTGTAGGTTTTTCTCCTTCATCACTTTAAGTATACCCTGCCACTCTCTTGTGGCTTGCAGAGTTTCTGCTGAAAGATCAGCTGTTAACCTTATGGGGATTCCCTTGTGTGTTATTTGTTGTTTTTCCCTTGCTGCTTTTAATATGTTTTCTTTATATTTAATTTTTGACAGTTTCATTAATATGTGTTTTAGCGTGTTCCTCTTTGGATTTATCCTGTATGGGACTCTCTGTGCTTCCAGGACTTGATTAACTATTTCCTTTCCCATATTAGGGAAGTTTTCAACTATAATCTCTTCAAGTATTTTCTCAGTCTCCTTCTTTTTCTCTTCTTCTTCTGGGACCCCTATAATTCGAAGGTTGGTGCATTTAATGTTGTCCCAGAGGTCTCTGAGACTGTCCTCAGCTCTTTTCATTCTTTTTTCTTTATTCTGCTCTGCAGTAGTTATTTCCACCATTTTATCCGTTCTTCTGCCTCATTTATTCTGCTATTGATCCCACCTAGAGTATTTTTATTTTCATTTATTGTGTTTTTCATCATTGCTTGGTTCCTCTTTCGTTCTTCTGTGTCCTTCTTAAATATTTCTTGTATTTTGTCTATTCTATTTCCAAGATTTTGGATCATACTTACTATCATTATTCTGAATTCTTTTTCTGGTAGACTACCTATTTCCTCTTCATTTTTTAGGTCTGGTGTGTTTTGACCCTGCTCCTTCATCTGCTGTGTGTTTTTCTGTCTTCTCATTTTGCTTATCTTACTGTGTTTGGGGTCTCCTTTTCACAGGCTGCAGGTTCATAGTTCCTGTTGTTTTTGGTATCTGTCGCCAGTGGCTAAAGTTGGTTCAGTGGGTTTTGTAGGCTTCCTGGTGGAGGGGACTAGTTCCTGTGTTCTGGTGGATGAGGCTGGATCTTGTCTTTCTGGTGGGCATGTCCACGTCTGGTGGTGTGTTTTGGGGTGTCTGTGGCCTTATTATGATTTTAGGCAGCCTCTCTGCTAATGGATGGGGTTGTGTTCCTGTCTTGCTAGTTGTTTGGCATAGGGTGTCCAGCACTGTAGCTTGCTGGTCGTTGAGTGAAGCTGGGTCTTGATGTTGAGATGGAGATCTCTGAGAGATTTTCGCCATTTGGTATTACGTGGAGTTGGGATGTCTCTTGTGGACCAGTGTCCTGAAGTTGGCTCTCCCACCTCAGAGGCACAGCCCTGATGCCTGGCTGGAGCACCAAGAGCCTTTCATCCACAGAGCTTTTGGGAAGTCTGACGTCTTCTGCCAACGTTCAGTGAGTGTTCTGTAGGAGCAGTTCCATGTGTAGATGTATTTCTAATGTATCTGTGGGAAGGAAGGTCATCTCCACGTCTTACTCTTCCGCCATCTTGCCCTATTCTATCATTTTTAATTTTATATGTACTGAAAACTTATCCACAAGTCAGCAAATTGCCATGGCGCCGCGTCCCCCTTTCCTGCGGCCCCTCCGGAGTGCAAGCAGCCGGCGCAGCCAAGCCCTATATTCTTTACCAGTGCAACATCTATCCTTCACCAGCTATCATTCCAAATTTAACCAGCAATGTTTTCCTATTTTTCTCTCCATCATAAATGTCTTGAAGGATACTTTTAATTTTATCAAATTTCACAACTCACTTCCTCAGATTTGAAGCTCCACACTGGTTTCAGTACTACCCACACACATATATTGTCTGATGCTTCAGTGTCCTTTTCCTTTTATCCCTCTTTCTTTGCTTGTCTAACTTTATTGTAATATTCTCCCACCCATGGCTTCCCAGTTAATCTTATTTATCCCTCATCTATAATATCTTAGCATTGTGTTCTTGCCACTTTTATTACACCAATCCAGTTATATTAAATACATCTGTTTTCATTTTCCCAAAATAATACAAAATTTTTGAACATATATAAAAGTTAAAAGAATCATTCAGTTAACTTCCACATACTCAGCTAGATTTTACAGTTAAAATTATGCTACATTTGCTTTAACACATATTTATCCAACTATTATTCCTCTACTCATCTATCATATTTTTAATACATTTCAAAGTTGTAGACATAAATACACTTCATACTGGACACATCATCATATTATTAACTAGATTTCAATATTATTTTAGATTTTTTGGACTATATTAACACACAATGAAATGCACAAATCGTAAGTGTTCCTTTACATGAATTTTGACAAATACATATATTTATATAATTCAAAGTCCTTACAAGATAGAAAACATTGCCATTACCCCAGCAAGTTCCCTCATATCCCTTCCTAGTCAGTCCCCAGCTTCCACATCTCCAAGACAACCACTTCTCTGAATTTCTTTCTACTTAAAATAGTTTGGCCTATTCTTAAACTTCATATGAATGCAATCACACATCTCATATGCCTTTATCTAAACTTTCTGTCAACCAGCATACTTTGGTGACTCTACCATGGTGTTATGTATATCAGTAGTTCTTTCTTTCTTTTGAATTCCTTAATAGTAATCTGGTTATCCAGTTTCCTGCTGATGAACACCTGGGATATTTCCAGTTTTAGCTATTATAGGTAAAACTGCTGTGAGCAGTCATGTACAAGTAACATTTTGTGACCACCACACTTTCATGAATAAGAGATACATTAACCAATGTTATAGACATTATAACATGACTTGCAAAAAATATGCATGGAAAAAAAAATCACAAAAAAAATCTTGCTTCTTGAAAACCACACAAATATATAAGTAAATAAATCACAAAAATATGCTGTTTTCTCTATGGCTATTCTTTACTAAACCTATTTGCTTTTTCATGGTTTTTGTTCTACTAGTAATAATATTTCACATGTTGGATAACAACCTGGGCTTTTGGGGATTTTTTTTTTTTTGCATATGAAATATTCTTTGATATACTGGAATTATCAGATATATTTTTATTTAATGTCAAAGCTTTTGAAGAATTTTATGTTAGTTCTGTTTCACACTCAGGTAGTCTTGATGCCTGACTTTTAAAAATTCCTTTTAAGATCATGCAGCACTAATGTGGTTCAGAAATGCTCATGTAGACTTGTAGATAATGATCTATACACATAATGATATACCCATCAAGAGATGATTTAATACCAAGAGCAAAATTCATGAATAAATATCACAGGGAATAAGCACATTTAATTTACTCTTTTACACTTGAGTCATGTTAACTATACATATTACTCAAGGAATCCAACCATACCTGCTGAAAGAGATAGAGATAATCATTTCAATGATGAGGTGTGATGTCAACCTCAATTTCTCTGGAGTAAGCAAGAGATGGGAGAAGTGAAAATGCTGATGCCTCAGAAAGTTCCAGTATCTGTGTTGTGCTGGGAGTATCATTATGCATTTAATTACTTACTTTTTATTTTATATAAGAACAAACTATACAAAAGAAAACTAGGTATTTTATTTTGTATCAACAACAAAGAAATACCCAACAAAGAATGTTTCCACACTAAATTTAAACTTTTCAAAGTACAGCTATATATCTGTGTGTATATTTTTCTAAGCCCATACTAATGTATATTTAGTAGAAATGTAAGGGATTTTAATGAAAACAATTTTAGTTATTTTAGGACTTTTGGCTGGTGTACAGACTTTAAAGCCTAATTCCTCACTAACAACCCCAAATACTACTTGATGAGTGATGTTTACTTATTTTAGTAAAATTAAAACAGAACTGTGTAAGCCTTGTATTCTTTAGCAACATAATTAAGTATTCCAAATGTTGGTGTTCCTCATATATATAATGAGAATAATATCACATACCTCTTTGAGACACCATGACAAATATCAAGACAAGGACACATGAAAAAAACTTAACTGAATGCTGAGTCAATAAATAATGGTGGAGGTAATCTTTGGAAATGTTACATATTATTCATTGCTGGCAATTTTTTTCACATTTAAAACTCTAGTTTTCAGGGTTAAGACTTCTACAGTTCACAGAACAAATCCAGCCAAGAAAGGTCTTATTAGTAAGCTTTTGACTTTTAGACAAAATTCCTTTTGAAAGGAAGTTAATGAACAGCATGTGTATACCTATGAAAAAATATAGTTATGCTTTTGCACATCTGATTTGCACATATATATTTTAACTCTATATATTAGCCATTGTTTTCTACATTTTATATGTATCAAAATTTCAATGTCAGTATCAATTTAATATTTACCAGATTAAAAGAATTTTAAAATAGCTATTATTCTTTACTATAATCAAATAAATGTTTTATAGCAATTATACAAATAAATTATGTTCACATATTATACTATTCTTAATCTTTACTTGATCTATTGTCATTACACTCTAGTCAGAGGTATTTTTTGTGTACATAATTACAATTTCCTTTTAAGTGGCTTCTTTACAGGAATCTGTAAGGGTGACCATTGCCTAGGTCTACCTTTGAAGCATGGGCATGAATAATAATGGCTTCATATGTTTGGCACTCTAATTATAATTCTATTAAATTAGAATAATTTTTATAGGTACTCACGTGTTGAACAGAAAATGTGACTTTCTGATTGTTCTGTTAATATTACTTTTTTTCCCCAAATTAGGGAAAAAAATAGATTTTGTTGATTTTTTAAATCTCTGCCCCCCAAATTGGAAAGTACTAATTATGAAATTGGGTTACAATTGTATCCATCCTACTGCCAGTTCCCCAGCTTTTCTTGGGTTCCCAGGTTATTAATTCATCCTTTTTGGATTATCTAATTCTGCTACAAATATTCATTGAATACCTACTAATCTCCAGTCACTGTTCTCAGTGCTGGAAAACCAAACAGCAAAAGTCACTGGTCTGTTGTGGTTTAAATTATATTCAGCAGATTAAAAACAAACATACAAGTTAGTTTAGTTTATGTGATGACTAGTTATCAAGAAATATAAAGTAAAAAAGGAGGCATGGGAAGAACAGGATAAGGGAACAGTGCTGCTATTTTTATGAAGGTTGGCTGAGAAAGGCCACCCTGATTAGTTAAATCTGGTATACAAATTGCTATATGAAAACTTAATAAATTTTTTTCTAAAAGGAAGAGTTTTTTGATTTATTATGACCAATAAACACTTGTTGGGTGTCTTTTTCTCCAAATATTTATATTTTATTGGTATTTTAAGAGTAAGGACTGTCAAACAATGGGCTAAAAGCCAAAACTAACCCACCGATTGTTTTGTATGGCTTTGGTTTATACATTATAATAGTTGAAAATAATCAAACGAAGAATGATATTTCATGATGAATTTAGTGAATATTAGCATTTTGTGAAATTCAAATTTCAATGTCCATAAAATTTAATTGTGACTCACTCATTTGTTTGCCTATTGTTTACAGTTGCTTTCACTCTATAATGCCCATATGGTTGCGACAAAGAGACCCATAAGGAAACCCACAAAGGCTCTGTTTTTTACTATATGGACCTTCATGGAAGAAAATTTTCCAACCTCTGTTATAGAAGAAAATATATCTCTATATCATATTTCTAGGAAACTTGTGGTGCCAAATGTATACTCCCTTGACCCAACTCTAATTTATTGGCAGCTGGAGTGGACAGTTTCTGTACATGTTTACAATGTCCCACCAAAAGCAGCCTTCTGGTCTACCTGTTTATCCTCTTAGGAGCATTCTTTGAGGTACTGGGAGCAAGCTCAGACTGCATGACACTTACACAGGAAGCCCAACTGTGCAAACAAAGCTCCAGGAGCCATCCTCAACCAACTGGGTATGGAAGTATGTGTATCTACTGTAATATCACTTTCAGTGTTCTCACTTTTTCTTTATATGCTCCACTTAACTTCTTTGTTGGCAAATACTTTCTTCAGTTATCTTTTTTTATTTTTAAATGACAGTGAGTTTCTCATAGGAGACAAAAAAGCAACACTAGGGTCTGTGCATGAACTCAGAAACAGAAGTGCAATGACCAATCACCTGCAGACTTTGGAAAAAGTGAGGTGATTCCTTACTGATCATGAGGTACATCTGTTATTTAAGTAGTGATTTGCGGACTGAAGAGCTAGTAGCAAAGTTTGTATTTTATGCAGTTATTCACAGTTAATATGTTGTGGTAACTAAAACTGGGAGGGGCTGTTTTATTTAACTAAGCCATGGTAACTGAAATTTATTCATACCAGAACCATGCAAAGCTAGGACCGTCTATATTTGAGGAGATATTGTACAATTATACTGCAGAGAAAGAGGACTAGAATGTTAGGGTAGGAGACTGACAGGCACAAGCGTATTAATAAGAAGCACTCCTTTGCTTTGGTTAAAGGGGAATCAAGATTCTGAGAGGCACTGATCTCTTCTTGACACAAGGCAGTCCCACTGTGCTGTCCTGCATCCAGCATGGCAGCAGGCAAACAGGGGTCCCACCAGCTTAGACTAAGGCATTTATAAGAGACTATTTAGTTCCAAAGAAAGAGTCAACAAAGAGTTAAAAAGAGAGAATCTTTCAAACTGATATATTTTGGAGGTAAAAGAGAAAAAAAAATAAGAAAATTGCATCATTACATCGTTCTGTTTATCTTATGCGTGCTAGCTGTGAACACCAATTAGAGCCTAGTTAAAGATATATATCAAGTATGCTGATGGCATGTCAAGACCACAATAGCAGTGACTCTTCCCTTAGATTGTGATTGACTGAGTGGACAGGAGAAAGAATTAAAACCATCCTTTATTCTACATGTTTGCATCGCCTCCTTGAAGCCACAGGTCAGTTACTGATTTTCATTAACAACCAGGTGTCTGATCAGACAGCTCTACATCTTTCACGTGAACTCAAAGCAAATTTTAATATAGCTAACAATAATAGGAATCTTGGTGAAAAAAAAAAAACATAAAAGGAGAAAAAGCATTAATTCTTAACTATGCAGTAAATCTTAATTTCCTTGAATTCTTTTTATTGAATCATTTTATTATTGAGCATATATTATGGTATTTGACTATTTAATGGGTACCTTGGATTTTCATAAATGTAAAATTTTAAAATTATCTAACTGTAGGGATGGACTGATATTTCTCTCTTTCTATTCAAAGGACTTGGCCAGATCATTTTATCCTGAATTTGTCTCATCACACTTTCCATCATTGCCAGTATTGTTGAAAGGCAAAATTGGAAATTGAAATAGATAAGTGGAATTAACCATCTTGACCTGATTTTTACTCCTTGGCTTGAACTGAACAAACTGCACTATCAAGAACTTTAAAGAACAGCTTTTCATACTGCAGTTCTACAACTGGATAATTTCTAAAGCATTTAGCTTAGTAGTGATCATCATATGGCTTTAAGAAAATGATTCACTTACAATTGTGTGCCAGAGATATCTGAGCATTTGCAGTTAGGTGGAGGAAATAACTTTAAAATACTGTATGACTTTTTCTGAAGAAAAGCAATATAATAAAAGAAAACTTATTCTTTCATATTTGCCCTTTTGAGGACTACTATTTAATGTCTGCCTCAGTTAATTCCATTCAGTCACTTCAGTTCCACTTCAGTACGTTTTCATTGAACTTGAAATATATCATTGGAGATTACCATTTCAAGGTCATCAGTTTGCACCAAGCTGTAGAAACAATCAAAATTACAAATAACATCATGTCAGCCTAAACCCAGTTTGTTTTTCAGACACAAAGAGTTTTATTCTGGAATAGGTGTTGACTTATCAGGCTGCTAAGAGATATTTTAGGGAAGAACCATACTTCTTCCCGAAGGGTCTCAGGGGAAGAACAAAGTAAAGTCAAGGCAACTGCTTCCTTGACAGTCTTTAAAATCAGGAAAGATGCTCATGTGTTAAATTAAATTCTGGTTGTTTACATTGCTCTCAATGAGTCTGCAGACAAAGGACTTTCAGCTCCTAGAAGCTTTGTTCTGTAATGAAGAGTGAAGGAAGGTTCTCTCCGTTGAAAAGTGAATCACCTGTCAGTGAAGTTTTCTTTCATGGGCCCATCTTCACTAGAAAGACACAAAGCTTAGTGACTATCTTGGCTGTAACCATTTCCAGTGTCTCTTCTGAGGATGGATAAGGGTTAAAATTATAAGTTAAATTCTTCAAAATTTAGTCTAGTAAAAACTTTATTTTGCCTTTTAGTGGTCACAGGATTTGGGCCACTTAACTGTACATTGTGTACATCTTTCAATGAATGTGGATTGAGTAATAAATTAGTGTATTATGATAAAATGCCATCATAATTATAAATTATTTGTACAGAGTACATTCTTTTTGATCAATCTCCCAGTGAATGTTCAATACATAAGTACATCCTTTTTCTAAATCAAGTCTCCTTTTACAGACCCACAGGGAGAAAAAGCCTGTGTGTGTTTATGCATGTTTCATAAGTACCAGATCTTAATCCTCCAATGCGTGGTTCTTCTCTGTCAAAGAAAGAGTTTGCAGCGCTACCTCAGCTTACTTCCATGATAGAGACTCACAGAGAAGGAGAAGTCAAAGATTTAGACATAAGTAGAAGTCACTGCATTTTCACCTAATGTGGTACTAATATAAACCCTCAATTTGAATAAACATTAGTAGATCATAGAGAGCCTTCAATTAATATATCTTTGTAAGGGTGGGTGCTCATTTATGAAAAAGACAAAAATGTACTTTCCAAGAGTTTATAGTTTAGGTGGAGATCAATGAGCTCTCATGTTTTTTTACTATACTGATGAAAAGGCATTTGAATGACTTTTGTTTGTGTCATACAGTCAGTAATACTACAACTAGAACCCAGTTGTCATAATAGTCATTTTTCCTTTCATTCACAAGTGCTGACATTTCCTTTCATTCACAAAGGGTAGAAAAATTCTAATAAATATTATATGGAAAGTGTTTTGAAAAGTTTTAAAACTTTTAAAAAGGTTTTCAAGAAGTATCTTAAAAGGGTATTTTAATAATAATATAAATAACAAGGGCTTGGTTTAATTTAGGCAAATGTTAGTTATAAAAATAAATATTTAATGGGAAAATTTCAAGTAATATGAGTTTACGTTCAGTGAACATTTCTTAAGAAAATGAAAAAATAAAGTATACTTGTAATAATGTTTTAATATGTGTTCTTTTGCTATAAAGTTATTTTAGGGCTTCCCTGGTGGCACAGTGGTTGAGAGTCTGCCTGCTAATGCAGGGGACACGGGTTCCAGCCCTGGTCTGGGAAGATCCCACATGCCGCGGAGCAACTAGGCCCGTGAGCCACAACTACTGAGCCTGCATGACTGGAGCCTGTGCTCCGCAACAAGAGAGGCCACGATAGTGAGAGGCCCGCGCACCGCGATGAAGAGTGGCCTCCGCTTGCCACAACTAGAGAAAGCCCTCCCACAGAAACGAAGACCCAACACAGCCATAAATAAATAAATAAATAAATAATTAGAATACCATGGCCAAAAATTAGTAAAAAAAAAAAAAAGTTATTTTAATACATGAGCTTTTTACTGTAAAAATGGTGGCTTAGTAATAATGATAGAAATAATAACTACAAGCTTTGAGTTACTTTTTTAAAGTCTCTTTCCTATGACATCTTTAGCAACACCAAAAGCTGCTTTTAAAAATAATGAATTAGTATTTTAATAACAGAACTAAGATGTATTTATGGCAAACTCTTTAAAATAGGAAGTTACAAATCAAAAATTCAACTCCCCCCATTTCCTAAATGCTCCATGTATTTTATTACACACACACACGCACACACTCCACACCTCCCATAATAGTTGCATCGATTTAATATCAACCAGTTGGTTTTGATGTGAATATCAAAATTACACATTTTCTAAATTTGTTGGAAATGTAATAAGATTATTAAGATTATTAATAAATAAATTATTAAGATTATTTATTTAATAAAATTATTATTTAATTTTAGGAAAGCTTAAGTAAATCTTTCAACATTTACATGGTATTCATATTACTTTTCTATTAATTACCTGCTAATGTCATTAGCATATTTTAATGTTTCTAATTTACTTCTTGATTTATAAAAGCTTTTTACATATCAAGGAAATTCACTCCTTGTTATATTTATAAAACATTTTTGTTGTTAATGTTCCCAGTCTTTGGGTTTTTTAAATTAGTTTATTTTTGATTTAACTATACTTTATATTGAGGTGGTTAGTGATGATAGATAGATAGATAGATAGATAGATAGATAGATAGATAGATATTTACTTAAAAATTTCTGGGTCTCATGCTTTCCCTCATGGATTTTTGATCTTATGCCCACCTAGAAGTGAAAATTCATCAACTACGTTTTCATCTTCTAGGATGTTTAAGGTTGTAGTAGAGTGTGACCAAAGGCAGGTTACTTAAAATCTCCATCCCTGTTAATGCATGTGGAGCCCTGAGAAGAGAACCACACATATGCTAGTTCTGTGGCATTGTGTGCTGTGCTCTAGCCCTGTCTCATCTAAACCTCATTCTGGTGTAACGAGTAAGGCAGGAATCTAAGTTATTTATTTTTCTCCAGAGGACAACTGTTTATCTTAATACTATTTATTTGAATAATAAAATGTTTTTTCACTGATTTGAACAGCCATGTTTATTATATTATACTCACATGTATTAGAGTTATTTCTGGCTTTCTTTTCATATTTATTAATATAGCTGTTTTCATTCATAATAAAGTCATCTTTTTAAAATCTCTAATTACACAATACTTTTTAATATCTGGTAGGGCATTTTTTCCTCAAGATTCCTTTGTAGTGGAAATTGCCTGGCTTTTAAAAATGTATTTCCTAATATTTGACTTTCAAATTTCCAGAGAAACACAAGTATAATTTTATAAATACCTTGTACAAATATTATTATATAAATTGTGATTATAAGATAATAATTATCATTTGCAGAATAACAAACCATCTCATTCAAAATTAGTATGATTCTTTGTATTCATTCAAACTGACATTATTCAACAGAGTTTTACTTTTTTTCTTTATCTAGATTTGTAACCTATTTTGCTGATTTTATTTTTAGATAATTTACTTTTAGTGGTGCTATTTAAATAGGTTCTTCTGTTCTTTACACAATCTAGGTTATTTTCATTTTTAAAAATTGCATTGATTTTTGTATTTTACTTATTTGCCAACTTCCAGAAACTTTAAATTTTTTCTAAGGTTTTAAAGATAATTTTTAATTATTAAGGTGGACTATTACATGAAATACAAATAACTAAAATGATATTCCATACTTTTGTTCCCTTGGTTATGAGCCAAGAAGTTGGCATCATTTTGTATTTCTTGATTTTAGTGAAATTAGTATAAATTAAGCAAAATGCTTGGTTTTTGAGATGTATATACCTACTTCAAAATAAAGCATTAAGCTTAATGATATATATACATTTATATCTCTATACAAATCTTCCTCAACTTACGATGGGATTACATGTTGATAACCCCATTGAAAGTTTAAAGTATAGTAAGTTGAAAATTCATTTAATACACCAAACTTACAGAACATCAGAGCTTAGCCAAGCCCACCGTAAACATTCTCAGAACACTTATATTAGCCTACAGTTGCGCAGAATCATCTAACACAAAGCCTATTTTATAGTAGAGTGTTGAAAATCTTATGTAGTTTTTTGAATACTGTCTGAAAGTGAAAAACAGAATGGCTGTAAGAGTTATCAGTTGTTTACTCTCGTGATCACATGGCTGCCTGGGAGCTGCGGCTCACTGTCCTGCCCACCTTCACAAGAGAGTGTTGTGCTGCATATTGCTGGCCCAGGAAAAGATTAAAATTCAAAATTCGACTTATAATTTCTAACGAATACATATCACTTCCACACAATCATAAGTCGGAGAATTCATAAGTCAAACCATTGAAAGTCGGGGACTGTCTGTACATAGCTATTTATCAGTTTATTATCATTTTACAAATATTTATACTGGGGGGATGTAGAATTTCGTTGGTTGTTCATTTGGTGCACATGAAAGTATTTTGATGATTACGAAATGTTACAATGCCATCCTAATAAAATATAACAAATTACTTAAAAAGTAAAGACTTTTATTTGTGCTTGAAAAATATTTTCTCTGCAATACTACTTTTTTATATAAGTGTAAGAATGTTATCTCGAAGTTATATTTTTCATAAGTGTGTAGATACATGAAAGTCAATGAAAATTTTATTCTATGAAAAATTCAAGAAATAAGTAATTTTTATAATAATACCTTCTTTAAAGCTTGATGTCTTAAGTATCATGAAACATATCTTTTGCTTTAAAAAATTTCAGAATGCTTCTCAATATTTACTGTTTTCTTAAAAAGAATACATCTGACTAATTTAACCTTTTCCAAATGATTTGATGGCATCAGGATCACCATTATTATTGGGCCAAAATGCTCTTTAGTCATTATATAATGTGTTTTTTTTTTTAATAGCTATAAATGATTGTTCTATTTGAATTAAAACAATAAATATTTTTTTTATTTTTCTGGTTATTCCCTCACTATCAGCTATTGCTACTTTCAGCTTCCCCAGATCATTTTGACTTGTAGGTTTGTAAAAAGTCTTGAAAATCAAGTAACTAAGCTCATTAACATTGTATTAAAACTATAGTAAAAAGTCTCTGTGAGAATACCTGAGGTCCTTTCTGTTGAGTTGAATAAGAGTTTTACCTTCTTTATTGGATGTTTTTGTGACATCTGTTTTGTCTGTTCAGAAAACTCCTATCATTTTATTCTGTGTTGTGTTCAAGATAAGTAAGATTATTAATTATTTGAATTATAGATATGGAATAAATCTTGCTGTCTGTAATGCCAAAATAGAACGTGCAAGTATTAATTCCTATTTTTCTTCTCCAAATAATCACATTTGGATGTATGAATGAACAACTCCAAAGAGACCCAGAACCACACTTTAATAACATCTTGAGCACTTATTCTCCGTTTTATATTTTGAGAAAGGAGCCTGCAATTTGTTTTGTCATGAGGAAAACACTTTTGTAGTCATATTTTATCTAATACCTTCTAGTTATGTTATTGAACTTGGAAAACAAGTACTTTATAAATTTTTAAAATGCAAATTAAAGTAAACTCTATTGCTGCTGTAACACACTGCCATAAAGACCTGTTTAAAACAAGTGCCGTCTTTTAGCTCACAGTAGGTCAGGAGTCCAGGAAAGCATGTCTGGATTCTCTGCTGAAGATCTCAAAAGGCTGAAAACAAGGGGCTGGCGAGGCTGTGTTCTCATCTGCAGCTGGAGACCATCTTCCAAGGTCATTCAGTTTATTGACAAAGAGATTATGAAAGCAGTCTGGATGCTATTATGCCTGCAGTCACACATTTTAGAGTTGTGCCTCTGCTTTGCAGGCATTTGAGATAACCAGAGATGGTTTCATGAACAGAGGAACCCGAGAGTAACTATGTCTTAAAATAAACTTTCCTTTTTTTATTTCTTTCAACTGTATTACTTACCAGCACAGGAGTCCACTCTTATTCATATTCTCTTTTTAATTTATGTAATGACAAATATTGCCTTTACTTTAAGGAACAGCTCAGGATAACATTGCTCAGAGAGAATGGCTTTGTCCTTCTTCCTCTAACTCAGGAAACCACCAAAAGGATACATACACTCTTATAAGCAAAAGAAAACAACAGAACTCACAAACAAATTGATAAATTTTTAAAAGTATAATACAGTTGGGAAGTTTATACAGACAACTAATGAAGTATGCTGGTGAGGAAATACCTTAAGGAATATTATCACTAATAACTTTCGTTTAGAAGAAGAGCAAGCGTATTTTTAACATTGTGATCATTAAAAACCAGATAAAACATTTATATTACAGTCTGAATATGAAAATAATCAACTTATTGACTACTATAAGTAAGCTCTACAAATCAAGAAATCTTTGTTTTGTATTATTAAACTTTTTTTGACTAAGCAGAATTGAAGAGTGGAGTGAAAATATATCTTCCTTAGAGCCTCCTGAAAGAAAAGAAAGCCCTGCCAACACCCTGATTTTAGTACAAAATGTAATTTGAACTTCTGACCTCCAGAACTGTAAGATAATAAATGTGTGTTTGCTAAACTTCAAAATTTGAGATAAATTTTCTCAGCAGCCATAGTAAATTAACACAGCTTCTAAATTAAAAAAAAAAAAAAGAAAACAGGAATGGACTCCTATTTCTGATGTAGCAACTTTAGGATAAAATGTATAGGTCACCTCTGAAAATAGCAGCTAGAGGAAAAACACTGTAAAAGTAAAAAATCCTGCCAGGTGTTGAGGTTGAAGACACATCTAGCTTGTTTGAATGAGACTGAAACTCAAATCAAGTCCTCACTTTCCCCTTTGAATACCAACACCTTTTATTGCTCAGAGGCCCTTAACCTCACACATTCTCAAAGATTTTCTCTGAGAAGGATGACTGCACCTTAAACTCCCTGCAAAGAACTTGACCAAGGTTTTGGAGAAGAAAGTAGTGGAAGATATTTACTTCCAGATCTGCAAAATACGTGTCTCTTGGGATTGGGTTAATTAAGATTAGGTTACACTATTTCTTCTGCCATGATTCGTCAAGAGTTAGTCATAAGAGAGAGGTATTTGCATACAACTCTTAATTTTTAGTTAGGCATTTATGTAATCCCAATGCTATCAAGCTTTGAGAATTCACATGACCTTGAAATTATTTAACACTTTAGTTCACCTTGGAATTTCAATTTGTACATATTTGAATAAAACATTTAACATATCAATAAAACATAATAAATACAATTAAGCATAAAAGAAGCACTTTTGTTTAAATAATATGTATCATGTTACTAAACAGTATCAAATGACTTTTATGAATATTCCAGTTTATTTTTACTCTAAAAATAATAATAGTCTTATAATACTTCATGTTTAGTTGTATGAATAACTTCAAAATAACTTGCTTTTGTAAAACTTCAAAAAAACCCAGATTTAATTCATTCTAACTCAGTATTTATATTGTTACAGCTTTGTCACTTTTGAATAAAAATTGAGCATAAATTATACCATTTTACTTCCATTAGCAAAACTTTTCCTGCCAAGTTGTTTATATTTATTTAGTTCATTGCTGGTTATGTTCTACAGAGTAAATGAGTCCCCTGAGGAATGTCTTCCCTAGTTTGCAAACTTGTAATACATTACAAGTTAAATGATCTTTAGTGCATAAGTGAAAGTACACAAGAATGTTGACTTGTAAATGTAGGGATATTTAATCACTGAAAATGAAATGTTGCTGAATGTGAGTGTAAACATTAAGATCAAACACTGAAGCAAGATCAGTGTTTACTGGTTTATATTTTATCATATAAACAGTTGTGAACTAGTTCAAGGTAAATGTTTTTAATGTGAAATGTTTAACTGAATCCCTTAAAACATACCTCATCAGCAATTTAGCTTATTCTTTCGATTTCTATTTTATTAGTCAGATTTACTGCATTTCTCAAATTTATACATAAAAAGCTTTTAGGAAAGATAAGCTATTTTGTTTAGAGATTCTAACATTTGATAAAGATAGAAGATCATTTTATGTCTCTAAATTCTATTGCTATTCCCCGAATGCATTTTTGAAAAATAAGGTTTAAAAAAAAAGCACAGCTGACATTTGTTTACATATGTTAAAATTGACTTTTAAACCCTTCTGCTATTTAAGGCATAAGACAAATTTAAAGAGAAATTTGGTAAAGAATTTATTAACTTCTCTTCACTTTCAGAAATTATACAGATAACGTACATAGCTTAGCTATTTAAAAGGGCTTTAATAAATGTCTTTTTAGGCTAGGATTGTGTTGCATTTTTTATAGCAAACAGTGATAAAGGGAAGTTGTAAAATCTACTCACAGAACTGTGTCATGCCCAACAATGATTCTATTGAATCAATAGTTTAGCATGAGACCATTATGTAATTCAAACAAGCTGAACATTTGTGTCTACTTTAATCATTAGTGTCTGCCAAGAAGAGAAAATAAAGTACTTATATTACTTTGTTTTTCTGCCATTTTTTTCTTCAAGAAAAATGAACATGACAAGAATGTTTTCACATCCTAATTTGTACAGTGTCTTGGGAAGTCTCTTTGTTGGATTAGTAGTAAATGGTGACTATGTGATTTTATGTTTTATCAGGCGCTACAACCATAGAGAAATATGACCTCAGAACAAATTTGTGGATCCAGGCAGGGATGATGAACGGCAGGAGACTGCAGTTTGGTGTGGCTGTTATTGATGACAAACTCTTTGTAATTGGAGGTCGAGATGGCTTAAAGACGTTGAACACTGTTGAATGTTACAACCCCAAAACCAAGACTTGGACTGTCTTACCACCAATGTCAACACATAGGCATGGTCTAGGTAAGATTCTTACTTTATTGATATTATTTTTAGAAAATATTTTATTAATACTAAAAATGTATGCTAAAATATAGTATTACTGTCATCAATTATCATTAACTTTAGGTAAACTGTGGGCTTATTTGGAGCATATATATGTTTTTAATTCTTGATATTTTCCGGTGTTGACCAATATGCATTAAACTGTTGACAGTGATGTTAAATATACCAAGATGAGTAGGCATCAAGTTATTCTCAAAGTTTTCACAGTCTGATATTCATACAACATGTAAAATTCATTTGGTATGAAGAAAAAAATGCAGAACTATCATGGAGAGACCAGAGTAATGCAGCCTAGAGGAAGAAACAGTTAATGTGAATTGATGAAAACTTAATTAAGGTGGCTCGTTCCCACATTAGTGGACAGACAAATCTAGCTATATCTTTGCACTTAATTGATTCCACCTTGAAAGGTCCATGGAGAGCGGGCAACACGGGTTTAGAAAAAGAGTGACACATCAATAGGCACCAGGGGTCAATATGATAGGATTCAATCGATCTCTATTATGGAGTAACTTGGAGATGGGGAGAACTATATTTGGATTCAGAAGTTCTGGGTGTCAGTGTTGAATCTACCATTTGATATTGTCATGATTTGGGGCCAGCAGTTAAACTATGAGCCTCTGTTTCCTGATTTGCCACTGATTCAAGGTTATTAATTAGATAAATATCTGATGATGATAATGAATATGAAATCACTTGTAAATTGTAAAGTCCTATACAAATATTTGAAAAAAGAGTAATTTAATAAAGATAGTTCCTGAATTTGTACTTCTTATCATATGGATTGTAAGAAGTGCTAATTAGCTTTTTTGAAGACCTGAAATAGGTCAGATAGTTGACTAAGTACCTTTCATATATTTAGAAATACACACTAGAAGGATATTGAAGTTTAATTACAAAAGTACTGATTTAGACATTCATAGGTAAGCAAAATCATAGAGCATTTCAAAAACAAATATTGATACTTCAACTCTGAGGTCTTCAGCACTGCATTTCTTATTCTTGTCTGCCATCATCTAAGAAAAATTTAAAAAGGAAAATAAATAAAATAGCTATGAACTAAAGCAACTTACCTTTTTGTTCTTCTGGTTTACCTCCTCTTTCTTCAGTTTGCTCATTAGCAAAATTAAGGAATAGTAATAAATGTTTGGGAATTTTTCAAGCTCTAAAAGTTTGTGTTTTAAATAAAAATTGTATAAATACTTTAAATCATATAGCCCCCAATTATAATATGGAAAATATGAACACCAAATCATTTTTCCGAGGTAATATTATATAAAAGTTTTCTTATATGTTTTCTCAAATATATTGAAGAATTTTGGCTTTTGTGTCCATGTAAAAGCTCTATGTATTGCTTTTATTAGCTAGCTATCTAACTACCTATGTTCCTGTTTGGGGGAAATATAGAGAATAAACACTCTGGATTGGAATTTTTGGAATTTAATGTCTTTCTTCCTTTTTTAGACAATTCAGTTCCTTTCTATTAAGGTATTCTAAAGTTCAATTAGATAGGATATTTGCATATCAAGAGAACATACTTGAAAACATTTCACCAAGAATACACCTTAAGTGGTATAATTTTAGATGTTTAAAGTATATAAGGTTATGGTTTGCCTCAAATCCTATCACATAGGCTGCTGACCCTTTAGGAACCAGTGCTGAGCAAGATGGTAATCTTAGATACTGTCTTTTAGTCTGTCTTATTTGGTAAAGAATCCATTGTGGAAGTAAGGCTGTATAGAAAATTATATGACCCAAGTATCAAACACATCTGATATGTAATACAGCATTTCTCACAAATTTTAGTGACCCAATACCAACTCTAGTAGTCTACTATTTTCATGCTTAAGCCTCTCTTGTTTTGTTTTTGTTCTGCTTCAGTTCCATTATAAAATAGCTCACCTCTTCTCCATATCTCATGCCATTGACTTCCTCTGTGATTTACTTCCTAGTGGTTATTGCTTTCTGTCATTTTTTTAAAAATTCTCCACTACAATACTCCCCAAGATCAGACCTGATTGAGTTAATAGGTAAAATTATGGCATAGGGCATCATTTCTGGGGACAATTCTCACATCAAAGTGCCTCATAGATTCCTAGCAATGCCCAGTACATAGAAAACTGCCTTTGACTTGGATGCCAATCCAAAGTCCAATTAGTTGAAGCCAGACTAACAGCAAAGTCTTGTTATCAACAAATTATGGCAAGCTCTGCATGGACACAGCTGATTCACTGCCTGGCAGTATGCAAGTTGCAGCGGCTCTTTTGAAGAGAACAATATGGCATAGGAAAAAGAACACAAATCAAAATTTCCTCCAAGTTATTCCCCCAAGGCAGTGCCATGAATTTTTGTCTCACTTAGGAAGTAACAACTGACTCTGTTTCTCTAATCACTATACCATGACTCTTCCTTCAGTGTAATAACCAATATTGGGTTTGAGTGTAAACCAACAGCCATCGGTACTAGTCTTTTATTTGTTCAGAAACTAGAATGTACCTTTTTATTTGCCATAGTTAACAAATACCTACCTTGTAGTATGCAGTGAGATTACAATATCGCCTATGTATCCCATATTATACATTCAAGTGACAAGGAGCTACAGTCTAAAGTAAAATTTTAAAATATAAAATAAAAGCTCAAAATAATTTCTTTGACCTATATAGATTTCCCCCACCTTGATTTCTTTGGAAAAAAAAAAAATCCTTACGTGATTATGCGAGAAAGCCACCTGAGTTCTTCTGTTGCTAAGGTTGGATATGTGGCCAAAAATTTTTCATGGCTACCAGTAAATGAAGAACGCTTCTTGTGCTAGATAATATAGCATATAAAATTGTATTCATGTTAAGTCTGTGACATCAGGTAGTAATGCATCTGTCTAGAGAATGAAGATAATTAAGACTACAGTTGTCTCAATATGCTGAGTTTTTATTTTAGCATTATGTCTTTGGAACACATAATTCTATATATCATGTCTTCTTTCCCACCACATTTTATATTGTATAAAATTGAATAAGGCATTACTACAATCCACTGTTTGCAATTGTCATTTTAAGACAAATTGATAAAACAGTAATATAGCTAGTGTATATTATGGGTTTTCTATATGCCATGCTCCATGCTGTATGATAAATATATGGTAGGGGTTGCTTTATTTTTGTTTGTTTAATTTTCAATTGAGATAAAATTAAGTGTTAAAGTATAGAATTGAGTACTTCTGAGTCTATTCACAGAGTTGTGCAGCCATCACCACTATCAAACTCCAGAACATTTTTATCATCCTGAAAAACAACCTTATAACCAATAGTAGTCTCATGTCATTGCCCATCTCCCTAAACCCCTTAGCAAAACTTAACTTATTTTCTGTCTCTATGGAATTGCCAATTTTGGACATTTCATATAAACAGAATCATAATTTTTGGCTTTTTGTGTATGGTTTCTCTCACATAACGTAATGTTTTCAAGGTTCATCAGTTTCATAGCATGTATCAGTACTTCATTCCTTTTCTGATTGAATAATATTCCACTTTAAGGATTTGCCACATTTTTTTTTAACATCTTTATTGGAGTATAATTGCTTTAAAATGGTGTGTTAATTTCTGCTTTATAACAAAGTAAATCAGCTATATATATACATATATCCCCATATCTCCTCCCACTTGCACCACCCTCTCACCTTCCCTATCTCACCCCTCTAGGTAGTCACAAAGCACCAAGCTGATCTACCTGTGCTATGCAGCTGCTTCCCACTAGCTATATATTTTACATTTGGTAGTATATATAAGTCCATGCCACTCTTTCACTTTGTCCCAGCTTACCCTTCCTCCTCTCCGTATCCTCAAGTCCATTATATATATCTACATATTTATTCCTGTCCTGCCCCTAGGCTCTTCAGAACCTTTTATTTTTTTAATTTTTATTTTTCTTAGATACCATATATATGTGTTAGCATATGATATTTGTTTTTCTCTTTCAGATTTACTTCACTCTGTATGACAGACTCTAAGTCCATCCACCTCACTACAAATAACTCAACATTGTTTCTCTTTATGGCTGAGTAATATTCCATTGTATATATGTGCCACATCTTCTTTATCCATTCGTCTGTCAATGGACACTTAGGTTGCTTCTATGTCCTGGCTATTATAAACAGATCTGCAATGAACATTGTGGTACATGACTCTTTTTGAATTATGGTTTTCTCAGGGTATATGCCCAGTAGTGAGGTTGTTGGATTATATGGTAGTTCTATTTTTAGGATTTTATGGAACCACCATACTGTTCTCCATAGTGGCAGTATCAATTTACATTCCCACCAACAGTGCAAGAGGGTTCCCTTTTCTCCACACCCTCTACAGCATTTATTGTTTGTAGATGTTTTGATGATGGCCATTCTGACTGGTGTGAGGTGATACCTCATTGTAGTTTTGATTTGCATTTCTCTAATGATTAATCATTTTGAGCATTCTTTTATATGTTTGTTGGCAATCTGTATATCTTCTTTGGAGAAATGTTTATTTAGGTTTTCTGCCCATTTTGGATTGGGTTGTTTGTTTTTTTGATATTGAGCTGCATGAGTTGCTTGTATATTTTGGAGATTAATCCTTTGTCAGTTGCTTCATTTGCAAATATTTTCTCCCATTCAGAGAGTTGTCTTTTCATCTTGTTTATGGTTTCCTTTGCTGTGCAAAAGCTTTTAACTTTCATTACATCCCATTTGTTTATTTTTGTTCTATTTCCATTTGTCTATGAGGTGGGTCAAAAAGGATCTTCTTGTGATTTATGTCATAGAGTGTTCTGCTTCTGTTTTCCTCTAAGAGTTTTACAGTGTCTGGTCTTACATTTAAGTCTTTTATCCATTTTGAGTTCATTTTTGTGTATGATGTTAGGGAGTGTTCTAACTTCATACTCTTACATGTACCGGTCCAGTTTTCCCAGCACCACTTATTGAAGAGGTTATCTTTTCTCCATTGTATATTCTTGCCTCCTTTATCAAAAATAAGGTGACCATATGTGCATGAGTTTATCTCTGGGTTTTCTATCCTGTTCCATTGATCTATATTTCTGTATTGTGCCAGTACCATACTGTCTTGATTAATGTAGTTTGTAGTATAGTCTGAAGTCAGGAAGCCTGACTCCTTCAGCTCCGTTTTCCTTTCTCAAGATGCTTTGGCTATTTGGGGTCTTTTGTGTTTCCATACAAATTTTGAAAGTTTTTGTTCTAGTTCTGTGAAAAGTGCCATTGGCAGTGTGACAGGGCTTGCATTGAATCTGTAGATTGCTTTGAGTAGTTTAGTCATTTTCACAACGTTGATTCTTTCAATCCAAGAACATGGTATATCTCTCCATCTCTTTGTATCATCTTTAATTTTTTCATCAGTGTCTTATAGTTTTCTGCATACAGGTCTTTTGTCTCCTTAGGTAAGTTTGTTCCTAGGTATTTTATTCTTTTTGTTGCAGTGGTAAATGGGAGTGGTTCCTTAATTTCTCTTTCAGATTTTTCATCATTAGTGTATAGGAATGCAAGAGATTTCTGTGCATTAATTTTGTATCCTGCTACTTTACCAAATTCATTGATTAGCTCTAGTAGTTTTCTGGTAGCATCTTTAGGATTCTCTATGTATAGTATCATGTCATCTGCAAACAGTGACAGTTTTACTTCTTCTTTTCCGATTTGGATTCCTTTTATTTCTTTTTCTCCTCTGATTGCTGTGGCTAAAACTTACAAACTATGTTGAATAATAATGGTGAGAGTGGGCAACCTTGTCTTGTTCCTGATATTAGTAGAATTGGATTCAGTTTTTCACCTTTGAGAATGAGTTTGGTTGTGGGTTTGTCATATATGGCCTTTTTTATGTTGAAGTAGCTTCCCTCTATGCCTACTTTCTAGAGGGTTTTTATCATAAATGGGTGTTGAATTCTGTCAAAAACTTTTTCTGCACCTATTGAGATGATCATATGGTTTTTATCCTTCAATTTGTTAATATGGTGTATCACATTGATTGATTTGTGTATATTGAAGAATCCTTGCATTCCTGGGATAAACCCCACTTGATCATGGGGTCCTTTTAATGTGCTGTTGGATTCTGTTTGTTAGTATTTTGTTGAGGATTTTTGCATGTTCCTCAGTGATATTGGCCTGTAGTATTCTTTCTTTGTGACATCTTTGTCTGGTTTTGGTATCAGGGTGATGGTAGCCTCGTAGAATGAGTTTGGGAGTGTTTCTCCTTATGCTAAATTTTGGAAGAGTTTGAGAAAGATAGGTGTTAGTTCTTTGCTAAATGTTTGACAGAATTCGCCTGTGAAGCCATCTTGTCCTGGGCTTTTGATTGTTGGAAGATTTTTAATCACAGTTTCAATTTCAGTGCTTGTGAATGGTCTGTTTATATTTTCTATTTCTTCCTGGTTCAGTCTTGGAAGGCTGTGCTCTTCTAAGAATGTGTCCATTTCTTCCAGGTTGTCCATTTTATTGGCATATAGTTGCTTGTAGTAATCTCACATGATCCTTTGTATTTCTGCAGTGTCAGTTGTACTTCTCCTTTTTCAGTTCCAAATCTATTGATTTGAGTCTTCTCCTTTTTTCCCTGATGAGTCTGGCTAATGGTTTACCAATTTTGTTTATCTTCTCAAAGAACCATCTTTTAGTTTTATTGATCTTTGCTATTGTTTCCTTCATTTTTTATTTTTTTCATTTATTTCTGATCTGATCTTTATGATTTCTTTCCTTCTGCTAACTTTGGGATATTTTTGTTGTTTTTTCTCTAATTCTTTTAGGTGTAAGGTTAGGTTATTTATTTGAGATGTTTCTTGTTTCTTGATGTAGGACTGTATTGCTATAAATTTCCCTCTTAGAACTGCTTTTGCTGCATCCCATAGGTTTTGTGTCATCGTGTTTTCATTGTCATTTGTTTCTAGGTATTTTTTGATTTCCTCTTTGATTTCTTCAGTGATCTCTTGATTATTAAATAGTGTATTGTTTCGCCTCCATGTGTTTGTATTTTTTACAGATTTTTTCCCATAATTGATATATAGTCTCATAGCATTGTGGTCAGAAAAAATACTTGATACAATTTCCATTTTCTTAAATTTACCAAGGCTTGATTTGTGACCCAAGATATGATCTATCTTGGAGAATGTTCCATGAGCCTTTGAGAAGAAAGTGTGTTCTGTTGTTTTTGGATGGAATGTCCTATAAATATCAATTAAGTCCATCTTGTTTAATGTATCATTTAAAGCTTGCATTTCCTTATTTATATGCATTTTGGATGATCTGCCCATTGGTGAAACTGGGGTGTTAAAGTCCCCTACTATGAATGTGTTACTGTTGATTTCCCCTTTTATGGCTGTTTTCATTTGCCTTATGTATTGAAGTGCTCCTATGTTGGGTGCATAAATATTTACAATTGTTATATGTTCTTCTTGGATTGATCCCTTTATCTTTATGTAGTGTCCTTCTTTGTCTCTTTTAGTAGTCTTTATTTTAAAGTTTATTTTTTCTGATATGAGAATTGCTACTCCAGCTTTCTTTTGATTTCCATTTGCATGGAATATTTTTTCCATCCCCTCACTTTCAGTCTTTATGTGTTCCTATGTCTGAAGTGGTTCTCTTGTAGACAGCATATATACAGGTCTTATTTTTTTATCCATTCAGCCAGCTTATGTCTTTTGGTTGGAGCATTTAACCATTTACATTTTAGGTAATTATTGATATGTATGTTCCTATTTCCATTTTCTTAATTGTTTTGGGTTTGTTATTGTAGGTCTTTTCCTTCTCTTGTGTTTGCTGACTAGAGAAGTTCCTTTAGAATTTGCTGTAAAGCTGGTTTAGTGGTGCTGAATTCTCTTAGCTTTTGCTTGTCTGTAAAGGTTTTAATTTCTCCAGCGAATCTGAATGAGATCTTTGCTGGGTAGAGTAATCTTGGTTGTAGGTTTTCCCCTATCATCATTTAAAATATGTCCTGCCACTTCCTTCTAGCTTGCACAGTTTCTGCTAAAATATCAGTTGTTAACCTCATGGGGATTCTTTTGTATGTTATTTGTTGTTTTTTCCCTTGCTGCTTTTAATATTTTTTTCTTTGCATTTAATATGTGATAGTTTGATTAATATGTGTCTTGGCGTGTTTCTCCTTGGATTTATCCTGTATGGGACTCTCTGCGCTTGCTCGACTTGATTAATGATTTCCTTTCCCATATTAGGGAAGTTTTCAACTAAAATCTTTTCAAATATTTTCTCAGTCCCTTTCTTTTTCTCTTCATCTTCTGTGACCCCTATAATTCGAATGTTGTTGCATTTAATGTAGTCCCAGAAGTGTTTGCAGTGGTGGTCAATTCTTTTCATTCTTTTTTCTTTATTCTGCTCTGCAGTAGTTATTTCTACTATTTTATCTTCCAGGTCACTTATCCGTTCTTCTACCTCAGTTTTTCTGCTATTGATTCCTTCTAGAGAATTCTTAATTTCATTTATTGGGTTGTTCCTCATTCTTTGTTTGCTCTTTAGTTCTTCCAGATCCTTGTTAAAGGTTTCTTTTATTTTCTCCATTCTATTTCCAAGATTTTGTAACATCTTTACTATCATTACTCTGAATCCTTTTTCAGGTAGACTGCCTATTTCCTCTTCATTTGTTTGGTCTGTTGGGTTTTTACCTTGCTGCTTCGTCTGCTGTGTGTTTCTCTGTCTTCTCATTTTGCTTAGCTTACTGGGTTTGGTGTCTCCTTTTTGCAGGCTTCAGGTTCGTAGTTCCTGTTGTTTTGGGGGTCTGCCAGAGTGGCTAAGGTTGTTTCAGTGAGTTGTGTAGGCTTCCTTGTGGAGGGGACCAGTGCCTGTGTTCTGGTGGATGAGCCTGGATCTTGTCTTTCTGGTGAGTAGGTCTATTTCCTGTGGTTTGTTTGGAGGTGTCTGTGACCTTATTATGATTTTAGGCAGCCTCTCTGCTAATGGGTGGGGTTGTGTTCCTGTCTTGCTAGTTGTTTGGCATAAGGTGTCCAGCACTGTAGCTTGCTGGTCATTGAGTGGAGTGGGGTCTTATTGTTGAGATGGAGATCTCTGGGAGAGCTTTCACCATTTGATATTACATGGAGCTGGGACATCCCTGGTGGACTCATCCCCTGAACTCAGCTCTCCCTCCTCAGAGGCACAGGCATCACACCCACCTGGAGAACCAAGACACTGTCAGCCACACCGTTCCGAAGTAAAGGGAGAAAAATGGAAGAAAGAAAGAAAAAAGAAAATAAAAGTTATTGAAATAAAAAATAAGAATAATTATTTTAAAAAAAATTTTTTAATTAAGAATAAAAAACAAAGAAAAAAAAGAAAGAAAGAAAGAAGAGAACAACTAAACCAAAAAGCAAACCCACCAATGATAACAGGCACTAAAACATATACTAAAAAGAAAAAGAAAAAAGAAAAAAACTGACAGACAGAAACCTAGGACAAATGGTAAAAGCAATGCTCTACAGACAAAATAACACACAGAAACATACACATACACACTCACAAAAAGAGAAGAAGGAAAAACATATGTATATCATTGCTCCCAACATCCACTGCCTCAATTTTGGTATGATTCGTTGTCTATTCAGATATTCCACAGATGCAGGGTACATCAAGTTGATTGTGGAGATTTAACCCACTGCTCCTGAGGCTGCTGGGAGAGATTTCCCTTTCTCTTCTTTGTTTGCAGAACTCCTGGTGTTCAGCTTTGGATTTGGCCCTGAGTCTCTGTGTAGGTCGCCTGAGGGCATCTGTTCTTCACTCAGACAGGACGGGGTTAAAGTAGCAGCTGAGTAGGGGCCCTGGTTCACTCAGGCCAGGGGGAGGGAGGGGTATGGATGCAGGGCGAGCCTGTGGTGGCAGAGGCCTGTGTGACATTGCACCAGCCTGACATTCCATGTGTTCTCCTGGGGAAGTTGTCCCTGGATCACGGGACCCTGGCAGTGGCAGGCTGCACAGGCTCCTGGGAGGGGAGGTGTGGATAGTGACCTGTGCTTGCACACAGGCTTCTTGGTGGCTGCAGCGGCAGCCTTAGCATCTTGTGCCAGTCTCTGGTGTTTGTGCTGATAGCTGTGGCTCACGCCCATCTCTGGAGCTCATTTAAGCAGTGCTCTGAATCCCCTCTCCTCACGCCACAACCCAAAACAATGGTCTCTTGCCTCTTAGGCAGGTCCAGACTTTGTCCAAGACTCCCTCTCAACCAGCTGTGGTGCATTAACCCCCTTCAGGCTGTGTTCACGCAGACAACCCCAGTCCTCTCCCTGGGATCTGACCTCCGAAACCGGAGGTTCAGCTCCCAGCTCCCACTTGCCCAGGCGGGTGAGCAGACAAACCTCTCGGGCTAGTGAGTGCTGGTTGGCACTGATCCTTTGTGTGGGAATTTCTCCACTTTGCCCTCTGCACCCCTGTTGCTGTGCTCTCCTCCATGGCTCCAAAGCTCCCCCCCAGCCACCCCCTGTCTGTGCCAGTGAAGGGGCTTCCTAGTGTGTGGAAACTTTTCCTCTTTCACAGCTCCTTCCCACTGGTGCAGGTCCCATCCTTATTCTTTTTTCTCTGTTTTTTCTTTTTTCTTTTGCCCTACCCAGGTACGTGGGGGAGTTTCTTACTTTTTGGGAAGTCTGAGGTCTTCTGCCAGTGTTCAGTAGGTGTTCTGTAGGAGTTGTTCCAATGTGGATGTAGTTCTGATGTATTTGTGGGAAGGAAGTTGATCACGTCTTACTCTTCTGCCATCTTGAAGGTCTCCCTGCCACATTTTATTTATACATCATCAATAGAAGGACATTTTGGTTGTTTCCACTTTGGGTTATTATGAATAAAACTGCTCTGAACATTCACATATGTATTTTTTGTGTGAATATATATCTTCAATTCTCTTGGATATATACATATGAGTAAAATTGTTGAATTATATGGTAGCTCCATCTTTAAATTTTGGAAGAATTGCCAACCTTTTTCCAGAATGGCTGCTCCATTTTCCATCTCCTCAGCAATTATGAGGGTGCCAATTTTTCCACATCCTCGATAACACTTGTTACTATTCGTTCTTCTTTTGTTATAATGATTCTAGTGTTCATGAAGTGGTTCATGGTTTTATAGACATTTCTCTAATGAATAATTTTGATAATCTTCTCATGTGCTTATTGGCCATTTGTATCTTTGGATAAATTTTTATTCAAATATTTTAGCTAGTCTTTGTTTAGATTATTTTTTCTTTTATTGTTGATTTGTAATTTTTCATTTTATATTCTATATATGTGTCCTGTGTCAGACATAACATTTGCAAATACTTTATCACATTCTATGGGTTCTAATTTAACTTTCTTGATAGTGTCCTTTGATAGCTACTGATGGACAAGTGTTTTCAACTTATGTCAAGTCAAACTATTACTCAAGTATGAAGGGAGAAAAAAAGGGCATCTTCATACATTTTGGTTCTGTTGATTTCAGCAAGGATTTGAACCTCAAAATCTATTCTCACAAACTTGAGATTGAAAAAAGAAAGGAGTGTCTTAAGATAAATTAATATCCTAATGTTAGGATTCGAAGATCTCCTTCACTGTCAGGAAAGGTAGAGAATAAATTGTTGTACACTCACAGAGTTCTTGACCTCATGGGAAAAAATAAGTCATTAGATGGTCTCTTTGCAAAGAGCAAACACAGGACTGTTTCCCACATGCAACGATTTGGGCAGTCCGTATATGGTACTGGATTTTGCTCCTTCTTGTTGCTAAGAAGTTCAATTCCACTTCTGGTTTGTTATACTTGACTAAAGGAAAATTACTAAAGCAATCTGAGAATACTTTAGCCAGAACTGACGATGGGGTGAGGAGTGGCGGGGGGAATCTGTTTATATGCATCCAGAAATGCTCACCTGCCAGGGAAACAAAAAAAAAAAAAAAAAAAAAATGAGGTTCATAAACCAACCAGGGGAAATATGATGTTAAAATTAAAATATTAAGGAACATTTTCAAAACAATGTCAAGCATTTAACTTAATAAAATTCTTGAATGTATGTATGAAGAAAGAGAACCCAAAGTGACATTTATTATCAGTCTTTTCCCTGGCTTTTAGGAATTATACTTATAACAGCAAGTAACGAATGGACTGAAGAAAATATCAGCCTAATAAAACCTTCCACTTATTTGTGATATAACCCATTAGACTAGAAAATCTCATTTGAAACTGTCAGCTTTCATTGTCTTAGAAGGAACACTTGCTTCAACTTAGCTTCTGTTTCTTTAATTATATCAGTATAGGTTTGTCTTCTTCATGTCTCTTTTACCTAAAAAAATATCTTTGTCACAAGACCAGGAAGGCTTAGGTTTCTTTAAAAGTTATACAATTTTCACAACTTGACAAAATTCAAAACTGCCCATTCAGTTTTATGTATCAGATTTTAAAAAAAAGACATTGTGAGTGGAAAACATATAATAGAGTAAGTTGGGGATACAAATAAAATATTTAACTCTTGATAATATATACTCACATACACAAATATATACACAGATGCACAATTTTAAATACTTTTGCATGTCTGATTGAAAAAATAGGGAAATTCTGAACAAGATATGGGACATAACAAGAAGTTTTTAGAGCAGATAGCTACCATTTTCATTTGAAAGTTTAATATTTGAGTAAACAGAAAGTCATATGGACAACTTTCTTATTACTTAGGCAGATATGATATAGACATAGACATGTGTATACAGTTTTAAAGAATATTTTAGAACTTTTATTCCTTTACTTTCGTTTTATCAGTTCCTCTTGGAAATATCATATACACACATTAGTAATGCCAGCAAAAAAGAAAGAAAGGAAGGGAGGAAAGATGAAGGAAGAGGAAAGAAACAACAAATTCTAAGACCCTTCTCAACAGAATATGACCCTATATATTGTGACTTATAAACTCTAAATATCAGTGAAATATCCTCATTATACATTTAGTCTTCTATGGTCCTATCACTTGTTGAATTCTAAGGTTAGATATCCCCTGGTGTCTTTCCAATAAAATATGTTTCTGTTTGAATAAACACTTACTGAAGACTTTTTAGTGCTAAGAATCCCATTGGTGCTGGGGGAAAAGAGATGAGTAAGAAAGAAGACCTACCTTCAGTATTATACATATAAGTTATATATAATAGTTGCAGATGTTCTCTTTCAAATAAAAATTATCTATCCAATCACAGTGATTCTGTGCTTTGTTTGTTAGGTAATAATCTTTTACTTTATTACTCATTTCTGAAAGTAAAATTATATATCACAAAATGTGTCACTGATCTTCAACATGGCTCCTCTGCTATTTGTGGATATCCTGTCTCTTAGATAGTCAAGAATCATAGATTATCCTTGTAATGTGGTATTGTATTTGGCAATGGTATCAAAATTTGCTGACTGAGTAGCAAGAATTCCCTTTACTACACTGTACTTTGATAAATGTTAAAGGCTAAGAGAAGATCTTCTAGAACACTAACCCTTGACACAAGGATCTGAATACTAAGTTTCCTCTTTATGAGAAAGCTTGAAAAATATACCTGTTTGATTTGAGTCACAGTATTAATTTTCTCTTCCTGAACAACTGGTCAGTTTTTATCCCAAGAATATTGTAGATAATGTAACTAGGTTTTCCTCTGTGAATTAAATGTTATAAAGTCTAGAATTAAATTTGCAGTCTAATATAACAAACATGTATGCATTTTTTGGAGCAATCTCACATTTGCCTCTATTTTGTCTTTCTTTGCTTGTTTTGCTATCTTTTTTAGCACCTAGTTTTAGTAAAATATCTCCCTCTATTTCATATAATTTTGGAGTCACCTTAATTTTTCAATAGTAAGATGAGGTATTAAGTTAAATATAAGGCTAGCAGAATTAGTCTAGTTAAATATAAAAAGAGTTTTGTGAGAATGTTCGTTTGTTACATTATTCCATCATTCAAGGAGCATTAAAATTGTACTACTACATACTACAATACTCATGTTAGAATATCAAGATGAATGAGATATTGTACTGAAGGATCCTACACCTCAGTAGAGAGACCAAAAAAGTTAAAAAACAATTAAAAAGAATTGTTATAAGTACAGTAAGTAAGAGTGTTATGATCAAACTCTTTTAAGTCAGAACGGTTCGTTAGGAAAGGATTCTAAAGAGAGAGGATGCCAAAACTGAACCATAATTAATAGTCAGTCAAACTGAAGAAGAAAAAATACATTTCAGGCAACAAGGTAAAATATGTAAAAACACAAATGTGAAAAGGAAGCATAGAATATTTGAGTAGCAAACCACAAGATTATTTGAAAACAAACTAGTTTCAATGATGTTGGATTATCTCATGGATATATTTTAAAACATAACAAATATCCTTTAAGTTTAAGCTGAAGTATAAGAGATGCAGGAGAATACATTATATGACCTCTACAATCCCACACTGTAATGATGTTTTAATTGGAATTTTAAATGTAATAATGAAATATTTATTTTGAGGTAATTTCTCATTCATGATTGGCCTGGTATATTTGAATTTAGCTCAGATTTCAAATAATAAAGGTAAAAATTCACCTGATATCTTTTTCATATTGAATAGAAAATGAATAAGATCAGGTTTTTAGAGAGGGCAATTTGGTCACTCAGGTGAATCACACAGAAAGAGCTAATAACTGAGAAGGAAAAAATATTAAATCAACTACAGAAAATGTACCACTTCAGTTCCTATTATTTTGGTTATGACTGCTAATTTATTGCTTGCTTTTGCTTTTGTAGGTTTGTCTGGAGGGGTTATTTTACTTTATGTTTTATCTTTCTTTATAGATGTCTTCAACCTGAATGATCACACTAGTCTTCCATGTTCCAATTTAAAACTCATGTTAAAATCACATTTAATAGAAAAATGTCTTCAGTTTTAATAATTTCCATCTCAATGTGCTGGTGGTAATGGGACACTAAAGCAATCAAAACAAAAAAACTATATAGACTAATAGATATTTAAACCTACAGAGTAGTTAAGAGACTCCAGAATCTTAATTTTACAAATGAGAAAACCGAGGACCAGGAATATTAAATAGCTTGCTGAAGTTTATTCAGCTTACTAGTAGCAAAGGTTGCTTTGGAATTCTCCACAGATTTGGGGTTTGTTTTGTTTTGTTTTGCTTTGCTTTTTGCATTGATTTTCTACCTCATTCTGATTATTTGTGTATTACTATTTCTAGAATAAATCAACTTTATTTTTCACAGTAAGTATGATGAGTCTCAGGGTGAACCAGGTTTTGTGGGGCTTAAAGATGAGACTTTCCTTAAGGAAGAAAAATGTAATTGCCACCTGAACACATTGTTAAAACCCCTTCCTGGACCACAGAAGGAGGGGTCCTGAGCCTTAAGCTTCAACAGCCTCACAGGAATTCCTTTCTCAGTGAGAATTATCAACATTTACTCTAAGGTCATATTTTGCTTTAGTAAACAAATGATGTAAATTGATATTTTTTTTTATGGGAATTACTAATGGGATTATATTACATATAAATTCATTTCACATTCAAGAGTGTATACAGATTATAATTTTATAAAAATTGTTTTCTTTTTTCATGTAACATAGAAAAGACTATACATTCCAGCCATAAATTTACTAAGGCTTAAAATATTTTAAATGAACACATAAATATCCAACTGAAATTCTGTGGATATGCATGATTATGATGTTTGTTAGATGATTTAATAAAATATTCCTAAATCACTAGAACCATTGTTCATATAAATCCAGAGATTGTGAATTACTTGCTGCTACTCTAAGACCAAATATTTATTAAAAAATGTTATATGGTCAATGTTCTGACACTAAGAAAATGCTCTTCTTTGTTATTTTATTAAGGGAACATTTTGAATATTTGGCCCGTAATCATTTAGGTATACAGAAAAATATATTTCATTTAAATTACCTTTTTTTTTATGGCAACTGACCAACAGTGTAGACTCACTCTGCCTCTTTTGATGTCATTTGCATAACACACCAAACATTTTAAGACACCAAATACTAAGGCTTCAGTGCATTAGCAATGCCAAGTACAGGGAGCTACTTGTGCCCTTAGTATTGACTTATCTATTAGTTTCATGAGATTATTTCATCATTCAGCACTACCAGGAAAACATTTAAATACAAATCCTTTGTGTATTTTTTTTTTTCTTTGCTTAAGACAGAGATTAGATTGTCAGATTTAATACAGAAAAAAGTGCGTTCCAAAAACATTTTACCTTTTCACAGGACATGAAACCTCTGCTCAAAGAAACAATCAAGATGAAAAATGATGTCCCAGCAACTTTTTCTTCCTTGATTGTTTCAGCTAAAAGGTAGTTTTTAATGTAGAAATTCAAATAGTATTTGGAAGTGACTTTAATGCTAAGATGGCTTTTATAATGAAAGATAATTCACTGGTCCTCAGTTAAGTGTTTCCTGAGAGGTAGCAGGTACTGAAAAGTTAATATGTGAGAAAACATTATAGCATTAATATGTTACAATCGAATGGAATGAGATAAGCTAGTATGTATATTTTTAATCAATTAGAGACACATTGTACTTTAAACTTTGGGATAAAAGAAGGGGCAATGCAAAAAATAACTCATACTACATTTTATGCTTGGAAGAAGGGAGAAAATAAGGCAAAAATTATTTCCATTATTTTACCAGATTGAGCTATTTAGCATCGTGTGACTTGTGGGATCTTAGTTCCCCCACCAGGGACTGAACCCGGGCCCTCAGCTGTGAGTGCAGGGAGTTCTAACCACTGGACCGCCAGGAATTCCCCCTATTTAACATTCTTAAAGAATGACAAAAATACAGAATAATTAACAGTTTAATGTACTACTCAAAAACCTAAATATCTTGAATTTTAAGAAGGTGGATCACAATATATATAATCTCCGTAAGTATATCTTAACGGATTAAGATATCTCCGTAAGTATACTTGTGCAACTGTTTATTTGTACTCTCATGTCAAAATTTGATTGAAGGTCTCTTAATTAGACATTTTGAGGCATCTTGCAACCATATATATCTAAAAGTTTTATATATTTTTACCGAAAAATAGTATATTATGATTAATCCTTATCCTTAGCCTGAAGGGCCTAATTATTAGGACTCCAAGTATCTAAAAAGAATAATGCTGCATTGTTACTATTCTTTTGAGTGCTCAACAAGCTTTTCCTTTATTTGATAGAGACTCCTTTATGAAAGTTAACATTTTTATTATTTTTGCAATAAAACTATTTGCCTCACTTGTATTTTTGAAAAATCATTAGCTATTAATATTGAGTCTATTACATCATTTACAGATAAATTAAGTTCAACTTGATGTTTTATTATATTAGATTGAAACTTTCAGACTAAATTTTATTCATTCAACAAATGTACTCCCAAAGACTTCCTTGGGTGCCAGAGAGAAAATTGTGAACAAACACTATCCTGCTTTCATATTGCTTTGGGTTTAGCTAGGTAACAGAAAACCATTTATCTAGTAGTTGTTGGCCTTTGATTCTAGGACAATTTCTCTTGGGTTTGCTTAAATAAGGGAAATACTATATTTACAAATAAAATGTGTGCATTATTATTATAGGTACACCACACTATTGAGGTTTTTAAAACTTTTCTATAAAAAAGATACTTACTTTTATGCTATCAAATTTAAAAAGAAGTAACAAATTTACTATAAAAACCATGTCACATAATATGTAAGTTTGCCCATAGCACAAAATGATGACTGTCTCTAGGGGAAAACAAATTAATTTATATATAAATGGTTTCTATAAGTATCCTAACTTTAGAATATAAATATTGGAGTTTCTTTAGTAGCTATCTGTAGACTTCAGTAGTTGTAGGTAGCTGTGGAATGTAATTTTTGTCACCACAGACTTTCTGTGTCAATAGAAAAACAAAGTGTTAAATCAAATTCTTACAAATCAGGCAGAAACAAACAAACACACACCACTTAACAAAAACACACCACTTAATTTATAAGCTAAACAAAGTACAGCTCTTTGTAGTGGAATACAGCTAAAACTGTTTTAAACTAAGGGATCAAATCCCCATATTTGGCCATACTTGAAAAAGCCTTTGACCTTGAACAGGCTACTGAACAATGTATTATAATTACAATTTATAACCTTCTATAATCATATAACGTGTTGACATGAGGGCAGAAGTGTTTGCAAAGTATTTCTTCTTAGTCCACATATCTTAAAGGACACTCATTTTACTAAGTGATAGACAATTTCTATTATCAATTATGTGAAAAAATAGTGTAGGATTAAAATAGATGATGTGCTTGTAGTAGTCCACACCTGAATCTGAACTTCTGATTAGAGTTGTTTAAATGCTAACTAATCACTCATCTTTGCTGCCCCTTCTCCAACCCTTATTTTAGATAAGAATAATTCAAATATTAACTAGTGGGTCTCTCAATAAAGATTGAAGCACAACCATATGAAAAATACGTTTATTCAATAAGTTGACATATTCTACAATAGGAACAATATAATTAGAACTTTTAGATTTTTATGAATAAAACAACTTTACATTGTTGCTAATACATTATCTCATGTTAAATGTATAGAGTCTCACACTCTTTGTTAATAAAAAGACAAATGCTTTGATCTATAATTTTGGTTTTATTCTTTAAGGTGTTTATCTTTATTTAAACAATAGTAGCCATTATTTTTTTTCCTAAAATACAGCCTATCATTTTGTTTTATCTATATGATAAAATATTTATGTTTCATTAAGACTGTTAATTATACACAGTACAATCAAAATAAATACTGAGATCAATTTTTCCTATTTTGTTTGTGACAAATATAAATAGTTGCATATTCCATAAATCAGTATGAATAAAAACATACTGACTATTCAACATCTTAAAGCACTAACTTGGTGTTGAATCGAAACAATTGCTAAACATTAGAAATAAGTGTAAAATATTAATATTTTAGGTAGAATTTATAACTAAGAATAATAAAGGGAGAACTATCAGAAAAATGGAGTAAAAAATGATTGGACTGATGTGAATCCAGACCATGTCTATGTTTCTTCTTAGACAAAGTTCTGACCTTGACCCTGTTTTTTGATCCCCAGTACATGAAATCACCTTAAACTAAAAGCTACTTTTTATTTGTAAAATAAGTGCTAAAAACTCTCCCAAGAATTTTAAGTACATTTTCTCATTTAACTCCCACAACAGCTCCTTGAGATGAGTACTATTATTATCACTATTTTTACAGATTAGAAAACAAGACCTCAAAGAGATGAAGCAATTGACTTACTTTTACAAAGATACTCAAAACTTTTTGCATCTAATTCCATGCTGTAACAGTGACTTTTTATTAATATTCTGCTCAGGTTATGGCTTGGAAAACACCTTCATGTCAATCAGCTACATTGGGCCCTCCATATCCACAGGTTCTGCATCAGCAGATTCAACCAACCAAGGATTGAAAAATATGTGAAAAGAATTCCAGAAAATTCCAAAAAGCAAAACTTGAATTTGTGTGAGCAGGCAACTATTTACATAGCATTTACATCATATTTACAACTATTTACATAGCATTTACATTGTATTAGGTATCAGAAGCAATCTAGAGATGATTTAAAGTATATGGGATGATGTGCGTAGGTTATATGCAAATACTATGCCATTTTATATAAGGAACTTGAGCATCCTCTGGTTTTGGTATGAGCAGGGGCAGTGTTGCAACCAATCCCTTGCAAATACAGAGGAGAACTGTTTTCCCAGGCAATGGGTAAATTCCTAAGACTTTTTAATGGAAAGATATGTGTCATGCCAGAATGAATAAAAGAGGGACCAACAAGATAAGACATTTTAGGAACTTGTGAGCAGTCATTTTCAACTTCTACAGTTGCTTATTTTATTTATATTTATTTTCATTTGTTTCCATTTAATTAAATACAGATGCATAGGTATAGCAGGACAGGGATTAGCAAATCAACATGCTTTTCTCTTCTGCCTCTTAAATTGGCATTTTCTAGTATCAGCTAAAAACTCTACAGGTCCATCACAAGAAAATGATGGATTCCTGGGAAACTTGTCTTAATGCAATTATTTTATATACTTTACACATTCATTTATAAATTTTGCAATGTTGAAAAGGATATAAATCAGAAAAATAGCTTAGCGAAATTTGCTGTTTTGAAGTGATATCTCCACATTTTGATTTACATGTTTCCCTATTGTGATCATTTCGTCAAAGAGTAAAAGAAACATGTTACAACATTATTGTTGTTAAATAGAATTCACTCAAAATTATTTTATAATATACAATCCCTCAATCTCAGCATTTAGGAAACCCTAAGATCTAAAGTTATGTACTCAAATCCCTTCACTGGTAGTCCCTCTTGGCAAAGAAAGTATATCTCGTTCTCATTTTAGATTTTATACCTGTTTTTGACTACAAGCAGCTAGCGTGAATCTGTGCTAACAAAGGTCAGTTGCTGCTAGTATATAAGTAAGCATGAAATGACAGACAAGGGCCTTTAGACGAAAAGTCTATAGTGGGATCTCTATCCTTGGCCCTTACATCTAGAAATTTGTAGAAAGTATATTAACCTGTCTGCATCTCCGTAAAAGATTTGAGATGTAAAGGTAAAGATAAGTGGTTCATTAAAGGTAAATTGAGGCAGTTAATTCTCATTGCTTAAGACAATTTTGAAGACCATGGATAAAAAATGTTGCCAGTATTATGATACCGAAGTGTAAGGAGTGCCTTTTTGTTTGTTTGCTTTCCCTTATCTTTGAAAGTTGCTAAAGGCATACAAAATTAGATAATAGCTTACACAGAGAGAGCAGGCTGGAATGACCAAACATGCAACACAGAGCAAGAGTCTGCAAAACGTAGAAGAGGACATAGAGGAGATTAATCTGCAGACAGTATGGATTAGCAGAGGAGTCTTGATGCAGAGAGGAACAGGTTGGTAAAGCCAGAATGCATAAACAGCAGCTGATAGCATTGTTCTGAACACCAGATTTTACAGTGGTGAGATAAGCCAATCACAGCTTCCCAAAGAACACTCTGAAGATTATGTAATTGTTTTACATTTGTTTATGCCATACACACTTGTAATACATAAACAACAAACTTAGGTTAGGATCCACTAGTAAGAAATAAAATAATTAGTTCTCATGTGTTGTTCTGTTGTACAAGAGAGATGTTAATTACCTTAGTCTCTCCCCTTCAATTAATTCCCCCTAATAACAAAGTTAACTTTCTGAAACACAAATTTGATTGTCTATTTACCTGACTTGAAAAAACAAACTCTTTAACATGACATTCACAGTTCATCAATATTTATCTTTTACCTAATGCTATCTTAAACTCTGCTACTTCCCTCCACTACTACACCTTGAGATTTATCACACTAAATGTCTTAACAAGCTGGAAACACACAAAGCTGTTTTACAGCCTACTTTGCACAAGATGTTGCCTCCACCCAGACTGACCCTTCCTCTGTTTCCTGACTAGAGAATTCTTATTCATCTCATAATTTTTGGGTCTAATGTCATTTTCTATGTAAATTCTTCTCTTACCACCCTTTGCAAAGCTAGTTGTTCTCTCCTCTGCATTCCTGGTACATAGTGGTTTTATTATATCACCTAAAGCCGTGGTTCACACTTATTTAATTATCATACATAGTCCGTTAGCTTCTAGTATGAAACTGTGTCGTATTCATTTTTATTTAACTGCCTACAACTGCCTAAAATATTGCTAGCTCATAATAGAACTTGGTTAAGTGAATGGAAGACAGTATTATCGATTGCAGAAAATCATTAATAGACCCATTAAAAAAAAAAAAAGCTCCCTGTGAAGATAAAGCATACACTAGTTCAATTTCTATATACACCTGAAGTTCAAGTATATATATTTTTCTTTCAGTCAGTAGAACCTAGAAGAAACTCAGGAAATCGAAGTTCAAACAAGAACTAATTAATAATTAACAAAATATAAACAGAGTCTTAACTAATGAAGTTTTTAATAATTACTAGGTTTTTATTCATATCACTTCAAGGCCAAAGTGTTACAAAAACATATACTGTGCTCAAATGTGGGGAAAATTAATCTCTAAGAGAGAGCAAGTAGAAAAAAATATTAGCCCTGAAGTCTGTTTCATGGCTGTAAATCACTTGATATGTTAGTCTTTTTTTTTTTTTTTTTAACATGGTACAAGTAGTTGTTTTTCATTTTTATTTTTTTAACATCTTTATTGGAGTATAATTGCTTTACAATGTTGTGTTAGTTTTGACTTTATACTTGATAAAGTATCTCCTTTAAACATTTAGGCACTTGTTTTAGTCAAGATAGCAGCACAATTTTCTTTTCATCTATTGTTCTGGTAGAAAGTTTTCTTAGAAAATGAAAAATAATTCTTTAGTTTTAAAAAAACTTTGTAAAAATGACCCGGGAAAAATCCTATGATTCAAGTGTAAGTCAAAATATGTTGACTTGGAAAAATTTATATTCCTACTACTTCTTTGATTTTACAATGTGGAAATTACTCCTTTCCTCTGATAATTAAAAAGTCAGTTTGCTCTATCTGAAATATGAGGAAAAATAAACATTTCTCAGTTATAAGGATAGAATATTTTCCTTTACTCTTCACAGCTTAAATAGTTAATATTAATTCAACCCTATGCTATATCTTAAAAATTAAATATAATCAAGAATCAGTATAATTTTCTCAAAGAGGAAATTTTCTTAAAGCTTTATCTTTTAATTTTCTTTCACACTACTGCACAACCATTTCTACACCACTAGGGATTCCAAAACGTCATATACTGCATTTCAAACCACTGAAGATTAATTTGTTAGTCTAGGCTTTAGTTTACCTAATTAATCAATTATTTCCTTCTTTGTTTATTCCTCCATGGTTTATCCTCTCATGCCTCTAGTGAACAGCCATTTATTGAGTGTCCATTAGATCCATATCACTGTTGTAGGTGCTTTGTAAGATCCAATAATTAATCAGAAAAAAAACTTACTTTCACAGAGAGTGCAGTTTCTTAGATACAAATCCTAAATTACTTTAATACTATCTAGAAAGAAATACAAGACTTATTAAAAAATTGTCAAATCATGGTTTCATTCTTTGCAACTTGGTAAGTAAGAGAAAATTTTATCTCTGGAGACTTGGATGGAGATTTGAATGATGGGTAAAATTTTTGATGTGCTACCTTAGGGGAAGACCTTTTACAGTATAAAGTACAATATAAGAAATGTAATGAAAGATAGGATACATGTCACATGGATGAAACACTAATTATTGCAGCTTACTGATTTGAATAATTTATGAATATGTTAGTGGTAGATTCAGTTTGTAAAATTTGGCCAGGCCCATAGGGAATCCTAGAGGTAAATCACCAGTTCAGGGAGCCCCATGTGCTGCAAGAATGGGTCAGCATCAGTACCCTCCCCATGTTCAATCACTGTCTGAGAGTGGTCAGTAAGAAGTGTGAACTTGGCGCAAGTTCCATGGTGGATACAGACAGGCAATAGTCATTTATGAGTGGCATATTTTTATAGTTGATACAACAACTAATAAAAGTAAGTATTCACTCTTTTTCATACTTAGCCTGTATTTTGTTTCTGTTTTGCTCAAGTAATTCCCTTCACTTATGTTGTCTTGCATTGGTGTTTGTCAATATTCTAGTCAACCTTTACATCCTAGTTCACTTGCCTCATCTTCTGTGATATCTTCTCTGATCACCCAATTACAACCCATAATCTCTGCAGTACTTTTCTGTTTTACCTTAATTGTAATTTTTGCTTTAAAAGTCAGTAATAAGTAGCTACAGGAAAGCTGGCATTTAGAAAAGTAACACTTCAAAATCTATTACAATTGCAATGTTTTTACATGTATACAGTAGTCCCCCCTTATCCACAGGGGATATTCTCCAAGACCCCCACTGGAGCCTGAAACTCTGAGTAGTACCAAACCCTATACATACTATGTTTTTTCCTATACATAAATACCTATGATAAAGTTCAATTTCTAAATTAGGCACAATAAGAGATTAACAGCAATAACAAACAGTAAAATAGAACAATCATAACAACATATTGTAATAAGTTATGAGAATATGGTCTGTCTCTTTCTCTCAAAATATCTAATTGTACTCACCCTTCTTCTTCTTGTGATGATGTGAGACGATGAAATGCCTCTGTGATGAGATGAAGCGAGGTGAATGATGTATGCGTTGTGACATAGTGTTAGGCTACTACTGACCTTCTGACCATACATCAGAAGGTGGATCATCTGCTTTGGGTGATCCTGGATCATCGAGTCATGAGGACGTTGATGGCTGGATGTCAGAAGCAGGCCGTGTTGATCACTGGGGACCCCAGGAAGGACAGAGTGGGACAGCATAAGATTTTATCATGCTACTCAAAATGACACACAATTTAAAACTTAGGAATGGTTTATTTCTGGAATTGTCCATTTAATATTTTTAGACCATGGTTGACTACAGGTAACTAAAAACACAGAAAGTGAAACTATAGATAAGGGTGGACTACTGTACAACATTTTTTAAAACAATGACTAAGCATTGCATGAAATCATTCTTGGGCTTTTCATAAGACAAAACATATATTCATTTAGCAAAATATTTAGAGAGGACAATTTTTGTGGAAGATTTTGTACCAGTAATTTAAATTGCCTAAATGAATCAAACAAAATGGAGACCTCAGAAATAGAGGCAATGTGTCACATTAGAGTATATTTAAATCTTTAACTGATTCTTTCATAAGACTTTTTCCATATTCCCTGAAATGACACTAGAGGCTGAAATTTGATTAGAAGACCGAGAGTCTTATTGTATTGTTAATAATCCTCATCATATTGAATACTTATGCAATGTTAAAGGTGCGCCAGATGTTTTTCTAAGTGCTTTGAGTATATTATTTCATTCATTCCTTGAAGCAGCCCTATGTGTTAGGTACCATAACTAGCTCAATTGTACAGTTCAGTAAACTGAAGCACAAGAGACTAAGTAACGTTTCCAAAGTCACGTAGCTCGCATGTATTTTTTAATAGACAGAATGTGTTGATAGAATGATTGAAGGAAGGGTATAAGGAAAGAGATTTATAAATACATCCTCTGTATTTGAAAGTATTTCCTGACTCTTTCCTTTTTTCTTATATCAACTTCTGCCACATCAGTATAAGACACCATCATCTCTCACACACTCTATTGGCATGGACTCATCCATTCTCATTTCTCCATACCACATCCAGTATGACGTCTAAAAAAAAATAGAATTGCATCACATCTCTGCTTTAAACATTTTGTTAGCTTCACATTGCTTTTAGGATTAAAAATATATATATTCTTGCTGGCACACAGAGCCCCATACTGTGTGATACTTTAGCTCTTCAGCCTTATTGTACTCCATACTGCCTGTCCCTTAATTTCCAGTTTTCTTGTCGCATTGGCTTTCTTGCATCTCCTCAGACAAACTCTGCTTCTTCCTGATGCAAGGTCTTTACACTGCCAAGAATTCCTCACCCCCAATGAATCCTAATCTTCTCCTAGATCTATCTTAGCTCAGTCATCACTTGTTCACTTTAGACAAGAGCCATTCCTTTCATCATGTAGACAAGTACTTAGGTAGTGCCCGTTTGATGTACAACTCCCCCTTCCCCACCCACTGTACACTCTGTGAGGATATGTCTTACAGAAGGTATACCATAGTTATTGGAAAGCTGGGTAGATGATGAATGAATCCATAGAATGGAAGTTGTGTAATAATAAAAGTGATGTTAGCTGACTGCTAAAAGTCTACAGCAACTTCAGTTTCATACACTTACATATAACACACACATACACAGGACATGAATGAAAGATCTTGGAGACTTGCAAGGTTGGCATATTATTGGTGGGGGGCATTCTGTCATTGTTCTAGTACAATTGCCATGTTCTACTGTGGCAGTCATTCTCAACCTTGACTGCACATAAAAATCACTGAACGGAAATTTTTAAACATATCTGTGTTTAGCCCTCAGCTCAGAACAATTAAATGAGTCTCTCTAATTCAGACACTGGTATTTTTTCAAAATTTCCTGAATAATTTTAATGGGCAGCCAAGACTGACAATCACTATCTCAGTCAAGGAAAGAGTGAAATACACCAGTAGAAATTATGCTTTTTCTCTTTGTTTGCAGATCAAGAAAAAAAAAAAAAATATTTTAAGCTTAAGTGATTTTGTAGGATTGCATGAAAAATATCCCTAGTAAATTATTCCATTTTGTTCTACCTGTGGTCAACATGTTAAAAACATATTTGTATTAATCCATTTATATTTTACATCATAATTATATATATAGAGAGAGATTTATATAGAAGGTATTGTATATATTGTATATTATATACATTTATAATATTGGGGAAATTTTCACAAGGTCTTTCTCCTCTCTCTCTCTCTCTCTAGAGAGAGAAAGATGTATTTAATATACATCTCTCTCTATATATATATGATTTTGTAGGATTGCAAAAATCTACGTATATATGTGTATATATATATATATATAGAGAGAGAGAGAGAGAGAGAGATGTATTTAATATCTTTGGGAAATTTTTATGGAGTAATGTGTATAAAACATATATAATTTTACTTATCTATTTCCCCATTACCATTATGCAAGTTATTTTTGTTTAGTTTTTTGCACAGAACAACTGTAAAATATTCATTTTTATGAACTATTACTTGGTGATTCATTGCTTCTGAAGTAAAACTATTTGATAGCAGTGGAAATGCCATCCTAATCATTAGTTATAAATATATACTAGGTGCTACTATTTCTTTGATGATGACTTTAAAAAAATGGTTTAGAAAAGAAAATCAAAAATAAGTTATGTCCAGAAGGTCATATGCATATTGTGAAGCCATTGATGATTTCGATATATTTTGTGACTTCCATAGTGTAATAATTAGCAATATTATAGTAATTTATTCAACATAATGATTAAGTCAAAAAAATTTAAATGCATTAGTATTCATTTAAAAGTAAATATTCTCTACCTAGGCAAAAGGAAATCTCATATTTCACAGGCTTGTGCTTTTTAAATTATGTAATTAATGGTAAATATGTAAACAGTAAAGCAATACTAAAAATTAGTTCCATGATTTCATTATTTTGCATAATTACAACATGCATTCTCTATAAATCAGAAAGACTGAGAGTTTAGATTTAGCAATATTTTGAATGGATAATATTAATGAGGATAGAGAAAAAGGATAATTTTCTCAGGAGAACAAATTAAGATTCTGATTATATTAATACAGAAATAGTAAAACAAATATTTTGGGGTAAATTATGTAAGCAATAAATTTTGCTTTTAAGTAAAAATATTTGGGGGAATGACCTGTACAAATGACCATTCCCATGATTACTCTCTATATTCAAAGGCCTTAATGTCCATTGTATTTATTTGTGCTCTAAAACCCACATGGATAATGTTCAACTTTAACTGTGCTATCTTACTTGAAAATTAGGAATGGTTTTCTACTTTCATTGAACTATCTTGAAGAAAAATTACATAAAAATTCTAATATTTTACTGCAGAATTTTCAAAAGGAGTAATATGTGCAAGAGCTAGAGTTTAACATATATAAATTATTATATGTATGGAAAAAGAACATTTTGGTAACAGTAAACATCAAAAAGATATTTTAAATTTTTTTTAAGAAGTAATCATGCAATTATTTAGCTTGAGACACAAAAAATAGCATTAAATATTTCCATTGCTTCTATTAGATTATTATTTTCTTAATGCAGGTTTAATATTGTTACTGAAAAATATTTTTGCATTGTTAATCTTGTTTTACTGCATTTGCAAAGATATTTTTTAGTAAACATAAAGAAGAAATTGAAAGTATCATTTTGCAATTATTCTGGCCTAATTATTCACTCTGCTTAATAAGATCCTTCTGCAAGGGAAAAATCACACAATTCTGGGTATACAGTACTTGCTCAACTGTTAAGTTATAAGTAGAGACGTTTGGGATATGAATTTAAGTTTTGAGGCTGATGATACATCTTACAACTACTCCGTCATCCTGCTTGCAGTTCTTAACGTCTCAGCTTTAATGACTTATACTAAGGGAGACCATAGTGCCCATCTTATTTATATTACAACTAAAATTATTAAGAACTTGTTATTTGCTGAGCACCGCAAATAATTGAGGTAGGTACTCCTGGGGAACGAGGGTACTGAGATACAAGAAACTTAAGGTATTTTTTTTTTTCCAGTGTCACATAGCTGGTAGAAATAGACTGAGATTTGAGCCCAGGCAATTACACTCCAATGGCAGAGCTGCCAACACTCTTCTGCCTTTTTTCCTGCCCCTGGCCCTGATATTCTCACCCAAAATACCTTGATTACTTAAAGAATATTAATATATAAAATCATTCAATTATGTCTGTGTTCCTATTTTCTATATTCCACATGAGAATGTAAGCTCTATTTTATCTCCAGCAGCAGATATGGAAACGTTCTAATATTTTTTTAGAGAAAGTTAATAGATTAATTGCTTATCTAAATCTTTCTTGACTTATTGTAAGAAATATTTACTAGTTCTTGTACCTCAATTACTGTATTTTGTTTTCTCTCATAATCATAATGTTAAATTATAAAATATTTCAAATTTTTGTAAAAGCTAGATCATAAAACTTTCACTAAGTATTGTTAAATTTCCCTCCAAAGTGGTATTCCTAAATGACAATTTCATGATAAAAATATAAGTTCCCAATATTCTTAACAGTGCTTGATATTGAAACACTTTTACATTAAAAAAAATTAAAGTATGGTTGCCAAAAACTTACTCTCAAACATGTTTTATTTTTATATCCTGATTATTCTGATTACCACTTATATCAAACATATATGCTTACAGGACTTTTATATATCCTTTTCTATAAGTTTCCTTTTTATATCTTCCTAAGACTTGAATATGAGGATAATAATAGCAATTACAATAGCTTACAAAAGTTGAATGGCAATAATGTATCAGATTCTGTTCTAAGTGCTTTATATACATTAATGCATATAATCCCTACCACAACACAATAAAATCATTATTATAACTATTCTCACTTTAGAGATGAGAAAATTGCAATATAGAGAGATTAAGAAATTTACCTATGTAAGTGGTAGAGCTTGAGGAAAATCTTAAACACACATGTATAAACCAAGGCCAAAATATTAATGACAGATTAATACATTTGATTATATTATTTTATTAAATTTGTGCACTAAAAATAAAGTTAGAAGTCTTAAACATACAAATTTAACTTCTGGCCTTGAAGGAGTATCTAGTGTCTGTGTAAGCTTTCTAGCCATGTACAACTGTGAAAGATGAATAAAATACATAAATCAAATTCTTGAAGACATCACAGATAAACTAAGGCAGCCAGGACCTGAGAAGCAAGATATCAAAATTAGAGACAATACTAATTTCTATCAGAAATGAAATGGACCTATAAAAGTTGCTTATTCATACAATGTAATAGTATATGCAATGGAAAATAATAAATGATTGCCTCACCTAACAACCTGAATCAATGTCATAGACATAACTTGAAAGGAGGAAGACACAATGTCTAAGTTTGAGCTGCTATAACAGAATGCCATAGACTGAGCAAAAACAACAGAAATTTATTTCTCACAGTCTGGAGGTTGGGAAATCCAAGATCAAGGTGCTGGCAGATTTTGTATCTGGTGAGAGCCTGCTCCTGGTTCACAGACAGCCATCTTCTAACTGTGTCCTCACATGGCAGAAGGAGTGAGGGAGCTCTCAGGGGTCTCTCTCAGAAGGGCACTAATTCCATTGATGAGGGCCTCTCCCTCATGACCTCATCACCCTTACCAAAGGGCCCACCTCTTAATACCTCACATTGGGGGTTAGGATTTCAACATGTGAATTTTGAGGGGACATGAACTTTCAGTCTTTGACACACAAAAAAGAATATATTAAATGTGTTAATTTGTAAATTTAAAAGAGGGGGGAAAAACTTACTATAGGAAGAAAGAAATCAGAAAAATTATTACCTTTTAAGGGAGGTTAGTGACTGGAAGTTGGTGTTCTGGTATGGAAACAATGTAGATGATGGATATGTGGTGTTGTTCGTGTGAAAAAATATCTTATAAATTTTGTATTTTGTATATGTTATACTTTATGAGTAAAAGATTTTTATGAAATCAAATAACCTCAAAAAATTTTAAAATAAGTCACAAATCAAATATATTTTAGAGTACATAACAGAATAAGTAGTTACCAGAATGGATTAAAACTTGTACAGTACTGGTCCAGAACCCACTTTCAAAGTCAACAGTAACTTTTGTCTCTCCAGATCCAATAGAAATTTGTAGTTGGCCAGAAATATGCAAGTAAGTAATTGACCCACCCACCTGGAATCACTCTTCACGCTTAGTTTCCAGATATCAGAAGTTTCTGGAAATCCCTCCAACCTATCTGGCCATTTCCTCTCTGTCTCCTTTGTTCTTTCTTCTTGTATTGATTTGGAATTGATATCGGAAACACTCTAAGTAAGGTCTTTTGTGAGTAATGTACTTATTCCATTTTAGTTAAATATTCATTGACTAATATATATAAGCTCAGTGAGGGTAGGGACTTTGTCTTGTTCACCTATGTGTTCTTGGCACTGTGTCTTTGGTGCTAAGAAAAATTCCTGACACATAATAGACATTCAATAAATAGCAGTTGAATGAATGAATTAAAAAGCATCATTTTACTTTCACATCAGTGTTGAGACATAATTCTCCATGGATCTTTCATATTTCTCACAGCTTTTGACCAAAGCACTGACTGCCCCTCCCCCAAATTATTATAAGAAATACTAGCAAGATAAAGATAGTTCCTATCTCCAAAGAGAAAGGCAGGCATACTCAAAAGCATGAAGATAATGTCTCCTTCTGGAGTAATGGGCATGTAAGTTTATTGCCAATTATAAATTAATTTACTTTCAACTTACAACTTTCAACTTCAACTTTACTTACAACCTACTGCATGTACAGGTTCCACCTGATGCTTGTCAAAGCAAAAATTGTGTTAGACAAACTTAAACAGACAAGGAAGACTTTATTCAAGGTTATTGCAAGAAGGAAGAGAGGCCAGGATTGAGGCTAAATTCACCTCCACTAAAACAAAGGTGGGAGAGCTTTTGAGACCTGGAGTGAGTGGAGGAATCATAGGCAATCTATGTTTGTTAATTGACCTTATCTAAAGGTAAAGTAAACTTTCTACCTTCCAGACAAGAGGTAGACTTACAACTTGAAGCAAGGTGTCAGATGAAGTTAAGTTAAGCCCACAGAAACTGGGAGATAGGGATGCTATCTTTCTTGAAGATTATATTCCCAGGTCCTTGAGAAAAAAGATTCTGTGGCTGTAACACTGGCAAGAGGTTTCTTAGACTTACATCTCAAAGGGACAGAGAAATTATAATTTTCAATTACAAATTGTTCAAAGTAAATTCTCTAAGGAAAGTGAGGTCAGGACTCTAGAGGCAGGAGAATCCTGTCTAAAGTATGGTCAAGCTGAAGGAAATGTTAAAGCCCTCTTGGAATCACCCTGTGGGAATTGGGGCTTGGAGAACCAGTCAAAAAAATTGGTGATTCTCTGACTATTGTTGTTGCTGTGAGTAATAACTACCTTTCCTCTTTGACTCAGGAGTCTTGTGTCTTCTCTCAATATACATACATTTGTGGCAGTTTACCTTGTCAGCCATCAAATAGGATAAAATCACAGATGCTTCAGAGTTCTTAATAATCTGACATTAGATTTTGAACTTTGGGGAAAATTCACTAGAATTTTCCTACACTGAATGAGACTGAATGAGATCACTTCAGTCATTATTAACATAATATGTAAATATTTAGCAGTTGTTTAAGATATAAGAAAACCCATCTAATGAAGAACTGAATTGACTGGAAAAACAGTATATAAAAGTTGTATATATTGTCCCACTGATGACTCATAATTAATTTAATTGCTAGTGTTTAATGATTTCAGTTTATAAAATAAGAGGCATCATATTTTTCTAAGCTTTAGATAAGTTTATTATGAAGTGATGGGGAGTCAAACACAGAGAACCCTAACCTCAAATTCAAACTGATAATGTTACGTTGCTTAATGCAGCATTGCTTAAAGCAATAAAGTACTTTAAACAACAGTGTAGAAACAATCTTCAAAAGGAGAGGAACAAGATGCATCACCTCTGATTTTTAGATTTTGCTTCTTCACATGGTCATAAATAAGCAAATGTATTATCTTTCATAAAGCACTTAGGTCATAATATTTAGTTGGATTCCATTTTTTTCACTTGAATGAAAAAATTCAATTAATAGTGAAGAGTTTCTACCTCATTGCAATTGTTTCTCTTTTTTTTTTTTTGAATTTTATTTTATTTATTCTTTTTAAACAGCAGGTTCTTATTAGTTATCTATTTTATACATATTAGTATATATATGTCAATCCCAATCTCCCATTTCATCCCAACACCAACACAATGTCCCCCTTCCTCCAAATGTATCCATACATTTGTTCTCTACATCTGCGTTTCTATTTCTGCCTTGCAAACCAGTTCATCTGTACCATTTTTCTAGATTTCACATATATGCTTTAAAATACAATATTTATTTTTCTCTTTCTGACTTACTTAACTCTGTATGACAGTCTCTAGGGCCACCCACGTCTCTACAAATGACCCAATTTCATTCCTTTTTATGGCTGAGTAATATTCTATTCTATATATGTACCACATCTTCTTTACCCATTTGTATGTCGATGGGCATTTAGGATGTTTCATGCCTTGGCTATTGTAAATAGTGCTGAAATGAACATTGGGGTGCACGTGTCTTTTTGAATTATGGTTTTCTCTGGATATATGTCCAGTAGTGGGATTGCTGGGTCATATGATCATTCTATTTTTAGTATTTTAAGGAACCTGCACATTATTCTCCACAGTGGCTGTATCAATATACATTCCCACCAACAGTGCAAGAGGGTCCCCTTTTCCCCACACCCTCTACAGCATTTGTTGTTTGTAGATTTTCTGATGATGCCCATTCTAAACGGTGTGAGATAATACCTCATTGTAGTTTTGATTTGCATTTCTCTAATAATTAGTGATGTTGAGCAGATTTTCATGTGCCTCTTGGCCATCTGTATATCTTCCTTGGAACAATGTCTATTTAGGCCTTCTGCCCATTTTTTGATTGGGTTGTTTGTTTTTTAATATTGAGCTGCATGAGCTGTTTATATATTTTGGAGATTAACCCTTTGTCCATTGATTTGTTTGCAAATATTTTCTCCCCTTCTGAGGGTTGTATTTTCATTTTGTTTATAGTTTCTTTTGCTGTGCAAAAGCTTTTAAATTTTATTTCCATTACTCTAGGAGGTGGGTCAAAAAAGATCTTGCTGTGATTTTTGTCAAAGAGTGTTCTTCCTGTGTTTTCCTCTAAGAGATTTATAGTGTCCACTCTTACATTTAGGTCTTTAATCCATTTTGAGTTTACTTTTGTGTATGGTGTTAGGGAGTGTTCTAATTTCTTTCTTTTACATGCAGCTGTCCAGTTTCCCCAGCAGCACTTATTGAAGAGTCTGTCTTTTCTCCATTGGATATCCTTGCCTCCTTTGTCATAGACTAGTTGACCATAGGTGCGTGGGTTTATCTCTGGGCTTTTTATCCTGTTCCATTGATCTATATTTCTGTTTTTGTGCTAGTACCATATTGTCTTGATTACTGTAGCTTTGTAGTATAGTCTGAAGTCAGGGAGTCTGATTCCTCCAGCTCCTAATTTTTTCCCTCAAGATTGTCCTGGCTATTTGGGGTCTTTTGTGTCTCCATACAAATTTTAAGATATTTTGTTCTAGTTCTGTAAAAAATGCCATTGGTAATTTGATAGGAATTGCATTGAATCTGTAGATTACTTTGGATAGTATAGTCATTTTCACAATATTGATTCTTCCAATCCAAGAACATGGTATATCTCTCCATCTGTTTGTGTCATCTTTGATTTCTTTCATCAGTGTCTTATAGTTTTCTGAGTACAGGTCTTTTACCTCCTTAGGTAGGTTTATTCCTAGGTATTTTATTCTTTGTGTTGCAAGAATGAATGGGACTGTTTCCTTAATTTGTTTCTGATCTTTAGTTGTTAGTGTATAGGAATGTGAGAGATGTCTGTGCATTAATTTTGTATCCTGCTACTTTACCAAATTCATTGATTAGCTCTAGTAGTTTTCTGGTGGCATCTTTAGGATTCTCTATGTATAGTATCATGTCATCTGCAAACAGTGACAGTTTTACTTCCTTTCCAATTTGTATTCCTTTTATTTTTTTGTCTTCTCTAATTGCCGTGGCTAGGACTTCCAAAACTATGTTGAATAAGAGTGGCGAGAGTGGGTATCCTTGTCCTTTTCCTCATCTTAGAGGAAATGCTTTTTGTTTTTCACCATTGAGAATGATGTTTGCTGTGGGTTTGTTTTATATGACCTTTATTCTGTTGAAGTAGTTTCCTTCTTTGTCCATCTCTGGAGAGTTTTTATCATAAATGGGTGTTCAATTTTGTCAAAAGCTTTTTCTGCACCTATTGAGATGATCATATGGTTTTTATTCTTCAATTTGTTAATATGGTGTACCACATTGATTGATTTGTGTATACTGAAGAATCCTTGCATCCCTGGGATAAATCCCATTTGATCATGGTGTATGATCCTTTTAATGTGCTGCTGGATTCTGTCTGCTATTATTTGTTGAGGATTTTTGCATCTATATTCATCAGAGATATTGGTCTGTAATTTTCTTTTTGTAGTATCTTTGTCTGGTTTTTGTATCAGGGTGATGGTGGCCTCGTAGAATGAGTTTGGGAGTGTTCTTTCCTCTGCAATATTTTGGAAGAGTTTGAGAAACATGGTTGTTAGCTTTCCTCTAAATATTTGATAGAATTCACTTGTGAAGCCATCTGGTGCTGAACTTTGTTTGTTGGAAGATTTTTAATCACAGTTTCAATTTCATTACTTGTGATTGGTATGTTCATATTTTCTATTTCTTCCTGGTTCAGTCTTGGAAAGTTATACCTTTCTAATAATTTGTCCATTTCTTCCAGGTTGCCCATTTTATTGGCATAGAGTTGCTTGTAGTAGTCTCTTAGGATGCTTTGTATTTCTGTGGTGTCCGTTGTAACTTCTCCTTTTTCATTTCTAATTTTATTGATTTGAGTCCTCTCCCTCTTTTTCTTGATGAGTCCTGCTAAAGTTTTATCAATTTTTTTATCTTCTCAAAGAACCAGCTTTTAGTTTTATTGATCTTTGTTATTTTTTGTTAATTTCTATTTCGTTTATTTCTGCTCTGATCTTTATGATTTCTTTCCTTGTACTAACTTTGGGTTTTGTTTGTTCTTTCTCTAGTTCCTTTAGGTGTAATGTTAGATTGTTTATTTGAGATTATTCTTGTTTCTTGAGGTAGTATTATATTGTTGTAAACATCCCTCTTAAACTGCTTTTGCTGCATCCCATAGGTTTTGGGTAGTCATATTCTCATTGTCATTTATTTCTAGGTATTTTTTTTTATTTTGTCTTTGATTTCTACAGTGATTTCTTGGTTATTTAGTAACATATTGTTTAGCCTCCATGTGTTTGTGGTTTTTTCCTTTTTTCCCCCTGTAATTTATTTCTAATCTCATAACATTGTGGTTGCAAAAGATGCTTGATATGATTTCAATTTTCTTAAATTTACCGAGGCTTGATTTATGACCCAAGATGTGATCTATCCTGGACAAGGTTCCGTGTGCACTTGAGAAGAAAGTGTAATCTGCTGTTTTCAGTTGGAATGTTCTATAAATATCAATTAAATATATTTGGTCTATTGTGTCATTTAAAGCTTGTGTTTCCTTGTTAATTTTCTGACAGGATGATCTGTCCATTGGTGAAAGGAAGGTTTTAAAGTCCCGCACTATTATTGTGTTACTGTCAATTTCCTCTTTAATAGCTGTTAGCATTTGCCTTATACATTGAGGTGCTCCTATGTTGGATGCATATATATTTATAATTGTTATACCTTCTTCTTCAATTGCTCCATTGATCATTATGTAGTGTCCTTCCTTGTCTCTGGTAACATTCTTTATTTTAAAGTCTATTTTATCTGATATGAGTATTGCTATTCCAGCTTTCTTTTGATTTCCAATTGCATGGAATATCTTTTTCCATCCCCTCACTTTCAGTCTGTATGTGTCCCTAGGTCTGAAGTCAGTCTCTTTTAGACAGCATATATATGGGTCTTGTTTTTGTATCCATTCAACAAGCCTGTTTCTTTTGGTTAGAGCATTTAATTCATTCACTTCATTCACATTTAAGGTAATTATTGATATGCATGTTCCCATTACCATTTTCTTAATTGTTTTGGGTTTGTTTTTGTAGGTCCTATTCTTCTCTTGTGTTTCTCACTTGGAGAAGTTCCTTCATCATTTTTTGTAGAGCTGGTCAGGTGGTGCTGAATTCTCTTAGTTTTTGCTTGTCTTAAAGCTTTTGATTTCTCCATTGAATCTGAATGAGATCCTTGCCACGTAGAGTAATCTTGGTTGTAGGTTCTTCCCTTTCATCACTTTAAATATTTCATGCCACTCCCTTCTGGCTTGTAGAGTTTCTTCTAAGAATTCAGCTGTTAACTTTATGAGAGTTCCCTTGTATGTTATTTGTCATTTTTCCCTTGCTGCTTTTAAGAATTTTTCTTTGTCTTTAATTTTTGTCAATTTGATTACTATGTGTCTTGGCGTGTTTCTCCTTGGGTTTATCCAGCCTGGACTTTCGTGGCTATTTCCTTTCCTATGTTAGGGAAGTTTTCAACTATAATCTCTTCAAATATTTCCTTTGACCCTTTCTCTTTATCTTCTCCTCTGGGACCCCTATAATGCAAATGTTGGTGCATTTAATGTTGTCCCAGAGGTCTCTTAGGCTGTCTTCATTGGTTTTCATTCTTTTTTCTTTATTCTCTTCCACAGCAGTGAATTCCACCATTCTGTCTTCCAGATCACTTATCCGTTCTTCTGCCTCAGTTATTCTGCTATTGATTCCTTCTAGTGTATTTTTCATTTCAGTTATTGTATTGTTTGTCTCTGTTTGTTTGTTCTTTAATTCTTCTAGGTCTTTGTTAAACATTTCTTGCATCTTCTCGATCTTTGCCTCCATTCTTTTTCTGAGGTCCTGGGTCATCTTCACTATCATTATTCTGAATTATTTTTCTGAAACATTGCCTATCTCCACTTCATTTATTTGTTTTTCTGGGGTTTTATCTTGTTCCTTCATCTGATACATAGTCCTCTGCCTTTTCATTTTGTCTTTCTGTGAATGTGGTTTTTGTTCCACAGGCTGCAGGTTTGTAGTTCTTCTTGCTTCTGCTGTCTGCCCTCTGGTGGAAGAGGCTATCTAAGAGGCTTGTGCAAGCTTCCTGATAGGAAGGACTGGTGGTGGGTAGAGTTGGGTGTTGCTCTGGTGGGCAGAGTTCAGTAAAACTTTAATACACTTGTCTGCCAATGGGTGGGGCTGAGTTTCCTCCATGTTGGTTGTTTGGCCTGGGGCAGCCCAGCACTGGTGCCTACAGGCTTTTTGGCGGAGTTAATGGTGGACTCCAGTAGAGCTCACACCAAGGAATACTTCCCAGAACTTCTGCTGCCAGTGTCCTTGTCCCCACGGTGAGCCACAGCCACCCCCTGACTCTGCAGGAGACCCTCTAACACTAGGAGGTAGGTCTGTTTCAGTCTCCTATGGGGTCACTGCCCCTTCCTCCTGGGTCCTGATGTGCACAATACTTTGTGTGTGCCCTCCAAGAGTGGAGTCTCTGTTTCCCCTAGCACTGTCGAAGCCCTGCAGTCAAATCCTGCTAGCTTTCAAAATCTGATTCTCTGTGAATTACTCCTCCTGTTGTCAGATTCCCAAGTTGGGAAGCCTGACGTGTGCCTCAGAACCTTCACTCCAGTGGGTGGACTTCTGTGGTATAATTGTTCTCCAGTTTGTGAGTCACCAACCCAGGAATTATGGGATTTGATTTTATTGTGATTGCACCCCTCCTTCCATTTCATTGTGGCTTTTCCTTTGTCTTTGGATGTAGGGTATCTTTTTTGGTGAGTTCCAGTGACTTCCTGTCAATGATTGTTCAGCAGTTAGCTGTGATTCCAGTGCTCTCACAAGAGGGAGTTGCAATTGTTTCTTAACTGCTAGAACCTATTCTGAATGGCATCATAATTTTTACTACTAATTTGATTTTAGAAACTCACTGTGGAATAAATCCATTCGGTTTTCATTTCTCCCATGTTTCAGGTGTGACGGTACTAGAAGGACCTATCTATGCCGTTGGAGGCCATGATGGCTGGAGCTATCTGAACACAGTGGAGAGGTGGGATCCTCAGAGTCAGCAGTGGACATTTGTAGCTAGTATGTCAATTGCCCGAAGCACAGTTGGTGTGGCAGCATTGAATGGCAAGTGAGTAGACTTTCCTTTTTTATTTGAAAAAAAAGTTTTTGAGTGAATATTGTTTTAAAAATAGCATTTAGTAAACTGCTTTGATAAAATATTTAAATATTTTGTTTTTGATTTTTTTTTTTTAAGTTTAGTCTTCATGGATCATTGACATATCAAGACTACATATTTTTCTGATTGTCCCTTCTTATAAAATAAAAACCAAAACTTCTTTACAATAACTGTTTTTTTTTAAAGTATCACATATATTTCATGAGAATTATGTGAACTAACGATCTGCATATTTATATCCTTTCTGGTAAAATAGTCTGAGGAGCCTTCAAAAGACTATTAAAAATTTGGTACTTAGTATATTTTTTTGCATGATTGTATGTCTCTTCACTTTTCTCCTTTCCATTCCTATCACCCTAAATGGGGAATTTTCAAACACAACACTGTTGATATTTTGAGTCAGATAATTGTTTGTTTGGTGCAGGGCTCTGTCCTGTGCATTGTACAGTGTTTAGCAGCAGACTGGCTTTTATCTACTAGATACCAACTGCAACACCCTGCCCAATGTGGTAACCAAAAAAGTCCCTCTGAGGTGGCAAAATACACTCCCTCTCACTGCCATGAGAAACTCTGCCCTAAAAAAGCTAATAACACCTCTGGTTTGAAAAACAGCAAAAGCTTCCAATCTGTTTACTTGTCTTTCCACTAAAGTCCATTTGCTAAAGCTGCCACAGCTGCTTAACAAATGCAAGTAATATTTCAGTCCTCTTCAAGAACTTCTCTTTACAATTAGAACACAATGCCTATCTTTACCTAAAGGGACCTACTGGATCTTGTTTCTGCCTATTCTACATTTTTTTCTCTGTACATCAGCCAAATTGCCCTTTTATCTTTGCTTCAAATATAGCAGCTCTAACCAAACTTAGTCCCTTTGAATGTGCTCTTTTCTTTGAGATGCTGTTCCTACCCATCATCACGTGTCTGGGTTTTTCTCATTTTTCAGATTTCATCTCAAAATTTGTCCACAAAGAAAGTTATTTACTATTCATCCTATTAAAATAAACCACCCTGCACACTATCCCAAACTGCTTACTGTTCTTAAAATTACATACATTACTGTTTTCTCTTTTTACTAGATATACATGTTTAATGAATGTTGGACTTCAATTTTCATTTAGGTTTATTTGATGCCTAAAATTGTATTCTTAGTGTCATGTATACTTCCTGAGAATCCATTTAGGATTTTGCCTGGAAATAAATATTTACATATTAATTAGAGAAAATGTTAGATCTATACATTTGAAATCTTTTCGTCTGAAAATGTGATCTTAATTTTATCTCTTAAAATTAGTCTCTATGTATTTTAGTGGTTTTAATTTAGGTATAGGTTTAGTATTTTCTTTCTGAGTTTTATTCACACTTATTTGTATTTTTGAACATTTTAGATATTATATTTTAGTTTATATATTTGTATGTGTTAATAATTATACATTTATAGTACACTGGAGAAGAAAGTTTAAGTATCTATGTTTATAATAACCATCTTACTAAATGCATGTTATCAGTTAGTTTTTTGATTTATAATAATAGATTTTCTAGGAAGATAAACATGGTAAACTAATAATGAAACTTTGTCACTTCCTTCTTAATATTTATGTTTATTTCCTTTTTATTGTATTGCTTTTATTTTTAGAATAGTGATATAAATAGTAGTGATATTGGGTGACCTCGTTTATGTCTTTTAATTGGAAAGACTTTAATGCTTTATAGTCTGTGTGATATTAGTTGCTATTTGAGATACTTATACCATGTGGTGTCAAGGGCAAGATCTTGTCATTGCCTGTAGTTTCACTAATGGAGATTTTATTTTAAAAAATCAACCTTGGTATAATGTTTTATTAAATTCTTTCTAAAAATTTATAAACTTATATTTTCCTTATTTGATCTATTAATATGGTGATTTACAAAAATATTATAATTGTAAATCATTATTACATACTTAAAATAAAACCAACTTATCCATGTTGCATTATTCATTTAGTATTTTGTTGCATTCTATAGTCTATGATTTTTCTTCTATGTTTGGTCTATATATCTTTTGAAAAACCATTTCATAATATTTTCCATTATGATATGAAGCTTTTCTTAGCGTAATAACATCATAACATGAATTGAGAAGCTTTCTACAATTTATCTGCTATAAGCATCTCCAAACATGGGAAGTATATATTCTTGAACATGACAAATGATAGAAAAAATTATATGTATATTATCATATATATTCCCTTTAAAAGTTATATTTTACTGAGATTCTAAAATTTAGCAGAAGGCAGTTGTACCTTACTTCTAATCCTATGACTATTAATAATAATCCATCTTGTATTGTTATATCTTCTTTTGTACTGTTATTAACCTCCTAATTTGTTATTTTTAGGTGTTAGCATTATTACTAATTTTGTCTTATCTTAGGTTTTGTCAGTATAATTATTTGGTTTTGTTTTTGTCTTTAATCAAATGTGTGCATAGAGTGAAGTTATACTTGTTTCCTATCTTGTTTTCTTATTCATTAATTTGCACTTGGCTCAGTTTTATTTAATATGTCTTGAAATTCAGAATTTAACGATAGTATTAATAATTGTATTTGCAGTTTATTCTTCTTTAATATATCAAAATTATCATTTTAATTGTTTCCATTTCTTGCCTATTAAGAATAGTTTGGCTGTGAACATCCTCACTTATATATGTCCTTTGTGAGCATGCATACAAATTTTAGCAGAGTGTAGACCTGGAACTGCGATTGCTAGGCTATACGATATTCTTGTGTTCAGCCTTAAGGGATAATTCCCAGAAGATTTTGAAAGTGTTTTCCTAATTTATGTACATATTCACACTGTACTAGAGTTCTAGATACTGATTTGGTAACGCCAGTTTTTATCTTTTATGGTTTTTATCTATTCTGGTAGATAATGCTATCACATTCAGTTAATGACTGAGATTGTGCACCTTTTATATACTTATTAACAATTTTATATCTTCTGGCTGAAGTATATATTAAAGTCTTTTTCTTGTTTCCATTTGGGTTTCTGTCTTTTTCATTTTGCCTTGTAGAGTTCTTCATATGTTCTAGAAATTATTTCTAGGTAAATATATCTCACTTTATTAGTAGTAGTATATTACTATTACTACTACTATTATTTTCCAGGAAGGATATGTTGATTATATAATTTATTAAACTTTATGTCTAAAAGGAATTTTCCTATGTCTTCACACATTTGTTGTAAATTGGCTTGAGTAATTTAATGTCACAGCCTTGTATCGTTATAGTTAAGTAGATATTATATACTTACTTATCTTCTGTCATTTTTTTTTAAGGGAGATGTGTGGTAAGTCCAGTAGTTTCTCATCTTTAACATGTTTTTATATCTCATTCTTATAGATGTTTTGACTATATTTCTACCAGTTAGGGTATAGTCAAGAGACAGAAACCACTCCAGCCATTTATCAGTGATTCTATATAATCTAATATAAAGATTTGTTAAGTAGATATAAAAATTAGCTAGTTAACCAAAAAGTCAACAAGAGAACACTATATCATAAATGTATCCACTAAAGGAAACAGCTACCACCCCTAGTGTTGGAAAACAAAAGAAGAAATTGTAGTTATTAAGATTTAGAAAATCAGAGGAGAGTCCCTATGCAGCTGAAATCCAGACATTTGTGATTGGACCTCTGCTTAGCCAGAGCTGGCATCTCTGACATGAAAGAGGGGCCCCTTGGCCTGGGACCCGAAGCTCTGAGGAGGTGGTGCCAGTCTGCTGGTGTTGATGGCTCTGAGTGGTCTCAATAAGGCCAATTTTGCAAGTTCTGCAAAACGGCAATTGGATGCAACTGGATGCAGGAAAAAAAGATGGGATGACACAGGAACAGGAAATGAGCAGAAAGGAGCAAGACCCTTCCTCCTCTAGTCTTTCAGTCTCCCTCCAGCATCCATTAACGTCACATCCTAAAAGAAGGAACCAGGTGGCAAAGCAGAAACGTGGTTTGCAGAGTTCCAGCCCTTGTATCAAAAAGCAGAGTACAGGAGAGAGAATGTGGGGCTGCGAGATAAGAGCTTAACTACTGGCATGTTCTTCTCCAATTTCAAAATGTTTACCAGGGTATAACCTGATGGCTGCTTTTCATTCTTTTAACTTAATATTTTGAGATTCATTTGAACAATCTCAATCATGTTTTTATTTTACTAAGGAAAGTTTTTATCTACTGAGGATTGGTTTTCGTTTGATTCCTTTTCCATTATTCTAGTTCTTTGGTTTGGGATATATATTTTAGTATGTATTTATGCTAATGATTGTGTGTGTCTTTGAGCACTGATTTCTTTTCCATAAACAGTTTTTCTCCTCAGTAATTTTATTTCTTTTCCACTTAACTTGGGAATTTTTTTCTGTATTTTATGGTTAATCATTGCCATTTTGCTTATGAATTTTACTGTTTCCAGTGCATACCTAATCTGTATTTTAATTTTCCATATATGATATACTTATTTGACAGCTCTCTTTCCTATCTGCCTCATATTCATCTTATTTCAATTGAGGATACTCCCTTATTGTTTTACCTTAAAAATCTCTTGTATCACTAAATGTATATTTTCTTAAATTGCTTTTGAGAGTACATTTAGTGACTTTTTCTCACCACTTACGCTGATGCTAATTTATAGATTCATCTCTTATATCCTTTAGGAAATGGGTATCTTATTGACATAGCAAATTTGCTCAACAAAGATGAGAAGTATCTTTTCCCTTTCCTTATATTATTCATTTGTTACATTATTCTGTAATGAGAAGACATACATACACACACAACACACACAACACACCCAAGACATGCACACTTTATTTTAAAGTTTTAATGTATTACTTATCTTATTCTAGATTTTTTATAATTACTTTGCATTATAGTTTTGTGACCCTTCCTTAATATTTTACTGTGAAATATCTTTATATATATGTGTTTTGTTACAAATCTCCAAACTTAATCAGAAATAAATGGGATAAAAATTTAATAAATATAATATTTAATGGATAGTCTTGTAGCAAATTTTCACATGTTATTATAACTGAATTTTTTAATCCAGTTTCTTCCCTTTTAAATTAGCTTTATATGGAATTCATCATTTGTATAATTTTGTGGTCCTTGTATCTTTTTGGTCAGCTAGGATATCCTAAGAAATCCTGTTTTACTCTAACAACATTCTTCATACCAAATATCAGAGTGTGAGAGTATTTAAAGTTTTTGTTCTTAAAATTGTTTACATTTTAATTAAGTACATTTTCCCAAATTTTAACCACATTTTATGAAAATGTTTGGAATGATTTCATTTTTACTTCAAATAATCTTTATCTTTTAAATCAGAATAGTATAGACCTCATTTGGGTTATTTTTTAATTCCCCTGAGTGTGATTTAATGGCCTCAAAATTCTGTGGTTTAATGACTTTCTTTTAATGTCTGGTTGCTTTTCCTGTTTTACTCAGAGAAAAACATAATCACTAGAAAGTGACCTTTCACTTCAGATCCACATCAGAAAATTGTTTCAACATCACCCTCTGATAGTTGTTTATTTTTCTCTCACCTCTACTGACATGACTTTTTTTCCCTCTTGTTTAATTTTCACATCTCACTAATGTGTCATTCTAACCTGACCGTTGCTTCTCTGAATATTATTTTCAATAATTTTCCCAATTAAGGCTAATAAAAACCAGTGAACAGCCCTCTTGAGTTTAGATCATTCATGATACCTTTTGTTGTGGAAAAACAAGGCATTGGTTCGTGGTTTAAAATTAATGAGTGTATTCTGATGGATTCAAGAGCAAAATTATATCAATTTTATGAAACATTTTGGTCAGTCATCCAATGACACAGATTAAGCTAAGTCGTAGATATATCATCTTAGGCCAGCACAGCCACAGACTTACTTGATGCATAAAGGAAATACAACAAAACAGTAAATAGACATTCTGGTGTGGCGAGTGACCATATAAAACCTCAGACTCTCCAAATAATATCACACTAGTAATTATTTTTGTTTCTTATTTGCTCTGTGCCTTAGCTTTGTTCTTTCAAACTTTACTTTGTAACTAAAAGGTCTTTCTGGTTTGTTTCCCTTTATTTCCTGAGTAAGCTCAAAAAGCAGATACTTATACTGCCTGAGCACATCCATAAATAGTCCTGAATTTTAATAAATGTATGCTCTGGTCCTTGGAGAATCTGCAAAACAGATTTTAAAAACTGTGTTTGTTCCGTGATTCACCATGGCAAAACTGATTTACTCAGTCATTCAAAACCTCATGTTAATAATACACATGAAGAAGCTGCTATTTCTGTGCAGTCTGAAGTTTATACAGTTTGAAATATCATGAGAACAGGAGTCATGTCTGTTGTTTTCTCCAGTACAACCCTATATCTAGCACTGTACCTTATTATGCCTCAAGCCCTGTCACTTATGTGGTGCTCTCTAAGACCATTTCTATTTTTGTATCCAAACTTTGATATTCTTTTTCTTAAAAATGAACCCAAAATTGTAAAAGCTTTCCTATGATAAACATATCACCAAATGCAAGTTCATGTGCCTGAGGCACAGTGAGGCCAAACAAAACAAAACATCAGAGTTAAGAGCAGAGGAACCTTTATTGCACGGCTATGCAAGGAGATGGGTAGTTCATGCCCCTCAAAACCCCAAACTCCCTGAAGGATTTCAGCAATGTATTTTTAAAGGCAAGGTGAGGAAGGGGCGTGGTTGGTTGTTGCAAACTTCTTGGTACGGGAATCCTTTGTTCTTGCAGCTGTCCACATAGGTCAGGCCAAGATGTTCCTGTAAACCACCAGCAAGACAAATGTTAATCTCTGTTCTGAAACATTTTATCTCTATATGAATGGAAAAGTGTCATACCCTTAAAGGTCAGAGCTTTGAGAATGGGTCAATCCATATGTTTCGAGCTATAGGCAACATTCTTAACTCAAGCAAAAGCAATAGAATACAAAGGTTAAAGTACAAGAAACATTTAATGTGGAGTCAGATTTGTTCTTCCCTATTACAAGCAGTTTGTATTAAAATTGTATTATCTTAGATTCACACATTTAAAAAAAATCACTTGTTTGCTGAGTCTCGCTGAGGGCTGTTAATAGCCTTAGGAGGTTTGTGATTTGCCTTCTGGAAGAAATGATTTCTAATCTGGAACTTGACTGGTTTATCAGATTTGCAGAAAGTGAGGAAGAATTGCAATGAGAAGGAACAAGCTGTGTCCAGTTCCTGAGTGTGAATTGCAAACAAAAGGAGGAAAAGTTGAGTTTAGCTGGAATATAATGAGGAAGAGTGGCCCCAATAGATTGAATAGAAAGCCAGCCTCTAGGTCATAGCAACTTGACTAAGGTAAAAATATCATAAAAGGTTTAAAAAAGGGCAGCGACATGGTTGTATTTCAATTTTGTAAAAGTCACTCTGGCTGAAGAATAATTTATAATTGCTCAAGGAAACTATAAAATTATTAGAATCTCATCACAGAAGTAGACTGGCTGAGATGCATTCCAGTGGTTCAAAGGGATTACTTGATAAATCATGCCTCAGAATTAAAACATATAGCAACAGAATGTTACTGACCAGGGTTCTTGGCCTCCTCAATCAATAGAAATTGATAAGAGGCCAGGCAAGAAATTCAGGCAAGGCTTTATTGGGGTTCTTGCTGCAGCAGGAGGGAGTGAAAACAAGTAACAGTTTTCCTTGCTTGCTCCATGAGCCAGGGCGAGCTGGTTCTTTATATGGGATACAGGTGGGTCCAGGATTGGGCTGGAGAGGTGGCTTGGGTGGTCTGTCCACCCCCTTGGTGGTGCTGTGTGCAAGGTGCATATGCAGTACCCTGCTTTTGCTCCCAACACCCTGTTTTTTGGGAGGTTTTAGTCTTTTTGTATCTTCTTGTTCATAATTTGCCCCAACTGTACATGCATGCAGCTATTTTTAGTCCCTTATAGTTTCTTTGTATTTTGCTGCTGGAAGAGACATTTGTCCAGGTGCAAGCACTGCAGCAAAGGGTCCAGGTCCCAGCCTGTCTTACGAGCACTTCAGCAAGGGTCTCAAGACCCAGCCTATCTCAGGAAGACAATTCATTTTGGCTCCCTACTTGAGCATAGCTACTGCCAAACTCCTTAATTTAGAATTCAGTGGTTTTATGAAACAGACCTCTCTTTCCTTCTCCAGTCTTCTCTCTTAACCACCTGCCTTACAGCCACCCTATGTCCCAAACATAAAGAACGGCTTGATTGTTCACACTCTTTTGCATTTTTACATACTCATCTCTCTCCCCAGATTTCCCTTCCATTTTTTTCTTAATAACTTGTGACTGTCCACTGCCCTTTTAGTTTCTCTCCTCAGATTTTCATCTGGTCTTTGGATACATTTGAAAACTCTCTAGAGTAACAGCCTAACACAACTCTAGATCTCTATGTGCGTTAAATTCCAGGTGGCAAGAATGGTACTAAGAGAATTCAGTTTATTGTACTTGAGAACAATAGTGTAAGAAAGCATTAAAAATATATTAAGATGTGCCTTTACCTAAATAAAACCTAAGTGAGATCCTTTATAATATCTCCATCACCCAAAGCCTAGTTTAATCTGTACCTTTCCCATTAACCCTTTAAAATTCACCAATTTAAAAATAATTGTTCCATCTTTTGCATTCCCAAGACACAGGATTGATACTTTTCTCTGCAATTTGTCAATATCTTATTTCAGCTGAACTTAAACAGGTGCCTTTTCTTTGACAGCTTCCATTCATATATCATTCTTTTTCAAGAATTGGAAATGAGTGCTTTCTTCACTCATTTTTAAAAAATTTACAAATAGGTACTTGCTATGATGATATATCAGAGAAAATAAATCAAATCTGCCCTCAGAGAGCTTACATTATATTAATAAGGGAAATAAGAAGCATCAAAAGAAAGAAATTCAGAATTGTAATAGGTGTAGAGTGGGAGTTGGCAAGGAAACATGGAGGGATTAAAATTGAAGTGACCATTTCTACCAGGTTTTGGGTTAGTAAACTCTACTAAGTAGGGAAGGATGCAATTCATTAACCTAAATTAATTTCTGTATTTATAATTGTCAGAGACGTTTTAGGAAATATAGGCACGTTCTAATAAATAAAGGTAAGTGGGTTCTGTTAGCCATATGTTATAATGACAGCAAGTCCATTTTGTTTGGGGCAGCAAATTATGCTCAGGGACTGAGATTGTCTTTGCCAGAAGTTTAAAAACAACTTCACTGTAAGAATTTCACAAACCGATAGCATACAGGGTCATGTCTCTTAATAAGCCAATAAAGAAATAACACACCCATGGTAGATTAAATACACTATTGTTCCAGGCAAGGGGAGAAGATAGAAATAAAGTCCAAATTTACTTGAAGTGTACTCTTTTATTTTTTTTTTGCCTTTATTTTATTTATTTATTTATTTTTAAACATCTTTATTGGAGTATAATTGCTTTACAATGGTGTGTTAGTTTCTGCTTTATAACAAAGTGCATCAGTTATACATATACATATGTTCCCATATCTCTTACCTCTTGCATCTCCCTTCCTCACACCCTCCGTATCCCATGCCTCTAGGTAGTCACAAAGCACCGAACTGATCTCCCTGTGCTATGTGGCTGCTTCCCACTAGCTAACTATTTTACATTTGGTAGTGTATATATGTCCATGCCACTCTCTCACCCTGTCACATCTTACCCCTCCCCCTCGCCATATCCTCAAGTCCATTCTCTAGTAGGTCTGTGTCTTTATTCCTGTCTTGCCACTATGTTCTTCATGACCTTTTCTTTTTTTTTTTTTTCCTTAGATTCCGTATATATGTGTTAGCATACTGTATTTGTTTTTCTCTTTCTGACTTACTTCACTCTGTATGACACACTCTAACTCCATCCACCTCACTACAAATAACTCCATTTCATTTCTTTTTATGGCTGAGTAATATTCCATTGTATATATGTGCGACATCTTCTTTATCCATTCATCCGATGATGGACACTTAGGTTGCTTCCATGTCCTGGCTATTGTAAATAGAGCTGCTATGAACATTTTGGTACATGACTCTTTTTGAGTTATGGTTTTCTCAGGGTATATGCCCAGTAGTGGGATTGCTGGGTCATATGCTAGTTCTATTTTTAGTTTTTTAAGGAACCTCCATACTGTTCTCCATAGTGGCTGTATCAATTTACATTCCCACCAACAAAGCAAGAGTGTTCCCTTTTCTCCACACCCTCTCCAGCATTTATTGTTTCTAGATTTTTTGATGATGGCCATTCTGACCAGTGTGAGATGATATCTCATTGTAGTTTTGATTTGCATTTCTCTAATGATTAATGATGTTGAGCATTCTTTCATGTGTCTGTTGGCAATCTGTATATCTTCTTTGGAGAAATGTCTATTTAGGTCTTCTGCCCATTTTTGGATTGGGTTGTTTGTTTTTTTGTTATTGAGCTGCATGAGCTGCTTATAAATCTTGGAGATTAATCCTTTGTCAGTTGCTTCATTGGCAAATATTTTCTCCCATTCTGAGGGTTGTCTTTTGGTCTTGTTTATGGTTTCCTTTGCTGTGCAAAAACTTTTAAGTTTCATTAGGTCCCATTTGTTTATTTGTGTTCTTATTTCCATTTCTCTAGGAGCAGGGTCAAAAAGGATCTTACTGTGATTTATGTCATAGAGCGTTCTGCCTATGTTTTCCTCTAAGAGTTTGATAGTGTCTGGCCTTACACTTAGGTCTTTAATCCATTTTGAGTTTATTTTTGTGCATGGTGTCAGGGAGTGTTCTAATTTCATACTTTTACATGTACCTGTTCAGTTTTCCCAGCACCACTTATTGAAGAGGCTGTCTTTTCTCCACCATATATGCTTGCCTCCTTTATCAAAGATAAGCTGACCATATGTGAGTGGGTTTATCTCTGGGCTTTCTATCCTGTTCCATTGATCTATGTTTCTGTTTTTGTGCCAGTACCAAACTGTCTTGATTACTGTAGCTTTGTAATATAGTCTGAAGTCAGGGAGCCTGATTCCTCCAGCTCCATTTTTCGTTCTCAAGATTGCTTTGGCTATTCGGGGTCTTTTGTTTTTCCATAGAAATTGTGAAATTTTTTGTTCTAGTTCTGTGAAAAATGCCCGTGGTAGTTTGATAGGGATTGCATTGAATCTGTAGATTGCTTTGGGTAGTAGAGTCATTTTCACAACGTTGATTCTTCCAATCCAAGAACATGGTATATCTCTCCATCTATTTGTATCATCTTTGATTTCTTTCATCAGTGTCTTATAATTTTCTGCATACACGTCTTTTGTCTCCTTAGGTAGGTTTATTCCTAGATATTTTATTCTTTTTGTTGCAATGGTAAATGGGAGTGTTTTCTTAATTTCACTTTCAGATGTTTCATCATTAGTGTGTAGGAATGCAAGAGATTTCTGTGCATTAATTTTGTATCCTGCTACTTTACCAAATTCATTGATTAGCTCTAGTAGTTTTCTGGTAGCATCTTTAGGATTCTCTTTGTATAGTATCATGTCATCTGCAAACAGTGACAGCTTTACTTCTTTTCCGATTTGGATTCCTTTTATTTCTTTTTCTTCTCTGATTGCTGTGGCTAACACTTCCAAAACTATGTTGAATAATAGTGGTGAGAGTGGGCAACCTTGTCTTGTTCCTGATCTTAGTGGAAATGGTTTCAGTTTTTCACCATTGAGGACAAGGTTGGCTGTGGGTTTGTCATATATGGCCTTTATTATGTTGAGGAAAGTTCCCTCTATGCGTACTTTCTGCAGGGCTTTTATCATAAATGGGTGTTGAATTTTGTCGAAAGCTTTCTCTGCATCTATTGAGATGATCATATGGTTTTTCTCCTTCAATTTGTTAATATGGTGTATCACGTTGATTGATTTGCGTATATTGAAGAATCCTTGCATTCCTGGAATAAACCCCACTTGATCATGGTGTATGATCCTTTTAATGTGCTGTTGGATTCTGTTTGCTAGTATTTTGTTGAGGATTTTTGCATCTATGTTCATCAGTGATATTGGCCTGTAGTTTTCTTTCTTTGTGACATCTTTGTCTGGTTTTGGTATCAGGGTGATGGTGTCCTCATAGAATGAGTTGGGGAGTGTTCCTCCCTCTGCAATATTTTGGAAGAGTTTGAGATGGATAGGTTTTAGCCTTTCTCTAAATGTTTGATAGAATTTGCCTGTGAAGCCATCTGGTCCTGGGCTTTTGTTTGTTGGAAGATTTTTAATCACAGTTTCAATTTCAGTGCTTGTGATTGGTCTGTTCATATTTTCTATTTCTTCCTGGTTCAGTCTCGGTAGGTTGTGCATTTCTAAGAATCTGTCCATTTCTTCCAGGTTGTCCATTTTATTGGCATAGAGTTGCTTGTAGTAATCTCTCATGATCGTTTGTATTTCTGCAGTGTCAGTGGTTACTTCTCCTTTTTCATTTCTAATTCTATTGATTTGAGTCTTCTTCCTTTTTCTCTTGATGAGTCTGGCTAATGGTTTATCAATTTTGTTTATCTTCTCAAAGAACCAGCTTTTAGTTTTATTGATCTTTGCTATTGTCTCCTTCATTTCTTTTCCATTTATTTCTGATCTGATCTTTATGATTTCTTTCCTTCTGCTAACTTTGGGGTTTTTTTGTTCTTCTTTCTCTAATTGCTTTAGGTGCAAGGTTAGGTTTTTTATTCGAGATGTTTTCTGTTTCTTGATGTAGGCTTGTATTGCTATAAACTTCCCTCTTAGCACTGCTTTTGCTGCATCCCATAGGTTTTGGGTCATCGTGTCTCCATTGTCATTTCTTTCTAGGTATTTTTTGATTTCCCCTTTGATTTCTTCAGTGATCACTTTGTTATTAAGTAGTGTATTGTGTAGCCTCCCTGTGTTTGTATTTTTTACAGATCTCTTCCTGTAATTGATATCTAGTCTCATAACGTTGTGTTTGGAAAAGATACTTGATACGATTTCAATTTTCTTAAATTTACCAAGGCTTGATTTGTGACCCAGGATATGATCTATCCTGGAGAATATTCCACGAGCACTTGAGAAAAATGTGTATTCTGTTGTTTTTGGGTGATATGTTCTATAAATATCAATTAAGTCCCTCTTGTTTAATGTATCATTTAAAGCTTGTGTTTCCTTATTTATTTTCATTTTGGATGATCTGTCCATTGGTGAAAGTGGGGTGTTAAAGTCCCCTACTATGATTGTGTTACTATCGATTTCCCCTTTTATGGCTGTTAGTATTTGCCTTATGCATTGAGGTGCTCCTATGTTGGGTGCATAAATATTTACAATTCTTATACCTTATTCTTGGATCGATCCCTTGATCATTATATAGTGTCTTTCTTTCTCTCTTGTAATAGTCTTTATTTTAAAGTTTATTTTGTCTGATATGAGAATTACTACTCCAGCTTTCTTTTGATTTCCATTGGCATGGAATATCTTTTTCCATCCCCTCACTTTCAGTCTGTATGTGTCCCTAGGTCTGAAGTGGGTCTCTTGTAGACAGCATATATATGGGTCTTGTTTTTGTATCCATTCAGCCAGTCTGTGTCTTTTGGTGGGAGCATTTAATCCATTTACATTTAAGGTAATTATCGATATGTATGTTCCTATTCCCATTTTCTTAAATGTTTTGGGTTTGTTATTGTAGGTGTTTTCCTTCTCTTGTGTTTCTTGCCTAGAGAAGTTCCTTTAGCATTTGTTGTCAAGCTGGTTTGGTGGTGCTGAACTCTCTCAGCTTTTGCTTGTCTGTAAAGGTTTTAATTTCTCCATCAAATCTGAATGAGATCCTTGCTGGGTAGAGTAATCTTGGTTGTAGGTTTTTCTCCTTCATCACTTTAAGTATATCCTCCCACTCCCTTCTGGCTTGCAGAGTTTCTGCTGAAAGATCAGCTGTTAACCTTATGAGGATTCCCTTGTGTGTTATTTGTTGTTTTTCCCTTGCTGCTTTTAATATGTTTTCTTTATATTTAATTTTTGATAGTTTGATTAATATGTGTCTTGGCGTGTTTTTCCTTGGATTTATCCTGTATGGGACTCTCTGTGCTTCCAGGACTTGATTAACTATTTCCTTTCCCATATTAGGGAAGTTTTCAACTATAATCTCAATCTCTTCAAGTATTTTCTCAGTCCCTTTCTTTTTCTCTTCTTCTTCTGGGACCCCTATAATTCGAATGTTGGTGCATTTAATGTTGTCCCAGAAGTCTCTGAGACTGTCCTCAGTTCCTTTCATTATTTTTTCTTTATTCTGCTCTGCAGTAGTTATTTCCACCATTTTATCTTCCAGGTCACTTATCCTTTCTTCTGCCTCAGTTATTCTGCTATTGATCCTGTCTAGAGTATTTTTAATTTCATTTATTGTGGTTTTCATTGTTACTTGGTTCCTCTTTAGTTCTTCTACGTCCTTGTTAAATGTTTCTTGAATTTTGTCTATTCTATTTCCAAGATTTTGGATCATCTTTACTATCATTATTCTGAATTCTTTTTCAGGTAGACTGCCTATTTCGTCTTCATTTGTTAGGTCTGGTGTGTTTTGACCCTGCTCCTTCATCTGCTGTGTGTTTTTCTGTCGTCTCATTTTGCTTATCTTACTGTGTTTGGGGTCTCCTTATCACAGGTTGCAGGTTCGTAGTTCCCGTTGTTTTTGGTATCTGTCCCCAGTGGCTAAGGTTGGTTCAGTGGGTTGTGTAGGCTTCCTGGTGGAGGGAACTAGTGCCTGAGCTCTGGTGGATGAGGCTGGATCTTGTCTTTCTGGTGGGCACGTCCACGTCTGGTGGTGTATTTTGGGGTGTCTGTGGCCTTATTATGATTTTAGGCAGCCTCTCTGCTAATAGATGGGGCTGTGTTCCTGTCTTGCTAGTTGTTTGGCATAGGGTGTCCAGCACTGTAGCTTGCTGGTCGTTGAGTGAAGCTGTTTCTTGGTGTTGAGATGGAGATCTCCGCCATTTGGTATTACGTGGAGCTGGGAGGTCTCTTGTGGACCAGTGTCCTGAAGTTGGCTCTCCCACCTCAGAGGCACAGCCCTGATGCCTGGCTGGAGCACCTAGAGCCTTTCATCCACACGGCTCAGAATAAAAGTTTGAAACGATAGAAAGAAAGTAAGAAAGAGGATAAAATAAAATAAAATAAAGCTATTATAATAAAAAATAAGAAAAAAAATATTAAGAATAAATTTATTAAGAAAAACTTTTTTAATTTTTAAAAATAGAAAATAAGTTAAAAATTATTAAGAAAAATTTTATTAAGAAAAAAACATTTTTTAAGTACAAAAAAAAAGAAAAAAAACGGACGGACCGAACCCTACGACAAATGGTGAAAGCAAAGCTATACAGACAAAATCTCACCCAGAAGCATATACATGTACACTCACAAAAAAAGGAAAAGGGGAAATATATCCTGCTCTTAAAGTCCACCTCCTGAATTTGGGATGATTCGTTGTCTATTCAGGTATTCAGCAGATGCAGGAAGATCAAGTTGTTTGTGGAGCTTTAATCCGCTGCTTCTGAGGTTGCTGGGAGAAATTTCCCTTTCTCTTCTTTGTTCCTACAGCTCCCGGGGTTCAGCTTTGGATTTGGACCCGCCTCTGCGTGTAGGTCGTCTGAGGGCATCTGTTCCCCGCCCAGACAGAACGGGGATAAAGGAGCAGCTGCTTCGGGGGCTCTGGCTCACTCAAGCCGCGGGGAGGGAGGGGTATGGATGCGGGGCAAGCCTGCGGCGGCAGAGGCCGGCATGACATTGCAGCAGCCTGAGGATCGCCGTGCGTTCTCCCGGGAAAGTTGTCCCTGGATCACGGGAGCCTGGCAGTGGCGGGCTGCACAGGCTCCCGGGAGGGGCGGTGTGGAGAGTGACCTGTGCTCGCACACAGGCTTCTTGGTGGCGGCGGCAGCAGCCTTAGCGTTTCATGCCCATCTCTGGGGTCAGCGCTGATAGCCACGGCTCGCACCCGTCTCTGGAGCTCGTTTAAGCGGCGCTCTGAATCCCCTCTCTTTGCGCGCCATGAAACAAAGAGGCAAGAAAAAGTCTCTTGCCTCTTCGGCAGCTGCAGACTCTTTCCCAGACTCCTTCCCGGCTAGCTGTGGTGCGCTAACCCCTTCAGGCTGTGCTCACGTCGCCAACCCCAGTCCTCTCCCTGCGATCGGACCGCAGCCCAAGCCTCAGCTCCCTGCCCCCGCCCGCCCCAGCGAATGAGCAGACAAGCCTCTCAGGCTGGTGAGTGCTGCTCGGCGCTGAGCTTCTGTGCGGGAATCTCTCCGCTGTGCCCCCCGCACCCCTGTTGCTGCGCTCTTCTCTGCGGCTCCGAAGCTTCCCCCTTCTGCCACCCGCAGTCTCCGCCCGCGAAGGGGCTTCCTAGTGTGTGGAAACCTTTCTTCCTTCACAGCTCCCTCCCACTGGTGCAGGTCCCGTCCCTATTCTTTTGTCTCTGTTATTTCTTTTTACTTTTTCCCTACCCAAGTACATGGGGAGTTTCTTTACTTTTGGGAGGTCTGACATCTTCTGCCAGCGTTCAGTGGGTGTTCTGTAGGAGCAGTTCCACTTGTAGATGTATTTCTAATGTATCTGTGGGAAGGAAGGTGATCTCCGCGTCTTACTCTTCCGCCATCTTGCCCAGACCTTGAAGTGTACTCTTTCTATGAGTTTTGGTTTCTGGAAGAGTCGGTTTTGCCAACCAAGAGCTGATGTGCAGCTGCCAGTGGAAAAACAAAAGTGCCTCGGTTGCTAGAGTATGTTGCTAGGGAACAATGGCAGTGGTGTTGACATGCAGGCTTATATTCCCAGGGATCACCACTGGCTGATAAAGAAGTCTCCTTTATCATAGCAGAAATTAATACCCAAGACCTTCCGAGAGCTAAATTAACAAAGGGTAGCTTTGTCCAGACTGAAACTCTGGGATAGCCTTCACAAACTCTCTGTATTTATAGTCTAAATGTCCCCTTTGCCAGAGTTGCTTCTCCACAAGTTTTTATTGAAAAGCCCCCAGCTGGGGTCCCTCAGCAGCTGAGTTACTAAGTTCTTATCAATCAAGGGCAGATGAGATGATGACATCCAGACACAACTTACTTCATTCTTATATCAAAACAACTTTACTTCTAAAAACAACTTAATTTTTTTTTGGTCATAAATAAGTGGATTTGAAATCATAGCAAACCAGTACACAACAACAAAGTCTCAGACTGAGTTTGCCACATGTACCAACATTTCTTAGTAAGTGGGAAAAAAAGCAGTCTCACAGCCTGATGTGTAAGCTTACTGAAATCTCACTCACTGTACTCTCAGGCACTCAACTAGTACCTCTCATGGAAATTATTCACTGAAAGGTACATGCAGGAGTATTTTGATAGCAGGAATGACAAGCCTTATCATGGGATCAGATGAAAGAGTTCTCCATCAGTTAGGAAACAAAGGATCAAACAAAGTTCTGGATCTAGAGAGTTCCATCAAAGGTGTTATACCGCACTTTCTATAGCCATTCCTGAAGTTTTGTACCAGTGATAAAGTATGCCACACATTAAATAACTTTCCCTAGTATACAGATTATAAATAACATTACATTTCTGGGGAAAAGACAAAGTGGGATCAAAAAGACTTTCTAGTGGAGACATACCTGAATTGATTAATGAGTGATGAATGAACAGTAACCCACCCTATATAGTAACAGAATGCACAATGGCACACAGGGCTGGAAAAGATCTAGTGCTGTGGCAGAAAGTTATAATTGGCTCTTAATACTCATTCATTCCTTTTTATACAACAGTATGCACAGCACTGTTAGCTAGGCAAGTGGCCACCTAAAATAAAGATAACATTTCCCAGCACCTGATCAGTCAGGTATTCTCATGTAACTAAGTTCTGGCCAACGGGATGTAAAAAGTGAGTAGTGCAACTTAAAAGATTGATTCTTAAAGGGAGAAGACGTGCTCCTTCTTCCACTTTTCCTTCATCCTTCTGTTTGAACTGTGGTTGTGACAGCTAGGACTCCACCTTCAGGACCAGAGGGTTTGTAGACAATTCTCCATGGACTTTTAACATTCCTGCACATTTTCCAAGCAAAAATATTGGCAACTTTTTTCACCATCTTTTCAAGGATATTTGTAAATCGAACAGCTTTGGAAGGTAGAGATAGTGTCTTTCTTTTGGGCAGAGAGCAGGTTTGTTCCTTGAGAGAGCAGGAACACAATAATAAAGATAATATCTACCTTCAGAGCAATGATTGGACAGGTTTGCTGGCAGCCCCTTTAAGGATTAGCAGTTCCTAAACTCCAGATGTGAGAAAAGTCCTCTATGTAAATAAGCATTCACCTGAATCTCTCTGTATCACCCTGGTGGGACTTGGAGGGACAGGGGGAACCCATGTGAACATGGAGCTCATTCTATCTGTTGTGCATGAAAAACAAAGTCATTTCTTTCTGATCCCAGAATCTTGTGTCTTTTACCAGCATCTATGAAACTGTGGTAGGCTAATTTGTTAGCTTTCAGGTCTGGTAAAATTTCAGACTCTTCACAGTTCTTGATAAAGGGTCTTATCCTACAGATTATAGGTTGAATGTTGGAAGCAACCTGGGTCTCAACACCTACCTGCAAAGCCACTTTAAACACATTTGAATCCATATCTTAACTAATACAGAATTTGTTTCTTCCTACTGCCATATTGTATGGACAGGCATACCCCGAAGACATTGCAGGTTTGATTCCAGACCACCACAATAAAGTATATATTGCAATAAAGGGAGTCACATGGAGTTTTTGGTTTCCCAGTGCATATAAAATTTATGTTTACACTATATCATAGTTTATTGTGTGCAATAGCATTATGTTTTTAAAAACAATCTGCATACCTTAATTTAAAAAATACTTTATTGGCAAAAAGTGCTAACCGTCATCTGACAATGCAGGATTACCATAAAACTTCGATTTGTTAAAAAAAGAAAAATGCAATACCTGCAAAACTCAGTAAGGTGAAGCACAATCAAATGCAATAAATGCATAAATCATGCATAAATAAAATGAAGTATACCTGTACTAGAATATAAAATACATGGTGCTGAGATGGGCACCTGGCAACTAGATCTCAAAACAGGAAGACCTTGTTGCTAAAGTTTATATAAAACTTTTCTGTAGGCTGAATAAACACATAAGTTAATGAAAGAGGTAGGGAAGACATTCATTCTCAGCAAAATTCTAGAAGAGTTTACTTAAGTCAGGGGTATTTCTGACCTCCTGCCAATTTTTGGCATGCAAGGAGGGATATACAGGTCAATGTTCACAGCAAACTGACCTATGACACTGATATCTCCTAAGAATGTTATTTTTCTGCCCTTTACTCATTGCCTCTGAATGAAATTCCAGCTCCATAGCATGGCATACAATCCCCTTCATTCTCAGTCTAACCTTTTCATCCTACCAGCCATATCTCTTCTTCCCCTCCTTCACTACCACCCGTTCCACCAATATGACATACTTGCCACTCTATTTATCACTGGCTATGACCTTTCATGTCCCTTGTCTTTACACATAATGCTTTCCCTGTATGTAATGCTTTCCCCTATTTCTTCATCTTACAAATTTCTACTCATCTTTCAACTCTAAGTTAAAATGTCATGTTTCCTTTCTTGCCATGAAACTGTCAGCTGTCACTTCTTATGTTGTCAGTGCATTTACTTCTAGTATCAGATCCTTCTCTGCTCTTCATATTCTCAGCATCTAATTCGTCATTGTAGTAAAACAAAACGGAATCAGTCTAAACTATGATTAACTAGATTGTAAGAGGACATCTGAGAAGATAACGTTGGAAAATTGTCCATGAATTTTTGTGTGTACATTGCAACATTTATTCTAGCTGCAAAATATTTTCAAGTATTGAAATACATCTGTTGGTTTTAATAATTACTCCATAAAGCAGCCCCAAAGGACACTATTATCTCTTCTATACAATTACAATTTTCTCATTTCTTTTGTAAAGCTGTTTCTGAAGAAAAAATGTAGTGTATTTATTCTTTTCAACCAATTTTGCTCTAGTATTAATAATTTATATTACATTATCAAAATTACAATAATTTCATTGTTAATCTGTAGACTATATAATAGGAAGAACATTAAAAGGGACATTTACCAAATGAAATAAAACCCTGATAACCTAGCTTAGGCTTTAGTAAATAATTTATAAAATAACAGCTATGATGTATCAAACATTTATTTTACAAAAGAAACTGTCAGATATTATATCATTTTTATAGAGGTGTTACATAAATTTCTTTTGTATAAACCCATGTGTTAATGAGTTTTATTAGGAGAAGGTTCACACAAAGGCAAAGAGATTGAATAAATAGTGGTTTATAATATATATATATATAATTATATTAAGAAGTCAATGATGTTGTAACTTGTGAAATTTAAGGTACATTTTATTTTCAAATATAAGGCTATGCTAATAGGCTCGATATTTGACTTCTATAATGTGAGCAATATGTTTAATTAATTATCATTATTTTTATACACATTTAGCTATATATTTGTATATGTTAGCATTCCTTAATGATTTCAAAAAAGTGTGATAAAGTATTGTATAGAATTATTTTAGTATCAGCAATGCTGGATTCAGATAAAGCAACAGTATAATTTGTCACTATAATGTGTATGAATAAACACAGTAGCTTGAAGTCAACCATTCCATTAAAACAATAGAAAATAAAAAGGGGAATACTTTTCTTATATGTAAACTATGTACCAGGGACTGTGGTAGGTGCCCTTCATGAAGATACTTAACCAATAAATAAAATCTCTGCAAAAAGTTATTTTGCTAAGTTTTAATAACAATATCTCAATATTATAGCATACTTCTTTTGAGTTAGATCTTCAATTTAAATGAAACAGAAATAAAGTTCAGATTTTGTGAAGCATTTAGGATGATAAAAACTTCTGAGTGAATAATCATTTCACTTCTGGGTGATTTTGCAAGCTAAATTGTCCAATACTTGTCCTTTAAATTGCTCCTATTGGTTAATTTCAGCATATAGCAAGACTGAGAGCCAGTAGACAACTTGTGAGTAATCAAGCAGAGGCATTACATCCATAATGGGAACACCTGGGCAATCAAAAGTACTTTTTCATGGCAGGCATTGAGAGAAACATAGACATCTTTAAAAAATCTCCAGGATTTGAAGTCAGTTTAAACATCATATTTTAGACTTACTAAAGAATATTAGAGGATGAATTTTTAAATCTAAGGCCTAAACTATTTCATATACTAAGTAATAATGTCATCCTATGCATTTACTTAGTTAGAATTAAGTCTGTTTACCAATATATTAAGCATAATGTCCACTAGTAAAGCAAAAATTTCATGACATCTAATCTTATTAAACCATAAACAAGTTATAACATTCCTTTACTCAAAATCCTCCCATGGCTTCCTGTTTCACTTAGGGAAAATGTCTACATTTGCTTTAGACATTAGACAAATGTCTAAACACCTGTGTGAGGCCCACCCTTTACCCTTACCCATTACCTCCTCTGCTACCCCGCCCACTATCTCTGCTCCTGCTGTTCTGGCTTCCTTGCTGCACCTGGAATTTTGCACTCACCTGTTCAATCGGCCTCAAATCTTCTCCCCCAGAGATATTCCTGAACTCACCTCCAAACACTACCATCTTCTTCAAATTTGGGGGCAAACATCACCTTCTCAATGAGACCTTTTTTGATCATATACTTAAATTTGTAACTGCAACTCCCACTCCCACCATTTGCACTCCTGACACCACTTCCCTGCTCTATGTGTCTACAGCCCTTAGTAGTATATAATACACGTGTTTACTGTGTGTATTATGTCTATATCGCTCCTAGTAGAATTGAGTGCAAGGAATTTTTTCCTGTTTTGTTCACGGATATGTTCACAAAATTTGGGATGGTGTGTGACATACACTAGGCATTCAAAGTTAGGTGTTGAATAAATGAGTAAATAAATAAATTCAACTCTGTACCTTTCTGTGATACAATCTTCATGGCTATTATTAAATAAGCAAGAATGTTTTTACTAAGAATAGATAATGTGTTTCTACTTTTATATTCTATGAATGTATTTTAAGTACCATGTGTGCTGTAATATTTCTTTTCCTGGATTCCTATCATACTTCTCAGTAGTGAAATAATAGCAAAATAAGTGTATCAAGTAAGTTTCAGCAATATTCAATCAGGCTAACATCATTGTACTCCTTTTTCCTATAAAGTTTTGTCTATCCAGATAACACATTAGCTATAGTATAGGCACTGATTAAGAAAGCTAGTGTTATGACAATATGTGTTTAAATTATTCCATTTATTTAGTGTTCTAAACTGTGAATACAGAACACAAGAATTAGGCATGATTTACCTACTGGCAAAATCAATAGCAAAATCAATTGCTGAACAAAAAGTAAGATAATCGATTTTCTTCTGATTTTGCTCATTTTCAAGAAAAATTGAAGATAAATATATCTTATTTTCAAAATAGGCATTCCTCAATATTTATTAAAATAATGTATTAGATGATTTAATTATTTACACAAAAATAGTTTTAATCTAACATTCTAGAAATAAAGAGGTTAGAAAATTATCATTTTAATTGCATCTAGTATATAGCCTATTAGAATCATGGGATATAGGTATACGTAATTAGTTATAATGTCCCTTTAACAAAAATTTCCATGTGAAGTAATATATTTTTAACACATTTGAGGCTCATGCTGTGATTGAAAATTTATTTGTAAAGGACTTTTCCTTTCCTTCATTTGGTCATACAGACTGTAATACTAAATCATGTTTTTCCCCGTTGTGTTTTTAGGTTGTATTCAGTTGGAGGTCGTGATGGAAGTTCCTGTTTGAGTTCAATGGAATATTATGATCCTCACACAAATAAGTGGAACATGTGTGCTCCAATGTGTAAACGAAGAGGGGGTGTTGGTGTTGCCACATGTGATGGTTTTCTTTATGCAGTAGGAGGTCATGATGCTCCAGCTTCAAACCACTGTTCTCGGCTGCTAGATTACGTAGAAAGGTAAGACCCCAAGGCACAGTTATAGTGAAAGAAAGAATGCAAATTACATTGATACCTAATGCAAGTGAATATAAAATCTGCATAATTTAGGATAGTAAATTCAACTCCTATAGCTGGTTTATTAGTCTCTCTCTTTCTCTCGCTCATGGGCGTGCCCACTTGCACGTGCATGCACACACCCACGCCACTTTATGTCTTACCTTATTTTTTCTTTCCTCATCCTCCCTCTCTCCTTCCTTCTTTCTTTTTTCCGTTCTTTTCAACTAACAATTTTAAAAACCCTACAATTTATTTTCACATAATTCTAAAGTTATCTTTAAACTTCTCATTAATATGTTTTAAAAGGTCTATTAAAATACAGTTTTAAATAATTTTTAAAACGCATGAATGTCTGCTAATTCTTTTTTAAAAAAAAATTGATATTTTATCTGTTCTATTCATCCTGTCTTATTTGTTCTACTACTCTTTTCAAATTCGTAAAGGTGAATTATGAACTTTGTTTTATGCCATACCTTTCTTAATGTAAGACAGGCTTATTAGAACTATATTGCCTATTATCCTGGTGTATAGAAGAAGTATAGATCCTCTTTTAATTCCTTCTTAAAAATGGCAGGTGCACAGAGGCTGGAGTGAAAATTTACCTTGGCTTCAGTCTTGGTCCAACTATCCACACACTTCCTGGCATGGTTATGGATGAATTCTCTTTAGTGGATGTGGATCTCTTATCACTTTTGTGTCATGTGAAGTAAGGATTAGAGAGTTAGAGAAACTTACAGTGATATTTTCTATTACATAAGGAAACGTGCTGATACATGAGGAAGTGAGATTAGGAAATATTGAGGATAATTTTTTTTTATCACCTGGGATAGGATAAGTAATTCTACCTTAATGAATAACTTCAAAAGTTTTAGTGACTTAATACTATAATGCTCTTTTTTTTCATGCTATGTGTCCATGTGATATTGTTACTCTAGTACCCAGAATGACATATAAGCTAAAATATGGGCACCACTGGTCTCCATGTCAGAAGGGAAAAGCCAGAGAATAGTACTACATTGTTTATGCATTCTTAAAGATTCAACCTTCAAGTAATATAATTCTCCTTTGTTGATACTTTGATGACAACTCAGTCACATGGTCACAGAAAACTTCAGAGTGTGGGAAGACAGTATCTGACCTTGTACCTGGGAGAGGAACAGATGTCTGGAGGATCACACTGATGACCACAGCAATTTTCCTCTTAATATTAAGAAATCAAATCCTTTATATCCATGCTTGATAGTGGAATAGTCAGTGAAAGAAAGGGGTTCTCTCTCATTTATGATACTTTATTTTTAGGATACGTGAACATTTTTACTGAGAATAAGGACATTGGCAAGAGATAGCTTTTAGTGAACAGGCTCTGTTCAAACTTAAGACACTTCTTGGATAAAATACAGAAATGTTTAACGATATCGCTACTCTGTGAAATGGACTGTAGATTTATGGCTATATATACATAGAGGATGGCATTAAGCTCACCACAGGTGCACTTCAATGTTCTCTTGTCCAGTGAAATTAGGAACTATAGGTGCTACAGTGAGGACAGTGGTCAGAGTCCAAATTAATAAATGTATGCTTTTATAAACACAAACATGCAAACATTTATTTAAAAAATACTGCTAATAGAATGACAGATTATTCACATTTTCCTTTGCTAAATTCTTGGGAAAAAATGACAAAGAAAATGAATATGATGAGGCTGCTACTTTTATGGCAAATATATAAATGCCACTAATAAAATGATATTTCATACACATTATTTTCTAAGTTCACTCTCTAATGCATTAAAATGTTGTTTGTGAACAGAGGCATAAAGAATTCAGTCTAGGAATACATTTATGGTGCAAAATTGTATTTAATAAAGCATAACTGTTTTAAGTTATAGGAGTGCAGTGGGGATGAACAGCTTAAGTAATGCAGAAGCACAGCATCATTATGATTCTTATCCAAGCTCATACCATGTGTCAGATTTACAGCATTTTTTACAATTTCTATAAGATATATTCTATATTGATGATTTTACATAATGGTACCCCTGTAGAATTACTTTGCACATGTAATGTAAGGAATGTTTCTTAGTATATAATCATAGGCAAACAAATCATTAGGAATAGCAGGTAGTGTACAATCTTATGTTTTACAGAGATAAATAAGTAGATAGGCAAATGTTGTTATATGACAATGATTTCTTATAGAAGTGTAAAGGTATTATAAAGTAGCAAAGTACAGTTATATAGCACCTAGCAAAAATTGTAAAGTCAGGCTTTCTTAAATGCAAGGAACATCGGTAATTCAAATCAGAACAGATAAGAAAGCAGGGACTGAGTAAGAGCATGAAGTTTGGAATAGTTGCTGGAACAGTAAAAACTAATTTTGTAGCCAAGCCTCACTCTAGTGAGAGTGTCTTAGTGGACAAAAGCAGTGTGCAAAAATGCAGTAAGTTCTAGCAGAATTTAGACCCAGAAGGTGCAATTCATCAGAAAAAGCACATTCATCTATCTATTCACTTATTCAATAAATATTGTTTTGTGTGTGCTTTCACTGTACTAAATAGAGCTTAAAATGTATTAGAAAAAAAGAGATAAAGAAATGAATAATTAGAACTTTGAGATCACAAAGCTGGAAATCAGGCAATGGATCAGAAAATATGCTCAAAGTCATCAGTACCACTGCTGGCTAATAAGAGATGAGGACCACCTTTGCCCTTGAATCTACATCCCAGTAATGAGACCTGATAGGAAAGGGTGTCAAGATTAAAGGAACCTCTTAAACCTGCCTTTGTAATATCCACTCTTGCTTCCTCCAATCTTTTCCCCTAGAGTAGCCAGAGGAAAATTCTCATAATGCAGATTTGACCTGAAAGTGCAATGGAGTTTTCCTTTGTACGAATTATCAACATAATGAAAAAATTATTTGTTTTACATCAATTTTTCCACTAAACTAGATTCTATGTGCTGGCCAAGATTATCTTGTCTATGCCTATACTCCTCCACTTGGCTCAATTCCTGGCACTGAGTAAGCACTTAACAAGCATTTATTAAATCAGTCAGACACCAAGAAAAAGAGGCCTCAAATTTCTCACAAAGAAAGCATTATGAGGTATACTGTAAATAGGTAGGTAGGTAGATAGATAAATAGATGGATAGATAGATAGAGATTTTAAGAGGGATGGATAGAGGGATGGAGGAATGTTTAAATGGATTGAAGGAAAGATAGGTTTTAAAAGGGATAAATAGAGGGATGGATGGATGGATGGATGTTTGGAGGGACTGATGGAAAGATATGTAGGTAGGTATTGATTTATTACTTCTCTATTTTCATGTGAACACCCATTTCTGTCATCACTGGCTGAGGATCCATGATTTACATATATTTTAGGCATATCTTCAATAGACAGAAAATTTTTGATTGAGACAAAAATATTAAGCAATTATTCATATATTTGTTGAAAATTATATCATTATATCTTATCAACCAAACACTATTAACAACAATCACAATTTTGATATATAATTTATAATAAATATACAACTTTTGTTCAAGGTCTACCAAAATCTACTCCAGTCATAACAGAAAAAGTCATCTAAAATAATAGTATTTAACTTATTACTGTCAGGATATGACTATTTTTATCATCTTTAGATCTTTGTTAAAAATGAAATAATTTAAGATATGCTGTCTGACATACAGGGATAACTACATTATCTACTTAAATAATTCTTTTCAGATTACCATAAACATTAATATATAGAGCAAGTATGGAATTTTGGATTCTTTCATTTCTCTTAATTTCTCATTTCATCCTTTTGGTTTAGACATAATCCAAGAATTTCTGAACACTGAAGAGAGATGATAAAGGAGAGACTTACTTTTTATTTAAATTACGGATGCTATCCTAGGCCTTAAGTAGCACATTAATATATTAATTCACATTTTTTGATATGTGAGATCCTAAATTTTCTACAAAAATGTAATTGCTTGAATTGTTTAAAGTTAAAATGTTAGATAGGCAGTTTTGTACTTTATAATAAATATTTCTTTTTATTCTTCTTAAGATCTTACTGTTGGAACCAGCCAAATGAGTGCAGCATGAAAATATTTTTTTTTTTGCCTTTGTTTTTCTATTATTGTGCATGCATAATCTTTGCTACTTCTTTGATAACAAATTATGTTCAAATTTCTGGTAGAAATATATATAACAGATGGAGATCCTATGACAGTCTACATATATAAAGCCCTTGTTTTATAAGTAGATGCAATAATTATTAACCTATACCATAACCATACTAATTTATATTTGTGATTAATATTTGCCTTAGTAGCTTATGAGGCAAGTGTTATCTTTGAAGTTGTCAGATAGACACAGGGAGTGACAGAGTAATCTGTTGTTCTGGGATGTTCTGCCTGGAATGCTGACATCATGGTAATTTATCTGCAAGCTTTGGAGGAAGGAGAACAGTTCTGTGGAAGGTAGATGTACATGAAAAGATGAAACATGTGATGTCTTATATAGATGGAAGGTTATCAACGCTGGTATCAAACTCTGAGATTCATTTTCACGTTGAGAAAGGTATTTAAAAATACATAATTTGGGCTCACAGCACTAGTAAATTTTTCTATTATATGAGTAGAGAAAATAATTACATAAAGAATCTATTTCTCCTTAGTTTTGAACTGTTAAAAATATTTATTTTAAAAGTGAGTTTTTACTAGCATTAAGATCTTCTGTGTATGCTCCATGTTCTGTTGATTGACAATAGCTTAAATAATTTTTAAAACTATAATGAGAAAGCTACACCTGAGAGGAGTCGGAGTTGCTTAGCGGGTCCTTGCTTTCTCCGGTTCTGTCACCAGCTCATCTCTCCTCCCCTCAATCTGGAAGAGTAAATGTAATGGAATATGACCTAGTCAAAATAGAGTTTTTCATACACCTTCATAGAAAAGTTGAAATCAAATTAACTTTAAAAAATACGTTTGTATAAAAATAAGCAAAAACTGTTGAAAAGGGGAGCAGAAATCTAGTTATATTGCCCATTAAACATAAGATAAATTTTTATCTTCTAATTGTGGAAATAACAATGCTTGAAAAAGTAATAGTACCTCAAAAATTTCAAGGGGGATCTTCAATGAGAAACTAACTTTTGTTCTGTGATTGTCATATGCCTTTGGCAAGTTTTCATTTTACAGCCAATTTTAGCCACTTTATACGGATGCATCTCTTTCCTGAGGGCTGTAAACTTTAATAGAGTCTCTGATGCAGAGCTCACATTCTGACCATGAAGCCCAAGGTGAGACGCAGGAAAGGCAGACAGCCTAAATGCAAAAAGACAGCAGCAGCCCCCCACCCGCTTTTTCTTTTCTTTCTTTCTTTTTATAAACAGGCAAACCGAGGCAAAAAAGAATGCTTAGAACAAAATTTTGTCAAAAACGTGAACAGACAATGATAGTGTTCACTGTTAGTAATTGTTTGGAAAGAGCTTATACATCTGTGGATCTTTCCCTAAGCTAAAATATGCTGTTTAATTCATTTGGGGGGTAACAATTATGTGTATGCCCAGGCTGAGAGGTAAATCCACAGAGTTCTAAATACAGAAAAATCAATTTAGATTCATTAATGTGAGAACAAGGATAACAATTACTGGGTAATTTTGAATTAGTGTGATTACTGCATAAATATCTGGGAGAGAAACAGAGAGAGAGAGAGAGAGTGTGTGTGAGTGTGTGTGTAGGAGGGGATAGGGTTTGGACTCAGTTTTTCTTTTGGTTTGGTTTGATTTTCTAGCAATATATATAAGTTTAAATATCATCACCATTTCCAGATATAAATTAAAAGATTGCTATTAAACACATAAAATATGTTACCTACCAATGAAAACAGGTGTATTTAATTCAAAGATTTGTATCTTCTAGGAGAATGCACTAAATTTTTTAACTTTTCTTCAGGAATTTTGTAAAATGTGAAAAGAATTATATCTATTTCGAAGTGTAGGATATTATTTCTAAATGTGTACCTAGATATAGGACATACTAGTGTTTTCTTAATTTTCCCTGAAGTATGAGTATATGAGAATATCTTCATTATATAAGCTTCACTTAAAATTTCAGAAACCTTCAGAATTGCATTTATTATTCCTTAGTGCTCTTAGTGTTAGCTTTTTTCTCAGTTCTTCTGCCTTTTTGCAAGGTGATAAAGTCTGTTATGTAGACAGTAGTTGAAAAAAATCCTATAGAGCTGAATAATAATTACATGGGGACTAAAATAGGACTTCAGGAAAAGCTATTTAAGTGAAGTGATTGTGATAAAAGGCAGACTGGCTTCTATTGGAAAATGAATAAAATATAAAGAACGTTCACATTTCACTGAAATTAGGAGTATTATACATTCTTCCTTTTAAAGTTATTTTTATGACAAAAATTTCCTGACAGAAAAGTAAACAACTCCCCGTATTCATTACCCAGATTCAACAACCATCACCAAATTGCTTCATCCATTCACCTTTACAGTGTTTTTTTTCCTGAAGTATTTTAAAGTAATTCTTTACTTTAGCTCAAAACCCTCATGAATTCATCCCAGAAACAAACAATGGAAAATGATCAGAACTTTACATTTTTAGCATAATCACAATGTCATTATCACAACTAATAAAAAGTTAAATAATCTCTAATTATAATCTGATACCCAGAATTAAAATTTCCAAAATGTCTTAAACATCTTTTAATAGTTGGTCTATAAATTGGGATCCAAGTAAGTTTCACTCACTTTATTTTGTTATATTTTAAAGTCACATTTAATTTAGAACAGCTACTTCTTCTTAGTAATTCATTTTATTACTGGGCTTTTCTTCCCTGAAAAATTCAGTCAGGTATCTTATAAAATGTTCCACTTTGTGGATTGTACAATTTGATTCCTTGTGATGTCTTTTCTTTTCTCATCTTTCCTTTTTTTTGTCCTCTGTTTTTATGTTTATATATTTCAAAATATTCATGGTAGAAGTTTAAATATCTCAAAGAAGATTTGATAGCATAGATTGCATATTTGCATTTGTGTCTATGTGTGCCTGTGTCTATTTGTGATGTTTTACACTTATTAACTACAGCATATAAAATTACTTTTTTATTTGCCTGACAGCCTATACTTTAAGGTGGTCCTGATTTTCAGGCATTCAACCAATCTCTCATTTCACATATATCATCTGGCTGTCACAACTCCTCCAGACATGGTGTGTAAATGCATGTAATGTCCTGGGAGAAATATTTTCTGCAAAATATAAATTCCAGATCCTTGGGGTCCTTCCAGTCATTTCTCTTGTAACAACCTTTTTTATTTTCAATAAACTGTAGGTGAGTTTTTTGGCTTGTTGTGTTTGTTTCTTTTTCTCATTAAAATTTCATAACAAGATTGGAGTAAAAAAACAAACTAGGAATAAATTTGCTGTCATCCAGTCTTCTTTTATATTTGCTCTACTGGGTTCTTACTAGATGTTTTCGTACCTGAACCTGCAGTTGTAGGTTAAAGGCAAAGAGGTGGCTTAATCATTCCTTCTTAGCTGAAGTAAAGCACACTCACCAAGGAATTCTTTGGTGTCTTACCACCCAACACATAAAATATCTGTATGTAATGTATGGTAATCAGACTCTCTGGAAATTTAATTATTTTTGGTTAAAATTCAATAATAATACTTGGACTCTCTGCTTCAATCTCTTGATTTACCAATCTCTCCCTTCCAGTGAATCCTGATTAATTGTCACAGATATTAAGCTATTAAGATAGCTCTGTTCATGTTGTACTTATTTCCTCAAGTTTCAATGGTTCCCTATTTTCCTATTGAGTAAGCACAAAATACTTTCTTACTCTGGGAATCAAGCAATCCATGAACTGATCAAAAACCACCTTTTTAAGCACTGCTTCTTCTTATACCCTTGAACCTGGCCACACTACACACCTACTTTCCACAAAGCTGGCCATGCATTTTTATTAACACTTGTGTTCTTTGTAAAAAATATCTCTTTCTTTCTAGCAAATTTAGGATAGATTTTCAGACCTGATTTAAAGGAGACTTCAAATGTGAAGTATTTCATAATTCTCCCAGATTTTTAACCATTACTTCTGTTTCATGACCATAACACTTTCTTGTACCTGTTTTAAAGAACCTCATTCTACTGTGGAACAATAGTTATTTACATATCTGACTTCCTTGTGGAAAGAAATCATGATATTCATTTTTGTAAGATGACTCTGCATCCATCCAATTAAGAGTCTAGGTATGTTTTTAAAATACCTTAAACTATAGAAAGCCAGACATTGTGGATATTGGTTCCTGAAAACCTGCTTAAATATTGAGTTTTTAGAAAAAAAAGTTAAGTTTTCTTTTTCATGGCTTGTTTTGAAAGGGCATCATTAATATAGTAAAAGTTCAATGTGACTAGAATATGTTATGTCCTTTATCCTTACATTTTAGATATGATCCCAAAACAGACACATGGACCATGGTGGCTCCGTTGAGTATGCCCAGAGATGCTGTTGGTGTCTGTCTCCTTGGTGACAGACTATACGCTGTTGGTGGCTATGATGGGCAGACATACCTCAACACTATGGAATCCTATGATCCACAAACTAATGAATGGACCCAGGTAAGATTGTTGCCAGCATAAGTTACTTCACATATAAGAATTTATTTCACTTACTTCCTTTGGAGGAGAGGGGTACATACAGCAATGTATCTAGTCAAATTACTCTGAACTCAAAATGATTGATTTTGTCCATTTTCATGTTCATTTTGTAAAAAGTTTATTAAATCATATGTTTTTGTGTACTTTTCTCTTGTGTATTCTATACTTCAATAAAACTTATATTAGAAAGTTACATTCATGCTTCAGTGAGATTTCCACTTTATTATAAGTCATAACAAGAGACAGGAACTGAATTTTAATTATCTGAAGCAAAAAATAAAAGTGGAATATATTGGTTCACAAAAATTCATCTTTACAATATTTGGTTTTAGAGATAACAAAAATAAGAGAATGGAAACCTGCAGAAATCAAATTTCTGCCTCCTGTTTTTGCTTAACTATCTTTGTTAGGTTGATTGCTACTCACTGCAGAGAGAATTTTCCATGGGGTGGTGCTGCTGGAAACTCTAAGTGGGAATCCTCACAGCCATAATCAGAAAATAAAAGAATTCTTTGTTCAAAAGAAACCCCAAAACAAACAACAAAGAGCTCTGAATGGTCTGTCGTATAAAGCACTCATTCCTGGACAAACACTTTGGCCAAGAAGAAGGAGTGAAATAATTGGCTGATCTTAGGTTAGCCTTTGAACATACACTGTAGTTAGAGATTCAGGATCATGCTCAGAGAAGCTCTCAATCTGGTCTAAGATCTGGAGTATTTGTGTTGGGGTGTGTGTGAGTGCTGGGGAAAGATGAGAAGAGGACAACTTAATTACGGTGGAAAATAACTTACACTGTACAGTTACTATAGCCTTGCTTGTAATGAAGGGAATGGGTATATTTTCAGACTTTTGTCCTTATATTCAATTTCTCCCTACTTTCTTTCTTTGCCAAATCTCCTAATATTTCTTATTTCTCTCCTTTATCAGAAACTTAAAAAGGAGAAACAATTTAAACAAACAAACCAATTTTCCATCAATGGATGCAGTTAAATTCCAAAGTCTTACTTAGTTGAACCAGGATAATAACCTCATCTCCTCTTATTCCTTAGTGTATAGAAGGCTTTATTTTTGGTCATAGAAATTGACTTAAATTTGATTGAAGTAAATTTCTTTGAAAAAGGGTTTACTTGTAAAGATACATAACTTCCTTGATTGTGCCAGTTTTGATGATATGTGTTCAACTAAAATATTAAATAGGCTGACTTTGAAGTACAAAACCAGACTCCTCATGGTCAGACTAAGGCATCTGCCTTATGAACCTTACTCTTCCACAAGGGAAAATCCTTTGATTCCAATGAAGATGCATTTGGCTAAGAAGGAAGAAAAAGGATGGAATGGAGGAACAAATAGGAAGAATTTGGAGAACTAGGTCCTGTGATGTTCTGTGTTTTACTTTAATTGTGAGAAAGAAGCATTCCTTATCCAGAGAGCAGCAAATATAAAACAAGCTGTAATTATTGCACTGAGATTTTAGAAGATATATTTTAATTCCTTACCTTCCTGAGTCCCTAGTGTTTACAAAAGGAGCACTGCTATGATTGTTGACTTGCGAAGAAAATGTACCAGTTCAGTGGTATATATTTTAAATGTGCTACTTTAACAAATGAACATTAAATAAGGGAAGTTTATGGGCATATAAATGATATAATATCTTCATTACATATTTATAGAAATGTACCATTATGCTTAACATTCCTCTAAAATTGAAAACAAAATAATGTATGTAGTAGTAATGGGTAAAAGCATCCTAAAGGCCATTTGCCCTCATCTGTATTTTATTACACTCTTTTGGATTATACAGTATCTTACAAAGAGCAAAATGGTATTTAAAATGTTTTATAATGCTCATCCACCAGAGGGCAGACAGAAGAAGCAAGAAGAATTACAATCCTGCAGCCTGTGGAACAAAAAAAACATTAACAGAAACATAGAAAAGATGAAAAGGCAGAGGGCTATGTACCAGATGAAGGAACAAGATAAAACCCCAGAAAAACAACTAAATGAAGTGGAGATAGGCAACCTTCAAGAAAAAGAATTCAGAATAATGATAGTGAAGATGATCCAGGACCTCGGAAAAACAATGGAGGCAAAGATTGAGAAGATGCAAGAAATGTTTAACAAAGACCTAGAAGAATTAAAGAACAAACAAACAGAGATGAACAATACAATAAATGAAATGAAAACTACACTAGAAGGAATCAATAGCAGAATAACTGAGGCAGAAGAAGAGATAAGTGACCTGGAAGACAGAATGGTGGAATTCACTGATGTGGAACAGAATGAAGAAAAAAGAATGAAAAGAACTGAAGACAGCCTAAGAGACCTCTGGGACACATTAAATGCAACAACATTCTCATTATAGGGGTCCCAGAAGAAGAAGAGAGAGAGAAAGGACCCGAGAAAATATTTGAAGAGATTATAGTTAAAAACTTCCCTAACATGGGAAATGAAATAACCACCCCAGTCCAGGAAGGACTGTGAGTCCCAGGCAGGATAAACCCAAAGAGAAACACACCAAGACACATAGTAATCAAATTGGCAAAAATTAAAGACAAAGAATAATTATTGAAAGCAGCAAAGGAAAAACGACAAATAACATACAAGGGAACTCCCATAAAGTTAACAGCTGATTTCTCAGCTGAAACTCTACAAGCCAGAAGGGAGTGGCGTGATATACTTAAAGTGATGAAAGGGAAGAACCTACAACCAAGATTACTCTACTCAGCAAGGATCTCATTCAGATTCGATGGAGAAATCAAAAGCTTTACAGACAAGCAAAAGCTAAGAGAATTCAGCACAACCAAAGCAGATCTATAGCAAATGCTAAAGGAACTTCTCTAAGTGGGAAACACAAGAGAAGAAAAGGATCTATAAAAACAAACCCAAAACAATTAAGAAAATGGTCATAGGAACATACATATCGATAACTACCTTAAACGTGAATGGATTAAATGCTCCAGCCAAAAGACACAGGCTTGCTGAATGGATACAAAAACAAGACCCATATAGATGCTGTCTATAAGAGACTCACTTCAGACCTAGGGACACATACAGACTGAAAGTGAGGAGATGGAAAAAGATATTCCATGCAAATGGAAATCAAAAGAAAGCTTGAGTAGCAATACTCATATCAGATAAAATAGACTTTAAAATAAAGAATGTTACAAGAGACAAGGAAGGACACTACATAATGATCAAGGGATCAATCCAAGAAGAAGATACAACAATTATAAATATATATGCACCCAACGTAGGAGCACCTCAATACATAAGGCAACTGCTAACAGCTATAAAAGAGGAAATCGACAGTAACACAATAATAGTGGGGGACTTTAACACCTCACTTGCACCAATGGACAGATCATCCAAAATGAATATAAATAAGGAAACAGAAGCTTTAAATGACACAATAGACCAGATAGATTTAATTGATATTTATAGGACATTCCATCCAAAAACAGCAGATTACACTTTCTTCTCAAGTGTGCATGGAGGATTCTCCAGAATAGATCACATCTTGGGTCACAAATTAAGCCTCAGTAAATTTAAGAAAATTAAAATCATATCAAGCATCTTTTCTGACCACAACGCTATGAGATTAGAAATGAATTACAGGGAAAAAAAACGTAAAAAACACAAACACATGGAGGCTAAACAATACTTTACTAAATAACCGAGAGATCACTGAAGAAATCAAAGAGGAAATCAAAAAATACCTAGAGACAAATGACAATGAAAACACGATGATCCAAAACCTATGGAATACAGCAAAAGCAGTTCTAAGAGGGAAGTTTATAGCTATACAAGCGTACCTCGAGAAACAAGAAAAATCTCAAATAAACAATCTAACCTTACGCCTAAAGGAACTAGAGAAAGAAGAACAAACAAAACCCATGGTTAGAAGAAGGAAAGAAATCATAAAGATCAGAGCTGAAATAAATGAAACAGAAACAAAGAAAACAATAGCAAAGATCAATAAAACTAAAAGCTGGTTCTTTGAGAAGATAAACAAAATTGATAAGCCATTAGCCAGACTCATCAAGAAAAAGAGGGAGAGGACTCAAATCAATAAAATTAGAAATGAAAAAGGAGAAGTTACAACAGACACCGCAGAAATACAAAGCCTCCTAAGAGACTACTACAAGCAACTCTATGCCAATAAAATGGACAACCTGGAAGAAATGGACAAATTCTTAGAAAGGTATAACCTTCCAAGGCTGAACCAGGAAGAAATAGAAAATATGAACAGGCCAATCACAAGTAATGAAATTGAAACTGTGATTAAAAATCTTCCAACAAACAAAAGTCCAGTACCAGATGGCTTCACAGGTGAATTGTATCATTTAGAGAAGAGCTAACACCCATCTTTCTCAAACTCTTCCAAAAAATTGCAGAGGAAGGAACACTACCAAACTCATTCTATGAGGCCACCATCACCCAGACAAAGATACTACAAAAAAAAAAAAAAAAATTACAGACCAATAACACTGATGAATATAGATGCAAAAATCCCCAACAAAATACTAGCAAACAGGATCCAACAACACCTTAAAAGGATCATACACCATGATCAAGTGGGATTTATCCCAGGGATGCAAGGATTTTTCAATATACACAAATCAATCTATGTGATACACCACATTAACAAATTGAAAAATAAAAACCATATGATCGGGCTTCCTTGGTGGTGCACTGGTTGAGAATCTGCCTGCCAATACAGGGGACATGGGTTCGAGCCCTGGTCTGGGAAGATCCCACTTGCCGCGGAGCAATTGGGCCCGTGAGCCACAACTACTGAGCCTGTGCGTCTGGAGCCTGTGCTCCGCAACTAGAGAGGCCGCGATAGTGAGAGGCCTGCGCACCATGATGAAGAGTGGCCCCCGCTTGATGCAACTAGAGAAAGCCCTCACACAGAAACGAAGACCCAACGCAGCCAAAAATAAATAAATAAATAAATAAATTTTGAAAAAGGGACATTTAATATCTATATTAAAAAAAATCCAAAACCACATGATCATCTCAATAGATGCACAAAGAGCTTTTGACAAAATTCAACACCGATTTATGATAAAAACTCTCCAGAAAGTGGGCATAGAGGCAACCTACCTCAACATAATAAAGGCCATATATGACAAACCCACAGCAAACATCATTCTCAATGGTGAAAAAGTGAAAGCATTTCCTCTAAGATCAGGAACAAGACAAGGATATCCACTCTCACCACTATTATTCAACATAGTTTTGGAAGTCCTAGCCATGGCAATCAGAGAAGAAAAAGAAATAAAAGGAATACAAATTGGAGAAGAAGAAGTAAAACTGTCACTGTTTGCAGATGACATGATACTATACATAGAGAATCCTAAAAATGCCACCAGAAAACTACTAGAGCTAATCAGTGAATTTGGTAAAGTTGCAGGATACAAAATTAATGCACAGAAATCTCTTGCATTCCTATACAATAATGATGAAAAATCTGAAAGAGAAATTAAGGAAGCACTCCCATTTACCATTGCAACAAAAAGAATAAAATACCTAGGAATAAACCTACCTAGAGAGACAAAAGATCTGTATGCAGAAAACTATAAGACACTGATGAAAGAATTTAAAGATGATACCAACAGATGGAAAGATATACCATGTTCTTGGATTGGAAGAGTCAGTATTGTGGAAATGACTATACTACCCAAAGCAATCTACAGATTCAATGCAATCCCTATCAAATTACCAATGGCATTTTTTGTGGACCTAGAACAAAAAATCCTAAATTTTTTTTGGAGACACAAAAGATCCTGAATAGCCAAAGCAGTCTTGAGGGAAAAAAACGGAGCTGGAGGAATCAGACTCCCTCACTTCAGACTATACTACAAAGCTACAGTAATCAAGACAGTATGGTACTGCCTCAAAAACAGAAATATTGATCAATGCAACAAGATAGAAAGCCCAGAAATAAACCCACACACCTATGGTCAGCTAATCTATGACAAAGGAGGCAAGGATATCCAATGGAGAAAAGACAGTCTCTTCAATAAGTGGTGTTGGGAAAATTGGACTGCTACATGTAAAAAAATGAAATTAGAACACTCCCTAACACCATACTCATAAATAAACTGAAAATGGATTAGAGACCTAAATGTAAGACCGGACACTATAAAACTCTTAGAGGAAAACATAGGAAGAACACTCTTTGACATAAATCACAGCAAGATCTTTTTTGACCCACCTCCTAGAGTAATGGAAATAAAAACAAAAATAAACAAATGGGACCTAATGAAACTTCACAGCTTTTGCACAGCAAAGGAAATCATAACCAAGATGAAAAGAGAACCCTCAGAATGGGAGAAAATATTTGCAAACAAATCAATGGACCAAGGATTAATCTCCAAAATATATAAACAGCTCATGCAGCTCAATATTAAGGAAACAAAGAACCCAATCCAAAAATGAGCAGAAGACCTAAATAGACATTTCACCAAAGAAGACATACAGATGGCCAAGAAGCACATGAAAATCTGCTCAACATCACTAATTATTAGAGCAATGCAAATCAAAACTACAATGAGGTATTACTTCACACCAGTTAGAATGGGCACCATCAGAAAATCTACCAACAACAAATGCTGGAGAGGGTGTGGATAAAAGGGAACACTCTTACACTGTTCTTGAGAATGTAAATTGATACAGCCACTATGGAGAACAGTATGGATGTTCCTTAAAATACTAAAATTAGAATTACCATATCATCCAGCAATCCCACTACCGGGCATATACCCAGAGAACACCATAATTCAAAAAGATACATGCACCCCAATGTTCATTGCAGAACTATTTACAATAGCCAGGTCATGGAAGCAACCTAAATGCCCATCAACAGACGAATAGATAAAGAAGTTGTGGTACATATATACAATGAAATATTACTCAGCCATACAAAAGGAACGAAACTGGGTCATTTGTTGAGACAAGGATGGATCTAGAGACTGTCATACAGAGTGAAGTAAGTCAGAAAGAGAAAAACAAATATCGTATGTTAACGCATGTATATGGAACCTACAAAAATGGTACAGATGAACCAGTTTGCAGGGCAGAAGTTGAGACACAGATGTAGAGAACAAAAGTATGGACACCAAGGGGGGAAAGCCACGGGGTGGTGGGGATGGTGGTGTGATGAATTGGGCAATTGGAATTGACCTTTATACCCTGATGTGTATAAAATTGATGACTAATAGTAACCTGCTGTATTAAAAAATAAAAAAAATATATATATAAAATGTTTTATAACAACTTTATTTTAGTACAATAAACATTAATTTTAAAGCTCTTAATTACTTTAAGATTTTATATCCATATCTTATCATTATTTATATTTTTAAGACTCTCAAGGGAACATCAGCAAACCCACACAAAATCCCTTTGAAAATTTTCAGGATTCCAGGCCACTAGAGAAAGTTCTGGTATTTGCTGGATAATGCCTGTCACCTTCCCTTCACATACCCCATAAATGGACAACATTGTCTGGTTATTTCATTTACTACTGGCACCATAAAATGGTCAAGCATTAGAATAAATAAGCAAATATATTAAAATATATAATAATGTATATTTGAAAAATTTCCCAAGCTAGCTAGAATTGGAAATAATGGAAATAGATTAAAGAGTATTTGCCAGATTCATGTCTTAATAGTTACACAGAGAACAAACCCATGCATGCTTGCAGGTATGTGTGTGTGTTTGTGTTTTAAATAAATTTGACTTGTCATTTAACATTGTTATTTTGTTTTTTTTATTTGATTTGAAAAAACAATATGTGTGCTTCAAGACATAGAAAGAAAAATTTAATTCCGTTTCCCCTAGCCTGGCTAAAATCACCCTTTCATGTCTTCCTTCGTACATTGTTGTAGTGCTGTCTTGCTTCATCTACCTGCAGCTGTAAAGAAACAAAGATAGTGAGTCATTTACTGTCATATCTCCAAAAACTGACATAGTTGCTGGCATGGGGTGAGAGATATGTGAATGTTTCTTAAATAAATTTATTGTGAATTATTTTTGCAATTCAGTTTACCCTGTTGTGCGTGGATTTAGTTTATTTGCCTATAATAGATATATAAGATGCTTAGAATGAGTTTCAGGGAAGCCTGGTGAGATATTTAAATCTTCAGTTGCTGTTTAATAATTGGTTTCATGCCAACCTTTTTAGGTTATCATACTAAGGCTGAAAGGTATAACCCTGGAGAGAGAACAGGACAGATTGTTTAAAATATGTATTAAATAAGATAAAACTGGACCAAGGGGGAAAAGGGGAAGAGGTCTCAAATATTTAAAATGTATTTTTGTAGAATATATCAAATGCTTAAAATAGAATGATAAATGCTGGGGTAAGGGGAATACTTAACACTATGATAGAACTTAAGTGTGTTGGGTAGAGAAATCTTCTTTCAGGAAATGATATGTAAAGTGAAGCATAGAAAATGAGTAATAGTTAAAAAGATGAAAATATGGGGAGTGGTTTTGTTTAAGAAAGATAATTTTTAAAGAGCCGCAGGAAAGAGAACACATGGCATGTTTCATTCGTCAATAAATAAAGCGGTGAACAGTAAGTTTGGAGAGAGAAATTGTGTCTATATCATATAGGACCAGAAACCATGTTATAGAATCTTGACTTTGTCATAAACCTAAAGAAGATCTAATGAAAGATTTTAGACAGGGAAAGTAAATAATCAGAATTGTGCTTTAAAATGATTGCACTTGATGAGAAGTGAAAAACGATTAGGAGAAAGCAAGATCAGAGTCGGAAATTTATTAGGACATATTTTATTAATCCACTGTAGGGGTGGAAAATTTTTCCTTCTTTCCTTCTTGTTTCTTCAGCTAATGAAACGATTAAATTGACATAAAACAGATTAATGGGAGAAAAACAAATTTAATTTTGTACATATGGAAACCTCATAAATATATGAGACTCAAAGAAGTGACCAAAGCAGGAAGCTTTGATAGTTTTTAGACAGAGAAACAATAAATTCATGAAGAACTGAGTAGACAAAGTGGTTTGGGATTGAGGTAGTAAATTGGTGAAGAAGTTACGAGATTTGTTTACACAACCTTCTTGGCCCTAAATTTCCTATGTCTGGTGACAAATATGCCTCTACCCTCCTGGTAGAGAGAGGGTACCATTTCACATAGGAGAATTATCTCCTGCTTTAAGGGATCAAAGGAGGGTCAGAGTGTCCCTCCTGTGTCCGGCATCTCTTAAGTACCTTTAGTTCAAAATAATCAATATGCCAAAGTGGCATATCCTAGAGTGGCATATTCTGGTCCCCTTCACACTAAAGGTGAAAATGTAACCTGAACTAGGTTGAAGACAGTAAGAATGGGTATAATTAAGTTGGTTGGAGAGATACTTATAGGACTTGATGGTTATGTACCTGCAAGGTTGAGGGAGGTAAAACTAAGGGTCATGGATGTGCTCTAGGCTCCTGTCTTGAGCAACTGGGTAGAAAGTGGTGGCATTCACTGGTAAAAGAAGTACAGGAGGAATAGTAAACTCGGGGGAAAAAAGCAGACATTCATTTTTACACACACATATAAGCACATATAGAGATATAGATGCAAATGTAGATACAGACATAAAGTGAAAGTATGTACATTGTACTTCACCTAGAAACTATGCATAGTATTTTTCAGTATTGAATGAACATCGGAGAGTATTTGGGAAACTTCAAAAATACGTCTACCCAATACTCATCCCATTCCTATTGAATGGTGGGCCTTGAGTACTTATAATTTGTAAAAGTCCCTTAGATGACTCTGATGTGAAACAACGCTTCAAAATCATTGGAAACTAAAAGAGAAAATGGAAACTGTGTGCAGTTTGGAGTCAGAAATATTTCAGATTGTAGACATTGATGTTACCAGATTTACATATTGTCTCTTGACACTCCATTCACATGCCTGTCATATAGAGATGACAACATATGATAGGATTATAAAGGTGACAGTGATCTATAAAAATTATTCTTAACACACAATATGCTGTCAATATATCACATGCCCCTTTTCACTTCTCATTTTGAGCAAATATCTATGAAAAAGACAAGAGATGTTATATTAGCTTTTTAAAAAATAGGGTATTAAATGAAAGGAATAAAAAAAAGTCATATGGGAAGGTTTTTTGGTTTTGTTTCTGTTTTTATTTTTAACCTACAAGGGGGATGGCAGGTTACAATAAGCACAGTTAAAAGAACTAGTAGATAATTTGATAATGGTGGTAATTTTCATATTTAGAGAGTGAGACCATGTCCTTTTTCAATCAATAAGATAATGTATGTGATCTGAGGTTATTTTGTTCATAGTGATTTTATTTGTTACATTTTATTCCTTTCTCTTTGTAATAATATCCTGTAATTTCTCATCTACCTAATATTTTTATGTGCATAAATTATTCTTAGAAAACTGTAATAAAAATCATTGATATGAAAAAGTTCAAATTACTAAAATCTTAGTTTACCTCTACGGAATAAATTTTCATTACAAACTTTGTAAAAATTATTGTTTTTTAATATACTTCTAGCCAATTTCATATTCAGGATTATTTTTAAAATCTCAGTTCTCATTTCAATGACAAGCATAATGTAGCCTTTAAAAAAATAGGCCCTGTAGCAATTGTAATTATGGCCTATTAATGACAAAATATTGAAACTATATCACTATATGTCTCTGTTTAGAATGAATGAATAACACATTTAATTCAGTATAATATCTTGGGAAATAACTTCACAATGACTTCAATAGTGAAATAGCTATTTCATCTAAAATACACTCCAAGCTGTCACTATGAAATATCACAAATGTGTCCATGCAAGCTCTAGAATAAATCTTTGCTGGAAACTTTTCTAAAACAGCTTCATTTCACTAAAAATCATTAAAGAATTTATTACTTTCATTAAAAATTCTGTAAATGATTGCAGGTTTAAAAAATTTCAATATACATATTATTGTTTTATGTAAATGTCATTTTCATTGCTTCCATTTATATTGTACTACTTGTGGATAAATTGGGAAAAGATAAGCACATTTATTAATGATTTTCATGCATATGAATGAGTGGTTTAAATACATTATAATTTGTATATTTTAAGACAGTAAAATTTGTCTTAAATTGTGTTTCATCTTTTTCACCAGATGGCTTCCTTGAATATTGGGAGAGCAGGTGCCTGTGTAGTAGTCATCAAGCAACCTTGACTTATTTTTATTTGGATATATTTTAATTGCTGGAGTGGTTATTTTTATATCAGAGGGCAAGAATGAGAACTTCCTGAGATGAAAATTCTTCAAGAACAAAGATTTTGGTAGATTTACCTACAGATGTCAAAAGAAATAGAAGATCAAACAGAATTATGGGAAACAAGAAAACAAACTGCTCTGGGAACACTATCTGGTCATGTATTAGTTCAGAAATGGTTATTGGTAATTTGTTTTGTATTGTAGCATACAGTAACTAGAGTTACCAAAGGCTTGTTTTTCTTGAGCAATTAAAAGGAGAAACCGAGATTTGTGACATGGATAATTTCATGACCACAGTTCATTCAATTGTTTTATAATCTGTGGTGATACCAAGAGGTTGCCAAGAGTAGAAGACATGATATTTCATCTGACAGAATTCGATCAATTTACTATTTTCCTACTCAGATGTGATCATACCAGGAGGTGGAATGATGTTTATTAAAACAAACATGCTTCTTCCTAATTTTCCTAAACTACGAACTAGAGAAACAGATTCATGCTTGTCTCTTGCATTCAGAAAACAAATCAAAGCTGCATATATCATCTGAGAGGATGGTTGGATTTTATTGCAACTGTATTAGCAATTTGAAGCTGGAAAACACAAAGGATCGTTTTCATTAAGCTTACCACATTGCTTTGCTTTTTGACCACACTGAGCCAAAGAATCAGTACAATTATAGGCTTTTGCCTTATGATGAGTTCAGTGTAAGCATGGAAGTTAGTTATTCTGAATGTTATATATATATATCCATTGCATGTTGAAGTCCTTTAGAATTTTGTTCATAAAGAATCTTAGAAATTTGAGAGAGAAATCTATGATCCATTCATTTGGAGTGTTAATCATCATTGTTAGAAGGAAGGCAGACTTCAAATTCTCATTCCCAACTTTTCAAACTTCTTACATTGATATGCACATTATTTTATGCCAATGTTTGTAATTGTTTAAAGCATATAGTAGAAACATTACACAATGTCCTTAATAGTCCATGTAAATTTTAAATATAATTAATAAATAATAGAAAATTTACTTTTATCAGTGTATCTTTTTTCAATAAATTTTAATTCAGAACTGAGTAAAAAATTGACAAGAAGTAGGCGTTTTATTGCTCGACTTTTCAAAACTCAAGAAGTATATATTTTCATCAAAACACAAGTTTATTTCTTCCTAAATACTATGCTGACACCAAATGCAATCTTTAATTATTGTTTTCTTTTGTAGTCACTCACTTGAGACAGCTAACAATAGTGCTTAGAAAATGCCCATCCCATAACGAAAGTGCTGATAATCATGCAGGGGCTAGAAAAGTCAAGAAAATCCCTCTTTTTGAGTCACTGTAAAACATGGAATTAAGTTTCATTACTGGGTAGTGGAAAAATATTTGTAATTAATAACCAAGGAAAATATTGATAGTTTATGTCAAGGAAATATTAGGAAATCTAAAATTTCCCAACATGTATATGTGATCAGATTTATTAGTCGCATTTCAGAAAAATGATATATTAAGGAAGTATCAGTGTTTTTTAATCATAATTAAAAGATGCATAGCATGAAATTTATCATTTTAGCCATTTCTAATTGTACAGTTCAGAATTGTTAAGTATATTTAACTTCTTGGCCCACATATTTTCTTCAATGCATAGAACATACAGATAATATTAGCTAACTGAGGTGGACAATTTATTTTTGAAATGTTAAAGAATAGAGGGGAAGATAAAATGGTATATATCAATTTTTTAATCAGTAAAGCTTTGTGGTGGTCATATTTAAAACTTGGTTAATAAATTTATCACTATTTTTACAAATTTTTTTTTTTTTCCTGAGAGGGAATTTTCCCCAAATTTGCTGCATTCAACCAACTATTTTCTATATGTGTATCGTATTAGCCTGCTGCCTCTTATATTTCATACCATGAGTGTACACACCCAATTTACCATACAAGGACATTGAAGAGCAGTTTGGGCAATAAACTCTAAGCTTATATGAGATAGGAAGAAGGGATATTATCATGCCATTTACTGAAAAGTATATTGTCCACCAAGGTCACATGAGTTCCAGGACTTACCATCTACCCTGCCATGACTCCAATCCAGGATTCTTGAAACTTTGTCAACTGCTAAGGTGTTAAGGAAGTATCAATGATTTTTTAAGTGTAGTTAAAAGATGCATAGCATGAAATTTATGCAGGTCCTTATTCAGTTATGCTAAAGACTGCCTTTTGGGGTGAAATTTCTGCTAAAGATAGCATTTACTATTTGGCTGTTTAATTAATAAGGCATACTTAAATAAAAGAAGTATAGAAAATACCATCAACGAGGATAGTTTTTCTAAGATACTGTTCAGGTTTTTTACTGCATTGATATCTCCAGAATATAACTTATTTTTATAAATACCTCTATATAATCTTAGAATAATCTGCAAATATTTTCAATGTTAAAGATGACTATTAATGATAATAGGAATATATAATATACAATTGTCCCTCCATATCCATGGGGATTTGGTTCCAGGACCTGCCCTGGATACCAAAGTCTATAGATGCTCAAGTCCCATAGTCAGTGCTTCACATCTGTGTGTTCCACCAACCTCAGACTGTGTAGTACTGTATTTATTGAAATGACAGTGAACCAGTAGTATTGCAGTAGATGGGTGACAGTGTTGGGAAAATAAATTAAAAAGAAACAAAAAAACTTCTACAATCCAGAAAACCTCTCCACAAAAGTACTAGAAAAAACTTTTTTTATTATTGAATAAGCATGAAACCAGAATGTAATGCACATCACAGGCAACATGCTGAGAGATCGCAAAGATAGAGAGAAATCTCACCCTTTCATGTAGCCAAGCAGATACAATTCATTAAACATATTTTTTCCAGATAAACAATATCTACTTCTAAAGTAAGAGGACTGAACAGCACCATTTGTCACACAAGTTCATCCTTACTTTACCCAGTAGTTGGCGTGACCATCTGAGTTAGCTAATTAGCTTTATCCAGAGGGGGAAAAGAACACACTTCTCAAAACTTTGTGACAGTAGGTAGTTTTGCAACTTGGATTAACGTCCCACCAGATAGACTCCTCCCCTCCCACAGGAGCTGTGCAATAGGGGTGCCGTCTTCCTTGAGGATTACATTTCAAAGAAATGGCTTCCAGGCCCTTGAGAAAGACATCCCTAAGTCATAAAGCTGACAAAAGTCCTATCTAGGTTTTAAAAGGATTTATAAACATTTCAAAGAGAGGAGAAAGTACTCAGAATTACAAGTTTTCTAAAGTAAATGCTCTGAGAAAAAGGAAGGAAGGAAAACCTCTTCCCTTATTTCAACAGGGAGAATTAAACTTCTTAGTTTTCATTGTATTTGTCCTAATGATTGATATTAGTGTATTTTCCCTCCAGTTGTTTTTCTATCTAACTTTAGGAGACATAGTATAATTCCCAGATATGCAACTTTACTATCGCTTAGGAGTTTGTTAGAAAAGCTAAATCTGAGACCCATCCAGAGTTGCTAAATGAGATCCTGTCTTTTAACAAAATACCTAAGGTGACTTGTTAAACCTTGAGAAACACCAACTTCAGTCATTATTTCTCTGCAAACTCTATTTCCCTCTCTGGTTTTCTCAATGAGGGCACCAACTAGGGCGTTAGCAATCCTGTCTAGTTCTCATATTTAATCCATGTACTCCAGGATAAACTTTATCAGGAATACAAGTAAAGTTTTAGTTCTCATCTGCTTTCATTTTGTATAATTTTTTAATGGGTTCAGAAACTAGATGAGGAGGAGGGTGCTACTCATTGGATTTCCTCCAAGCCCCAGTAGAACAGTTAGCTAGGTGAAATGAATATATGATAAGAAGAGAGTTCCAATTACGAAAACCTACAATTTTAAAAAAGGAAGATGCAAGAGAAAGTATATGTTCATACTATGCCCATTATTTTGTAATCTGTTTCAGTCTTACTGAGACTGGAGAGGACAGAAGTAATCCCTGGTCTCAAGTAGCCAAATTTCTGGCTTACAGTCAGTCAGTGATTCTTATTCACCTCAATTCTCTTGAGATGATAAATTCAAGTTTGCTCGGGAAGTAACCCCCAGCTAGCTTATGTTAAAAAACAAAAGTCAATCTAGTAAATTTGAAGATTTAATTGACTTTATTCAATGATTCATGAATTGGGCAGCACCCCATTTAGCAACTAGAGGGGAGCTCAGAAGGGGGTTGTACAAAATGGAAGGGCTTTATAGGAAGAAGGTAGGGCAAGGGAGCTATTAACAAAAGAAGGGAAATAATTATTTTTAAGCCAGGATGTCTTCTTTCTGGGGGGAAGGGAACAGCACAAGGTTTTATCATGCAGATTGCCTCTTCTTTCCCTGGGAGATGATGCAAAGGCTTACCTGACAGATTACCTCATTTGTGATGACCAGAAAATTCCAAACTGGTTGATTAAAATTACATTTCTGAAGGTCAAAATGACAATTAAGTTAGGTATTAAATCTAGGTTTGGTATCATGGGCTTTAGCACAAGTGATACCATTTTGGGCCTATGGTTTTCTTTTTAACACTTAGAAGGTCAAACCTCTTCCCCTGCTTACTGAGAAACTTGAATTTTCAAAATGAGTTAGATTTAGAACTGGTATATAAATGATGGAGAAAATCAAACCCACAGCATCAAATCAACACCTTTTGTATTAAACTGAGGTATACAATTAAAATGTTTGTGTAGTTAAAAGATAAACTGAGGCATAATAAAAATTTTAAGAGATTATTTCAGCAAAAATTGGGCCAAGCAAGCAGGCCCAAACTGGAAGTAGTTAGGAGTGCTCAGCCAATAGGAGCTAGGAGAAAGACATAGAGGAGGTGCAGAAGCAAAGAAAGGAAATTATTTGATTGGCTATAGCTTAAAGCTCAGTTGGCTGTGATTGCTTGTTTTTAGCGGTTTTATTTTGTACCTTTGAGGCATTTACAGGTTTAGATTTTTGTTTGCTTTCATAGGCTACCCTTGCATTAGAGCCACCTCAGTCTAACGGCCTCTTTGTTCAATTAATTTAACAGCATTAATATGTTTTGATATATTAGAAGCTCAATCATAACTGACTTATTCTAAAGCAGTAAGTAATATTAATTTTAGATTTAAAAAACAATGTTATGTGGAAGAGTAAGAGTTACAACGTTTGAATATTAAAAAACTTTTACCATTGAATTTATAATTTTAATGCTATATTTGTTAGTGTTGACTAATGTTTTGAAAAGTTTTCTTAGGATAAGTACTACACAAGCTTAGAACACAAGCATATTATATTTATGAGTGTAGATTAAAATGTGAGAGGAAGTTTAAATAAGCTATAAGTGGGACTGATTGTTTAAGAAAATTTAATGTCCTTAAATTCATATGAGTACATATTAATCAAGGGGCCCTTTAAAAAGGATTATTAATATTTCATAGATTTATAACTAAAATCCCAAGACCCTGAAAGTTCCGTTTAGAAACTTAAGGAAAATGTGGTTTGTTTATATAATTAGTTTTAAAAGTTGATTTTATTGTATGAAGAAAATAACTACTAATAGTCTTCCTCCTACATAAAATGCACTCACTCAAAACCAAAAATGTTAATATTTATAAAGTACTTCCATACCTATTATTAATTCATCATTACCTCCAATTCAAACCAACAGTTTCTTCAGAGTTGTATTCTATCCATCATAGAACGAAAAATAGAATTTTATGGTATAGATCTGACAATCCATTTTATTAAATATGCTAAATTAAATATAAATTTATGAGAAAATGCTTCATATTGCCTCAAAAATTAAACAAACTTAAGGATATTAGATTACTTCCAGTAAAAAATGTAAAGTTTTTATTGTATTTAGATAATGTTTTAGTCATTATATCTTGATATCTGTACCTAATATAAGTGTATTTGTATTCTACCTCATTTTTTCCCCACCTTAGGACAGATCATCTCTGTTAGATATTTGAAGATAATTTTAAATAAGTCTATTTCTGCTTAGTAATAATTCAGAAAGATGAGATATAGCTGTTTGGAAATGAATAATTGTTATATCCCTTACCTCCCATGCCCACTCACAAAAATGTTGAAATTCTTTTAAAACTAATATGTATTTGAATGCCTATGTTTTCCTGAATGTCCAAAACGTCTTCCTTTCCATCATTTCTATTGCCAGATATAAATGATGTGCAATAATTAGCTAATACAAATAACATTTAGATATTAACTGGTATCAAAGATGCTTACAGGGAATTTATTTTTATTTTAAATCTTTGAAAAGGAAAATTAGATTAAAGCTAATTTGATATCAGTTAAAAAATTAAGAGAATTCCTAAAGGAGTCTAGGAAACAGACCATGAAGTGTACACATTAGGGAGAATAGCTAAATTGCATGTCCAAGCACTACCTTGATTGATTTTTATTCTGATCCTTTCACCAAATTACATTTGCAAAAGTAACCATGGAGACTAAAAGCTTGACTACGGGAATTGAACTCGCAAAGTAATACCAAAGAATATAGTAAAAGAAAGGCTAAGGTGATTTCAGAGTCAAAGAAGTATCTTATTTTTACATATAAATATGCTACATTGAGTTTTCTAAATCCTAACAAATCAACAGCCTCTACCTACTATCAGAAAGAGTAGAAACAGGAAAGTAGATTAACCAGTGAACAAAATGTTTGTTTTGATGGCTAGTCTCAATTTTCTATGTGTTTGTTGATTATCAAGTTGTTTAGCACATATAAAAATATTCTTTAATAATAATGTCACATTCTTAGATATACATTCTCAACTGGAATAAATCAGCTCTATGGTCATAAAGAACACTATTTTAGTGACATAATTTTTTGGACTAATTCTATTATTCACATATTATGCTATTATTTTGAACTGAATAAAAATTCAGGAACTTGCAGAAAAATCTCAATTCTTCAGTTGGCTTCAAATTATGTAAGCATATACAAATTGCAGATCCATAATAAAATAATAAATAATTATCTATAATTTATATGACAAAGATAAATTAAATGTAATATATTCATAATGCAATATATTCATATGTCAAATATTAACTGAAAACCTTCTATAATGCTAGGAATCAAAATTGGTGTTGGAGGCATAATTTTAAGCAACAAGTTAGTTATTTATTTCCAGAACAGTGAGAAGAACACATTTATAAACAAATAATTCCTGTTCCCTGAGTAAACTTTGGGGTAGATTGAAGTGCCAGAGGTAAAAGAAGTTGATGAGGTAACATCAAATTGAAGCCGAATCTGGCCTATGTACCTCAACACTGAATTAATTCTCAGAGACAAGAGTTTTGGATGAAGTAGAAAAGAATAGCTTTAATGCTTTGCCAGGCAAAGGGGGCCACAGCAGACTAATGCCCTCAAAACTGTGTGTCCCGACCTACAGGGGATAGTGAGGAGTTTTATAGTCATGGTTTAGATAGGGCATTATCAGCTATTGGACAATCTTCTGATTGGTTGGTGGTGAGGTAAGTGGGAGTCAGCATCATCAACCTTCTTGTTTCAAGCAGTCTGGGGTCTATGTACTTGTGGGCAGTACACGGTTAACTTCTCCCACCTGGTGGGATTTCAATATCTGCCAAACAGCTCAAGGATACTGTTATATATATATCCCTTGAGGGGGAACCAGGACCCTGCCCCAAGGCTGCATTAGTGCTTCTTTTGACTATTCCTCCCTTGTCTCCACATCCCCTCCCTTCCCTAATCAGCAACTGTTTGAATCTGCTCCTTGGAACTCAGGGAAGGTCATGGAGGCTGAATGAAACCTATTTCTTGTAATCAAGAAATGGGGGACACAGAAAGGCTTTTGTGCCCAGGAGCCCCATAGAGTCCTGCTTGATATCAAAATTGTTTGGGGAGAAGAAGGATTTAACAAAGAAACTCTTATTTCTAAGGATATAAAAATCTGAAGAAGGGGTCTTGATCTTGGGTGGCCTCGGCCTGCAGCAGCTTGAAGCAGGATTTCGGTTCCCTGGCCAGAGATTGAAGTCAGGCCATGGAAGTGACAGCGCTGAATCCTAGCCACTACACCAGGGACCAGTGACAAGGCCCTGGACTGTCAGCTTTGCAGAGAGGAATTTTCACAAAGAGATGGAAAGTAGTGAAACAAGTAAAGTGTTTATTTGGAGGAAAAAGGATACGTGTGGATAGACACATGGGAAGGCTCATAGAAAGAGTTGAGCTCTCATGGTAGTTTGAATCACTTATATGGGGCATTTCTTGTGGGTTTCCTCTGGCCAATCAGCTTGCTTTGCCTGGCTCTGAGTCTGTATTTGGTTTATCTTAGCCAAGATGGATTCTAGTGAAGAGGCCTATGGGTAGGTTGACATCACCTACTATGGGGTGGCGCCCCCTCCCTTTTTGGCCCCCGAAGAGTTTTTCTTCACAGGTGTAGTCAGGAAGGTCTTCTTGACATGGAGAATGAGAAATATGTGGTCTCTATCTTTTATCTGGGCAGGGCTTAGCTTCTGACTCCTGCTATTATCTTCATCTTGGAATATCTGTCAGCAGGGGACAAACTTCAGCTGCTCAGCCCCATCTATCTCCTACCTCAGTCTGAAGTAGACTTGAAGATGTACAAAAAATGATGTCCTTCTTTCTTTAACCACCTTTTACTCGTCTCCCACCTAACTATCACTGCTAGATCTTGGCAGGAGGAAGGTATTTTTGCTAGGTCCTTTCTTTATAGGCTCAGAAATAATTCTCAGATGGTTTACTGATGAATCCTTAGGTAATGCAGACCAATTAATATTTGTGAATTCTTATGTTAAAAGTGCTAAGTAGCTCTGATTTGGAAAATTGTAGGGTGCCTTTCTCTCTTCTGTAAGGCCGCCAGAAAAAGAAAGATTATATGCATTTAGTAATCTACTTTTCTTCAACTATAAACTATGGATAAGGATCCAAGTGGCAGGAAGTACTGAATGAACTTTCATTTTACTAGTTTACTTCAGGTATATATTTTTTATCTGACATTTATAGCAAGTTTGATAATATGTATTACTGATTCACAATGGGTTGGTCACCCCTCAGTGGGTCCTTTGACCAGAGTCGCAAATGCCAATCAAAGGAAACCAGGTTCAGTAGAGCAGAGCAGAAACTTTATTCATTGATCAAGGAATGGAGATGGGAGAGCTAAGAAATAAATTAAGGCAAGAATCCTTTAACCCTCAGGGGCTGGTTTAGGTGACAAAATATAAAACAGTTCTTTATACATTCAGGAAGTATTCTTAGGTGTTAAGAGGTTATAATTTTGGTTCAGATCACACATTCTTGTATCTGGGTTATATACATTTTTCCAGATAGGTGACTAAGGCAAATTACTTAACTTCTTTATTTCTGAGTTTCCTCACTCTAAGTCTATTGGGAGGATTACATGTGAAAAGTATTTAAGCCACTTAGAACAGTGCCTATCCTTGAGAAAATCCTTGATAAGTGTTAATAAAGTAAACAAAACAGTATTCTTGAACTATGATAACAGCTATGCATGGCAATTTTTCATAGAGAAATGCAAAAAGTGTCACAGTTTAAGAAATTGTTTACTACTAAGCCATCATTTTTAGAGAAGCAATTGTACAAATACTTTTTTCATGAAGTTTATTTTTCTGAGAAACATATGCCTATTAACAGAACCAAGGTTAGTGTTAGCACTAGGGCTGATACAGAAAAAAAAAAAAAAAAAATATATATATATATATATATATATATATATAAACCAAGCAAATACCTAGATCATCAAGTAATTTCATAAGTTATGAAAGCAATTTTGTTTGTAACAGAGTCAGGGAAAATTTAATGATGGCAAAAGCTCAGCTTCTCTGTACACTGGTGCTGATTCGAATCTCAGAGACAGAGTTTTGGGTGAAGTAGAAAAGGATAGTTTTATCGCTTTGACAGGCAAAGGGGACACAGCAGGCTTCTGCCCTTGAAAACTATGTGTCCCAACCTGGGAGAATTTGATGATGAGTTTTATAGCATTAGTCCAAGGGTGGGGTTGCTGACAAGATTAGGGTGTGTGCAGGGTCTCAGGTGGTTGGTCTCCTAATCTTGATGAGCTTCTCTGGTCCCTTTAATCTTGCCTAAGGTGGTTTCTTGGCTGCTCTTCCATAATTAACAACTGTTCAGATCTGTCCTTTGGAAATCAGGGAAGGTAATGGAGTCTGGAGTCTTGCCTACAAGAAACAGGGGACAAAAAACCTCTGTGCCCAGGAGCCCCACAGGGCTCCACTCGGTTCCATTAATAATTGACAGTTGAAAAAAAGAAAAAATTCCTAACACAAAAGAGTAAAAGTAACTTGGCAACAATTAAAATAGTTATAAATATATAAAAATTATCTCTTCTTGTCATACTCAAACACTACCTGATGTCTGACCATTTACCAAATTCTATTCACTTTATTAATAAACAAGTTTTGTAAAGTACAAAATTCACTGAACATTTACAAAGATGACTTTATTCAGGCTATTGTAATAGGGGAAACTTTCATTAAAGATGTTGTAAGACTAGGGAGGAAAAGTAGGGTCCATAGAGTCAGGCAAACAAGGGAGTCATGAAGGATGAGCGAGAGTCTTATTTGAAGGATGGAGGTGCTTAGTTCCTGGAATATGACAGGGAAGGATGATAGAGGCAAGGATGATACAATTCTCAGAACACAAGAGGGGAGGGAAGTGTTTCTCAAACTGCTTTCCAGGAAGATCAGACTCAGATAAACTCAACATCATTAGTCCTGAGTTTGCTCAAGATTAATATCATTCAATGCTGAGCAATTCAAAACCTACTGAGTAGAGTGAATCAGAGTGAATCAGGATCTAAGAAATGGTTTTATGAAGATGCTTGTTGACCTAGCTCCAGTAAAACCAGTTGAACCCTCTGTTCATAGTTGGTGGTATAGGTCAGTTATTTTAGGGTCCTCTATGTCAGACATCTTAAAAGAGTAATGCCTAAAAAGAATGTGTGTGTGTGTATGCGTGTGTGTACGTGTGTAGTTAAACTCATATTGAACACTAAGCAATTAAACCCCAAGCATCACCAATCCTGTGGATTCTAAGAGGTTGTTATAGGAAAATCTTAAACTGGAGGAATCAGAACAATTGTAGATATTCTGTGAATTTCTTCATTGGCATTTCAAATGTGATTATTGACCACAGAGATGTCAGAGAGGTTTCAGGAAACAAATCTACAGCAGTTGTTTCTGACCCCCTCTGGAGGCCAGGATCAACTGGTTGTTTAGCACAGTCTTTCAAATTTCTTGAAGCTCTAGAGCTAGAATGTTGATGCTCTTGGTGATATTGCACAGTCATTGTTACCTCTTGTACAAGGGCATGCATATAGGACCCAAACATTTTGTCAGTCTTCCTTAGTCACCCAACAGAGACTTATCCTGGGATAAATTTGGCCTAGGCAAGACCTGCTGTAAATGGTGAATCTTATGAGGATTTTATCAGGTTGTCAGGGTTTAGCTCACAGGATTTCATATATTTTTATAGGGATGTGAAAACAGGTTTTAGTTCTTAGTGACACTGAGTCAAGTGGGAAGGAGAAAACTGCAAACAGTAATTTGGATGGTTTTAGACAGATATTGAAGGAAACTTAGAAGAACTAAAAGTTTGAGCAAGTTAACAAGATCCACTCAAATTTTCAAATAGATACTCAAACTGGGTTTTCATAGGGTGAAATTAAATATTCTTTGTAAATCCATTAGTTATCTGAAATTTACAAAGTGGTGCAAAATAGCTTAAGGCAGTGAACTGACAGAGTCTGACAACCTGGAAGGATTGTTTTCCATTGAAACATAAAAATTTCCTCTACTATCTCCCCTCTATCTTTTGATAAAAAGTAATTTTAAAGAAAGGGTATTCTTGATTATAAAATAAGGCTGATGTCATTAGGTTTGGCCTGATTACTTTCATAGGTATCGTAACTATGATAATTTACCATATGGCCTTTTGCTCTGCTGGAATCTCACATAGGAGATTCTCAGTTTGGATTTATAAAATCCTTGTGAGGATAGAAAGTCAAAGTCAGACCAAAAACTTGACATCAGATTTGTTGTAGTACCTATTAATTTGGTTGAATTCCTCTCTTTTCAAGGCCTCCAAAATACCTTCATGTTCCTGGGCCTATTTTCTTAATAGCAAGTAAGAGTAGGAACCCTGTAACACAGATACCAAACCAGTTTTTCCAAGAGAACTTTGTAAGCATTGGATCCGTAAAGTCAGTTTTAGTTTCTTAAAAGTATCTGGTCATATCTGAATCAGTGAGCATTTTACTCAAATATGATGAAACCAAGCAATGGGCTTGTGTGCCTGAAGCACAGAAAGCCAAACTCTGACCACAAGTGTTTGCAGCAAAGTAGGGTTTATTGCAGGGTACCAAGCAAGGGAGTGGGATACAAGCCTCAGGTCCACTCCAACTTGGTCTTTGAATTAGGGGGTTTTTACAAGTCTCTGGTCTGGTGGTCCATGACCCAGGGGGTCTGTTGGCTCATCTTACTCTGGAGAAACAACCTGAGTCTGTACATTAACAATGTTGTCAACAACAGCAATTTTAGTACATTAATGATGTTACAGACAACAGCAATCTTAGTCATCTGACTCATTGATTATTGTTCAGTTGGCACAAGATTGAGGCCCAAGGGGACAAGAAAGAGAATAAAGCTTTGAATGGAAAGGTTGATCATAAACTCGGCAAGGGGTAGTCAGTTTTATGGGGACTCGGTTTTGATGACATTCCAGGCAAGGCCTTGGTTACATACCAGTGTTTCTAATATCCTGATAAAATGGAGAACAGATTCTTATTGTACCTGTCATAAATGAAGACCATCCATACAAGAGTGAGAAAAGGTTATTTATTTAGAGTTTGCTAAAACAATGGAGTCAACCACCATCACCTGAGTTTGGAAGAACTCAAATATAAGCAGGGGAGTGGGAAATCTTTATAGTTAAAAAAAAGGGTTGAGGTATGCTGTGATTAGAGTTTGTGGGCGTGGGGTAAGATGGAAGTGGGCTAACTAGAAGTGAGACATCTCATGTTTGCAGAGCATATTTTGCTTCCTCAAGTTAGTCCTGAATTATAAGAGGCAGGAGTAAAAATAATAAAATATGACAAGGCCAGTTCTTTTATACATTTCGATGCTGCTTGTATACTTAGCTATGTTCTTGTGGTTTTCTAGTTAAAACTATAAATCAAAGAATAAGTAAAAGATTTAAATTGGAATCCTGGGAGCTACCCTATGTCAACTTGATGATGCATAATACTTAGGAGATTTTTTGGGTAGATAATGATAGCCAAATAAAATTTTGAGTTAGGTGAGTATTGATTAGTCAGCCACAATTTTGCACTATTCTGTTAAAAAAGAAGGAAATTTCAAAATGAATTCTTCCATACCCTACACATTTCTTAAGGAAACATTGACATCTACACAGATGCAAAACAATTCACCCAACAATTTATACAGTGTTAAAAGATAACTGAGGCATATTGAAATTTTTAAGAGTTTATTTGAGCAAAAGTCAATTGAATTGGGCAGTTTCCAATCTAGCAGATATAAAGGAGCTCCAAGGAGCTGTACAAAATGAAAGACTTTTACAGGCAGAAGGGAGTGGGAAGAGAAAGTTATACTAGGCAAGACAGTGGGTAGTTTATTGTAACATAACTTTCCTTTAGGGGATGGTATGGGTCTGTCAGACAGGTTATCTAACTAGAGCTGATCAGGTGATTTCCGATTGACTGGTTTAAGAGTGCATTCCTGGGAGAACGAGGAATGCATTGTAATTAAACTTAAACTGTAATTAAGTTAAGCCTTGTTTCGATGATGGGGGCTTAGCACAAGCGACTCCACTTGGGGCCTGTTGTCTTGTTTTTTTTTAACAGTAGGCTCAATGAAGTCCAGTGATCTGATCTGCCCTTTCAGTGGGTGCAACCACCCCCTTGAATGAAAACTGGAACAGAAAAAGACAAGCTTCTGGAGGCAGAAATGCAGTACATTTATAGTCAGTATTGGAAAATCAGAACTATTTCTCAGGCAATGGATAAACACAGGATCATAAAAATCAAACCACATTTAGTATCTTTACTGTACAGTCTCTAGGTCTTGGTATATTCTTTACTGTTTCTTTTGCAAGTGTAGGCATTGTTTCTAAACTATTTTGGCTAATCCACTGTGGTTTTGCAAATTGGCCCCCTTACACACAGAGCAGAGACAGACCAAAGAAAGAGGCAGGCCACTCCAGATTGGTAAGTGGCAATTTCAATAAGTGAGGAAACTTAATTATGAGGCTTGTCTTGGGCAGAAACAAGTTGAGTAGACCTCCATACCCACCAACCAAATCTTAAAACTTTATATAGAGGACTTAACTGGGTCTGGTCAAGTATTTAGTCCAGATGGCCTCAACATCTTACACTCTCAAGATTATGTCCTTGGAACAGCTCCCACTGTAGGAAAGTTAGGCAGAGTATACATTCCAGAGACAGGGGAGGAGGGGAGGAGCCTCCAATTGCCTGGGTGCAGCTCAAGGGGCAACAGGAGGTGATGTCCTGTCCTCTAGATCTGTGGTCCCCAACCATTTTGTCACCAGGGACCGGTTTCATGGAAGACAATTTTTCCACGGACTGGGGAGGGTGGATGGTTCAGGCAGTAATGTAAGCAATGGGGAGCGATGGCGAGTGGCAGATGAAGCTTTGCTTGCTCACTGGCCACTCACCTGCTGTGAAGCCCGGTTCCTAACAGCAGCGGTCCACGGCCTGGGGGTTTGGGACACCCCCCCTTCCCCCCCCAGATTACTTCCTCCAACATCCACAAAATTTAAACACATTGAATTTGACCAGTGAAAGCCCATTTCCAACATTCACTTGTTAATTACTGCTAATTAACAAACGAATTAAATTCTTTCCTTGTGGTGTTCCTTCCATTATTCAACTCACAATAAGATTTCTTCTATTCAAATCTTCTTTTTAATACAATAGAGGTAAAAGAGAAGAAACAGTCAAGATGATTGTCCAAAATTATTAAGGCATTAAACATGATCTTATATTTTAAACTCCAACAGCAGTCTTATGGAAATAGCTATAATATTTACAGGCTGGATATAGTAGTATTCTCCAAATTTTCTCTTTTTTTTAGTACGATAGATTTTCCAAGTTCTTTTCTTACTTCCAATTTTGTCATCTTGATGTTTCTGAAAGGTCATCTTTAAAAGGAGTAGCAAGCTTGATATCCTTGTTACAACTGCGATGCTGGCATTTAAGGAGGTGCATTAACATTTTCAGTTTGTTAAAATATAAATTAGTGGTATAATGTTTATTTGGAACTCTGATAGTCCTTTCAAATCCCTATTTTTTTTTTTTTTTTTTTTTTTTTATAAAAAGGTATAGTAATTGCCTGGAAGAGTAATTGAAGTTTCAGTGTCTGCCAACATTATAGCTGCATTTCAGTTAAAAAAAAAAATCTCCCTGTTATATTTCCCAGTATTCAATATCTACTTAACACTAGGAAAAAAGATAGTTTTTGAAAGGGTTCAAGGCACATTCCCCTAAGATATGGCACCTTGGCATATTGAATATTTTATGCTCAAGGAGTTTGAGAAAAGAGCAGAAAGAGGAAGGTTATTCTGACCTCCTCTTCCAGCCCCTCACCCTTCTTTCCTGAAACAGGCTAGAAAACCTTCAAGTGAGAGGTGCTTTCCCTATACCCAGAGGAAAGAAGTATCCTTATCTCTGAAAGCAAAGGGAGGCCAGGAAGAACCCTAACAAACAAGACTTGCTAAGTTTCTCCCAGTTTACTACAATTACCTCGTACTCCTTACCTTATCGTATTCCTCCACAACTGTCCACTCTTCATCAAACCTAACCTAAAAGTACATAGGTCTGTTTCTTTGGGTCTTCATTTCCTTGTAAGAGCTCCTACATCACATAAAACTTATATTAAATCAATTAGTATGTTTTTCCCCTGTTAATGTCTTTGTCAGTTTAAGTTTCATATCTAACCAGGGACCCTAAGAGCGTTGAGAAAAATCTTTTCTCCCCTACATTTTCATTTCTGGCTCCTTCAAATGTTTTTCTTGTTATTGTTGCTTTTGTTATTATTTTTTTAATAATTTGTTCTATTTCCTTTCCTTTTTTTCTTTTTCTAACATAAACTTGTTTACTTGAAAGCTATATAAAATAGATGCAAGCACTCCTATCTGTGAAATGGGATTATTACCTGATTAATATATTATTTATACATTAATATAATTTAATATACTACCTGGAACAAAGTATATAATAAAGAATAGTCTTTACCCGTATTAGATCTATTCAGTAGGCACAATAAATATATTATTTAATTTCTAATTAAATTTGATTTATTTTTACTCCTTCTAAAAATATCTCAGCTACAAATCACTGCTGTTTCAATACGTCTATTTTGTATGTAAGAGAAACATCACTGTTTTGTTTGAGAACTGGAATTTAATTATGTTTATACCTTTTTCTTAGTTAAATGTTATTTACCCTCAAGAATTACATTCTCTCCATATCTGATTGGAAAAGACATCCAATTCCCCCTAATAACAGTGCCATTGTTTATCTTTAAGTGGCAGTAGGTAATAACAAAGCTGTTTCTCTCTTTCTCTCTCTTTTTTTCCTGCATTGTTCATGGTCGGCAGTAAAAAGTGGGGCTGGAGTACTCAATAAGTTGTATATTTGATAGACTTTATAAAGCAATCTTCAATATCAAATAAAAAAGAAGCAAAATTGAGCAATAAATAAAGCAACAAAATTGAAATGAATTGCACATTGCTTGGAAAATCATAAAGGCAAGGAAGAAGAAAATTCTGTTGCTTGTGAAGCATGCATCACTTGCTTTTCTTTTCGTTTTTTGTTTTTTAAAGGCTATTTGGGGGAAATAATATCTATATATATTTTCGTAGAAGAACAATCATTATCATTTTCAAGTTTTATTTCCCTTTTTGCTAAAGTGCGATGCAAAAATTTAATAAATTAACCATTGCTCCATTGAAACTTCTTCCTGTGTGACACCCAGGACACCCCACAGGTACAGAAATGGTAGGAAACAACAAATTTCCTTCCCTCTTCTCTTCTTTTTTTCCCTCCTTCCTTCCATCCCTCCCTTCCCCCATCCTCCTCTCTCTATTCTTCAGCAATAGCACTCAACTTATTCTAGAAAAATGTTTTACCTTTAACCCATCCAGTTCTGGGTTATTCCAGAACTGTTATTTGATTGATCTTTTTCTTGGCCAATTTAACTCATTCAGTTGTAGATATTTCTCATAGTTGGGCCTATCATTATATACTCACATCCTGAACTTGGATGATCCTAGGACCATGGTTTCAGCATAGAGATATTCTCAACATCTCTTTTAGAGTCTAAAGACTCACGTAAATGCTTAGCTCTCTTCTCATATCTGGGTTTTGGAATATATTTGGGGCAAGAAATATAATTCCAAGAGTAGCTAACGTGGGTTCCTGATTATCTTTCAGGGACATTAAACACTCAGAGTTGACACAAAATGATTTCATATCTGTTTAACAATTTTAAGCTCTCTCCAGGTAAAGTCTGTACTTTATCAGACATTCATTCATAAATGGAAATAATGATCACACACACACACACACACATGCACACAGTACATGTTGCCTAAACAGTCTCAAATTATCTGTAATAAGGAGCCCTATTAAATCTTTTTCAGTCTATTGCAGATGAGTATCTTTGCAAAATACAATAAAGATATCATGTCATTAAAGTTTTTAAATGTTTATTTCGATTTCTATACTTATTTTGTCAAAGACCTGTGACAAAAAATGTATAGCATATTACACTGACCTGAATATCTTTATTCCCATGGAAATGTCACTATATCTGTTGGGATTAGATTTTGTAGGGGCACCAAAATCAAAGTGTCATAAATAAAAGATGATAAAAGTATATTTCTGTTTCATATAAAGTCTGAAGGTATGCAAGCCAGGGCTGGTATGGCAACTCTGCTTTTTGGAGTCCCCAGATACCTAGGCTTTTTCCACTTCATTTTTGATGTACTTAGACACTATTGGTTTTCCCTTTAGGGCATATAAGGACACCAGCCCTTGTCATCACGTTTGTATAAACGCAGCAGGAGCCAGGAAAGAACAAATAAAAATAGGAAAACACTCATGTCAACTGCCTATTGAAGACATTCCAAGTATCTGACATATAGCACTTCTGTTTTTATCCTATTAGCCAAAATTTAGATACATGGCTATACTTAACTACGTGATAGTGTTTGAAATGAAATCTTTATCCTGGGGAATTTGATTGATTCAAAAAAAAGGAAAGAGGAAATTGCAAGCCATACCTGCTACATTATTGCATAGATGCAATTTAGTGTTTAAAAGAGTTCCCAGCAATTATGCACTTGTTCATTACTTTAAAAATTCTATCTAAAGTTTATTTGACCTTCAAAACTTATTGAGAAGTAACTATTTTTTTCCCCAAAATTGGAATTACCAGAGCTGAGTTTCTGCTCTTATTTTGTCTATTTCAAAATATGAATATAGATTTAATTTTAATACAATTAAATGACTTCCTATTAGATATGAGTGAGAAAGTTCATTTCACTGCCTCAGTAACTTTGACATAAATGGACAATCATTTTCTCAATAGTGCCATTTATTGAAGAGACAAAAGGAGGATACACTGTTATCATTTTAACTCGACAAAAGCATATGACTTCTGGGAGGGATTCAGTACTGCTATGGCAAATTTCATGGTCACTTTTTATATTTCAGGTTGAATTTTGATAACATATGCCTTTTGAAAAACTAATATAAAAGGATATTGCTTAAACACACCTGGAGGACTTTTTTTCCTAATAAAATTTATGAGGTTGCTGTTGCCTAAAGTCATTATCAATGGAATTTACTAATCCAAATGGGCCACTGTGAAGAAAAGAGTACTCACATTAATTTTAAAATATGTGAACATTAAAAGTACTGAAAAAAGAGAGGTTTAACCTTTTGGGACTTTTGCTAAGAAATCACACAGTCATTTCTGCTTCCCTCCTAAAACTTCTCTTTCTTCCCCAGTGACCAGATCAAGGACAAAAAAAGAAAGAACAAAAGAATTACAGCTTGGCTTAGGATATGTTAGAGGGCACTATTTAGATTACATTTTTGAGGATTAGACTTTGGAGATATAAAAATGCCTATACTAAAAGAAATGAGTCTTTATACATTGATTATTTTTTCTGAGATTGGCATTAGTGCTCTAAATATGTATTAATATTTTCTCACATTGTGACCTTAATGTCTGAGTCACATTTGGAATTCAGATAGAAGTAATTCTGTAGCTTAGGTAAGAGATGATTATTTCTTGCATAAGGTTAGTGATGGTGAAGATGAACAGATATGAATGAATTAGGGTTATTTTTTGAGCATTCATTAAAAGGGCTCAGTGATGGATTCTATACATAGGGGAGAGGTAAAAAGAGTGATGCCTGGGTATCTAAGCTGGTGAACTGAATAGATATCGTTGTCACTCATTGAAAATAGAAAGAACTGAAAGTTAACCATATTTTGAAATCAGTGCTGTACACAATTTCAGAATGGATGCAATACACAGCATTATTATGTCCCCAAATCACAAAATAATGTGTTCTTAAGAGTAGAAAAATACTTTAGAATTTATCTAATCTACCATCTTAACTGATGATAGCTATACTGTTTCTCCTTAGATGTTTCAAGTGTTGATATTTTCTTGGATTTATAAATGCAGAATAACACTTTTTAAAATAGGCATCATTATTTTGGCATTCTTCTTATGATAGGATGACCCCTGCTTCTTTACAGAAGATAGTAACAGCTTTGGAATTAAGGACAGTTCTATAGGACTTGCTCTATCTTTTCAAGAAGATCTTGACATTTCTTAATGAAACATTTATTAAACATAGACTACTAAATATATTTATCCCACATGCTTATTTTTTATTAGTAATGTACATAGTATAGTAAAAAAGTTGGTTGGCCTTTTTCCTCAGTTCCTGGGAATTCATCTCTAAATCCTTGACATTTCCCACATGATATGACTATCTCTGCTTTTCATAGTGCACCTTTCAGACAATTTTGCTAATGATATGTGACTCATGGTGGCCCCTACATAGTTAATAATAACCAGATGACTCAGGACGGAGGTCATTTCAGAAAGATCAGTCAAGTAATTAGAGGGTCTATTTGATCTTTTAGGAAGGGAGATGGATGGAGATTGAGTTCAATCCCTTGGTCAATGATTCAATTAATTATTCTTACTTAATGAAGTCCCCATAAAAACTATGAACACTGAAGCTTGGATGTGCTTTCCTAGTTGGGAATACTCTACATGTTGCCACATATCAATGTGCCGAGTGGGTAATTTGGCGATGTTGCAAGCTTTCCATCTGGTTTCCTCCCAGTCCTCTCCCAGGGAATCTCTCCTTTTGGCTGCTTGTGACTTGTACCCTTTTGCTAAAGTAAAACTGAAGTTGTAAGTATATAATTTTCCTAAATCCTGTGAGCCGTTCCAGAAAAATATCTCACCTGAGGGGTTAGTGAATACTCCTAAATTTGTAGTCAGCTGGTCATTATTGAAGGTAGCCTGATTCCCCAGATTTGTGGCAGAAGTCATTGCATATACACATAATCATTATATACATGTCATAGTTTAAGCTCTTTCAAGTTAGTTGCATTTTGTGATTTTTACACCAGCCACAGATGATTGCTGGTTTTTTAGGTAGTATCATGAACTAAAAGCCATGGACCCCAAGATCTTAGAAAAAAAGAAAAAAAAAACTTATCTAAACACTCTGTATATTATTCAGAGTGATGGTATAAATTCTGTTTTGGTACAGGTACTTCTTGTTTGTTTCTGTAGAATATTTTATATTAAATCAGAAAGTGTGGATGAAAATATTTTATGTAGTATATATTAAGTCATAAAAAAGTCTAAGACTTTTCCGTACTTCAAAGTTAAGTTAGTCTATACAGTTTCATATATATTTTGACAGAAATATCAGATTGCTGGATCTGAGAAACAGACCAGGTATTACACCAAAAACGCAAAAGTAGCATCTTAATGCCAGTTCCTTGACCCCCACACCTCATTGGGTGACACACTGACTTAGTCTGTTCAGGCTACTATAACAAAATATCATAGACTGGATGGCTTACAAAAAATAAAACTTTATTTCTCACACTTCTGGAGGCCAGGAAGTCCAAGATCAAGGTGATAGCAGATTAGGTGTCTTTTAAGAGCCTACTTCCTGGTTCACAGACAGCTATCTCCCTGCTGTGTCTTCACACAGGGAGGGAGCTCTCCACAGCCTCTTTTTGTTTTTGAATTTTTGAATTTTATTTTATTTATTTTTTATACAGCAGGTTCTTATTAGTCATCAATTTTATACACATCAGTGTATACATGTTAATCCCAATCGCCCAATTCATCACACCACCCCCCAACCCCCCCACTGCTTTCCCCCCTTGGTGTCCATACGTTTATTCTCTACATCTGTGTCTCAATTTCTGCCCTGCAAACCGGTTCATCTGTACCATTTTTCTAGGTTCCACATATATGCGTTAATATACGATATTTGTTTTTCTGATTTACTTCACTCTGTATGACAGTCTCTAGATCCTTCCACGTCTCAACAAATGACCCAATTTCATTCCTTTTTATGGCTGAGTAATATTCCACTGTATATATGTACCACATCTTCTTTATCCATTCGTCTGTCGATGGGCATTTAGGTTACTTACATGACCTGGCTATTGTAAATAGTGCTGCAATAAATATTTGGGTGCATGTGTATTTTTGAATTATGGTTTTCTCTGGGTATATGTCCAGTAGTTGGATTGCTGGATCATATGGTAATACTATTTTTAGTTTTTTAAGGAACGTCCATACTGTTCTCCATAGTGGCTGTATCAATTTACATACCCACCAACAGTGCAAGAGGATTCCCTTTTCTCCACACCCTCTCCAGCATTTGTTGTTTGTATATTTTCTGATGATGCCCATTTTAACTGGTGTGAGGTGATACCTCATTGTAGTTTTGATTTGCATTTCTCTAATAATTAGTGATGTTGAGCAGCTTTTCATGTGTTTCTTGGGCATCTGTATGTCTTCTTGGGGGAAATGTCTATTTAGGTCTTCTACCCATTTTTGGATTGGGTTCTTTGTTTCTTTAATATTGAGCTGCATAAGCTGTTTATATATTTTGGAGATTAATCCTTTGTCCATTGATTCGTTTGCAAATATTTTTTCCCATTCTGATGGTTGTCTTTTCATCTTGTTTATGGTTTCCTTTGCTGTGCAAAAGCTTTGAAGTTTCATTAGGACCCATTTGTTTATTTTTGTTTTTATTTCCATTACTCTAGGAGGTAGATCAAAAAAGATCTTACTGTAATTTATTTCAAAGAGTGTTCTTCCTATGTTTTCCTCTAAGAGTTTTATAGTGTCCGGTCTTACATTTAGGTCACTAATCCATTTTGAGTGTATTTTTGTGTATGGTGTTAGGAAGTGTTCTGATTTCATTCTTTTACATGTAGCTATCCAGTTTTCCCAGCACCACTTATTGAAGAGACTGTCTTTTCTCCATTGTATACCCTTGCCTCCTTTGTCATAGATTAGCTGACCATAGGTGCATAGGTTAATCTCTGGGCTTTCTATCTTGTTCCAATTATCTATATTTCTGTTTTTGTGCCAGTACCATATTGTCTTGATTACTGTAGCTTTGTAGTATAGTCTGAAGTCAGGGAGTCTGATTCCTCCAGCTCTGCTTTTTTCCCTTAAGATTGCTTTGGCTATTTGGGGTCTTTTGTGTCTCCATAGAAATTTTAAGATTTTTTGTTGTAGTTCCATAAAAAATGCCATTGGTAATTTGATAGGGATTGCATTGAATCTGTAGATTGCTTTGGGTAGTATAGTCATTTCCACAGTATTGATTCTTCCAATCCAAGAATGTGATATGTCTCTCCATCTGTTGGTATCATCTTTAATTTCTTTCATCAGTGTCTTATAGTTTTCTGCATACAGGTCTTTTGTCTCCCTAGGTAGGTTTCTTCCTAGGTATTTTATTCTTTTTGTTGCAGTGGTAAATGGGAGTGTTCCCTTAATTTCTCTTTCAGATTTTTCATCATTACTCTATAGGAATGCAAGAGATTTCTGTGCATTAATTTTGTATCCTGAAACTTTACCAGATTCACTGATTAGCTCTAGTAGTTTTCTGGTGGCATCTTTAGGATTCTCCATGTATAGTATCATGTCATCTCCAAACCGTGACAGTTTTACTTCTTCTTTTCCAATTTGTATTCCTTTTATTTCTTTTTCTTCTCTGATTGCCATGGCTAGGACTTCCAAATTATGTGGAATAATAGTGGTGAGAGTGGACATCCTTGTCCACTCATCCTTCCTGATCTTAGAGGAAACGCTTTCAGTTTTTCACCATTGAGAATGATGTTTGCTGTGGGTTTGTCATATATGGCCTTTATTATGTTGAGGTAGGTTCCCTCTATGCCCACTTTCTGGAGAGTTTTTGTCATAAATGGGTGTTGAATTTTGTCAAAAGCTTTTTCTGCATCGATTGAGATGATCATATGGTTTTTATTCTTCAATTTGTTAATATGGTGTATCACATTGATTGATTTGTGTATATTGAAGAATCCTTGGATCCCTGGGATAAATCCCATTTGATCATGGTGTATGATCCTTTTAAAGTGTTGTTGGAGTCTGTTTGCTAGTACTTTGTTGAGGAGTTTTTCATCTATATTCATCAGTGATGTTGGTCTATAATTTTCTTTTTTTGTAGTATCCTTGTCTGGTTTTGATATCAGGGTGATGGTGGCCTCATAGAATTAGATTGGGAGTGTTCCTTCCTCCTCAATTATTTGGAAGAGTTTGAGAAGGATAGGTGTTAGCTCTTCTCTAAATGTTTGATAGAATTCACCCGTGAAGCCATCTGGTCCTGGACTTTTGTTTGTGGGAAGATTTAATCACAGTTTCAATTTCATTACTTGTGATTGGCCTGTTCATATTTTCTATTTCTTCCTGGTTCAGTCTGGGAGGTTATATCTTTCTAAGAGTTTGTCCATTTCTTCCAGGTTATCCATTTTATTGGCATAGAGTTTTTTGTAGTAGTTTCTTAGGATGCTTTGTATTTCTGCGGTGTCCATTGTAACTTCTCCTTTTTCATTCTAATTTTATAGATTTGAGTCCTCTCCCTCTTTTCCTTGATTAGTCTGGTTAATATTTTACCAATTTTGTTTAACTTCTAAAAGAACCAGCTTTTAGTTTTATTGATCTTTGCTATTGTGTTCTTTGTTTCTATTTCATTTATTTCTGCTCTGATCTTTATGATTTCTTTCCTTCTGCTAACTTTGCGTTTTGTTTGTTCTTCTTTCTCTAGTTCCTTTAGGAGTAAGGTTAGATGGCTTATTTGAGAGTTTTCTTGTTTCTTGAGGTAGGCTTTTATAGCTATAAACTTCCCTCTTAGAATTGCTTTTGCTGCCTCCCATAGGTTTTGGATCGTCGTGTTTTCATTGTCATTTGTCTGTAGATATTTTTTAATTTCCTCTTTGATTTCTTCAGTGATCTCTTGGTTATTTAGTAACGTATTGTTTAGCCCCCATGTGTTTGTGTTTTTTACATTTTTTTCTCTGTAATTCATTTCTAATTTCATAGTGTTGTGGTCAGAAAAGATGCTTGATATGGTTTCAATTTTCTTAAATTTACTAAGGCTTGATTTGTGACCCAAGATGTGATCTATCCTGGAGAATGTTCCATGCACACTTGAGAAGAAAGTGTAATCTGCTGTTTTTGGATGGAATGTCCTATAAATATCAATTAAATCTATCTGGTCTATTGTGTCATTTAAAGCTTCTGTTTCTTATTGATTTTGATTTTGAATGATCTGTCCATTGGTGTAAGTGAGGTGTTAAAGTCCCCCACTATTATTGTGTTACTATCAATTTCCTCTTTTATTGCTGTTAGCAGTTGCCTTATGTATTGAGGTGCTCCTATATTGGATGCATATATATTTATAATTGTTGTATCATATCTTCTTCTTGGATTGATCCCTTGATCATTATGTAGTGTCCTTCCTTGTCTCTTGTAACAGTCTTTATTTTAAAGTCTATTTTATCTGATATGAGTATTGCTACTCCAGCTTTCTTTTGATTTCCATTTGTATGGAATATCTTTTTCCATCCCCTCACTTTCAGTCTGTATGCGTCCCTAGGTCTGAAGTGGGTCTCTTGTAGACAGCATATATATGGGTCTTGTTTTTGTATCCATTCAGCAAGCCTGTGTCTTTTGGCTGGGGCATTTAATCCATTCACGTTTAAGGTGATTATTGATATGTATGTTCCTATGACCATTTTCTTAATTGTTTTAGGTTTGTTTTTGTACGTCCTTTTTTTCTCTTGTGTTTCCTACTTAGAGAAGTTCCTTTAGCAGTTGTTGTAGAGTTGGTTTGGTGGTGATGAATTCTCTTAGTTTTTGCTTGTCTGTAAAGCTTTTGATTTCTCCATGCAATCTGAATGAGATCCTTGCAGGGTAGAGTAATCTTGGTTGTAGGTTCTTCCCTTTCAACATTTTAAGTAGATCATGCCACTCTCTTCTGGCTTGTAGAGTCTCTGCTGAGAAATCAGCTGTCAGCCTTACAGCTTAACAAGGGAATGGGGGTTCCCTTGTATGTTGTTTGTCATTTTTCCCTTGCTGCTTTTAATAATTTTTATTTTTCTTTAATTTTTGCCAATTTGATTATTATGTGTCTCAGTGTGTTTCTCCTTCAGTTTTTCCTCTATGGGACTGTCTGCACTTCCTGGATTTGGGTGGCTACTTCCTTTCCCATGTTAGGGAAGTTTTCGACTATAATCTCTTCAAATATTTTCTCGGGTCCTTTCTCTCTCTCTTCTCCTTTTGGGACCCCTATAATGCGAATGTTTTTGTGTTTAATTTTCTCCCAGGGGTCTCTTAGACTGTCTTCATTTCTTTTCATTCTTTTTTCTTTAGTCTGTTCCATAGCAGTGAATTCCACCATTCTATCTTCTAGGGCACTTATCCGTTTTTCTGCCTCAGTTATTCTGCTATTGGTTCCTTCTAGTGTAGTTTTCATTTCATTTATTGTATTGTTCATCTCTGTTTGTTTGTTCTTTACTTCTTCTAGGTCTTTGTTAAACATTTCTTGCATCTTCTTGATCTTTGCCTCCATTCTTTTTCCAAGGTCGTGGATCATCTTCACTATCATTATTCTGAATTCTTTTTCGGGAAGGTTGCCTATCTGCATTTCATTTAGTTGTTTTTCTGGAGTTTTATCTTGTTCCTTCATCTGGTACATAACTCTCTGCCTTTTCATCTTGTCTATCTTTCTGTGAATGTGTTTTTTGTTCCACAGGCTGCTGGATTGTAGTTCTTCTTGCTTCTGCTCAAGGCTCCTTTTTTAAGAGCACTAATCCCATACATGAGGGTTCCACCTTCATGATCTAATCACCTCCCAGAGGTTCCACTTCCTAATAGTGTTACATTGGGCTTAAGAGTTTAACATGAATTTAAGAGGGACACAAAAATTCTGTCCACTGCACACGGTATATGGTATTAAGTCAGCATGCAGTGGGTTCACATCACAAGAGTGGAAGCCCAAAATTAAAACACTTAGTGCTTATATAGAGCAGTTGGTACATCTACCCAATTTTCCTGCTAGAAAAAGAAAGAGACTTCATTCTTAATCTGAAATATAAAAGAATTTCTTCATATGAGGATTGGAAAGTCTTCATGTTTATTACCCTGAAATTTAATCAAATGTCTCTCAGAAGAAGGAGTGCCTACGTTTATCATTACTGTGGGACACAAGCAAATCTTCAGGAAGTGGAGGGAATTTTTAATATCTTGAAATGTGTCCAGTGAATGATATGTTCTCTATATTTATTATAGCTTATAATTCTTTTCCTACAGAAGGCCTGAAATGTGCAGAAAAAGAGAAATCCAGGGAGAATTATCTCTTGGCATTATCTTTATACTGTAATTAATTAGGAAATATTTAAAATTATAAACTTAAGGTTTTACAGAGAAGATTTTTTCACTTTTGAGACTCTAAGATTTCTTAATTTTCTATGTTATTTTATTTATTTAAAATATTATTACACTCTAATAAAGTAATAATAAACATAGTCCTACAAGGCCACTTCTCTCTTGGAAATCACAATCTAGTGCTTATATAGAGCAGCTGGTACATACATTGTTGAAAACAATGTATACATTGTATACACAATGGACAGAAGATTGCCATTTGAACAGGTCTACTAATAGTATTTGACAGTTACAGAGATCAGAGAAAGATTCTCTGAGACACTGATGCTGCTTAATAAAGAATGGATATAATTTACTTAAGCAAACACTCAAAGGAGAGAGATTTGCATGTACCATCATCCATGGTGGAAGCATACATAGCCTATTCCCAGTCCAGAGCAAATGGAAGTATAAGAGCAAGTGGGTCCTGGGGTTACGAGGTGCTGCTGTGATAAGGACTTCTCAATCTTTTAAGGTCAATGGGCCTTGCATATCTTAATAAATAAAGAGCCATGGAGGTGTTTTTAGTAGGCGAAAAAGTATGGTCATTTGATGTACATTTTCAAAATATTACTATGGCTGCTGTTTATCAAAACAGAAGAAGACCTGACTGACAATATAAATGTGTCTCCCAGTATGAATTCAAACAAAGTATAGCCCACAATAAAGTAAAAAGCAGGTTGCATACTTCATCTGTAACTAGTATTTCATGACCTATAATATCACATGAATATTATGATGGGCAGAATTCTAAGATGGCCTTAAGATGCCTACCTGATCCTACTGTGGTGTTCTGTAGTATACTCTTCTCTTGGGGTAAGGAATAATTTGTGAATATGATGGGGTATGATTCCCCTGATTAGTTACTAGTTAGTTGATTTAAAAGGAAATTGTTGAGGTGGGCATCTACTAATCAAGTGTGCCCTTCAAAGGGTCTGTGTGCTCCTGAAGTCAGGGAGGTTTTAATGTGAGAGAACAATGGAGGGGCCACATATCGAGGACCTGAGAGTGCCACCTGGGAACTGAGAACAGCCCTGGTTTGACAGCCAGTGGGAAAGTGGGGCTGCAATCATACAAGTTACTAAATTCTTCCAATACCCTGAGTGAGTTTGGGAGAAAACTCAAGTTCACAAGATAATCTCAGTACCAGCCAGTACATTAATTTCAGCCTGGTGAGAACTGAGAGGAGTATATAGTTATTCTGTGCTCAGATTCTTGACTCATGAAAACAGTAAGATAATTCATGGGTGATGTTGCAAGCACCTAAATTTTGGATAACATGTTATGTAATGGTAGAAAACTGTATGTGTGTGTGTGATACACACATTTAAAGCCTTTTTCTTGAATTGTTCTTAACAAGCCATTATTCCTGTGTCACTGAATTCTTAACTTTGTTACTAAATTAGGATAAGATTTTAATCAAAGCTTTGATGAGAATGGTCAGTCATAGCTAAACAAAAATGCACTGATATGAAACTGTAATTGCTCATGAATCATTAATATTAATTTTGGAAATATGACAGAATTAAATAAAAAACAATGTTGAGGATACTTTCCAATCAGGTGGATTTGAACAGGCTCAAACACATAGTTTGAATTGGGGGGTGGATGCAGTTGTTCAGTCATAGGTTAAATTAATGTTCTCATCACAGTATCATCCTCTGTATATTAATCTCAGGTCAGTACAGCACATGACACCTCACCTGAATGGTTTCTAAGCAGTTTTACATATTTTCTAAGCTGAAATTACGTGACTTAAAAACTTTAGATCTAATATATTAAAACACAGAGAAATCATGGTGCTTGACAATTAAATTAGTCTGCATGGTCAATCATTTTGTTACCAATCGTATTCTGAATCTAGCATGCAATATAACTTTTTACCAGATGTCCGTAGGCTTTACTTAAATTTTTACATATCAAAATGAAGTTTTAATTACTGAATATAGAATATAAAATATAATTTTGATATTTAAATAAATGTTATTTATTTTACAAGCATGTAAAAGAGAAAAATGGTTAACTATATTATATATGTATAAAAACATGCATATGTTTATATTATAACTAGTAAAACCAACTAGTAAAAAGCTATTTCCCCAGTGATTTCTGTATATATATATATACACACTCAGCTGAACAATTCATGTGTTTGATAAACCTGTATGTATATATACATATGTATGTATAGACCTATGAAAACTTAAATATATATATCTAAACCTTTGTGTGTATATATATGTACATGCATATATATCCATATATATCTGTGTATATAGAGAGACACCTGTGTGTGTGAATGTATATGTGTATATATGTACCTGTACATATATATAAGCTCACATTTATACACACTTACATTCACATAAGTGAAAGAATAAGAATTCATTCATTTATGGATAGGACTATATATATATGTATGATTGGAAAATCTATATATGCACACACATATACATGTACATATATATGCAAAAATTTTTAATCCCTTTCATCTACCCACAAGATTGAGAATAGTGTACATTTAGTGTACAAAAAATATTAGTTGACATAATGAAATAATACATATATGAATACTATATAATTAAGTACCTATATGTCTCTTTATAGTTAAATGTATTTGTTACATTCCATATAAATATTAATATTATTTCAGAAGGAAATATTATTTTTATTATTTTTAATAGTATTAAAAATTTTACTATTTTTCTCAGAGGAAGAAAAATGTCTCCAGCTCAATCTTTTCAGTTTTTGTAAAAAGTAAGTTGGAAATTTTCTCATTGATGAAGAAAGCAATAACATTCGCTCCCTTTTGAGTGACACACTAGACAAATACAGAACATTTTGTTACTGCATTGTATAGGGAGATGCATTTCCCAAAGATGTCAAAAGCTTGACAATTGTATGTTAATGATTATGTCTGTCCTTTGATGAACTATAGCATAAAAACAATCCCTGAAAGATAAGTATGAAGCAAGATGAGCCAAAATATTATACTCTTTTGAAATTATAATTTCTAATCATTATAATTACCCAATATTTTAACATATTTCAAAATATGTTATTCAACTTTCAGTAGTTTAATTAGCAATAGATTCACACTAATTGAAAGATGTTGAATTAAAAATATGAAGTACAAAGAAAGGAGGTTTCTAAAGATGAGGTGTTGATATATCTATATAAGGAAAGGGGGAAGGGATAAATTGGGAGATTGGGATTGACATATACACATTACCATATACAAAATAGATAACTAATAAGAACCTACTGTATAGCACAGGGAATTCTACTCAATACTCTGTAATGACCTACATGGGAATAGAATCTAAAAAAAAGTGGATATATGTATATGAGTAACTGATTCATTTTGCTGTACAGCAAAACTAATGAAACATTGTAAATCAACTATTAAAAAAATCTCTAACCTGAAACATAACCTAGGTCTAATATTTTGACATTGTGTGTTCAATATTTAGATATTGTTACTTAAATTGTCAAATGAGGATAATATTTGAGCTAAGGGAGTTAAAACTAAAAGTGTTTTTCAGTGAATCGTCTTAATGATATTATTGTAAATTGACTTCTATACTGAGATGCAGAAATGGATGTACAATAATTGGTTAGGTTGTATACTATGTGTTATATGATAGGAAATATTGGTATAACTCCCTTCTCTTAGTATGCCACACATTATATATTGCAGATATAATGCTTAAGAGAATCAATGAAGGATATGACTTAATGGTAGAGACAAATAAATTGGTTGGTATTATTAATATATTATATTAATTGTGCTATCAATTTTTATAATTTTAAAACCCATTTTATTAATAGAATAAATATTTATATTTATTCTATTATTCAGAATATATAGAACATAAACTATTAAAGTTCTGTCATAAAAGCCTGTTTGAAACACACAAACACACACACATGCACACACACACACACACACACAGGAGTTAAATTAGCATAATCTATTTAGCTAGTAAAATTTTAATGTTCCCGTTTCTGTAGGCAAAACTAGACTTGAAGATTAAATATCTTGAGAACGATCATGCAGTCAGTAAGCAGATAAATCTGTTCATATTCAAGACTTATTCTTGTAACCATCCTACTTATACTTCAGCTCACATAATCAGTTGAAATTTTGACATATAAAAAATGTATTGATAAATGATTGAGGGAAATTTGTTTATTTAAAAAATAATTTTGATTGACTTTAAAATCTTTGAATGAATTGCTGGAGTAAAACCTTTACTTCTAACTGTGCTTATTCCTCTCATTACTGTTTTTAATAAGAAATCAAGTAAAAGGAAAACAAAGGCAGAGAATAGAAAAAAGGAGGCATTACTTACTTAGTCAATGTACAAATCTTTTTAGTACAGTAAAGTGCTTACAAAGTAGTTGTTCAATATTATCTTCTTTCAGAATAAAATGAAGATTTGACTGACAAAAAATACAACTTTAATTTTTAAAGTGAATTGGATTTTCTGAGTGCTTGATGTTTTGTCCCTGTAGGATCAATGAATTCACTTCTTTTTCTAGATGGAAACAGTTGAATTGGAGATCGTGCCTCCCTTTTGCTGTTCATTATAAAGCCTAACAGATTAGCCAGACAATGTCAATTTGTGTGTAACATTTCCAGTTAGGTTCCCAGGAATCAGAAAAAAAGAACAGCAATGGGAACTAGGAGCCCAGTTCTGCTCTTTAAATGATGTTTCAAAGGAAAAGATTCATGTGCCTGTTACTAGCTCTTCTGAGGATGCTAAGCAAGCAAGAAGTCCTATCAAACGAACATTAATGACTCTTTTTGTGAAAATGGAAACCACATTTCTTGTAAAGGAAACAACCAGGGAATTAAGTCTGGATAAGTAAGTTGGGATCAGAAAGGAAGACATTCAGACTAGCTTGTTAGTTTAAAGTAAGGATGACAGGAAAGCAGTCAGGGAGAAACAAATCATTTCATCCATCTAAAATATTGATTTTTCAGGATGATAAACTATCATTATTGAATTTATCTATATTAAGATTGAAATTTGGCATTCTAAATGACAAAAAACAATATTAATAGTATATTTAAAAATCAATTTTAGTCAATTTGATGACCTTATGTAAATTGAATTGTGTAAACAATTTGGTTTTCCAAAATATACTCATTAGAACTTATATTCCAATTGATTTTTACAAGTGTTGAAAGGGTTCTGTAGGAAATTGTGTATAAATATTTATATAAACCATTTTATGTGATGCAAAATCCCTCATAGCCTTTAATATATTAATATGCACTGTGAATCTCTAAGATTAGAATAGAGTTTTCAGTATTTCCTCAGCAATTTCCCATTTTTTCTCATTCATTCATTCATTTATTCACTCAATCACTCAGGAAAACTGTTTTTCAGTATCTCCCAAATACAAGGCACTGTAGAACAACCAAGAAGGCCCTAGGAATATAACAATGAATGAAAGAGATAAAACTTCCTACCTTCATAGAATTTGCATTCTAATTGAGCATCTTGTGGGTCTAATGTTCTCTGTAGCAGTCTTTGAAACCTACTGACCAGATATATACATACTGCGTCAGAATTTAAATTGGGTAATAGGTAACCCTTGTCTGAAGTGGGATAGTACTGTGGCTTTTGATATTTTGTTAGCAGAGATCTTGAGACTATTTATTTGATGCCACTTTGAGAATACGTATTTCAGTAATAATGCCATTCAATATACAAAGTTGATAAAATTAGAAGATAAAAGGATAATAATCATAAATATCATTTGAGAAGTCAGACACATAAGCTAAACAGTAGATTAGAAAATCATACAATTTCATAGTAAGGGTTATAAATGTAAATTAAAAGAAATGATTCACTGAAAATTTCAAAATTTTAAGGCACAAGTGGCAGGATTTTGATTATTCTCTAACAAAATACAGTCTAAATGCAAAGTGATATTCTTTTCAAGAATCTCATGAACACATGAGACAGGACATATACACTTTTTAGGAATGTTGCATGTGACTTATGTTCTGCACTGAAATGAGATAAGAACCACTGAAGGTGGATCTTCACATAATTTGATCACTTGAAACCTCAATCACCAAAAAATTTTTGTTCATGCTCACAATGGTTTACAACTATTACTTATTATTTATAGTAAGCTGCCATCTGTTGAGTTCTATAATGTACCTGCACATTTCATATCATTTCACTTAGCCCTTTCAGTCCAGCAAATTAGTTATAATCATCTTAATGTTGCAGAAGAAGAAACAGAGACACATCAAAGTTAAATAACAGATGGAGTTCACACAGTGGCCCTGATATTTGAAATTTAATCTATGAGAGGCCAAGGACAGCACTGGTTCCACCATTCTCCACTTTTTACTCAAATTTGAATTCCTTTTTTAAGACAATGATAAACACAGGGTCCTCAACATTGTAGAACAGTGCTTAGCACATAGGGAGTACTCAAAAAATATTTGTAGATAAAATTAAGAATATAAATATAATTAAAAGTTTTTACTCTCATTTACAAATGAATACATTCCATAGTAAGATTGAACATAAAGGTGATCATTATCTAGCATGAGGATGTGACTGTTCTTTTTTTCATTACCATCCAAAAATATGTTTAAAATGTGCTTTCTATTTTGAGATACCACTTTTCAAACATATTTTTCCCACTCTACTCCTCTAAACTTATTTGAATGTATAAATTGACTCTTGGGTATTCAAATATACATCACAATTTGAATTAAATTAAATTCCATATAAAATAAGACCAGTAGTTAAATTGGTTTCTTTTTATTGTATGTTTACTTTATTTTTGCCAGCAGAATGTATTGCTTAAAGGAAGACAATTTTGGTGTTTACAAATGTGTCCTAGTGCGCAAGCTCGGAAAAAATTGCAACCAACTCAGTTCTAATAGTCATTACTTATTGACCACAATCAGAGTTAGTTTTTCAGGTATAGTGATCATAAATTATAGCAATAACATTTATTTTTATAATAATAAATTATAACTTTAATTAGAAACTCTCTCATGTGATGTTTTTCATTTGTGATAATCTCTTTATTGGTATTTAGAGCCCTCATATACAATCAATACTCTATTAAGGCTTCAAGCTAATAGTTTGTATGAATCAAAAATTCAAAAGCTGACCTCAATGAAAAAATCATTACCATTATTATCATGTTGTTTAATATTTATTGTGGACCACATTTCTTCACTGAGCTTTGACATTATTTATATTGGTTTTAAAGGTCTTAGTAAAATACCTATAAAAAATGAAAAAAACTTTCTATTTGCTGAACTTGAATGGCTATTATTTTAAACTTAAGGTTACCTATATTTCAAATTAACTAAAATTTTATTTGAAGAAAGGAGACCAGAAAAGTTGAGCTAAATAACTTCAAGGATGTCTAAAGTATGAAAAATTCTCTTACATCCTTTTTACATTTAACTTTGATATTATTCCAAATCATTCAATAATCAAACCAATTAGCAGTAGATATTGTTTTCCATTCTCCCATGCTAAGTTCTATATTTTGGTTTCACGTTTTAGAATGATATGTTGCAAAGACAATCAATCCCATATTCACAAACCTCTGCATTCTCTAATATAGTACCCCCCCACACACAAAAAGAAATACTAGAAATTCTGCTCAATTTTGAAATATAGATGCTATTAAAAGAGATAATCATTCAAGAAAATATTACTTGAGAGTAAATTTTGTGGTAGTTACCATGTTATTCTTTAAGAGGTGCACAAAATATGAGATATAGCTTTGAATTAAGTTGGGAAAGTAAAATATCTGCATATAAAATATAATAAATTGAAATAGAGGGTAAACAAATGTAGGAATGTTGAGGTAAAAAGAATTCATTTGTGTTGGTGAAGGTGAGAGAAGCTATTTTGGAATCCGTTAGAATTCATTGCAATTCAACAACCAAGCAGTAAAAGTTAGGATCATGTTCAGCTGAGAGTAAGAGAGATCAAAATTCCCCAATGGTTTAAACACCCAGAATATATAGAGGTGTGCATCTATGGTTGATGCAGCATCTCTGCTCCACCACGAAGTGTTCACAGACTCAGAATCTCTTCAATCCATTGTTGTGCTATCCCTAAACTATCGCCCATATCTGCAGAGTCCAAAGAACAACTTACATTTCAGATATTAGCATGGAGAAAGGAATGAATAAGGGGCAAAGGTCACATATAATTTTTGTGCTTATTAAAGGATAACCAAGACTGCCTTAAAGTTCTTCTCAGCTTGATCAAAATTTCTAGAAGTTTCTTCCTAACTATAGGTCCCTGATCTCTCTTTTGTTAAAACATTTAATTTAGAAAACTTGTAATTAAAAAATTACAAGTTTTCTACCCTCTACCCTCCTTTTTTAATGTGAGGTTGCTGTGGTTTTTCTGCGGGGGCATATATGGACCTTTATTCTGCAACTTTGCTAAATTCACTTATTAGCTCTTGTAAATATTTCTATAGACTCCTTAAGATTTTCTACAGGTACACAATCATGTCACCTATGAATAAAAGCAGTTTACTTCTTGCTTTCCAATTTTTACACTATTAATTTCTTTTACTTGCCTAATTGCACCAGTTAGGGCCCCCAGTAATATGTGGAATAGACATGGAAAGAGCAGATATCCTCACCATGTGCCCATTCATAGGGGGAAAAGCATTTAGTCTTTCATTGTGAAGTATGATGTTGGCTGTAGGTTCTTTTTTTGTTTGTTTCTTTCAAAACCACATATGCAGAGCTATGTTGTTTATTGTACGGATGTGTTTGTGTGTTTGTGTGTGTGTGTCTTTTAATAAGGTAACAGATGAAATCTTTCTGCTATCTATGACGATTTAGATAAGAAGTAAGTGTCCTTTCTCCATATAATCTTCCCTCTACCACTGGCTTCATGTAAAGGACTTTAAGACCCTAAGAGATGATGGAGTCACAGAGTGGAGGAGCCTGGGTCCCCAAATTACCATATAGAGGAAAGTCATCTGCCCATCCACCAGGAAAAAATCACAGTGTTCAGCAACTAAAGCTTTGTGGTTTATTTGTTGCAGCAACTGTTACTCTAACAAATACAGAAGTTAAATTCCTAATGTAAATACACACAATTACAAATCTTTCCCTAACATAGCTACAATTTAGAACAAAATGTAAGGTAACGGTACTCGAGGAAGAATGTTGTTTGAAAGGCAGGGATATTGAATAATATCCCCCAAACTGAGAAAGAACTTTGAGACCAAAAAACAAAGCAGGCAACTCCATAAAATACAATCGTGAAGTTTATTGCAGGTAACTTACAAGCAGGCAGACGGTGATCCGGAAGCATTTGTAGCTACACTCTGCACCCCTGAAAGCGGCATAGGGGAATTTAATGGACTCAGATCTAAATGTAGAATCTGACTGCTAAGGAAGAAGTATACCCACACCAATGGGAACCAGGGGTTTTTCCTCCCCTGGTGGTCTCATGTCCATCATTCCTCATGGACCATTAAACGTCTGCATCAGCAAAGGCATTCTTCCACTTTTCACAGATGAAGGCAAGGGTAAAGTTGATAGGAAACTTATCTGACTTGGGCGCATTCCTTGTGACTAGGCTAGAGTGCAGCCATGCAGAAAGGGGAGGGGTTAGGAATGGGGACCTAAAATGGAGCTGACAAAATGGAGTGTGAGTGGTCCAGCCACACAAATGTTAAGACATTCCTGAGCCAGCATCATATATGATTATTATGATCTGCTGACCCCAATAATGTGATTTTCTTTACTTTTTGACCCCCTTCACCTATTTCTTCAATCCCTCACCCTGCTTCTGACAACCATCAATCTGTTCTCTGTATCTTGTTATTTGTTTGTTTATTTTGTTCTGTTTAGATTCTACATACAAGGGACTCTGAAAATAATATTGCATATTGAAACACTTGCCAAAATTATGGTAACATTCAAGTCTCATTATTTTGGCACTTGGAGAGTTAGTAAGTAAATCGTTGCATGGAAATATTGCTAGTTGCCTCCAAATGTTGTTTATCTTTTTCTTTCATAAAAGTAGAACTTTTTACTCAACATATGGCTGCTCAGAAGGAAGACTACATTTCCCAGTGGCCTTGCAACAGAAATCTGTTCAAGCTGATTGGGTGGAAATTAATATGTGATTAATAAAGAACATATCTCTCATATCTGTCATTAAATAATTACTACATAATATCCCACCATTCCAAAGTAGTCACTGTCAAAATTATTTTTCCATTTGTTTTCCCAAGCCAGATTAGCAGTCAGTAAACAAAATTAACATTGCATTCAGGATTAGGCATACATTGATAAACTACATTGTTTCCTCTCTCAAAAAGATCACAGTTTAGTTGTATATGTTTGGAAAACATTCAAACTAAATGTTAAAGGGTTTTTTTGTATTCTTGCATTTGAAATGCAGAGGTAAAACAGAGAAAGTGTCCTTAGCACACATTAAAACACTTTATTAAAGCTTGAATATTCTAGAAGTGCAGTTCAGTTGTAAATAACTAGAGAGATGTCAAAGGAACAAATAAAGAATACTAAAACAGACTTTAACATTAACAACCAGTTTCAAATGGAAGAAATAATAACAGTAATGAAGAAATTAACTCTTAAAGACAAATCTCCAGTAAAATCCCTTTCAACATGATAAATTACTTTTTATGGTAAACAATTACATCATGCTTGTTTAACAATGACTCTAGACCAGAATAAACTTGACTAAATACTATAGTACTCAAGGAGCACGGACTTGTCAAACTACTGTAAATTATATGAATGCCCTTTTGAGCAAATAATAATAGCCAAAAATCTAAGCTAATTAGTCAAGGCCTAAAAGCACTTACAAAATTAGAGTGTGTCAGCTTCTCTGTCCCTCCATCTTGAGAGTCTTTACACTTAACATGTCTGCAGAGCTTTACAATTTAATTTTCATCCCACAATGTATTTCTTGTTCTGCAATGCTTGCTTACCTGTTATTGCTTCGAAATAAATTATAATCTTGGTGTTATAATTTTTGGTAGCTTTAAAACTTTTTCATTTCTTCTCCTACGTACTTCTTATCAACACATTACCTTAACTTTCTCTCTTGGTCTCACTCATACACTGCTACTTTCCTAATTTTGTTTATTTGTTTGTTTATGTCTCTAGTCTGTCCTAGAGTCTATTTTAACACACTACAAAATGTGTATAAAACAGCTGAAGGAATATAAATAAAAAACAATGAATATAATTGAAACTTTAGAAGGAGTATTGGAAATTGCCTCATATCAAGAATAGGAAGGACCTTAGAGGAGAAGAGAATGCATAGAAAACTAATGAGGAAATCAGAAGCTATCATTTAGTGAAGAATAATCAAATGAAAACATAACAAAAAGGAATGAAGGATGAGTAAAAGGAATTAATGGGATCTCAATGTTGATTAGAAGTTCTGAGATTTGATTCAAACAGTTATGGGCCATCCTTTTAAATCCCCAAACAAAATGTACTACATGGTTTATTCAATTAACAAATAATATATTTATTCTTTGAACAAATACATTGCAAATGCCCAATCAACATACAATTTGGTAGAAAGCTTTTTTCTCTCTTTTCCTATTTCTTTTCCTTTCCTTTCCTTTCTCTTTTTTTTCTTTCTGTTCTTTTCCTTTTTTAAGAAGAGACCTATTCAAGAACAATATGAGCTATAATACTACCTAGTAGTTAAAAGCTCAGTAACACTTGACAGTCACTTAATCTATGGGTGTTCTTGGACAAATTTCTATACTTTAAACAGCTATGCAATTCATTAATAGGATTATTAAGAGAATTTAATGAGATAATATCTATTGTTTTTTAACTTCACTTTTCTTAATAGCCTGCTATTTACTTTGTGGCTGAGGACATGTCTCTGACATACAAATCATCATCACTTCACATATAGCCAAGTCAAGCAGTATCTTTTGATGGCTCCTTCTATTCTTCCTCACATACTAATATTACACTGTCCCAGGATATCTTTTCTATCTACCCTCACTCTCTAGATAATTACATCCAGTCATATGTCTTTAAATACTACCAACATATTTAAAACGTCCTCATTTATATCTTCAGCTCATTATTGCCAACTTTCTCCACAATGCTTCTAATTGGATGACTAATCAACATCTTAAACTTGAAAAGTCTATAATCAAACTCCTGAAACTGCTCAAAATCTTCTCCAGCCTCAGCCTGTCATAACTTAGTTGATGGCAGCTCATCCTTCTAATTGCTCAGGACAAATATCTTAGTGCTATCCTTGAATTCTCCCCTTCTCCTTCTGCTCTCATTCAGTATATCTGAAAATCTTGTCAGTACTTTTAAAATATATGCAAAAGTTAAGCACCTTTCATCATCCTTATGCACTCTGTCCAAAGCCATCACTAAAATTTCTCTTGTGGTAATTCAACCTCCAAAATGGAAATGTGGCTTCCACACTTGTCCTTCTTCAGTTTATTCTCTGAAGAGTACTGGAATATTTCTCTCAAATTACAACTCATAACCTGTCACTCCTCTGCTCAAACTCAGAATAAAAGCCAATTATCATTATCTCCCTGATCTCGTCCCTTGCTACACTCCACCGGGTTGATGCACTTTCACAATACCTTACTTACTCTACTTTATAGCATTTATCATATTCTGAAATATTTAACAATTTATAATTATATAATTGTTTATAATTGTATATATGTGTGTGTGTGTGTGTGTGTGTGTGTATTATTTATTTTATCCCCTCTTCTCCAAATAAGGAAGAGAAGGAAAACTCCTCAAGAGAGGGATCTGTGACTGATTTCTTCACTGGTGTGTACTAGGAGCCTAGGATTGTGCCTGGCATGCAGAGGGGCACAACCAATATTAGTCAAATAAGTAATTTCTACTCAGTGTCTCAGTTGTATGTGACAGGATTAACTACTCCCTTCTTACAGAACTTTCCTCTCTGGCTTCTGTTTCATGAAGCATTCGTGCTTTATATCCTGCCTCTCTGTCGCTCCTCTACCTCCGCCTTTTATCCCCATGTTGACATTCATTCCTGATCTCCCTTCTTTTTTTCTCTCTGCACTATTTTTGTAGATAATATCAACCAATTACATGGGTTTCAATGCCAAATATATGGTGACACATTTATACAAGTTTCTCCATCAAAAACCTAAATATTTTGCGCCAGACACATGAATCCAACTTTCTACTTGACATATTGATTTGGTTAGCTCACCATCATTTCCAGCTGAACAGAATGTGCCAATCATCATATTCCTCCTAAAAACCTATTCATACTGACTTCAACAAATTTGCATCATTTGCAAATTAAAGTTAGAAACTCAGAATTCTATTAAATATATTTACTTCTATTTTATTAAATTATAATTGTGTTTTCATATACTGTATGTGTTTACCTCTTTATTATTAATTTTCTCCCAGTTTACTAAACTCCATGAGACCAAGGAAAATGTCTAGTTTCATCACCACTGTAAATACAATTTCTGTTGTTTGTGTGTGTATTTATATTGCTGTTTGACAAATATTGTGAATGAACTATTATTATTTTGATGACCTCTATATTTATTATTACAAAACATGATTATTGATTCTTCTAAGAAGATTACTACACAGTTAAGAAAAAAATAATGCACAGCAATAATAATTTTTAATGTCATAGCATTTTAGTGGTTGAGAGGAACTCTGGGGAAATTAAATCAGCTTTCTCCTTTCACAGATAATTTAAAGCCCTTAGAAGTTAGACAAATTAACAGTGGTTATACATAAGCAGTGACAGAATACAATCTAGAGCCCAATTATTCTTCTTACATTTTTCATTATCACTTTTTTGAGACTTTTGATTCAGCCACATTGTTATGAGTATATATATTTATATTCTAGTAGTTACATTTTATTTGTCCAACTAACCTACTGTTACAATATAAGAAACATGAATGCAGGGAATATATTTACCTTATTAAATGTGGTCTAGTACAATCTAGTACAATGTCAAGCTCATTAGAGCATTCAATAAATGTTTTTGGATAACTATGAAAATGTCGAGTCCTTGAAACAACAATATTGTCTCTTCATGAATGAAGCATACAAATTAAAAATTTCAGGGTTTAAAAGAATGTAATGTATAATAACAATTTAATATACCCATAAGCTTAATATTTTGAAACTCTGGGTGCTCTTTGTATTATTTGAAAATAAAATAATGTGAGAATGCCTATACTTTTGACCTTAATTTCAGATGCTTAATCATTTTTTTGCATTTAATATATGAATAAATTATCTCTTTATTCTAGTAGATACAACAGCATTTTCATGAGTTAATAAAAAATATATAAAATAGAATTTTGTATTTTTCTAAAGGTGATTCTCTTTTCCACGTAGTATTTTAAGCATTGCAAGATATATATTATTATTATAATCAAGGAAGCCTTAGTATTACTTAAAATATTATAGTATTTCAGGGGCTTCCCTGGTGGCGCAGTGGTTGAGAATCTGCCTGCCAATGCAGGGAACATGGGTTCGAGCCCTGGTTTGGGAAGATCCCACATGCCGCTGAGCAACTGGGTCTGTGAGCCACAACTACTGCGCCTGCGCGTCTGGAGCCTGTGCTCCGCAACAAGAGAGGCTGCGACAGTGAGAGGCCCACGCACCGCGATTAAGAGTGACCCCCGCTCCCCGCAACTAGAGAAAGCCCTCGCACAGAAATGAAGACCCAACACAGCCAAAAATAAATTAATTAATTAATTTAAAAAATATATATATTACAGTACTTCAAACACAAATTAAAGTGTATCAGCATTACTTTTTACTCTAATGACTCTGGATTTTTCACTTCATAACCCTGTTTATTCTTTCAGTATTTTTATACAAAATAAACAGAATTTTCTTTTAAAAATGTTTCTATTAAAAATCAGTTATCTATAATGTATTTGCAACATTAGGTTTGAATTTACTAGAAGTGTCTAATTCTGTCAGGCTGCTGTAACAAAATAGCACAGACTAGGTACCTTATATACAGCAGAAATTTTTTGCTCACAATTCTGGAGGCTGGAAATCCTAAATTAGGGTGCAGCATACTAGGATGAGGGCATTCTTCTGAGTCACAGATGTGTCATTGTAACCTCACACGGAAAGGGGAGGGATTTCTTTTATAAGAGCACCAATTCCATTCATGAGGGCTCCACCATCACGACCTAATCACTTCCCAAAGGCCCCACCTTCTAATACCATCAACTTTGGAGGTTAGGATTTCAGCATACATATTTGGGGTGGGGGGGAGGCACACACATTCAGATCTTAGCAAGAGATGTTTTGTATTCTTTTCTGCCTCCTGCTAAATACGTGTTATGTCATCCTGATCAATGGTGAAAAACTGTAAGTTGTCCCTCTTCCACATTATATATATTCATTCCTCCACTTCTTCATGGACAGCCAGTTACATCATGACAACTCCCAAAAACGTGGAGATGCATACTAGTAGTTCAGGTGGTTACATGAAAGAAAAATACATTATATTATTCAAGAATTTGCATTAAGTAATTGAAGACTAAACTGCCAGACATGTTCACATCACTGGAAATTTTGGGATCTCCCTAGGGTTCATGTTGAACTCACCTCTAAATTTCCACGGATAATGACCTCTCTTGGTGAACATAATTTGATTTCAATTTCACTGTTCTCTCTTGAAACTGAATACAAGCAGGAAAATACTTTTTTTCGTTTTTCTTCTTTTTCTCCTTTTTTAAAAAAAATTTTATTGGAGTATAATTGATTTACAATGTTGTGTTAGTTTCAGGTGTACAGCAAAGGGAATCAGTTATACATATACATATATCCATTTTTTTTAGATTGTTTACCCATATAGGCCATTACAGAGTATTGCGTAGAGTTCCCGGTGCTATACAGTAGGTCCTTATTAGTTATCCATTTTATATATAGAAGTGTATATATGTCAATCCCAATCTTCCAATTTATGCCTACCCCTTTACCACCCAGGAATAATAAGTTTATTTTCGTCATCTGTAATTCTATTTCTGTTTTGTAGATAAGTTGATTTGTAACCTTTTTTAGATTCCACAAATAACTGATATCAAATGATATTTGTCATTCTCTATTGGCTTATTTCACTCAATATGAGAACCTCTAGGTCCATCCATGTTGCTGCAAAAGGCATTATTTTGTTCTTTTTCAGGCCGAGTAATATTCCATTTTATATATGTACCATATCTTCTTCATTCCTCTGTTGATGGACATTTAGGTTGCTTCCATGTACTGGCTATTGTAAATGGTGCTGCAGTGAACACTGGGGTGCATATATATTTTTTGAACTATGGTTTTCTTTGGATATATGCCTAAGAGTGGGATTGCTAGATCATATGGTAGATCTATTTTCAGTTTTTTAAGGCACCTCCGTAATATTCTCCATAGTGGCTGTACCAGTTTGCATTCCCACCAACAGTGTAGGAGGGTTCCCTTCTCTCCACACCCTCTCCAGCACTTCCTGTTTGTAGATTTTTTGATGATGGCCATTCTGACTGGAGTGAGGTGATACCACATTGTACTTTTGACTTGCATTTCTCTAATAATTAGTGATGTTGAGCATCTTTTCATGCGTTTGTTGGCCATCTGTATGTCTTCTTTAGAAAAATGTTTATTTAGTCTTCTACCCATTTTTTGACTGGGTTGTTTGTTTTTTTGAAATTGAGCTGAATGAGCTGTTTGTACAATTTGGAGATTAATCCCTTCTCAGTTTCTTCATTTGCAAATATTTTCTACCATTCTGAGTATTGTCTTTTCTGGGTATTTTGTTTATAGTTTCCTTTGCTGTACAAAAGCTTTTAAGTTTAATTAGGTCCTATTTGTTTATTTTTGTTTCTATTTTCATTACTCTAGGAGGTGGAACGAAAAAAATCTTGTTGCAATTTATGTCAGAGAGTGATCTCCCAATGTTTTCCTCTAAAATTTGTATAATATTCGACCTTACATTTAGGTCTTTAATCCATATGAAGTTTATTTTTGTGTATGGTATTAGAGTGTTTTCTAATTTCATTCTTTTACATGTAGCTGTCCAGTTTTCCTAGCACTTATTGAAGAGACTGTCTTTTCTCCATTGTATATTCTTGCTTCCTTTGCCATAGATTAGATTACCATAAGGGTTTATCTCTGGACTCTACCGTGTTCCATTGATCTATATTTCTGTTTTGGTGTCAGTACTATAATGTTTTGATGACTGTAGCTTTGTAGTATACTCTGAAGTCAGGGAGCCTGATTCCTCCAGCTCCGTTTTTCTTTCTCAAGATTGCTTTGGCTATTCATGGTCTTTTTGGTTTTCATATAAATTGTAAAATTTTTTGTGCTAATTCTGTGAAAAATGCCATTGGTAATTTGATAGAGATTGCATTGAATCTGGTGATTGCTTTGAGTAATATAGTCATTTTCACAAAGTTAATACTTCCAATCCAGGAACATGGTATATCTCTCTATCTTTATGAGTCATCTTTTATTTCTTTCATAAGTATCTTAAAATTTTCTGAGTACAGGTCTTTTGCCTCGTTAGGTAGGTTTATTCCTAGGTATTTTACTCTTTTTGATGCAATGGTAATTGGGATTGTTTCCTTAATCTCTCTTTCTGATCTTTCTTTGTTAGTGTATAGGAATGCAAGAGATGTCTGTGTATTAACTTTGTATCCTGCAACTTTACCACATTCACTGATGAGCTCTAGTAGTTTTCTGGTAGCATCTTTAGGATTGTCTATGTATAGTATTATGTCATCTGCAAACAGTGACAGTTTTACTTCTTCTTTTCCAATTTGGATTCTTTTTATTCCTTTTTATTCTCTGGTTGCTGTGGCTAGGACTTCCAAAACAATGTTGAATAAAAGTGGTGAGAGTGGACATCCTTGTCTTGTTCCTGATCTTAGAGGAAATGACTTCAGCTTTTCACCACTGAGAATAATATTTGTCTGTTCTTGGCCTCATAGAATGAGCTTGGGAGTGTTCTTTCCTCTGTAATTTTTTGGAAGAATTTCAGAAGGGTAGGTGTTAACTCTTCTCTAAATGTTTCATAGAGTTCGTCTTTGAAGCCGTCTGGTCCTAGACTTTGGTTTTTTGGAAGATTTTTAAACACAGTTTCCATTTCAGTACTTATGATTGGTCTGTTCATATTTTCTATTTCTTCCTTGTTCAGTCTTGGAAGGTTGTTTCTTTCTAAGAATTTGTCCATTTCTTCTAGGTTGTCCATTTTATTGGTATATAATTGTTTGTAGTAATCGCATATGATCCTTTGTATTTCTGTGGTGTCCATTGTAACTTCTTTTTCATTTCTAATTGTATTGATTTGAATATTCTCCCTCTTTTTTCTTGATGAGTCTGCCCTAAGTTTATCAACTTTGTTTATCTTCTCAAAGAATCAGTTTTTAGTTTCATTGATCTTTGCTATTGTTTTCTTCATCTCTATTTCATTTTTTTCTGCTCTGATCTTTATGATTTCTTTCCTTCTACTAACTTTGAGTTTTGTTTGCTCTTCTTTCTCTAGTTGCTTTAGGTGTAAGGATAAGTTGCTTATTTGAGATATTTTTGTTTCTTGAGGTAAGATTGTATTGCTATAAACTTCCCTCTTAGAAATGCTTTTGGGCATCCCATAAGTTTTAGACCTTTGTGCTTTCATTTTCATTTGTCTCTAGGTTTTTTTTTTTGATTTCTGCTTTGATTTCTTTAGTGATTCATTGGTTTAGTAGCATATTGTTTAACTTCCATGTGTCTGTGATTTTTATAGTTTTTTTTTTTTTTTCCTGTAATTTATCTCTAATCTCATAGCATTGTGGTGGGAAAAGATGTTTGATATGATTTCAGTTTTCTTAAATTTATCAAAGCTTGATTTGTGGCCCAAGATGTTATCCATCCTGGAGAGAACGTTCCATGCGCACTTGAGAAGAAAGTGTATTCTGCTGCTTTCAGATGGAATGTCCTATAAATGTCAATTAAGATGATCTGGTCTAATGTTTAAAGCTTGAGTTTCCTTATTAATTTTTCTGTTTGGATGATCTTTCCAATTGTGTACGTGCGATGTTAAAGTCCCCCACTATTATTGTGTTACTGTAATTTTCCCCTTTTATGGCTGTTAGCATTTTCCTTATATATTGAAGTGCTCCTACGTTGGGTGCATATATATTTGCAACTGTTATATCTTCTTCTTGGATTGATCCCTTGATCAGTATGTAGTGTCCTTCCTTGTCTCTTGTAATAGGCTTTATTTTAAAGTCTATTTTGTCTGATATGAGTATTGTTACTCCAGGTTTTTTTGGATTTCCATTTGCATGGAATATCTTTTTCTATCCCTTCACTTTCAGTCTGTATGTGTCCCTAGGTCTCATATGGGTCTCTTGTAGACAACATATATACAGGTCTTGTGTTTGTATCCATTCAGCCAGTCTGTGTCTTTTGGTTGGAACATTTAATCCGTTCACATTTAAGGCAATTATAGATATGTATATTCCTATTGACATATTCTTAATTGTTTTGGGTTTGTTTTTGTAGGTCTTTTTCTTCTCTTGTGTTTCCCCCCTAGAGAAGTTCTTTTAGCATTTGTTGTAAAGTTGGTTCAGTGGTGCTCAATTCTCTTAACTTTTGCTTGTCTGTAAAGCTTTTAATTTCTCTGTTGAATCTATATGAGAGCCTTGCTGTGTAGGGTATGCCTGGTTGTAGGTTTTTCCCTTTCATCACTTGAAATATATCCTGCCACTTCCTTCTGGCCTGCAGAGTTTCTGCTGAAAAATCCGCTGATAAACTTATGGGGATTCCCTTTTATGTTATTTGTTGCTTTTCCCTTGCTGCTTTTAATATTTTTTTCTTTGCATTTAATTTTTATTAGTTTGATTAATATGTGTTTTGGGATGTTTCTCCTTGGATTTATCTTGTATGGGACTCTCTGTGCTTCCAGGACTTTGGAGACTATTTCTTTTCCCATTTTGGGAAGTTTTTGACTATAATCTCTTCAAATATTTCCTCCAATCCTTTCTCTTTCTCTTCTTCTTCTGGGACCCCTATAATTCGAATATCAGTGCATTCAATGTTGTCCCAGAGGGCTTTGAGACTGTCTTTAATTCTTTTCATTCTTCTTCCTTTATTCTGTTCCATGGGAGTGATTTCCACCATTCTATCTTACAGCTCACTTATCCGTTCTTCTGCCTCAGTTATTCTGCTATTGATTCCTCTAGTGTATTTTTCATTTCAGTTATTGTATTGTTCATCACTGTTTGTTCTTTAGTTATTCAAGTGCCTTGTTAAACATTTCTTGTATCTTCTTGATCCATGTCTCCATTCTATTTCAGGATCTGGATCATCTTTATTATCATTCTTCTGAATTTTTTTTCAGGTAGATTGCCTATTTCCTCTTCATTTATTTGGTCTTGTAGGTTTTTACCTTGCACTTTTGTTTGCAACATATTTCTCTGTCATCTCATTTTGTCGAATTTACTGTGTTTGTGGTCTCCTCTCTGCAGGCTGCAGGGTTGTAGTTCCTCTTGCTTCTGGTGTGTGCCTCCTGGTGAGTGAGTTTGGCCCAGGTGATTGTGTAGGCTTCCTGGTGGGAGGGACTTGTGCTTTGCAGTCTGGTGGGTGAAACTGTGTCTTGTCCCTCTGGTGGGCAGGGCCATGTCAAGGGGTGTGTTTTGAGGTGTCTGTGAGTGTAGTATGACTTTAGATAACCTGTTTGCTGATGGAAGGGACTGTGTTCCTGTCTTGCTGGTTGTTTGGCCTGAGGAGTCCAGCGCTGGAGATTGCAAGATGTTGGGTGGAGCTGGGTCTTGGTCCCAAGATGGAGACCTCTGGGAGAGCTCATGCTGATTAATATTCCCTAGGGCCAGGGGATTATCTGGCAGTCAAGTGATCAGGACTCGGCACTCCCACCCTGGGGACTCAGATTCAACCCCTGGCTGGGAAACCAAGTACCCACAAGCCCAAGGCACAGCCAAAAAAAGACAAACAGAAACCAAGATGAACAATAAAAACAAAACCAATCAAAAACCAAAACAAACAAACAAAAAACAAAGAAAACAACCAACCAAACCAAAAAAAACCCAAACCAAAATAAACAATAAAAACAAAACTAACGAAAAAACAAAAAACAAAATGAAAACAAAAACAAACAAAAAAAAAGCAAAGGAAAAAAAAAGACCAGAAAACAAGAAGAGAAAAACAAACAAAGAATAAAAAACAAAAATACATTACAAATGTAAAAGATAAGAAAAAATTTAAAAATTAAAAAATAAAACAACAACAAAACAAAACAAACAAACAATAAAATTCCCTGGGCCCTCCACTATCAGTGTCCTTGCCCCCACAGTGAACCACAGCCAAACCCTACCTCCCCAGGAGGCCCTCTAAGACCTCTAGTTAGGTCTCTGGACCTGTTGTGGACACTGTGGGGGCAGCTTACTCTGAATTGGCCCAACTCCTGTGTGTATGTGACCCCAAAGTCCACAGCTGCTCGACCAGTCTCATTTTGGGGAGTACTTGTCAGTTCAGATGTTCTGCAGTTGCTGGGTTTACCAAGCTGATCACAGGGGTTTAATCCACAGCTTGTGCAACTGCACAGAGAGATTTCAGTTCCTCTTCCATAGCCACACAGGCCCTGTGGCTCAGCTTTGGTTTTGGACCCACCTCTGCATGTGGGCCCCCCTCAGGTCTCTGCTCCTCGCCCAGGCCAGAAGGGGCGAAGGCAGCAACTGACTGGAGCACACTTGCTCCCTTAGGTGAGAGGGGCAAGAGGCAGCAACTGACTGGGGCATGAGTGCTCACTCAGGCGGGAGAGGGATAATGTGGCAACAAATGGGGTACACACACTTGCTCCAATGGGATCCCCTTCTAGTGTCCATGGAGGCAGGGGGCAGCAGGAGGTGGCAACAGACTGGGGCTCATGTGCACTCGCTCTGGTGGGAGTCCCTCCCACTGCTCACAGATTCAGGGGTTAGTGTGTGGGGAGAGAGGTCGTGATGGCAGCCTCACCACTTGCACACTACTCAACAATGGCTCCTCACTTCCAAGGCAGCCCACGCTTCCTCCAGGAGCGTTCCTGGGTGCAGAGCTCCTCACTCCTGTCCCCTCATGCTGTCTCCAAACAGCTGAGCTCCTCACTCTTATCCCTTCAGGCCATCTCCACACAGCCAACAGCAGTCCTCTCCCCAGGTCTGCTCTCCTAACCCCATGCTTCAGCACCCAGCCCCTGCCAGCATTGATGGACACCTGTCTCAGGCAGGGGTGCACAGGGCTGTGGCACAGGCCATCTGTTCAAGTCTCTCTCTATCCTGCCTGCCACAGACTGGCAACTGCACTTTCTTCTGCTAGGCCCCAAAGCCCCCCCTCTATTTCAGTGTATTTTGCCACCCTTGAGGGGGGCTCCCCAGGTGTGGTAACCTCTCCTCTCCCTCAGCTCCCCTCCAGGGATGTGGGTCCCATCCCGTTTCCTCTTTTCTTTTTCTTCCCTTTCTCTCCTTTGTCCTACCTGGCTACACGGGATTATTTTCTTGTCCTTTTAGGTTTCCGAGGTCTTCTGCTAGTGTTCAGTAGGTGCTCTGTGTGAATTGTTCCACTTGTAGATGCATTCTTGATGTCCTTGTAGGGAGAATTGAACCCTAGTTCCTCATCTTTCTCCATTTTGACCTCACTATTCCTTATTTTTTTTTAAGATAGCCATTTTAACCAGTGTGAGGTGATATCTTATTGTGGTTTTAATTTTCATTTCCCTGATGATTCCTGATGTCCAGCATCTTTTCAGGTACCTGTTGGCCATTGGATAGCTTCTTTGAAAAATGTCTATTCATTTCTTCTGCCCATGTTTTAACTGGATTATTTTGTGTTATTGAGTTGTCTGAATTCTTAACACATTTTTGATATTACCCCCTTATCTGATATATGGTCACAAATATTTTCTCCCATTTTAGAGGTTGCATTTTCATTTTGTTGTTTGTTTCTTTAACTGTGCAGGAGCTTTTTAGTTTGATGTAGTCCTACTTGTTGATTTTTGCTTTTGTTGCTTGTGCTTTTGGGTCATATCCAAAAAAATCATTGCCAAGACCAATGTCAAGGTGCTTCCCTCCTATGTTTTCTTCTAGGAGTTTTAAGGTACCAGGTCTTATGTTTAAGTCTTTTCTTCATTTCCAGTTAACTTTTGTGAGTGGTATTAGATAGGGGCTTGATTTTATTTTTCTCTGTGTGATTATCCAGCTTTCCAACACCATTTATTGAAGGAAATATCCATTCTCCATTAAGTATTCTTGGCTCCCTTGTCAAATATTAGTTAACCATATATGTGTGGGTTATTTTGGGACTCTCTATCCTGTTCCATTGGTCTATTTGTGTTTTTATGCCAGTACCACACTGTTTTAATTACTATAGCTATGTAGTATAGTTTGAAATCAGGAAGAGTGGTGCCTCAAATTTGTTTCTCTTTCTCAGTATTGCTTTGACTATTCAGGGTCCTATACAACAAACCAACAGCAGATATCATATACTCAACAGTGAAAGGTTGAAAGCTTTTCTTCTAACATCAGGAACAAGACAAAGAAAAAGGTGCCCACTCTCACTACTCTTATTCAGCATAGTACTGGAAGTATTATTTAGAGGAATTAGGCAAGACAAATAAATAAAAGGTATCCATATTGGAAGGGAAGAAGTAAAATTGTCATTTTTTCAGTTGTTATAATCTTATATATAAAAATTCGTAAAGACTCAACCATATAACTGTTGGAACTAATCAAAGATTTCAGTAAAGATTCAGGATATAAAATCAACATACAGAATCACTTGCATTTCTAAATGTTAACAACAAAATATCTGAAAAAGAAATAAAGAAAACTATCCCACTGACAATAACATCAAAAATAATACAATATATAGTAATAAATTTAACCAAGGAAGTGAAATGTCCATACAAAAAAAACCCTAAAAATTTTGATGAAAGAAATTAAAGAAGACAAGGAAATGGAAAGATACCCTGTGTTCATGGACTGGAAGAATTAATATTGTTAAAATGTCCATATTACCCAAAACCATCTATAGATTCAATGCAATCCTTTTCTAAATTCCAATGGCATTTTTCACATTAAAAAAAAAAATCCTAAACTTTTTATGCATGCACAAAAGACTCCAAATTGGCAACATTCTCCTAATTTTTAACAAATATTAACAGATGAAATGAAATATAGGAAAAATTGTCAAATCATGAAATTTAAAATAAATTAAGTAAAAATGTTCCTGATTGTTAGAGATTTAATAATCATGTAGGTAACAGGGGCATAGAGGGATAATTTGGTTTTCAATATAGGCAAAAACTAAGGCCACCAAAATTTTGTAATAATCCCTAGTATTGCTGAAGTTAAGTAAGATATATATTTTCAGCAGTCTCCAAATATCTACTCCACATATGTTGAATTTTCATTTGGAGAAGATAAAATGATGTGTGAATTCCCAGTTTCAGTGGAGATTGAAAAGTTGTAAACATAAAACTAATGGTTACAATGTAGATAAAATATTAAGAACAACTGGTACATAATACAGATTTTATTTTAGCCACACTCTTCATTCAACTTTTTAATAATACATTTTATACCATAAGGGGCAATTAGTGAGAAAATATTTAGATATACATAAATTTTATTCTGCCTGAGTAATTTTCCTAATGACTTTGTTCCTCTACCTCTTTTGGTAATAGAAGTAAAATAAATATAAGAAAATAAGAAATCTGAACTGGTTACATAGAAATGGGACTAATAAATATGTTAGTATTTGACAATGGTGAATATAGTGTATATTATTTTTATTTAATGGAAAAATATTTTAAGTGTTAAGATAAAGATATGTGGCTGGTAAAATAGAGTATGAGGATATAAGACTACTATAAAAGCATTAATGAAACACTAATTAATTTGAGCATTTCCTAATAAACTTCTGAAGCTTATACATAAACCTTGCAGGTGTTAGACAACATGATAAATTCTGAAATTCTGCCAGATATCAATGATAATACCTACTTGACAGTGATAAGTATAAAATGTTAGCAGAGAAAATCACTTCAAGTAGATTATTCCTGTCAAGCCTCAGCTGGCTGTAACTAAGAGTGAATATAAGAGTTGCTTTGAAGTTCCCTAGGGTATGCTCTGGGAGAAAATGTGGGTAGCTGGTGGAAATTTTTCCTCTAATTTCTATGAAATCTGTGTTCTGTGCTAAAAAGAAAATTGAGGACAACGTACATTACTACATTCCATTATTTTGAGATAACATAGAGACTGTTAGTGTCTTGTACTTTTCTTGACACTAGCAGCTCCACAAAATAAGTTCTTCTATGCATCCTTCAACATGAAAGTTTGCTTAAATTTCAAGTATTTACTATTCTCATCTTCAAGGTTCTAGAAAAAGATAAGCATTGTACTAATGTTATACTTTTCAGTCTGTAATTACATTGAAAAAAATACAGTCAAATATTTGAGAAAACCTCAACTAATACAATGCCGTTTGTCAAATATATCTCAATAAAACTGGAAGAAAATAATTTTGAGGAAGGCTTGTCCAGAACATTAAATGAATATCTATATATATATATCTATATATATCTATATATATATAGATATATATATATTTTTTTTTTTCTAAAAGGATTGTTTTCCATACTCCTTCTTTCTCCTGCAGAAAGTAACTGTTTTAAACTCAGTTTTATACTAAGATATGTTTTAGGAAGTTAATAGTTGGAATTAGATTGTTGTCCAAATCGTTGGCAAAGAGAATAAGTAAAATGCTAAAAAAAAAAAAAAAAAAGTATACTATCATTCTTCAATTCCAATATACTTTAAAATGTCATAAAGAGAAAAAAATGTAACTTGTCTAGACTCAATTATTATTTTCATTGTCCAAATCATAGGGAACAAAAGGGTCACTCAATAGTTTTCCCAATAATATCTAAAGTCTTTAAGCAATTGCTTTTTTCTTATATATCTTAATAGAGCTCTTAAATACTATTTGTTTAAAACAACAATTCCCCACCACCCAGTATAGAAGGTCTCAGTTTTATTTTTTCCTACTTTTACATTCTTGTGGATAGATTTTGCTATTTTATAGATATTAAAACAGCAGACAACAGAGTGAGGACCATAAAAACTCGGCAAGTTTCACTCTTTGGCAGTAATTCTCATTTTTTCCATCAGAGCAAAGCAATATAAACTCAGAGAAAAATCTTAATAGAATATATGGCAATTTCTAGCCCTGAAGGTTGAGTTTTTATCTTTTCTATAAACTGAACCTGCAATTACTATATTCTTCTGAGTGGTAAAACCTCGTGTGTGTGTGTGAGTGTGTGTGTGTGTGTGTGTGTGTGTGTATGAAAGAGTGAGAGAGATTCATAGACCTCCAAGATTCTCAGTAAAGTTTTGGCTTTCTTTTATAAAATATTTCTTATATAACAGAACTACAAAATAATCCCTTGATTAAGATATTTAATGTACAAAAAAGAGACTATGGGATCAAGATTAGTGTGTAGTTAAATATTGCATTTATAGCTCAAGAGTAGAAGGAACTCTACTCTCTTAGATTTATTTAGTACATGAAGTATTCAAAACTTACTGAGACAATAAAAACCTCAGGTTTATAAAGTGAAATCTGAATGCAATAAAAAATATTACTCAGGGCTTACATTGGATAAAATATTTTAACATTTAGAAATCACTATTAAAAAAACAAACCCTCTGGAATACTCCTTCAAAGATTTTGTTTAGACTCCCTCTTCAGCTTTCCTATTTATAGTTTTTGGCCACCTCATCTAGTAAAGTGATGTCTAGCTGGTCTTATGATTTATCCTATGGTATTCTTGGTGGCTCTGTGTTTGGAGCAATGGGTCCTCTAAAGGAGAGGAACTTTGTAGACCTTTGCTTTTTGAGCACTCTCTTCTACTTCCTGTGGATCCACAGAAAAGCAGTTGTAACTGGGCTTTATGTTTTGTTTCTTTTCATACTCAAAACCGAACATTCATTGTTCAAAAAATATGAACAACAAGATACTTTCTATTTATCATTATCAAATACTCCTGTGCTCATTATAGCTTTTCAGGTTTTATTAATTACCATTTCAAATACATTACTAGTATTAATATTATTTTATACATCCATCCATACAGCTTCTCTGATTGACCATTTATAGGTCTCCTCAATCTACCAGCAGTGGAATTAAATTCTTCGTATGTTATTTTAGAAAAATCATTGATAAATCATAATAATTAATTTAATTTTTAAATAATACATGTATTACATACAATGTGCTTGCTATGAAACATAATAAAATGAATACTCCTAATCCAACCCCCTAATCTAACAACTAGAACCTTGCCAATAACTTTACTGTGCAATCTTCCCCATCTCTTCTCTTTTCTTCTCCCCAGAGGTCACCATTATTGGAAATTTTGGCTCTGTTGTGCTTTTCTGAAACTTTATATTAAAGGTTTGTGTGTATTATTCTACAATTTGCTTTTTCACACAATATTGTATTTCTACAAGTAACCCATGTAGTTCCCTCAAGTTCTCGTACACATCTTGTAAAATTGAATATATATATATATATATATATATATATATATATGTATATGTATGTATGTATGTATATAACCTATGCCCCAGTAATTTTACTCTTAGATATATGCCAAAAAAACAAACTTGTTCATTTTCACTAGTAGACATGTAGAGAATTGTTTATTGCAACATTGGACAAAACAGCAAAAAGCAAACAGACAAACTAGAAGTAAGTCAAATGCCTATAAAATTGAGAAAATTTGGATTTAGATAAATAAACTGTGGTATCTTCACACCTAACATATCATGCAGCAGTACTTTATTTTTGAAATACAGAAATAATTAGTCTTAAAAATGTCTTTTTAGCTAGAATAATTTTCTATCTGATAAAAACAGAGCTGTATTCAGGGAATTCTTAAGGTATCATTTAGAAATTTACAATCTTCGATTGGAACTACCATTGTTTTTTAAACCTGCTTTGTTAAAATCAGCCTTTCTCTAGTCTCTTCTCTCCCTTTCCTTTGTTAACATGGTTAGAGATCTGAATGAGCCTGCTTTGATCCAGAGCTTCTTTTCCCCAGGTGCTTCTATTTGCAGACAAAAATCTTTCACAGTGTCCATATGGCACTATCAATTATTGATATAATATAGATCCTACAGCTGCTCTGCTTTTATAAGTGCTCTAAACCAACAACAATGAGAATGACATAAATAAATAAATACCTACCAGGAATTTTGCTGGTTGAAGAATATGCTGAAGAAAGGAAGTCTAAAGTTTATTTTTTGGCAGTTGAATTACTTATCCTTGAGTCAGACATTGTTCCCTATGAGGTTTGTGAATGAATTGTGGAAGAGACCAGAGTTTTGCAGAAAAAGAATATTGTCTATGATAGCAGAAAATAGTTTCTAATGATTATAAAGTAGATCCACAATAAGAATAAAATACACATGCATTAAGATGAGGTTTTCAAGACGATCATCTGGAAAATGAAAAGATTAAATGTTATGAGCAGTGGTTTCTTTCTACTGAAATAAATTTAAGACTGTTGAACAGAATGCTTATAATATAACACTTCTACTGCCATCTTGGAAATCTGGCAACAGTCAGAGACTTGGCTAAATGGATGGAGGGGAAAGAATAGAAGGACACAGGCATATGGGATGCCTTGGAGAATTAGACATTCTTTGTTTTTTCTCCTTTTATTGATGCTAAATTTCTCAATATCAATTCAGAGGACAATAATTCATTTTGCTTACTGAATAAATAGTTACTGTGTTTAGTACTGCAGTGGACACTAAAATTATAGTGGTGAAGAAAAGATAAGGTACCATCCCTCATGAAGTATATATGCTGCTATTTTCTGTTCTTTCCCATCCTTTGAATGACTAAAGACAAATAGTAGTAAATGGTTAAAGATGTTGGTCTTCGAGATTACAGAGTTGAAAATTAAATTATAATTTCGGTTTGACTATTTTGGCTATACTTATTGTAAAACATAACAAAGAAACTGGTCAAAGTCTAAATATGAATCAAAAGAGTGGTGGAATTGCAAAGAGTAAACTTCTAGTAAAAAGGAAAATCTACCTATTTATTGATCAATCTACCTCTCTACACACATGCACACACACACACACAGAGAACATACATATAGATATATATACACATATATACACATCTATACATATTTTATTACTGAAAGTTTCAACCTGATTCCTCAGAGCTTTATCAAGTCATATAAGTAACTCTCTTTGCTTAAATTCAGTTTTTCAGGGGAATAAGTGTGAGAATGCAGAACAAATAAAGAGAAGTGACTGGAGAATACATTTCCTATTACTTGAATTTAGATTCATTGAATAAACCCCTCTAGAGTGTAATTTGACTTGGCAAGGCAAGAAATCAGAACAACAAAAAAAGAAAAAAAAAAATATTTGTATTAAGAAGACAGTTGGTAACACCAATAAAATGTGATTTATTTTTTGTTCATTTTTTGGATGTACCTATATGATATATCAGAAAATATGAGAAGTAAAGGTAGTTGTGATTGTCCTTTGTTGAATATTCCACAACAAAGAAGAAAAACTGCATTATAATATTAACATGGGAATAAATCCCCATGAAAACACCATAACTAATGGAATGGAATACATATTGTGAAAGAAGTAGGTTCAGTATACTATGGTGAACTCACTAGTGGCACATAGAATAAATGACACATAATATCTTCAGAAAACATGACTATGATACAGCATGGTAAGTCTGAGGCAAAATGTAAAGCCATTGTACATTATTATATCTTTCAGGCAGAACTAATTAACTAGATTTAATTTTAACTTGATTTTCTGATTACATTTTAAATTTTACTGTTTACATTAATAATTTACATCTGGAAAGGATTATCAACAAGGAGATATCATTGCCATGCCACACTAAAAACATACTGAATCACTCTAAACTTATATATTCTCACCAAATATAAATTATAAAATATTAATTTTTACTCTTAAAATTTCATAATATTCACACGAAATTTTGTGATTTTCCACATCAGTGCTTACTATAGACAACTCTAATAATTTATTCAACTAAATAGCTAGCTGAACTTTTTCTTAATTTGAAAGTTGTATTACATTCCTTAATCTTCTTCACAGTAAAAATATGACCTGAATCAAAGGATATGAATAGACAATCCTGTAAAAAATAAAATGCTTAGAGATAGTAACAGATGAAAAAAAAAAAAAGTTCTACCACTTTTAGAAGTCTAGTAAATTAAATTATAACTACAGGGGTAATAAGAGTTGACATACCCCCCAAATTAGCTAAGTTAAAAACAAAAATATGTAATAATCAATATTTGTAATGCTCTTGTGTATTAAAAGATGGTGGAGATATAAATTGGTAAAATATATTTAGGAATCGTTTTGGGAATATATATCAATCTTAAAATTGTTTATACCTTTGACTATGGCATTTTATTTCTTAGAATATATCAGGTATAATCTGAAAACTAAATAAATACTTATCCATTTTGATAAAATTCAGAAAAAATAAGTTCATTATTATTAAAAAATACTTAACACAGTGCCATATAAAGTAGAGATATTTAAATTCAATAAATATTTTTTGCATCCTTTCTTTTTTCCAAGCTCCATGTGGCAAAGATGGACAAATAGCATTTATTTTCAATGAACTTAAGGGTGTGTGTGTATCTCCTCATTTACTCCTAACTCTTTGCTCATGAATTTTTCTCCTTTATTATTTTTTCTTCAGCCTGTAGTTTAAATTTAGTGTTCCTTAAGGCTCAGTAGGTATTCTCTTTATATAGATTCTTTCTGGCATATATAATTTGTTGGTTCGAAACCTCCTCAGGAGCTTCCCAGGTATAATCCGAAAAGAGCCCCTTATGCAGAGGGCAGGGAGAAATGGAAGAAAGAGGCAAACCACTACAGATTGGTAGGTGGCAGGTTTAATAAGCAAGGGAACTTACTTACAAGGTTTGTCTGGGGTGGCCACAAGATGGGTAGTTTTCCACACTCACCACCCAAATCTTAAAAATTTATCTAGAGGATTTAACTGGATTCAGTCACACATAACATCCAGATAGTCTCAATACCACATTTCTATCTCAAGGCTGTATCCTTGGGATAACTTCTGGTGATGGGAAAGGCAAGTGTGGAATGAACATTCCAAAGATAAGGGAGGGGGTGGGGAGTCTCCAACTACCTGGATTCAGCTTTCAGTTCAACTAGTGGTCACATCTGCTGGGTGACCTTCCCCAACTTCACTGAATAGCCTCCTGATATGGTAATAACTTCAATATTATGTTTCTATCTCAGACCTCTTGCTTGAGCTCTGAACCTATATTTCCATTCCAAATCAGCTATCTAAATGTCTCCCAGGAAACACAAGGTTAACACCCCCAAATCAATTTTTTTCATTTCTCTGAAAACTCTTTCCCCCCGTGATATCTCTTTGTTTGGTAAATTGCTCCATATCTTTAAAGTAGCAAAGAGGGACCACATCCTCCTGCAACATCCTATCCAGTTATCTTGAATTTCTGTATAATATTACTCTTCATTAACACCACAATCCAGTCCTGTGTCCAAGAGGACCCATTTTTTTTAAAAGTGACGTATCTTCATGGGTTAGACTAGTAACTAGTATAGCATTGTATTAGATCAATAAATGTTTGCTGACGTGAGAGTGGCATGGACATATATACACTACCAAATGTAAAATAGATAGCTAGTGGGAAGCAGCCGCATAGCACAGGAAGATCAGCTCGGTGCTTTGTGACCACTTAGAGAGTCAGGATAGGGAAGGTGGGAGGGAGACGCAAGAGGTAGGGGATATGTGGATATATGTATACATATAGCTGATTCACTTTCTTATACAGCAGAAACTACCACAACATTGTAAAGCAATTATACTCCAATAAAGATGTTAATAAATAAATAAAACTAGAGTTCCCAGTCATAAGTCTTAGGTCTAATGGCTGGTTGATTAGTAATAGTAACAATAATTTTAATTAATTTAAATACAAAATTTTTTTTATTTTCAAAAAAAAATGCTGAAGATTTGTTGAATGAATGAATGAAATAATTTGGAAATATCTTTAGAGATATTTCTATTTAGGTTAGGTTAATTAGTGTTTCAGGATGATTTAAGTTCTGCCAGAAGAATGTTATGACTAAAAGTTGACATACAAAGTGCAGTGGATTCCTACTTGGATAGTTATTGATGAAAATTGATTTTGTTTCCACAGTTATACATACTTTTTAAAACAAAAATATCTTCTTTGCATATCTTTCTTTATGCACATCATAAAGGCTTCTTTACATTTTGGTTATTACAATGTCCATCATTTACTTAAACTGTTGACAAAATAACATAGAAATACAAGCCATTCTGAGTATATTACATTGAGGAAAAATTAAGTCCATTGCTAATAAAGTTAATATGGATGCCTGTGTTTTTCACTGAAACTCAAGTTCAAAAAGATTATCTTAGATCTATAAGGATTATATTATAAAGACAAAAGGAAAAAAAAATAAAGTAATTTTGAAGTACATATGAAAATTCCAATACAGGAAATTCATTCATTTACTCATTTTTTACTTCAATTAATATTTATTGAGAACTAATCATATGCCAAATATTGTTCTTGTCACTAGGATACATTAGTGAACAATAGCGATAAAGTTTCTTGCGTACAAGAGGCTTACATTTTAGTGATAGGCAACAAATAGACCATAAATAATATATTATTGTCTTATAGTAACTAAATTATACTTTACATTACAAATAAGATGAAATAAAAGAGAAAGTGAAACAGAATTGAGAGAATTTTGAAAGAAAGTGGGGAGATTGTAATTTAAGATATGAGATTAAGTTAGACATTATTAAGAAGGTAAACTATGAAAAACATTTTTTTTTTCATTTGTATAGATGAAGAGCATTCTTGATGATACAGATCACTGGTGCCAAAACTCTAAAGTGGGAGAGGAAAAGGAGTGTTGTTAGAAAGACATCAAAAGGGAAGGAAAAATATGTGTTATAGCAGAGTAAGTGATGGGAAGAAAATAAATATGAAGTCATAATGATAACGGAGAGGCAGGTACTTTTAGAATATAAAAAGATGCTGGCATTTCTTTGGGTAAATTTGGGGGATAATTCAGGTTTTATTTGATATGATCTGGCCAAAATTTCAAAAGTTTCTTTGGTTACTTTCAATATATATGTAACAAAAATAAAAATAAGATAAAAATAAAAATAACTCTCTATTTAAAAGACCTAGTGTGGTTTCTGGTTCCTTGACTAGATCTTGTCTGATCATGGTGAATTAGGTAAAGAAAGGTTTCTGAGCACTGGAGGGATAGAGTTTTCATCAATAGAGATAGGAAAGTCCATGAGTAGAGTAGGATGAAAATTAACTGGGCATAATAATTATCTATAGGTAGAAGTTGAAATATTTTAATGGGCAGTTTGAAAAAAATGATCAGTAGGAAGAGAGTTCACAACTAGAGAGATTCATTGAGAGCTAATGACATAGAGAATTCTAGTAGAAACTGCTAATCATCTAACAAAATTTTTTCTTCTTCCATTATAATAAAAATTTGCTTGGACAAGGCTATTTAACTACCTATTGTCAAACCTTCTCATCACTAGTGAGTCAAGTTCTGATCAACATTGGACTCTGAGCAGAAATAATGTATGCTAATTAGGGATCTAGGACTTAAGACATAAGACATGCTTCCTTGAAGCAATTTTTCTTTTCCCCAATGACTGGAGCCCAGGTATGGGTTTGAACCATAGAGACAACAAAAGCATTATAGGGGACTCTGAAGTAATTACTTGGATGACATTTTTGTCCCTGAGGAACAAAGTTGAATCATTGACTCCAAAACTGTAATGTGAGGAGACATTAAATTTTATGTTGTGTAAACCACTGTATCTCAGGGTCTCTTTGACATAGCAACTCTGTTTGACCCTAAAATATATAGACATTAAAGCCACAAAAGTGTGACAAAATTATTTCTATTTTTTTTAAAGTTCTGGGTTAATCGTATTTCAAAGAGTTGTAAAAACATGCAGATGTGAACACAGGGAAACTGTCAGTTATTTTCTGGAAACTGAAAAATAACTTTCATCAGAGTCTTGGAAGTAAACAATCATTATTTTTCCTTTTATCAACACTTCCTTTAAATTTTTGGCCAATTTTGTCCAGAGCTTTCCTCTACTAAAATTAGCAAACACTGCATTAGCAAACATTGCAACTTCATCTGCTTTTGAACACTAAAGTAAATTTAGTTGAATGAGCAGAAAACTTTCAGTGATTATGATCTTAGAACATAGAATAATATAAAATGCATTTGCATTTCAACTTTAATTCTCTCCTTTTCTTTTTATTTCTTTTAAAAAAATTTTCTCATTATCTGCCATTGAAATATAGGCATTGAAGTCCATAAGTACTTTCTCATGTACATTAATTTCTACACTTTTATTCTCTTTTAAAATTTACATCATTATAATAGTATAGGGGAAAAAAAATCATTGACTAGATTTATCTACATGTTGACCTATTCTCTTCCCCAATCATATTAAATTAAAACAAACAAACAAAAAAAGACTTTTAATTATTTTAGGAATTTTGTTGACAAATATAATCACAACATTCATCGATGCCCATATCCACATTTAGTACATCAAAATTATGGTGGTCTTAATAATGGTCTGAACTCTATGTTCTCTGAAAATACATTGTGAATCCTTGATTTGATGTTAAACATCCCCTATATATCAGAAGATATGGATAGCAGTCACTGAATTGCAAACATGAGAAGGCTACCCATCATCTCCAAGACATATATTTCAAAAAGGAAGTACTAACCCAAGGGTTTTCAATCATATCAAGAAGGTAATAGGCTTATATTTTAAATTTTCTCTAAATATAAAAATAATGTGTGCTAAATTCTGCTTTCAGCCACAAAGAGGTAACACAGGATGGGTTTACCCTCTTGAGTCAAGCAGATAAAGAACTAGAAAATATATGAAGCAGCAGTATTCGGATACTAGACAAAAGACAGCAGAGGACAATGATTCCTAAGGAAAGAGAAGTTCCATTCTTCAGCACAGGGAAGGGAAATACAAAAAGAGCTAGCCTCGTAGACAGTTGAGTTGAAGGAACAGTGGTTAGAACTTGGGGAGACCATAGCAGCTAGAACCCACAGGGAAGAGCACCAGAGAGGAGAGAGTTCCAGAGAGAGATAGAGAGTTCCAGATATATGCAGAGAGATGTGATTGAGTCTTACATATCCTGGATGTGTTTTTTAATACTTCAGATCCTTGAGTTCTCTTCCCTGGCAATAAAGACAAATTGGGTGTCCTTTACAGAACAATACATTCTTCCATATCTTCATCAAAAAGAAGGAAAAATATCAGATGAGAATTCTAGGAAAGTAAATTGTTGGGTATATTTATAGCCAAATACGCCTTACACTTCAAATTATATCTATGTATAGCCAATTGAACTATCAATAAACTGACCTTGAAAATAAGTGTAACTTTTTAAGTATAAAATTACTATGTCATAATCAAGATGATGTAGTGTTGAAGTTGCTAGAACTGTTGTGGAGCTTTGAAAAAGAAAAGCCAGTTGTTGCTAAAGAGCTTTGTTAAATCAATATGTGATTCAATAAGTGAAATTCCAAAACCTTATGCTAATTTGCCTTTGAATAAATATATCCAGTGGCAAAACTTGCACATCAATAGAAATTCATTGTATACTGAACTATATACTATGAAATCAAAATAAAGTCATCACAGAATTATTCATTGAATGAATTTATAACTTTGAAAATGAAATTTTTAAAGTTACTATTGAAAACAATTAAATTACAGTCAGTCATGGCTAAGAAGAAGATATAAGCTAAGAAATTTAACTACCTTCCTTTTCTTTGATATATTTGTTTTTATGGAAAATTCTCTTCTAATGGTAACTTTTAACAATTAATTTATATTTATTCACATCAATCTGAGCCCTAGGTAAAGAGAAATTGTCATGTACTGTATACATCTCCTAAGTATGATAAATGTATTTATGCCAAGTTTTTAGATAAGAATTAAAGTATATATTCATTTAACACCAATCCAGTTGTCCTAATTGCAGTTCTATAATTATTGAATCACATTTCCCACAATGCTGGAGTAACTTTCTGGTATGGAATTCAGAAATGACAAAACTCATTCATCTTTCCTAATCAACGTGGACCATATAGTGTTCCATCACTACATTGGCCTTGCACAGCCAGAGTGCACCAAGCTGTATCTACTGAGTCAAAAATCAAGTTGAACTCAGAAGAAAAATAACCATAAACAATGATACTTCCCAATTAAAATGTTTGGTCTCTTCCTTGGACAATTGCCATAGGCTCCAAACTCCGCCCCCCACTTTCTCATATGCTTTCTTCAGTGCACTGTGAACAAAGCAGAGGGTTCCTAAAACATAAACTGTGTCATGTTATCTACTTGCTTACACTTCTAATCCTTACCTACAAGGCCCTGTATCTTCTAGATCCTGTAGACCACTCTAACCTGATCTAGTACAATGGCTACTTTTAGATTTATGGTTATTCCAAGCTCCCTGCAATATGAGTCTTTGCACAGCATTATCTTTCTGCCTGAAACTCTTTCCTTCCTGCTGTTTCATCCTTCTATTCCATCAGGTCTATGAAGAAATGTAATTTCTAAAAGGTCCTCCCTGAACTATTTCTCTAGGATTGGTTGGCTTTGAATATCTCTAGTCTATTTGAATATCTATCATCTGAATAACTGGAATTTCTTCCTTTTTTGGTGGCACTTGTCATACGGTTTATTATTTCATTGTTGGCTAATTGTATTTCTCTCTTCCCTTCCACACTGTCAACTCCATAATGAAAAAGGCTGTACTTGTTTGTCTTTATCTATCCACCACTCAGCAGAATGTTGATGCAAAGTAGGTAAACAGTAAATGTTTTAGCAAATAAATCATTTATACCAAACATCTGGATGATTATATTTTTTTACATCTTCTACTTACTGTAAAATTGATATTTTATTGGTAGAAAAAAAGTCACCTTGTTTCTCTAATAGCTTTGGTGAATATGAAAGCAATCTACTCATATCCTCATGCCCTGTCTCTCATGTGACTAACAGCATTCATTATCAGTTTGGCTTTTAAGACTTATGAGCACATTTGGAGTTTATATAATAACCAAATTTATGTCATTAATATAATTCCTCCTAATAGCCCTTGGTAAGAAGATCTAGAATGTCACTGTGGAGGGACAGACAAATTTGTGCAAAGCCAAGGGATTTCCTGAGAGCAAAGGAATAGAAATTCTTCCTCTCTTTAAGTATTAATGTCATTAGGACACGCATGATGAAAAAAAGTTTATGTATTCCAATTGAGACATTGGAACTGTATAATGGAGATGACCATAAAGGAGGAGGGACTCTGAGCAGGTAATCCAGCTCAGCACCAGGGCCAAAGGGAAATTAGAGAAGGCTGGCTCTGGCACAATATGTGGCTGTTCTGGAACACTCTGATGAGACAATTGCCCTGGCATAGAGGGAACGTTTTGGCAATATGGTTGTTCAGAAAGTGTAAACTAAACAGCCACCATCTGTTTGGAGGAGACTGTCTGTATATAACCTAGGAGGTATGGTATTGTATTCTATTGAAAGACCACTGAGGTCTGTGAGAAAATCAAAAGAATATTGAGCAAGGCTCTCTTTAATTGTAGAGGATTAGTTTTCTAGAAGGCACATAACAAAAGCAACTGCAGCCAAAAGTCTGGCCTACTAAAGGTTTACCCAGAGCACACCAACTGAGCCCAGAAGTTCTGAGAAGTTTGGTGATGAAAAATCTACATGTGGATGGTTCATGTAGTTTGAATGTTAATAAAAAACATGGGTTTATTTTAATAGCTCTAGGAGACACTGTTAGTGTCTCATCTATATCCCACTGATCCTTACCATTTCCACAAACACAGGCCCTAATTCCAACTACCAGTCTTTGTGTCTTCTTGACTGAGTACTCTGACCACCAGAGCCAGCTCTGCTCAAGTGCTTAGCTGGTCAGAAGTGTTGCAAAATTAAAGAAACCCTCTGAAAATAACACTCAACCAATGGGAATTGGTAGCTAATTACTCCAACTCCTGCCCCATTTAAGAGGAATAACTGAGGAATGCATTTTATACTGGTACCCAGATTTCCTAGGTGGAATTAAGTTCCAGTGGCTCAGAGCTTGATAACATACCCTTTCTTGGCTTCCTTCCTTTCCCTGATTATACTATTTCCTAGGGCTACTGTAACAAACAAAGGAACTGAGTGACTTAAAACAACAGAAATTTATTCTCTCACAGTTATAGATGCTAAAAATCTGAAGTCAAGGTGTAGGCAGAGCTGTGCTCTCTCTGAAGGCTCTAGAGAAGAATGCTTCTTTGATTCTTCCTTGCTTCTGATGGTTTTCAGAAATCCTTGGTGTCCTTTGTCTTACAGCTCCGTCGTTCAAATCTGTTTCCATCATCACATGGCCTTCTCCCCTGTGTTCCCTTTGTATCAATATCTCTATATCCAATTCTCCCTTCCTTTCTCTTATAAAGATACCAGTTATTGAATTGAGGGCTCACTTTAATCCAGTATGACCTCATCTTGCTTAAATATGTAAAGGTCCAATTTCCAAAGATGGAAATTCCTGGTGGACATGAATTTTGGAATAACATAATTGTGTTAATGGTGGTAAGGCTTATATGACACTCATGACCTGCAGGGGTCTGTGTATGGCTAACTATGTCCTTAAGACCTTGTCCTTAAAACTATGGTCTTAAGGACAAGGTAGCTGAGCAGCCATTGGGTGTATTTCTCGACTCTTATAACAAAGAAATTTAAAGAGTGGGGAAACAGAAGACTGATGACAATTCTCACAATACAAATAACAATTCTTAATCCAGTTTCCAGACCTGAGCCATTCCTCAGAACCAAGACCCTTTGATTGAAGGAGAGGCATGGGCTCCTTGAGAAATAAAGATTTAATGCTATAGTGTGTGTGCATAGTAATAATTACTCTAATATATCTCAAAGAAAGCTATGGCCATTCACCAGAGTAATTGTACACTGAAGAAAGAGGAATACATAAATATCTCAAGGATTGCTGAATATACTTTGGGCTGCCATTGACACTAGGAGTCCCTAGTTAGAGTGGAAGTTTCAAATTCCAGATGATAAGTGAAGTACTACTCCAAGTCCATCTCACAGTGTGTAAAATGAGTCATAGTACCATATTCTACATCACTAGTAAAACAGCTAATCTTATGGAACTTAGGAATACACACTTAAAGGCATAGTTAGTGACTCAGATATGATATCCTTGTCATCTGGGCAATGTTCTTCGAAATGAAAACTGTACTAGGGATCAAAAACCAGTACATGCTGATTTATCTTATTATGTAGAATAAATGGATTTGGGTATCCAAGGGTTGGAAGTAGAAGGAACATTTTACAATCATTCTCAGTGAGGCACATTTGGAAATTCTGCTTCTTCTTTCAGTAAATGTATACTCTGCTTGACTTTATGTCCTGATCCCTGAAAGGCACTTTTCTCCAAGGGAACACAGTAAGCTAAAGCTGTAGCTAATGCCTGGTCACTTTGAGATCCTTATGCCAGAAAACCAGAGTACAAAGTGTCACTATACTAGCAGAAGGAATTGATTATTCTGCTATATAAAATATAGTGAAAACAACGTCTAGAACTCATTTGGGATTTGTGTTCTCATGTCTCATGACCACTGCAAATTAATAATTATATCAGTTATGGCCTGACTTGGGCAGAGGTTCCAATCCTAGGATGGAAGTAACTGAGACCAGCAACATTGCTTGTTGTGGATAAGAGGAGTCTAGGAAGGGTGTGATGGACATTGCTGCCTTTGGACCAAGTTAAGCAGTGGGTATTGTGGACATCCCAGTAAACCTCTTATAAGTGTTCTGTTTTGTTTTGTTTTAAGAAATTTGACCAGTCAAGACTTTGAAGAATTGTAGGAAGACAGAGTAAACTTACCTTGGTATACAAATAGATATGGGTGATGCATTTCTCATTTTTTTTATTTGTGCATTTCCTAAGGTATAAAATTACTGCTAATGTGATGTAATGAGGGAAAACTCACTATAATTTTGCCATTATCTACTAGAGTTTGGCAACATATGGAGATACAGAAACTTGTGCTAAATCTTTGAATATTTCTGAAAGCAGAAGGCATGTTAGAAAAGCTTGCAAACACACAATGAGTAGGGACTCCAGAATGGTGTATTCTAGGAAAAAAAAAGGATCAGAGAAATATGCTCCCAAGTTCCCACAGTTGTCAGAGTCTTCAAAAAAATGGAGTTCTCTAAGAATACAAGCAGCAATGGAGGCTTGATGAGGTTAAAATTGACCTGCATCTATTCAGAATACCATTTCAGGGGTAGTGATGAATGACAAAGACAGCCAGAACAAATCAAACCTATACCCAGGCCATTCAGCCACTGATATGGCCTAGTTTTTTAGAAGACCTTTGTCATGCCCTTTTCTCCTTGCCAGCCCACAACAGAGGAGTCGGACCTAGAAGAGGGAGAGAGAAGAACAGAAATACCCCAAAAGACATAGCTCCAAAGCACTCATATCCATTGTAAAGAGATGAAAGAGTGAAAGAACAGATCCTGCCTCCTCTCTACTCCAAATTACTGAGACTGAAACAATCATTCAGATGTTGGTTGTAGAAAGCTGATATATGATGAATTGAATTTTAATTGGAGGTTTAAACACAGGGCTATCTGGAGATGAATAATAGAAAGCGCATAGAAGGTGTCATATAATCTAATAATTAAGGAATTTACTAATCATTATAAAAGAGAGATTATATATTATCCAGTTGAGGCTAAATGAAAAAATGAAGAAACAAAAAAATAAATCATGTTCAAACTTATTCATATTTATACCCTCTGAATTTGCATTGTTCAATCAGCCAGTCGCATATCTGAAAACAAAAAGAAAGTAAAACAGATCACAGAAGACACTATATCCATATTTTTATAAGTAAAAATAACAAGACATATTTACCCAACCAGTATAACCTGCATCACTGGTTAAAGGTTGTCATTGTTAGGATTCTCTCAAGACAATACAGTTGGCCGTCCCTATTCCAGGTTACACATTTGTGGATTCAGCCAAGCATGGGTGGGAATATATTCTAAAAAGAAAAAATTTCCAGAAAGTTTCAAAATGCAAAACTTGAATTTGTCATTATTTGCATAGCATTTACACTAAATTTACAACTATTTGCATAGTATATACATTGTATTAGGTATTATAAGAAACCTAGAGATGGTTTAAAATATATGAGAGAATGTGTGTAGGCTATATGCAAATACTACACCATTTTATATAAAGACTTGAGCATTCTCAGATTTGGGTATCCCCAGGAGTCCTGGAACCAATCACCCACAGATATTGAGGGAAAACTGTAGTTTAAATGCAAGTAAGTTATTGAGGGTTAATCCTGTAACACTTGTAGAGGAGTTGAGCCATGAGACATAAAAGAGAAAGAAACCTATTCTTCTACCTTATCCTCCACCCTTTACTTAACACCCAGAGGATTATGGTCAGTTATTTACAACTCTAAGAGCACATTTTCCCTAGCCTTTTTTTTTTTTTTTCAAATACAGAGAAGAGAGGTGCTAGAGTTATAGTAGGGGTATCAGAGTCAGGCTACCTCCTAACAAGCTGTTCTGGTTTTGTATTATTCGTAACAGTACATCCCCCCAAATTATTGGTTTACAACAAGAAGAGTCATTTCTTTTGCTCATGCATCTGCAATTTGATCAGGGCTATGTGGGGAATTCTGTCTCTGTTGTATGTCTCATCAATTAGAGTGCCTGGGCTGGGGCTGGAAGATCCACTTCCAAAGAGGCTCAATCAACACGGCTTTCCATGTACCTGCCTGGTTTCCTCACATCATGGCAGCTTAGGCTGGCACAACATCACTTCCTTCATATTCCACTGGTCAAAATATTAACATAGTTCTGGGATATTCCAGAAAAAGGGACATAGAACTTCCTTTTTTTATGGAAGGAGTGAGAGAGACTCTTGATACTGCAATAAGCCCTGGGGTAAATGCCCAGTTATTTGTGCTCTTTTTAAAATGAAGGGTGGGAGCCTAATCTCCCTTAGTCCTCAGTGGTGTGACATATCAGAAGCCCTAACCAACACTTGGTTTTCAGCCATTTAAATGTATTTGCCCTAGTTTAAAGAAGACAGATCCATTTCATGAGCAGTGTTGAGAATACTTTCAATTTTATTTGTATGTTTTACCATTTATGAATCATTTTTGCCTACATTAGATTCATTGTTTTAAGAAATCAATAATCCTCAGAATCCTATTATCTATAGGAAAAATAAAAGAAATAGAAAAGGAAATATCTTTAAGCTAAGTTCTCAATATACCACTTTAACAAATCAAAATAGTGCTTCCCGATGCAGCTATCAGCTAAATCAGGCCTATCACTTTGAATTTCTCCATGCTTTGTTCTTTTTCCCTTGCTTGCCCTGTCTTATTGTGTTTTCGAATCATGACTGATCAGTTCCCCCTTCTTGACAGTTTCCTTTGTCACTAGTAAAGCTTGAATCTGACATTGAACATAGGTATGACCAGGGGGACATTCAGTTGGCAAGAAAATCACCCTAAATAGGAATGTTCTTGTCTGTGTGCTTAAATATCTGTTTCATGAGATGGTTTTCCCTCAACAAACCTGTCTTCTTCCAAGGGAGAGAAATGGCCTTGTGGAGGCAAGTCTCTGTGCCTGAATAAAAAGAGAATTAGCTGTAGGGGAAAACATTCGTATACTGAAATGAATTCTTCAACATGGCTTTATTTTGAGCTATATTACCAATATTCTTCACAAATATAAAATTGAACAGCCAAATTTCATATCATTTTGATGAAATAAATAAACTCTGAGGGGACTACCACTGGTGCTGAGGGTCTCCAAGATTGGAAAGCTTGTGCTTATTTTGAAGAGTTATCAGATAAGAACAAAACACAATATAAGCTCCAAACAGGCAAGCTGATATCATGCTGGCCTCAGGCAAACCAAATGTTCACTGTTGATTTACTGTTGAATTGTGAAAGCAAAAGCTATAAAAGCAAAAACAATCTTTGTTTTTCTTTTTTTTTTCTCCATCGTGGTTTCTTGATACACTAAAGTAAATATGATTTGCTACGGATGATGTGAAGAAGAGTTGGTTATACTTATGGTTCTGGAAACTTTCAAACATTTTAACATTGTGAACACAAGTGTTAAAAAAATCAAACAATTTCTGTGACAAAGGTTAGAAATATTGTTACAAAGACAGGGGAATTGAGTTTCAGTGACCTCTTTACACTTTAGTGTCATTGTAAAAGCTGCAAAGTTGAGGTAAAACAATAACACCACAAAATGTTAGTACTGGTGTCCTGGCATTTCTTTAGAAGGGCACAGCTTTATGAAACATTAGCTATAATGACCAGAGAAGTCAATAATATTCAGACGCTACTTCCTATGTAAACAAGAGTCTTTGTTGTTGAAAAAATCTTGCTGAGCATGAAGCATCTTTTCTCATTTGAGTGAAATATACCAATCAATTAACATAAATTATGACAAATGAAAATTTTAAAGTAGCATTTTTTCCCCTCAACATGAAGAATAAACGTGTTTACTTTCCCAACTTTATTTAAATAATGAAGAGAAAAATCGTAATACTTTTATAGGAATTTTACTAACCTGATAATTGCAATAGGGAAGAACAAATTTGACTCCGTTTTACATCTGTTTCTTTTACTTTAACCTTTGTATTCTATTGCTTTTGCTTCAAGTTAAGAATGTTGCCTATAGCCTGAGATATACAGGATAACCCATTCTCATGGCTCTGACATTTAAATGTATTATAACACTTTTCCATTCATATAGAAATAAATAGTTGCAGAACAGAAAATAACATGTGTCTTGTTGGAAGTATACAGGAGTATCGTGACCTGGCCTACTAGGACAGCTGCAAGAACAAAGGATTCCCGCACCAAGAAGTTTCCAATAACCAGTCAATGCCCCTTCCCTTTCAATATAAAAGAAGGTTGAATTTTGACTGGGGTCAGAATTCTCTAGGACATTAGTCCGCCATCTTCTCGGACTCCTGGCATTCCGAATAAAGTCGTTATTCCTTGTCCCAACAGCTCCTCTCCCAATTTATTGGCCTGTCATGCAAGCAAGCAGAATGAGCTTGGACTCAGTAACAATATGATTTATCCTATCAACAACATCATGAGTCAGATGAGGGACTGGAAACACAGAAATATTTACCTAAATGAGCAGAAGAAAAAAGGCCAAATATAGATTCAGATTCAGATTCAAAATCTGATGAATCCTTTACATATTGTAGCTCCTACTGTTTCTAAAACTATCAGAATAATTTACTTGATGTTCTCATCATGAGGAGAAAGTTTTAGAATATATTCTTCTGATTAGGTAAAAAGAAGAAATTGTAAATAATTTTTACATTATGTTAAACATGTAATACCTACATCTTCAAGTAAATATTAAAAAAAAACAGATTCTTTATTGTATCAGATTTAATAGCAATAGCCATGGAATTTTCTGGAATTTTCATATGTCCAGTGTCACATACTGTAATAGTTTCCAGGGCTGTTATAATAGCTACCACAAATTTGGTGTCCAAAAACAACAGAAATGTACTGTTTCACAGTTCTAGAGGATAGAAATCTGAAATCAAGAGATTGGCAGTGTTGCTTCTTTCTAAGGGCTCTGATAGAGAATCTGTCCCCTGACTTCCTTCTAGCATCTGGTGACAGTTGGCAATCCTTGCCATTCCTTGGCTTACAGATGCATCACTCTAGTGTCTGCCTCAATATTCACATGGTGTTTTCCCCGTGTGTCTCTTCTCCAACATTTATGAGGATACTGGTTGTATTGGATTAAAGGTTCACTCAATCCCTGTATAACCTCATTTTAATTACATCTACAAAGATCTTATCTCCAAATAAAGTCACATACACAAGTGTCAGGGATTAGGACTTCCACATATCTTTAGGGTGGAGAGAACGCAATTCAACCCATAATGTGTAGAACTCATGCAACAGAGATCAGCTAAAAACAATCAAGCAGAAAACTATAAAGCCTGAAAGAGCTCGGTAGTTGTGAGAATATAGATATCTATGTGCATATGTATATGTGTGTGTTTGTGTATGTGCTCATGCATTCAAATTTTCAGGTGGTGTCACAGTTTATGCACTGTTTTTAGATTAGTTGATCCTCCATATCTAAGCCTTCTCAATCCACAGTTTTAACCGACTGTGAATTGAAAATATTTTTTAAAAATTGCAGAAAGTTCCAAAAAACAAAACTTGAGTTTGCCACAGGCTGGCAAATATTTACATTGTACTTATAACAATTTACATAGCATTTACATTATAAAGGTATTGTATGTAATGTATAGATGATTTAAAATATACAGAAGGAGGTACATAGGTTTCATTTAAATACTACACCATTTTATATGACAGACTTGAGCATCTTCAGATTTTGGTATCTGAGGGGGATCCTGGAACCAATCCCCTGCAGATACTGAAGGATGACCATGGCTCCTATTTTTGGTAGGGGTATTGTAGAGGAGCAGAGTTTGCTACCCCAAATATGTCTCTTTGTCATATTAATAATCTTAAACTGGTTATTTTCTAAAAAACAACAGACATAGGAAAAACTGAAAACCAAGTAGGAATTATTCTTTTGTAAAAGACATTTGCATTTATAAGGGAAACCTCCATTTGTAAGTGTGTCTCTCTGGATGTACTGGGAAGAGGAGAGTGATCAAATCTCTAGAAACTCTTATCAGTGGAGAAGGCAATGACTTAAATCTGTATAACAACCTTGCCCTGGTTCACTGTGTTTTCCTGGTAATTCCCATATCTGATTCTCCCAACATCCCCTTTTGTCTTCAGCTGAAATGCTATTTAAGGTAAATTACTCAATTTTCCTGGGTCTCTCCCAGGTATACATATTACAAAATTTGTGTTTGTTTTTCTCCTGTTAATCTGTTGCATGCCAATTTAATTCTCAGACCAGCCAGAAGAACCTAGAAGGGTAAAAGAAAATTTCTTTCTCCCTGAGAATATAAAGCTGTAGAAAGCTAGGAATTTGAACAGACTGTTTCAATGATCTGGTATTCATTTCCTTCCTCTTCTCTGTCTACAAATAATTTACCAACTTTAAGATTTCCTAGTTGGAGATTTATCTTCAAGAAATCTTTCTAGACCTTGCCTTTGGGACTTTACTCTCCAAGAAGTTTCTCAGAATGCTCCAATATTTTAATTAAAAAAAAAATTTTTGTTTTGGGAACTTGTAAATTTGTTATCTTTTTCATACAAGTAAGAGTTTATCAATACTTTCTTGAGGACTTTTTATTATGAATAGTCATTATACTCATGGTCCTATATTTTAATTTTCTAGTATTTAGATATTTTTTGTAAATATTTTCCCAATAGCTAAAATTAAACCTTTGTAATTATGAGGGTATAGTTAATATAGAGCATAGAATATACAATATAAATCTGAAAGCAGCTTCATAGAACACTAAAGACCCTTATTTTACACTTTTTTTGGCATAGAGTTAAGAAGCTATTCATTTGGAAAGCTGGAATAAGATTCTTTAAGTCAACAGTAATTTAATTTTTTAAAAAGTGAAACACCTCCCTCATATTTTAAAAAGATCCTTTTTCTAATATGCACAAATCAGCAGTGCATTTGGAGCATAACATATTGGTTAAACTGTTTCGAATTCAAGTCTTCCTGTTTTGTGTAGGCGTTTTTGTGCATCCCTTGTTCACTTTCTATGGGTCTGATATACACTTGCCTATAGCGTTTAAAAGCAATTTTGAAACCTGATAGAGTTATTTTATTTTACTTATATAGTTTTTTTCTGTAATGATATTCTCATAGTCCACTAATGCTCATACGTCTTAAAAATGTGTTTGCTTTCCGTTTAGAAACTAAATTAGAGTAGTAAAAAGTACCCATGGTATCTGTCTCTCTTATTTTAGGTGCGCTGCCTCTGGCTTTCATGTGACACAGATTCCAACGCAAGCATAGAGGTAGACAACAATTATTAATTTTTATTCTCCCCTTCTTGCTCAGAAGGTAGTAAGCTAAATGCTATATTAAATTTGGAGAAAATAATATTACCTCTGTGACCCATATTCTTCCTCTAATCTCCTGAAGTAGGCTTAGTGCCCAATGAACTAGTGAACACAACCATGTGAAAGCAGCCATGGAGCACACATCATGAACATGTTATCAAATCAGATCCTACTGCTTGTGGCTTACAAAATCAATACTCACAACTGTTGGTAGAAAGGAACAGTGCCTTTAATCAGAATGCTGGCAATCTGGGGAAATAGTGGACTCAGCATCCCCAAAAACCACCTCTGAAGATTCTGCCTGGACATGAAAGCTTTTAAAGGGAAACAGGGAAGTAATCTCAATTAATCACTGAGATAGGGGGTCAGAGTCACTCCCATCCCCCACTGTGTGCAGGCTTGTGTGCAGGCTTGTGGACTCCTCATGATCTTTCTTTAAATGCTATCTTGTTCACACAGCTTGATTGCAAGATTACTTGAGGGGAAGCTAAGAAAGAGATCTGCTCATCAATTAATTACTTATTCTTCATCTATACTTCTTCAATCTATGGAAAAAAAACAACATGCTAGGCAAAGTATTGTGTGATCAAAAGATTTGAAAGTGTCCTAAGGCTGGAGATGAGTAGAACATGTGGGTACCTGGTTTAAGGTCAGTGACAAGACCAAAGGGTTCCGCCTACAAAGGGTTCTTTCCTACAAAGAGCTTTTTCCTACCAAAAGCTGCTTACAAACATTGCAATGAAGGGTGGAAACAGGAGTCATCCAGTTCTTTTCCAAACCCAGATTCTGGCTTGTGAAGTCAAGTGTTTGGAAGATGTAATTAACTTTCGGGTGCATGCAATTCATAAAGAGTGTCATATGGAGGGAAGTTTACAACCAAATTCTAAAGTATAGTCCATAGTTAAGTCCATAGTTACTGGGTGATATGAAGGGGAAAAAGGTATTTCAGGAACAAATAATTTTGGGAAATTGTGAGTTAAACAGAATAAAATAGGTTTACCTAGTTCAGAATATCTTAGATCCCTGAACATGATAATGTACATTGTAAACCACTAAAATTTGGGATATAATGTGTAGTTAATTGGTTCTGCCCCTAATTCCTATGTGAGGGTGTGGGGCTTTTCCCCACACCTACCTGGAGATAGCTTCAGATTCAACAATCTGGAAAGGGCTCAATCCCAAAAGACTGCCCTCCACTTCAGATGCCAATCACAAGCCTAGGTTACCTGTACTTCTAACACACTACCTACAGATTGGAGGTTCCAACAACCCCCTCCAACTCAGGATACCAATCACAAGCCCAGGTTGTTAGCTGTACTTCTGACGATTGGCTGTAAATCAGAGGTGCCCATTGAAAAAGGAGGTAACTCAGCAACAGCCAGATAGAAGAGATGAATAGGCAAGGTGTGTGGAAAATTTTCATGCTCCCTGAGAATGTCACTCTCCCCAAATCCCTACTTGTTCATGAACCTGGAAGCTCTGGGAGCCCTCTCTTTTTGAGATTTTATAGAGGTTTCATTACTACATAAGCATGATTGATTAAATTATTGGCCGAACAATGGGCTTGTGTGCCTGAGGCACACAAAGTCAAATTCTGAGAGTGAGTGTTAGGAACAAAGTAAGAGTTTATTGCAGGGCGCCAAGCAAGCTAGTGGAAGACAAGCCTCAGACCCACTCCAACTTGGTCTGTGAGTTGGGGGTATTTTTAAAGAAGAAGAACAAAGAAGCTGAAATTAATCATTGTCTTGTGACTGTTTTGTTTGTTTGTTTTTTTTTTAGGTAAGAAGTAGCTTTAGAGAGATACACATTCCATAGGCTGAATGTCCATCTCAGAAAGTGAGAGCTGCTTGTGACATTTCTTAATCATAGTTTCTGGAGTCAGGATGTCTACTTTACAAGTCTCTGGTCTGGTGGTCCATGAACTTGGGGTCTGTTAGCTCATCTTGCCCTGGAGAAACAACCCAAGTCTGTACATTAATGATATTATCAACAACATCAATTTTAGCACATTAATGATGCTATTGACTACAGCAATTTTAGTCATCTGACTCTGGTTGATTACTGTGTTCAGTTAACACAGAGGACAAGAAATGGAATAAATTTTGGATAGAGTAGTTGATTATAAACTCAGGAAGGGAACTTGGTTTTATGGGGGCTCGGTTTCACTAGTAGGCTATCTTCTCTGTTAGCCCCAATTTTGCCAGATGGGGTGAAGGCACATCCTGCCCTATCAGGACCTTAGAAATTATGACATAAAAGTTAAAAACACAGTTTCTTGATTAAGAATCATTCCCCCACTTCCAGCCCTGGTAGTTGTAGCCCTGATCCTATGGCCACGTTATCAAGTAGGGGGAATAAACGCTGAGGTAATGTGTGGAAGAAAGAGCACCACCATCCTTCCCTACCACTCTTCCCCACATCTACCAGAAAAACAGAGAAATCTATCCAGTGGGGACATCACTTCACCCCACTCATGTTCATGTTGAATGTGAGCACATATTTGTGAAGGCACATAAGCCAGCCCTTCATGTTCTAATCTCCCCTTTTTAGACAACCAATGTTTTCATTGTCCATTCTAATTTTCTCTTAAAACTATTACTCTGAGAAGGATATCTCTCTTTCCATTGTTGGACATTAAGGGCTGTAAAGAGTGTTCCTTGATCTGAAGAAATGACTGTGAGCCATTCAAATTGGTGCAATATCTTCTCTTCCAGTTCTTCCATAACACTGTATTTGTATCTACCACTGGGTAAGCAAAGCCCAGTCCAGAGTCGGTGTCTATTCTTGTCAAAACCCACTGATGAACTTACGTACAAAACAGAAATAGACTCAGAGACATAGAAAGCAAATTTACAGTTACCAAAAGGGAAGGGGGTGGGATAAATTAGGAGATTGGGATTAACAGATATACACTACTATATATAAAATAGATAAACAACAAGGTTCTAGTATGTAGCACAGGGAAATATATTCAATACCTTGTAATAACCTGTAAGGAAAAGAATCTGTAAAATAACATACGTGTGTGTGTGTGTGTGTGTGGGTGTGTGTGTGTGTGTGTGTGTGGGTGTGTATAACTGAATCACTTTACTGTACACCTGAAACTAACATAACATTGTAAATCAACTATACTTCAATTTTTAAAAAATAAAAAAAAAAAACCATTGGCCACCCTCAAGCATTAGTCTCACTTGCCAGCTGTGATCAAGGCTTTCCCATCAGGGAATCTGCCACATAGTCATTTACAGTCTTTGTTTCTCTTGTTAGACAGAACAGTCATTGGCATTTTGTGCATCAGAGAGTACAAGAGGGCTATGTTTAGATTCAGCCCACCTCTGCATCACTGCAGTACCACCATATCCACTCATTTCATGGACACCTTAAATGAGCACACAGAAATATCTGCTTGTAGATTCTAATCACCTTCTGAACCTGAAGGGGTTTCTTCTGATGAATATCAACCTGTTCTACTTTAATGCAACCCTCAGATTCCCATAGTCATTTCCATAGGGCTGTGCCCCATATGGACATCTCTTTAGTAGGCTACGTTTCCATTGCCCTCCTGCCTGAACATTTGACCAGGGCAATGGCCACCACCCATAAGTCAATAAAAACTGAAACATAGGAGATTTTTACCACTGTTCATTTCTTCCATAACTGCTAAGAAAGTAACATGTGATTCAGCCCACTGAGCTGATTTGTTTTTACCTTCTTCAGTCAGAGTGGTGGTCTCCCAAATAGGATATTGTTCATTCATCTTGGAACTGCCATACAAAAACCAAGCAGCTTTTTTTGGTCAGTAAAGAGCTGTTTATAGGGCACTGCTCATGTGACAATAGAAGTTGTTCCTCACACAGTTCCAGAGTCAGTCTTAGGGGAGAAAATCTCCCTGCTTGTAAGTACCTCTTCATGGCATTCTCCAGGCAGCATGATCCTGTATAAACCTTTTGCATTTTATTATGAAATTCTTCTGGGCACTGCCATCCTCATTAGAGTGTTTCTCTGGCATCATCTTAGACAATATAACTGTTTCATATTTTAAGATCATTTTATGTCCTTCAGTCATAAGGGTAGCTTCAATTAAGAATGTCCAACAGCAAGGTAGGAAATGCCCCTCAAGTGGAAATTTTCTAGTCCAAAGTCCCAGTAGTCATTGCTGGGAAGTGATCACAAGTTTTTGCCATAGCTGCAGTCTGTGCTCCACATAGGTCTATCACAGAAAGAATTTGTTCCTTCTCCCACTCCAGCTTCTGTTTTATACTGTGTGGGTTCAGGAAATCTTGCTGGTTTCAGTTTAGCATGTCCAATTAACATTGCCTGAAGGACAGATTTAATAGTCAGCCCTCCTTATCTTTGGTTTTCACATCTGCATATTCAACCAACTTCAGATCAAAAATATTAAAGAAAAAAAGTTCCAGGAAGTTCCAAAAAACAAAACTTGAATTTGTCACACTGGCAACTATTACACAGCATTTACATTGTACTAGGTATCATAAATAATCTAGAGATGATTTAAAGTGTATGGGAGGATAGAGACCAGCCTCACCCACCAGCAGGCAGACACCAGAAGCAAGAAAACTATAATCCCACAGCCTGCGGAACTGAGTCCATAGGCACAGGTTGGGACCTACCCTGGGGCCAGCTAGCTGGCCCCTGGACCTTGGGTGATAAAAGGGGAGTGCACTGCTGGGACACAGAGGACATCCCCTACAGAGGGCCACTTATCCAAGGTAGAGAAACATAAGTAACCTTCCACATACATAAAAATACAAATAGATATTTAGACAAAATGAGATAGCAGAGGAATATGTTCCAGATAAAGGAACATAATAAAACCCCATAAGAACAACTAAGTGAAGTGGAGATAGGCCAGACAGATCCTGCTCCTGATTTCAAGGAGTTTATATGCTAGACAGATAGAGAAGACACTAAGTGGCATGTTTACATAATTATATATTTGATTATAATTTTAGTAAGGGCCAAGTGTAGAAATACAGGAAGCTAAAAGGATATGGCACAAGGGTCCCAGGCTTGACTCCAAAGACCAACCAAGAAGGGCTTTCTTAATCAATGGTAGAGGATCAAATTGCCCCTCCCTCCAATTATCTTCTAAATAGTTAGAGATTAGCCATGATTCCATGAAGGGTTTGAAGGGTTTGAAACCCAATGACTGTAATTGAATTCCTGTCATTTTGGCAGAATGAGGCATAAAAATAGATATCATTTTGGCTTATTAGAAAATAAAGTTACATTTCTTACATACAAGAGGTTTTGGACTCTGATTTATACCTACTATACTTGCATACACTAAGGTGTTGAAAATGATTATGTCAGATACATTTATTTCCTTTGTAGAAATATGTGTGCTTTTACAGGAAATTAGTCATCTGAAAACAACTGAAGAAACTGCTTGAAAACTCTTTGGCTTTTGTTTCTGCAAAACATAGGTCACACTCTTTTGTACAGTCATTAAAAATACTTTTCATAATTTTTCCACAAATCTGTCTTTCCCTACTTTCCTAGGACTATCCATCATTCTGCTTGACACCCTTGTTGTTTTCAACTTTCCAAGTTTCTTTTCCATATGAAACCTATTTTCATAGTTTCATTTCTCCATTCATGTGTTTTAGTCAACTTGAATTGCTTTGTTTGCTTTCTCTTACTTGTATGTTCATTATATATTCCAAGGCTAAATATGATCTTTGTGAGGCTTTTCCCATCCAACCCATCTCAGATAAATGCTATCAATTTCCTACTTTACTGTTATAATGTAGCACATTTTTCTATCACTAATTTAGTATTCTGAAGTATTTGGAGACAACAAGCATACACTTTAGTTGTCTTCATTAACAACATTGATTATATGATTGTTCAAATTTCTACTTGACTTTTCTTTTATCTAGATATAACTATTAGGAAACTAATTTAACTTGAAACAGTATAATGCTTCATACAACTAAAGTGTGGTCTCAAAGATATAATTATTTCAATTACCTTTGCAATTTTAGAAAACTATCTACTTGGAGCAGTTATAAGCAGCAATTTATAGTGGTTAAGAGACCAGGCTCTAAACCAGACTATCTCACCTTGACTTTTGGTTCTGCCACTCACTACCTATATGACCATGAGCAAATGATTTCAACATTTTGTGCCTTCAGTTCCTGATCTGTTAAATGGGGACATTCATAGTACCTGACATAGAGTCTTGTAATGAGATATAAATGGATGTAATGAGGTTAGAACAATGTCTGGCACATGGTAATCTCTTAGCACATTTTACCTATTAATACTGTAAGTCGTGATTATAGTGGTAGGAAGAGAAGACAAAGGGTCAGTATTGGTGATAGTATATGCCAGACAATATGCTTGTTATTTCTTCCATCAAGGAGTTGTAGTCTATTGAAGGGACAAAAACACAAGCAGATCAATGCACACCACTGTGTTTGGCGCCACAATAGAGGAAGGCACATAGGAGATTGGGAACATTCTCAGAGAAGCACTAGAGAAGAGGAACTATTTTGGGTGAGTTATGGAGTTCTACTAGAAGTTAGCAACAAAGAAATGGAGAAGCAGTGTCCCAGGTACATACAGGCACACATGAATACAGGGGGCCTGGGACACCAGGGCACATTGAACCTCTGTCTGTAATATATCAGTGGTAGTCTATACTGTGGTCAACAGAGGAAAATACATTTTAGATTGTGAAAGGTTTTATGTTCCATGGGAAGATGTTTGGATTTTACATAGAATACACTGGAAAAAAATTAACCGTTAGAATTTTATTATTGGGTAATTAGTCCAAAGCTATTACTTGTCATGAGTATGGACAATGGGTTAGGAGGCAATGAGGTAGGAGTAGGTAAGACAACTAGAAAGTTACTGCACTAATTCAGAAATAACCAGCAAAGCCCTGGATAGAACTGTGAACAGTATATAGAGTACAGAGGTACCCTTTGAATAATATCAAGAGGGCTGAGAAGAGTGGAGAATCTAGAGGTGGAAATGGGAGATTATGAGGTCTGGGAATGTTTGCATAAGTAACATGTTAAGGGGAAGTTTAACTTGACAAAATATAAGAGAGAATATATAACTGGCTACATGGTTCTAAAAGTTAAATATTTTCTGGCTTAAAGTAGTTTTGGTTAGTCAACCAGTGCCCTGAATTTGGAGACCGCACTAAATGAATAAACTTAGAGCTAAATAATTATTTGTTACTGAAACTATGAGGATACTAAGGATACAACTTATAATATATTATAACTTACATAACATATTTTGGGAAACAAAATAGAAAGCAAACAAATGAGTAAACTCATTATGCCCCTGGAATCATTATTTTACATATACATTACAACACAAAAAACAATCCTATGGAATGCATATTAATATCCCACTTAAATATGAAGAATATGACATTAAAGCCATTTAAATCATTTGTTTACAGTCTTATAACTAAGAAGTATCACAGCTAGGATTCAAATTCTAATCAAACTCCACATATTTTATTCCTAAACAAACACATTTCACTCCTGATAAAGTAAAAAACATGCAGCAAATACAGTTTGTACAGGAAGCTCACATTTCTTCTCCTATATGAGAAGAAGAGAGGCTACTTTAGTATTAACACATTAATATTGTACTCCTAATAATGTGCTGACACTTGATAGAAGTCAGACTTTAAACTATGGAAAGTATTGTCTTTGCATGTAAGAAACATATAAACTTTTGGACTTTGACCTCAAAGAACATTTAGAAAATGCAACTAAAATTAGAAGGCAGAAAGTAGAGCTAAAATGACAACACAATACTTAATCAAGAGTACAACTTTGTGGCTGATGTCCAAGATGGCAGAGTAGGAAGACCCTGAGCTCACCTCCTCCCATGAGCACACAAAAATTAAAACTATTTACAAAGGAACTATCTATGAGAACTACCTGGAGACTAGCAGAAAAGATTTTCCACAACAAAATACATAAAAAAGGAACCACAACACAAAAGATAAGAGGGGCAGAGATGCAGTATAGTTAGGACCCACTCATCAGAGTTAGCAACTTGCAATTGGGAGGAATATCACAACTGTAGAGGTCCTCCTGAAAGAGTGAGAGCTCCAAGCCCCACATTAGAGTCCCCAGACTGGAAATCCTGCCCTGAGAAGATGAGCCACCAGAATAGCTGCTTTCAAAACCAGCAGGAATTATGTTTGGGAGAGCCACAGGACTATAGAAACCAAGACTCTGGACTCAAAGGGTGCACCCCAAATCTCCTACACTCCAAGTCCCAGCACAGAGGCTGTAATTTGAAAGAAGCCTGGCTCAGACCCACCTGATGACCTTAGAGAACCTCTTAAAGAGACAGGAGGCAACTGAAATTTTCCCTGAGGATGGAGATGCTAGTGCTATCCATTTTGGTGAGTTAGTTCTACCACAATAACACTGACATTGGCAAGCACCATTTTGGAATGCCCCCTCTGTGCTATTAACACTGGAGACATGGTCCACAAACCAGCAAACTGGCATCAACCCCAACCCTCCCCCCACCCACCAAGACACACAGACAGCTGCATGGGGATCTGTATCCACTGTGCACTGAGCCAGCACAAGGCCCATGCCACAAACTGCTGGGCCTCACATCCAACTGCATGGGAAGAGTTCAAGGTAATGATCATAAAGATACTAACTGAACTTAGGAGAAGAATGAATGAATGCAATGAAAATTACAACAAAGAGTTAGAAAATATAAAGGAGATTCAAACAGAGCTGAAGAATACAATAACTAAAATAAATAATACACTAGAAGGAATCAACACTAGATTAGATGATACAGAGAAACAGATCAGCAATCTGGAAGAGAGAGTAGTGGAAATCATCCAAGCTGAACAGAAAAGAGAAAAAAAAAATTTAATGATAGTTTAAGAGACCTCTGGAACAATATCAAGCATAATAACATTTACATTATACTGGCCCCAGAAGGAAAAGATAGAGAGAAAAGGCAGAGAAATTATTTGAAAAATAATAGCTGAAAAATTCCCCAATCTAAGAAAGGAAACACACATGCCGGTTCAGGAAGCACAGTGAGTCTCAAACAAGATGAACCTAAAGAGGTCCACAATAAGGTACATTATAATTAGGATATCAAAAATTAAAGAAAAGTAAAGAAACTTAAAGCAGTAATAAAAGCAACTAGTTACACAGAAGGGAACCCCATAAAACCATCAGCTGACTTTTCAACAGAAACTTTGCAGGCCAGGGAGGTGGCACAATGTATTCAAAGTGATGAAGGGAAAAAAGCCTACAACCAAGAGTACTCTCCCTGGCAAGGCTACCATTCACATTTGAAGGAGAGATAAAAAGTTACAGACAGTAGGGCTTCCCTGGTGGCGCAGTGGTTGAGAATCTGCCTGCCAATGCAGGGGACACGGGTTCGAGCCCTGGTCTGGGAAGATCCCATGTGCCGCGGAGTGACTAGGCCCGTGAGCCACAGTTGCTGAGCCTGCACGTCTGGAGCCTGTGCTCCGCAACAAGAGAGGCCGCGATAGTGAGAGGCCCGCGCACCGCGATGAAGAGTGGCCCCCACTTGCCACAACTAGAGAAAGCCCTCACACAGAAACGAAGACCCAACACAGCCATAAATAAATAAATAAATAAACCCAAAGTTAAAAAAAAAAAAAAAAGTTACAGACAGTAAAAGCTAAGAGTTCACCACTAATCCGGTATTACAAAAAATGTTAAAGGGACTTCTTTAAGCAGAAAAGAAAAGGCCACAACTAGAAATATGAAATTTAAGAAAAGAAAAATCTCATGGGTAAAAGCAAACATACAGTAAATGTAGTAAATCAATCACTTATTAAGCTAGTAGAAAGCTTAAAATACAAAAGTAGTAAAATCACCTATTTTCATAATAAGCAGTTAGGGGATACACAAAATCAAAAGATGTAAAATATGACATCAAAAACATAAATGTTTGGGGTGGGGAAGTAAAAGTGTAGGGTCATTAAAATGAATTCAAACTTAGAACATCAACATAAAAAATCATACATATACATATGTATATGTATACATGTTGTTATATATGAACTTCATGGTAAACACAAACCAAAAATCTATAAAAGAAACACAAACACAAAAAGTGAGGGGAATTCAAATGTAACACTAAAGATAGTTATCAGATCACAAGGGAAGAGAGCAAAAGAAAATGAAAGGAAGAAAAAAGAACTATAAAACAACCAGAAAACAATGAATAAAATGGCAATAATCATATACCTATCAATAATTACATGTAAATGGACTAAATCCTCCAATCAAAAGACATAGAGTGGCTGAACAGGCAATAAAACAAGACCCTAGTATATACTGCTTACAAGAGACTCACTTCAGATCTAAAGACACTTACAAACTGAAAGTGAGGGGATGGGAAGTGAAGGGATGGAAAAATGTATTCCATTCAAATGGCAACAAAAAGAAAGCTGGAGTAGCTTATAAAAGACTAAATAGACATTAAAACAAAGACTGTGACAAGAGACACAGAAGGACATTACATAAAGATAAAGGGATCAATCCAAGAAGATATAACAATTATAAATACATATGCTCCCAACATAGGAGCATATAAATACATAAAGCAAATATTATCAAACATGAAGAGAAAAATTGGCAGTAATGCAATAATAGTAGAACTTTTAACACCCAATTTACATCAATGGACAAATCATCCAGACTGAAAATCAGTAAGGAAACACTTGCTTTAAATGACACATTAATCAGCTAGATCTAATAAATATATACAGTGCATTCCTTCCAAAAACAGCACAATGCACATTCTTTTCACATGGACATAGACAATTCTTCAGAATAGATTACACTCTGGGCCACCCTAGGCCACTAAACAAGTATCAGTAAATTTAAGAAGATTGAAATCACGCCAAGCATCTTATCCAACCACAATGCTCTGAGACTAGAAATCAACTACAAGAAAGCAACTGCAAAAAATACAAACATGTGGAGGCTAAACAACATGCTACTAAACAACCAACAGGCCACCGAATAAATCAAAGAGGAAATTAAAAAATACCTGGTGACAACAGAAAACAAAAATACAATGATCCAAATCTATGGGATGCAGTAAAAGCAGTTCTAAGAGCAAAGTTTATAGCAATACAAGCCTACCTCATGAAATAAGAATAATCTAAAACAATCGAATTTTACACCTAAATGAACTAGAGAAAGAAGAACAAACAAAACCAAAAGTTAGTAGAAGAAAATAAATCATAAAGATCACAGCAGAAATGCATGAAATAGATACTAAAAATAATTAGGAAAAATCAATGAAATAAGAGCTACTTCTTTAAAAGGATAAATAAGACTGATAAACTTTTAGCAAGACTCACCAAGAAAAAAAGAGAGGGTCCAAATAAATAAAATCAGAAATGAAAGAAGACAAGTTACAACCCACACCACAGAACTACTAAGGATCATAAAAGATTACTACAAACAATTATACACCAATAAAATAGACAACCTAAGAAATTCCTAGAAGTATGCAATCTCTCACAACTGAAACTGGAAGAAATATAACATATGCATAGGTCAATTACCAGTAATAAAATTGAATTGATAATAAAATAACTCCAAAAAAATTCAGGATCAGACAGCCTCACAGATGAATTCTACCAAACATTTAAAGAAGAATTAACTACTCCAAAAAATTGCAGAGGGTAGAATGTTTCCAAATTCATTCTATGAGGCCAGCATCACCCTGATACCAAAACAGAAAATATCACAAAAAAAGCAAATTCCAGGCCAGTATCACTAATGAACATAGTTGAAAAAGATCTTCAACAAAATATTTGTAAACTGAATTCAACAATACATTAAAAGGATGATACAGCATGATCAAGTGGGATTTATCTCAGGGATGCAAGGATAGATCAATATTCAAAAATCAGTCAATGTGATATACTACATAACAAATTTAGAATAAAAATCATATGATCGTCTCAATAGATGTAGAAAAAGCTTTCGACAAAATTCAACATTCATTTATGGTATACTCTTAACAAAGTAGGTATAGAGGGAATACCAATCAACATAATAAAGACCATGTATGATAAACCTACAGCCAACATCATACTCAATGGTGAAAAGCTGAAAGCATTTCCTCTAAGATCAGGAACAAAACAAGGATGTCCACCTTCACTACTTTTATTGAACATAAGTATTAGAAGCCCTCACCACAGCAATAAGACAAGAAATGGAAATAGAAAGAATCCAAATCAGAAAGGAAGAAGTAAAACTGTCACTGCTTTCAGATGCAATAATACTATATGTAGAAAATCTTAAAGATGTCACCAAAAACTATTTGGGCTAATAAATAAATTCAGTAAAGTTGCTGGATACAAAATTAACATACAGAAATCTGTCACATTTCTATACAATAACAACAAACTTTCAGCAAAGAAATGAAGAAAAATATCACATTTACAACTGCATCAAAAAAGAACAAAATCCTTCAGAAAAAATGTAACTAAGGAGATAAAAAGCCTGTACTCAGAAAATTATAAGACACTGATAAAAGAAATCGAAGACAACACAAACAAATGGAAAGATATACCATACTCATGGATTAGAAGAATTAATATTGTTAAAATGACCATACTAACCTAAACAATCTCCAGATTTAATACAATCCCTATCAAAATAACGATGGCATTTTTCACAGAAATAGAACAGATAATTTAAAATGTGTGTGGAAACACAAAAGATCCTGAATAGCCAAAACAATGTTGAGAAAAAAACAAAGCTGGAAGTATCACACTTTCTGATTTCAAACTACACTACATAACCACTGTAATCCAAACAGTATGGTTCTGGCACAAAAACAGACACATAGGTCAGTGGAATAATAGAGAGCACAGAAATGAATGCATACTTCTATGGTCAAATATCTATGACAAAGGTGGCAAGAATATAAAATGGGGGGAAAAATCCTCTTCAATACATGGTGTAAGGAAAAATGGACAGCTACATGCAAAAGAATCAAATGTCTACCTTCTCACACCATATACAAAAAAAACCCCTAAAAATTAAAGATGTATATATAAGACCTGCAATCATAAACTTCCTAGAAGAAAACTTAGGCAACAGAGTCTTTAACATAGACCTTAGCAACATTTTTTGGATCTGTCTCCTCAGGCAAGGGAACCAAATGCAAAAATAAACAAATGGGACCACATTAAACTAAAAAGCTTTTGAACAGTGAAGGAAACTATCAACCAAAAGAAAAGGCAGCCTACTGAATGGGAGAAGATATTTGCAAAGGATATATTTCATAAGGGTTTATTATCCATAACATACAAAAATCTCACACAACTCAACATCAAAAAAGCAAACAATCCAATTACAAAATGGGCAGGGAACCTGAACTGACATTTTTCCAAAGAAGGCATAAAGATGGTCAGCAGACACATGAAAAGATGCTCAACATCACTTATCATCAAGGAAGTGCAATTCAAAACCACAAAGATATATGCTCTCACATCTGTCATAATGGCTATCATCAAAAAGAAAACAAATAACAAGTGCTGGTGAGGATGTGGAGAAAAGCAAACCTATTGTTGGTGGGATTGTAAACTGGTACAGCCAGTATGGAAAACAGTATGGAGATTCATCAAAAATTAAAAATAGAGCTACCATACCATCCAGCAATTCCACTTTTGTATATTTTTCCAAAAACAAGAAAACATTAATTCAAAAAGATATTTAGGGCTTCCCTGGTGGCGCAGTGGTTGAGAATCTGCCTGCCAATGCAGGGGACACGGGTTTGAGCCCTGGTCTGGGAAGATCCCACATGCCGCGGAGCAACTGGGCCCGTGAGCCACAATTATTGAGCCTGCGCGTCTAGAGCCTGTGCTCCGCAACAAGAGAGGCCACGATAATGAGAGGCCCGCGCACTGCGATGAAGAATGGCCCCCACTTGCCGCAACTAGAGAAAGCCCTCACACAGAAATGAAGACCCAACACAACCATAAAAATTAAAAAAAAATAAAAAAAAAAAGATATTTACACTCCTATGCTCATTGTAACATTACTCACAATATCTAAGATATAGAAGCAACCTAAGTGCCCATCAATAGATGAATGGATAAAGAAATTTTGGTATCTATACATACAATGGTATATTACTTAGTCGTAAGAAGAATGAAATCTTTCCATTTGTGACAACATGGATGGACCTAGAGTGTATTATGCTAAGTGAAATAAGTCAGAAAGAGAAAGACAAATACAGTATGACCTCACTTATATGTGGAATCTAAAAAGCAAAACAAACAAACAAAACAGACTCATAGATAAGAACAAACTAGTGTTTGCAAGAACCGGGGGTGGGGGGAGTTGGGAGCAAAATAGGTGAAGGGCATTAAAAGGTATTAATCTCCAGTTATAAAAAAAAATAGCCATGTGGATGTAATATGCAGTACAAGGAATATCTTCTACAATATTATAATAATTTTGTATGAGGACAGATGGTTACTAGACTTATTGTGGTGATCATTTCTTAATGTATGCAAATGGAAACTCACTATGTAATACACCTGAAACTAACATAATACTGTATCTCAAACATATTTTAATTTTAAAAGGCACAATTTTGCCATAGTCTGAACTTATTTTCACCTGTATAAGGATAAATAGAATGTATCTAAGGTTTCATCTTTGGAAGATTTAGAGTATTATGAAGTCAAAGAGATCTTAATGGTTTTCCCACCTGATATCCATTACTTAAAAAACTTCTTTGTGCTTTTCTTTTTATATCAGAGAAAAGGAAATAAAGTCAGACATTTCCCCCACCCCACCTCTTAAACATGGAGTAAAAGAGGGACTGGTCCCAGTCTCCCATTAAATCCACCCTTCACCCAACTCTCCCTTCCCTCGAAGCTGCAAGGTTAGAAAAAATTATGTTGTTCCTCCCCTGGCAGTAGTCCCAGACCCCTTTGCAGCCAAGAAGGAAGGGGAGGGGCAGATGAGGCAGGAGTTCTCTCCCACACAGAAGTCCCGCTCCCAGGCAGAGAAGCTACCCTGGCAGACTGCTGGAGGGGTGGAGGTAGGTTATGTGTCAGGGATTAGAGAAGAACCCTGAAATCTTTTCCTTAAACCTGGTATATGTATGTATTTACAGTTATAAAGGAAGGGAGGAGTTTGGGGTAACATTAGTCCCTCAAAGGCAGGAAATGAAAGTCAAATAGCATGCCTGTCTTGGTCACATTTTCCTAACTCTTAGCTCCTAAAACCTTTGGTGGGAAAAGGGGAAACAGGAAGTGGGGGGTGGAGGAAGGAAGGGAATGTTTGAGGATCTAAGCCCACAGCTCACTCCGAAAGAAGGTGAGGCAGCAGAGGTGGGGCAGCTGGGTACCACCATGAAAAAGGCCCTCAGAAAGACTTATGAGAAGCAGTCACTCATACCCTGTCTCTCCACCACTCCCCACATCATCACCCAGCCAGGCAGGGGCTCTTCCTAACCCATCTTCTCCAGCATCCTTTAGGGCTTCTCATCCTCCTCCTGCAGCTGGTCATCCTCCTGCATAGCCTTCATCACACTCTTCCTGGAGCTGTCCTGGACATCACCCTTCATCAAAAATGCATCTGAGATGAAGCAGGCCTTCTCAAAGTTGAAGATGATGTCCAGCTTGAAGTATTTGTCCAGGAGTTCCACATATTGGTCAGTCAGTTCCAGAGTTGAAACCATGTATAAACCCCTGTCCTTGTCTTTTGAAATAAAAGGCTGAACCAAGAGTTAATGATGGGGAAATGTGAAGATGTGGAACAAACAATAGCTGTTGGGCTGGGGAACTGGTAACAATTTAGACTATAAATCTGCCACATAGCAGTTCCCTGAAAGATATAGATAAAGGCCTGACACACATTCCTAAGTTGTTTGTACAGGAAGCAGACCCCCACCAGATGAAAACTGCTGACTGCAAGAACATAGAACCTAGGCTGGTTGGAACCAGAAGGTTGATGATGCTGACTCCCCATTACCTCACTACCAAGCAATCAGAAGAATGAACACGAGCTGGTCACACCCTGCTCCTTGAATCATTACTATAAGACTCCTCACTACTCCCTCCAGGACAGGACACACAGTCTTGAGGGCAATAGCCTGCTGTGGTCCCCTTTGACTGGCAAAGCAATAAAGCTATTCTTTTCTGCTTCACCCAAAACTCTGTCTCTAAGATTCAATTCAGTGCCGGTGTAGAGAGGCCAGGTTTCAGCAACAGCGTGACGGGCTCATTGTCTTGACCCTTGATGGCACAGTAGAAATAGAGGCTGGCATGTTTCTTATAGACAACTTTGAAGTTTCTTCACTCCAGGAAGTTGCATATCCTGAGCTTGAAAGCTAGAATAACCACATACGCTCCTGAACCATCTTCTTTTGCTTCATGTCTGACATGGCCAGATACCATTTTTGCAGCCACAACTTTCCCAGCAGGCTGAACATCAGCTTAAATCACATCATTTCACAGCTTCCAGGTCTGCACGTCCCTCTTAACACCATAGATGCCAGCTCCACTCCCTTACTTAACCTTTACTTATCTTCTTTTCTCCCTCTCATTTGAAGCCTAACCTGCTCTGGAACCTTCTAAAAAGTCTAACTCAAAGAAATAAAATGTCAGAAGCGTATCTCCTTATTATGAGCGCCTTAGGGGCCAACAGTCTTTTGACAAGGCTAACTGCTCCCCTGATGCCTTTATCTGGAACCCACACGTCAGACTTGCTTGGGGCTTTCACATTCAGGGATCAGCTCCTACTGCCACAGCTGACATTTCTGTTTTGTCCATGAGCTGAACTTTGGTGAACTTAGGAAATAATTTTTATTTTACAGTAAAGTATATATAAGGAAATTTCAGAGCAGCCAGTCTTATGATGTAGATGCCTTACGAATAAGCAAATACATCTTTTATCCAGTTTTCCAAAACATTTTTAGAGTTGACTTAAAATAATAGTAATTTAACTTGAATTGCTTTTGAAAGCAATACAAAGTCATTCTTTCTCATGATTGCTTGATTATAGATTTCAAATTTGTCTTTGTGTATAATTATAATCTCTCGAGTTTCCTTCACAAATGAAATAGCAGATGGATTCTGTAAAGCCTGTGTTATATACAGTTGAATAATTTACACTATCAAGTATCTATTTTTCCAGCTAATCAAGGTTTTAAATAGTGAACAAAACTAATATTTCAATGGTAAAATAAAACCTTGTGTTATTGCTATGAGAATGGAAACCATGTAATAATGTTCAGAATGTGACTTTTGGTACTAGAGTGCTTGGGTTTTATTATACTAAGTGAAGTCAGCCAGACAGAGAAAGACAAATATCATATGATATCACTTTTATGTGAAATCTAAAAAAAAAAGATACAAATGAACTTATACACAAAACAGAAATAGACCCACAGACATAGAAAACAAACTTATGGTTACCAAAAGGGAAAGAGAGGGGGAGGAGTAAATTAGGAATTTTAGGATTAACATATACACAATACTATATATAAAATGGATAATCAACAAGGACCTACTGTTTAGAACAGGGGACTATACTCAACATTTTGTAATAACCTATGAGGGAAAAGAATCTGGAAAAAATAGATATATATATGTGTGTATAACTGAATCACTTTATTGTACACCTGAAAACTAACACAACATTATAAATAAACTATACTTCAATTTTAAAAAGGCAAAAAATAAACAGAAAAACAAAACAACAAAAAACAAATGAAAACAAAAGTAATACTTGCTCCACAATTTACTAGGTGTGGGACTGTGAGAAAGCATTTCATTTAATTGTACCTCAGTTTCTTCATCAAAATGTACTTTATATTGCATCTGAAGCAGTTAGCATATTACTTGGCATGTAGTGTGCATTCATTAAGCATTATTATTTATCTATTCCATTCCCACAGAGAGGTTTGGAGAGGGGTTAGGCCAAATAATTCGTGAGTTACCTAGCTTTATTTTTCCTGTTGCCAAAAATAAGATGATAGGTCCAGTGGGGTACTGAGCTGACTTCTACTGGGAGAACTGATTGTGAAATTTTCAGGAATTTGGGGAGTTGGTTGGTGTTATGTTGGTCGCTTAAAATTGGCTATGATAGGAGTATTTAACCAATCATTCCCAAAAGGCAGTTGCTAAACATTTACCAGGATGATACTGAAGTTAGCTTTGTTATCCAAATCAGTAGTTTTCTCCTGCTCTGATCTAAAGGATCTTTAGATTGGTTATATAAAACATTACATTCATTTAAAAAAAAAGAATTTGGAAATTTGGCAGTTTTCTTCCATTTATAGAAACAATTTTCTATACTGTTAAATGTTTGTTTACCTATAACAGGTAAACAGACTGGTTGGAACCAGTTTTTACTGGTTTTACTCCAGTAAAACTGGAGTAAAAAATTTACTTCAAGTTATTCATCCAAGAGAAATGAAGGCATCTGTCCACAAAAAGAATTGTTCAAGAATTCCCTAGCAACATTATCCATTATGGGCAAAAACAGAGTTCTTTTAAAAGGAGAGTATATTAAAAAATTGTTTTATACTCATACAAATGAATACTACACAATAATAAAAAGAAATGAATCACTGATGCTTAAAACAAAGTGAAAGAATCTAACAGAATTAGAGTTGATTGAAAGAAGCCAGACAAAAAAATGTGTAGCATATGACTTTATTTATATAAAGATTAAGACCAGACAAAAGTAATCTATAATGAGAGAAATTAGAACTGTTGTTGCTTTTGGTGGGTTGGAGTGGTGGTGGTGGTGGTTGAGCAGAAGGAGAATGATATAAATTTCTGGGGTGATAGAAACATTCTATATCTTAAAATGGTTGTTGGCTACATGGATACACACATTTATCATATGTTATCAAATGTACACTAAAGATCTGTACATTTGTACATTTTATTCTATACAAATTTTATCTCAATAAAGAAAAATAAAGCAATATATTTCAATAGAAATACTGATTAACAATAGAAATGGATGATGACAAAATTTGACAATTATAAAATGAAGTTTGGGGGAATATATAACACATATATAGAAAAAAGAAATAACAAGGTAACAATTAAGTGTACAATTCATCTAATCCTTCTTTCAGTCACTGTAATTTTTTAAATTGTGTGATCTTGTGTAACTTACTTAACCTTATAAATATTCTGGTTTCTAATCTTCTAAAATTGGTTTAAATATAATATTTACCTCATAAGGTAGTTTGCTGGTAAATGAAACAATTCATCAAAATAATTTAAGGTGCTTGTTTTTTAGTAAATGCTTAATAAATTATTTTAGAGCTGTTTTTATTATTAAGATATAAATATAAAACTCAAAGAAAATACGTCCTGAATTTCCATCTCCATCTCATGAAAATGCCAGGAAGAATGGAGCAGGTAAAATGAACTAATAGATTAAATTTCCCTTGAGATGAATACTTATAATATTCTGATTGAAACAATCCAGTAAATGTCAAATAAGAAAGAGGAAGCAAGCCTAATCAATCTTGCTGCAGTTTTAATTTTCAATTAAAAAGAGAAAGTATTATGCAAAAAAAAAAAAAAAAAAAAGGAGAGTGATACGGTAGCTTTCAAATAGGTGAGAGACAGATTGTCATCTTCCTTCTAAACAGCAATAATGTATATTCTAGAAAACAATGGATCAGTGCCTTCTAATGCACATGGAAAATAATTTTAAAGCTTGACGTCAATGTAGGAATAGAATAAAAATTTACAGTCATGCAAGCGTTCAGAAATTTACTTCTGACATATTTTCCTTTTCTAGGAAAAAAATTTTTTACCATTTTATACTGAGCATTAGTAGTAAACAATGAAGATGAGATGGAGGTTAATTTATTTCACTGTATATTTCTCTATACTTCTAAAAAAACATTTTTACTATGACTACATACTACTTTTATAATTACAAATAGATATTTAGAAAGGTTAAATGAAGGTATCATATATTATTAAATATCATCTCTTTTCATCTGTTTTCCTAAATTAAGTATGTAGTATAATTTATCCCTTGTGCCTTGAGGAACATGAATTATGATTAATGTTGCCACTATATTTTACATTCATATTTTTATAGAGGTAAAGTTAACATATTGATAAATTGCATTGTTCTTAGATGGTCAGTTTTATATGTACTGACTGTTGTATACAACCCTGTAGCTATCACATTCAATAAGATATAGAAAATTTCTATCACCCTCCAAAACTCCTTTATGTTTCCTATATCCTACCCCTCCATACCTCACTCCCTGCAGCCCCTGATCTGACTTCTATCACTAAAGATGAGTTTTGTCTGTTACTTGAGTTTCATATATCTTACACGTTTGACTCTTGAACAAATGGAGGGGGTTAGGGAAGCAAAACCACCAGGAGGTCGAAAATCTGCATATAACTTTATAGTTGGCCCTCCATATCCACCACCCCCATTCTGCATCTGTGAATTCAACCAACTTTGGATCCTATAGTACAGAAATACATATTTATTGGAAAAATTCCATGTATAAGTGGACCCATGCAGTTCAAACCCCTGTTGTTCAAAGTTCAACTATATATAATATTTATTCCTTTGTGTCTGATTTCTTAGGCTGTATTTTTAATAAAATATTTGTCCATGTTGTTTTGAGTACCGGTAGTTTATTCTTTTTTATGGCTAAGTAGTAATCCATCATTTGAGTATATCACAAGTTGTTATCCGATTTGTCCATTTCTCTGTTAATGAACATTAGGGTTGTTTCAAGTTTTTGTCTATTATGAATAAGAATGGTCTAAAAATGCTTGTGTGAGTATTTTTGAGAACGTATGTTTTCATTGCTTTCTGGGTAAATGTGTAGAATGGAATTTCTAGCTTATAAGATATATATACATCTCTGGCTTGTAAGATACATATTTATGTACATATGTATATGTGTATATATATGTATTTTACAAGCCATATGTAGATAGAAAACTGTATGTTTATGTAACAACATATGTTATTTTGTTATACTGTTAAGAAATGCCAAACAGTTCTTCAAAATGTTTGTACCACTTACCACTCCCACCAGCAGTGAGTTCCAGTTGCTCCACAACTTCACCAACCCTCTCTGTTAGACTTTTTAACTCTATGCATTCTAGTGGGTGGAAAATGGTAGTTCATTGTGATTTCAATTAACATTATCCTGATGATCAAAGATGTTGAGCACTTTTTCATGCATTTATCAGTCATTTGTATGTCTTGTTTGGTGGTGTTTCAGTTCAAGTTTATGCCCATATTTATTACATATTTTTGCTTATATTTTTTACTGTTGATATGTAAGAGTCTTTTATATATTATAGATATATATTCAGAATATGAGACATTTGTCAGATATATGTAAGGAAAATTGTTTCTATTTTTCTTTTCTGTGGCTTGTATCCTCCTTTTCTTAGCAGTATTTTTTAGTTAACTGAAATTTTAATTTGGGTGAATTTCAATTTTTTTTTTTTCCTTATATCAGTCCTTTTTGTGACTTGTCTAATAAATCTTTGTCTACCTAGCAAAGATGTATTTCTTAAACTTCTGGATTTCAGATGGAAATATTTTACCATCCTAATTATTTTTCACTTCTCAATGATTGTCCACATCCACCTTTTCATTCAAAGAATGGGATACAACAAATTGAAATAATCAATGAAAGCACCTTTCTACTAGAAGTTGCTAAATAAGTGTGGTTTCTCCAAAAGATTATTAAAATTCCAAAGCAACTTCACAATGTTTTAGTAGGTTACGTTTTTGTGGAGGACATTATATTTGAAATATTTCCTTCAGAAAAGGAGAGAAGAAACATTACATTTTAAGGCAAATTTTATACAAACCATTTTATGTGGATATAAAACCCCAAATACACATTTGGTTGGCTGGGAAACTCTTTCAGCTTCACACGCTAATGATGTAATTAAAAGTTACAGAAATTTTAATCTGTAAAGTATTTTAAGGCTATGATTATACAAATGCAAACTCATGTCTATTTTGCAGAATACATAGAGTAGATACAGATGGATTTAAATTCATACTAAAATAGGAAAGTGCAAACCTTCTTGGCAATGCTGTTTTTTTTTTTTCCCTAAGAACGAAAAAGATTTGGTTATGTATAGTCAAAAGCAATTTTACAAGAAAACATCCCACAATTTCAAAGTGGCGCTTAATTGTGTAACACAAGTAAAACAACATTTTAATTCTTAATTGGAAGTGGCATTTGCTCTTTAGCACATCTTAATACTTTCATCTGCTGGCCAGATGATGTAAAAAGATTTTTAAAAAGTAATTGGTGCCCCTAAACCAAAGAAAATCTTTGTCCAAATGCTTATCTTTCCTGAAATTCAAAACTCTGAAAACAAACTATCATTCTTTTATGCTTTTATCATATGTATTTTTAATATATATAAACCCACACACTGTATATAAGCTTACTATATTTTAAAATATATATGAATAAACAGAACAATGATGGATGATCATGCTTTATTGTTCTGCCCCTGATTTCTGAAAAACAACGAAGGAATTTGTCATCTCAAGGTCAGGATTATTAAACTACTATTTTTTTTCCCAAAATGAACTAAAATCTGTAATGACTGATGTGCCTGAAGTTGTCTCATAAGGCTCCCAAGTGGGATGTGTGATCCTTGGTTTCTCTTTTTATTTGATCCTGAAATTCAGTCTTAATTTTTTTCTTTTCACTCTACCTGTAATAATTGCTTTTTACAGTTACTTATTAAAAATTTCTAAGTGTAGGTATTTAGAAATCTAAGCAGATTCAAGATCTTATATGTGTTCAATAAACTATTTCAGGCTTTCCAAAGCTTGGATTATTAATAGTGATAGTCCTTGATCAAGGACTTCTATGTGATGCCCAATAAGAGTAGAGAAAGCAAAGGCAGTTGCTGAAATGACATTTTTGTTTGTGAGCTGGTTGAAATCATTAAGTTTTTTAATCTCTTATATTGTACCCGGAATGTTCATATTCTGAGACGTGGCCCAGAGATACCACATAACCTTGTATAATTTACTCTTGGCTCTGGAAGTATCAGTTTTTATATCTTTTACCCTTTGAGTATGAAATGCTCAATTTTTAAAAGTATTTTCAGAAGCACCATATTTAACCAGCTTTGCACACCCCAGAGCAAGAAAGAATGTCAGCAATCACCTTAATTTTGAGGAGGGTATATCATGTAGCCTAGTGTGTAAATTAATTGGTTAGAATGTTGTCATAGTTACACTAGAAATAAGAATTTGTACCAGAAACATAGACCAATTATTAACTTTATATTATCAAATAATACAGTAGTAAACGTGATATGGCAAGATTTAGTTTTATTTGCCAGGTTCAAAAAATATATTCCACATATCTTGATTTTAGTTACTTATTTTGCCACATCTCATTCTTTTTCATCTCCTAGAGCATAATGGGGAAATAGGAGACACTATATAAGGTGAACACACATGCAAGGACAAAGCAAAGAGTGCCTAGGGAAATTAGGGAAGACTTCTGAGAACCCTGGGTTATGACCAGAAGGCAATAGGCTTTTTTCCAGGTGGACAATGCAGTTATAATTATTCTTTATACTCTCCCCTCCAGCTGTTTTGTTTGTGAGTTTTGTTTAACATGTTGATTCTTATACTTGTAATAATTTTTCCTCCCTGTATACTGCATATTGGGGAAAACTGTTACTGCAACAATTCCACACTGGTTACTTCAGATGCCCAAAGGGTGTAAGGGTGAAGAATTTGTGGAGGCTTTTCTTCCATGACACAGGAAAGTTTATTCCTATAAACTTTCTCAAATCCCATTTGTCAAAACACCTCTTTCTCTCTTATAGTTGTTAAATCTCTAACGAGTATTTATTATACATGAAACGATATAAGGAAATAATCATCTTTCATGTGCTTTTTTGTAAGCAAGTTGTTCTAATTAATCTTATGTCTAACAAATAGCTTCTTATATTCTTTCTACAACTATAAACATATAGAAAAAAATTCCTGGAAATATCAACTCAAGAATTTTCCTGAGGCATATTAGTAAGTATCATCATCCCATCACTTATATTTTTGCACTTACTCAGCTTCTAGTGTAATCTGATTTAATTCTTCTGCAGACTTAATTATCATCTCTTTTTTCAATGGTTAAGTTATGTATTAAGATTTGTGAAATTCTAATGGACTGCACAGAAAGAGAACTGTTATATATTTCACGTTAAGACTAGAAAAAAAATAACATTTCCTGAATCTAATATGGAGAAAAAGTGATGTGAAATACTTGTTTTAATGTATTTTAAATATCACCTTTCCATAAGATGTGACTCAATTTCAGCAAATCATGTTCATGGAAAAAGCAATGTGAGATTTAAAAGATGAAGTTAGACTATTAAATTGTAATAATTTATGTGTTATATTTCATGTGCTTTCTTGTAAGCAAGTTGAATCACAGAGCATATAAAATTATTTTTAACCAACTGACAAAGAATCTAGAATTTAAAGTAGAAGAAAGAATTTTTACTTAATGAATTTGCTATTAAGATTGCTGTGTTTTCTAAGGAAGGTGTTATACATAATCATCTGATTTACATGCTAATTTTGCAGACAAGATGCGTGTTTTTGCAAATTGTCTGTAGAACAGAAACTAAGAAAAACTTTAAACTGAAAAAAATTTCCATTTTGAATCTTATGGTATTTTATATAATAATTACTTGATTGCATGGAATGCAATTCACCTTCTGAAATATATGACTTGGTTTGAGCATCCAATGACTAAGGGTTTAGTTAAGAGTACAGATGAACTTATTTTTTAATGTATTAGTTGACTCTCCATTTCTGTTGGCTTAGCTTTCCCCTGACAATGTTGAACTTTATCTGAGCCAAATGTTCCTGGAAAATAACAACAGTTAAGAAACACCCTTCCACAGCCCCTACCTATTTTGTGTTCTAGGAAATGGCTTACTGCAAAGAACTACCCCAATGTGACTTAAATAAGGTTCATGGATGACTCTCCTGTTTATATATGACAAGGCTAGACACAGATCTTTCAAATGCCTATTCTTTGGCTCATAAATAAATAGCTACACTCTCACTGACCAATATGGACAAAATGCCTGGTAAACTGAATTGACCCAAATTTTGTCAGTTTTCCCCAAGCCTCTGAACTTTGATCCCTCCTCTGTGATTCCCTCCTGAGAATCAGCTGACTTCGAAAACACATTCCTGATCAACTGTCTGACCACAACACTTGCTTGTCTCATGCCCCCACAATGGATTCATTCTAGTCTTGTTTACTCATCCCTATAAGTAAAATTCATTTCTACCTGATCTTTGGGAGGCTTATAGATCTCAAAATTTCAGAGTATTTCTCTTGTCATAGTCCCCCTTCCCCTTTTAGTCGGGACTAAATAGTCTTTTTTTTCCTTACCTAAGTCTGGATTTGGTTTTAATTGATAATCCCCTTCTAAAATTGTGATCGTGTTTTGACTTAACATTAAGAAAAATGGTTACAGACAATAATTCATGCAAACCCATCTGCATAAATTAGAAATAGAATTAGAATCACTCTCAAATTTTGAAAGTTTAACCTATGTATTTTTAGGAAGAAGGATAATCAGAATAATATAATCTTAATTTTAATTCTGACCTAGGTTTCAAAACACTCAATTATATCCAATTTACTATTATAATTATATGAAAAAGTGATCATAAAACTTTTTATGAGAAAAAGTCTCATAAAATTGAAGTAGAAAAGGAAGCAAACTCTATACTTTTATTTTGCATGTTAGGGTAGAATTCTGGTTTAAATGTGTGTATTGGGAAAGCTAACCTGCTTTTGAGGGGAAAGATTTAACTGTAATCAGAGGCCCATCTGTGTATAGGGTGTGACAAGTCAGGAAAGAAGACAGGAAGCCATCAAGTATACAGTTTATTATATTATATCCCAAGTACCTAGCCCAAAACATGACACATAGTGTATACTAATTCAATATTTACGGAATAAATTTGTAATATCTCTTTGATACAAGCATACTTTACTTATTATTTTACTTCACTCAAAAAACATGATGTCAGTTCTTAGAATAAGATCGACAAAAGGGAAAACAAGCATATTTATTTACTGAAGAGAGGAAAAGAGATGTTAGGGAAATGGGAAAATCACAGGTATGTCTATATCACTCATCTTCAAGTCCAATAAACAACTCTAAATTTTATGTTTGGTCATCTTGAGATGAAGTCTTACATGACATTATGTATTTTTCTGGTCATTTATATTTTTATTTTGAATTTACAAACTGAAGTTATTGCATAATTTAATGAATGAATAAGCTGATGTTATGATGGTGTTTTGTGAATTAGTAAATGGTTAAAAATTTCAATCCAATATGAATAACAATTTCAAAATTAGAGTCAAAATCAATTTGTTGAGAACCACAATCTGGACCCTTAAAAAATTGCCCCAAAATGTAGGATGATAAGGTTATTGTCCTCTGTAGCACTGGCCACTGTTGGTGTCTTCCCCATCTCAATATGTACCCTTTATTTGCATTTCCAAATTATAAAAAGTAGGCAACTTTTATGATATTGTTTAGTTATGGAAATTTATTATAAATGTTATGCACATACTTATCCTACAAAAGACCTGTCCTTCTAACCCTCTTCTTATTCCCTCCCACACTGTACTATGTTGATAGCATTGCCTCAAAATTCATTTCCATTGGGAACCTCAGAATGTTAGGAAATAGGGTCTTTGCATAAGTAATCAAGTTCCATGAGATCATACTGAATTAGGGTGAGCCCTAAATTTAATGTGACTGTTGTCTTTATAAGAACAGGGACATTTGGATATAGAAACACAGACATGCATCAGGAAAATCAAGCGTTGCCAGCAACAACCAGAAGCTAGAACAGACAAGGAAGCATTCTTTTCTTGAGATTTAGGAGGGAACATGACACATTGATCTGGAGTTCTAGTCTCCAGAACTGCTAGGGAATAAATATCTGTTGTTTTAAGCCACCCAATTTGTCGTACTTTGCAATGGCAGCCATTGGAAACTAACATAACCCATACAGAAAAGAACCCTTATGTAGGGTGTTTGGGAAAGGGATTTTGTAAAGATGAGTAAAACGAGAGAGCTCTAGGAACTCTCATCCCTCACAGAGTGTCATATGCTTCTAAGGGCTGACAGTGAGTGTTTTTTGGCTGTGAAGAATGGCCTTCTGTTGATTGATTCCTTCTGTTAAAAGGGAATAGAACTACTGTATCACTCACAATTCCACTCCTGGGTATATATCTGAAGGTAACAAAAACAGTAATTTGAAAAGGTACATACACCCCAATGTTCATAACTGCATTATTTACAGTAGCCAAGATATGTAAACAACTTAACTGTCCATCAACAGTTGAATGGATAAAGAAGATGTGATATATATACATATATATATATATGTATATATACACACACATACACCTATACATATAATGGAATACTGCTCAGTTATAAAAAAGAAGAAAATTTTGCTATTTGCAGCACCATGGATGCACTTCGAGGGCATTATGCTAAATGAAATAAGTCAAACAGAGAAAGACAAATACTTCATGATATCAATTATATGGTGGAAACTAAAAAATACAATAAACTAGTGAATATAACAAAAAAGAAGTAGACTCACAGATATAGTGAACAAACTAATGATTACCAGTGGGGGGAGAGGTAATAGAGGAGTGCATGGAGTGAGAGGCACATACTATTGGGTGTAAGACAGGCTCAGGGATGCATTGTACAACACAGGGAATACAACCAATATTTTGCAATAACTATAAATGGAAAGTAACCTTTCAAAATTGTATACAAATGAAAAAAGGGAACAGGCTTTCCTGTTGTTTAATAAAGTCTGATTTAGATAAGGTAAAAATAGTTGCTGTAACATATCCAATGATATGTTATAATGACTTAAAAATTATGAAAACAATATTTCTTACTGTCACTGTCCAAAGCAGTTGGTCCTAATTGGAAGCCAATTCTCCTCCAATCCCAGGGTCCTTCTCTTGTTTTGCTCCATCTTCATCAACACATAGCTTCAAAATCACCACGGAAGAGGAAAGAATGATAGTGTGGGAAGTTTTTAGCAGGTCAGATCTGAAAGTGATATACATCTTTAGTGACTATATTCCATAGCCAGATCTCAGATTGCATTGCTACATCTGGGGATCCAGTAAGGGCCCCGGAGAATTTTAGTCCATATCTTATACCCAGGAAGTAAAGAAAGTAGGTTTGGTGAAGGGTTAGCTATCTCTGCCACAGGGTCAAATCATTTCAGTAAACAATCGCTGAGTAATTATGATTGGCCAGGAACATGTGTGGTCAGTCTACAACTGAGGAGCTCTTAGGGAATTGTCTGTAATTCATAATTCATAATAATTTAAGAAAAGTTTAAATGAATCATTACATTAAATATTAAACATAAGATTGATATTATATTACATTTTTTATTAGCGTTTTATTTTAAAATTATAATTTATTTCATTGGCATATTCTTGATATTTAGTTATTCCATTTTTATTTATTTCTAAACGTTTTTCAATTCTCTACATATACATTTTCTGAAATTTTTAAAATAAAAATCACCCTAGTACAGATACAGGAGAGAGGTTAAGCAATATTTAAATGTATACTCCTGACTCATAATCACACCAGTCATATTAATCTGTGATAAAAATTGGAAAGCAGAAGTAAAGGGAATAGGGGATTTTGAATCTCTGAGAGAGCTAAATGAAAGAACCTCAATGTCAGCTGTGACATTGAAAACATTGTTTATAAAAGTTACTCTAGATACTATTAAAGAAAGCATCCTTCTGCAGTATCTGGTGATTTTAGCATAAGATTGAATAGTCTTGAACATCAGAAGTATCCTTTTTTTTTTTTTTTTTTTGGTTAGGGGGGAATACTTTTTGTCCTAATGATGGGATGGAATGATGGACATAGTATTTGTGGACTAAATCATCTCTTGGTTTATGAAAGTTAAGGGTGTTGACAATGTTCCCAGTAATTCATACTCTTCCATTTTAGCTTATAGGGCTTTGGAGAGGTGTGCTTCCCTCTTCAGCTGAGCCAGGACCAACACGTGCTGAGAAGGGAGCACCAGCAATATTTGGACATAAAATTTGGAAAAAGAACTGCACTCATCTGGGTCACAATACAGAGTGACACTATTATCATTTCAATCTTTTATACTTAAATTGAGTTTAATATAGAGACTACAGAGTTTATTTTCAGTGTTTTGATCAATGGACTTATTTTTGGCTGTCCTGGTACAAAAATGCCTAGAATAAAATATGTGTGTGTGTGTGTGTGTGTGTGTGTGTCCTTCTCTCTCTGGAAATTGTCTTTCCACCCCTTTTTGTTCAAAAAGTTATATTTTATAAGAAAGTGAAAAGCTGAAGCCTTTATTGTTGCATATTAGTATCATACTTAAAATAGAAAGTAAAACATATTTTAATAAAGTTATAATTGAAGGCTGAGTTAAATTTGTGATTAAAAATGAAACCACCCTGAAGTAAATGATAGTTATACACACAAAAAATTAAAAAAAAAAACAGTATGTCTAAGAAATAGGTAGTATGGTGGTTTAAAAAAATGTTTTCACTATCCTATTTTAGGCTAATTATTAGCTGTCAAAGCCTATCCTAACTGATGCTGAAATTTGGTATCATGATGTGAACATACAAGTGGCACAGTCTAAGACTGAAATTGCCTAAGTAGAAGTAGTTTGAGAGACAATGGGAATCACAATAATCCTAAGTAGGGAAGTTCCATTCTTGTTATTTGTTATCAAACAGATGGACAAAATGTTCTCTGTTGTACTTTACAGTATAAATTTAACATGATTGTACATTTTGAAATCTGAGAGAGAAAATTCTGGTTGTTAGAGTGGGTTGTTAGCTTTTTCCCTTCTTATAGTTTCAGTAATATCCTGTAATAAAGATACAGACTGGGCTTGAAACTGACTCATCGGAAAGAAAAGGCATACTTATTGCCTCTGACCAGTCTCTAAGGATGGCTGAGAGTGTAATAACCTGGAGGCTTGTTGGGATGAAAAAGCTAAACTATTTAACAAAAAGCTTGTCATTGTTAGCAGAGTTAAGGAATCCAGAACTAAAATTGGCAATAAGATTGAGATATGAGAGAAGTCTGATTCCCACAGGCCCTTTCCATGAATCTCCTGTTATAAAATACCAGGCAGACATAGGAGACAGTTATTTTTATGGTGTAAGTGCAGATAGCATGGACAAGTGCTGACTAACTACACCTTCCCATTCATTGTCTCAAATTGTCCAAAGCAGCTGCCTCAGTGGAGGCCATTAAACTGAGGGCTAGGGAAGTGAGCATATAACTGAGAATTGTTGCTATGAAACAGATACTTCAAGTTCCAGCTCTAGAATCAAGGAATGTGGCTCAACATGCTATCTGGTTTCCAGGTAGTTACCTTCTAGTGTCTGGGATTAAGATATTATAATGGTTTCCCATTTAGCAATTGCAACACCACTTTCACATTAGCTATCCTCACACACAATGAAGACATATGTAAACAAACCTGCAGGAAGTAAGATGATAAAGAGAGTCAGCACCCAGAATATACATCCTTTCCAATTCCCGTCTCAGATGTGGGCATGGATACCACTGAATAAGGGACTCCTTTCAGAAGCCAGAATCAAGAGGCCTGGGGAGTGAGGTAGAAGTAATGGGCGAAGAAGCCCCTTCCAGAAAGACAAAACAAAGCAAGCAAAAAAACCAAAACAAAACTAGGAATCATCCCACTATCAGGGTGAACATTTCACACTCTTCTTTGGAATAGGATAAGAACTATGAAGCAATAACCACATTACTTTGTTTCCAATTATTTCCTCTCTCCAATTACTTTTTACTGTTGTATTGTTTTACCTTCCTTTTTATGTTGTATTAATTGAAGGTAATTAACATTTATCCAAAGGTCTCCAGGTCACATGGAGAAACAGCCTAAGTTGACTTGACCACTCCTTACCTGGAGAGGGAGATGGATGCAGAGACAAGAGGAGGGAATTAATGAGTTTTGTATTGTCAGGAATATTTTTGGAAACATATGTATGGGAAGGATGATATATATGGATGTCAGTTCTAAAATATTTTCAGAAATATTAAATCATAATTCTCTTGTAAATATAAACAAATATTTCAAAAAATGTATTTCACACATCAATTAATTAGGGAAACAGTAAGTCATTAATATAGGTCCAAAGAACATTTCAGATATTTATAGGCAATTAAATAAAGGAATATTAGCACAAGATTGCTGAGTTTAATATAAAACTGGCCAATGTTCTACAGTCAAAATCATAATCTTTGCTTTTGCCATGAGACAAGTTATGTACATCTCTATTGGACAAAATTTACAACTTAGCATGGCTCTTTTACTAAATCTGGGACCTAAGATCAATAGTAAATAGTGAGTTGAAAAAGTACATTTCCAGCTTTTAATATTGTATAATTTATTTGCCATTTATACCTCAATAAATGGGGGGGGGGGGGAACAAAAGTATACATTCTCCTAAGACTTAGGTAGGGATCCCTGTATGATGTTGAAAAAACAGGCCGCCTTTTTTTTTTTTTTTTGTCTTTATTTCCAGGTTTTAGGTGATTTTATAATCATTAGGTAGATCAAGGATTTTTTATTTTTAGCTAAATTACACTATTCTATCTTTGTTTTAAAAATGATATCCTTATTTTCCTTATGGGAGTCAACCCTTATCCACTTTCTATCCATGTGGCTTCAGGGACTGAATCAACCACCAGGACCAGGGTGGACATAAAACTAAGAGAAAAAGAGCTTTACTTTCCTTCAGCCAAGTGACTTTTTCAGGAGTATGGAAAGAGCTGGATTCAATAGTCCATCCACAAGAGGTGTAGTTATTATTATTAGTCCTGGAATTTTGAGTTTTGAGAATTTCTGCAAGCATATTGTTACCAAGACCGATGACCCTATCTAATAATAGAGTTAACTCAAGGAAGTGGATCTGAGAATTGTTGGACTAAAACTTCTGGTGAGATTATTGGAGACTCGTGGAAAACCACATCTGAATTCAGAAATATCTAGACTTTGCAGTTATGTGAAATAAAATATTTCCTTAGTTTTCAATCAAAGTAAACTGGCTTTTCTTTTAATTAGTATTAAAAACTTTCTTAGAATGGATACGTGGAAATTCTACTTTCTGATCTTTGTGTTTTAGGGAATATCTTAATTTTGTCTTGACTGAATTGAGAATTTAGAAACATCCTCTAGTCAAAATTGTTCTTTCTAAATTTCAAAGACATTTATACTTGGTCTGAAAATCCAGGGAGATGTCTAATTCAAACTTAATTGTTACTTCAGTGTAGAAGACCTGTTTTTAAAAATCTAGACACCATTTCCCTCTATTTTTCTCTCTCAAAATTCTTAAATAAGGTTCTCAATAATGAGTTGTTTACACTCATCCTGCTTGGCTTTCTGTATGCCATTTGAAATTAAAAACTTGTGTCTTCCTTCAGTTTGGAGAAATTCTTGATTAAAAAAAATATTGTTTTTCTGGTTTTGGTCTCACTTTCAAGTCATGTATTTTAATTTCTGGTTTGATTCTCTCTTGCTTTTTCTTTCTTTTTGACCATGCAATATATTCTGGGAAATGTCTCCAAATTCACAGCTGAAATCACTCTATCAACTACTTCATTCTTTTTTAGGATGATGGTTAAGTATTTTTGTGTTCCCTTAAACTGCATTTTCTTTTCCAACCATATGCTCCTGATGGACCACTCACCTTGTTTCTCCCGGTACAAGATTTAGCCCATACAACAACCTCTGTATAAAATGATCTTCCTCCTGTTTTTACATAGTTAATTCCTACTTATCCATCATATTTCAAATGCTGTACCGCATACTCAAGGGATTTTTTTCTTAATTCTAAGGATGTTTTTCTGTTATTAAATCTGTTACTTTATGTTCATTGCATGTATAACTCTTTCTAAATGTGTTTATGTGATTATTTAATGAATTTTCTTCAACTAACTTTGTACTTTAGAAGAAAAATGACATGTCTGATAACAGACCATTGTGATACCAGTGTGGACTGTTATAAATATATGTGGAATGAATGAATTAATGAATGGGGAAGAAAGTTCCTTTTTTATTCCAGCCTCTTGTCCAGTTCTTCTTCTCTTTTTCTTAAAATAAGTACTCCTTAGGGATCTCTGTCATTATTACGGTAGTGATTAAATTCATAAGCCCCCAACCCCCAAACACCATTAATGGAATGCTTGCATTTTTATTTTTTAATTCTCAGGTCTTTGCTTGGTAGCTAATGCAATAATTTTATCTGGATTTTCTTTGTATCCCAAACTGTTATCACAGTATTATCTTTGTTAACATTTTAAATTTCTCTCTCTTTCCTCTGAGCATGGTATGTCTGACTCCATCTTTCCATGACTGCTGCAAGGAATTCTTCATTGGGCATTCTCAAAGTAGCTTTAGCATCGTACAATCAAATTTCAATCTGAGAACAATCTCTTGATCATCTGTTATGACACTTAAAGTAGCACACCTCATTTGTAGAATGTACACCTACCATTCACATTTCTGAGTTCTGACTGCATCTTGAAATTATCATGTGCATTTGTTGATTCCATGTATCTTTTGATGTAGTGTATATCTCACTTAAGCCTCTCAGCAGTGAGGAATCTGAAATACAGAGAATTTAAGCAAACTTCTCAAAATCCCTCAGTTAATAAGTGACTGAGCTAGCTTACTCATGCAAGTTTCTTTAGATTGGAAATCTATTTTAAAATCAAAATTTGTCTGTGTAACTCACTTCCCTGATTAAATTATTCAGTTGCTCTCTATCACCAAAAGATTAAGTCTAAATTCTTCAGCATGATACATAAGTCTTTCCATGAATGGACCCCTTTTTATTGCTCCTTTTTCATTTCTTGCTATTTTACATCACAAACTTCTTACAAAGTGCTTCACACAATATATCATTTCACAGTTCTATTCTTTTATTCATACAAGTTCTTTTGACAGAAATGCTGGCTCCATATTTTCTTTAACCTTTATGTTCTCTTTCTTCAGGTCTCGGCTCATTTCTGCTCTTGATGCTTTCTAAGAATACCAGGTGGTTTAAGTGTTCCTCTTCTGTGCTCTACAGCACTCTGAATATTTGCCATCTTATGTATACAGTATTACACAGAAATCAGAGATATTTTGTTTCTTTCTCTTCCACCAGAATGTAAACTACCCGAGGAGAGCAGCTTTATTTTTATCATTTCAGCATTACTATTTCACCATGCCTGTAATGTAATCAATGTAAAATTTAAAAAAATGTGTATTGAACTAAATTCTTTCATAAAACCTGAATCACGGAAAAGAAGACTGGATCTGTCTAGGGGATTATATTTAGCATGAGAATAGTTAATTTATATTTTAATCAGATGTGGAGGGGTCCTACTGGAGGGGGTCCTAGTTTCAATGTTTTTTTGAGAAAACCATCTATTTTAAAGTGACATAATACTTATGATGATAAATTTTACTAAACGTTTAGTTGTTCCAAGCTAAGCTTGGTAATAATTATTTCTTATAACAGCCATGCCACAGAGGCACAATGAATATTTCAGTTATCAAGGGAGGAAGTGGAAGAACAAAAATGTTAAGAAAATCAGAAAACGATGAACCTTTAATAAATGATGACAACGAAGATCAAAGTACTGCAGTCTGATCCCACACACTGTGAACATAAACACAGAGCTTCGGTGTCAGAGTTTACAGAGTTTAGTGTTCTAGTTAGATTAACTTCAATGGAGATTCATAGCAGGAGGACAATGATTTGGAGAAGTCAGATAAGAACTCCCAGTGTTTTTGTTTTGTTTTGTTTTGTTTTGTTTTCTTGTCATAAAGGGATATTTATTGGGACTCGTACAAAAAGGGCAAGCTCAGGAAGGAACATGGCAGAATTACAAAATTATGAAAGCCACAGTCCAGGAAAACCTGGACCAAGGAAGCACTCTTTAAAAATCTTGAGGATGGTAGTACTTTGTATAGCACATAATAAATTTACAGAACTTAATATTTGAGGATGGTAGTAGAAACAATGTTTTGTTTCTTTTTTTAAATGGCACAGTTAATACTTTGAATGTGTGAGACACACCAAGCTATTAACAAAGTTGAAATATATCTAATCAAATCCTGGAACAGATGGAGTATCTGAGCATTCATATGCCTAAGATCAAGGCAAAGTTCAGATAAGTGCTCCCAGTGATCAAAGAAAAACTGAAATGAACAGTTCCAGAAGTTCTCAACTATACATTCCAAAATTATTACAACAGAGGACTGTATGCTTTCAGAGAATATTGAATGAATTGTTATAACAACATAACCACAAGAGGGCATTTTCATAGTCCAATGGAGCTCTTGTTAGAGTATGGACTTTGTTTTGGAAGTCAGTGGTAAGTAAGAATATTAGAAGTGATTGTGAGTCTCACTTATTATTTGGTTGCATAGCAACTGAACCTTCTTAGAATCAATAAATTTCCGTTTTCTAAATCTTCGCTGGTTACAAAAGCTCTTACTATTAAGGCTGAAAATACCTACTCTCCTGGAAGCTAAGGCATGAGCTCATAGTATTGGCTTGAGAAATCCAATACAGGAAACTAAATGTTTCAATTTGGTGATAGTGACAGAGGAAAAAAAGAGAATGTAGATTTTTTTTTTTTTTTTTTTTTTTCTAATGGTAGTACCCTTGCGTTTACGGGAAGTAATAGATATCATACCAGCTGTGAACTCTTGGCTGAAGTATCAGCTATAGAAGTGACAGCACACAACTTTCAGTAATAGTAACTCACTGGTTGGTTCTGTTGTGTGAATGGAGTTATGATTTTGCTTGCATAATCTCCTTTTCATGCCCATAATCTGAATATGTTTTTCTACTCGACTTTGATATTTTGTGTGCTAACATTATTTTAATTAATTCATTTTCTTCAAAAATTGGTATACACTTATTACCACTGCTAATGAAGGAAGAACCTTGACTGATGCAGACATGGCACCAACAGATTCTTCAGAAAATTGAGGAATCAAGGACTTATTTTCTAGTTTGCATAAGAATAAATAAAGTAAAAAGAATTCCAGCCAATATTATAGGCTGGGGCTATGGTAGACCATGGCAAAGTACAATATATAAGTAAAATATAACTTGTGACTAGGCATAAAATTAAACTTTTGGAGAACTGAGTTGTTGCTGTAATAAAATCTGAATTCAGGATTTTATGATTGTGCTAAAATAATTGTGAGCCTCTTGCAACTATTTGTCAGAGATAAATGGGGTTAAAAACACAGCAACACAATCAAACTCTCAAATTGTGATTCTAGGGGTTGCTATATCCCTGGGTCAGTCAGGAAAAATAAAGAAATCACTTTGGTTATTTTCCTAGAGAACACTCATTATAAAGAATTAATAAATAAGTATTACAAAGTGAAAAGGAAATCTTGAATAGACCTAGAACTCATAAGTGCAGGAAGGAGCCATCCTCACAAGGGCTAGAAGAACAAAGGGAAGATACTGGAGTTATTAAAATCTAGAATTTTGCAAGAGGAACCCTGACAAAGGGGAGATTCTAACACCGGAACAGGAGCTGGTGCTTTGTTAGTGCTGGTGCCTCAGGAGGCCAGAAGGAAGGCCCCTTGAAGCTGAAACTCAGATTATTGAAAAGTCTGGCTGGGACTATTGTCTTTGAGGGGGCAAAATGAAGCTAATTCTGAGAGAGTAGAAAACAACTAGAAACTAGAACAAAGTGCAGCCAGCAGGTGTAAAACTATAAGGAAGAGGCTGACGGGAAGGAAAAATTTCTTCAACTACTGACTTCTCTTTTCTGCTCTCTCACTAACGCCCACTATTGGTGAAACCTACATGGACTCAGTTTGCAAAAAAGCAAAACAAAGCAAAAAAAAAAAAAAAGTTTTGAGTTTCCAGTACCACAAAATAGAGCAAAAAACGGTGGATGTGGAACTGTGTGAGACCATAGTTGAGTAGACACATAGCACATATGATGATTTACAATGTTAATTGAATTTGCCAGTTCTTGTTATGTGAAATTAATTGATCATAAAAGAATGGAGATCTAATAAATAGAATGTAGAAAATGTTTGGATTTAGGGAACTCCTCCCCTTTATTTCTGGCCTTTTTGGATTTGGAAGGTGTAATGTAACTTAAGTGTGCCTCCCCAGTTTGTTTGCCTGGTGATCCAAAAGTCTACCAACACTGTGTATTTCCAAAGACAAGAAACAAGCTCCACCTGACCCAAAATGCAAAGCAAGCAACTCTTAAGAGGTGTTGGAAGTATGTATGGCAAAATGGACTTCTTTATGGAAGACGTAACAAGCCACATTCTTAAAATCATAGAGAAGTCTCCTAGGAGCTCCAGAAGAGAATGACCAAATACAAAGGACAATAATTGAGTAGGCAAAACTTTCCTGGGATTATCTGATCATCTAAGCATTCATTATAGTGCGTTGCTAGAAGCATTACATTGCAGATTGGAAGTGTGATTTTGGAAACAAGGCAGGAACAAGCTCTGAAGCAAAAACTAACTTGCATGAGCAATTAGATCGCATTCCAGAATGCCCCGTTATCCCTGTGCATCTCTTAACACACGCCTATAAAGAAAGGTCATTGTGGCTAAAAGGAAATAAAGCAAGAGAAGGGTGGGAAGTCTGTTAAACTGAGTCCACGATATCCAGTATTTGTTCTGGCCAAGGATCACTATGCAATGAATTCTTTGGATTCAGTTAGTTTACAAAATAGATCAAATGTAACTTTGCTTTCAGAGAAATCTCAAAACAATAGACAAAGAGCTATAATTGTTCAACTACTTAGCCAATCTCTAGGACCTCAAATTTGCATTAACAAAAAGAACAGTGCCCAAAGCAAGACATCTTTTTAATTCTTTTCTTCATTGCCATGCAAGACAGTGGACCAGGGAGGTTCTCCTGAAAGCAGAGCTGTGGCAGGATAATTGACTAATCAAATAAATTATATCAAATGAGGATTTTTAAAACATACTTATTTTGGGGAATATTCTACCACTTGTATATATAACCATTTCCCCTTTCCCTCCTTTAAAAAAAGTGTCCCTTTGTGTTGTAATAGTTTTAATGGGCTTGATAAATTTATCCACTGGATATATGCCTTAGTTTCTTTTTGTATGATCATTTTTAGTCAATTGAACAAGAAAGCTGTTTTGAATTTGGGGCAACTTGGCTTAGACTCTTTTAACTAACCAGCTTTCCCATGGATAAGTGACAGGATTGCTATGAGGATTAAATGTATAGCATTTATTATCAGTGTCTGATCAATAGTAAGCAGTAAGTTCATTACAATTATAACAAAAATAAAGTATATTTATACCCCAGCTCCTCAATTTAGTCCTATTTTTAACAAATGGGTTACCATCTACCATAGCAGCATTCTCTGATATCTACATCTCTTTGCTTGTTTTTTCTGCTTCTATGACTTTTCTATCTGAGTAGATGGCTCACTTAAGCTATCAGTAGGCAAAGGAATCAAACTTCAGTTTACCTTGTACACTAGACTGCTGACTCCTCAATATCTGAGTCAATGTCCCAATATCATATCTCATTCTTATCATGCTCACCCTTATGCCCATCACACAAGCGTCTTTTCTAATATCCTGACATTTCTTTCCATAGACTTCACAAATTATTATGATGAGTACAAGGGACCCTCAGCATGAAGGAACAAAGCACACAGCAGGGAATCTATAGAGTTAGAGTTTGGCCATCAAAATACGGAACAGTAGGATTTCGGCAAACAAGCAGTAAAAATGGGTATTGGGAGAGATAAGAAAGGAGGAGAAAGAAGGAAAAACATTTAGCTGATAATATAAATAGGACTACTTTACATAAACATGAAATAAGCCTCCTGTTAAGGAAATATTGCCATCTAGTGTGAACTAATTTCACATGCAGCCCTATTGCCACTAGAGTGTACTAGAGTGTTGCTAGTACACTTTATTGAAAATAGACCACATCTGCAGAATGTAGATTTATCATTAAATTCTGTAAGTTTTAAAAAAATGCTGATGTAATCCTATATTATTTTAGCTAAATTGAGTATTTTCACATAATATCAAGAACAAAATAGCATAAAATGCAATACCTTAATAATTTAAAGAAATAATAAATAAAAACTTAATCCACAGACTCAGTTTATTATTCTTCAGATTTCACCCCTGAGGTTTTCCTGTTTTCTCCCTTTAATGATTTAGGTACAAATCCTGTTCTGTTTCTTTAATGTTACATTCATGAAAGTATTTTCACCTGCAGTGAAAAAGAAGAGTATGTGTTTTATATTTTATTTTTTCTTTTTCGAATATTCTGCCAAATAGAATTTTAAAAAATATTTAAAAGGAATTATTTTTGCAATTTATTCCATAAAAAACAAAAACAATGTTTTTTCTCCTAAAAGTGAAGAATAATGCTAAAATTCTTTATGTGACTGACAGAGCAGTTGGTATAAATCAATAATTCTCTTTCTGTTTTAAGATATTTCTTAGAAGTAGAAAGATACATAGTATAAATAGATTAACATTCCATTTTCTTTCCTTGTATAGTACTTGCAACTAGCCCACATTTCTCAATTACTAACTTACATGAATTTAAGATATACTACTTTTAACTTGGGGCTAACCTATTATGTTTAGATAAATTTTTAATTATAAAATTTTCAAACTAACAAAAACATATTTTAAAAGAAAAATAATGTGACAGCATTGCACCTTGCAGCATGATTTTTCCTTTTGGATTTAATTTATTTTGGAAACCTATTTTTAAATAATTCTTTCAGAGAAGATTTTTAAAATTTTTGATTGGATTATCAATATTTAATTATTAATCTTAAGGAATATTTAGCAGGTAATAGAATCCTTTATTTGATATCATTTGATATTGAAGATGTTAGTCCATTTTTATCTTGTCTCTGTTTCTACAAAAATATTCACTTTGAGTCAACTTGTTGATCCATTTTGGGAAATGGATCTTTCTTTCTAGTAGGTTCTAAGATTTTCTCTTCATCTTTGGTGTTGTGCAATTTCACTACTGTATGTCTAGAAACTGATTTCTTTTTTGTTTATCTAGATCAGAACCTTGTGCGATATTTCATTCTCTGCGATCTGAGTATCAATATTGACTTGATGGTTGAACATGACATGATGGGTTGGCTTACTCTTCCTAGAATCCCACACCCTCATCCCATGCATGTGGAAGGATGATAAAGATCTTTGAAAGCTTCTACGTGAAACTTAGGATTCAATATTCAATATAATTGTGAGAGATTTGTAAGACAGAGGTAAACTAGAGATCATCTGCCTGTTCATTTTGATTTCTTCTACTAATGAGCAAGATGAGGAAAATGTTAGTTAACACTACAATATTATTCAAGTATTCCTTCCCAGCCTTCTGATGTCAAGAGCCAGTTTCATTTGGCCAATTCTGGTAACTGTGGAGACTTTGTTCCTTGTGAATTTAAGGTTCTTGCTTCATTGTGAAAGAATTTGGAGACAAAGTGATAGTAAGAAGTGGATTTATTTAGAGAGAAACACACTCCACAGACACAGTGTGGGCCATCTCAGAAGGCAAGAGAGAGAGCCTTGAAATATGGTGTGGTTAGTTTTTATGGGCTGGATAATTTCATAGGCTAATAAGTGAGAGGATTATTCCAATTATTTTGTGGAAGGGGTGGAGATTTCCAGGGATTGGGCCACCATCCACTTTTTGGCCATTTATGTTTAGCCTCAGAACTGTCATGGCGCTGGTGGGTGTGTCATTTAGCATGCTAATGTATGACAATGATCATATAATGGGGCTCAAGGTCTCAGCCATCTTGGATCTATTTAGTTCTAAGCAGTTTTTGTCATGTCCTACGGCCATGTCATTCTTTTAAAAGTTGTGCCCTGCCCCCTTCCCTCCTACTTCATCTTGATTTTGACTTTCTTATCTCTTTTTTCCACCACATAGTGTCCTTCATGCCACAAAAACAGGTGTTACCAGGACTTCTTCTTGTCACCCTATGTGAATTAAGGCTTGGGAAACTTACACAAATGCTGATACTCTGCTACTGCTATTACTGTAATACAGTCCTTTGTCTCTGACCCAGGATTCTTGTGTCTTCTTCTCCTACTCAGGAAACTGGAATGCTAATTTGTTAACTTGCAAGTACAGTAAAATCTCAGACCTTTCAGCTTTCTTTGCATAAGGATGTATCTTGATCTCAATATTGCCAGTATTGATCTCAGAGACAGTGGTCTTGCTCCTTGCTTTAAATCCTGGTATATTTTTAAAATATATAATATACACTTACTTTCATTCTGATTTAATATCTTTTACCAACTCTAGAAATGTCTTATCAAAACATTAATTGAATATTGCATTTGCTCCATCTTATTTATTATTACTTTTGAGAATTCTTTTTATACATGTACTGACACATTTATCTTCAAGGTCTCTTGAATTCTCTTAGTTATTATCCATCTTTTCAATTTCTCATGTTGCATTTTATAATATCCTCAGTTTTGTCTCCTAGCTTATCAATTCCCTTTCCCTCTGTATATATCTTTAAAGTAAACTGCCTAAGGGGATTTAGATTTGAAAGTCTACGTTTTTCTTTAATAGAAATAAAATTTTGGTTCTTTTTCACATCTGCTTGTACTCTTTCATATTATCTCATTCTTTTATATCTCTAATCTTATAAGCTTTTAATCATTTTAAATAAATCTATTTTTAAAATATTTTCTTTCTGGGCTTCCCTGGTGGCGCAGTGGTTGCGAATCTGCCTGCCAATGCAGGGGACACGGGTTCGAGCCCTGGTATGGGAAGATCCCACATGCCGCGGAGCTACTAGGCCCGTGAGCCACAATCACTGAGCCTGCGCGTCTGGAGCCTGTGCTCCGCAACAAGAGAGGCCGCGACAGTGAGAGGCCTGCGCACCGTGATGAAGAGTGGCCCCTGCTTACCGCAACTAGAGAAAGCCCTCGCACAGAAACGAAGACCCAACACAGCCAATAAATAAATAAATAAAATAAATAAATTTTAAAAATATATATTTTCTTTCTGATTACAGTACTATTAGCTCAAGGTCTTAGAGTCTGTTATCATTTTTGTTTTATCTGCATATTCTAAATTATCATTGATTGCTTCCTCACATATTTTGTAATTTTGAATTACTCATATTTTAGAAGGTCTGTGTGATTTTGCAACCTGGTTTGAGGAAGCCTCTTTCTGAAATACTTATGTGGATCCATCTTTTGTCCCTGAATAGGCATTCCACTTCAAGCCTTAATTTTATATGCCCAACATCTCTCCCATAGCAACCACACCACATACTTCCCTTAGTAACCACAGCAACACTTGCTGTGTCTGGTGTCTCAAAACCACTCTCAAGTTAATTGATTAGCTAAAATGACTCACAAGACTCAGTAGCATGTGATAGTATAGCTAAGATTTATTACATCAAAGGATACAGAGCATGATCAATATGAAAAAAAAAATGCACTGGTGGAATCCAGAGGGATCAGGTGCAAGTGTTCAAGTCATTCCCTTACCAAGTCTCACAGGCTACATCTTGCTCTCTTGCACCAAATATAAGGATACATGCAAAATGCCTCAGCTCAAGGAAGCTCATTAGAATCTCAGGATCCAAGTCTTTTTTGGATGACGTGTCACATAGACACATTCTACTACACAACCAGTCATGACAATAGCAGCTTAGCATCCTGACAGTAAAAGCAGGTGCATCATTATTAGCCTTGAAGGTTCCACAAAGTCATCCTCACAGGTCCTGAAAACCTGGTACAGCATATCCCATTGCTCTGGATGTACAAAACTACCATCAATCAGTAATATAAGAATATTCTCAAGATCTTAGTTTCCAGGGTTTGGTCAGTCTGGGTTCCAAGTGACTGTAGAGACATGCAAGGACTAAGAAGCCAAAACTGCCATGTTGATCACTTCTCACACCAGCTTTTGGCTCAGTTTTTCACTTGCTTGTTTAATTCTGTTATTTGGGTACTTTACTTTATTGTTTATAATTATAATAACCAAAATATTGTTTTATTTTATTTAGCATTTGTAAGTGTTTTTAGAAGTCTTTTTTAGTTTTTCTTAGTTCTCCATCTTGCCCTTTATATATTTCTTTATAAAAAGGGCTCTTATTTTAGATTACATAATTATTTGTGCATACCTGTGTAACTCAACTTTTCTCAGAGTGATAATTAAGAGCTGAGTGTGTGGAAGTTTGCTTACAGAGTACATTCAGTGAAAACAACTTAATAATAAACTTTTTATCTACCTATCTCTCATCTACCATCTATCTTCACTTGTTAAAGAGCTATAATGAAAAAGTTGTAGTCCCAGAAGTGAAATAATTAGCTAAGACATTAAAAAAATATTGACATGTTATGTGTACTCTTCTACAATTTTATCTTTTGCCTCACAAATCATTCTAGTTCAAGAAAAAAGAGGAATATTTCAAAGAGGTGAAATATCTTTTCTACACCATCAAAAGTCATAAATTCTTCTTTAGATTAGATTTCATTTGAATTTTCAATGGAGATAATACTATTTTTGGAAAAATTTTAAGTTATACTTCAATGTAATTTTAATATTAATATTTCATATGTCATATCCTTAACATTTCCATAGTTTTCTTAAACATATTAATTTGGAACTTATGAATTTTCACTAAAAGTTAAGTTGTGTTTTGCATATGCTGCATTCCTCAGTTATAACTGGAGTTCCTCTAGAAACATTTGTGTAGCTTTCTCCTTATTAGCTGGATCCCTGTTTACTCTGGTTTATTATTTTGTATCAACTGGGACTTTAATAAAAATAACTTTTCAATTCCATAATTGCTGGAAAATATTACACATTTCGAAAAATCTATTAAAAATAAAATTATAATGAAGGTATAACAGCCTCAGGTGAATTACTAGGATGAAGATTGAAAATTTACTTGTCTTGTTTGTTCATTTTTTCATTCAATTCATTTACTGGGCAACTACTATGTGGTCAGTCTGCTGTCCTAAACACTGAGGATATAGAATTGAGCAAAACAAATAAAAATTGAGATGCTCTCATAGGGATTACCATACATTTTGGATTTAAACCCTTGGAGAAAATTATCATGTAACACTAGTGCAATATTTCTGTTCAGAAAGAAATGATCATCTTTTGAATGAATCTATGGAGTGTTGTCTTCTTTTGACCCACTTTATCCACTACAATGCCCCAAATTGACCCGTTTGTAAAAAATGGATATTAATACACATCTAAAAGATGGACAATTATTCTCGTGGAAATTAATTCTTGACAAAAAATCGTATTTTGCTTCACTCCAAAACACTAATTTAAAATGGTACGTTCAGTGTTTCAACTCGTTCTGATGGTCTGTTTACCTCTGGAAAGGAGAGCATGGCATTGTTGCTTTTCTTCTTGGAGTACTCTTCCTATTCTTTGTAACAGAATACATTCTTATTCAACTTTTAAGAAAGAAATCCAATACTAAAGCTTACATGCATCCTACTGATCTCCTCCACTATCCTGAGGGAAGTAACCATCTCTCTAATGAGCTATTATTATATCATATGGTCACCTTTAAAATTCATCTAACATATTCACAGATGCAGAGAACAAACTAGTGGTAAAGAGTGGGGGAAAGAAAGGAGGGGAGGAACAAAATAGCAGTGGAAGATTAAAATGTACAAACTACTATGTATAAAATAAATGAGCCATAAGGATATATTGTAAGGCACAGGGAAATAAAGCCATTATCTTATAATAACTTTAAATGGAGTATAATCTATAAAAGTATTGAATCACTATTTTCTACACCTGAAACTAATATAATATTGTAAATCAACTTGACATCAATTTAAAAATCTATCTAACATTATATTGTGTTAATTAATTTATTTAGTTATATAATTCCCTTTTGATAAGTTGTGAACTCCTAAAACGTAGTTTGTTAATGATTTGTCCATTTTTTATTTCTTTAGTGAGCTACTACTATATCATATGGTCACCTTAAAAGTCCATATAACATATTATATTGCATTTATAATTTCTTTCTGTGTCTATTTATCTATTTATTTATATTGTTACCCCCTTACATAGGTTGGGAACTTATAAAATGTACAGTTTGTTAATATTTGTCCATATTTATTTCCCTGAAGCACAAGGCATAGTGTTGGGCACAGTTTAGCTCATATAGTAATATGCTGTTTTATTAAAATTTAATGAATGTCACACAAAATGTTGGAAGTGCAAAGACTTTCTAAACTGTTTTATTACCTTTGTAGGCTTGAGTAATATGAAACATATTGCTTGATATGTTTCATTTTTTAATTGAAATATGTTTGTTTCATTAATCTATGATATTATAATTTCATTCTATAGTGGAAAACAGAGTGTTGGTTTTGTTTTTGAAATTTTTTGTTTTGTTTTGTGTTAGAACTGAGTGTCTTGCCAGAATGTTGAAATTGTATAATAATTCTATTGAAAACAATGTGTCTTATTACTAGGAACTACAACTGAATAACTGTATCTTAGATAGATTATAATAAAGGCTGCTTCTCTTGGTAGGCTTTAAATGTCTAACCTCTCCATGAATGATGGATATCAAAAATAGAATGGGAGGTAAGAATTGAATAAGTCAGGCTAGGACATTTTTACTTTTTTAAGTGAGAAAAACATGTTAGCTGTGGTGCACAAGCTGTACTTTAAAAATAAGCTTTTAAAATACTTTACATCATTCACTTGGTAATGGGGTATTTTTATTATTCTTTAATAAAGCTTTTCTAAAATTTCCTCTTCTTTTCAACTCTTTCAGGAGGAAAAAAGTGGGGGGTTTTATTGATGCTTGATTCTCTGTGCACTGCTGCTAGAATGGTGTTAGCATAGAGTAAGAGATCCTCAGTGCGATTCATGAATTGATGGTAAGGTCATGTACCAGAAGCCCTTCCCTAATAGGAGATTCATCTTCCAAGATGAGTTTGGAGTTTCTGGTATTTTTCTCAATTCAAGAATGTGAAAGCTCTTTAATTCGTGGTTTATAGTCACACCTACACTCAGACTTTTAAGTGCCTAAAATATGCAGAGGTGTACTTAGTGATGTTTCAATGTTTTAAGAAAAATTGTCAGAGCAGATGATTTGCCCCCCAAGAATTGTATGTACATCAATGAGAGTCAAAACTCACAAGCTTTGTTTATTGTCATCAATGATTATTAATTAACAGCTTGGGTTAGTAGAACTTACCATGGGAGGCAATAAGGGCTAAATGAAGAAATAGTAATAAAATAGTATTTAGAATAATCTGGGAATTTCTAAATGATTAATAGATCTATCTCATATTTTCAAAATTTTGATATTTTTTGGAGGATGTATCAGAAAATATTAAAAGTATAAAAAATTAAAAATAAAAAGCATAAGAATTTTCCTATTCTACCAATTGTATTCCCTGTTTAACTACCAAGTGAATTTATGCTCATGCTTAAATTTATTTTATTTTTCTAATATTGTTGGTCATGTATTAGAACTTAATAGAGAAAATAGACCCTGTTTCCTTGGTATCCATGATTATACTGTCCTTAAAGATCTCTTTTTTACTGTATATTAGTTAGAGCTTGTGAAACACAAGAGAGACAATTATAATAGCTCAAGCAAATAAGGATTTATTTATCTCATGCAAAAATAAATCTACAGGTGGTACTCTAAGAAAGAAATTCTGCCTCAATAATGACAGGGAATGGTCTCTTTTTTTTTTTACATCTTTATTGGGGTATAATTGCTTTGCAATGGTGTGTTAGTTTCTGCTTTATAACACAGTGATTCAGCTATACATGTACATACATCCCCATATCTCCTCCCTCTTGCGTCTCCCTCCCACCTTCCCTATCCCACCCCTCTATGTGGTCACAAAGCACCGAGGAGATCTCCCTGTACTATGCGACTGCTTCCCACTAGCTATCTATTTCACATTTGGTAGTGTATATAAGTCCATGCCACTCTCTCACTTCATCCCAGCTTACGCTTCCTCCACCCCGTGTCCTCAGGTCCATTCTCTATGTCTGCGTCTTTATTCCTGTCCTGCCCCTAGGTTCTTCAGAACCTTTTTTTTTTTTTTTCTTAGATTCCATATATATGTGTTAGCATACGATATATGTTTTTCTCTCTCTGACTTATTTCACTCTGTATGAAAGACTCTAGGTCCATGCACTTCACTACAAATAACTCAATTTCATTTCTTTTTATGGCTGAGTAATATTACATTGTATATATGTGCCACATCTTCTTTATCCATTCATCCGCTGATGGACATGGTTGCTTCCATGTCCGGGCTATTGTAAATAGGGCTGCAATGAACATTGTGGTACATGTCTCTTTTTGAATTATGGTTTTCTCAGGGTATATGCCCAGTAGTGGGACTGCTGGGTCATATGGTAGTTCTATTTTTAGTTTTTTCAGGAACCACTATACTGTCCTCCATAGTGGCTGTATCAATTTACATTCTCACCAACAGTGCAAGAGGGTTCCCATTTCTCCACACCCTCTGTAGCATTTATTGTTTGTAGATTTCTTGAGGATGGCCATTCTGACCAGTGTGAGGTGATACCTCATTGTAGTTTTGATTCACATTTCTCTAATAATTAATGATGTTGAGCATTCTTTCATGTGTTTGTTGGCAATCTGTATATCTTCTTTGGAGAAATGTCTATTTAGGTCTTCTGCCCATTTTTGGATTGGGTTTTTTGTTTTTTTGATATTGAGCTGCTTGCACATTTTGGAGCTTAATCCTTTGTCAGATATTTCGTTGGCAAATATATTCTCCCATTCTGAGGGCTGACTTTTCATCTTGTTTATGGTTTCATTTGCTGTGCAAAAGCTTTTAAGTTTCTTTAGCCCCATTTTTTATTTCTGTTTTTATTTCCATTACTCTAGGAGGTGGGTCAAAAAGGATCTTGCTGTAATTTATGTCAGAGTGTTCTTCCTATGTTTTCCTCTAAAGGTTTTATAGTGTCCAGTCTTACATTTAGGTCTTTAATCCTTTTTGAGTTTATTTTTGTGTATGGTGTTAGGAAGTGTTCTAATTTCATTCTTTTACATGTAGCTGTCCAGTTTTCCCAGCACCACTTATTGAAGAGACTATCTTTTCCCCATTGTATATTCTTGCCTCTTTTATCAAAGACAAGGCGACCGTATATGCATCAGTTTATCTCTAGGCTTTCTATACTGTTCCATTGATTTATATTTCTGTTTTTGTTCCAGCATCTTGATTACTGTAGCTTTGTAGTATAGTCTGAATTCAGGGAGCCTGATTCCTCCAGCTCTGTTTTTCTTTCTCAAGATTGCTTTGGCTATTTGGGGTCTTCTGTGTTTCCATACAAATTGTGAAATTTTCTGTTCTAGTTTGGTGAAAAATGCCATTGGTAGTTTGACAGGGATTGAATTGAATCTGTAGATTGCTTTGGGTAGTACAGTCATTTTCACAATTTCATTCTTCCAATCCAAGAACATGGTATATCTCTCCATCTGTTTGTATCATCTTTAATTTTTTCATCAGTGTCTTATAGTTTTCTGCATACAGGTCTTTTATCTCCCTAGGTAAGTTTATTCCTAGGCAAATTCTTCTTTTTGTTGCAATGGGAAATGGGAGTGTTTCCTTAATTTCTCTTTCAGATTTTCATCATTAGTGTATAGGAATGAGAGAGATTTCTGTGCATTAATTTTGTATCCTGCTACTTTACCAAATTCATTGATTAGCTCTAGTAGTTTTCTGGCAGCATCTTAGGATTCTCTATGTATAGTATCATGTCATCTGTGAACAGTGACAGTTTTACTTCTTCTCTTCTGATGTGGTTTCCTCATTTCTTTTTCTTCTCTGATTGCTGTCACTAAAACTTCCAAAAGTATGTTGAATAATAGTGGTGAGAGTGGACAACCCTGTCTTGCTCCTGATTTAGAGGAAATGGTTTCAGTTTTTCACCATTGAGAATGGTGTTGGCTGTGGGTTTGTCCTATATGGCCTTTATTATGTTAAGTTTCCTCTATGCCTATATTCTGGATAGTTTTTATCATAAATGGGTGTTGAATATTGTTGAAAGCTTTTTCTGCATCAATTGAGATTACCACATGGTTTTTCTCATTTAATTTGTTAATATGGTGTATCACATTGATTGATTTGCATATATTGAAGAATCCTTGCATTCCTGGTATTAACCCCACTTGATCATGCTGTATGATCTTTTTAATGTGATGTTGAATTCTGTTTACTACTATTTGGTTGAGGATTTTTGCATCTGTGTTTATCAGTGATATTGGCCTGTAGTTTTCTTTTTTTGTGACATCTTTGTCTGGTTCTGGTATCAGGGTGATGGTGGCCTCATAGAATGAGTTTGGGAGTGTTCCTCCCTCTACTACACTTTGGAAGAGTTTGAGAACAATAGGTGTTAGCTCTTCTCTAAATGTTTGATAGAATTGGCTTGTGAAGCCATCTTGTCCGGGGTTTTTGTTTGCTGCAAGATTTTTAATCACAGTTTCAATTTCAGTGCTTGTGACTGGTCTATTTATATTTTCTATTTCTTCCTGGTTCAGTCTCAGAAGGTTGTGCTTTTCTAAGAATTTGTCCATTTCTTCCAGTTTGTCCATTTTATTGACGTATAGTTGTTTGTAGTAATCTCTCATGATCCTTTGTATTTCTGAAGTGTCAGTTGTTGCTTCTCCTTTTTCATTTCTAATTCTGTTGATATGAGTATTCTTCTTTTCCTTGAGGAGTCTGGCTAATGGTTATCAATTTTGTTTATCTTCTCAAAGAACCAGCTTTTTATTTATTGATCTTTGCTATTTCCTTCATTTCTTTTTCATTTATTTCTGATCTGATCTTTATAATTTCTTTCCTTCTGCTAACTTAGGGTTTTTCTTATTCTTCTTTCTCTAATTACTTTAGGTGTATGGTTAGGTTGTTTGTTCGAGATTTTTATTGTTTCTTGAGGTAGGATTGTATTGCTAAAAACTTCCCTCTAGAACTGCTTTTGCTGCACCCCATAGGTTTTGGGTTGTCGTGTTTTCATGGTCATTTGTTTCTCGGTATTTTTGATTTCCTCTTTGATTTTTTTCAGTGATCTCTTGGTTGTCTAGTAGCGTATTGTTTAGCCTCCATGTGTTTTTATTTTTACAGATTATTTCCTGTAATTGATATCTAGTCTCATAGCGTTGTGGTCAGAAAAGATATTTCATATGATTTCAATTTTCTTAAATTTACCAAGTCTTGATTTGTGACCCAAGATATGATCTATCCTGGAGAATGTTCCATGAGCACTTGAGAGGAAAGTGTATTCTGTTGTGTTTGGATGGAATGTCCTATAAATATCAATTAAGTCCATCTTGTTTAATGTATCATTTAAAATTTGTGTTACTTTATTTATTTCATTTTGGTTGATCTGTCTTTTGGAGAAATTGGGATGTTAAAATCCTCTACTATTATTGTGTTACTGTTCATTTCCCCTTTTATGGCTGTTAGCATTTGCCTTATGTATTGAGGTGCTCCTATGTTGGGTACATACAATATTACCATTGTTATATCTTCTTGGATTGATCCCTTGAACATTATGTAGTGTCCTTCTTTGTCTCTTGTAGTAGTTTTGTCTGATATGAGAATTGCTACTCTAGCTTTATTTTGATTTCCATTTGCATGGAATTTCTTTTTCCATTCCCTAACTTTCAGTGTATATGCGTCCTTAGGTCTGAAGTGGGTCTTGTAGACAGCATATATACAGGTTTAGTTTTTGTATCCATTCAGCCAGTTTATGTCTTTTGGTTGGAGAATTTAATCCATTTACATTTAAGGTAATTATTGATATGTATGTTCTTTTTTTTTTTTTTTTGAAAACACTTAAGGGTCTTTATTATGGTAGCATTTTTTTTAACATCTTTAGTGAAGTATAATTGCTTTACAATGGTGTGTTAGTTTCTGCTTTAAAACAAAGTGAATCAGTTATATATATACATATGTTCCCATATCTCTTCCCTCTTGCATCTCCCTCCCTCCCACCCTCCCTATCCCACCCCTCTAGGTGGTCACAAAGCACCGAGCTGATCTCCCTGTGCTATGCAGCTGCATCCCACTAGCTATCAATTTTACATTTGGTAGTCTATATATGTCCATGACACTCTCTCACCCTGTCACATCTCACCCCTCCCCCTCCCCATATCCTCAAGTCCATTCTCTAGTAGGTCTGTGTCTTTATTCCCATCTTGCCACTAGGTTTTTCATGACCTTTTTTTTTTTTTTCCTTAGTTTCCATATATATGTGTTAGCATACTGTATTTGTTTTTCTCTTTCTGACTTACTTAACTCTGTATGACAGACTCTAACTCCATCCACCTCATTACAAATACCTCCATTTCATTTCTTTTTATGGCTGAGTAATATTCCATTGTATATATGGGCCACATCTTCTTTATCCATTCAACTGATGATGGACACTTTGGTTGCTTCCATGTCCTGGCTATTTTAAATAGAGCTGCAATGAACATTTTGGTACATGATTCTTTTTCAATTATAGTTTTCTCAGGGTATATGCCCAGTAGTGGCATTGCTGGGTCGTATGGTAGTTCTATTTTTCGTTTTTAAGGAACGTCCATACTGTTCTCCATAGTGGCTGTATCAATTTACATTCCCACCTACAGTGCAAGAGTGTTCCCTTTTCTCCACACCCTCTCCAGCATTTGTTGTTTCTAGATTTTTTGCTGATGGCCATTCTGACCGGTGTGAGATGATACCTCATTGTAGTTTTGATTTGCATTTCTCTAATGATTAAGGATGTTGAGCATTCTTTCATGTGTCTGTTGGCCATCTGTATATCTTCTTTGGAGAAATGTCTATTTAGGTCCTCTGCCCATTTTTGAATTGGGTTGTTTGTTTTTTTGTTATTGAGCTGCATGAGCTGCTTATAAATCTTGGAGATTAATCCTTTGTCAGTTGTTTCATTTGCAAATATTTTCTCGCATTTTAAGGGTTGTCTTTTGGTCTTGTTTATGGTTTCCTTTGCTGTGCAAAAGCTTTTAAGTTTCATTAGGTCCCATTTGTTTATTTGTGTTTTTATTTCCATTTCTCTAGGAGCTGGGTCAAAAAGGATCTTGCTGCGATTTATGTCATAGAGTGTTCTGCCTATGTTTTCCTCTAAGAGTTTGATAGTGTCTGGCTTTACACTTAGGTCTTTAATCCATTTTGAGTTTATTTTTGTGTATGGTGTCAGGGAGTGTTCTAATTTCATACTTTTACATGTACCTGTCCAATTATCCCAGCACCACTTATTGAAGAGACTGTCTTTTCTCCACTGTATATGCTTGCCTCCTTTATCAAAGATAAGGTGACCATATGTGCGTGGGTTTATCTCTGGGCTTTCTATCCTGTTCCATTGATCTATATTTCTGTTTTTGTGCCAGTACCAAACTGTCTTGATTACTGTAACTTTGTAATATAGTCTGAAGTCAGGGAGCCTGGTTCCTCCAGCTCCATTTTTCGTTCTCAAGATTGCTTTGGCTATTCGGGGTCTTTTGTGTTTCCACACAAATTGTGAAATTTTTTGTTCTAGTTCTGTGAAAAATGCCAGTGGTAGTTTGATAGGGATTGCATTGAATCTGTAGATTGCTTTGGGTAGTAGAGTCATTTTCATAATGTTGATTCTTCCAATCCAAGAACATGGTATATCTCTCCATCTATTTGTATCATCTTTAATTTCTTTCATCAGTGTCCTATAATTTTCTGCATACAGGTCTTTTGTCTCCTTAGGTAGGTTTATTCCTAGATATTTTATTCTTTTTGTTGCAATGGTAAACGGGAGTGTTTTCTTAATTTCACTTTCAGATTTTTCATCATTAGTATATAGGAATACAAGAGATTTCTGTGCATTAATTTTGTATCCTGCTACTTTACCAAATTCATTAATTAGCTCTAGTAGTTTTCTAGTGGCAGTTTTAGGATTCTTTATGTATAGTATCATGCCATCTGCAAACAGTGACAGCTTTACTTCTTCTTTTCCGATTTGGATTCCTTTTATTTCTTTGTCTTCTCTGATTGCTGTGGCTAACACTTCCAAAACTATGTTGAATAATAGTGGTGAGAGTGGGCAACCTTGTCTTGTTCCTGATCTTATTGGAAATGGTTTCAGTTTTTCACCATTGAGGACAAGGTTGGCTGTGGGTTTGTCATATATGGCCTTTATTATGTTGAGGAAAGTTCCCTCTATGCCTACTTTCTGCAGGGCTTTTATCATAAATGGGTGTTGAATTTTGTCGAAAGCTTTCTCTGCATCTATTGAGATGATCATATGGTTTTTCTCCTTCAATTTGTTAATATGGTGTATCACATTGATTGATTTGCGTATATTGAAGAATCCTTGCATTCCTGGGATAAACCCCACTTGATCATGCTGTATGATTCTTTTAATATGCTGTTAGATTCTGTTTGCTAGTATTTGGTTTAGAATTTTTGCATCTATGTTTATCAGTGATATTGGCCATAGTTTTCTTTTTTGTGACATCTTTGTCTGGTTTTGGTATCAGGGTGATGGTGGTCTCGTAGAATGAGTTTGGGAGTGTTCCTCCCTCTACTATATTTTGGAAGAGTTTGAGAATGATAGGTGTTAGCTCTTCTCTAAATGTTTGATAGAATTCGCCTGTGAGTCCATCTGGTCCTGGGCTTTTGTTTGTTGGAAGATATTTTATCACAGTTTCAATTTCAGTGCTTGTGATTGGTCTGTTCATATTTTCTATTTCTTCCTGGTTCAGTCTTGGTAGGTTGTGCATTTCTAAGAATCTGTCCATTTCTTCCAGTTTGTCCATTTTATTGGCATAGAGTTGCTTGTAATAATCTCTCATGATCGTTTGTACTTCTGCAGTGTCAGTGGTTACTTCTCCTTTTTCATTTCTAATTCTATTGATTTGAGTCTTCTCCCTTTTTCTCTTGATGAGTCTGGCTAAAGATTTATCAATTTTGTTTATCTTCTCAAAGAACCAGCTTTTAGTTTCATTGATTTTTGCTATTGTTTACTTCATTTCTTTTTAATTTATTTGTGATCTGATCTTTATGATTTCTTTCCTTCTGCTAGCTTTGGGGTTTTTTTGCTCTTCTTTCTCTAATTGCTTTAGGTGCAAGGTTAGGTTGTTTATTTGAGATGTTTCCTGTTTCTTGAGGTAGGCTTGTATTGCTATAAACTTCCCTCTTAGAACTGCTTTTTCTGCATCCCATAGGTTTTGGGTCGTCGTGTCTCCATTGTCATTTGTTTCTAGGTATTTTTTGATTTCCCCTTTGATTTCTTCAGTGATCACTTCGTTATTAAGTAGTGTATTGTGTAGCCTCCATGTGTTTGTATTTTTTACAGATCTTTTCCTGTAATTGATATCTAGTCTCATAGCGTTATGGTCGGAAAAGATACTTGATATGATTTCAATTTTCTTAAATTAACCAAGGCTTGATTTGTGACCCAAGATATGATCTATCCTGGAGAAAGTTCCATGAGCACTTGAGAAAAATGTGTATTCTGTTGTTTTTGGGTGGAATGTCCTATAAGTATCAATTAAGTCCATCCTGTTTAATGTATCATTTAAAGTTTGTGTTTCCTTATTTATTTTCATTTTCGATGATCTGTCCATTGGTGAAAGTGGGGTGTTAAAGCCCCCTACTATGATTGTGTTGCTGTCGATTTCCCCTTTTATGGCTGTTAGTATTTGCCTTATGTATTGAGGTGCTCCTATGTTGGGTGCATAAATATTTACAATTGTTATACCTTCCTCTTGGATCGATCCCTTGATCATTATATAGTGTCCTTCTTTGTCTCTTGTAATAGTCTTTATTTTAAAGTCTATTTTTTTCTGATATGAGAATTGCTACTCCAGCTTTCTTTTGATTTCCATTTGCATGGAGTATCTTTTTCCATCCCCTCACTTTCAGTCTGTATGTGTCCCTAGGTCTGAAGTGGGTCTCTTGTAGACAGCCTATATATGGGTCTTGTTTTTGTATCCATTCAGCCAGTCTGTGTCTTTTGGTGGGAGCCTTTAATCCATTTACATTCAAGGTAATTATCGATGTGTATGTTCCTATTCCCATTTTCTTAAATGTTTTGGGTTTGTTATTGTAGGTGTTTTCCTTCTCTTGTGTTTCTTGCCTAGAGAAGTTCCTTTAGCATTTGTTGTCAAACTGGTTTGGTGGTGCTGAACTCTCTCAGCTTTTGCTTGTCTGTAAAGGTTTTAATTTCTCCATCACATCTGAATGAGATCCTTGCTGGGTAGAGTAATCTTGGTTGTAGGTTTTTCTCCTTCATCACTTTAAGTATATCCTCCCACTCCCTTCTGGCTTGCAGAGTTTCTGCTGAAAGATCAGATGTTAACTTTATCTGGATTCCTTTGTGTGTTATTTGTTGTTTTTCCCTTGCTGCTTTTAATATGTTTTCTTTATATTTAATTTTGACAGTTTGATTAATATGTGTCTTGGCGTGTTTCTCCTTGGATTTATCCTGTATGGGACTCTCTGTGCTTCCAGGACTTGATTAACTATTTCCTTTCCCATATTAGGGAAGTTTTCAACTATAATCTCTTCAAATATTTTCTCAGTCCCTTTCATTTTCTCTTCTTCTTCTGGGACCCCTATAATTCAAATGTTGGTGCGTTTAATGTTGTCCCAGAGGTCTATGAGAGTGTCCTCAGTTCTTTTCATTCTTTTTTCTTTATCCTGCTCTGCAGTAGTTATTTCCACCATTTTATCTTACAGGTCACTTATCCGTTCTTCTGCCTCAGTTATTCTGCTATTGATCCCATCTAGAGTATTTTTAATTTCATTTATTGTGTTTCTCATCGTTGCTTGGTTCCTCTTTAGTTCTTCTACATCCTTGTTAAATGTTTCTTGCATTTTGTCTATTCTATTTCCAAGATTTTGGATCATCCTTACTATCATTATTCTGAATTCTTTTTCAGGTAGACTACCTATTTCCTCTTCATTTGCTAGGTCTGGTGTGTTTTGACCCTGCTCCTTCATCTGCTGTGTGTTTTTCTCTCTTATCATTTTGCTTATCTTACTGTGTTTGGAGTCTCCTTTTCACAGGCTGCAGGTTCGTAGTTCCCGTTGATTTTGGTATCTGTGCCCAGTGGCTAAGGTTGGTTCAGTGGGTTGTGTAGGCTTCCTGGTGGAGGGGACTAGTGCCTGTGTTCTGGTGGATGAGGTTGGACCTTGTCTTTCTGGTGGGCACGTCCATGTCTGGTGGTGTGTTTTGGGGTGTCTGTGGCCTTATTATGATTTTAGGCAGCCTCTCTGCTAATGGATGGGGTTGTGTTCCTGTCTTGCTAGTTGTTTGGCATAGGGTGTCCAGCACTGTAGCTTGCTGGTCATTGAGTGAAGCTGGGTCTTGATGTTGAGATGGAGATCTTTGAGAGATTTTCGCCATTTGGTATTACGTGGAGCTGGGAGGTCTCTTGTGGACCAGTGTCCTGAAGTTGGCTCTCCCACCTCAGAGGCACAGCCCTGATGCCTGGCTGGAGCACCAAGAGCCTTTCATCCACACAGCTCAGAATATAAGGGAGAAAAAAATAGAAAGAAAGAAAGAGGATTAAATAAAATAAAATAAAGCTATTATAATAAAAAATAAGAAAATAATTATTAATAGTAAATGTATTTAGAAAATTTTTTTTTTATTTTTAAAAATAGATTTATTAATTTTTTATAATAAAAATAAGAAAAAATTATTAAAAAAATTTATTAAGAAAAAATTTTTTTAAATAAAAAATATGAAAAACTTATTAAAAATTTTTTTTAATTTCTAAAAATAGAAAATAAGGAAAAATTATCAAGAAAACATATATTAGGAAAAAAAATTTTTTTTAAGTAAAAAAAAAAAAAAAAAAATACAGACGGACCTAACCCTAGGACTAATGGTGAAAGCAAAGCTATACACAGAAAATCTCACCCAGAAGCATACACATATACTCTCACAAAAAAAGGAAAAGGGGAAAAATTAATATATCCTGCTCCCAAAGTCCACCTCTTGAATTTGGGATGATTCGTTGTCTATTCAGGTATTCAACAGATGCAGGCACATCAAGTTGTTTGTGGAGCTTTAATCCGCTGCTTCTGAGGCTGCTGGGAGAGATTTCCCTTTCTCTTCTTTGTTCGTACAGCTCCCAGGGTTCAGCTTTGGATTTGGACCCACCTCTGTATGTAGGTCACCTGAGGGCGTCTGTTCCCTGCCCAGACAGAACGGGGTTAAAGGAGCAGCTGCTTCGGGGGCTCTGGCTCACTCAGCCTGCGGGGAGGGAGCGGTACAGAGGAGGCGGGGCGAGCCTGCGGCGGCAGAGGCTGGCGTGACGTTGCAGCAGCCTGAGGCATGCCGTGCGTTCTCCCAGGGAAGTTGTCCCCGGATCACGGGAGCCTGGCAGTGGCGAGCTGCACCGGCTCCCGGGAGGGGCGGTGTGGAGAGTGACCTGTGCTCGCACACCAGCTTCTTGGTGGCGGCAGCAGCAGCCTTAGCGTCTCCTGCCCGTCTCTGGGGTCCGCGCTGATAACCGTGGCTTGCGCCCGTCTCTGGGGTTCATTTAGGCGGCGCTCTGAATCCCCTCTCCTTGCGTGCCGTGAAACAAAGAGGCAAGAAAAAGTCTCTTGCCTCTTCGGCGCCTGCAGACTTTTTCTCGGGCTCCCTCCAGGCTAGCTGTGGTGCGTCAACCCCTTCAGGCTGTGTTCACGCCGCCAGCCCCAGTCCTCTCCCTGCGGTCTGACGGAAGCCCGAGCCTTGGCTCCCATCCCCCGCCCACCCTGGCAGGTGTGCAGACAAGCCTCTCGGGCTGGTGAGTGCTACTCAGCACCGATCTTCCGTGCGGGAATCTCTCCGTTTTGCCCTCCGCACCCCTGTGGCTGTGCTCTCCTCCGTGGCTCCGAAGCTCTCCCCTCTGCCACCCGCAGTCTCTGCCCACGAAGGGGCTCCTAGTGTGTGGACACCTTTCCTCCTTCACAGCTCCCTCCCACTGGTGCAGGTCCCGTCCCTATTCTTTTGTCTCTGTTATTTCTTTTTTCTTTTGCCCTACCCAAGTATGTGGGGATTTTCTTGCCTTTTGGGAGGTCTGACGTCTTCTGCCAGCGTTCAGTGGGTGTTCTGTGGGAGCAGTTCCACATGTAGATGTATTTCTACTGTATCTGTGGGGAGGAAGGTGATCTCCGCATCTTACTCTTCCGCCATCTTGCCCCTCCAGTCGATATATATGTTCTTATTAACATTTTCTAAATTGTTTTGGGTTTGTTTTGGTAGGTCTTTTCCTTCTGTTGTGTTTCCTTTCTAGTGAAGTTCCTATAGCAATTGTTGTAAAGGTGGTTTGGTGGTGCTGAATTCTCTTAACTTTTGCTTGTCTGTAAATATTTTAATTTCTCCATCGACTCTGAATGAGATCCTTGCTGGAGTAATCTTTGTTGTAGGTTTTTCCCTTTTATCACTATAAATATGTCCTGCCATTCCCTTCTTGTTTACAGAGTTTCTGCTGAATGTTCAGCTGTTAACCTCATGGAGATTTCCTTTTATGTTGTTTGTTGCTTTTCCCTTGCTGGTTTAGTATTTCTTCTTTGTATGATAGCTTGATTAATATGTGTCTTTTCCTGTTTCTCCTTGGATTTACCCTGTATTGGACTCTCTGCGTTTCCTGGACTTGACTGACTATTTCCTTACCCATAACAGGGAAGTTTTCAACTATAATCTCTTCACATATTTTGTCATCCGTTTCTTTTCCTCTTCTTCTTCTGGGACCCCTATAATTCAAATGTTGGTATGTTTAATGTTGTCCCAGAGGTCTCTGAGGCTATCCTCAATTCTTTTCATTCATTTATCTCTATTCTGCTCTGTAGTAGTTATTTCCACTATTTTATCTTCCAGGTCACTTATCTGTTTTCCTGTCTCAGTTATTCTGCTATTGATTCCTTCTAGAGAAATTTTAATTTCATTTATTGTGTTGTTCATCATTGTTTGTTTGGTGTTTAGTTCTTCTAGGTCCTTGTTAAACATTACTTGTGATTTCTTCACTCTATTTCCAAAATTTTGGATCACCTTTACTATCATTACTCTGAATTATTTTTCAGGTAGACTGCCTATTTCCTCTTCATTTGTTTGATCTGGTGGTTTTTTTACCTTGCTCCTTCATCTGCTGCATATTTCTCTGTCTTCTCATTTTGTTTAACTTACTGTGTTTGGGGTCTCCTTTTCTCAGGCTGCAGGTTCCTAGTTCTGACTCTTTTTGGTGTCTGCCCCCAGTGGGTAAGGTTTGTTCTGTGGCTTGTGGAGGCTTCCTGATGGAGGGGATTGGTGCCTGTTTTCTGGTGGGTGGGGCTGGGCCTTGTCTCTCTGGTGGGCATGGTCGTGTCTGTTGGTTGGTTTTGGGATGTCTGTGAACTTATGATTTTAGGCAGCCTCTCTGTTAATGGGTGGGTTTCTGTTCCTGTATTGCTAGTTGTTTGGCATGGGGTGTCAAGCACTGGAGCTTGCTTGCCATTGGGTGGAGCTGGGTCTTAGTGTTGAGACAGAGATCTCTGGGAGAGCTCTCACTGATTGATATTACATGAGGCCAGAGGTCTCTGGTGGTCCAATGTCCTGAACTCAGCTCTCTCCCTTCAGAGGCTCAGGCCTGACACTATACCAGAGCACCAAGACCCTGTCAGCTACATGGCTCAGAAGAAAAGGGAGAAAAAAAGAAAGAAAAAAAATAATGAATAATTTTTTAAATTATTAAAATAAAAAAGTAATCATAATTAAAAAAAGAAGAGAGCAACCAAACCAATAAACAAATCCACCAATGAAAGTAAGTGCTGAAAAGTATATTAATATAAACATAAAAACCAGAAACAAGTCAACTGCAGACAGCAAACCCCAAGTCTACTGTTGCTCTCAAAGTCTACCTCCTCAAGTTTGGTATGATTTGTTGTCTATTCAGTTATTCCTCAAATTAAGGGTACATCAAGTTGATTGTGGGGATTTAATCTGCTGCTCCTGATGCTGCACTGAGAAATTTCCCTTTCTCTTCTTTGTTCACACAGCTCCTGCGTTTCAGCTTTAGTTTTGACCCCACCTCTGCATGTAGGTTGCCCTTAGGCATCTCTTCTCACCCAGACAGGACGGGGTTAGAGCAGCAGCTGATTAGGGGGCCCTGGCTCACTCAGACTGGGGGGAGGGAAGGGTATGGCAGTTATAATAGGAATGCAGTGTGAACCTGCTGTGGCAGAGGCTGACGTGACATTGCAATAGCCTGAGGTGTGCTGTGTATTCTACTGGGGAAGTTGTTCCTGGATCATGGGACCTTGGCTCCTGGGGCGGGCTGGTGTGGATAGTGACCTGTGCTTGCACACAGGATTCTTGGTGGCTGCAACAGCAGCATTAGAGTTTCATGCCCGTCTCTAGTGTCTGAGCTGTTAGCCATGGCTCTCGCTGGTCTCTGGAGCTTGTTTAGGCAGTGCTTTGCCTTCTGTGGGCAGTCGGAAAAGGAATCCCCTCTCCTTGTGCAACATGAAACAATGGTCTCTTGCCTCTTAGGAAGGTCCAGACTTTTTCCCGGACTCCCCCTGGATAGCTGTGGTGCACTAGCCCCCTTCAGGCTGTGCTCACGCAGCCAACTCCAGTCCTCTCCCTGGGATCTGACCTCTGAAGCCCAAGCCTCAGCTCCCAGCCCCCACCTACCCCAGCAGGTGTGCAGACTAGCCTCTCAGGATGGTCAGCACCAATCCTCTGTGAAGGAATCTCTCTGCTTTGCCTTCTGCACCCCTGCACTCTCCTCCATGGCTCCGAAGCTTCCCTCCCTCCCACCTCCCGTCTCCATCAGTGAAGAGGCTTCCTTAGTGTGTGGAAACTTTTCCTCCTTCACAGCTCCCTCTCAGAGGTGTAGGTCCCATCCCTATTCGTTTGTCTCTGTTTTTTTCTTTTTTTTCTTTTACCCTACCCAGGTACGTGGTGATTTTCTTGCCTTTTGGGGAGTCTGAGATCTTCTGTCAGTGTTCAGTAAGTGTTATGTAGGAGCTGTAGATGTATTTTTGATGTATTTGTGAGGAGGAAGGTGATCTCCATGTCTTACTCCTCTGCCATCTTGAAGGTCCCCCCCCCCTCAGTTTTCTACCATAAGCAATAATCACATCGGTTTATGCAATGGTTAATTTTATATGTTAACTGGACTAGCCCATTGTACCTAGTTTCTGGTCACACATCATTCCAGATGTTGCTACAAAGGTATATTTATATACAATTAACAGTTAAATCAGTACACTTTGAATAAAGCATATCACCCAACGTAATGTAAGCCTCATCTAATCAAATGACAGCCTTAAGAAAAAAGATTGAGGGCTCCAAAAAGAGGGAACTCTACTGCCATACTGCCTTTGGACTTGAGATTGCAACACCAACTCTTCCCTGGGTCTCCAGCCTGCCAGCCTGCCCTGCAGATTTCAGACTTAGTCCTCACAATTGTGTGAACCAATTCCTTAAAATTGGCACTCAGCTCTCTGTCTCTGTCTCTCTTCATGTGCATATACACACACATCCTATTCATTCTGTTTCTCTGGAGAACCTTGACAAATACAGTATATGTCTTACTTCTTTCCTCTGCTTCTCGTTTGTCATCTGATCTAATAAAAAATTATTTTTCTAATTATTTATCATATATATACAGAAATATATATAATACAGAAACATATATATATGTGTGTATCCATATGTCATAACCATCACTCCAATTTAAAAATTTTTTATCACCTCTGAAACTTTCTTTGTGCCACATTTCAATCAAACTTTCCATACCATCTCTCTTCTGATTTCTATTACCTTGACCAGGTTCTTCTTGCTTTTGAACTTAATATGGATGGAATCAGGCAATATGTTCTCTTTTGTGCCTATGGTCTTTCACTTATAAAAATATTGTTGAGATTCATACAATTTATTGCTTTTATCAATAGATAATTATTATTATTTTTTATTGCTGAGTAGTTTTCCAATGTATAAAAAACATCACAATGTGCTTATCTGTTCTCTGTGAACATTTTGATTGCTTTCAGTTTCTGTCTGCTATGAAAGTAGCTGTTATGAACATTTTTATACACATCTTGTTATGGATATACTTTTTTATTCCTTTTAGAAGATTTCTAGCTGGGAAATCATAGCATCATAGGATTTTTTTTTAAGTTCTAATTTTTTTTACTTTTTAAAAAAAACCTGCAAGTTTTCCAAAGTAGTAATACCATTTTACACCCCCACTTGCATATATGGGAATTCCAGTTGCTCAACATAATCACTAAACTTACAATGGTAAATATTTTGGTCCATCAAAAAAGACTTGTATTTCCATTTATTTTGAGTTTCTCTAATTTCTTTCCAGAGTATTTTATATTTCTAAGTGTAAATATCTTTCACTACTTTTTAAAATTTATTCTTAGCCATTTTATAATTTCTTATGTTGTTAGAATAGAATTCAAAAATTTTTATATTTGTATTACTCATTGAAAGTTTTTGGAAATACAATTAATGTGTATGTATTATTAATCTTGTATATTTCAACCTTGCTGAACTTGCTTATTACTTCTAATACTTTTGTAGTGGATTTCTTAGGGTTTATATGGGTTTTTCAGAGATTCATTTTATTAGGTTAAGGAAATTCCTCTTATTTCTAAATTGTTAAGTGTTTCTATCATGAAAGCGTATTAGATCTTGTCAGATTCTCTGAGATGAAATCTTTGGTGAGATGATCATGAAGTTTTTGATCTTTGTTCTTTTAATATGGTATATTATTACATTGGTTAATATTAGGATTTTGTTGAATTTGTTTTTCCTGTGGGGTCATATCGAAGTTTTATTTAGTTTGTAACATCCATTACAAACTAAGTTAAACTTATAGAATGTATTTTTAATTTGGAAATTAATTTGAAAGAAAGAACATAACGGTTGGAACAGAAATAAGTCTCAAAGGAAACAATCATAAATAACACTAATTAGTTCTGGAAATATAAATATCCCTAATATAATTAATTTGTGTTTATGATTCACAGTAACTGAATACCTATCTCATCAAATGCCAGACCCAAGAAGACTCTTGCTTCTTCCTACTACAGTGGATTCTTTATTATTTTCCCCTAAACTAATTATAGAAAGATAAAAAACCTGCTGCAGGCTACTAAATTTTATTCAATTTTTTTGATCTTTTCAAAGAAAAAAACTTTGGTTTCATTGATTTTATCCATTGTTTTTCTATTCCCTAATTCATTCATTTTAGCAATATTAGTCTTTATTTCTTTTTTTCTGCTTGCTTTGGGTTTAGTTTGCTGTTGCTTCTCCAGTTTCTTAGGGTAGAAGTTTAAGTTATTGATTTGAGGTGTTTGATTTATTTTAATATATGTATTTATATGTATAAATTGCCACCTGAGCACTGCTTTAGCTGCAAACCATAAGTTTCACTAAATTCTCTTTTACTTTTTATTCATCTCAAAGTATTTTCTCTCTCTCTCATGAATACTTCATTGACTCATTAGTTATTTTATATTTTTTAATATCTGCATATTAGTGAATTTCCCAAATTTTATTCTTTCGATTTCTACTTTAACTCCATTATGGTGAAAGAATATGTTTTGTATGATTTTAGCCCTTTTAGATTTATTGAGGCTTGTTTTTTAGCAAAGTCTGTGGTCTATCAAGTGACTTGAGAAGAATTTTTATTTTGCCATTGTTGGATAGTGTTCTATAGCTATTAGGTCCAGTTGGTTTATGGTATTGTTCAAATCATCTACTCTCATGTTGACTTCACCTAGTTGTTTTATCTTCCATTGCAAGTGAGTTATGGAGCCTCAACTATCATTTTTATATTGCCTATTACCCCCTTCAATCCTTTCAGTTTTTATGTGTTTTGGAGCTCTATTTTTACATACATCTATGTTTACATTTTCTTGATGTATTGACCCTATTATCATTAAAAAGGTCTCTTTTTTTTGGTCTCTAGTAACAATTTTTTGTCTTCAAGCCTATTTTGTCTGATATCAGTATAGCCACTCCACTGTTTGGTTTATATTTTGCATGGTATATTTTTTCTATCCTTTCACTATTAACCTATTTGTATCTTTGAATATAAAGTGTATCTCTTATAGACAGCATTTAGTTTTGATCTTTTTTATAACATCTGTTTTGTAAGTTTCAGACATTGGATCAAGTGTTTTAATTCATTTATATTCAACGTAATTTCTAGTAAGGTATGATTAACATTTGAAATTTAGATGAAATTTAGATATTTTTTATATATCTTATGTAATTTTTGTGCCAAATTCAGGCTTGGTGAGGAGAACTATTCATTATCTAGAATTCCTTGGCTTTGAGCTATAGGCAGTAACTGGTGGATGGTCAGAGTTGTTGTTTACATACTTTAATTTTGACCAAGAGAATAAAGAAAACACTTAATTATAAGAATTATAAGAAAATGCAATATGGTGTAAGTGGTCCTCAGTTATTTTGTACAGTCACTGAAGATTAAACACACATGAAATAAAATAAAATTTAAATCAAATTTTAGCATTAAGATGTTGATTTTCAAATTGACTTGCATGCTTATAGCATCTTTTATTTTGCAAAGTAGAAAGAATTTCAATTTTGGTTTATTTCTATATATGGGATAACAATCAGTGGAGACAAATCATTTTTTAAAAGTACAGGGTTTTTTTTCACATTCTTATGATGAATTATAAAGTAGGAAAGAAAGGTGCAACTCAAATTCAGCTCTCTCGTGGTTGAGCATTTTTTAATCAACATAGCCATAGTGTGTCTAATTTTCTCCTTTTGGTATGATTCTTTTCTGTATCCAATAACAATTGCAGTTGATAATGGTTATGATAATAGAGGCTACATTTATTGAATTTGTACTCTGATCCAGACGTTGAGCTAGTAGTGTCACATTCTCATATGTTTGTATGCCTACTTTTCTTAATCTCTCTCTCTATCTGTTTCTTTCTCTTTCTCTCTCTCTCTGTCTCTTTGTCTCCCTAAACTCAGCCTCTTCATTCAACCATAAGAGCTGCTGGTTTATAAATGTTCCTCAATCATTAATAATAGGATTTATTTGTGGGGAAACAAAAGTCAGCAGTCATAAACTTATGCATGCTGCATTGAGATTCATTCAGTATAAGAAAACTAGACTGTGGTTTTGCCACAATGGCTATAATAGTCAGTGTTTTTCCTGTCACTGTATATATTAGTGTATATATATACTAATATATAGAGGGGTGGTTGTTACTTTAAGAAATTGGATCATGATATTGTGAAGGCTGGCAAGTCCAAAATTTGCAGGGTGGACAGACAGGCTGGACACCAGGGCAGAGCCAATGTGGTATTGATAGCTAAAATTCAAAGGTAGTCAAGCTGAAGACACAGGGAAGAACAGGTGTTGAATTCAAGTCCAAAGGCCATCTGTCAGCAGAGTTTCATCTTGCTTGGGAGAAGTCAGTCTTTTGTTCTACTGAGACCTTCAACTGATTGCATGAGGCCTACTCACATTACAGAGAACAATCTGTTTTACTCAAAGTCCACCAATTTAAATGTATTCACGTCCAAAAAACCTTCATAGAAACATCCAGAATAATGTTTGACTACTTACTTGAAAACCATGACCCAGCACCCCCTGTCAACATGGCACCCAAATGCTTCTCCTTAAACCATATTTAATCTCCAAATAAAGAAAATAACAAAGTCATACTTCCACCTAACACAATGTAACTATCCTGCATACAACAGAAAACATACACTTTGCCCAGAAGAGGATGAAAACTCCTTGACTGATGTTTATTATTCTTTATATTCCATAACTAACATACCATAATGTAAAGTTAAGAATACTCAAATACAATGATATAAAGTCAATATATCTTATGTTACATGATAGGGGAATAAGAGAAGGGAGAAAACAAAAATATTTACATCTATATGTATATATAAATATATATAAAATACATATCACATATATACCATACAAATACATAAACATGTGTAAAAATGTATATATATATATATATGTGTGTGTGTGTATATATACATCACACAAACAAATTTGTAACAAAATAAAGAAGGAATACTCATGATGATTATAGTCTTCATTTCTGTAACTGGTGCCATGATCATAGCTGGTATTTATAAATATGTTCTTTCACTACCCATCCTGTATTCCCTTTGCCTTCAGCAAGCACCTCAGCTGGTCACGGTCTTTTACCTGGTACAATGACCCAAACCTTCTCCATTCTTTAATAGTCTGGTCTAGTAGTAGACCTGTCTGGACTGGATTACTGTAGTTTTCCATTGACTTTAATCACAGGTCATAGTAATACCGAGAGATACCCTAAGAGATCTCCTATATTCCAGGAGAATATAGGAGATCTCTTAGGGTATCTCTGTTGTGGAGTAGAGTCCAGTTTCCACTTAGTACTCAGGATGATTCACCCCAGCCAACACCATAACTTTAATTTTGCCTATTGATTCAGAGGCATTGAGTCCAAAGTGGCTGAGTGGCAGTCTCAACCTCTAGTTCAATAGAATCATTGTTGTGTTTCCTGGTGGAAGTGTTTCTTCCTTTGGAGCTATGACCTCTAGATCAATGGAGTATAAGGTCACAGGGACAGGAAGCAAACAATTTGCTAGTGGGTGACTAGGGGTAATAGTAAGGAGTGCAACTCCCATTTCTCCCCTTTCATTTCTATATCTGTGAATCTTGGCTATCTGAGAAAGGGCACCATACACTGGATACTAACTCAGAGCATATACAACCTCTTGGAGAACCTGGCCCCAGTTCTTCAAGATATTGACACTTAACTGGCACTATAACTGAGTCTTAAAAAGGCCATTCCACTGATTTAATATTAATCTTATCCAAAAGCATCCTCACAGAAACATCCAGAATAATATTTGAACATGTTATCTGTGCTCTGTGGACCAGCCATGTTGGCACATAAAATTAACCATCACAGTGGATATAATTCTTTCAGACCTTAAACTGGATTAAAAGTAATTTTCTGTCAGTTAAGGGATTGTGACGTGAAGAAGAGAAAGGGTGTTATTCATAACGTGTACTGAAAGTTGTATTTTATATATCCTTCACCACTTACTTTATTTAGAAATTTACTCTGATAGGCCCAAATCCTCATGTCTTGAAGCTGTTTTCTTCCTCATCTAACATATTTAAAATCACATAATTTCCACTATCCCTCAACCTTCCTTGACACCAAGTTCTGAACTGATTATGAGTTCTATCTGGTGAAAAGTTCCTTTCTCTTCTAGGAACAGAGCACCACACATCTGCCACAAGCTATCCTCCAAGAAAACTTACATTCTTCACGGTGTTAATCTCATACTCAACATGTCCCTGAGGCACTTTAGTCCTGTGTGGCACTGGCTGCTGTCAGAGCTTGTTGCTCTGAAATTTCTTCAACTTATTAAATGTGCTTAAATAAAAAATTTTCTCAAATCCCCACATTTGTTTCAATTAGAGAACCACTTACCACTGATTTCTACACTGAAGCAATTATTCATATTTACAGAGACAATGCTCACAAGTCTTAGAGAGGGCCAATAACTGTTTAATTTTCTTTCAGATGTTCTTTTTCCCAGCTTTGGAATTTTTCTGTCCTTGTATAACTTTACTATTTCAATGGTAGCACATGTGTTCCCTTCTAATCATTCTTTTCCTGCTGTAAAATGATGTGATTCAAAGTTCCTAATTCTAAATGATCGGGCATTACATCATTGAATAATTATTGAGCATATGGTATGTTCAGGCATCCATCACATGATTGGGGTTCAGACTGGGGCTCATCAGTGACCAAAATAGATAAGGCGTTTTACTTTCATGGACTTCATTGAGTTCTCCTTCTCCATTCAAATTATTTTAGCTGAATATTTTAACATTTTAGTTTTATTTTTAATTGATCACTTTTCTTCTATATATGGCTCTTTCAGAACAATGGAAATGTGAAGACATTTTCATAAAAACAAAGGTAGATAGTTTATCAGCAATAGAATTTCACTTCAGAAAGAAAGGAAATATCACAGTAGAAAGGTGTGAAATACAAGAAAGAATGGTAGGCATAAATATTAGTAAAGAAATGTAGTATAAGAATTATCCATATAAAATTTTTTAAAATGAGGAACATAATAATAATGTAAAATTAACAATAATGCATAATTGGAAGGCTTAGAAAATTTCAGACCAAAACCCTGGAAAATATTAACATGTAAACCATCTAGAGGTTGATTGGTATTAAAGTTCTTTAAGGTATTTGCATTTGTAAGGAAAAGAGTAAATTTAATTAACATTAGACTCAAGTCAAAATAGTAGAATTTCAAGGGTAACCATTGAAAGGAAAAAAAAAAAAAAAAGACTTAGAAAAAGAATATAGAAAATATGGGAGCTATGAGTAAATAAAGTGTTCAGCAATAAAGGGAAAAAGATAAAAAGAAGCATAATACATGAGATAAGTAGAAAGAATAAATTTAGGTAATAAGAAAAATTAAATCTCAGAAATAAAAGCAAACATGAATTAATTAAACCCATTAGTCCAAATAAAGATTTTTTCAGATTGGATTAAAAATTCAGCTATAGGGGAGAAGATGAAGATGGTGGAGTGAAAGGATGTGGAGCTCACCTCCCCCCATGAACACATCAAAAATATCTTTATGTGTGGGGCAGTTCTCACTGAAAACTAACTAGAGACTTGCAGAAAGACTCCTATACAACCAAGGCTGTAAGAAAAATCCACAGGGAATTTGGTAGGAAGGGAAGTGATCAGGTATGAACCTGTGCCCCAGAAGGGGACACAGAAGATGAAGGGCATTACATGGGCAGAGATGTTCCCTGGTGAATCAATGGTTTGAGCCACATGTTGGGCACCCTAGCCCTAGGGTTGGACACCAGGAAGAGGAATTCCCTTAGCTGGTTTGAAAACCAGTGGACTAACAGGACTGTAAGATACTTAAACTCCACTTATGAAGAGTGTGCATACACTTTCTTACTTTCTAAACAAAGTTGGAGGAAGCAGGTTGAAACTGCAGGTGACTCTGGCTGGTTCCCCTGCAACTGCCAATGTGTGAGCCCCAGCCTGAGCTGGGCACCCATTCCAGCCCCACTTACTCTGCAATGCAGCTCCACACTAAGGCAAGGTGAAGGGTGAGGGGAGTGCTCAATTGTGAGGAATAGAGCAGCTCAGACCAGACTTGGAATGGCATCTGAACAGTGAGGGGGGAGCCATTACTGCATTTATGGAGGCAGCCCATCAGGAACAGTCTGGAACTCTGACTGGGACCAGGACAACCACAGCTCAAGCCCTGACCCACAGTGAGCACCTGCTCCAGCCTCTCTTGTTCCAGCATTGCTCCCTTCTGGGGAGAGGGTGCTCATGCTGGAAGAGGGAAAAAGCATACCCTTTGGAACAGAGCCAGCTCAGACAAAAACCCTAAGGACTTCTGCTTCAGCAACTTGGAACCTGCCCCTGCTCCCAATTAGATGTGTTAATCACTGAGCAGAGGAGAAGCCCTGGCTCTGGATCTAGCCCCTCAATCTTCAGACCCATGTACTACTAAGGTGATAGCTGCCAGCAAAACATGTAGGAAGATGTGACTCATGATCAGATCAGATCCACCTCTCCCACCAGAAACACTGAGCTCATGTAGACTGTATAGAGACATTCCTACGTGAGGACACTATTTCAAGACCAGAATAGGTAACTGCTTAACCTAATTTCATAGATATGGAGAAAGTTAAGCAAAATGAGAAGACAGAGGAATTTGTTTCAGTTGAAAGAACAAGAGAAACCCACCACAAAACAACTAATAAAAGAGAAATAAATAATTTACCAGATAAAGAGTTCCAAGCATTAGTAATAAAAATGTTAACTGAATTAGAGAAAAGAATAGATGAACACAGTGACAATATTAACAAGGAACTAGAAAATATTTTACAAAAATAGTTAGAACTAGAGAATAAAATACCTGAAGTGAAAACATACTTAGAAGGAAATAACAACAGACTAGGTGTTACAGAAGAACACATAAGCAATCTATAAGACAGAATAATGGAAATCATCCATCAGAAGAGCAAAAAGAAAAACAAACTAAATGAAAAGAGTTTAAGGGACCTCTGTGATAAAATCAAGCAACATTTACATTATTGAGGTCCAAGAAGGAAAAGAGAGGAAGGGGTTGAAAATATATTTGATGAGATTATGACTGAAAATTTCTCAAACCTGCAGAAGGAAACAGATATCCAGGTAGAGGAAGCACAGAGGGTCCCAAACAAGATGAACCTAAACAAATCCACAACAAAATATATTGTAATTAAAATGGCAAATATTAAAGATAAAGAGATAATTCTAAAGGCAGCAAAAGAAAAACAGAGTCAATAAAAGGGAACACCCAAAAGGCTATCAGCTGATTTTTCTGGAGAAATCTTGCCAGCCAGAAAGGAGTGGCATGATATATTTAAAGGGGTGAAAGGGAAAAATCTGCAACCAAGGATGCTCTACCCAGCAAGGTTATCATTTAGAAATGAAGGAGAGATAAAGAACTTCTCAAAGACATTAAAAAAAAAAATTACAGATCAGTATCTCTGATATAGATGCAAAAATCCTCAGTAAAATATTAACAAAATATCGGGGTGTCCTGTGAGGAGATTCAGCTTATGTCCCAAGCTGAGGTGTCGGCTCAGCCGTTTCATGAGGACCTCTCGTCTGAAGGGCCGGGAGCAGGGTCTCTGTATGGGGCCCATTATGAGCAAGTGAAACAGACTAAGCACAAAGGAAAAAAAGGTGGATGGGCTAGGCCTGAAGTGAGATTGCCAGATTTATGTCCTTCCCAGATGAAATGTGGATCCTCTAGCAAAAGGAGGTTTGAAGAGAGAGGACCTTCAAGATGATGGAGGAGTAAGACATGAAGATTACCTTCCTCACAACAAGTACATCAAAAATGCATCTACATGCTGAACAACTCTTTTGAAACACCTACTGAACGCTGGCAGAAGACCTCAGACTTCCCAAAAGCTGCATGGCTGACAGGGTCGTGGTACTACAGCCGGCTGTCAGGCCTAAGCCTCTGAGGTGGTAGAGACGAGTTCAGGACATTGGACCAGCAGAGACCTCCTGACCCCATGTAAAACCAATCAGTGAGCACACTCCCTGAGATCTCCATTTCAACGCTAAGACCCAGCTTCACTCAATGAACAGCAAGCTCCAGTGCTGGACACCCGATGCCAAACAACTAACAAGACAGGAAGACAACCCCACCAATTAGCAGAGAGGCTGCCTAAAATCATAATAAGTTCACAGGCACCCCAAAACAAACCACCAGATGCAGTCCTACCCACCAGAAAGACAAGATCCAGCCATATCCAGCAGAACATAGGCACCAGTTACCTTCACCAGGAAGCCTACACAAGCCACAGAACAAACCTTACCCACTGGGAGCAGACACCAAAAAGAGTCAGAACTAGGAACCTGCAGCCTGAGAAAAGGAGACCCCAAACACAGTAAGTTAAACAAAATGAGAAGGCAAACAAATATGCAGCAGATGAAGAAGCAAGGTAAAAACCCACCACACCAAACAAACGAAGAGGAAATAGGCAGTCTACCTGAAAAAGAATTCAGAGTAATGATAGTAAAGATGATCCAAAATCTTGGAAATAGAATCAAGAAAATACAAGAAACGTTTAACAAGGACATAGAAGAACAAAAGAGCAAACAAACAATGATAAACAACAAAATAAATGAAATTTAAAATTCTCTAGAAGGAAACAATAGCAGAATAACTGAGGCAGAAGAACAGAAAAGTGACCTGGAAGATAAAATAGTGGAAATACCTACCTCAGAGCAAAATAGAGAAAAAAGAATGAAAAGAATCGAGGCAGTCTCAGAGACATCTGGGACAACATTAAACGCACCAACATTCAAATAATAAGGGTACCAGAAGAAGAAGATAAAAAAAAAGGGATGAGAAAATATTTGAAGTGATGTTAGTTTAAAACTTCACTAATATGGGTAAGGAAACAGTCAGTCAAGTTCAGGAAGCTCAGAGAGTCAAATACAGGAGAAATCCAAGGAGAAAGAGGCCAAGACACATATTAATCAAACTATCAAAAATTAAATACAAAGAAAAAATATTAAAAGCAGCATGGGAAAAACAACAAACAACATACAACTGAATCCTCATAAGGTTAACAACTGATCTTTCAGCAGAAACTCTACAAGCCAGAAGGGAGTGGCAGGACATATTTATAGTGATGAAAGGGAAAAACCTACAACCAAGATTACTCTACCCAGTAAGGATCTCATTCTGATTTGACAGAGAAATTAAAAACTTTACAGACAAGCAAAATTTAAGAGAATTCAGCACGACCAAACCAACTTTACAACAAATTCTAAAGGAAATTCTCTAGGCAGGAAACATAAGAGAAGGAAAAGACCTACAAAAACAAACCCAACACAATTAAGAAAATGGTAATAGGAACATACATATCAATAATTACCTTAAATGTAAATGGATTAAATGCTCAAACCAAAAGACATAGACAGGCTGAATGGATACAAAAACAAGACCCATATATATGCTGTCTACAGGTGACCCACTTCAGGCCTAGGGACACATACAGACTGAAAGTGAGGGGATGGAAAAAGATATGCCATGCAAATGGAAATCAAAAGAAAGCTGGAGAAGCAATTCTCATATCAGACAAAGTAGACTTTAAAATAAAGTCTATTACAAGAGACAAGAAGGACACTACATAATGATCAAGGATCAATTCCAAGAAGAAGATATAACAACTGTAAATATTTATGCACCCAATATAGGAGCATCTCAATACATAAGAGAAATGCTAACAGCCAGAAAAGGGGAAATTGACAGTAACAAAATAATAGTAGGGGACTTTAACAACACACTTTCACCAATGGGCAGATCATCCAAAATGAAAATAAATAAGGAAACACAAGCTTTAAATGACATATTAAACAAGATGGACTTAATTGATATTTATAGGACATTCCATCCAAACACAAAAGAAGACACTTTCTTCTCAAGGGCTCATGGAGCATTCACCAGGATAGTTCATAACTTGAGTCACAAATCAAGCCTTAGTTAATATAAGAAAATTGAGTTCATATTAAGCATCCTTTCTGACCACAACACTATGAGACTAGATATCAATTACAGGGAAAAAAATATAAAAAATACAAACACATGGAGGCTAAACAATATGCTACTAAATAACCAAGAGATCACTGAAGAAATCAAAGAGGAAATCAAAAAATACCAAGAAACAAATGACAATGAAAACACGACTGCCCACAACCTATGGGCTGCAGCAAAAGCAGTTCTAAGAGGGAAGTTTACAGCAATAAAATCCTACCTCAGGAAACAAGAAAAATCTCAAATAAACATCCTAAACTTACACCTAAAGCAAATAGAGAAAGAAGAACAAAAAAACCCCCGAAGTTAGCAGAAGGAAATTAATCTTAAAATCATATCAGAAACAGATGAAAAAGAAATGAAGGAAACAATAGCAAAGAACAATAAAACTGAGAGCTGGGTCTTTGAGAAGATAAACAAAATTGATAAGCCATTAGCTAGACTCATCCAAAAAAAAAAAAAGGGAGAAGACTCAAACCAACGGAATTAGAAATGAAAAAGGAGAATCAACAACTGACACTGCAGAAATACAAAGGATCATGAGAGATTACTAAAAACAACTATATGCCAACAAAATGCACAACCTGGAAGAAATGGAAAAGTTCTTAGAAAAGCACAACCTTCTGAGACTGAACCAGGAAGAAATAGAAAATATAAACAGACCAGTCAAAACCCTGAAATTGAAACTGTGACTAAAAATCTTGCAACAAACAAAAGCCCAGGACCAGAAGGCTTCACAGGCGAATTCTATCAAACACTTAGAGAAGAGTTAACACCTATCCTTCTCAAACTCTTCCAAAATATAACAGAGGGAGGAACACTCCCAAACTCATTCTACAAGGGCACCATCACCCTGATACCAAAACCAGACAAAGATGTCACAAAGAAAGAAAACTATAGGTCAATATCACAGATGAACATAGATGTAAAAATCCTAAACCAAATACTAGCAAACAGAATCCAACATCAAATTAAAAGGATCATACAACATGATCAAGTGGGGTTTATCCCAGGAAAGCAAGGATTCTTCAGTATACCCAAATGAATCATTGTGATATACCATGTTAAAAATTTGAAGGATAAAAACCATGTGATAATCTCAATAGATGCAGAAAAAGCTTTTGAGAAAATTCAACACCCATTTATGAAAAAAAATCTCCAGAAAGTAGGCATAGAGGAAGATACCTCAATATAATAAAGGCCATATGTGACTAACCCACAGCCTGCATCATTCTCGGTGGTGAAAAACTAAAACCATTTCCACTAAGGTCAGGAACAAGACAAGGTTGCCCACTCTTACCACTGTTATTCAACATAGTTTGGAAGTTTTAGCCACAGCAATCAGAGAAGAAAAAGAAATAAAAGGAATCCCAATTGGAAAAGAAGAAGTAAAACTGTCACTGTTTGCAAGTGACATTATACTATACATAGAGCATGCTAAAGATGCTACCAGAAAACTACTAGACCTAATCAATGAATTTGGTAAAGTAGCAGGGTACAAAATTAATGTACAGAAATCTTTTGCATTCCTATACACTAATGATGAAAAATCTGAAAGAAAAATTAAGGAAACACTCCCATTTACCACTGCAACAAAAAGAATAAAATACCTAGGAATAAACCTACCTAAGGAGAAAAAAAACATGTATGCAGAAAACTATAAGACACTGAAGAAAGAAATTAAAGTTGATACAAACAGTAGGAGAGATACACCAAGTTCTTGGATTGGAAGAATCAACACTGTGAAAATGACTATACTACCAAAAGCAATTTATAGATTCAGTACAATCCTTATCAAACCAATGGCATTTTTCACAGAACTAGAACAAAAAATTTCATAATTTGTATGGAAACACAAAAAAGACCCCGAATAGCTAAAGCAATCTTGAGAAAGAAAAACGGAAATGGAGGAGTCAGGCTTCCTTACTCCAGACTATACTACAAAGCTGCAGGAATCAAGACAGTATGGTACTTGCACAAAACCAGAAATATAGATCAATGGAACAGGATTGAAAGCCCAGAGATAAACCCACACACATATGGTCATCTTATGTTTGATAAAGAAGGCAAGAATATACAATGGAGAAAAGACAGCCTCTTCAATAAGTGGTGCTGGGAAAACTGGGCAGCTACATGTAAAGAATGATATTAGAACACTCCTTAACACCATACACAAAAATAAACTCAAAATGTATTAAAGACCTAGATGTAAGGCCAGATGCTATAAAACTCTTAGAGGAAAACATAAGCAGAACACTCTATGGCATAAATCACAGCAAGATTCTTTCTGAACCACCTTCTAGAGAAAGGGAAACAAAAACAAAAATAAACAAATGGGACCTAATGAAACTTAAAAGCTTTTGCACAGCAAAGGAAACCATAAATAAAATGAAAAGACAACCTTCAGAATGGGAGAAAATATTTGCAAATGAAACAACTAACAAAGGATTAATCTCTAAAATTTACAAGCAGCTCATGAAGCTCAATATCAAAAAACCAAAAACCCAATCCAAAAATGGGCAAAAGACCTAAATAGACATTTCTCCAAAGAAGATATACAGATTGCCAACAAATACATGAAAGGATGCTCAACATCACTAATCATTATAGAAATGCAAACCAAAACTACAATGAGGTATCACCTCACAGCAGTCAGAATATCCATTATCAAAAAATTTACAAACAATAAATGCTGGAGATGGTGTGGAGGAAAGGGAACCCTCTTGCACTGTTGGTGAGAATTTACAATTTACATATAAGGTGATATAACCACTGTGGAGAACACTATGGAGGTTCCTTAAGAAACTAAAAATAGAACTACCATATGATCCAGCAATCCCACTACTGGGCATATACCCTGAGTAAACCATAATTCAAAAAGAGTCATGTATCACAATATTCATTGCAGCTCTATTTACAATAGCCAGGACATGGAAGCAACCTAAATATCCTTCAACAGATGAATGGATAAAGAAGATGTGGCACATATATACAATGGAATATTACTCAGCTATAAAAAGAAACAAAATTGAGTTATTTGTAGTGAGGTGGATGGATCTAGTATCTGTCACACAGAGTGAAGCAAGTCAGAAAGAGATAAACATATACCATATGCTAACACACACACACACACACACACACACACACACACATATATATGTGTGTATATATATATATATATATATATATATATATACACATATATATATATATGGAATCAAAAAACAAAAATGTTCTGAATAACCTAGGGGCAGGGCCGGAATAAAGATGCAGACATAGAGAATGGACTTAAGGACACGGGTAGGGGTAAGGTTAAGCTGGGACGAAGTGAGAGAGTGGCATGGACATATATACCCTACCAACTGTAAAATAGATAGCTAGTGGGAAGCAGCTGCATAGCACAGGGTGATCAGCTTGGTGCTTTCTGACCACCTAGAGGGTTGGTTTAGGGATTGTGGGATGGAGATGTAAGAGGGAGGGGATATGGTGATATAAGTATATGTATAGCTGAATCACTTTCTTATACAGCAGAAACTAACACAACAGTGTAAAGCAATTATACTCCAATAAAGATGTTAAAAAAAGAAATTGAGCAAAAAATCCAACAATTTATAAAAAAGAATCATACACCAGGAGCAAGTGGGATTTATTCCAGAGATTCAAGGATCATTCTGTATTCTCAAAGCTAAATAATGTGATAAACCACATTAACAAAAGGAAGGATAAAAGTCACATGATCATCTCAATAGGTGAAGAAAAAGCATCTGACAAAATTCAACACCCATTTATGACAATAACTCTCATAAACGTGAGTATCGTGGGAAATATCTCAACATAATAATGTGCCATACATGACAAACCCACTAACCCAGTTGACATCATACTCAACAGAGAAAAGCTGAAAACTTTTCTCCTAAAATCAGGAAGAAGACAAGGATGCTCATGCTGCCCAATTCTATTTAGCATAGTATTGGAAGTCCTAGCCACAGCAATCAGACAGGAAAAAGAAATAAAATGCAACACATTGGAAGGGAAGAAGTAAAGCTGTAACTATTTGCAGATGACATGATAATTTATATAGAAAACCCTAAAGTCTCCAGCAAAAATCTATTAGAACTAATACATGAATTCAGTAAAGTTACCAGATATAAGAATAATATACAGAAATCTATTGCTTTTCTGTTAATTAACAATCAACTACCAGAAAGAGAAAAGAAGAAAAAAAAAAAAAATCCTGTATAAATCACCTAAGAATAAACTTAACCAAGGAGGTGAACAACCTATGCTCTGAAAACTATAAAATATTGATGAAGAAAATTGAAGATGATACAAAGAAATGAAAGATATGTCATGTTCATGGATTGGAATTAATATTGTTAAAATGTCCATACTACCCAAAGCAATCTACAGATTTAATTAAATCCCTATCAAAATACCCAGGACATTTTTCACAGAACTAGAACAAATAATCCTAAAACTTACATGAAAGCAAAAAGACCCCAATTAGCCAAAGCAATTTTGAGAAAAAAAGAGAGAACAAAGCTGGAGGTATCCTGTTGCCTAACTTCAGTCTCTCCAAAAAAGCTACAGTAATCAACATAGCATGGTAGTGGAACAAAAACAGACCCATAGATCAGTGGAACAGAATATAGAGCCCAGAAATAAAACAACACACTTATGGTCAATTAATCTATGACAGAGGAGATAAGAATATGCAATGAAGAAAAGACAGTGTCTTCAATACATGATGCAGGGATAACTGAACAGCTACATTTATTTATTTTTTAATTATATTTAAAAAAATTTTTACACAATTTTTAAAGTTTACACTCTATTTACAGTTATTACAAAATATTCACTATATTCCCTGTATTGTACAATGCATCATCATAGCCTATCTTACACCCAGTAGTTTGTACCTCCCACTCCCCTGATGGTAATGACTAGTTTGTTCTCTATATCTATGCGTCTGCTTCTTTTTTGTTATATTCACTAGTTTGTTGTATTTTTTAGATTCCACACATACGTGATATCATACAGTATTTGTCTTTCTTTGTCTGATTTATTTCACTTAACATAGTGACATCCATGTCAGTCCATGTTGCTGAAAATGGCAACATTTTTTCATGACTGAGTAGTATTCCATTATACATATATACCACATATTCTCTATCTATTCATCTGTTGATGGACACTTAGGTTACTTCCATAACTTGGCAATTGTAAATAATGCTGCTATGAACATTGAGGTGCATGTATCTTTTCAAATTAGTGGGGTTTTTTTTTCAGATATATACTCAGGAGTGGAATTGCTGGGTCATATGGTAGTTCTATTTTTTAATTTTTTGGGAAACCTCCATACTCTTTTCCACAGTGGTTGCACCAATTTACATTCCCACCAACAGTGTACAGGGGTTCCCTTTTCTCCACATCCTTGCCAACATTTGTTGTTTGTGTTCTTTTTGATGACAGGCTGTCTAACAGGTGTGAGGTGATATGTCATTGTGGTTTTGATTTACATTTCCCTGATGTTTAGTGACGTTGGATATCTTTTCATGTGCCTGTCAGCAATCTGTATTTCCTGTTTGGAAAAATGTCTATTCAGTTCTTCTTCCCCATTTTTAATTGGGTTGTTTGTTTTTTTGATGTTGAGTTGTATGAGCTGTTTATATATGTCTCTAACACCATACAGAAAAAGAAACTCAAAATGGATTAAAAACCTAATGTAAGACCAGATATGATAAAACTCGTAGAGAAAAACCTAGGCAGAATACTCTTTGACATAAATCATAGCAATATATAATTTTTTTGGATCCATCTCCTAAAGTAAAGGAAATAAAAGCAAAAATAAACAAATGGAACCTAATTAAAATTAAAAGCTTTTGCACAGCAAAGAAACCATTGATAAAACAAAAAGACAACCTACTGAATGGGAAATAAACCTCCATATGAAAATAAGCAATTTAAAAAAAAAATAGTATAAATATTTCAGACATTATGAACCCCAGTCCTGAATTTAAAGTATTAATAAAAGAGATTCTCAATTTCCTTAGTAAGTAATAAAATACAAATTAAGACAGCAATAATGTTAGATTTTACATATAATGAGAGTAGCAAAAGTTAAGAAGTTTGAAAATATAAGTTAGTGAGATTATGGAATAAGAAATCCTCTTATATGTTGCTGGAGCGTAATTTGTTACAAACACTTTGAAAAATAATTTGGCATTATCTTATAAATTTCAACACACTCACCTTTCATTCAAGCAATTTACATTCTTAGGTATAACACCTACATAAAGTCTCATACACTGACATGAGATATATTCAAGAATGGTTGTTAGCAAAATTCTTCATAATAGTAAAAAATCTGGAAATGTTGTCCATCAATTGAAGAGTACATGAATAAATTGTGATATATTCACAAATTGGAACACTATAAAAATTGAAAATAAATTAATTGGACTTGAAAGGATGACATGGATTAATTTTAGAAAAAAATTTAATAGAAAACGGGTCACAGAATGGTACTTTCAGCGTGATGCTATTACTTGTGACCCTAAAACAAGGAAAATGCTTGATGTATTATTCAGATACACATACATATGTACATGGCTACTCACTCTATGAAATATTGAAATAAGAAAAGGAAATGACTCATAAAATTTAAGCAGAGAGATGAGACTAAGGCAGTGCACACATGTAAATTTTTTATTTGGAAATGTTTTGCATTTAAGTATGTGCTGACTTTAAAGGTGTTCATTTTATCATCATGTGTAATAACTTACATGTATAATACATGTGTTCTTTTTGTGGTCCATGTATTTCATAATGAACATTGTTCATTATGTTAAATGAACAATGTTCATTGAAAATCTGTAGAAAATCATTGATGTTCCATAGAAAATCATTTAAAATACAATGAAAAGAAATAGAATTTGAAGGAAGTGGTCTAGTGTTGCTTACCCATGTCTGGCACTAATAATTTAAAGGTCAAATCATGACATAAGAATATATGACAAAGGAGACAAGGATATACAATAGAGAAAAGACAGTCTCTTCAATAAATGGTGCTGGGAAAACTGGACAGCTACATGTAAAAGAATGAAGTTAGAACACTCTCTAACACCATACACAAAAATAAACTCAAAATGGATTAAAGACCTAAATGTAAGACTGGGCACTATAAAACTCTTAGAGGAAAACATAGGAAGAGCACTGACATAAATCACAGAAAGATCTTTTTTGACCCACCTCCTAGAGTAATGGAAATAAAAGCAAAAATAAACAAATAAGACCTAATGAAACTTAAAAGCTTTTGCACAGCAAAGGAAACTATAAACAAAATGAAAAGACAACCCTCAGAATGAGAGAAAATTAAAAAAAAAAACCACAACCCAATCAAAAAATGGGCAGAAGACCTAAATAGACATTTCTCCAAAGAAGATATACAGATTGCCAACAAACACATGAAAGAATGCTCAACATCACTAATTATTAGAGAAATGCAAATCAAAATTACAATGCAGTATCACCTCATACCGGTTAGAATGGACATCATCAGAAAATCTACAAACAAATGCTGGAGAGGGTGTGGAGAAAAGGGAACCCTCTTGCACTGTTGGTGGGAATATAAATTGATACAGCCACTATGGAGAACAGTATGGACATTCCTTAAAAAACTAAAAACAGAATTACTATATGACCCAGCAATCCAACTACTGGGCATATAACCAGAGAAAACCATACTTCAAAAAGACACAAGCACCACAATGATAATTGCAGCACTATTTACAATAGCCAGGTCATGGAAGCAACCTAAATGCCCATCAACAGACAAATGGATAAAGAAGATGTGGTACATATATAAAATGGAATATTACTCAGCCATAAAAAGGAACAAAACTGGGTCATTTGTAGAGACATGGATAGACCTAGAGACTGTCATACAAAGTGAAGTAATTCAGAAAGAGAATAACAAATATCATATATTAACATATATATGTGGAATCTAGAAAAATGGTACAGATGAACCGGTGTGCCAGGCAGAAATACAGACACAGATGTAGAAAACAAACATATGGACACCAAGGGGGGAAAGTGGGTGGTGGGTGGGGGTGGGATGAATTGGGAGATTGGGATTGACATATATACACTAATATGTATAAAATAGATAACTAATAAGAATCTGTTCTATAAAAAAATTAAATTAAATTAAATTAAATTAAAAAAAGAATACATTGTTGCCTGTACCAAATTTAGCACCTTTGTGATTTTAACCCAAGATTGCAGTCCTGACTGAGAAAGAAAATGAAATAAGTTAAAATTATTCAACCCACCAACAACTAAAATTCTCATGCATCCTAACTCTGTCACTTTTGTGGTGAGCCTTGTCTTACATTAGATACTCTTTCTAATCATGAAAATGCCGCCTTGCCCATCCCCCATACCTGCACAGCCAGCTGTGGCCAAGTGCTAAGGTTCACTGGACACAGAGATCTGCACATTCTGTTCACCCAACCTGTGCAGCTTGCATTTCTCAAACATGCACCTGTTGCAAACATTCACCTGCCTGCACACACCTGCCGAGACAGCTGCATCAAGAAGGTAGTTCTCACCAGGGGGTACTTTGGTCCCCAAAATGTCACTACTTTTGCCAATTTCTCAAGGTTTCCTCACCCAGGCCACATAGGTTAGAGTGTTAGGTAATAATTTTGCATATACTCCTGTAATCCAAGTTTTGAAACAATTAGGAAGTATGGAATGAGATAGAGATCAAAATATACATAATATGTTATGTTGTGTTGTGTTGTGTTGTGTTACGTTATTATAGGAGACTGCACTTGTGTCTGAGAGCAAAATGGCCTTTTTAGTACTTCCTTCATCACCACCCTAGACCTTTGGACCCATTGAATGGGATGAGCAATTTTCCAACCAGCTCTACAAAGGATTGCACTCTTCCTTGGATTGGGTGGTTAAAGACGTAGAACAAAAATCTTATATTTTATAGGTGATAGTGTAAATTGTCAGAACCATTTTGAAAAAATTGCCATTATCTTATAAACTTAAGCATGCACACTCCCTATATTATGTGAAGATGTTCATAGCTAAATTATACACAAGCACACACAAACTCTTATGTAATTATGGGCAGATGTGTGGGAGAAGGTTGACAATGATACTCCCTAAATTGTTATTTTTAACATGCATTGGTTTATTGTATATTACTGGATAAAAATATAAAAGTTATAAATATAGAACAATGCTTATTTTGTTCTGTGAAACATGGTATATGTTGTTCTTATGCTCATCAACTATACCTTTATAATATTTTATGTGCACAGAAGATTTGCCCAATCCAGATTGGGATCAGCATGGTTTACTTTCAGTGTGAGCTGTGACTCAAGCTCTAAATATTATTTAAGGACTTAAATGTGCCTCACATGTTTGAGGGCTACAAAAACAATTGAAGATATAAACATGCTTTTGAAGAAGCTTACTGAGAAATAGAGGGAGGAGGACATGAAGAAAAATGTGGTAAAGTTTTATACAGGCTATGGTATTAATCTGTGTAGTATATACTAGAGGTAGAAAAAGTGATAGGAACAATTTCTATTTCAGAATATTGTGTCAGGAATGGCTTTTAAAATAAATGCAATATAACTTGAATAGAGTCACAAAGAAAATGATTTTCCTGAGCAGAATGATGTGGAAAAAAGATTTTCTTGGAAGGAGATTAGAGGAATCAAAGACTCTAGAAAATTTAAATAATCAAAAACCTGAAGGCCATATTTCTGAAAGACAAAAATGTTTTACCTCACAGATATTTTTAAAGAGTGAACAACTGGAAGTATTGCCAAGAAATTCACATTTCTTTAATATCAGAAGGAAAAACAGCATAAGATAGAAAAGTGGTTTTATTTGCACTTCAAATTTAAAATATTTAAAATGTTACATAGTAACAGAAAATGAAACTTTATCTCTTCAGTTTTTCTTAGGAATGCACAAATAGTAGTGAATTTCATTATGGCTGAGAGAAAAATCTCATAATTTTGTACCCTTTTAAATCAGATACTCTGTATTTTCAAAACAATTTTAGACTTCATGCATTCTAGCTACAAGTGTTGCCCACTTATTGCGAAAAGTTTTTCTTGGTATTAGTCTGTAATATCACCATTGCAGGGGGAATCTGGCATTCTATAATGAAACTCTAAATGTTTAGCATATCTAGCCAGCCCCAAAAGCTGACATGTCATTTTCTTGGGAACAAACTAAATATATAAAGTATGATTATTTCATTATTATCTATACCCTAACAATGTCAGGATCGAACAGTAAGCAATTTATACTTTCAAGGTAGGTGAGGGAAAACATATGATTTCAAATACAAACGTATATATAAACAATACTTGACTTGAAATATTTCATATGTAATGGAATATTCCAAAACTTCAAATGAAAAATAAACAGAATACAAAGAACAATAATACAAGCTTTGAGCAGAAAGGGAAAAGGTCTCACAAAACCCATATCCTTTTTATACAGCAGTGTTTCCTTTTCATTTAGCAGCTTCTGCAATATTTATAGAGCTGACTGGATAAGTTTGATTTTCTAGCTCCCATTTGCATCACAGGGTGAACCTCTGGATAAAAGTTAACAATTACAAAGAAGGGCTGGTTCTGTGAGATACATCAGTAGTGATAAGTGAACAGTCTGAAAAGACACATTTACTTTGAAAATCTAACAAAGATGTAGTAAAGAAAACCACAAATGTTGCATCAATTGTAACAATCCTAAAGCACAGAGTAGTTGAATTGTGTTAAATATTTCCTGTTTACTAAAGCAACACATTAAGAGAGAACTCTGATTCATGAGTTTTTCAAATTGCAACCACAATATTCTCTTCAAAGATGAAGACTGATTATGTTACTTAAATGCTTCAAATTTTTCAGTAACTTCCCATTGCTCCTAGGAGTTAATCTCTCACTTTCAGATACTTTTCTTCTTATTCTTGGAATATTTTGCCTCTAATTTCATGTAGTAGATCACAGCAATCTCACTTCCTTAAGAATATCTCCTCTGGACACTTCTAGACTAGGTAATTTCTCTCTATCATACAATCGCATAGTATTTTCTGCTTTTGAAATAATTTATTGATTATAGATACTTGTTTAATGACCATCTTCTTAATAAGACTGTAAATTCCCTGAGGACAGATACAATGATTGTTTTAATTGAATTGCTATTTAATGAATGAACGGGCACCTAAGTGATGAGATAAATAATTTCTATATCTTTGATTTATAATATCATCAAACTAGAAAAACTTGACATGTCTTTAGAAACATACAGAGAAAAACAAATGAGTACTATAAAGACCAAGATGAAACTTGTACTAAAGAAAACAAAGCAAAACAACTTTGAAGTACTGACGATTAAATTGTTGCTAAACTCTCAGAACAATTTTCATTAACTATCAGGCTAATGGAGCTCTTTCAAAACAGGATAAATGAATTAATCATGCTTAGAAGCAGTATGGTGATCTTCCAGACCTAAAAATTTACTCGAGCTATTGCGTATCTTTCCCAATGTTTTGGAAAATGTAATATTTTAGAAGTGTAAGACCAGGCTGGACAGGAGACAAGTCTTCTTAACTTCTTTATGAAGGGTGTGTTTCAAGACACCTGTATTAATTTCTTATTATTACTGGAACATTTTAGAAACTGATTTAGTAGCTTAAAACAACATCAAACTATTATCTTACAGTTCTGTACCTCAGAAGTCTAAAATGGGTAAGCAGGGCTGTGTTCCTTCTAGAAGCTCATTGGAATAGTCCATTTCTTTGCTTTTCCCAGTTTATAGACAGTACCAGCATTCCCTGGCTTGTGTTCACACATGACTTAGAACTCTGCTTTCATGGTAACAGTTTCTTCTTTGATTAACTCTCCTGTCTCCCTCTTTTCTTTATAAGGACCTGTGATTACACTGGGTCCACTTGTATAATCCAGGATAATCTCCCCATTTTATGACCCTTAATTATTAATCACATCAGCAAAATCCCTTTTTCCATGTTAAAACAACGTATTTCTTTAACATGGAAAAAGTTTCTGTGGATTAAGACATGAATATCTTTGGGGGTGTCATTGTTTAGCCCACTGCAACACCAGAATAGTGTGTCTCTCAAACAATAAGCATCTTTCTCCATCTATTTGAAGAACAGAGGAGGAAAATTTTTTCCTTTACTCCTTTCAGGTCTCCATAACAAAACACAGATTAACATGAGAAAAGCATACAAATTGAAGTTTTACATGACATAGAAGCCCTCATAAGGAAATACAAACCCGAAGAAGTGGCAAAACCTAGAGTAGGAAGTAAAATGAGAAGAATAAAGGAAGATAAGTACTATTTTAACAAGTTCTGCTTGTACAGAATTCTCCTGGTCTCAAATCATCCTTAATTAAAAGGTTACTTTCTTTCTGATATAAGGAGGACAGCTTTCTTATGGAATTTCATCTCCTCTCCTTAGGAAGAAAGGGGAGATTAGAATGCTCTTCTTGCATCTGCTATTTTTCGAGTGCCTTAAGTTCAAAGTATCCCTTATGTTGAAGTGGCAAACATTGATCTCAGAAAACAGTTGTGCAGGAAATAGAAAACAGTACACAAGGCATTCTGCATCCTCATAAACACAGATTTATAATCAAAGAAGTCTAGGCAAGACTGCAGACAGGACATAGCTGAGCACCAGGGATTGTAGTAACTTAAGTACCACATCATTTCATAGTATCAGCATGCAAAATTGTAATTACAAGTTTCCCTTTTCGGATTAGCAGAGCTGCACTACTAATACCAAGGCCATAATGCTGTTCTTTAATACTTATAAGATTTTCTCTTAGCACTATATACATAAGTGTATGTGTGTGTGTATCTACATATACAAGTATGTTTGCATTGATACATAATCATATATATGCACATATATATGGGCAATATTTTTGTGCACTCCCTATAGGATAAAATAAGGTAATATTTTTATGCAAAAAATGAAGTGAACAGCAAATTTTAAGGAGAAAATTGATTATAGATAAGGGCAAATGTTAAAGTAGTCCAAAAAAATGGAGTAAAAGGAATGAAAATGCAATAAAAGAGTGAACATTCTCATTTGAATTGTAAAGAACAGATTTGACAAAGTGGAATATTGTATCAGAGACATAACGAACAATGTAAACCATTCTTCTACAGTTTCAGGAAACATGACATAAAGATTAAGATTATATGGATATTATGATAAATCTAGAAAAAAGAAGATATAGATTAAACTAATGAATAATTCTTATACCAGAGCATGTGCGTATGTGTAGACATGTGAGTGGGTAGTGCAGGTGAGGGAACACAGAAAACTGATAGAAAAGCAATATCTAAAAATATAAATAGATAATTTTCTTGATGCAAAATATGTGAAAATGCCTATATAAATTAGCACTTTTTAAAAGAAATAAACATTTGGGGCTTCCCTGGTGGCGCAGTGGCTGAGAATCTGCCTGCTAATGCAGGGGACACGGGTTCGAGCCCTGGTCTGGGAAGATCCCACATGCCGCGGAGCAACTAGGCCCGTGAGCCACAAATACTGAGCCTGCACGTCTGGAGCCTGTGCTCCGCAACAAGAGAGGCCGCGATAGTGAGAGGCCCGCTCACCGTGATGAAGAGTGGCCCCAGCTTGCTGCAACTAGAGAAAGCCCTCGCACAGAAACGAAGACCCCACACAGCCATAAATAAATAAATAAATAAATAATATTTTTTAAAAAAGAAATAAACAGTTGTTTCACACACTGCTTAATGTGTATAAATAAATATATATTACTGTATATTATAAAATACTATTATAACAATTTTAAAATTACTGATTAAACAGTTACTGTATGGTGGCATTTGTACTGTGCACTCTATGTTGTTCATTCCATTCTGACATTGATACTGATATGTATATATCTATATATAATCATATTTTTTAAAGATAAGAAAACTGAAAATCAAAACATAGAATGAAATTAAATGTATGTCTCCATCAATTTGAAGGCTTTACTCTTCAAGTGAGGCAGTCCATCACCAAGATAGACTAACAGAAATTGCAGGCTACCTACAAAATTGCCAATCAAGTTTAATTTTACTGAGAGATTAAGAAAAATAACTATAGGAAATACTGAGAAGACATAAGAGAGACTAGAAAGTTTATTTCATTTAGACCTAATTAGGTTATGTTTGATTAGAAGAGTCTATAGCCCAGAGGCAAAATTTGATCACACTCTGCTCTTAGCTATTCTTTTTCTCCTAATCTGTAGCAGAAAATTTGCTTTTAATCTCTCTATAATATGCATGGACTTTTTTTGTCTTATAACAACTTAAAAATTTAACCAACCAATGAAACAACAAAATAAAAATAATCCCTCTCCAACTTCAATCACGTAAGACTTCATTTCTGGCTCTTTCTAATAAAAAACTAAACTATTTATGACATTGAAACACTACCAAAATAATTTCTAACAAAGCACCTAAATTTTTCCCTCCAAAAGTAGGTTCACTTAGAGTTGTACAATTAATACTTGTCTCACCCAGGAGATTTTCTAAATAATATTGAATAATTTAAATTATGTTCCCCCCCTCAGTGGAAAGACTGACACCTACTGTCGGTGCAAAGCTCCTCCGTGAAAGGTCCTTTTTTGTTGTCTGATTATTTCTGTAAAATCAGTAAGTATAGAAGTTTGAACAAATGAGTAAATATATTGTAGGTAATGGGATCCAGGTTTTTCATTATTGGAGAAACAATTTACAAATAAGAAATGAGGGGACTGGCATGGGTGAGTGGGCAGATAGTGTAGAAAGAGCCCTATGGTTCTGGATTGAAGTCAGTTGGTATCAGTGTGAACTCATGTTTTAATATACTGTTGCAGTTTTAATACATATTAGATGCAGAAATAAATATAGATGTGTATACATGAGGTTAGTATATATATATATATATATATATATATATATATATATATATAAATTTCTCAGATCTACCCACTGAAAGAGCCTAAGTGCAGTGTCACCCCAGTAGCAATGAGCACATCTAGCATCCAGATAGTGATTTCTAATATCATTGTCCAAAATAGTGAACTAGAACTCCTTGGAGAAGTGGATGATTCCTGGCAGAGGTAGGGAATATGAAAGATGAGCCCAGAGCATCTTGTGATGACAAAAAAGTGCCAAAAAAATTTGAAAGTTGGTTCATATTGAAAGGGCACAGGAGACAGATTAAAAGTGCTCCCAAAAGCCAAAGCAGGAAAAATTTGAGCAACCAAGTAAATAATAATAGTATTAAATTATAATCAACTAATAAAATAAATATCTATGATTCCATACCGATATCAATAAATAATTCAGTAGAAAAGTAAATGTGGGAGAAGGGATGCCTTTTTCTTACAAGATAATTCTGATTAATAAGTATGAAAAGAATGAATGAAATAAAAGGTCACCATTAACACCATTAGAACACTTGCCACAGGCAAGTTCCCCTAATGGATTCTAAAATGAGTGGGCAAATATAAGGAGCAACAGGATATTTGCAGTCTCAAAATATCTCCCCTCAAACAAATCTTTATTAATTTTAAATGAATAAGCAGTAATTTTACAGTGGAGAAAATTTGCCACATAAAACCTTTGGTAAATATAGGGATGGTTAAATAATAACTGCACATTAAGATAAATTCAATCCTATCTTAACTTTTTTAAAAAGGATTTTCTCTGCTTAATTAAAATCTGAGTGACATTTTTATCCTGTTTTTTAGGTAATAAATTTTCTGCATGAGTATGGAAACATCTGCTCAATCAACCAAAATAGAATATATATACACACATAAAATCGTGATATTCAATAGACATGTTTATGTAAAATGTGTATCATAAACAATGGGAAAAGACTACGAAATGAATAGTGAGTGACAAAATAACAATTATGGAGTTATTATAAAATTAAGAAGGAAAACATAATAATCCCATAGCATATCTTGGATAGTGATATATATGTGCATGTTTGCGGGTGTTTAGATTAGAAAATTTAGTATATTTTTCTTCCCTGAGAAGATATATCTTGTGACAAGAGATACAGAAAATGAATGGAGTAGGGTTGAATAGATTGAACAGTTTTCCAGAAGTGTTGAGAGAATTTAGAGTTTATAACACATGTAAAAATGTCTGCTTTAGCAAAAGAAAGCACGTTCTTCCTGGCATGGAGGATAAAGAAGAGATTAATAGATAAAGATAGCGTGTGGGTGGAAAGAAAGTGGTAGTAAAAAACCACAGAGGAAATATCTAGGTTAAATCATACGTGCATTACACATTTCACACTACAGTGCTGTCGTCAGGAGATTGAAGACTATGGAAAATATTTGATAAAATATTTCCATTAAATGTGGTAAATACTTAGGTTTGAAAAAACTGAAGTTCTGATGGTAAAGCTCTAGTTATTGGTTCTCTGTTCCATTTCCTCGATCTGAATACATCACCTGTAAATATCATCAATCTCAAGGCAGAAATGCCTATTTTGTGTGCAAATATTTGCTGAGTTTCTGGCACAGTTCTTGACACAAAGTGGGAACTCAGTTTGCATGAAAAACTGACTGAATCACAAAAGGTAAAGTAAGGTGTTACTGCAGGTTGAGTAGTAAAAGTTTTGATTAGAATGTGTCCTAAAATCTTACTGCTTTTGGAATGGAGTCTGAAGACACACCATGACTACCCAAATTCAGAAAGGATCATTTGATTTTTCTTTCCTATAATGATGACAAGCTATCACCTCATACAATTACCTATTCTCATTTCACCATAATTATGGCCTTTATTTCCTTGATCCCTGCACATTCTTTCATCTTGTTAATTTCTTTGTTCACGATATTATATTCTGTTGCATGTTATTAATATATATAATTAATTATTAAGTTATAATTTATAATCTTAAAATTGTATTTATCCCTTCTTTGTTTTGATAGCTCCTGTTTTCACTAGACAGGACTACATAGCATTTCTTTATTATTTCAATTTTAAGCTTATAAAACAGCAATATGCACAAAAATGGAAAATGACAAAAGCAGTATGCCTTTAGAAAATCAACATTGCAGTGATTTTCCTGAAAATAATTCCAGAACATAACTTCAGGTCGATATATTTATATTTACTCCTATGAAACTTAGTTTTGTTTATTTACATATGTTTATGGCAGGCCAATTATCTTAGTAATATTTATTGAACAATAAATATTTTCTTCACTGATTTGATACCACTTTTTATCATATACTAAACCAGGTTTTTCATTTTGAGTGAATTTATGGATTCTACATATTTCCATTCAGGGGCTTTTTCTTTTCCTCTATATTTCTCAATATTAGCTAAAAATAATTGTAGCCTTATAAGAAATTCTTATAACTGTAGGGTCAAACCTTTCTTAAATTAGAATTTTACATAATTTTAGTGAAATTGTGAACAAGCCTCATAATATCTAATTGGTATCTTAATTGATATGTCACTAAAGACACAGAATAATCCTGGGAGAACGCTTTTTTTCACTGACTTTTTTTCTTAGAATTATTTTTTAGTGCCATTTAATATTTGTTAATAAAGTTTTCAGTTATTTATGAGATAGGTCCATGCACTTCTCTTTTTTCTCTTGCATAACTTTTATTTCTATTTATAATGAAATATTGTCTTCCTTGCATTTTGTTTTTCCCCAGTATATGGGAAAATTAATACATTATTGTCCCATAATTCTGTAGTTGGTCATCTTATAGATAATCTTATTGACTGGATTTTCAAATTAGTCTCTATAATTTTCCAGGTGTATAATTTTATTAACTAAAAATTTTAGATTCATTTATATAAAGAATTTTAACTGAATAATTGAAAAAGAATTTCAGTTGAATAATAATTTCAACTGAATAATAACATGTCTTTTAAGTAAATACTTTCACAAAGTACCAGAAAAACATTTCAAATTGACAAAATTAAGTATTGTATTTGGCCAGAAGGAAAGCTTCAAAGATGGTCTTCAATCATCTATGAATAAATAGAGTGTAGATGATTAAAGAATTTTAATTTTTCAAAGAAAAGGCATTTACTTTGTATTTCTTATGAGTACCTTTTAATAAAAGATTTCCCAACGTTTTTGCTAGCACTTGTTTCAAAGTAAAACATTTGCACGCATATACTGACATCTGGTGGATATTCAATTTATGATCTCGTGGCTATTCAGTGTAGTACTTCTAATGTAATGCGAGGGGAAGTAAATAAAATGTACTGTAAGAACAAAGTTCTAGCTAAATTTATAAAGAGAGTAATAATTTATTTTTATTTTATATTTATGGGAATGTAAATATAAGAAAAATGTAAACGGTTTTGTTAGATTCTTAGTATGCTTATTCCTATTGGGTTTTCAGGGTGTAGCATGTATAGAAAATTATTTATAACTCATCATATCCTAGTGTCTAATATCTTGTTTTGCACGCTGCAGATGCTTTGCACTTATGTTATTTACATAAACGTTATCCTGTATCTCAAGACAGCTAAAATTGTTACTGGGTTAAAACATCTTCAGGTAGAAGAATTGACTGAAAAAAATGGAGATGCTACACATTTAGCAATGTTTTATTAAATTAGGAAAATCTCCAGAGGTGGGAAGAAAATGCACAATGGAGTGTTATTAAAGTACAATATTCCAGAAGCAAGGGTATTTTTTTAATGTTGAAAAAGTAGACTATATAAAGCAAAGCACTTCATCTGTGGATGACTAGACCTGTTGCATGAAGATCCCAAGTAGGTCTAAAAGCCCAACTAGTAGCTGCTGAAACTAATAACTTAAAACTGTTGTGAGACTCAATTCTGGCCCTGTGGCATAGCAAGTGTTAATTAGGACCAAGACTGGTATCATAAACTCAGGGTTTAATATTATCTTTTAATTATAATAATCCAGATCCTTAAATGCTGAATGACCCCTCCCATCCTATGAAAGAATAATCCTGAGGTTTTAGGCACTGACAACCTTAAAATTTCACATTCCCCATAGACAATATATTCCATTGTATATATGAGCCACATCTTCTTTATCCATTCATTGGTCAATGGACATTTAGGTTGCTTCCAACTCCTGGCTATTGTAAATAGTACTGCAATGAACATTGTTGTACATGACTCTTTTTGAATTATGGCTTTCTCAGGGTATATGCCCAGTAGTGGGATTGCTGGGTCATATGGTAGTTCTATTTTAGTTTTTTAAGGAACCTCCATACTGTTCTCCATAGTGGTTGTATCAATTTACATTCCCAACAACAGTGCAAGAGGGTTCCCTTTTCTCTACATCCTCTCCAGCATTTATTGTTTCTAGATTTTTTGAGGATGGCCATTCTGACGGTTGTGAAGTGATAGCTCATGGTGGATTTGATTTGCATTTCTCAAATGATTAGCGATGCTGAGCATCTTTTCATGTGTTTGTTGGCAATCTGTATATCTTCTTTGGAGAAATATCAATTTAGGTCTTCCACCCATTTTTAGATTCTGTTGTTGTTGTTGTTTTTTTTTTGATATTGAGCTGCATGAGCTGCTTGTATATTAAGGAGATTAATCCTTTGTCAGTTGCTTCATTTGCAAATATTTTCTCCCATGTTGAGGGTTGTCTTTTCATGTTGTTTATGGTTTCCTTTACTGTGCAAAAGCTTTTAAGTTTCATTAGGTCCTATTTGTTTATATTTCCATTTCTCTATGAGGTGGGTCAAAAAGGATCTTTCTGTGATTTGTGTCAAAGTGTTCTTCCTGTGTTTTCCTCTAAGAGTTTTATAGTGTCTGGCCTTAGATTTAGGTCTTTAATACATTTTGAGTTTATTTTTGTGTATGGTGTTAGGAAGTGTTCTAATATCATTCTTTTACATGTAGCTGTACAGTTTTCCCAGCACCACTTATTGAAAAGGCTGTCATTTCTCCACTGTATATTCTTGCCTCCTTTGTCATAGGTTAGGTGACCATAGGTGTGTGGGTTTTTCTCTGGGCTTTCTATCTTGTTCCATTGATCTTTGTTTCTGTTTTTGTGCCAGTACCATACTGTCTTGATTACTGTAGCTTTGTAGTATAGTCTGAAATCAGGGGGCCTGATACCACGAGCTCCAATTTTTTTCCTCAAAATTGCTTTTGCTATTCGGGGTCTTTTGTGTTTCCATACAATTTGTAAAATTTCTTGTTCTATTTCTGTGAAAAATGCCATTAGTAATTTGATAGGGATTGCATTGAATCTGTAGATTGCTTTGGGTAGTATAGTCATTTTCACAATATTCATTCTTCCAATCCAGGAACATGGTATATCTCTCCATCTTTTTGTATCATCTTTGATTTCTTTCATCAGTTTCTTATGGTTTTCTGCATACAGGTTATTTGCCTCCATAGGTAGGTTTATTCCTAGGTATTTTATTCTTTTTGTTGCAATGGTAAATGGGAATGTTTCCTTATTTACTCTTTCTGATTTTTTGTTGTTAGCGTATAGGAATGTGAGAGATTTCTGTGCATTAATTTTGTATCCTGCTACTTTACCAAATTCATTGATTAGCTCTAGTAGTTTTCTGGTGGCATCTTTAGGATTTTCAATGTACAGTATCATGTCATCTGCAAAGTGTGACAGTTTTACTTCTTCTTTTCCAGTTTGGATTCCTTTTATTTCTTTTTCTTCTCTGATTGTTGTGGCTAAAACTTCCAAATCTATGTGGAAGTATAGTGGTGAGAGTGGGTACCCTTGTCTTCTTCCTGATCTTAGAGGAAATGTTTTCACCATTGAGAATGATGTTGGCTGTGGGTGTGTCATATATGGCTTTTATTATGTTGAGGTAGTTTCCCTCTATGCCCACGTTCTGAAGTTTTTGTCATAACTGTGTGTTGAATTTTGTCAAAATCTTTTTCTGCATCTATTGAGATTATCATATGGTTTTTATCCTTCAATTTGTTAATATGGTGTATCACTTTGATTGATTTGCGTATATTGAAGAATCCTTGCATTCCTGGGATAAACCCCACTTGATCATGCTGTATGATTCTTTTAATATGCTGTTAGATTCTGTTTGCTAGTATTTGGTTTAGGATTTTTGCATCTATGTTTATTAGTGATATTGGCCTGTAGTTTTCTTTTTTGTGACATCTTTGTCTGGTTTTGGTATCAGGGTGATGGTGGTCTCGTAGAATGAGCTTGGGAGTGTTCCTCCCTCTACTATATTTTGGAACAGTTTGAGAATGATAGGTGTTAGATCTTCTCTAAATGTTTGACAGAATTCGCCTGTGAGTCCATCTGGTCCTGGGCTTTTGTTTGTTGGAAGATATTTTATCACAGTTTCAATGTCAATGCTTGTGATTGGTCTGTTCATATTTTCTATTTCTTCCTAGTTCAGTCTTGGAAGGTTGTACTATTCTAAGAATTTGTCCATTTCTTCGTGGTTGTCCATTTTTTTGGCATATAGTTGCTTGTAGTAGTCTCTTATGATCCTTTGTATTTCTGTGGTGTCAGTTTTTACTTCTCCTTTCTCATTTCTAATTTGCTGATTTGAGTCTTCTTTTTTTTTTCCTGGTGAGTCTCACTAATGGTTTACCAATTTTGTTTATCTTCTCAAAGAACCAGCTTTCAGTTTTATTGTTCTTTGCTATTGTTTCCTTCTTTTCTTTTTCATTTATTTCTGATCTGATCTTCGTGATTTCTCTCTTTCTGCTAACTTTGGGGGTGTTTTGTTCTTCTTTCTCTAATTGCTTCATGTGTAATGTTAGGTTGTTTGTTTGAGGTTTTTCTTGTTTCTTTAGGTAAGATTGTATTGCTATAAACTTCCCTCTTAGTACTGCTTTTGCTGTATCCCATAGGTTTTGGGTCATTGTGTTTTCATTGTAATTTGTTTCTAGTTATGTTTTTATTTCCTCTTTGATTTCTTCAGTGATCTCTTGCTTGTTTAGTAGTGTATTGTTTAGCCTCCATGTGTTTTTTTTTTTTTTCCTGTAATTGATATCTAGTCTCATAGCATTGTGTTTGGAAAAGATGTTTGATACAATTTCAATTTTCTTAAATTTAACAAGGCTTGATTTGTGACTGAAGATGTGATCTATCCTGGAGAATGTTCTGTGTGTGTGCACTTGAGAAGGAAATGCATTCTGTTGTTTTTGGATAGAATGTCCTATAAATATCAATAAATTCCATCTTGTCTAATGTGTCATTTAAAGCTTGTGTTTCCTTATTTATTTTCTGTTTGGATGATCTGTCCATTGGTGTATGTGGGTGTTAAAGTCCCCTACTATTATTGTGTTACTGTTGATTTCCCCTTTTATGGTTGTTAACATTTGCCTTATGTACTGAGGTGCTCCTATGTTGGGTGCATAAATATTTATGATTGCTATACCTTCTTCTTGGATTGATCTCTTGACCATTATGTAGTGTCCTTCCTTCTCTCTTGTTACAGTCTTTATTTTAAAGTCTGTTTTTTCTGATATGAGTATTGCTACTCCAGCTTTCTTTTGATTTCCATTTGCATGGAATTTCTTTTTCCATCTCCTCACTTTCAGTCTGTATGTGTCCCTAGGTCTGAAGTTGGTCTCTTGTAGACAGCATATATATGCATCTTGTTTTTGTATCCATTCAGCCAGTCTATGTCTTTTGGTTGGAGCATTTAACCCAGTTACATTTAGGGTAATTGTTGATATGTATGTTGCTATTACCATTTTCTTAATTGTTTTGGGTTTGTTATTGTAGGTCTTTTCCTTCTCTTGTGTTTCTGGCCTAGAGAAGTTCCTTTAGCATTTGTTGTAAAGCTGGATTGGTGGTACTGAATTCTGTTAACTTTTCCTTGTCTGTAAAGCTTTTGATTTCTCTGTCGAATTTGAAGGAGATCCTTGCTGGATAGAATAATCTTCATTGTGGGATCTTCCTTTTCATCACTTTAAATATAACTTGCCACTCCCTTCTGGCCTGTAGAATTTCTGCTGAAAGTTCAGCTGTTAACTTTATGCGGATTCCCTTGTATGTCATTTGTTGCTTTTCCCTTGCTGCGTTTAATTTTTTTTCTTTGTGTTAGTTTGATTAATATGTGACTCGGCATGTTTCTCCTTTGGTTTCTCCTGTATGGGACTATCTGCATTTCCTGGACTTGATTGACTATCTCCTTTTCCATGTTGGAGAAATTTTCCACTATAATTTCTTCAAATATTTTCTCAGACCCTTTCTGCTCTTCTCCTTCTTCTGGGATGCCTATAATTTGAATGTTGGTGTGCTAAATGTTGTCCCAGAGGTCTCTGAGACTGTCCTCCATTCTTTTCTCTTTATTCTGTTCTGCAGCAGTTATTTCCACCATTCTATCTTCCAGCTCACTTATACGTTCTTCTGCTCTAGTTATTCTGCTATTGATTCCTTCTAGAGTATTTTTAATTTCAGTTATTGTGTTGTTCATTACTCTTTGTTTGCTTTTTAGTTCTTCTATGTCCTTGTTAAACATTTCTTGTATTTTCTCTCTTCTGTATCTGAGATTTTGGATCATCTTTCCTATCATTACTCTAAATTCTTTTTCAGGTCATTTGCCTATTTTCTCTTCTTTTATTTGGTCTTGTGGGTTTTTATCTTGCTCCTTTGCCAGCAAGTTAGTTCTCTGTCTTCTCATTTTGTCTAATTTACAGTATTTGAGTTTTCCTTTCGCTAAGCTGCAGAGACATAATTCCTCTTGCTTCTGTTCTCTCCTCCAGGTGGTGAGGTTTGTCCAGTGGCTTGCTTAGGCTTCCTGATGGGAGGGACTGTTGCCTGCGTTCTTTTGGGTGGAGCTAATTCTTTTCTCTCTGATGAGCCGGGCCATGTCAGATGGTGTGTTTTGGGGTGTCTGTGAGCTTAGTATGACTTTAGGTTGTCTGTGTCCTGATGGGTAGGTTTATGTTCCTGTCTTTTTTATTTTTTGGTATCTCACAACTGATTCTGAGTATTAAATTTATTAAATTGACTAGGTATAGATTTATTAGTCTGAAAATATAGACAAATTCAAGAAAAATTTATGTAAACCTACTTATACTTTATGCTTCAATTTCATCCTATTTAGGAAGAGGGGTAGAGCCAATATAGTAATTTGTATATTCTTAATATCTATTTTCCAATTATCAGTTCAAATTAATCCCTGACTTTTTACAAGTCTTTTAAAGCATATTTTCTTATCCTTCTTTCAATCATATCTTCTTTGCTGTTTTTTATTTCTTTTCTTTGCCTCTCCCTCTTTATACCTATCTCTGTCCATCTCAGATTTTACACCCTCTCTTCCCCTTCCATTTTTCTGTATTGCTCTATATGGCAGGGAGTGAGATTAAGAAAGATGATATCTGACATATTGGCCATAGTTGCAATTTTAAAATCATTTATTTAACACTGAAAATTACCATCAAGTTTGTGTAGTTCTTCTTTCTTTTTTATACTTTTATGAAGGATTATATGAAAAAATATCAAGTAATTGTGCCTAGGTCATTTGGAAATGTGTTCATAGAACTAGATTTATGACCTATTTGTCCAGCAGTCTGTCCCATTTTCCACTTTTATTTCTTAGTTTGTCCAGCATAGTAAAGCCATAATCTAACCATTTTTTTTATGCCTCAGAAAATCATTTTCATCATTCACAATTCAAAGTGAGGCTTGTTATGATGGATATCTATTTTAAGGATGGTGAATTTGAACTCTTCTTCTTTTTTTTTTTTTTTAATTATTTTATTTATTTATTTATAGCTGTGTTGGGTCTTCATTTCCGCACGAGGGCTTTCTCTAGTTGCGGCGAGCGGGGGCCACTCCTCATCGCGGTGCACGGGCCTCTCACCATCGTGGCCTCTCTTGTTGCGGAGCACAGGCTCCAGACGCGCAGGCTCAGCAACTGTGGCTCACGGGCCCAGTTGCTCCGCGGCATGTGGGATCCTCCCAGACCAGGGCTCAAACCCGTGTCCCCTGCATTGGCAGGCAGACTCTCAACCACTGCACCACCAGGGAAGCCCCTGAACTCTTCTTCTTATTAGCTTCTTTGATTTTAAATTTCACTCTCTTTAAACCAACTTATTTCTAACTGCGGGAATGATTATGTACTTGAATGAGATTATATCTTTTTAAACTTGTTTTTGCATATTTTTCCCCCAAATATTTCCCTTCTCTGGTTTGCAAATCTGAAAATAGATTTAGAGGGCTAGGGAAGTTGTAAAGTAGATGGAGTCAAGAAACCATAGCTAAACTCATTATTTTCTTAGCTTCCTGGTTGGGAAGGACTACTGAACAACCTTGCTTTGTCAATGAATCCATGGTCCTTTCTTTTCTTCTCATTTATTCTATCAAGTTTGTACTAAGAGTCTACTATTTACCAGGTTATGTGCTAAGACCTGGCAGAACAAAAGTAAAGGCAACAACCCTTGCACTTAAGAAGCTCACAGTCAAATTTGGAATATCTCCCTGGAAATTTTCTAATCCCTCAGCTTTCCTGATAGAGAAAACCCTTCATTATTCTTTCCATTTTTGAAAGTTTCCTCGTGTCTCTCTTTTTCTGCCTGTCTCTGTCTCTAATTAAAGGATCTCTCTTTATTCATCTGAAAATTTGTTTTCTGGGACACTGCTTTTCTTTTACTATATGTTACCTTTTGATAATTTCACTGACTCTCAGTGTTTCAACTACTCACTATATGTCTCTTTTTTTCCATAATTTATTTGTCCTCCTAAACCTTTCTTAGTAGTCTCAGATTAATTAATCAAACTTTTTGCTTGCTCTACAAATGTAGGCAACACACAGGAGCTTCAAAAAGTCAAAATTGAATAAATATTCTTCCTCTCAGGGCCTATTTCTTCTGTATTTTATTTTTCTTCTAGCAGCACTGTGTTGGATCTATTAACAGAGCCAAGGACCTAGAAGTTATTCCTCACTTTTATCCCCCTTTATCTCCTCCTGTGACTAACCATCAATTTTGGTGATTTTATTCTCCATGTATTTTTTTCAACCATCCATCTCTTCTATCCTTATTACCTATGCCCTCCTTCAGACCCCAATCCTCTCATGACTAAAAAACCTAATAACTCTTGCCCCTTTCCTTCTTCTCCTCACACCTATCCTTCTCATACATGTCAGTGACATCAAATGAAATTTTAAGTAATTACCTAAATACTTTAATGGCCTCCCCTTTTTTTTTTGATAAATCTCAGTCTCCTTAATCATATATATAGGATATAAAATATTTTATAAACCAATGTCTTACACTTTACACTCCAATAAAGTTAAATTGTTTTCAGTATCATATACATATCGTCTGCATCACATGTTCTTATCTAAAAGCCATCAAGTGTCCTCAATTCACTTGTCTCACTCCTGCTCATAAGTTAAGACATCCACCAGTAACTTTAAATTGATATTCCATGTTTGGCTATGGTTACTCTTCTGTGATTTCCCCATACTGTCTGTGTATTACTATCTTTGATTTTCCATCAAGCATCATGATCAGCTTTTATCTATATCCTCTTGCCCTCTTTCCCCCGTATGCATTGCTATTAGACTGAAACATCTGTCAGGATGGGAATGTCCAGTACACAAGCATAGTGCTCTATGCACAACAGGCTATCAACTATTCTATAAGTAAAAATTTGAAATAATAACATTACATTATAATTGGTAAATATTTATGTGTATATTTTAAATATCAATCTAATGATGCCACTTAAGTGCTTAAAACCCTTCACCAGCTCCTGACTGTACTTTGTGTGCCTTACAAATCTCCTTTCTCCAATTTTTAAGAGACTTACTCTTTCTACTTACTATTTCAGATTTGCATGGCTTGTTCCTTTACTTCCTTATGACCTTTGTTCAAATTTTACCTTATCAAAAATGTTTTTACCAAATTGGTCACATTCTACTTCTTTCCATCTGCTTCATTTTATTCATAACTCAATGCAGCCTGATATATATTTGTTTATTTTATTTATTTGTGTGTCACCCTGAGTTTACCAGACTATAAGTTTCATAAAAACTGGGATTTTAAGTATTTTATCTACTGTTAAGTTCACAGCACACAGAGTACTTTGGATTTATTATGATAAATAAATAAAAGAATAGATTCATCTTTGTTTAGTTCCTCTGCTAGATTTTTTTTAAAAAAATGATTTCTTAAAACTTTTTAAAGAAACTGTCTTAACCCAATGAATTCACCTTAATGTTGGGATTTAAAATTTTGGTATACACATTTAGAGAAGAGTTTTTTGAAAGATCTGGTCTGATATGGTCATCCCTAAAAATATTTATATTACTTTGTCTATGTTCTAAACTTGTAAATAAGATTTTTTTCTACTTGAAGAATAACAAGGTTATGTGGAACTTTGAGTATAAGACTGTAGCTATTAATAAAATTTAGAGTTACTGAAGGTTTTGTGTGTGGAATAGGAAATAATCCATGCAGATGTTAGACTTATAATATGACCAGAGAGGCTGGATGTGCATACAAATAGATGGCAGAAGAGATTTAATATTTACTAAATATTCAGTATATAATTGGGACTTACATACTTTATTAGTATTTTTTTAAAATAATACCTACTATGTAGGTCTTTTTATACTCATCTAACTTTAAGTATCAAACCAAGATCCAAAGATATTTGAAAATTTAATTAAGACCCAATGGCTCATAAATAGCAAAGCTAGGTAAAAAAATGGAACATATTACAAAATCACTGAATACAATGTCTGTCATATAGAACATTTGGATTTATCCCATTATATCCCATTTTTGTTATTATTATTCATACTAGAGCCATTAAGTTACCTTCATTAAAACTAGGATTTTATGTAATACCTCCAATTCCTTCTTCAGAGATTATTTTCAATATTTCTCTAGATAGCATATGTAAAATAATTTTTAAAAATGAGTATCAATAGAGATTTAAGGAAGGGTTGAATCCCTAAACAATAGATTTACAGAAGAAAATAAACAATTATAAAGTAATAGATAAAAATTAGTCTTTTATTAGCATTTATCTGTTATTTGATATTACTTGTATGGATATCAGAAGTAGATTATATCCAGACTAATATCAATGTCCATAGCATTAACCAATGAAAAAAAATAAAATAAAAAAAAAAAAACTACCAACATTTATTCTAAGTCTTTCCCTAGATTCTTTAAATTATGGAGATATTGATTTTTATGTCCATCCAATTACATGTGTAAATAATCTAAATTAAAACTTTAAAAAAATAAATAAATAATTTTATTATTTTTTTAATGGATATTCTGATTCCATAGATCTGGAGCAGGGACTGAAATCTCTGTTATTCTGACAAGTTCCCAGGTGATGCTGCTGCTCTGGGGCAGACTACACTTGGTCAGCAGGGTCCTAAGGTTGGTTCTCGAATGGGTGCTCGGGACAATCCCTGGAGGGCTGGTGAAAAAAAAAAACTTTTTTTTTAATATGATGTATATTTGGAAAAATAAAATATAATTATTGATTGTAAAACATTTGTCATTTGCCATAGGGAAAAATATGTACAACATCATTTAAGGAAAGATAGATATAATGTTTTCTTTTTTGAGGAGTGATACTTTCAAGTAATCCATACAGTTTGGGGTTTCCAGGTTTAATAACTATATTAATGAGCTTCATATTTCAGTAGTATTTAGAACAGTTGACTGTTATTTAAAGATTAATATAGCATCAATGCAATCATTCCTAGATCAAGTTTACCAAAGACAATATTTTGCTTGTAAGTAATCTTTTTTTATTAAGGGTGTTTGGTGTTTAGTTCAGTTAAATTGTCTATCAACACTATTAAAGTGGCCATATGAAGAACATGTGTTTTAGATCCTCAAGATTAGTTCCTTTTCAGCAGCCTAACATTGAAAATTAAACATTTCTATTGTCCTGCAAGCACAGACTTTTGGATTCTTTTTTGTTGTTTTACTACATAATTCAAAGTTGATAGAGTTAAAAAACAAACTCAATGAGTAAATTTTAAGGATCTTATTGGCTTTATTCAGTGATTCATGATCCAGGCAGCATCCAATCCACCAGATAGAAAGGAGCTCTGAGGAGCTGTACAAAATGAAAGACTTTTATAGGCAGAGGGAGTGGGAAGAAGGAAGTTATACTAGGCAAATGAGAGGTTGGTTATTGCAAAGTTACTTTCCTTTAGGGGATGGCAAGTGACTATGAGGCAGATTATCTAACTAGTATTGATTAGGTGATTACTGATTGACTGGTTTAGGATTCCTTTTCTGGGAGAGCTGAAGCTGTAATTAAAGTAAGTCTCAGTTTGATGATGTGGGGCTTAGCATAAGTGACTCCATTTGTGGCCTGTTGTCTCGTTTTTAACAATAGGCAAGGACTGCTTCAATATTGATAATGTCTCGTTGTTGAACTATCTGAATTCTTTCATTCCCTTAAGGTTAGATAAAAGTCAAAGTGTAGTTGTTATTGCTTAAAGTTGTAAATGGAGACATTAGGTGACGTGCAAGCAATGGTCATAGTGAATGAATGCAATAGAGAGGCCAAAATGAATGCTTAAGACTTCTGTTGCTTTGCCAAAGAGGGAAGTTGTCGTGAACAAGTTGGTTTTGTGTGCTATGGGATAGGGAGGGATATAAATTCAGGAAAGGTGGCAACGTGGGTAAGATTCCTACACTTAAAAAATGAGTTGGAGAAATGTGCTATGCTTGGTTTTCATGACCAACTGGTTTAGTGAATCATCAAGGAATAGCACTTCAGCATGTTTTAATATGTCATACTCTGCATGTATCTGCATTTTGAATAGATTGAAATTCTATATTTTTCAGAAACATTATTTTTCTTTGTCTATTCCCCTAATTAATCCTTGCTCAAGAATTCTAAATAGTTATTATTGGGATTAATGCAGTTCTGCTCTTGTCAGTCATCCTTCCTATGTCCAGCTGCTTCAGCAGAATGATCAATTTTGGTTGGAAGCTACTTAATCAAAAGAACCAATCAGTTATTTTTGGCTCTTTGAAATGTAATGTAGTTAATTTGATCAATTGCCAAAAATATATTGTTAACATGACTCCAAAATCCTAATAATCCAAACTGTTGCTGATTTGGCTATGTTAGCATGATGTATAAACATTAGTTTCTGTACAGAAAGCTAAATGAACATTTTAATATTGTATTTACAATGAAACAAAAATAGACTCAATTATCATCTATTATTTACGTTATTTTTCAGCTGAGGTCAGTGTAACATAAATTTTAAAACGATTATCAGTAAACTAATAATTTAGATGGCTCACAGGGGAAAAAAGCATTTGCAAGTGTTTTTTATTTTTATTTTTTAGAGAGAAACTATTTTATAAGTCATTAAATAAATGAGCCTGTATATATGAAACTGAAATATGTATGTCAATATATAATTAAAAGTATGGTGAGTTGTCTAGATGATACCTAAAATTAGATGCCAGAAGGTAAGTTGTAAATCTGTTTTATCTCTTTAAATCTTCTCATTAACTCTATTAGGAGGGAAAGGTTTAGATGAGGAATCTGTGGCTTAGAATTCCCAAAGTGATGGACTCCTCCCATGAGAAAAAGCATCTAAAATGATGTCATGCTTTCCAGTTAGAAATGACCCAATATGATCTGTATATTAACAAAGTATTCGAGAAAAGTAGTATTTCTTTAATGATGACATTTTTGGCATCTCATAACTGGCTGGAGATATTCTAAGAAAATAAATCTTAAAACATCAGAAAACAGAAAATAAAGTGAACTCTATGTGATCTCCCCTGTCATCTTTCTCATGTTCCCAATATGAAGTTAATACTCAATTCAATTTCTCTAATAACATCTGAAGCTGGAAAATCTTGGTGGTATTCACCAACCAACATTCAATGTCTTTGCTGTGCCATGTTAATTATCTGACCTTTGAGGATTGTAGTGTAGCATGTATATTCTCCAAACTTGAACTATTTACTAAGAATTTTTTGTAAGTTTGCAAATTTTAGCAATTTATTTCCCTTTATTCCCCTACATGACTATGCTATCACAAAATTGATCATATTTTACTTGTTACTACCGCAAACACATTTTAATTTTTAAAATTTTGCTTTCATTTAATAAAAAAATCTTAAGTAATTGTATCTACCATCTACAGTCATCTAAGATAAAAAACTGTTTTTTTCCTTCAATCTCTCCTTTTTCCATTTCCTTCATTCCCTTAATTATCTAAATAGTTAATTCTTTATCCAGATACCTGAAAAATTAATTTTCTTTTAACTCTTCTCCCAACCCTGCTGATGTTTTAGTTAAGGTCCTATCATCATTTCCCTAGGATCCAGTATCTTCTCTGTTTTGTACAAAATTAACATTGTACTCAAATCTGATGATGTTTTTTCACTAAAAATACAACAATAACAAAATGAAATGAAATAAACAAAAAACCAACTAAACTCAGATAATCCTCTACTAATTATATAATCAAAAAGGTTAGAGACCAAAATTCTAAGTGAGGCCATCAAGAAATTCATTATCTATGCCTATCCTATTATTTAAACCTATTGCCATTTTTTATTTAGCAAACATCTACAGATCTCTGTACTATGTATCAAGTACTTTTTTAAATATAAGAAATACAGCAATTCATGCAATAAACAAATAGTCACCATATGCATCCTTTAGTTCAGTCCCACCAAAGAACTCTCTCCAATGAATATATCAAGGTTTTAGCAGTCAATATTGCATATATTCTAGAGTGTTCTGAAATCCTCATCTCTTTCTTCTCTTCCTGACACACTTCTCCTTGAGCTTCAAAATTCAGAGCATATGTTACCAATCCTCAAGAACCTTCTTTTGAGTCTCCTATGTAGTAGTTGTTATTAGTCTTCTGTTTACAACGGTATTTTAAAATACTAAATGTTATGTAATTTGTAATTATTTGCTTATCTCACTTGATCTTAAAATTAGGGGTCATTGACATCTTTGAACATCTGATGAAAGCTAACAAACTTCTGTCCTGAAAACTGAACATGTGTACAAAATCAAGTGGAGTATAATCTCAAGGGATTCCAAATTTGTTGAAACATGAATGTAACCCAAGTTTAGCGCCATTCCATATATTTCTTGAGAGCACTGAGAGTGTTCCACTTGTTTTGAATTGCCATTGCATAGTGAATATTTCTTGAAGAAATGGAGGAAATTATCAAGGAATGGCTTCTAGGAATTTTAGTATACTAATTCGATATGCTATATAGGAAAAATAGCTCCCACCAAATTTTTCATGCATGGTTTTTCTGAAATTTTATAAAATTAAATAGAATGATTAAAGTGGACTAATAAATATGTGACAGTGACACAAGCACATACCTTAAGAATATTTTTGATACATTATTTTTATGTAAATTGTATGGTAAACATTTATTGCCCTTTGTTTATGACTATTCCTCAGATCCTCTTTATTATTTTCAAACCAGTTTGCAAATTTGAGAGGAAAAGTTAAGTTCTGAAAGGGCATTTAATGGTGCTTACCTCTATTTTAAGGTACATAGGTGAGTCTGCATTTGGAAACTTGCAGTCCTGCTGTCTGAGCTCAGTCTCTTTTGTGAATGACAGCATTTGCAATTTAAGTCCAGCTGGAACACCTCAAGCATTCAATTCATTTATTAACTTATTATTAAGCTTGGCATATGAATCCTCAGACTATCAGTGAGGCAGAAAACTTAAATGAAATTAGATAAACAGACATTCATAGAATAGTATGTGTATTAGAGATACTGAAAAGAGCTTCCTGTTTTTCATTTTTAGGAGTGTCTGTCCATTTATCTCTTTGATGCCAGATTAGTATAAATTAGCTTTGCCCAATCTTTGCAGCAGATTTTAACCACTGTTGATAAAAAGAAATGAAATAACTATTATGGCCAGAAGAGGGAGATCTTGTAATAATATTTGTAAGAAAAGTTTATAAGAACTTTGAGATATGCACTTAAATCTATAAAGAAAAAAAAAAAAAAGATTAAATTTCCATATGTTTAACTTTCAGAAAGTTAATGCTTTCTATAATTAGATTATTTTATTTTGCAAAATACTTGTTGGAAAAATGAGGCATGTACTTTATCCTAATTTTCATATATAAAGTATTATTTATATTAGTAATTTTTATTAATAATAAAAACTTGAAATATCCAAAATGACACTGAGTATTATTAATAAATGCTATTAGTCTTATCTGTAGGGATTTGTTTTTATTTTTAAAAAGTAATTTATTTGAATTTAAATCTTTTATATCATTAATTCTCTATATAGAACATATCTAAAACTGAAACAATGGCATATAAAGAAGAGCAATTTTAACATTGATTATTAATCACTGAGAACCTGTTACATGATAGATAACTCAAACATATACACCTATTTGGGCACCTATTGGGCTAGTATACACATTCTTTTTCTGTCTTGGTCTCTCTCTGTCTCTCTTTCATACACACACACACGTGCACATATATGCACACATTCATGTTTGTGTATAAATATATACGTATATATTTGTATTACGATGTGGAACCATTTATTTTTGCCCCACTTGATAGTTTTAAAATATATTAAGACAGTCACAGATGGGGCACTGATTGTACCACCTGGAGGGCTGCAATTGATAAATCTCTGACATGATATGAGGAGAAGTTTGTCACTAATCATTATTAATCTTTTCCCCAAATAAATTCATAAAATCTAGAAATTGATCTTTCTTTTGTTTTGAGTACCACCAGTAACACTTGTAAATTTCCATAGGTACTACTAAAATGTATGTCTGTTTTGTACAGGTTCTGATGAAAAATAATATTGATATTGCCACCAAATATATGTTCATTGGTTGCCCTACTTATATTTAACAAAGCTGAATGATGAGTATATTTAACAAAGCTGAAAGATGCATTTCTTTACTTGGACTATTAGATCCAGCTCTTACTGACTTTTTATTTCAGAACCAGCATGCTGCATTCCTCTTAATCTCAAATTAGTAACCAGAACTCCAGATTAAGATCAGCAATACTCGTACCCATGACCAAACATTTACTCTTTTTTACATTTCTTTATATTGGAGAAAGCTGTGGATACGTATTTGCTTGAGATACTGGACTCCTTTGAGTTCCTAGGGCAGAAACCCATTTTCAAATCTATAAATAAAATACTGATTAAAGTCTATATAGTTTTGGAAACTCTGTGGCCTTGCTCCCTACCTACCAAATCTTGGTCTTCTCCATGGAGAAGCAATGCATTGAAATCTTCCTCACAGGCCTCCTACAATGTGACAATAAACTTTCTTTCATATTGTTCAATTTAGTCTTCACTGAGTCATCCTGAAATACACATCTGTACATCATTAAAACATTTTGCAGAATTCCTAAAAAATGATTTATATATTTTTCTAACATTCTATACATTGAATGTAAAGGTTTCTCCTTATTTTCAATGCCATATATTTAGTTTTCAAGGTAAAGCAATAAGTATTTATTTCTGTAGAAAAATTCCACCAAAATACAGAACAGAAATATAAAATATAAGATTGGATACTTTTGCTATCAAATGTGGGTGACCTAACTAAAATCTATTTCTCTCTCTGGTGGAAGGCGAGGGAAGTTGCAAGAGCATGCATTAGGATGCCACTGATACAATGTTACCATATGCAAACAACATTATACATTGAGTAAGTATAGACAGGTATGTAATAAAAATATAGAAGCATAAATGAGATTGATGAGCCAAACACTCAGCATATGAGTCATCTCATGAAGAAGTAGAGGATTTCATCTCTACTTGTAGCATTTAATTTTTTAAGCTAAGAGGTGGATACAGATGTATTCAGAGTGTTTTATAACTAGTTTGTGTCTTAAATGTTACATAATAATTGTAATTAGGATTTGTAGCTATAATTTTGAGCCATTATCTCTTCTGTTTCTTATAGTTGCCCTAAATTTGCATGCAAAATTTACTTTTATATTTTCAAGATCCATTTAAATGGGTCCCCAGCAGAAAGTAATGGACACTAGTCTGAGTATTGGGAATTACATCTCCTTGTCCAGGTTGTTTTGGAAAATAAGAAAAGATGGAAGAGGAGTTGGAGTCTTTATCATATCGTTGTGGAGGAAAGATGCAGTTACTTTTTAAAAAATAAACTTTATTTGTAGGCTCTTCAAATATGTTTATTAAAAAATTACTTATTCTTACTGAGCAATCTACATCAATGCCTCTGTTTAACATTGCTAGAATAAAATGAACCACTCCTTTGTCCTTAAAAGCAGAATTAATTGTGATCCCTTTGTTTTAAAAAATATATTATCATGGAGATTCCACAGGATTTATTGGAAACCCTGATGACCATTGATTTTTTTTCTACTTAAGAAATATTCTTTACAGTCTATGTCTGCTAGTCATATTAATTGATTCCAAAGGCCAACACAGTTTCTCCTGGTTAAGAGACATGTCAATTCCAGAGTCTGGTGACTTGTAAAATTCTGTGTTTGCTGGAGTGTGTGTGTAACTTGGTTTTATAATTTGTCGAAATAAATTCTGCTTTCCAAGTGGCCCTCACTCCTTCCCTCTTGGCTAGTTTTGGCAGGCATTGTAATTTTTTCCTCAGGTAACTACAAATCTTGGAGATGACTATGAAGTTCAGCTAGATTCAATTTGGGGTAGAGTCAAGATGGCAGCATGGGAGGACACAGAGTTCATACCTCCCCACAACTAGGGCACCTGTCGGATTCTGATGGGGACTTCGATGCCCAAGGAGATGGGAGGAACCCCCGAGAGACACACTAGGATGTGGAGGGGAGTGAGGGGGGAGGAGAAGTGGAGGCCAGACAGGACCGGCACCCCTGAGGGGTAGCTGAGAGAGGGGATTGGTTCCATCACCTGGAGGGGCCCTCTGGGATCAGAGGATCAGGGGAGGTGCAGAAGGCTTCTCCCCCCACACTCAGGCCTGAGAGGCCTGCTGAGCTCTTGGGCCTGGTCCTCAGTTTTCCGGGGCCCCCTCCAGCTGCAGGGGTCCTAGGGATGTAGGAGGGAGGGAAGAGGGGTAAGAGGAGGAGAGGCAGATGGGGGGTGCTCTCTGGGACTGGAGAATCAGGGGAAGCGAGGCAGGCATTTGCCCCACCCACTAGGCCCCAGGAAGCCTCTCAGGCTTCTTCTGGGTCTGGTCCCCTGCCTTCTGGGGCCCACTTCAGCCATGTAGGTCCTAGGGGCATAGGAGTGAGGGGCGGGGAGTAGAAGAGAGGTCAAAGGGGAGGGATTCTCTGGGATCAGAGAATGGGGGAACACACTAGAGTTTCCCCCACCACCTTGGGCCCAGGGAGCTTGCTGGGATATCAGACCTTCTCCTCCACTTCCAAGGCCAGAGGCACTCCTGTGTCCCTCCTACTACATTGAGCCTGAGCCCTACCCTTTCAAGGCCTTTTCTGGCCGTGTGGGTCCTAAGCATAGGCCCCACCCACCACATAAGCCCTGCCCTTACCTAAGCCCTGCCCCCCACAACCAAGGTCTTTTCCAGCTTTTGTTTTTTTTTTCTTCTTTTCCTCCTCTTTTTCACTGCTGTGATTCTGTTTTACCTTCCAATTGTTGTTTCATATATATTTTTAATTTTTTCTAAAATATGTGTTAGTTTTCTAATCTTATTTTATTTTTTACTCTTTGTTCTGCTCCTTTTTCTTTTTATTTATTTAATTATTTTTTGCCACCCCACACAGCTTGCAGGATCATGGTTCACAAACAAGGGGTCAGGCCTGAGCTCCTGTGGTGGGAGCTCCAAGTCTTAACCACTGGACTAACAGAGAACCTCAGACTCCAGGGAATATTCATTATAGTGAGGTCACCCAGAGGTCATCATCATGGCACAAAGACCCAGCTCTACCCAACAGCCTACAAACTCCAGTGCTGGAAGCCTCAGGCCAAAAAACCAGTAAGACAGGAGCACAATCCCAACCATCAGAAAAAAAAAAAAAAGAGATGACAAAAAATTATGTCACAGATGTAGCAGCAAGGTAAAAACCTACAAGACCAAATAAATGAAGAGGAAATAGGCAACCTACCCGAAAAAGAATTCAGAGTAATGATACTAAAAATGATCCAGAATCTCAGAAATAGAAAGGAGGCACAGATAGAGAAAATACAAAAAATGTTAACAAAGACCTAGAAGAACTAAAGAACAAACAAACAGAGATGAACAACACAATAACTGAAATGAAAAATACACAGGAAGGAATCAATACCAGAATAACTGAGGCAAAAGAATGAATAAGTGAGCTGGAAGACAGAATGGTGGAAATAACTGCTGAGGAGCAGAATAAAGAAAAAAATAATGAAAAGAATTAAAGACAATCTCCGAGATCACTGGAACAACACTAAATGTAACAACATTCGAATTATAGGAGTCCTAGAAAAAGAAGAGAAGAAGAAAGCCTCTGAGAAAATATTCAAAGAGATTATAGTGGAAAACTTCCCTAACATGGGAAAGGAAATAGTGACCCAAGTCCAGGAAGCACAGTGAGTCAAATACAGGATAAACCCAAGGAGAAACACACTGAGATACATATTAATCAACCTAACAAAAATTAAATTCAAAGAAAAAATATTAAAAGCAGCAAGGGAAAAGTAAAAATATAGCATACAAAGGAACCCCCATAATGTTATCAGTGGATTTTTCAGCAGAAACTCTGCAGGCCAGAAGGGAGTGGCAGGATATAATTAAAGTGATGAAAGAGAAAAACCTACGACCAAGATTACTCTACCCAGCAATGATCTTATTCAGATTTGACAGAGAAATTAAAACCTTTACAGACAATCAAAAGCTAAGAGAATTCAGTACCACCAAACCAGGTTTACAACAAATGTTAAAGAAACTTCTATAGGCATGAAACACAAGAGAAGAAAAAAGACCCACAAAAACAAATGCAAAACAATTAAGAAAATCGTAATAGGAACATACATATTGATAATAATATTGAATGTAAATGGATTAAATGCTCCAACCAAAGGACACAAGCTTGCTCAATGGATACAAAATGAAGACCCATATATATTCTGTCTACAAGAGCCTCACTTCAGACATAGGGATACATACATACTGAAAGTGAAGGGATGGAAAAGATATTCCATGCAAATGGAAATCAAAAGAAAGCTGGAGTAGCAATACTTGCATCAAATAAAATAGATTTTAAAATAAAGACTGTTACAAGAGACAAGGAAGGACACTACATAATGATCAAGGGATCAATCCAAGAAGATATAACAATTATAAACATTTATGCACCCAACATAGGAGCACCTCAATAAATAAGGCAAATGTTAACAACCATAAAATGGGGAATCAACAGTAACACAATAATAGTAGAGACTTTAACACCCCATTTACACCAATGAACAGATCATCCGAACAGAAAAAAAAAATAAGGAAACATAGCTTTAAATGACACATTAGACCAGATAGATTTAATTGATATTTATAGGACATTTCATCCAAAAACAACAGAATGCATTTTCTTCTCAAGTGTACACAGAACATTCTCCAGGAGAGAGCACATCTTGGGTCACAAATCAAGCCTCAGTAAATTTAAGAAAATTGAAATCGTATCAAGCATCTTTTCTGATCACAATGCTATTAGATTAGTAAACAATTACTGGAAAAAATCTGTAAAAAACAAGAGAAAATGGAGCCTAAACAGTGTGCTGCTAAATAACCACGAGATCACTGAAGAAATCAAAGAAGAAATAAAAAAATACATAGAAACAAATCACAATGAAAAAACGATGACCCAGACCTTATGGGAGGCAGCAAAAGCAGTTCTAAGAGGGAAGTTTATAGCAATTCAATCTCACCTCAAGAAACAGGAAAAATCTCAAATACACCTAAAGCTTACACCTAAAGCAACTAGAGAAAGAAGAACAAAAAACCCCAAAGTCAGTAGAAGGAACGAAATCATAAAGATCAGAGAAGAAATAAATGAAATAGAAATGAAGAAAACAATGGCAAAAAGCAATGAAACTAAAAGTTGGTTCTCTGAGAAGATAGACAAAATTGAGAAACTTTTAGCCAGATTCATCATGAAAAAAAGGGAGAGGATGCAAATCAATAAAATTAGAAATGAAAAAGGAGAAATCACAACTGACACCTCCAAAATACAAAATATTATAAGAGACTACTTCAAACAACTATAAGCCAATAAAATGGACAACCACAAAGAAATGGACAAATTCTTGGAAAGGTACAATTTTCCAAGACTGAACCAGGAAGAAGGAGAAAACATAAACAGACTAATCACAAGTAATGAAATTGAAACTGTAATTAAAAATCTTGCAACAAACAAAAGTCCAGAACCAGATGGATTCACAGGCAAATTCTATCAAACATTTAGAGAAGAGATAACACCTATCCTTCTCAAACTCTTGCAAAATTTAGCAGAGGGAGGAACACTCCAAAACTCATTCTATGAGGCCACTATCACCCTGATACCAGAACCAGACAAAGATGTCACAAAAAAAGAAAACTACAGGCCAATATCAGTGATGAAGATAGATGCAAAAATCCTCAACAAAATACTAGCAAACAAAATCTAACAGCACATTAAAAGGATCATACACCATGATCAAGAGGGGTTTATCCCAGTAATGCAAGGGTTCTTCAATATACACAAATCAATCAATGTGATACACCATACTAACAAACTATAGGATAAAAAACATGTAATAATCTCAGTAGATGCAGAAAAAAACTTTTGACAAAATTCAACACCCATTTATGATAAAAACTCTCCAGAAAATGGGCATAAAGGGGACCTACCTCAACATAATAAAAGCCATACATGACCACCTTACAGCCAACATCATTCTCAATGGTGAAAAACTGAAAGCATTTCCACTAAGATCAGGAACAAGACAAGGAAGTTCACTCTCGGCACTCTTATTCAACATAGATTTGGAAGTCCTAACCACAGCAATCAGAGAAGAAAAAGAAATAAAATGAATTCAAACTGGAAAAGAAGAAGTAAAACTGTTACTCTTTGCAGTGACAAGATACTATACATAGAAAATCCTAAAGATGTCACCAGAAAACTACTAGAACTAATCAATGAATTTGGTAAGGTTGCAGGATACAAAATTAAGGCACAGAAATCACTTGCATTCCTATACACTAACAGCAAAAAATCAGAAAGATAAATTTAGTAAACATTCCCATTTACCACTGTAACAAAAAGAATAAAATACCTAGGAATAAACCTATCTAAGGAGGCAAAAGACCTGTATGCACAAAACCATAAGACACTGATGAAAGAAATCAAAAATGAAACAAACAGATGTAGAGATATACCATGTTCTTGGATTGGAAGAGTCAACATTGTGAAAATGACTATACTACCCAAAGCAATCTACAGATTCAATGCAATCCCTATCAAATTACCAATGGCATTTTTCACAGAATTAGAACAAGAAATTTTGCAATTTGTATGGAAACACAAAAGACCCCGAAAGCAATCTTGAGAAAGAAAAATGGAGCTGGAGGATTCAGGCTCCCAGACTTCAGACTATTCTACAAAGCTACAGTAATCAAGACAGTATAGTACTGGCACAAAAACAGAAATACAGATCAATGGAACAGGATAGAAAGCCCAAAGAGAAACTCACACACCTATGGTCACCTAACCTATGACAAAGGAGGCAAGAATATACAATGGAGAAAAGACAGTCTCTTCAATAAGTGGTGATGGGAAACTGGACAGCTACATGTAAAATAGTTAATTAGAACACTGCCTAACACCACACACAAATATAAACTCAAAATGGATTAAAGACCTAAATAGGAAGAACACTCTTTTACATAAAGCACTGCAAGATCTTTTTTAACCCACCTCCTAGAGTAATAAAAATAAAAACAAATATAAACAAATGGGACCTAATTAAATTTAAAAACATTTGCACAGCAAAGGTAACCATAAACAAGATGAAATGACAGCCCTCAGAACGGGAGAAAATATTTGCAAATGAAGCAATTGACAAAGGATTAATTTTCAAAATATACAAACAGCTCATGGAGCTAAATTTCAAAAAAACAAACAATCCAATCCAAAAATGGGCAGAAGACCTAAATAGACATTTCTTCAAAGATGATAAACAGATTGCCAACAAACACATGAAAGGATGCTCAGCATCATTAATCATTAGAGAAATGCAAATCAAAACTACAATGAGGTATCACCTCACGCCAGTCAGAATGGCCATTATCAAAAAAGTCTACAAACAAAAAATGCTGGAGAGGGTGTGGAGAAAAGGGAACCCTCTGCACTGTTGGTGGGAATGTAAATTGATACAGCCACCATGGAGAACAGTATGGAGGTTCCTTAAAAAACTAAAAATAGAACTACCATATGACCCAGCAATCCCACTACTGGGCATATACCCTGAGAAAACCATAATTCAAAAAGAGTCATGTACCACAGTGTTCATTGCAGCTCTACTCACATTAGCCAGGATATGGAAACAACTTAAATGTCCAACAAGAGATGAATGGATAAAGAAGATGTGTTACATTTCTACAGTAGAATAATAGTCAGCCTTGAAAAGGAACAAAATTGGGTCATTTGTAGAGATGTGGATGGACCTAGAGTCTGTCATACAGAGTGAAGTAAGTCAGAAAGAGAAAAACAGATATTGTATATTAACACATATTTGTGGAATCTAGAAAAATGGTACAGATGAATGTATTTGCAGGGCAGGAATAGAGACGTAGATGTAGGGAAGGAACATGTGGACACTGTGGGGGAAAGGGAGGGTTAGACCAATTGGGAGATTAGGTTTGACATAAATATACTACCATGTGTAAAATAGATAGCAAGTGGGAACCTGCTGTATAGCATAGGGAGCTAATCTCTGTGCCCTGTGATGACCTAGATTGGTGTGATGGGGGGTGGGGGTAGGAGGGAGGTCCAAGAGAGAGGATATATAGACATACATATAGTTGATTCACTTCATTGTACAGCAGAAACTAACACAACACTGTAAAGGAAGTATACTCCAGTAAAAAAAACAATTTAAAAAACAAAGTAGTATAGGACATACTTCCTAAGTGGAAAAGTAGGGTGTTTGACAATTTTTCCTCAGAGGAAAGCTTCATTGGCAGACTGTGTGTGTGTGTGTTAGCCCTGGGATTGACCTATCAGATAACTGGGTAGCTTTTGAAGATGATATAGTGTGAGAGGTCAAATGTATATCAAATGAGAGAGAAGTATATTTTACTTATAAATTCTCTTCAGTAATTTTTAGAACCAGGAATATCTTAACAATTAATTTTTTACTCTTGTAGTTTATAGCACATTGCTTCAAAAAGCAAACTTAAAATCAGCTTTATAAGTGATTTATTTCCCAAATGCATTTTTTTAATGGAATCTACTAGCATTTCCAAAACAAATTTTTTTTTTCTCAAGACTATATGGCCCTACTAACTCTGTTTGTCAAAAAAAAAAAAAAAAAAAAAGTTAATTAATTTTCAGTGGAAAATAAAATTGAGTGAAAAGACTTATGCTTTAGTCCTTCCTGATTTACTACCTACTAACCATCAGACTTTGAAGGAGTCCATTTATATCTTTTTACTTCTGGTCCATCATTAGAACTAATTTGGGCATAGTTCTCATCTTTATTTAGTAAATGTTAAAGTATGCAGTCAAGTACATTAAAACAGAAACATTATACAAATATGCACTGGATGGTACAAAACAATGCATGGTTTAAAAAAAAATGACTCTTAGGGCTCTAATGTGGGAAATTAAAACTAAATAGATAGGGTTGTGAACATCTATCACCACTTACATCACTGAGAAGAAAAGAGAGAGTGAAAGGCAAAAAATGAAAGGCGATGGAATCCTTAATTAACTGAATAAGATTCTTTGTCTTTGTGAAGTTAAAGAAAATGGCACAGTGAGTTTGACTCAGGATGTTTGTAACAATTCCTCATTCTCATTACTACTTTCTACACTTCTTATCTTCTGTTTTCTCATTTTTGTATGCTGTTATTTAAGTAATTTTTTTTCTTACTCTTAATTTTTGTCAGAGCTCCCTCAATTATATCCTTTCCCTCAGTGTAGAAAGTACAGAAAAGGTATCATTTTTAAAACTTGCCCAATTATAATTTAAAATATTTTCTCTATTTGGCATTATAATTTATTTTAGATTTATAAATAATAGTGGTAGGAACTGCAATGAAGCCAACCATTTGGCTGAATGTTATTTAAACTCTACCATCTGCCTTTTGTGTGTGTTTATAGAAGTTGATTCTTATTGATACAGTACAATTTTCTACATTCATTATTTTTGGTATATATACTAAATTTAACAGATTTTATTTGTGTATCTATGAAAATTATCTATATATTCTTCTTTTTAATCTGATTTACCATGGAAAGCATTTAAAAGAGATGCAATATATAACAGAATTGTCAATATGGTTTATCTTTTTTTTCATTTTTTTTCTCTGTAGACAAATTTCTGTTTTTGGATAATACTGCTTAAGCTGAAATTATTTAATTACAACATTGTGCATGATTAATAACATTTAATTGCTGGCTATTGGAAAGGAATAGGATTTAAATCAACATTAAAAATATATAGTCAAGGTGAAAGTTTAATGTAAAATTAAGCTGCTATGCTAGTTTTGCTTAATGTTGATAGACCAAATATTGATATCTATGTTGAAATCTATAGCTACAGTTATCTATGTATATCTATAGCTATATCAATCTAAACATTTTTTAATATATAGCAGTTGTGTTATAGTATATCAGTTTTGAAGTAAGAAAAAGAAAAAGAAAAACAATAGTAAACATTTATTGAGGAGCTGTTATGTGCAATACCATATAAACAGTGAAAAACAACTAACAGCAGTGCCTGTAAAAAATCCAGATTTCTTGCACCCAACCAAGATTTAATGGACCTTCATTCTTAATGAGTGCTACAGACTGTTATGTAGGTGTTTCATGGACACCATACTTTTAAAACAATGAGCTATTATGTTATATATGGACTGTGTACATGCACAGAAATTGACTCATTTAATATTCATTAAAAATACATGTTCTATTTGATTATTAGTATACTACTTTTTACAGATAAGCAAATTGAGTATACATTATTTTAAGAATTTGTCTGCAATTACAGACCTGGAAATGGCTGATCTGTGACTCCAAATAAAGTAAATTTGACTTCAAAATAGATAGTTTGAAAACACTACAAAAAAAACAAAAAATAAAAAAACAAATACATATATATAGTATATATATATATTTCCTACATCAGACAAATGAAACAGTCTATTGAAATAAACAAAAATTAGTTGATAGACTTGAAGTTTCAAAGGCATGCAGTATAATAAAGAATGTTATATGTAATAAAGTAATGGACAGCTGGTTATTGGAGCTAGATATACTGTGCATCTTCTTTTGTTTTACAGAGAAAAGTTTTAAATAGAAACAGTATTTAAGCACCTATACAAAATAAAGAAAGATAATTAAGATCGCATAAGTATGACAAGGTTAGCAGAGTCAAAAGAGGAATAATTTAGACCCCACTGCTTCATCATTGTCTATTTATGCATCCTCTGTTAACTCTCTGTATTGAATCCCCCTCATTGACTATTCCATTCTTTCAATTAATTTCCCAAATGAACCTTCAATACAGTGATGATTCTAAACCAATGGCCTTTATTTCTTTCTCCTTGTTCCATTTTTAAACTATTTCTTTGAATAAATAGTGGTTTTCTTCTCCATCTAAGATATGCCATCTGTCTTCTTGATGCTATTGTTTTTTATTACTCTGTTTTTGGTGTACGGTTTGCATTTCTAATTCATTCTCTCTCTATCTCCCCCTCTCTCTTGATTTAGTTTGGTCTAAAAATATACAATCCCTGTTAGGATTAGAATTACTGCAAATAACACAGGCCTCAAAATAGAGATTAAATGAGCTAAAAATTCTAAGAGAAATTTGTAATGAGGCAATCATGGCTGTTGAAGCTTCTCTAACATGTCCAGAACTCATGATCCTTCTTTCTTCTTGTTCTGATGGTATAGCTTCTTTTCCCAAGGTCACATTATGTTCAGAATTGGTCCTCATGTTTGAGACATTTCATCCATATTCTAGGCAGTATGGAAAAAAATAAGACGAGAAAAGGCACTCCCATCTTTTAAACATGCCCCAGAGGCAAAAATGTCACTCAGTGGTGTTATAGAATTCAGATTCGGCTGCTCATAGCTCAAAAGTGTTGGTAGTAAAGGAAAGGTTACGGTATTCAGGAGGCCAGCAACCTGGCAAGAAGGTGGACTTGTGTCCAAAAGCCAACTCCCCACTGCCTATCAGGGGCAAGAGCTTTTAAAGGGGAGTTTCAGGGGTCTATAGGTGGAAAGAGGTGGCTACATGCAGACCAGCCCAGCTACTCCGAGAGTCATCTTGAAATTAGTCATGTGGTGGTCTGATCAGCATCACCCTGATTGTTTTAAGTTAATCTTTACTCCCAGGGTCAGTTAATTCCCGTTTCCTTGAGGCCAGTTCTCGGAATTGTGTAAGATGGAGCAGTCTATGTCATGACTACAGTCTGGTTACTATGTAGTTAACTTCTTCTACCTAGTGGGAGTTTCAGAATCTGCAAAACAGCTCAAACGATATGGCTTAGAATATTATCTATAGCCCTTGAAAAGGAACTAAATGTCCTTGGCTTTGTTTAATGACTAAACTATTATTATTTTGTCCTACTTGACTACTTTTCTTTGCTTCTGCATTTTTTTCATTTCTCTGATTAAATTTATTCTTCTATTAAAGGTTTTTTTACAGACAAGAGGCAGGTGAGAGACATGGGGTGGGAAGTACCCACAGGGTCCTGCTCCATTATAAGAGCATCTCATTGGTAATAACTGGAGTACATTGCCATATCTAGCTGTAGGGAGTTGTATGATGCAAGAATTTAACCAGGTTTCAGAGTGCTAAGTTTAACATCTATGTTCCTTTACTAAAGAGAAATGTGAAAATGGATATTGAAGGGAAAGTTCCAAGTGCCTAACCATACATTCCAATTTTTGGTAAGAAAATGTGAAATCCCTTTACTGGCTATGGTCACAATCCCTTTTCTTCATTTCCAAGTTTTCCAAGTTTGTAAATACTTCCTTCTCTTACTAATTGTGCACATTCTCCATAAGCCCTTGCAATATTTTGTGAAAAAAAGAACTCTCAAAACTCCTTAGAAAATGTATAATTTTATAAATTACTTTTAAATCATTCATTTTTTTTGTTGAATTTTTCACAATTGAAGAGTTAAAAGGAAAAAAATAGTATCGTGTTATTATTTGAACTAAATAATTTTGGGTAGTGGATTAGAATTGAAATGTTTGTCCAAAAACATGGTAGTAATTTATTAGTGTGAAAGAATGATTTCATGGGACTAAAATTAGCATTGTGGCTTAATCAGAAATAGAGAACTACAAGTGAATGTGAAGTAAATTTTCTTCTTGTTGCAATGTACCTGTTCTTATGAATTTTTTATGGCTTTGAGTTTGATTGGATATATTTATGAGGGTTTTAGTGGATTCAAGACTGTTTTACTTTTGTAAATATCCTAGTTTTAAAACTGGTATTGTTTCTCAGCCCTGAAGGATTGAGATAATTATGGGAACTTATTTAATAATTTGAACCATTAATTATTACTTGTACTAGGATAAAGTTTAATATTTGGTATATAGCTTGAAGTAGAATTAATTTTTTTCTTTTAACTCTAAATGTCTTATGATGCCAACCAGTCATTGTCTAACTTTTCATAACATCATTAATAGTTAATATGTTTTATGATTTTTGTATTCCTTCAATTTTTCCAAAATTTTATCATTTGTTATCCTTTATATATTTTGTATTCAGATATCAATTTTAAACAAGTTATACATTTTGTTAGGTAGATAAATACTTGAAATTTAATGTACTATGGTGGTTTCCATAGCATCCAGTGTTTCACAGTGATAGGTAGCTGCATATTTTCTACATAACTCAATGCTGATAAAAATGACTATCAACTTTTTTAATCATTATGGGCTCAAAAACAATCTGTGAATATATTTTCAATTGTCTTTTGAAACCTAAATTAACCTGACAGTGAAGGAAAAAGAATAATACACCCAAAAAATCCTGAGTATTCTTTAGTTATTAAAAATAAGTTATTTAAAAAAAATTCCCCAATTAGTAAATGATATCTAATAATAAACAATTGAATAAATTTTTCTTTGAAATTTAAGGTGTGTTTACACAAACTAAAAGAAACTTAGCAACTATGCTATATGGATGAATGTGGCATTATATATATGTCTAAAATAGAAGTTTTTTAGTTGTATTATAATGGTCATAAAATATTATATTAGTTTCAGTTGTAGAATATAGTGATTCAATTTTTAATAAACTACAAAATGATCACCACAATAAGTCTAGTTACCATCTTTCACCATACAGAGTTATTACAATATTATTGACTATATTTCCTATGCTGTACATTACATCCCTGTGGCTTATCTATTTTATAGCTGAAAATTTGTACCTCTTAATCCTTTTTACACATTTTGCTCATCTCCCTAACCCCCTTCCCTCTGGCAACCACCAGTTTGTTCTTTGAATCTATGAGTCTGCTTCTGTTTTGTTTTGTTTGTTTTATTTTGTTTTAGACTTCACATACAAGTGAAATCATATAGTATTTGTCTTTCTCTGTCTGATGTATTTCAGGTAGCATAATATCCTCTAGGTTTGTCCATGTTGTCTCAAAATGCAACATATATACCACATGTTCTTTATCCATTTGACTACAGATGGACCCTTAGGTTGCTTCCATATCTTGGCTATTGTTAATAGTGCTGCAGTGAACATAAGGGTACACATATTTTTTGAATTAGTGTTTTTATTTTCTTCAGATAGATACCCAAAAGTGTAATTGCTGGATTATATGGCAATTCTATTTTTATTTTTTTGAGGAATCTCCATACTGTTTTCCATAGTGGCTGCACCAATTTACAATCCCACCAACAATGCACGACCCTTCCATTTTCTCCACATCTTCACTAACACTTGTCTTTCTCATCAAGCCACATCAAGTAAGCAAGAAAAAGAAATGAAAGGTATTCAAATTGGAAAAGAAATAATTTTTTGTAGAAGGCTTGATACTATATATAAAACTCCAAAGACTTCTCCAAAAAACTATTGGAACTAAAGATTGAATTCAGTAAATTTGCAGGGTACAAAATTAATATACAGAATTTGGTTACATTTCTATACACTAATAACAAACTATCAGAAAGAGAAATTAAGAAAACAATTCCATTTACAATTGCAACAAAAGAATAAAATACATAGGAATAAATTTAACCAAGGAGGTGAAAGACCTATACTCTGAAAACTATGGGACATCAATGAAAGAAATTGAAAACAACACAAATAAGTGCAAAGATACACTGTGCTCATGGATTGGAAGAATCAAATTATTAAAATGCCCATACTACCCAAAATAATCTACATATTTGATGCAATTCCTATCAAAATACCAATGTCATTTTTCACATAACTAAAATAAATAATCCTAAAATTTGTATGAAACCAAAAATGACCCCAAATGATCAAAGCAAACTTGAATAAAAAGAACAAAGCTGGAGGTATCAGTATAGATTTCAAACTATACTACAAAGCTATAATAATCAAAACAGTATTGTACTTGCACAGAAACAGACACATAGATCAATGGAGCAGAATATAGGGTCCAAAAATTAATTCATGCTTCAAATAATCTATAATGAAGGAGGCCAAATATACAAATGGGGAGAAGAGTGTATAGCTCTTTTTCCCAATGGTGTTGGGAAAACTGGACAGCTACATGTAAAAGAATGAACCTTGACCACTTTCTTTCACCATATACAAAAATAAACTCAAAATAAATCAAATACTTAAATGTCAGACTTTAAACCATTAAACTCCTAGAAGAAGACATAGGCAGTGTGCTCTTTTACATTGGTCTTAGCTATATTTTTTAAGACTTGTCTCCTCAGAGAGGAGAAAAAAAAATAACAAACAGGACTACCTTAAACTAAGAAGCTTTTGCACATTGAAGGAAACGATCAACAACATGAAAAGTCCACCTACTGAATAGGAGAAGATATTTGCAAACAATATATCTCATAAGGGGTTGATAACCAAAATATATAACTCAACATCAAAAACAAACAAACAAGCAACTGAATTGACAATAGGCAGAGGATCTGAATAGACACTTTTTTCCAAAGAAGACCTACAGATGGCCAAAAGACACATGAAAAGATGCTTAACCATCACTAATTATCAGGGAAATGCAAATCAAACTGCAATGAGATACCACGTCACACCTGTCAGAATGAATACTATCTAAAAGAAGTTTTCTTATAAAAGGTGGTGAATAAAAGTAATTTTTAAAAGAATTCTACCACCCACTTTGAAACCTATAAAACAAAACAAAACCTGAACAGTACAGAGTACTACTTATATCTGTTTTTTTTTTTTTTCCTACATTTCTAACCTCTGCATAAGTTTTTAACTTCATGAGCATATTTTTCAACATCACAATTCTATTTGTTTTATTTTTCAAATTTGTCTTTCATTGTTTATAACATTATTTTCTTGTGCTTTTATTTCTTTTTTTGTGTCCTTAATTTTACACATATTATTTTTAGGACTTGGATGGTCTAGTGTTACTTTTGGTTTTGTCATGTGACTTTCACTCATGGTGGCTTGTTTCCCAGTATTTTTTAATCATTTACTTTGTAATCCTTTTCAATGAAACTTTATCCATGACAGCCTGGATGAAAGAGTTTCCTTCCAGGAAAGCTTTGCTTTTAACTTCATAAGATTCCCCACTTCAGATGTATTATCAAACAAGACCAAAATTTTGTATTATTTATTTCATTGAGTTTTTTTCATTCCAAAGTCAGTTTAAGTCCATTTGTTATGTTCAAGTCATGCTGATAGAATTTGGTGTTTAATGGTGACTAAGACTAAATCCAATAGGTCACATATAACCTTCTTTTAATGCTTCTTGCTTTTCTTACTAAGTTCTTTTTTATTACAGTTACATAAAATACTACATATATTTTTAATTCTCTTAAATATGATAAGTTTATTTTTTATACCTTCTTAGAAAACTAAGAATAACTCGGAGGGCTCACATCTCAACAGATTCAACATCTTATAGTATTATACTATTTAACAATAATGTTAATGATTGGTTACTGTTAATAATGTTACTATTAATAAATGTTGGTAATTTTATTCAAAGATCTACTGTGATGAAGTTATATACTTTTGGGAAAATGTTTGTATAATCATACAAAAGAAATATTAAGCACTTTTCCCCTTATTTGAATATTTCTATGAATGGGAAAAAGTGATCTTCCAATTCCAAATCTTCCCTTCTAAAGTTGACTTTGTGGTGCAGAGGCTGTAACTTGGCAAACTATATTTCTCCTTTGTCACCTTATTTCCTGGTAGGTTTTTCCACTGTGGTGTTCTGGAAAGAAGACTGCAAGGCTGGAGGAGAGAGGGAGAGATTCCTTTCTGTTGGAATTGTTATCCTGTTTGTCTTTCCTATTCCTGTCAGTGTCATCAGTCTTGTTTTTTCACCAAAACCGGCAGTTTGTTACATGTAACAGTTTTCCCACCTCTCACAGAATTGGTCTCATTGTGTCCCCTCAGAGACATCAGCACCAGGTGACTTATGTCCCTTTCTCTGAGGTTTGGTCCAACTCCACGGGGCCCTCTTCTTACTCAGAATCATTAGCACAGTCAAGCAATGTCACATTCTCAAATATATGAATTTTCCTTCCAGAGAACCCTCCTCCCAGGCCTTTACATGTTAATAAGTCAGAACGACTTCCCTCTGTTCCCCATCCTTAGGGGTGATAGCTGTTTCTTGCAGTTGCTACTTTTGTTATACTGCATTGGTTCCTTTTTACCTTTTCAGTTCTTCAATATCTAAAATCCTTTATAGTAAATTCTCTCTGTTAAACTAATGAGTGCAAATTTCTATCATCACTATATCATGAGTTACTTCAATATTGTATGTCTTATAATAAGAATTTGGTGAACAATATTTTAATTTGTAAGGTTTGTGTTTTACATATATATATAATTCTTATTCATTATTATTTTTACTTTTATAGGAATAACACCCAAACCCAATTCACCTTCCTGTATTACACTTTAAGGCAAAATATGATCAGTAAAGTAAAAAGGAAAGAAAGAAAAACATATATAGTGAAGATCCAAAAGAGATAGATACCATTTCTTGATGGGAAATTTGGTCTGGTAGATTTTTAGGGGTGAATAGAATTACTTGGAGCAGAGATTCTGGAATGATGGGAAAGATATTAAAATGAGAAGAAGTAGGATGAACAAAAAGGTACAATATGAGAAGTATTTGAGGTGAATAGGAATAAGAACATTTTGATCACAGAATGTAAAAACTCAAAGATATGGGATGTGGGCCCATGTGAACCATAAAATGGTGGTATCTATAAAAGCACAGAATCAAAACAGTGATAAACAATTTCTGGATAATAAAGTTTTAAAGATTATAAAATAATTGGTCATTATATGTATAATTGAAAATAGCAACCTGGAAGGTTGCTGAAATTAAGGTAAGAAAATAAGTTTGAGATTACAGTTTTGAGGATCATAGACAAGATGATGTTGGTCACAAATAAAACTTTGTTTTTTTAAAAAAAACATTGTTTTATAGTTTCATAATGTGCAATAGGTGCCATTGGAAGAGGTAATCTAAATCAGTATATGTCTCTGCCCCACTGACTTTAGACTTGGTCATGTAAATTGTTTCATCTGGTGGGAGTAGGCAGATATGTTAAGAGCTGAGGCTAAAGCAGGCTTATTTGGTTTATATTGTTCTCTGTTACCCATGAGATTTGCCACAAGGAAAGTATACCTGGATAACAGCTAAACCAAGAAGGATGTGGAGACATGTAGAGCAGATATAAACCTAACTCAAAGATTGGAGCCAAGTACAGCTGACATGTAGCCAGAAACAGAACTGTTCCAGCTGACTTGCAAACCCTTGAGCAAGAAAAATAAACGCTTACTGTAGACCACTGAATTCTGGGGTTATTTGTTATGAAGCATTGTTGTAGCAATAGTTGACTAATACATGTAATACACTATGATTTTGTGGTTGAAAACAATCAAGGTGAATAGCTTAATTAAAGTTCAGTGTACAAACTCCAACTTTCCTTAATTTAGAACGAAGACAATAAAAGGATTTCCCAGAATTCTATAAATCTCTCTAATAAATTATCATAATAGATTATCATTTATAATTTGTTAAAATACACAAAATCAGACAGTACAAAATAAATAAAAGATACCAGAATATTTTCAGGTTAGAATAGGATTGTAGACTGTTGTATATGCACATATACATTGTAAATACACTGAAAAGACAGTGTCTGTATAGAAAAAAAAAAAAATGTTCCTTTGTGATAATACTCAACATTTTTTTTTTCCCCTCAACATTTTAGGTCTATCATCCTACTATATGGTAGCAAGTATTTCATCTATTTTTCATAAGAAGTTTTGAAATTTTTCCACATTGGACAGTAAGTTAACTTTTTGCCATGAGTTAGCCAATTTTATTTCCCATTTCAAGAGAGATTTCTCAATATTGCTCATTTGAAATTATCCAGTGTATCCAATAAAAAAATTAAAATGAAAATATGTATATAAACTGCCTTTTACTAAGTTACCAGAAAATAAAGTGCCAAGTTAATTTCCACTAAAATCTAATTTTCAAAATTCAATTCAAAATTTCATCTTAATTCAATTCAAAATTCAAAAAAAATTTCCAATTTTGTTTGTTTATTTTGTTTTGCCTTTTGCTTCATGGGCAGCCACAAAAGTCTTATTTGGGTGCTTATGAGATTTCTGGATACTTTCTTCTTCAGCTATCTAAGAAAAACATCTCAAAATTTGAATTAAACCAGCCTCATTTTCCTCATGTCTCTCACACTCCAAAAATTCCAAAAGGATAGCACCATTTCTCTAAAATTAACCTTAATGCAATCTCTGTAATTCATTTCCAAAAAAAAAAAAAAGTGATACAGTGTTACTCAGAAGTGGGTATAGATGAAAAACACGAGAAAGAAGAAAATAATAATTTAGGGCTTCAGCTTTCACAAAATGCCAGTCAGTACCAACTGTTCAGAATTTAGTGTTCATTTGGGAAAAATCACCCACCAAAATGTTAGTGTGACATCTTGCTTAAAAAAGTCATTCATCCATACTCGCTTTCTCTCTCAGTATTTGAAATGGCTCTGTTTTTGCCCAGGTGTAAATTTTTGCAAAGGTGACTATTCTTGCCTCTTGTGCTTCCCTGAAGTTCCTGCATTCCCTTGGTTTCCCCTCATACATTCACAAACCTCTGTACCTACATAGTCCTTTATACTCTGAATTCAAGGCACTGTACAGTTGAAATGAATATGAGAATTCTGTAGGGAAACAGAATATATTTAAATCTATTACCAAGATGTCCCAATATGAAACATAAGACTCTAATACTCCTCAAAGTCCCAATGGCCTCTTATGTTCAGGTTTTTCTGTATCTCCTTCTCTAGAAAGGCCACACATTGTAATGGAATGGGACCCTATGAGGCTTTCCTAGGACAGATACCCGCCCCCAGCCCCTGCCATATCCTCTGCCTGCCTCTTGTTTGTAGAAAAACTTTAGCCTCCTAGACCTTCCTGGAGTGAAAATAAAGGAAAAGAGTCAAGCAAGACAAAAATAATAATAGTTCAGCCATTAAACAAAGTCAAGGATATTTAGTTCCTCCTCAAGGGCTATAGATAATATTCTGAGCCATGTCCTTTGAGCTGTTTTGCAGTTGCTGAAACCCCCACCGGGTGGAAGAATTTAACTGTATGTTGCCCACAAGCATGTGGACCCCAGACTGTTTGGAAAAAGAAGGTTAATGATGTTGACTCCCAAAATACCACCCGGTTACCTCACCACTAACCAATCAGAAGAATGTCTATGAGCTGATCATGCACCCCACAACCCCCCTCCCTCACCCTGTCTTTAAAAGCCTTTCCCTAAAATTCATTAAGCAGCATGGGTCTTTTAAGCACTAGCTGCCTGGACTCCTTGCTTGGCCAGTGGACACAAGTTTGTTTCGGTAACAACATCGTTTTTATTTTGTCTCCATGTTGATGAGTTTGCTGCATATTCTCAAAGGATAATTCCAGGTCCATGATTCCTGTTGCCTAAGATATTTTCCTCCTTATCATTTCTCTGTTTGAGAATCACTTACCACACTATTCCCAGTCAAACTGCTTGGCTTCAGATCTTGAGAAAGCAAGGGTCTAATGAGAACCTCTACAGGTTATGCTGTACTATGCATGACAAAATCTTTTCAGTATGTTATTTTGTAATTTCTTTGTTAATTTCACAGGACTCGAGTAATTTGCGCTGTTTCAAAGACATCAGAAACATTTCTGTCTACTGCATTCTTTCCTGGTGTTATGGGTTGAATTGTATCCTCTCAAAAGTTGTTGAAATCCTAACTCCTAGTACCCGTGAATGTGGCCTTATTTAGAAGTAGAATCTTTGCAAATGAAGTTAAAATGAGATCATTAGGATGGGTTCTAGTCCAATATGACTGGTGTCCTTATAAGAAGGAAAAATTTGGACACAGAGATGGACATCTATAGAAGAAGACAGTATGCAGACACAAGGATTATGCCATCCACACCCCAAAGATGGCCTAAGGCTACCAGGAGATAGGAGAAAAGCATGGAGCAGACTCTCCCTCACAGCTCTCTGAAGAACCCCACCTTTCTGACTCTTTAATTTCAAACTTTTAGTACCTGCCAGAACCTCAAGACAAAAAATGTGTATTGTTTAAGCCACTGAGTTTGCAGTATTTTTGTTACAGCAGCCACAGGAAACTAATACACCTCTGAATAAATGTTTTGTGTATTTCATTAACATTTGTTAGTCTCCTACAATTCTAAGCATGACCTGGTAAATTTTTTAAGAGTTAATCTACCTTTAACTTTAGTTCCATTACTTTTCTACCTGATGCAGGAAGAACACTATTTGCAATTGAGGGATCATCTTTCCCTTTGCTTTCCTTTTGCTTTGGGTCCAGATGTTTTATTCATGTATTCTTCCTAATTCTACATTTTAAGTCTCTTAGAGTGAGAGATACAATTTTTGAATTCTAAATGTGAAGAAATATCCACTTATCTCAAAAAAACACAATTCCTCACTTCCCCAAATAGGCTAATTCCACTGGGAAGGTCATCAACTACTTGTCCAGAATTCCAGAAAACTAGATTTAATTTCTCATTTCATGTTTTTCTTAACTTTAACATCTCATCATCCAAAAAGTTTCACTTGTAGTCTGGCATTCCCTTATGGCACAAGAATGACCTGCTTTCCAACTTAAGATTCTATTTGTATTTTACTTTATTTAGGATTCTATTTTTTTTAATCAAGAAACTCAACAAATGTGTGAATTTCATACTGATATTTTCAAACTTTCTTTCCGAGATGTGTCCAAACCTTACTTGATAAACTAGAGCAATTGTTCCTATAAACAAAGAACATGTTAGAGGATATAACTTTATACATTTCTGCCTCCCACTCTTCTTATGGAAGATTTCCACATTTTTTAATGTTGCCAACATCTTGACTTTTTCTTCCTATATGAAATCTTATTGAGTTCTGATCCAGAAAGAAAGTAGATTTAACTTTGCTAGTTTTTATTTTTTTCATTTTCCAGCTTTATTGAGATATTATTGACAGAACATATTTTGCTAGTTTTTTATTTCAAAAGCAGTCAAGTATGGGTACATTATCTTTCTTCTCTGTTTTGTAGTTTTCTATTTGAGAACTTCACCTTTTTTCTAAGCAAATCTCTTTTCTTCTTTTGCTAAATAACATGCTTTCCTTTGATTTTCTTTCATTTTCAATACAGTTTCAACTCTGACTAAAGAAAATAAACGGCTTTTTAAAATCATTTCATTCTTCACTACATCTCTGTGCAATCTTAAGTCCAACTGACAAAGTATTAAGAGTACACTATTTTTAAATTATCACTTATCCCTTGGGTTTATAATAATTACACTGATTTTTTTTTTTCTATCTCAGCTTAGTGGTATAATTTCTCATGGTATCAAATTTCTGTTCCACATTACCTGTTCACTGAACAAATACATCCCACTGTGATGTTGATTTATCCACAGACTGTGGGTTCCTGAAATCCACAATTGTAATCTCGGGGAATGTCAGAGCTAGCCTGAAAACATGGTGTGGGAGATGACTACAGGAGCTTCTGTGAATGCCACAGGGATTTAAAGTCTACTCTTAAGGCAATGTCTTCCTTGGCCTTGAATGTTATTCATAGATATAGAGGAAAACAAAGTTGAGCAAAGCCAAGCCCCATGCTGCTGTAGATCAATTTCTTAAATTTTATATATTCCCAAAGTCACATATTTGCACTCTGCTTTCCTAAATTTGTTTTATTGTTTGTTTTCATTTTAAAGTCTCATTTAGCATACCTGGATAAGAAAAACAAAAGCAGAGTTAGCATAAAATCTATTCAACCACTATCACAGAATCTGCCTATATTTGTGTCTTCTGAGATAAGAATAAAAATATTTTTGCCAATAATACAGCAATAGACTGTTTATGATCTCACCTCTGCCACATCAGAGTCTTCAGGCTTTTCTCAGAAAACTTTTCTCCAAAATTAATTTCTTTTTAAATATATTCAGATGATCCCACATCAACCCCCGACGTATAAATTGTTCAGAAAGAATATCATGACCTCATCTTTGTAATTTTCTTTCTCCCACGTCAAGAGGAAAACAAAGTAAAAATTTTTAAGGCCTTTGCAAATTTTGATCTCTTTTTCCTCTGCATGTGACTGCCTCATCCATTTCAGATTTCACTGGATTAAATTGGCTGTTGACCAGTAGGAAGACTCTTATTTTCACTCATTGGAATACCTGCATTTGTAACTTCCCAAACTAAAGTTACATTTATACCACTGCAATAAAAGAAAAGGCCAATCTTATGTACATCCCCAATAATAAAGTACATAGTAAGACATTTCCCTTACCTCAGAAGTTCCGGCGTCTTAAGTAGCCTAGCTCCTGACCCCCTGAGCCTGGTGTACTTAGCTCAGAACTTGAGAGTAGCTAAGCTTAGTATTAATGTGAGGAAATGATAACAGTGAGGAAATGAGTAGGACATAGTAGAAAAAAATGTGAAAATATAAGGTCACTTATTTGGATCAACAAATTCAGAAATGGGGAAGTTGAAGAACAGGGAAGAATGAGTTTAAGGCACCATAATTCTGTCTGCTGTCTTAGCTTCTCAATGTAGATAGAAGCTCCTGGGTGAGGAGACAGTAAGAGCAGCAAAAAATATGGATAGTGGTGTTTGTTCTTCCTTATGAGGAGAGGGGACAAAAAATGACCACATTACTCACCTAAAAAATTTATTCTTGAACACCAAAAAATATTTCATACATATTAACAAATTGATATTATTGAACTTTTCAATAGAATTCATCAGAGACCAAGAAAAAGGAGGCAAATACCAATGTGATCATTATCAAAGGACACAAAAACAATTCATTTATTAGAATTCTACCTTTATTCTTGATAATAGTGTTATAATGGTGGCTTCTGAAGTACAGTAGAAATATCACTGACATTCACAGTCTAAGATAACTGTAGTTGAATTTAAGTTAAATCACTTTCAACTCTGTTACCTTGCAGGAACTGCTGAATCTTTCTGAATCTTAGTTTTTTTCATTGACAATATGGGAATAATAAAATTACCTATCTCATAAGATCATCACGAGGACAGCATGAAAATAGCTTATGTAAAAAATCTATTACAGTGCTTTGTATGTTCTGGTGTTCTATGAACATTATTTCCTTTTAGATATTGTTATATGTCTTAAATTTAGAGTAGCAATGGTGGAAAACGTTAACTATAATATATAAAAACACACTCTACAGATGTGTCAAGTTCTTTGTTGCTATTAATTTATACTTCCATAGTCTTCCTCTCCTCATATTCCTTAACCCTTTGTTTCAACAAGACCAAAGAACGGAGTCAGAGGTAGTGTCTTATTTCTAAGCATTTGTAAGTACATGATTTCCCTAGTATAGTGTCTAGTTAGTGAGAACTAGAAAGAATGATGGATAGGAGATATGCTGGCAAATGCACCTTGTTCTCAGCATGAGTCTCTCGAAATATCTTTCCTTTAGCCATTAATACACAATATTTCTACCATGTGCAGTTTGACAGCATCTGACCTTAGCTGTAGCCAATATCTCTGGCTTTCTGGATAGGACCTTCTCTGAGGTCTCAACCTGGGGAAACTACTAGTTTTTTGAGTATTCAAGAACTGGACTGTGAGGGTGGTAACATGCACTGGGTGAACTGTGACCAGTGGGCACTAGATACTGAGAGATAAATGATCTTCTTTCCTCCCAAGCAGATAATTTCAAGTTACACTTTACATGAATCATTATATGTATGGGGGGGGGGGGAACACATGTGCTCCTACCAGGACTGAGTGATAGTTGTTGACAGAGTTTACCTGCACAATAATGTAATCTTGTTCAGTTGTAACTGCATCCCTATTTCACTCTTAACAAATTAACAACTTGCACAAAAACATTTTCTCAGGCTCTGCTTTCTGAAGAAAACAGCCTAAGCCACCCCAATATCTTTCTTTTTTTCTTTTTTGATGGTTCAAATAGTAAATTTTATGTTATGTGTCTTTTACCTTGATTTTTTAAATTTTATTGTAGTATTTTATTTTATTGCATATTTACAGTTTTGTGTTAGTTTCACGTGTACAGCAAAGTGAATCAGTTATGTGTGTGTGTGTGTGTATATATATATATATATATATATATATATATGCACACACATTCTTTTTCAGATTCTTTTCCCATATAGATTGTTACAGAATATTGAGTAGAGTTCCCTGTGCTATACAGTAGGACTTTATTAGTTGTCTATTTTATTTATAGTACTGTGTATATGTTAATCTCAATCTCCTAATTTATCACTTCCTCCATGTTTCCCCTTTAATAAACATAAGTTTGATTTCAAGATCTGTGACTCTGTTTCTGTTTTGTAAATAAGTTCATTTGTATCATTTTTATTAGCTTCCACATATAAGTGATATATGACATTTGTCTTTCTGTCTGACTAACTTCACTTGTATGATAATCTTTAGGCCCATCCATGTTGCTGCAAATGGCATTATTTCATTCTTTTTTATGACACTGGTCAGAATGGCCATCATAAAAAAATCTAATCTACAAACAATAGATGCTGGAGAGGGTGTGGAGAAAAGGGAACCCTCCTACACTGCTGGTGGGAATGTAAATTGGAACAACCACTATGGAGAACAGTATGAAGCTTCCTTAAAAAACTAAATATAGAACTAACATATGATCCAGCAATCTCACTCCTGGGCATATAGCCAGAGAAAACCATAATTTGAAAAGAAACGTGCACCCCAATGTTCATTGCAGTACAATTTACAAAGCCAAGACATGGAAGCAACCTAAATGCCCATGGATAGAGGAATGGATGAATAAGATACATATATACTCCAATATTTTTCTGAAATTTAATTATTAAAACCCATAAGGGTAAACTGAGGTTAACAGTGACCATCACTGAGCCAACCCCTGACACCTTCGAATGTACTCTCTCTCTCTATGGATTTGCCTATTGTGAACATTTCATATAAATGGTATCATATGATATATGGCATATAATATAATATTGTTGCTTTCACTTAGCATGATGTTTTCAAGGATTATCTATGTTGTAGCCTGTTTCACTACTTCATCCCTTTTTATGGCTGAATAACATTTCATTGTATGAATATATCACATTTTGTTTACCTATTTGTCAGCTAATGAACATTTGGATTGTTTCCGTTTTGTGATTATTATAAGCAATGTTTCTGTGAAACATTTGTGTAGATGTTTTTATGTGGACATACATTTTCAATGCTCTTTGATAAATAACCAGCAGTGAAGTATCTGGTAACTAACTCTATGTTCAACATTTTGAAGAACATTGAAACTGTTTTTCAAAGTGACCAAACCATTTTACAAGCTTATCATCAATGTATCAATGTTCCAGTTTTTCTACATGTTTACCAATTCTTATTTTCTGCATTTAAAAATTTTACCCATCCTAGTGAGTGTGAATGATAATATCATTGTGGTTTTGATTTCCATTTCTCTAATGATTAATGATATTGAGCATTATTTCATGCATGTATTGCCCATTTGTATTATTTTCTGGACAAATTAAATGTACTATTTTTCTTTTGTTGCTTGTGTGTGTATAAAAGAATTCACCTTTTTTCACAATCCTTAGTGTGATTGTAGTGGAGAAAGTTCTTTTTTTAAAATGGATTTTGCAAAGCATTTGGTTACAGCCTTCAGAACAGCAGGGAAGACCTAGTGAGATTATACAATAATAAGAAGATCAATTCTAGCTCTTTTTTATTTGAAAATGTTTTCCATATAAGAAGGATGATGGGACAAATTCATTACTGTCTTCTGAGAGCTAATATTCAGGTCCTATGGCTCTGTTCTTTTACAGAGAAGGCAATTAGCTAAAGATATGTGGCTTGCCTAAGATCACCCAGCAAGTTATTGGCCTAGTAGGAATATGAACACATGGACTCTCAGTTTCCCATCTGTTTCCTAGTTCATTTGGCTGCTTTGTTAGGAGTGAGTATGTATGTATATTTATGTAGTGTTTTAGGAACAAGCAAAGGAATGGAGGTTGGTTTGTGCATTGTTTCAGATGGGCACAGGGAAGTGGGAAGAAAAATAATTTTCTTTCTTAATCTGCTAACAAATATATTTAAGGTGATTCTAACACTGAGAGAGAAGTAGGGTAAATAATCATCCTATTTCAAAGCATTTGGATATGTAATTCTATATTACTTTAAATATAGTTAACCAAAACCTTGCAATACGTTAAAATATATACACTACGTTATATGTCATTATAAAAGTGTTATATGTCATTATAAAAGTACTGGCTCTACTATAATGGGTAGTATAATAGTGTTATGTATAGTAGGAAGAGAAAAATTGAGTCTGTATTGGATGGGCAGAAATTGAAAACAGTCTCCTTATTCAACATCTATAAAACACATTGTTCTAAACAAAGCTGAAAGCATAATGAAGGGACAGGTGGAAAGTAGATAAACTAGAACAAGGAGTTACTATTAGAGAAAGGAAGAAAGGAAAGATGAAAAGGATGATGCAGTATAGACCAACAGGAGGAAAAGAAAATAGGAGGTGGGGGGAAGGAAGAAAAGGTCAATATATTTGCATGTCTTAATTCCTACAGCTTAGTCAGAAATAGTATTCAATGTTTTGTTTTGTTATTTTCCTTAATTTCTCTTGAGAAGAGAGCCTTATACAGTAATATGGAATAAGAAGACAAAGTTATGTAAATATTGGTGGCATAGTCCTCAACTGTACCTTTGAGAGAATGATCAGCATAGATGTGTATATGAATTGTGTGTATGTCACCCATACCTCCTCATCTTCTACCACCCCCCTCCAGTACTGAAAGTAGGTACACAAATAAACAAAAGGAATGTTATGGTCATTCCATCCATACAGAGTATTCTCCTACCTCTCCAAGTGATGCCTCTCTCCCTCCAGCAGCATGAAGCCCACCAAGTGGGAGAATGATAATTGTATTCATCATATTGTACAAATGTATGAGAATGTAATGACCTTAAGATATATATTACTAACGATGCTGCTCTTGTGTTTTTAAGAGAGATCATTATATTCATTGTCTACCTCCCTTCTTTAGAGTAAAAATACATTTAGTGATGGAACTATTAAGATAGAATAAAATACTGATTCATATAAAACAATGGCACCTATACTCAGTGTTAACATGGTCTTCCTAATTTCAATTACCCCAAAGTGAGAAATTTTAAAGGGAAGAAATCTGAATGTTATTCATGATGATTATTCAGAATGGATTACAATTTTCTATTAATTCACTCTTTTATTTTAAGTGTTTTAATTATTTTCATTAGAAATGTTTCATTTTAGAAATGAAAAGTTCAGACCTATGTTATAAGTCAGATTGAAGTATATTGGGAATTTCATAGTTAATTTTCATTTACTATAGTTGCTTATGACCAGATACAAAATTAGAAATAGTTAAGTAGATAATTACCAGTTTAATATATAAAATTTAGAATTGAAGAATTTTGATAAACTTACACTACATCTTGATATAGACTAAAACTACATTCTTTCTATAAAGAAACCTCATAATCATCAGGAAACTTAGGTTAAAAAAAAAAAACTTTATAGTTATGTAGCCATCATGTGGATTCCTTGATTTTTGAATAAAAAACAAAATAGAAAAGTTATCATTATGTCTTTATCTTTTTAATTACTTAATGAATAAATTGTGCTATTAATCAAATATAAGAAAGTTTAAATAAATTGATACTATGACTTGGGGAAATTTGTAAAAACTAGACATAAAGCAGGAAAAATTCAACACAGCAATACAGCTCAAAAATTTATAATTTGCTATTAGACTCTAAGGGATATTATTTTATGTGAAGAACTATATTCGTTTAAATTTGGAACCCAGACTAATATGTTGGAGGTCTTCAGCCTGACCTATCTGTATTCCCTGGGTCAACCTTGTCATTGAAATGTATCCTCCAGAGAATGCCAAATACCTAAGGTATTACTTAACAATCTCCTTGTTATTTTATGTAGTTTCTATTTTTACAATGTATGTGTCAACTTCAAGTATTTTAAGGTGATTCACAAACTTTAAATTAACAAGGTGAGTACGAATTCCAAAAACATGCCAAAGGGTAGAAATGAACACTTACTTTTGTTGAGTTGTAGCATTGAGCACAAAGGAGTGATTTGGCAGCAGTGACAAGTAACTTAGCATCTGACACTCTGAGGGCAAACAGCTTCCAGGGAGAGTAAGATTCCAGTTATTTTTTCCTGCTAGATTGGGGGCTATGGTGCCTCAGATAAGTGAATTTCAAGCCTCAGGCAGCTAAAACTCAAGGAAACAGAAGATAAGTGGGTTTGGCAATGATGCCAGATGAAAGAGTACAGCCGGATTTATGGTAGTTTATTTTTATCTATCCCACTGTCTGCTGTTCCTCCCTAGAGATCTGCTTTCTTTTTCTCTACCATTTTCTATCCAAGAGAGTTAATGGAACATACAACCTCAATAACACAGCTAATCTGTGAAATAGAAACAAAAAAATCTCTCCTAACAGAGGTTTAGAATTACAGCACTGTAAGACAGGAATCAAGAATGTAGATTTCAGTACCAACTATATTTTTTTTCCAGGGAAAGTCACTGAACATCATTTTTTAAAGTGGAGGAGTTGTAGTATATGATACACAGAATAAATTTTATCTCTACAATTCCATTGTTCTATTTCCTTTAATTTGTCGTAATTTTCTACATTTCTTGTCATTACATATGACAAGATTTCACTTGTTTCACCTTTCTTGGTCATCAGCTGTTTTCTTTACATTAGTTCTTTTAGTTATAACATAACCGCAAATTATACTGTGTATCTTTGCTTATACTGGAACTATAGATTTCTTTCCATGTAACATGCCAGATATTTCTATTAAAGTATACACTCTAATTTTCTAGTTATCTATATGTAAAATGCATTCATATGATATATTTCCAAGGATTACAAATAAATATTTCCCCACAATCACATACAGCCTGGTAATCCACATCAAATATGAAAACTAGTAGTTCTAGAATTTATGGAGGTTATTGCTGAGCTTATATGAGAAATCCTTGTGTAAAGTCCCTACATAATAGCTCATGGAACAAAATATTTTACTCAATAAATCCCCCCCTTCCTCTAATCCTGACACTCAAAAGTTCCCTATACTAAAACTGCTGCAGAATTTTATGATGAACTATTTTACTATTAATTCCTACCAAATGTGAAAAATAAGACCATTATCCTTGCCTGTTCTAAGTTTCAAAATTATATCTTTTGCTCATCTGTATAGTACAGTTTCTGTTATTTTAATGAACTTTATAAATGTATCAGATGCTTATATGCTTTTAAATTCAACAGCCAATGCAATTCAACAGCATCAGTGAGGCTACTACAACAAAATTTCACATTGTTTTGAAATGTTATAGTCTCTTTCAATTTGTATCTAAAATTATCCCAATGCTCAAAACGTACTATCATGCATTGCTTAAACTGCAAAATCCACCTCACTTTACTTTTATTATTCTTGGAAATTAAGTGAATTTTTTATATCTCTATTTTCCATAATATAACACTTTTCTGGGATCTATCAAAACGTTTTCTTTCTAAGAAAAACAGGTGATAGTAAAGGACGAGCAGGTTTCAAGTGCATTATGATACAAATAATTGCAGAGATTTTTAAATAACTAATTAATAATATTACTTAACCTATGCCTATAAATTTGGAAACATAGTTAATATAGTTGCATTTCTTCACTTGTAAAATTCTAAAAAAGGCAGTAGAAGAACTAGAAATCTTGAAAGTAGGAATAACTATTATATAAATGAAAATGTTAAAAAATATAGTCTTGTAACCCCACAAATTCCAGTCCTATAGGCTTTTACAAGGGAATTCTACTCTAGTTTGGTGAACAGATAATAACTCTTTTACAGAAATTTTCAAAAATAGAAGAAAAGAGAAGAAAACTTTGTAATAAATTTTACTCTAATAAGGTAAATGCAAACCAAGAAAAGAGAATTATAGCCTAATTTTATATATTGACCCAGATAAAAATATCTAACTGCAACACATCCCTTGATCTAATGGAAAATGAAAACTAGTTGGATTTGATCAAGAGAAATTTATTTCCAAAATGCAAAATTATTTTATTATCAAAATTTTTATCAACAAAAAATGGGCTATATCATACAAATCAATATTATGCAAATAAGGGTAAATGGCCAAATAGCAAAGAACCTGGACCTGTTTGAGTATAATTTAATAATTTTATCACTTTATATTTTACTTAATAAGCTACCAAAACCTTGTGAAAATCGGAGTAGTAGCATTTGCATGTTTCCTCTTTATCTACTATATTCTACAGTTGAACACATTATCTCTAATTAGGCTGGATATCACATTGCAGGATAAAAACTTCAGTTGCTGGGTTATAAGGCTTTTAAGATGCATGATTGAGCAGGAGGAGTCAAAGCCTTGGGGTTAACCAAAATATATTGTTTTAAGCATTGGACTGTGGTTGTTTTCCTTGATTCTTTCAGAGGACAAAGCTTTTCTTTGGAGGTCAGCATGCTTTGTGAATAGGCTAATACTTACCTTAAATATAACAAAAATCTTATAAATTTTAATGTTACTATTTTTTTAAAAAAGTAGACTATACCTTTTAGAGTAGTTTTAGATTGACAGCAAATGAGCAGAAAGTACAGAGGTTTCCCATATATATCTTTGTCCCTACATATACATAACCTCCTCCATTATCAACACCCACCACCAGAGTAGTACATTTGTTACAACTAATGAACCTACACTGACACATCATTATCACCCAAAGCATGTAGTTTGCATTTGGGTTCACTCTTGGTGTTGTACATTCTATGGGTTTTAACAAATGTATGATGACATGTAACCACCATTATAGATCATACAGAAAAGTTTCACTGGCCTAAAAATCCTCTGTGCTCCCCTTGTTCATCCTTCCCGTCCAAAAACCTTGACAATTATTGATCTTTTTACTGTCTACATGGTTTTGCCCTTTTATAAGATGTCATATAGTTGTAATAATATAGTATGCATCTTTTTCAGATTGGCTTCTTTCACTTAGGAATATGCTTCAGGTTCTTCCATTTCTTTCCATGACTTGATAGCTCATTTCTTTTTAGCAGTAAATAATATTCCATTCTCTGGATGTACTATAGTTTATTTTTCCTTTTAACTGACAAAGGACATCTCAGTTGCATCCATGTTTTGGTAATGAAGAACAAAGCTACCATAAACATCCTTGTGCAGCATTTTGTGTGTATGTAAGTTTTTGATTCCTTTGGATAAATCCCAAGGAGCATGATTGCTGGATTGTTTGGTAAGGGTATGTTTAGTTTTGTAAGAAACTGATAAACTGTCAAAGTGACTGTACAGTTTTGCATTTCCACCAGCAATGAATAAGAGTCCTGTGCCTCCACATTCTTGCCAAAGTTTGGATGTTAATCAGTGTTCTGGATTTTGGCCATTCTACTAGGTGTGTAGTCATATCTCATTGTTGTTTTAATTTTCATTTCCCTGATGACATATGTTGTGGATCATCTTTTCATGTATTAATTTACTATCTATATATCTTTTTTGGTGAGGTGTCTGTAAAGGTCTTTGCCTTTTTTAATTGGCTGTTTTCTATTGTTGAGTTTTAAGAGTTCTTTGAATTTTTTGGATAACAATCGTGTAGCAGGTATGCTTTTGCAAATATTTTCTCCCGGTCTGTGGCTTGTCTTTCTCATTCTCTTGACAGTGACTTGAAGAGCAGAATTTTTTTATTTTAATGAAGTTCAGCTTATCATTATTTTATTCTGGATTATGCCTTTTGTGTTGTATGAAAAAATCATTGCCAAACCCAGGGTTATTTAGGTGTTCTCTCATGTTATCTTCTAGGCGTTTTATAGTTTTGTTTTAAATTTAGGATTGTGATCCATTTTGAGTTACTTATTGCTAAAGGTGTAGGGTCTGTATCTGGATTCTTTTTTTTTTTTCTTTCTTTCTTTCTTTCTCTTTTTGCATGTGGATATCCAGGTGTCCCCATACCATTTGTTGAAAAGAATATCTTTGTTCCATTGTATTATCTTTGCTCCTTAGTCAAAGATAAGTTGACTGTATTTTGGGGAGTGTATTCTTGAGCTCTCTGCTTTACGTTATTGATCTATTTGACTAGTCATTTTGTCAGTGGTACACTGTCTTGATTACTGTAGTTTTAAAGTAAGTTTTGAAATTATATAGTGTTAATTCTCTGAAATTGTTATTTTCCTACAATGTTGTGTTGGCTATTCTGGGCCTTTTGCCTCTCCATATAAATTTTTTTTCTTACAGTTTTATTGAGATAAAACTGACATCAGCACTGTAAAAGTTTAAGGTATACAGCATAATGATTGACTTACATACATCATGAAATGATTACCACAGGAAGTTTAATGAACATCCATCATCTCGTATAGAAACAAAACAAAATAAAAAGAAGAAAATATTTTTCATTGTGATGAGAACTCTCAGAATTTATTCTCCTAACATCTTTTATATATAACATACAACTGTTAATTATATTTATCATATTGTATATTACATCCTTGCTACTTATTTATCTTATAACTGAAAGTTTGTACATTTTGACTACCCTTCCCCTCTCCCCCCACACCTTGCCTCTGATAAACACAAATCTGACCTATTTTTCTATGAGTTTGTTTATTTGTTTGTTTTTGAAGTATAATTGACCTACAACACTATGTTAGCTCTGGTGAACAACATAGTGATTCAATATTTCTGTACATTACAAACTGATCACCACAATAAGTATAGTTACCATCTGTCACCATACAAATTTATTACATAATTATTGCCTATATTCACCACCCTGCATACTTTGTATCCTGACTCATTTATTTTGTAAGTTTATAGCTTTTAATATCACACAACTCTTTCTCTCATCCTCTGAGTTGCATCCCTCTGTCAAGCACCTGTTTGTTCTCTGTATCTATGACTGTTTCTGTTTTATGTTTGTTCATTTGTATTGATTTTTAGATTCCACATATGAGTGAAATCATATGCTATTTGTTTTTCTCTGTCTGACTTATTTCATTAGCATGATATACTCTATTTCCATTTAAGTTGTCAGAAATGGTAAGACTTCATTATTTTTTAAGGCTAACATTCCATTGTATGTCTATACCACATCTTCTTTTTCCATTCATCTATCTATGGACACTTAGGTGGCTTTCATTTCTTAGCTATTGTAAATAGTGCTGCTATGAACATTGGGGTACATATATATTTTCTAATTATGATCTTTTGTATTTCTGTGGTGTCAGTTGTAACTTCTCCTTTTTTATTCCTTTTTTTTTTTCTTGATAAGTCTGGCTCAAAGTTTATCAATTATTTTTTATCTTTCCAAAGAAGCAGCTCTTAGCTTCACTGATCTTTTTTATTGTTGTTTTTAGTTTATTTTATATATTTTTGCTCTGATCTTTATTGTTATGTCTTTCTTTCTACCAACTTTGGATTTCATTTATTCTTTTTCTAATCCCTTTAGGTGTAAGGTTAGGTTGTTTCTTTGATATTTTTAATTTTCCTGAGATAGGCTTGTATTGCTATAAAACTCTCTCTTAGAATTGCTTTTGCTGTGTTCCACAGATTTCAGATCATTGTGTTTTCATTTTCATTTGTCTCAAGTAAGGACTTAATTTCCTTTCTGATTTCTTTAGTGACTCATTGACTGTTTAGTAGTAGCATGTTGTTTAGCCTCCACATGTTTGTGTTCTTTGCAGTTTTGTTTTTTTTTTTCTTGTAGTTGATTTCTAGTCTCTTAGCATTGTGGTGGGAAAAGATGCTTGATCTGATTTCAATCTTCTTACATTTACTGAGACTTGTTTTGTGGCCTAGCATATGAAATACCCTGAAGAATGTATCAGGTGCACTAAAAAAGAATGTGTATTCTGCTGCTTTTGGATGGACTCCTCTGTATCTGTTTAATTTATCTGGTCTAATATGTCATTTAAGGTTATTGTCTCCTTATTGATTTTGTCTGGATGATCTGTCCCTTCATGTAAGTGAGGTGTAAAAGTCCTCTACTATTATTATGTTACTGTCAATTTCTTCCTTTATGTTTGTTAATATTAGATTTATGTATTTAGATGCCCCTGTGTAGAGTGCATATATATTTACACTTGTTATATCTTCTTGTTCGATTGATCCCTTTATCATTATGTAATGCCCTTCTTGGTCTCTTGTTACATTACTTTAAAGGCTACTTTGTTTGATACAACTATTGTTATCCCAGCTTTCTTTTTGTTTTCATTTGCATAGAATACTTATTTTTCATCCACTCACTTTCAGTCTGTGTATGTCTTTAGATCTGAAGTGAGTCTCTTATGGGCAGTGTACATACAAGTCTTGTTTTTGTATCCATTAGTCACTTTATGTCTTTTGATTGGAGCATTTAGTCCATTGACATTTAAAGTAATTATTGGTATGCATGTATTTATTGCCATTTTGTTCATTGTTTTTGTATTTCCTTTTTGTTCCCTTCTTATTCTTTTGCTCTCTTCCATTATGATTTGCTTACTATCTTTAGTGTTATGTTTGGATTTCTTTCTCTTTTTTTGTGTGTGTATCCATTATATATTTTTGGTTTGTGGTTACGATGAGGTTTATATATAACAATATGTAATAATATGTTCATATATATACATATATATGAAGTTGAACAATATATTTAATTTAATTGGATAATCTCTTAAGTTAAAACACATTCTAACAATGTTACATTTTTACCTCTCCCCCAACAAGTTTGATCTTTGGGGCATGGTATCTTACATCTTTTTTGTGTGGGTATCTCTTAACTACTCATTGTGATTATAAATGGTTTTACTACTTTTGTCTTTTAACCTTCCTACTAGCTTTATATGTGTTTGATCTACTACCTTTACTATAATATTTGCCTTTACCAATGAGATTTTTCCTTTTGTAACGTTCATATTTTCAGTTGTCTTTTTTTCCACTTAGAGAACTACCTTTAACATTTCTTGTGAAACTAGTTTAGAGATGCTGGCTTCCTTTAGCTTTGCTTGGCTGTAAAACACATCCCTCCTTTAAATTTGAATGATATAGACTTACAGGTAGAGTATTTTTGGTTGTAGCATTTTCCTTTCTTTACTTAAGTATATCATGCCACTCCCTTCTGGCCTGCAGAGATTCTGATGAAAATTCAGCTGATAGTCTTATGGGAGTTACTTTGAACACAGCTAATGCTTTTCTCTTTCTGCTTTTAATATTTTCTCTTCATGTTAAAGTTTTGCTATATTAATTACAATGTGTCTTGGTGTGGTTTCTTTGGGTTGGTCTTGTTTCAGACTCTCTGTGCTTCCTGGATCTGGTTTTTTGTTTCCCGTCTCAGAGGGGAAACTTTTCAGGTATTATGTCTTCAAATATGTCCTCTGCCCCTTTTCTCTATCTTCTCCTTCTTGGATCCTTATAATGTGAATGTTAGTGTGCTTGATATTGTCTCAGGGCTTTCTCAAACTGTCCAATATATTTTATCTGTGCTCTGTGATTGCTGGAAACTTTTAAAGTTAACAGTAAGATTTTGTACTGAGAAAATCTATAATTACTGTGAGTCTGATTTGACTGTGCTACATAAAAATTTTATAAAAAGACCTCAATAAAAGGCAAAACATATTCATGAATGGTCAAACAATTTTAAATAGGTCAACTCTACTACAATATGGCTATATACTCAAGAAAATTTTGACAGTTTTCTAGGAGAAACTTTTGGGAAATTAAGCCTATACTATAATCTACATAACAGGATAAAGTTAAGAATATCTATTATAATTCCAAGATGGAGAGGAAATATGCATGCACATGTATATCATGAGTAAACATTAAAACACTTAACAAAGATGTAGTAGGAAAAAGTATAGTTTTTGTACAAGAATTAACAAATAGAACAGAGAATCCAGAAACAGATTCATGAACATATGGTTTCCTCAAATTTGATAAAACATAGTATATTGGGGGTTGTGAAATTGCACATTTTTTAGTAGATGATCTGTGGAAATTTGGCTCAGTATATGGACTTTAAAAGTTGGATTACAAAGTTGGATTAAAAAAAATGGCTCTACATAGATTAAATAACCAAATGCCAAAAGTAAAATTAAAGTTAAAAATATAAAAAAATGCAATATTTTTATGACCTCATAGTTAGAAAAAATTTTTAAAACAAAACCTTACAGTATAATTCATGTACAAAAAATTTTTAACTTTGGTTAGGTACAAGTAAACATCTTTAATTAAAAAACCTCATAGCAGGCAAAGTTAACCACTATATAACAGACTGGAGATGATATACACAATGCTAAACACAAGCAAATGATTAATGTCTATATTATAAAGGAACACATTCAACTTATCAAGGAAAGGAAATATTTACAAAAATAAGCTGAGAATATGAATAAAAAATTATAATTAACAATTATATAGCAACTAATGTGTTCTAGATACTGTGTTAAGCATTACATACATTTTAATTTATTTAATGTTCACAGAGATACAAAGTTGATATGGTTCTCCTCATTAAAGATGAATAGAAGGACGCACAGAGAGTTAAATAATGCGTATAAGTTTATTTTTGTCTAAGTAAGTGATGGAGGCAGGATTTGCCCCCAGGTTGTCTTGGTCCAAAATCTGTGCTCCTTATTAGTTTATACTGCCTTTGAAGAAATATCCACATAATTAATATGTGCATGATCAGCCTCACTGGTAAATGTGGAAATAGATATTAAAATGAAAATTCTATATCTTCTTGCAAGTAGTAGATTGGCAAAAATGTAAAGGCAGTACACTATGAAATGTTAGAATATGGGAAAATTGGAAATTTTAAGCATTGCTGATGTTCCCATGTTTGGAAACTTGCACAGGCATTCTGGAGATATTTAGTGATATCTGGTAAAATCTTATATGCAAATATCCCACAGCCAGCAGTTAGTCTCACAGCAGAATATATATCCTCTAAAAATCTTTTCCATAAGTCTGTAAGGAGATATGAATAAAGACATTCATCACAGTGTTGTAGTTTTTGGTAACATAGAAGTGTAGGCAAATGACAAATCTATTACTGGAGGGATGGGCTTATAATCGTGAGATATATCCATTATGTATAGATACAAGTATCATATGTATGTATATGATAAATGAATAAAGCAAATATAATGAGTTACATTTATTATCAAAACATTAATATATCCCAAAAACCTAATGTTGAATGGAAAACCTAAGAACACAATACAGTTTATAGGACGAAGGTGCTAAAGAAAATGAAAAATCACATTTCAAACAAATCTATATAATTTTTAAGACACATTTACACCTAATTCAGCATAATTTAGTTGGGTTGAAAATATATGCATTAAATACACTAGGAACATGTCATGGGTGTGTGTGTGTGTGTGTGCATCTGTGTGTGGCATAGAATATGGGAATTAGTCTTATGTGAAAAATGCAGTTAAAATAAGAGAGCAGTTAAAAATGCAAGAAATCTTAAGTGGTGAACTTCTGGGTTGCTCAGAGCATTCATATTTATATTTGGTTAATATAAATAAAATATAATATAAAATGAAATCGTGTTCATTTTATATATAAGTATCCTCAAGTCTATTTTCTGTTGTGAATTGAAAGATTTGATATTTTTAAGTAAGTTTTTATAATCATATAAAAGTCAATAGCAGATGTTCCTGCAACAATTTAAAATTTATATGTATATATTTGTGTGTGTGTATATATATATATATATATATATATATATACACATATTTTTTTTCATATTCACTTTTTAACATAACTTAATATTTTTCAAATTGAGGCTACTAAAGCACTGGTCTTCCTTTAATAAACATATTCATTAAGCATACATTTATTTTAATATATGTCTAGTGTATGTTAATTTGAATAATAATAAAGAAAAAAGTTCTAGAGAGGAGAAATTTAAAATAAGAAGCTTTTCCAAAAGTAAATATAAAAATATTTTTATTATACTATATCTAAAAGTTTGGCATTTTAATATAAGGCACTATGAAAATGAGATATTAAAATATCTATAGTCTTACTACAGTCAACTTTATAACTTATTTTTCATTTTAATGCCAACTGAATGTAAACAGAATGAGAGTGTTTAATCCTTAACATTGCCTCTTGGGAGTTTTCCTTGATTTTTAGATATGATGTGAAAGCTGGATGACTCATTCAATATGATTCAGTGCCCTTGAGGAAGGTTGAATAGAATAGCTCAAATAGGGAAGATAAATTCCCTATAGCATCTCAGAATGTAGCATTTTTTAAAGTTAGAAAACATTTTCCACACAATTAGCAAAAAATCACATTGTCATGGATTTGCCTTCGGGTCATTAACTAATATGTTCACTAACAACTTGCACAAAGTGGATTGAAAAAAAAAAAAGCTTTCTGAGTCAGAACTGTGACTGATTTGGAATTAAACCATGCTTACTGGAATTCTATCAATATACTTCTACTTTCAGTATTTCTGTTGTGACCCTGCAATGACATTCAAAAAATATATTTTCTACCTCATTTATTTCTTCAATATCTAAATGCTATTTAAACAAAATTCATTTAATTATTTCATAAGTGATCCCGCTTATCTTATTGGGAAATAAATGTGTCATTTATAATAGAAAATGAAATACTATGTAAGCTGTCTTTGTAAAGTTTTACATGCATTAATGTTGTATTTGTACTGTATACAGAAGAATCATATTAAATAATAATATTGTGATAAAACTACATATAATACTCTTTATGAAGAAAATTGTCTATACAATTCATGATGAATTATGAAAAATATTCCCCAAATATTATAAAATTTGAAAAAAAACAAAACATTAAGGATAATTTTGGGTGTTAACATGTAAATTCACACACTCTGAGTAGGGCGAAAAATTCTCTAAAATCAAGTCCTAAAAGGCTTATCAATACTCCTTGGATTAACATGATCTATTAGAAGAGGTAAGGCAAGGATCAATTTGGAAAACTTCCATATAGGGGAACAAGTCCATGGCGCAGAATAGCAACTCAGTTCTTATTAACATCAAAGGGTAGGGCCTGAGATTTTACATATGCCAAAACTAGAATATAATATTATCCCAGCTTATGGGGTTTTGTGAGAATTAAAAAGAACTCACATTTATTAGGAAGAAGAAAGTGATGGAGAGATATGAGCATAAAGGATCCATAAGACTCACTCACCAGCAAAGTAAATCACTTCCATAATTCAACCTTGTGGCTGCAGTATATATTAAAAAGTATGCCTCAATAAAATTGCAGTTTAATTGCTTTGAATAGTTAAAAGCATGATAGCTCACAGCTGGTTCAGAAATACTCTTCACAGTATTACTGAAATCTCAGAGAATTTGTGCAGGTATCCTGGGGTAAGTTGGAAGCTTGAACCACCTCTTTGTTATCTCCTTGATATATTCATACAGACCACTGACTGACACTTCTATGAAACCATCTGAGATGGCAGGAAATAATGGCAACATGTAGCAAGTTCCCATTTCCCAGAAGTGAGCATAAGTAACACACTCCTTGTCAACTGGGCCTTTTCTCCTCTGTGATAGGGCTATCAGTCATCTTGAGGATGCCAAGCGAGAGGCTACAGAATAAACCCTGAGGACCAGATGGAAAAAGGAAGAAGTCAGTATCTTAGTTCTCTCTACAGAATGGAATGTGATGGTTGAGAAACATCTAACCTGACCAGAGAAGCTGATCTTGACTTAGAGACTCTTGGTGGTATTAGATAAATATTCAGGGGATACACCAAGCTCAGTAAGGCATAGCTTGTCTGGAAATCTTCAGATATCTTTATTTTCCTTTTGTTTTCTTTCTCTTTTCCATACTGATTGTATTCCTTCTCCAAGGATCATTGTCTTCATAGCAATATTTGGAGTTTTTGGAGGATAACTAATGACTCATTATACTGTATATGTGTGACAACTGTTTCTCTGAATCTTTGTATGTTTATCAATTTTGCTAATAGTAAAAATTGCAATGGACAGTTTTGCTTTTTTCTTTGGTATTTTTTAAATTTTAACAAATATATAAGCTTTTTTCTATATAGATTCTATATCTTCTTTCTTCTCTATGATGACGTTAAATTTTGTTATATTATGATGTAATATAAAGTATATCTTGAAGTACATCTATATCTTAGGTATGGTATTATGGGCTGAAGTGTATCTTCTAAAATTTATTGGTTGAGGTCTTAACATCCAGTATTTGGAAGTAGGGCCTTGAATGAGGTAAAATGAAGTCATATGGGTGGGCCTTAATCCAATATGCCTGATGTCCTTATAGAAAGGGTATATTAGAACACAGACACACACAGAGGGAAGACTTATGTAAAGACACAAAAGATGGCCTTCCAGAAGCTGAGGAGAGAGGCCAAAGAAGAAATTAATCCTGCTAACACCTTGACCTTAGACTTCTAACCTCCAGCACTGTGAGGAAATAAATTTTAGTTATTTAAGTCAGCCATTGTGATACTCTGTTATGATAATCCTAGCAAAAAATATGTGTGGGCATAGATATAGATATATAGATATTACACATAACTATACAAAAATGTATTGCATTTTTATGGTAGTGGCAGTAAGAAGTGGAGGATATAGCTAACTTTACCTCAGATAACTCATTTTGAAGATTATCAAGTGATTAATTCATCTTTTAGTCAATGTATTAAATGACATTTATTATTTATTAAATTCTTGTATACATCTGGGTCAGATCCTGGACTCACGTTTTGCACTATCTAGAAGGTTATATGGAAGTTTGTTCATGGAAAACCAAATTTGGGGATATATTATCAGTGAAGGGGACTTGGAAACACAGTGAATGTGCTTGGCTCTACTCTCTGACATCTGTGGGTTTTAACTTAATTCCTAAGTTTCTCCAGTAGTGTAATGCCTACAAGATCAAGACTGGTTCAGGAACTGTGGAACACGTGACTGGATGTTTTATAGGAGAAAGTGGCAGAGCATGAAGCCATCCACAGGAGGATAGATTATCTCTAATTTGCTAATAACTGACTACCTCCACTAGAAAAAAAATGAAGCTAGTCTGGAATAATCCACTTTTCTGAAATTATACTGACTTCTTTTATCACATGTTTTCTGCTAAATGAGCGTGAAGATCATCTTTCAGATGACATTTGTCAGAATTTTTCATAGGGTGAATAGAGATGAGCAGAATAATTTAGATGTATTTTTCTATGCTTTTGCTATAAACTATTTGCGTTTATTAATACATATCTTGTCTTCAGTTTAAAGTAATTAATATACATTTTTTGAAATTTCATTATTTACTAATAACATGATTGTTTATCCTTTCATATAAATTTAACAACCTATCAATAATGTTTTAAACCATATTAGTTACCACTGCAGTTATCAGTTAACCACAATATTTTGCTAATGATTTAATAAAATGTATTTATTTAAAATAATTCATTTATGTCTATAAGTAAATTTGTTTTATTACTATTATAAATGTACACAACACAACATAAAATGTCATTGTTTAACTGAAAATACTTTTAATTTTTTTTTTAAATACCAGAATTTTTAAACAAATAAAAATCATGAAATAACAGAGAAGAAAGAAAAATATTGTGGTTTATCAGATACTTATTCTCTTCATTGTCTCAATCATACTGTGTAACGAGCCCAGCATCAGTAACTAAAATGAATAAGCACTTATTTGTCTTGTAGGACTGTGGGTTAGTAATTAGACTTAGCTCTTCTGGATTGTTTTTCTGGTCTAGGATGGGTTCATATACACACCTATGGTCAGATGTCTGTTGGTCTTCGATAGTTGACTGTTCAACGTGTCTCTTACCTTAAAGCAAACTAGCCCAGGAATGCTCTGTGGGCAGTAGTAGGAATAGCAGTACAGAAGTAGAAATAGGCAAGTGTTTTCTTGAGGTTCTGCTTGAGTCAGCTGATCACATCTCCTTGGCCAAAGCAAGTCAGATGGTTAACCCCAGATTCAGTGTACAAGAACAATTGGTGTAACATCAGGAGCAGGGACAAAGTAAAACTTTTTGCAAACTATCACACTTGGGAAATTTAATTCCTAGTGCTTATAGAAATAATTTGTCTTTTTGTGTCTCATCTGTTATGGCATCATGTGTTGCAGATTCAAATTTTATCTCTAGTTTTATATTCTAATCAGCCTAAATCAGAAATGTTTTGATAAATTTTATCAGAGACATTACATTGTTCACTATGCAATGATAACAGTGATAGTTTCTATAAACTGAATGGTTCTAGATATTTTGGGGAGGTGAAAAATACATCAATATTGATGTAATGTTACTGCCTCAAAGATATATTCAGGGATTTTAGAGTTTAAAAATTAAAGGTTGGAGCAGAATCAGGAATAATACCAGATATCCTATTTTAATATGGTGGAGCTAAACTATTATCTCTTTATTTAATTTAAAAAACAATATAAATATCAAAAAAGTATGAATCATGATTGTTTTTATTTAGCAAACAACCATAAAATACTTTCTTCTTTGTTGATCCAATTTTGTGTCTTTCTGACTTTTCACTATGAATATAATTCAGTTTATCACAGCTCCTTTGGTACAAAAACTATAATTTCAGACAGCTCTAATATCTTCCTAGCATCCCTAACTGTGCTGTGATTTCCCTTTGGAGACCCCTAATGAGCCATTTTCTTGGGACTGCTGTCTGATCTCTTACAGTCCCTTAACATAAGGTATAGTATCCTGAGCATAAAATAACTTCTTATCCACTCAATTTGTTCTTGAATTTGTGTAATTTTTCTGTTACTTTCATGCTTTCATTCCCCATATACAAAATCATATACTAATTCTATTTTTTAAGAACAATGAAATATTAACACATGATTCTTAATTATGTAAGTATTTTCAATGTATATTAATAAAAATAAAATGATAATAGTGTTTTAGAGGGAAAACGTCTTGCTTCTTTGTTTCAATTATGTCTTTATTTTTTCTGTTTAAAATGTGAATCATGACCAACAAATTGCAGATCATTAATATCTTGTGAAATTTCTTTGAAAGATAAATAATGCTATAAATATCTGAAATTTGTTGGACAATATTTTCTAATTTATTTAGAACACAAATATAAATGATTATAAAACTTCTAGATTTCATTGTTTTAACTTTCAGGTACCTTGACTTGTGGTAGCTAGGTAAATATTTAACAACCGGTGCTACCAAAAAAAAAAAAAAGGTCTAATTTGGAGTATATGTAGTTCAAGATATCAATGTGATGCCATGAATGCAGCGTTGGGAAGAGGTGTATGCAATCATCTCTTTGAGCTAACTGTGAGCAGCCTCTGTGAGTGGGATCCAGCACCCCTGAGTCCTTAAATATCTTGTTTCACTTTCTTCAAATGATACAGTTATATATATATATACTCTCTTAGTTCTTCTGGCAATCAAAAGACCTACAGGGATTAATAATAAAAATTATTTATGTGGACTTGGGCCAGAACTAAGTTAGGTATATTATAGGGACTACAGTGAACTGGAGGGCTTATCATATCAGCTAAATGGCACAGCAATTACCTAGTTCTAGAGGACTATCTCTGGAATATTTCCAGATTCCCTTTCTGTGAAATCATGTTTACTGAGTATTTCTCCTTAAAAAGATATATTTTCATTAATAATTCCTATATGAGATAATATGTACATAGACTTTAGTGTTCCCTAGTATTCCACTCTACACTAGCCAGAGATTCATAGTCACAAGGTTTATACATATGCATGCAAACACTTTATATTAGAGTCTGGTTGAATGTGTTACCATGAATCCATATTCCTAGGCAAAAATATATGGCTCAAAATGAGAACACATAATGCTAACGAGACAATAGATGTAAATATAATACACCACTAAATGAAAGAATAGATAAATTGGACTTTATATTCAAAGCCTTCTCATCTTCATGTCTCACTGTTGAAAAATCAAAAGGCAAACCATAAATGGGACAAAATATTTGCAATACTCATGACTCTAAAAAGACCTGTGTCTTGAATATATAAATAACTTTTAAAATTCAATAAGAAAACCACCAAGAAAAAAATAACCAAAATTGAAAAAATACTTCACAAGGAAAGATATGTTAATAACCAGTATACACATGAAAATATGCTCAACCTCATTAATCATCAAGGAAATACTAATTTGTATTAATTTAAGCTACAGTGAGATACAGCGTCATTTCTGCTAGAATGACTAAAAGACAAAAGACTCGTTATCATTTTTGAGAATGTTAAATGTTAGAGAATGCAGATCAGAATAAATTCCTTCAGAGGAAAACACAAGATAAAATTCTAAGCAAATATGGAAGGATTAACCTGTAATAAATCTATTTTCCTTTTAATAGGAAGGAATGAAATCACTATGTGCACAGAATAGGTACAATTCTATTTGTGGTAGAGTAATAATGTTAGAGTTCTTGACATGTATTTTCTCAGGGATCTAAGAAGCAGGTTTATCATTCGGTAGTGAGACTTATTGAAGATAGTGGAGAAAGGAGACATTAAAATCTGTTACATTGGAAAGCAGGAAAAATGGTACGATTGCTGGGCAGTGTTGTCTTCATTTGCATTTGGGTGATTTTATAGTGCTAATATCCAGTAGAGGCTGAGAGGACAGAGTCTGGAGTCAGACCACATGAATTCAAATCTTATATCTGAAAAATCCTATACGTGATATTGGAATATTTTCTTGTGCTTCTCTTTCCTCATGTGTAAAATTAGGATACTTAAAGTAGGTTGTTTTCAAAGGTGAAGTGAGTTAATATATGTAAATATTTAGATACTTTATGTATATAGTGTTACCTCTTTGTTAATAATAGAAATATCTCTATGTTCAGGTGCTCGGGAACACAAGGAAATAAATAAGGAAATAGACAAGGTATAGCTGGGAAAAGACACATAGTTACACATAGACACATAGAATCTGCGTTGGAAATTTTTCAGATCAGCGCACTGGAGAGTGAGTTTAAACAAATACCCTATGCTAACACATATGTATGGAATCTAAAAAACAAAACAAAACAAAATGGTACTGATGAACCTAGTGGCAGGGCAGGAATAAAGACGTAGACATAGAGAATGGACTTGAGGACATGGAGGGAGAGAGGGGGAAGCTGGGGCTAAGTGAGAGTAGCATGGACATATATACACACTACCAAATGTAAAATAGATAGCTAGTGGGAAGCAGCTGCATAGCACAGGGAGATCAGCTCGGTGCTTTGCGACGACCTAGAGGGGTGAGATAGGGAGGGTGGGAGGGAGGCTCAAGAGGCAGGGGATATGGGGATATATGTATGTGTATGCATGTGGCTGATTCACTTTGTTGTACAACAGAAACTAACACAGTATTGTGAAGCAATTATACTCCAATAAATTTGTATTAAAAAAAAAAAAGGAAAGAACATTCTCAAGGGTATTATAATGAACCGGAATCTATGCTGAATAACAAGAGAAGTGAGAATGTGTGGGGTAATAGTAGTGAAATAATGGGGATGGAGTTATGAGTTGGATTTCTACATGAGTTGGGTAAACAGGCAAATAAGAGAGGAGTATAGAGAGTATATTCAGAAAGTTGGACAATTCAGATTTCTGAATCAATGTATTTGCAAATCAAAGATTTTAAGGTCCGATAATGGGGATGGAGACTGACATGATATGGGGGAAATGGTTTTGGTGGATAAGAAGATCCAAGGGACTGAGTGGTACATTTCTGGACTAATCATCTATGTGCAATTTGAGGTTATACAGAAGAGTAAAAGCAGGAGGAGTACTATGAGCCAGATTCCAAAGGTCTTAATATCCGAACCAGAGCCAATAAGAAGTCTGAATATGAAGTACTACATAGGATTGAAAGTGGTATCTCATATCACGTGCTTCATTGAAACTAAATCTTTTATAGGAGGAAACAAGATAAAAGTTTTGGAAGTACAGTGAGAAATGAGGAAACCTACACTACCTCCATCTTTGCTGGTGCCTAAAAGCCTTCACCTGAGAGCTATACTAAAGAGGGCAGTATCACTGAGGTCTATCTGGGTTAAGAAGACAAAATGAACTTTCAGAAAAGAGGTTAAAGGACATTTGATAAAATGTTCAGGAGGGTGGGGAATGATGTAGAATTGGGATATATTAGAGGATATATAGAACATAATGGAATATAAATCAAAGTGAGGAAAGATGGGCCTGGGAGACTGGGATTTGTGCCCTTAAATAAGTAGAGTCTAGCACATGGGTTGAAACTTGATAGTCTCTTAAAGATAAACAGTCTCTCATCTCTAAGAAGATATTTGGAACATCCATGCAACTATTCTGTGCTGCAGCTAATTATTATTTGCTGGCCTGGATTAAGGCAATCCTGGTGGGAGCATTAGGCTTTCAGATGACCTTTAGGTGACCACCCTTTCTGGAAACTATGAGGAAAGACCTAGAAATGAACAAAGAAACAAAGTTCACATACACTAAAGTTCCTGCATTGTGAGCATCAAAATGCCCCCATTTTTTTCATTCAAAATATTTCCTCTGTTTAACATATAATTTCAATTGATATCTAACAATATGAAAACTTTTAAATGTACATTTAAATATATCCAATTTTTGATTAGTCTGTGAAGGTGAAAGATCATAGACATTATGAAGATTGATATCAACATAAATTGTTTTAACCCATTCCTTAATTATATAATTTCTCACTTTCAGAGTGTGCTATAAATAGTAACCAAAATTTCTTCGTAGCAGTGCCAATCTTCAGCTTAGCATATGAATTCAAACAGGAGAGACTGAAATTCTGATCAGTGTGTCCTGTGTCTTCAGTTTAACCTGAATTCCTGCTGATTGAACTATGAGGCAATAATGACAGCTTCCTCACTGAGAAGGGTCACTGATAACTGTACCACTTCATGGGCACTGCCCTTCCCGACCCCATCACCAAAGAGTAAGATAGTTTATTTTTCCTAAACACTACAGTAGGGAGTTTTCGGAGTAAGGACTCTTTTCAGTGCACAATAACATATCAGAATTCGTGTATAGACAGTAAAGCAGCATATCCACAAATCCCTAGAACACCAAGCTGGATATTCTCCTTTCTGCAGGTTTCTTCCACATGTTTTGAGGTGAAAACAATGATAAAGGCATTGCATTGCCTCCCTGTCCCAATTGACTACAAGTCCGTTGAACACTATCTACAAACATTACTTTCAAATATTCTGCAAGGCTGAATTTTTTTATTTAAATGGTGGCTGTATAAGTTCCAAAGAACAGTGGTTAGTGATCTGTTTATCAGGCAGATAGATACCCTCTCTTAAGGAATGATCTTTATCTTCCTTCGCAGGTTGTGGAATCCTTAAAATCAGGGAACATATCTCCTTTCACTTTTTATATTTAAATGTATCTGTATTGCTTAGTAGAATGCTAATTAAAGGTGTTTAATAAGTGTATGTTGACTTTTTGCAGATGTGGCAGCATCTAGGGAAAAGGAAAGTCTTTTCTTCCTATACTTATATTCCTATTATGTAACACTAGACAAGAATCAGAATGACATATGACTTCAATAAAATCCATTAAATGTTTATACTGTATTAAATGCTCAAAATCTATGATGATGAAAAATAAGGTACAGCAACAGGCCTCTAGCAGTTTGTAACTTAGTGTTCTGCAAGTATCTAGGTACTCTAATAAATCCATAAGTCCATGTGACTTAGTTTTTGCAGAATTATTTTTTTTTAAAAGCATTCAATTAGATCACTTGTTAACATTAATACATCTGAAAAATCAATTTCTTCCTTCCCCAATTTCCACTGAACAGGGACCATCCCACAGGTTCACATTCCAAACTCCACAAGCCCTATTATGAATTTAGGGAACTTTGTTCTCTCACTCCCTTTTCTCTCATTAATACATTTATTAGAGAGCATGGCACCCTCCCAGCAAGCAAAAGGAAGAAAATAACTGAGAGAAAAAATAGATAATAGGAAGTCTGTGAACACTCACATATTTTAAAAATTCTTCTTAGTATTTTATTGGCCTCCTCAATTAGATTATTGGAATAAGCATAAAGCAGAATATTCTTCTACAAAACATTTTTTTTCCACAATACATATGGAGGATGCAAAGTTTTATGTTTCATTATATTGTTCATAATTCTAAGAGCAAGTTTTAAGACAAGTTTTCCTTTGTGATGTTGATTTCTTACAATATTCACCCAATGTCTCTCAAACTAAAGGGCAAACCTAGCTGGTCCATTCAGTGTCACATGTTTTGAGCAATACATCTTTTCCATTCTAAAATAATATTTACCACCAATAGTTCTGTACAATTTAAGTAAACCTAAAGAAACTTTTTTTTTTTTTCAACTTTTCAGGACTTTATTTGGTTTCCAGGACCAGATCCTGTACATTTCCAAGCTTCCTACTCCAACCCCACTAATAGTATTTCACCTTCAAAAGTTTGATTTTTTTTTTTTTTCTGGAATGTCAATGATACTCATGATTTGCTGGTTACATCTTCAAGTCACACTTCTCCTGCTTTATTTTTTTATTGTGCATTTTTCCAGCCAGCACATTTGCTGTCTTTCCCCTGAAGAATCTTGTTCCACTCCTCCAGGACCTTCACCTCTTCCAGAAGGGCCTTTTCCTCCTCTTGAAAAACACTGTTCTCCTCTCTCAGAGCCTTGTTCTCTTCACAAAGGGCCTGTTCCTCGTTCCACAGAGCTTGTTCTTCCATCTCCAGCGCAAGTCCTTCTTCCATCAGGGCCTCTTGCTCCATCCTGATCGCACACTCCTGATGTTGTAGGGCATTGATCTCCTCAGGTAGAGAACTTATTTCTTCTTGAAGGGCTTTCGCCTCGTTCTGGAAGGCTTTCTCCTGTTCCCTGAGAGCCTTGATCTGAACTTCCAGGGCTCGATCCTGTTGCCAATAAGACTTACTTTCTGTGTTCAAGGCATTGACTTTTGTCCCCAGGTGGTTTTTGGTTTTCTAAAATCACACTTTTAAACTTACACAGCAGCTGGTTTTGCTGTCTCAGGGACTGGTTCTCCCCCCGGATTAACTGATTGTCCATTTGGAAAGCTTTGTTTTCTCCTCGAAGGGCTTTGTTTTCTCCCCAGAGGGACTTGTTTTCTTTTCTGAGAGCCTTGTTCTCAGCCCTGGACACATTATTGTCTCTCTGAAGATTTTTTTCCCACCTCCTGAGATCCATGTTTGAGCTTGTTTTGATCTTGGGTACAAGAAAAGAAAGAGGAAAACAAATGCAGTGTCTTCCATCTTTTAAATTCAGAGACAACCATTGTTTCTTAGTGTTTTATCTGAGAAGAGTATATAAGCTCCCTGTGTGCTGGGTTCAACCAAAGGTGAACTAATGATATTTGGAACAAAAAAGGTCCTAGATTTGTTGAGAATGTGTTTGTATAGAATTGGCTGTTGGTTGACTTGCACAAATAGTAAACCCAGCAGGGATCTAACAAGGCTCAGCCAGGCTCACTGCCGGGGAAAAAAAAGTGAATTTATGAAGAGAAGTCAGCAAATTAACTATTAGGTTGATATAAAAAAAAATGAATAAGTTTAAATATCAACACACAAAAATTACACAATAATAATTCTAGATTACATATTGAATCTAGATGCCAGATAAAGGTTAACGTGTTGAATTGTTATCTGTGTTAAACTAAGCTAAACTCTGAGCTAAACTATGTATAATCAACTATTAATCTTTCACTAATGTATTCATTATTTTAATTAAATCACCTGCTATTGGTGTGGAAAAATACCATCTATTTAAAAAAAAATGCCTTGCTTTGTAAGAACTAGAAAATATTTTTAAAGAAGTTATACACTATAATTTTTACCATATTTACCGAGGCATTTAGTAGTAGTATTACAAATTTAAACAAATATTCACACACTTACATTTCTGTGGTCTCTGAATTCCCTGCAAGCCTGATTTCTCTTAGTACTAGAAAACAACTTGTCAGGATTTTATGTCATCAATAGTGATGTCATATGGTGTTGACTCTAATGATATAATGGGTGCTATATGTAGTGTTTGGCTGGTTTTTGGTATGTTTTTTAAGAAAAAAATATAATTTAAAAAGTAAGGTCATATTTGATACCTGTCTATACTATTAATGAATATGTATTTAGTCCTTGCTTTCATCTAAATTATTCAAATTAATTTATAAGATTTATTTTTGTTATAAGCAAAATAACTTCTAATTATCATAACCTAGGAATTAACAAGTACTAATAAACACTGTACAATTAAAGGTGAAAATACTTTAAATGATTTTAAGATCACTGAAACAATAATATACTCAATAATCAGTATTAGGTAAATTTGTAAATTATACTAAGGAAATAGCACTGGACACATTTTAATTCCAGTAATCCTATCTAAGGTACATTTTTAGATTATCCAATATATGTCTACTGTTAGAATATAAAACAAAAGAGTATTTTTATAATTTTTTAAAATGTAAAATTTTGGTGAAATATTAAAACATTTAAATATTAGTATATTACATAGATGTCACAATGTTTTAACTATTTATACTTATAAAGTTATAACTGGCTTAAGGTATAAACTTGAAAATAGAATATATAATAGTATGTATAATCCCAAACCACTCACCTTCATAAAGATTTGCCAGTTTATTCACTGTGCCAGATTTCTTACCAGCTATTTACATTATATCTGTTTAATAAGATTGAAAAAGTATTTTTCTCACACATTCATAACTCTCTAACTTAATAAAATAGATTAAAAAATTATAATGGCATGGAATGAGAGTTAATGTAAAATTAAGAGGATCTATGTGAAAATTTTCAATTTCTTTGTTTTTAACTTTATGAGAGTGAAATATCCATTTGATCATCTTCATCTATAATTGAGTTGAGAAAGTATTTTATGTAACTATGTACCGGCTTCTTCTTTATACTAGTGTTCCTAGTCTAGCTGTTTTACTACTGCTACCATGGTAGCTGAAGATTCAGAAAGAGTTCCAAAGACTTTGGAACATTTTGTGTTAGAATGCTGTAATTCTTGAGACTTAAGGACAAACTGGGAAGCAAGAAGAAAATCTCTGTTGCCCTTGATCTATTGAATAAATTGAATTTATAATTTAAAACTTTTCCTCAATCTACAGGCCCAGATGGTTTCATCTATGGATTCTTTTAAACATTTAAGAAAGAAAGAATATTAATATTTCTATGAACTCTTTCAGATGAGAGAAAAAGAAAATAACTTGTTGTTTTGAGACCACATTACTTTACATAAAACCCTGGCAAGGATATTACAAGAAAGAAAAACTATAGTCTGAAGTATCTCATAAACACAGATGCAAAAATCCTAAACGAAAGATTAGTACACCAAGTACAACAATACATAAAATGCAAAATGTGTCATCCATTTAACCAAACTGAGTTTAATTCATGAACACAAGATTGAGTTAACATTGGGAAATCAATTAATGTCATTCACTACATTAATTTATTCTGTTAAGAACAAGGGAGAAAACTTTCATCTCCTGCCAAGATGAGAAAAGTAATTTCAGAAGATTCAGAAAAAGCATTTTATAAAACAAAAATCAATACACTTTCACCATTAAAACCAAACCAAACTAACAATACCATTACCAACAATTTTTTAGCACAGTAAGAGCAGAAAATAACTTCTTTAATTCAATTATGAGTATTAAGAAAAACCTGCAGAAACATACCAGATGATAAAATACAAATAGATCACAAGTATATTAAGATGCCTGCTATCATCACTTTCATTCTTCATTGTCCTGGAATTTTTACTATGACAAGATAAGAAAGTATGTAAGGATTAGAAAACAATAAGGCTCTCAGGATTTGCAAGTAATATTTCAAACATTTCTGAGAAAATGTTAAATTATTATAATAAAATAGTTAAACTACAGCTAACCTATTAAAATTGAATATGATTTAGTAAGCTTATTGGATATAAGGTCAATCTAAAATCAGCTTTATTTACATATACTCAACTAACGATTGGAAAAGGAATTTTATAATTATATATTATTTACATTGGCAGCAAAAGCATCTAGAAATGAATTTATGCAAGACCTCTATATAGAAAAATATAAATATTATTGAGAGAAATTACTGAGCTACAAATAACAGGAAGAGTAGACCATGTTTATGATTGGAAGGTTCAATACTGGAAAGATGTTAAGCTTCATCAAATTGATTTATATTCAATGAATTCTCTGGAAAAATAATCCCAGCAGTTTGTATAAGCCCGTGTGTGTAAAATGAAAAGTTGATTCTCATATTTCTATTGAAATGCCAGGAAACGCAATGACAATCTTAAAAAGAAGATCAACTTTCTAAAAAGCTATAGTAAATCAAAAAGCGTTGTATGAATTCAAGGATAGATAAGTAAACCAATGGGACAGAATAAGAAGCTCAGAAACAGATGTACAAATTCATGGACTCTTGCTACATGGGATAAAACTGACAAATCTCACAAACAACAGAGTCAAGTGAAATAAACAATACATCTCGCATGATTTTATTTAAAAAATGCAAAATCATGTGATAATGTATGATATTACAAGTCAAAGTAAAGAGAATTTCTTAGAGGTAAGGATGTGCTAATGATGGCATGCTAGCAGTGTTCAATATTTACTTCTACGTGTGTATTCCTAGAGTTTGCTTATTGCTTGATATTTCATAGAGCTACCCACATGATTTGTGTGTTTTTATGTATGTATGATTTACTCAAAATATTAATGTAAAAAGCAACAGGAGAAAATGTTCACACATAAATTGATGTATGTGTGTGTTTGATGTTTTTATAGAAGTCTACCACTTAATAGCAGTGTTATCTTGGACAAGGTAACTTTTTCTCTCTTCATTTCGTCAACCGCGTAATGAAGAATACCTGATTATTTTCGTATGTGGATACAATGAATTGAACTACATATAAGGAACTTGGAAGTTTGTGTGGCCCATGATATGTGTGAGTCACCACCACCATCATGAACATCGTCATTATTATTATTTTTTTAAAAGTTTACTTATAGGGAAAAGAACTTTCTAACATGTCTTTACATCTGTATCAAATATCACTGGCATTGTTGCTCCTTTCACAAAATTTGCTGTTTCAGGATTTTCTAAAATTCTTGGTCAAATACGTTATTTCTGATCTCCTCAGATAAATCATAAACAAACTTCAAGTCAGTCTTGCCTTTGATTTTCATTCAAAAAACAATTAAATAGAAGAAAAGGAAACAAAGAAAGTGACTCCCTGACTGTTTATTTATTAGTAATATTAGAAGATAAAGACTTGATTAAAGGAAAACAGATGTCATGTTTAATAACATCATTTTAGAATGGAATGTTTTCAAGCTTTCTAAGCTTTTTTCTAAATATCTGTTTATTGATTTGTAGATGAATAATCTGGTTTCAGACTTTTAATTTCTTTTAACTTGTTGACTAGTGCCATGTTCTATTTAGTAATGTAAGAATAGTGCCCATATAATTGCGGATTATTGGGTAGAGCTAATATAGTAAAGTTTCAAAATCACATCCTCAGGAAACTTCTTGCAGCTAGTCGGGAGTCACCTAACACCATTTTGTAGTTAACATGATTTATTTGCTGTGCTTTTTTGTTGAAGGCTTGGCACATATTGATTGCATAAAACATTTTATAAAAAATAAAACACCACATAAAAAATTGTGGTGTTTACAAAGTCAGTATTCTAGAATTAAATGTCTTAACATTTAAACTAGTGTAATCTGGCCCTGGCTCCTGTCACTTTCCAGTTCTATGACCTTAAAAGCCCTTTTAGAGAATGAGCTGTCTCATTAGGCTGCCCAAATCAGCCTAAATGACTCTTATCTAAAGTAAAATCAGGACTTTTGAGGAAGGCGCAGCCACAGGTATGTCAGGACCACAAATCCAGAGACACTTGGGGGTGAAAGGTGAAGTTATAACTTAAATCTTAAATATTATATTCCACAAGTTATTTGAGCTCCTGAGATTGGGAAAATAGCACAAGGAAAGCAAAAGACAAGCAGGAATCAAGCATGACTAATGTGGTATTATTGAGATTTTTGACGTACCATTCTCAGTAGTATCATTATGCTCTGAGTTGTATCCCACCAAATTCATGTGTTGAAATCCTAACCTCCAGTAATTCAGAATGTGAATGTATTTGGAGATAAAGTCTATAAATAAGTAACTATTATAAATTAAAATGAGGTCATTAGGGTGGGCCCTAATCCAATATAACTGGTGTCCTTGTAAGAAGAGGAAGTTTGGATACAGGCACAGAGGGAAGGCCATCTAAGGACAAAAGGAAAAGACCGCCATCCCCAAGTATCAGAAGAAATTAATCCTGCTGACACCTTAATCTTAAACTTCTAGCCTCCAGAACAGTGAGAAAATATGTTTTTGTTTAAGTCACTTAGGGGTACTTTGTTATGGCAGGTCTAGCAAACTAATGAAAGAATCATTCTTCTCTGTTTAAGTTCTGAAAAAATTGACCTGTGAAATTAGATCCATAGGAAGAAACTGACCATCAACAGGTTGATTTTCACCATCCTACATTACTGTTTTGCACAACCTTATTTTTATTTCTCTTTTGAGTCCCTGGATTCTGACAACCAGTTCTATATTCATTTGGGATCTAGCTAGGAACCCAGAAATTACATTCCCCTGTGAGTAGGTATTTTCAATTATGCACAACAGTGGCTGTTTCTTCTCTTCCTTTTATTAAACTGTTTAAGAAATCTGCCTCTTAGGGAGGTTTCTTTCTTTCTTTCTTTCTTTTTCTTCCTTCCTTCCTTCCTTCCTTTCTTTCTTTCTTTTTTTCTTTCTTTCTTTCTTTAAATAGAAAGATCTTTCTATTTGATTCTTCTTTCAAATAGAAACAAGAATTTCTTCTTTCAAGTGGAAAGAATTTCTTTCTTCTATCGATTGAAGTATACTTGACTTACAATACTATGTCATTTTCAGGTATACAACATCGTGATTCCATATTTTTATATATTAGACACCATACAAAGTTATCACAGTATTATTGCCTATTTTCCCTGTGAAGTACATTACAGCCCAGAGGTTTATTTTTTTGTAAGTGGTAGTTTGTACTTCTAAATCCCCTTCACATATTTTCCCCATCCCCCTACTCTCCCCCACTGTGACAACCACTAGTTTTTCTCTGTATCTAGGAGTCGGTTTCTATTTTGTTGTATTTGTTTGTTTGCTTTGTTTTCAGATTCCACATATAAGTGAAAACATTTAGTATTTGTCTTTCTTGGTCTGACTTATTTAGCTTAGCAGAATACTCTCTAGGTCCATCCATGTTGTCGAAATGGCAAGATTTTATTCTTTTTATTATGGCTGAGTAGTATTCTGTTGTATATTTATACCATATTTTCTTAAACCATTCACCTATTGATGGGCACTTAGTTTGCCTCCTTGGCTATTGTAAATAATGCTGCTACGAACATGGGGGTGAATATGTCTTTTTGATTTAGTGTTCTTGTTTTCTTTGGATAAAACCCATAGTAGAATTGCTAGATCATATGGTAGTTCCACCTTTTATTTTTTGAATTTGGTTTGTTAATATTTTTGTTGAGGATTTTTGCTTTTATATTCTTCAGGATTATTGGCCTGTGTTTTTCTTTGTTTGTAGTTTCTCTGGTTTTGGTATCAGGGTAATGTTTGCTTCATAGAATGAAACGTCTTCATTTTCTTGGACTAGTTTGAGGATGCTATGTATTAACTCTTCTTTTAATGTTTGGTAGAATTTCCCTCTAAAACTCTCTGGCCCTCTACTTTGTTGGCATTTTTTTGATTACTGATTCAATTTCATTACTAGTAACTTGTCTGCTCAGATATTCTATTTCTTCCTAATTCAGCCTTGGATGATTGTATATTTCTAGGGCATTATTCATTTCTTCTAGGTTGTAGAAGTTGTTGGTATATATTAGTCATAGCAGTCTCTTATGTTTGCTTGCTACTGGTTATAATATCTCTTCTTTCATTTGGGCCCTCTCTCTCTGTTTTTTTTTTCCTTTTTTTTTTTCTTCTGTTTTTAGTAAGTCTGGCTAAAGGTTTGTCATTTTGTTTATCTTTCCAAAGAATCAACTGTTAGTTTCACTGATCTTTTCTGTTGTATTTTAGTTTCTATTTTATTTCTGTTCTGATGTTAATCATTTCTTTCTGATAACTTTGGGCTTTGATTGTTCTTCTATTTCTAATTCCTTACAAGTAAATTTAGGTTGTCTATTTGAGATTTTACTTGTTTCTTGAGGTAAGCCTGTATCACTACAAACTTCCATCTTAGAAATGTTTTCCAATGTCCCATTGATTTTGGAACGTTGTGTTTCCATTTTTGTCTCAAGGGTTTTTTTGTTTTGTTTTATTTTGTTTCTCTTTGATTTCTTCATTGACCCATTGGTTGTTTAGTAACATGTTGTTTAGTCTCCATGTGTTTGTGTTTTTTTCCAGTTTTCTTTCTGGAATTGATTTCTAGTTTCATACCATTGTGGTTGTAAAAGATGCTTGATATGATTTCAGTCTTCTTAAATTTATTGAAACTTGTTTTGTGGTCTAGCATGTCATCAATCCTGCAGAATGTAATAAGTGCACTTAAAGAAAATGTGTATTCTGCTGTTTTTGGATGAAATATTCTGACGGTATCTATTAGATATATCTGCTTTAATGTGTCATTAAAGACCAAAGTTTCCTTATTGATTTTCTTTCTGGATGATCTATCCATTATGTAAGTGGATTTTTAAAGTCCCTTCTGTTATTGCATTACTGTTTATTTCTTCCTTTACGTCTGTTAATGTTTGCTATATATGTTTAAGTGCTCCTATGTTGGGTGCATTAATATTTGTAAAAGTTACATCCTCTTCTTGGATTGACCTCTTTATCATTAGGTAATGCCCTTCTTTGTCTTTTGTTGTAGCCTTTGTTTTAAAGTTTATTTTGTCTGATATGAGTATTGCTACCCCAGATTTCTTTTCATTTCTATTTGCATGGAATATCTTTTTCTATCATTTCACTTTCAGTCTGTGTGTGTCTTTAGCTCTGAAGTGAATGCCTTGTAGGTGGCTTGTAGATGGGTCTTGTTTTTTGTACATTCAGCCACTATATGCCTTTTGATTGGGGAATTTACTCCATTGATATTTAAAGTAATTACTGAGAAGTATGTGCTTATTGCCATTCTGTTAATTGTTTTCTGGTTGTTTTTGTAATTCTTCACTATTCCTTTCTTCTTCTTTTAGTCTCTTCTCTTGTGGTTTGATGGTTTTCTTTAGTGTTATGTTTGGACTACATTCTCTTTATTCCCTCTCCCATGTTTTATGTTTTTGATATGATACTTTACATATTTTTATTTTTTGTATTCCTTAACTAATTATTGTGGCTCTAGTTGATTTTATGTGTTTTGTTTTTTGACCTTCATACTAACTTTTTAAATGGTTGATCCACTGTCTTTACTATATATTTGTCTTTACCGGTGAAATGTTTTCTTTTATATTTTTATTTTAGTATATGTATTTTTATTATGAGTTATGGTATTTTCTTCTTCACTTAAAGCTGACCATTTAACATTTCTTGTAAAGCTGGTTTAGTCATGGTGAACTAATGACTAAAAATCTTTTAGATTTTTCTTGTCTGGGAAACCTGTTACCTCTTCTTTGATTCTGAATAATAACTTTACTGGGTAGAGTATACTTAGTTGTTGTTGTTGTTGTTTTTAGCACTTTAAATATGTCATGCCACTTCCTTCTGGCCTGCAAAGTTTCTGCTGAAAAATCAGCTGATGACCTTATGAGGATTCCCTTATGTGTGACTTGTTTTTCTCTTGCTGCCTTTAAAATTCTCTCTTTATCTCTAATTTTTCCATTTTAATTACGGTAAATATTGATGTGGATCTCTTTGAGTAAATTTTGTTTGGAATTTTCTGGGTTTCCTGGACTTGAAAATCTGTTTCCTTCCCCAGGATAGGGAAGTTTTCAGCTATTATTTATTCAAATACATTTTCTGCCCTTTTCTCTTTCTCTTCTCCTTGTGGGACCCCCTATAATGCAAATGTTAATATTTCTGATGTTGTTCCAGAAATCCCTTAAGTGGTCCTCATTTTTTTAAATTCTTTTCTCTTTTTGCATTCTGATTGGGTGATTTCCACTATTCTATCTCCAAGATTGCATATGCATTCTTTTCTATTATATAATCTGCTTTAGATTCCTTATAGTGGATTTTTAATTTTAGTTATTGTATTCTTTGCATCTCTTTTTTTTTTAATATTATATTTTCTAACTCTTTGCTGAAGTTCTCACTGTGTTCCACCATTCTTCTACCAAATTCTGTGAGATTCTATGTGACTGTCGCTTTGAAGTCTTTATCAGGTAAATAACTTATCACCATTTCATTAGGGATTTTTTGGGGGGGTATCTTTTTCTTTCATTTGAAACAATTTCCTTTGTCTTATTTTGTTTGACATTCTGTATTTGTTTCTGTTACTGAGGCAAAATAGTTACTTCTCCTGGTCTTGAAGGCATGATCTTGTGTTGCAGCATCCCTATGCAGACTGTCTGCACCCAGTGGCTTTGGTGGTGACCTTGCTGCAATAGATGGAACTGGATCTGGGCATGGGCCGGGGAGCTGCTGAGGCAGTCTTGGTAGTCCAGCTAGAGTGCTGGTGCTTTTTATTCTACTGCCTCTGTGATGAGACTGAGTGAGTGAGTTTGTGTGTGAACCTTTTATGAGCAGAGTCTTGGTTTCCAGTAGTCCTCAGGCTTTCCTGGTCATAAGTTCCACTGGTTTTCAAAGCAAATTATGGATTTTCATTTTTCTGGTGCTCAATCCCATGGCTGGAGTGTTCAGTATGAGGTTTGAAGCCCTCGCTTCTTAGGGGAGACCTCCAAGTTTATGACATTCCCTCCCATTTATAGGTCACCACACTAGGGGTGTGAATCCTGACAAAATTGCATCTCTGCCCCACTTACCCATCTTGATGTTTTCCCTTTATACCCTTAATTGTAGAAGAGCTGTTCTGTTGGTCTTCAGTTTGTCCTCAGAAAGATTTGTTTCATATGTAGCTGTAGTTTGGGTGTGTCTGTGGGAGGACATGAGCTCAGGAACTTCCTTCTCTGTCATCTTGATCCTGCCTTCTCAGTTTCTTTCTTATATGAAGTTAACCAGTTCAGAATCAACTTGACTCTATACGGTTTTTTCACTACCTGGAATATTCAGGGTATACCCTGTTTGTGGTTTTCTCCTTCACCTGTAATATAAAAAATATTGGGGGCTGCTAATCTATTTTTACTCATACAAGCTTGGTATTAACAATTCAAAGCTAGAACTTCTCTAGTGTGGTAAAGTACACACAGAATTCTGCTGACAAATCATATAAAAGCAGTGAATACTCTATAAATCAGTTTCTAAAAGAATTTTAAAGATGTAAGGTGATATTTTGTCTAAAACTGAACCTGTGCTTCATCTATGCCTACTTAGGAAATGTTGAACTTGTGAAGTAAGCAATGAAAGCATGCATGCTGGAGCCACCTGCATCAACTAAAAGAACAGTTGTTAGCTTGCAAGGAGCATAAGTAATCTAGCCTTTGCAGAGGGTAGCCTTGAGATCTCCATGCCTTTTGCTTGCTAACCTACCAGCAGCCAGACTTTACTTATCAGACCTCAGTCATGGGATTCTGCTGACTATTAAGCCGCATGAGTTCTGTCTTGCAGAGTACTGCAGCATCTGAAGTGGTCCCTTTTGAGCTTTTTTCTGAGATCCCAGTGACTTTGCCAAGCCTAGGGAGGTCCAGCACTTCTTCTGAAGCCTAGGCATTTTTCCTTAAGGTGTTGTCTTTGTTCAGGTCCTTGCAATCACCACAGAACTGGCTTGAACATCTTGCACAGGTCTCAGGAATAAAAAGCCAAATGCTCCTCTGTAAAAATATCACCTGCATAGCATCTCTTAGGTTTAAAATACTTTGCTCACAAACTGAAATCCAAGGCCCAGTGCCATACATCCTATACATATGGGTAGCCTTAATCACTTCCTTAAATGACTTTTTTGTTTTATATTTTAGAATAGATAAAGGGTATATCAAAGTTTAAGGTCTCTGAAAAGTAAGGGCTCAAATCTGCAAATGTCCCAAGGAGGGACAGGTTCTTGGAAAATATGAACTTTTCAGGAAATCAATTAAGAATAGGTACTTTCTGTGGGTAATAAGAGTGGTGATTATCTGTACAAATTTGAGATAGATCACTCACTTGCCCAAGGAGGAATGGCTAAAGTGGTGTAGAGAGTTCATAAAGTACATGAATTGAGAAAATTCCAATGGATGTGAGAAAGAAATGTTCCTCCACATCCCCAAGAAGTAAAAAGTGAATAGAAATCTACCATTGGGGAAAACTGTTGATGGAAGAATATGGTGCAAGAAGAGGAATGAGAGCCTCCAGTTCTGTAACAGTAAGGGGTTAAAGATAAATAATGGAAACCTAAGAAGCTTAGGGCAATAGCCAGAAAATCAGGAAACTTGGAAATAAGATTTAAAGTTGCCAGATCAGGCAACAACAGTCTTTTATTTTGTTATATTTGTTTGAAAGGATCAAGGTTGACCTCAACTGTGGAGATCAATTAGGATACGTTCCAATTTAAGTATTGCTTTCAACTTTAAATTTCCAGTATTGTCTTAAAAAACAAAATAAAACAAAAACGACAATCAAAATAATAACTAAAAACAACGACTTAATTTTAACTTACATTCAAAGAACATTTCCAAAATTATAAAAACAAAATACAATCACTGCAATGGTTTGTTTAAGTGACTACCTAATTTCTTTACAGAAAATTACCTTTCTTCCTTAAAACAGCATGAGGCTGCCAGATTTACTCCTGTTGTAGTGAGGAGCCTCACGCTATTTGGCTTCTGGGCTCCATCAACATTTGTCTGCATCTGCTTTCATCCTCCTCAAACTCCTCTCAAAAGGAGGCCAGAGAATCCGTAATTCATGTCAGGGCACCCAGCCAGATTAGAAGCTGCCAAATATTAACATCAGGTTTCCTGAGAAAAATTAAGTTACTTAAGCCTTCTCCCTAGCACATCAATGATGTTGCATAAAAGGTTATGCAGTTTGAATCTCTATTTCCACCCCGCTAGATAAAAATAATTTGGAAGTGAAAATGTGAGGTTACGATGTGATTTGGACATTTTACGGTGACCTAACCTTTTCAATTGTTATTCTTACTGTGTCTGGCTATCATGTTTGCAATTTTTTAAAACTGTTTTTCTACAGTTGTCACACTACAACATGGACAGTAGAATGTGAATGACTTCACATATTACATTTTAAAAGGGTTTTGTCGTTCTATGCCCATCTTCAATACTTCATTTACTGTGTGGGAAAATTGATGATATGCATGTATTTTCACTCTGATTATTGTATTTCCAATAATTGATTTTGAATAGATTTATGATAAAGAAATTTAAAATTTGAGACTGAAAGCAATAAGAAACCTCAAGTGCCAGTAATTGAATGGGAAATTTGATAAATATTTTCATTGTTTTTTCATCAGTAAATGGTAATAATAATAGTATATCCTCATAGTTTTACTTTGAAGTTTAAACAAATTGATATATGTAAAATTTTAAGACTATGTGGTTAGTCATTAATGAAATTAGCTGCAATTATTATATTAATGCATATTTTGAATTCCAAATAAAAAGTAGATATTGTTAATAACAACAGTAAAAATATTTTAAATGTTTATAGTAGTTTGTGGTTTGAAAACCTGTTTTCACATACATCAATTTGTTTGACTCTTCTGGCAACTTCATAAACTTAATAATAATATAAAAATTCTAAATTTCAGTCCAACTATCTATTTATTTGTTTGTAAAATTTACAAACTAAATACTTTTATGAATTATCCCAAGTCACGTAGGGGCAGAAAATATTTCCCTTCTTCCCTTCTAGGCTCTTTGGCTGGTCTAGTAACTAAATTGACATAAAACAGATTAACAGGAGAAAAACAAAACTTAATTACATTTGTATAAGAACCCTATAAAAAAATATGAGACTCAAAGAAGTAACCAAAGCAGGCAACTTTTATACCTTTTAGACAAAGGAGCAATAAATTTGTGAAGAATTGACAGGAGAAAGAAATTTGGGCTTGGGGTAGTAAATTAGTGAGAAAGTAACAAGTTTTGCTTATGTGGCCTTTCTGGCCCTAATTTCCATATTTCCAGTGGTACTGATGCCTTCTACTCTCCTGAAGGTAGGGAAGATATCTTTCTCATGGGAGACTTATCTCCTGCTTTCAAGAGGACAAAGGAGAGTCAGAATGTCCCTCTAGCACTGGTTGTTTCATAAGTTACCTTAATTCAAAATAATCAATACACCAAAATGGCATATTTTGGCGTGGCATATTCTGCTTCCCTTCATATACTTAGTGACTATGAAAAGGCAGAACTTCAGGATTTTGGCTACAAATCATGACTATTCTATGCTATGAGTTCTCACTTATCAAATGGATACCAGAGTCTTAGAATAGGGGGAATTTTTTCAGACTCCCTTCAGACTACACAGACTAGAGCATGATATTTTTCTGCTTGGTTGCTAGGTATAATTAGGTGATACCTCCAAATATATTTCATCATTGTATATTTGAGTACACACATGATTTTATAGTATGTCCCAGAAAAGAGGACGGATGTGGAGTTTGAGATGGAATAAAATCAGAAGATAGATACACCAGCATGCTATTAATCAAGTGGCTTAGTGACTGAATAAAAAAGTAAATAATTAATTGATAATAATAATAGGCTTTATTTTATCTGTGACTGCAAACAATGAATTAATATCAGAAGGATGTTAATGAGGGAGCTGATTTGGTAACTGTATCATTCAGGATCTCCCTTAGGTCCTTAACTGTGGGTATTAAGTGTGAATGTGTGTGTTTTCCTTTTTCTTTACAAATACTGATGAGCACAGTGTTCATGACTCATTTACTTTTTAAAGAAATTTGCTGAATATTCAGGGGTAGTGTCTCTATGGGAAAATTTTATTATTTATTCAGCTTTCTCTAAATATAGGTAATTAAGAACAGATCCTAAGTTATTTCTAGCAAGTCAAATTGTCAACATTAATATTTAATTAGCCACATCATTTTATTAGCCACAAATTACAGATCCTATGGGCCACAGGATTAGAATATCTGAGACTACAGAATGGGTCTCCCAAAGTCTCAATCAAAAGAGAAAAGAAACAAGGAATTTTGAGATAAAATATCGCAAACATTTCTCCATATTCTTTCTAAATACTTTCCATCCCACATATTCATATGATGAAAGAGGCAAAAGGACAGGTTGTGCTGTCCTGTCCAGGTCCCCTGTCTCCACTCATGTTTCATAATGGGCTACTGCAACAATTGCCTCTGCATTGTTGCTACATTGTTGGCTCTGCTTTTAAAGAGTCAAGTTTCCATATCTACATCTCAGTGAAGCTGTAGCCTGAGAGTGAGATGCACCAAATGACTGGTATTCTAAAGTAATTGTTAGAGTGATTTAAATAACAAAAGAAAGTAATTATGTAAATGTCCAGCTATTCTCACAATTCAGCCTTGATGAGCTTCAGCAGAGAACAGGAAAAGTTGTCTATCTTTTCTTTTCTCCTTCAATACCCTATGAGAATCATATTCATTCAGGTTAAACAGCTCAATGAAACGGACACATTTCTAAAAATAAATATGCTGGAACATATATTGTATAGAAAGGAGTACATAAGTCTAACATATTTATAAAAACAGCATAGATATTAAGAGTTGAAGAAACCGAGATATAATTTTAGGAAGAGAAGAATAGTTTATAACACAGTAATAAGAAAGTGCCTTTTTATAGCATCTACCATAGCTGGAAGGAATTTAGAGATAATGGAATCTAACATCTTCACTTTAGATGTAGATGCTGATACAGAGAAAAAGCTAAGCTTCATGTCTAAGGCCATATAACTGGTTAACAATAGAACCTTCACCAGAGCCAAGGTATTTGACACAAAGACCAGATCACTTTTCAGAATGTCATAGCTGACATTCTATTGAGTGATAAAATTGTTTTATTTCATCTTATATAGTGAAAATGCTAAAAGTGAAACTGAGCAGGACCCTATGGGGCTCCTGGGCACAAAAACCTTTCTATGTCCCCTTCTCTGAGTTCCAAAGGGCAGGTTCAAATAGTTACTAATCAGGAGAGGGAGGGGATGCAGAGACAGGGAGGAGATGTCAAGAAACAATAGTACAGCCTTGGGGGCAGGGTCCTGGTTCCAGTCAAGGGATACACATAACATTACCTTTGAGCTCTTCTGCAGGACTAAAACACCCATGAAATTGAAGACTTGATGAAGTCCTCTTCATTCCAGAACTCACAGTTCGCCCATCATCTCCTGACTCCAGATGATCTTCGGATTTGTTAGGTAGTTAGTCAGACATTAGCAGCAAGGAGGAGATAGTGGTGAAAAGACAAGAGGGGAATAATCAAGTCACAACCCAACCATCTGGGGACCCTCCCCTTACATTAGCAGCAAGGAAGCAACAGTGGTCAAAAGACAAGAGGGTAGTAGTAGAGTTACACCCCAAGCATCTGGGGACCCTCCCCTGACCCCACCCAGAATGGGCGAAACTATGCTCGTGAGGTAGACAACTTATCCTGATAAAGAGGGAGCACTGTAACACCAGGGAACGTCCCTGAGCTGCGCATGCCCAGACCAGACAGGCATATAACCAATAGTAAACCCAAACCCATTGTAGCATCATTATAATAAAATCTGCATGTGGTTCTCCCCCGCTTCCCCGGGTGGGATTTTCTTAGTGAATCAAGGGTAAGGGCATGAGCAGTAATGAACTTGTAACATAACTCGGGACTGTCAATCAAATAATGATCCCCTGTCATTCACCCATGATCGCACCCCGCCTCCTCGCAGAACATTCCTTATAAACACCCCTAAGCCTGTACAGGAGGGCTGGTTTCACTTTGCAGAAACAGCCCGCTCTCCCTCTGAATGTAACTATGCTTTAATAAACTTTGCTTTGTGCTAAAGCCCAAAGTGGTAGTCTCCAATTCCTTGCTTGCTCTCACAAGGACGAAGATTGTTGGTCCGGGTCTTCCATTGACCTCCTCAGTGGAAGCTATTTGACACAACGCATGCTAACCCGGTAACAGATTGAAGAAATGTGAACCCTACCTGCACCCTGATCCTTATCAGCAACCCAGCCCCTGGACAATAAGAAGCTTCACAGACCCCCCTGGGTTGGGGCACTCAGTTTTGAGGGCATTAGCCTATTGTGGCCCCCTTTGCCTGACACAACAATAAAGCTATTCTCTTCTACTTCACCCAAAACTCTGTCTCTGAGATTTAATTGTGTCGGGGTACAGAGGCTGGACTCGGCTTCAAGAGTTTTTATTTCTTGATTTAAGGAAACATTTTCTGATTCCTAGTTTTACATGAGCCTGAAAAGGAAAATTCTTCCATCATTTACCTAGGTAATCCATGAATTCATTTCACTATGTGATGTAGTGGCCCTTGGGTCACAAATACTTGCTTGTGTTTGTAAAAGTCCTGTAAAAACCCTTAGCTATGACTTACACACTCTTATATTTCTATGAGGGAAGTAGAGAAGAAACAGAGGTAGCAATTTTGAGCAGACTACACTTGAGAAGGACAGTGACATTAGATGAGGGAATAGGAGAATTGAGACGATTTATTTTTCCTTTGTGCTATGAGAAACCTATTTCAGGAATTTGGATTTATTTAACAAGTATATATATCAAACTTAGATCAAGAGCACATAGGAAAAAAATAAATAAACAGTAGGCTCTTTCAGTAAGCAATGTAAATATAACTCTGAAAAGATTTGTTCTTTTACATTAGTCATAAACACTCATGTAAAGAATGTAGGTATGTCATCCCCAACCTGCAACGAACAATAAATTGACCCAGATTCTTCAGTCTGTTTGTTTTGATTTCCTCTGTAAATTTCCTTCATTTCAAAATTGTGCTTTTTTGATAATTTAGACCTAATTGCATAATAATGGTATTTTATATGTACATGGTTCTGGCTTTCCTTTTTTCTGTTTCTTATCCTTATCATATGTATGTCACTAACATTTGCATTATTTATATCTTTAGAGACAAAGCATGACCTGTAAATTTCCACGTTTGCTTTGTGACAGCCTGCTGAATGATAGCAGACTTATTATAAGCAAAGAAAATCAACACCTTCTTACCAAAAGACAGATTGCCTTAAGTAGAACAACAGTTATGAAAAATTGAAAAAAAAAAAAAAAATGGAAGTCCCAATCTAACAACAGATGTTGCTGTTTCTGCCAAACATTGCTCTGTCTCTAAGCCTCATTTCTGAAAATGTGTGAAGTTAATCAACAGAATATATCAATAATTGTATTTACAATGTTTATATTGATAATCTCTCTCTGTGTAATTTAGATTCTTTGAAACCCATCTAAATCATTAATATAGTTTAAACAATATCTTGAATTTAAAAGTTATATATTACTTTGTTATTTGACAATAAAATTATTGACAAAGAGACTTTTTTTCATTCTTAATTAAAGTGATTGGAATATTTTGTACTGATTATATTGTTTTTCTTGAGCAGACTCAAGAGAGTTTTTTGACATTGACGTGGACTTTTCACAAAAAAATTCTTCACAGGCACTACTTAAACTTGCCTCTCCCTTATAATCTTGTACAAATTACCCATTCTAAATAGATATATGTATAGGTATAAGTGAAGCTATAGACAGATATCAATTGATTATGTATAAATTTATTGGAAACTATCCTTATGCATACATATATATTTAGATATATACAGGTATACATGTACGTGTATATCGAGGACGGTCAATGCTATGATGTAATCTGATGTTTAAAGACAGTGGGATCACATGGCAGGAGTCAGGAGATTCACTTGAGCGTGGGTCAGATAAGCTTCACAGTGTTGACCTAAAACAAATAGACTGCCAGCTATTTCTTCAGCAAAAATAGGTTACTTCAGATCAGCAAAGAATTGCAATTTGAGGTCTGCAACTATGGTGAGCCATGTGCAAGTCCCCCTCAAAAATGGAGAGGAGAACTCTTTCATACAGGGAAAAGGGAAATCGGCAGGGCTATAGTAAACAAAGAGAGCATGTTTATTATTGGCTGAGTCCTGACAGTCTCTCATTGGCTGAGCTTTTGCCAGGCAAAGAAGAGGGAGTCTTTCTTCTCTCTATTGGGCTCTGCTATCAACATAGGGCATAGGAGTGCCCACTTCTGGCCTCCCAACTCTATTTTAATTGAAGTTTCTGCTTATTAATTTTTCTTTACATTTCCCTCTTTTTATCAAGATCTTTTTCTGAAAACATTGCTGTTCAAAAGTCAGGTTTTCTGGTTTCAGTGGCTTTTTGTCACTCAATGCCTGGGAGAACCTCTCTGGGTTTAGTGTTTCACATAAGAAGGAAAGTGCACAGATGGGAAACCTATTGAGGTCACTTCTGAGTAACAAGGAGGGGTAGGAGGGAGAACTCTCAGGCATTTTTAATCTGAAGTCCACATGTTACCAAGATCATCGAGCATAGACATTGAAAATTATCTGAAACATTATGCCATAATCAAAGGTTTGGCAGACAAACTTCCAACACATCTGGTCAGGATATCTGGGAACAGCTGTCTCATCAGATGTCATTTGCTTCAATTCAGGGAAACTTTTACTTTCGGGTCATCAGATAATGTGCAGGTTCAGTCAGGGTTCCGTGATTTCTTTAGTTGTGTCACATGAATCCAAGAGTCTATTTCTTGAGTTTGGTGGCATAAGGCTTGGTTCACAGCACCTGATAGGGGTCTTTCCAGCAGTGTTAAAGAGAGTCTTTCACGAGGTATGTTTTCTAGTGGATGGAATCTCCAGGTTGCAAGGTATGATGCTTAAGATACTAATCTCCTGAGATTGCACTGTGAAAAGATTGCTCTACCAAAACATGGTTACTTTTAATAGAAACAATTAGGCCTGTGCAATATTGGAGTGTCTCTCCTTTGTCAGTTGTGGGTCAAAAGAGGCAGGGGCCAAGTGCATTATGTGTCCTGTGACTATCTCAAAGGCTGAGGGTTTAGGAGTTCCAAAAGGGGTGGATCTGAGATTCAGGACTAAGGGAACTCTTTTGGGCCAAGATATTTGGAGGGCCTCTACAGATTTTGCCATTGAGTCTTAATAATGCCATTAGTGCATTTGACTAAACCAGAGAATTGAGAGTGATAAGAACAGTGAAAATGTTGAAAAACTAGCCAAACAGCACAGGCTTGTCAAAGTACCTGACAAGTAAAATAATGGGCTCCTTGATCACTATGAAGTTCAAGAGGAGTTCCTCAGCTAGGGATAATCTGTTCCAAAGGATGTTAGCCATGAAAGAAGCAGTAGCCTGATCACAAGGGAAGGCTTCAGTCTAGTCTGTGTGAAAACATAGAGACCATGACTAAAACATGTTTATATTCATTATAGAGGAAGTTATATGAAATCCATTTGCTAGAGCTTGAAAGGTCCATTAAGCACTTTAAAATGTCTGGGAGCTGTAAAAACAGGTTTCACTGGGTTGTACTTTGAACAAATGGGACAAGTGAGTTATGTACTTTCTTGCAGCCTTGTTAATGTTTCCCCAGCAACATTGATTCATGAAGGCTATCATTTTGTCAATAGACCAGTGGTTTAGTGCATGTACAGTGATTAAAAGTGGAAATTTTAGAGTTTCCTGTAAGACTGAGTTGTTATTTGGTCCAAACCAGAGTTTTCTCTTTTTATTAAGCCTGTAATTGTTGAGTTTTCACTCTTGTTTTTCTTTTTCTGAAGCCAGTTATTGTGCTTCTCTAGCCAGTTTTTCTAAGTTATCATTTGGGGAAATATCCCTTTGGACCATGACAGAGGTTTGGCTGCTGTTAGTTCCTTTAAGGGCAACATTTCTTGCAGAAATGTCAGCAAGGTAATTTCCCTTAGCTTCCAGAGAGTCAAGTTTAGAATGTCCTGAAATCTTAATAATAGCTAAAGTGGCAGGTATAAGTATTGCATCCAATAATTCCTGAACATAAGGGCCATTTTAAATTTTATTTCCACTGCAAGTAAGGAAGCCATGTTGCTTCCACAACATTTCAAAATCATGACCTACTCTGAAAGGATAACTATTAGCAGTATAAATACTGGAAGTGTTGCCCTTTGCTAAAGTGCAAGCCTGAGTAAGAGCACATAATTCAGTGTGTTGGACCAAAATAGCAATAGGTGCTTCCTCAACAATATCAAAAGGTGCTGCCTCAACAATATCAAAAGGAGTTGTAATAGCATACCCAGCACTATATTGCTACTGTTATCTTTTAAATAAGAACCATAAGTGAACCATGAGAAGTCAGCATTACCTTAAGAAATTTCCTATAGATCATTACAGGGAGTCACAAGGTGATCTATCAGTGGTAAGCAGTTGTGAGGGAGTTCATCAGTGACAGAGGGGAGAAGGGTAACAGGATTAAGGTTATTACAACACAAAAGAGCTATGTGAGAAACAGTTAACGAAAGAAATTCATAGGAGGTGAGGCAGCTGACTAAGAAATGTTGAGTGTGATGAAAATTTGGGAGGGTTTCTACTGAATGAGATACAAAAATGGTTAAAGAGGATCCCACAATGACTTTCTCAGTGGCCTTAACCAAAAGGGCAGTGGCTGTAATGGCTGTTAGGTAAGGGGGGTTTCCCCGTGTCACATGGTGCAGTTGCTGGCTATAATACCTTATTGGTCAATGGTGGTCCCTGTGTTTTGTGGTGAGTACCTCAAGGGTATTCCCTTTTTTCGTATATAAAAAGGAAAAAGGTAACTGATCATTGGGATGCCCAAGGGCACATAGGTTCTTCAAACTCTCCTTTACAGCCTTAAAGACTATGATGTCCAGTTCTTCCTATAAAATTGGGCTGGGGTTGTTGTTATTGAGTAAAATATACAGAGCTTTGACCATAGAGAGAAATCTGGAATCCAATTTTGGCAATAACCAACTATCCATAGAATACCTCACAGTTGGTGCTCACTTTTGGGTTTTGGGAAACTTAGGACACTATGAAGCCTATCTGTACCTATGTGTGGCCTTTGTTCTGATATCAGATGCTGTAAATACTGAAACTGGGTTTGGGCAAATTGCAATTTTTTTTCTTTTTTTGACGACATTATGTCCCTATAAGGCTAAAAATGTTAGCAGGTGGATGCTGTTTTCCTGTGAGGTGGCTTGAGAAAAAGAACAAAGAAGCACATCGTCTGCATATTGCAACAAAGCAGAACCTCAAGGAAATTTTATACCTTCCAATTCAGCCTTCAGAATTTGTGAGAAACAAGAACTCCTCTCAGTAAAACCCTGAGGCATTATTGTCCAAGTGCGTTTTTTTTTTCCCCCAAGAGAAGACAGAAAGGTATTGGATAGCTTTATCAACTGAAATACAAAAGAATGAACATCATAAATTGCAGTCAAGAATTTACTTTAGGTGGGAATGGAAGTTGGTAACATTTGAGGGTTAGGAACAACATGTTGTTGAGAGATAAAAACGTTGTCAATTTCTCTGAGGCCCTTGACAAACCTTCACCCCCAGCCCTTAGTTTTTCTCACCATTAAAATGGGAGTATTATAGGGCCTAGTACAAGGGCTAATGGGTCCTTGAGCCATATAATTGTCTACAGTGAGCTTTATGCCTTGAAGTGTGTCTATACTTATAAGGTATGATTAGTTCTGGGAAGAGGTTTTGAGAGTTCTATTTGAATCTTCATGGGATGGCCGCTGTGAATTTGGCCAACATCAATTGAAGATTTTGCCCATAAGGAAGGTTGTAGCTGATTCAATGGGACAAATTATCAGTGTTTCCAGGATTAGCTCTAATACCGTCAGACATGGAACAAATAAAAGATGTCAAAGGGTCATTTAATTCACCTGGTTAATTTGATGACTACTGTCAGTTTTTAGAATTATTTCCCCCTTTGGGGAGAAAGAAATTCTGGCATGATACTTCTCTAAGAAGTCTCAGTCAAATAAATGAACAGGGGTGGAAGAACTAAGGAGAAAAGTGTCTGTATATAATCAAAGGGCCTTAACAAAAATGAAGCTTTAAAGGCAGCAACATTTTGAGGTTCATTAGAGATCCTCACTATTTGAACTGTTTTCATACTCTGAGGCAGGGGCACTGAGAGTGTGGCTCTGATTTCATTTAGGACTGAAAGAGACTCATCTCCAATCTGGAGAAATGTTTCTCCAAGCTGATTAAGAGGGAGGATTGGGAAGAGCCCCTGTTCTTCCTCAGAGCCCCATCACTGAGAATTGGGAGGATGTTGGAAAGGCTGGTTAGAAGGTTGAAGGCATCTGAAGCGCTTAAATTTGTAACAACCTCTTTTCCAATGTCCTGGTTCTTTGCAAAAGCAGCAGAAACTTGAAGAGATTTGCTTTTGTTTAGGGACCTTCACTTGCTGGAGCGAAGATTAAGAATTTTAGCTTTCTTCCTTTTAGGAGACTCATCTAGAGTGAGAAAGAGCTAGTGTGTCAGATTAACTGAATCTGAAGTAGGCAGTTTCCCATTCCATCCTGATCTTTTTTACTAGAAGGGAAAGATCCCAATTCAGCCCATTAATAAACATACAGTTAAAAGCTACCCTGATGGAATCAACATCTGAAAGAAGAACAGAATTTAAAAAAAAATCTAAAGGCAATTGTAACATTCATGAACAGGTTTATCATATTTTTGTGTACAACACTGAATTTTGATCCAACCAACATGCTTTGGAAAATCTCTAGGAATTGTTCCATGAAGGTGCCTAGTGATTGCCTGAATGTGATCATATAATAAATTTAGTGGGGTGATCTCCCAGTTGTAATTCTAGAGACCTTTCAAGATTTTTCAAGTTTGCTGATTTTATCCAATGCTGGGCCTGGCTTCATCGACAACATATGAACTAGATGATATAAGTTGGAGAAATCAGGTTGATAAATCTGAATGTGTAAATTAAATTCCTCTGCAAATCTATGAGGACCTTTGGTTATTTTGGGAAGATTTTTGACTATGGCTTGCATTTCAGCTTTAGTCCAGGGAATGTAAGAAATTAAGGGTCTAGCCTCTGGATCCTCAGAAGGTTTAATTTTAAAGCTACGGGTTTTGATAAATTCAAAAGCAAAGGGATTGTGGAGAGTTTCAGAGAAAAGGGGAAGTTTGGCAAGAGAATTACTACGGGGGACCTGAGGGCATAGAGGAGGTTTAGGTGGCATAAAAGGAAAGGAGGAAGATGGTACCACAGGCAGGGCTGGAGCACAAGGAGCTGAGGGAGAGAGATAAGATGGCACCAGAGATGGAGCCTGAGACAAAGAAACCAGGGAAGAAAAGTATGAGGCTTCAGAAGTCATTTTATCTTTCTTTGATTGTTTGCCTCAGAAAACTTTAAAATCTTAATTTGCAGAGAAGATATTTTATGCTCCTGATAATGTTTGCAAGCTTCATATTACCAATTGGAATAGAATTCCATTCAGTTTGGGGAATTTTAGAGCAGTGGTTGTCCAATTTGGTTTTAAGAATAGTAAGTTTGAGGATTTCAAAAGTTCCTCATAATAGTGATTGGTATTCTAAATTGCCTTTGGTCAGGTTGATTCATTTAGTTAGAAATGTGCATGAGAAAAGACAATTTTTCTCAAACATAAAATCAGCCAGGGTCCCTTAGGGGCCACCCTCACAGTATTTAGATAACTGGGATCGCATTTCTCAGAGGTTTTCTGCAGAGTAAGAGACTACATTTCAAACAGCCTAAATAGCTCAAGCAGCTTAAGTAGCTGACCAGCTCAAACAGTTCAAACAGCCTGCAGGACTAATACTAGCTAGTTCTACATGAACAGTCTGGTCCTAAGGAAGCCAGGTTGAAAGTTGTGCTTAGCACAGTTTCAAAGAAACAGCCCCTGTCCTCAAATGAATGGGCTGAAGGCTAACCAGTTTCTGGAAGAACAGCCCCCTTACAAAATTATGGGCTGAAGGCTAACCAGTACCATATGGAACAGTCTGATGTCATAATCAGGCTGTAGTGCCAAACAAGTACTCACACACAGAACAAGGCCTTAATCAGAAAGTACAAAACCTTAAAATAGATCTTGTTTAAAACCCAGAGAGCTTCAAAATGTAAAGAGTTCAAAAGCTTGGATCATGAGAAAAAGTTACCCTCCAGATCTAGGTACAACTCAGTGAGCAACAATGAGCTCATTACAGGTACCACACCTGTTTAGTCAACAGTCTCAGAGTCATCGGGGGTCTTCTCTGGATCCTGTATGGGCCACCAAAACATTGACCTAAAACAAATAGACTGCCAGTTATTTCTCCAGCAAAAAATAATAGGTTTATTCTGAATGAGCAGAAAGTTGCAATTCAGGGTCTGCCACAATGGTGAGCCACATGCAAGTGCCCAGCAAAAATGGAGAGGAGAACTCTTATTGAGTAGAAAAGGAAGTTGGGAGGGCTAAAGTAAACAAAGAGTCCATGGCTTTTCATTGGCTGAGTTGTGACAATCCCTCATTGGCTGAGCTCTTGCCAGCAAGAAGAGGGAGCCATGTTTCCTTCCTGTTGGGCTCTACTATCACCATAGTACATGAGAGCTCCCCCTTCTAGTTCCTGACTCTATTTTCACTGAGGTATCTCTTTATTAATTTTTTACATAAAAAGTCCATATTTTAAGTGAGTCTAGAAAATTATGGAACTAGACATGAAAAAGGTTAAATGAGCCATAAGGAAGTTCATGTTGAGAGTAAGCAAAATGAATTCTCCTATATTTGAAGAATTGGAATATATGACTGGAGTATAAAGGACTGGTTTGAAATAAGGGGAAAATGATGCTGCAGAGGGAAAAAGGGTGCCTTACTGAAGTATTTGGACACTTTTTTTTTAACGGCAAATCATTCATGTTTTAACTGGAGCAAGACAAAGTCAGCTTTTTAATTTAAGTAATAGTCCAGCAACAAATGTTTTTGAGGGCATACGATATTCCTGTATTTGGACATATATTGGGAAATAAATCCAAAAGAGTTTTGCACTTATGGTACTTAAAGCCTAATGGAGAATACAGATATTAAATAGGCAATTAAAATAAATCTTGATCAGAGGAATTACTGGAAAATTACAGATTTCGGTGAAAATTCAAAGCCATGAATTCAGTTCTAAATATTGAGTTTGAGGTACTTATTGGCCATATAGAAACAAATGTTCTTACAGTCATTTGGCTCTATGGGGCTGACACTGAGGAGAAAGGTGGGCTTTGGAGAAAAAGACATATCTATTAAAATGGTATATGGATGAACTGGAGTAAATAAGAGTCCAGGATGAGTTCAGACCAAGGCCCTAGAGAATAATTTGGTGCAAAGGACCATAACAAGGGGAAATACAGAAAGGTCATTCCCCAAAGCAGGACTGAAAAGCAAGTTTGGAGAAGTAGGAGGAAGACTACAGAAGAAAAAATGAGAGGGTCAAAAAAGATTAAGGTCAAGTAAAGTGAGAATTCAGAAACTGTGATTTTTTTTTGGTGCTTTTGTTAGTACAATTTTAATGAAATGGTATTGAAAATAATAATTACATTTGGTTGAAAAGTGAATGAAAGTTAAAGAAGTTGAAGCAAGAATTATACAGAATCATTCTGAGGAGCTTAACATGTACATTTTGTTTTAAATTATAAATGCTTGGGCATGTACATGAAGTAATCCAACTGTGGTGAGGGAGAATCTTTCATATGTGAACATGCGTGTGTAATTATATAGAAATATGTAGAAATGATTCCAGGTAACGCAGTTTCATTATTTGAATATTTTGTTTGAACAACTATAAGATGTCTTACTTTTCCAGAACCTGATTTTTCTAAGTGCCTTTCAGTCCTACCAGTTGGATGTTTAAATGTATTTGTGACTTATCAATCTTTCATTCATTTTTGAATTTGGACAGTGCAAGTATGGAACAAGGTAAGCGTCAACCTCAGTGAGGGAAAATGGATAAGAATAAGTGCCCTGTTCTGATCCAAACGAATTAAGTTATCTGTGTTCTCCCTCATCTGAAGACAAAACAAAGTTTAAGGAATTGCATAGGAATGTAAAACAATATGTTTTATTTCCCAGAGAATCTCCAGAGACCTTTCATCTATGACAGCATGCACAATAGGGCACAAGAGCTGCCAACAGAAGACTTAGCAGGGACCATGACCCTAACAAATATGGCCACCAAAAGCCATTATCATTTGAAACTGATCCAGGAAACAAGAATAGCTTTTGGAATATGCTTCCACCAAGAACATCTGAGGGCTACAAGGAGCAGCCACTATGAGTTGAGTATCAGGAGCTGCTATCACATGGGGAATAAAAGTTTAGTGATTCTGCATGCAGCCACCATCAGGAGTCATTATTAAATGCACAATGGGGGAAAAGTGTTGCTGATAAGTGTTCCCCTAGGATCAGAAACTTCATGGTTTGAATAAGAGATTTTATTGCTCAGAAAGCTTTGAACCTCTGGCAATAAAGAAAGAATAACTCCTAAAAGAGATGGCCTATGTGGTTTTCTTTTAATTCCTATAGCACTCAAGTTCATTATTATTATTTTTAAATTCTTGTTATTATTTTGTTTTACTCTATTCACATATAATAAAAACTATTCAGTGAAAAGTGAAAAACTCTTTTTCTTAGGAAACTTAATGTTTAAAAAAAATGAGCCAGAGACCTTGAAGACTGGATTCTTGATGGACCACATTGTCCATGGAAACAAGATTTTCCAAACTCTGAAACACTGATAGAAATGTTTTAATGTTTCCATGCATTATATGCAGTAAAAGTACAACTATCAGAGATCATTTTAGTTCAAACGTATTTTAAACTTATATGGAATATGTGTTCTTTTTAAGCATTAAACTCTTCTCTCGGGGAGACTTCTGGTTATAAAAAAATAACTTGTAGCAGACTAATCCACTAAGAGCTACTGGAAAGTCTGGATAAAATTAGTTACAAAACAAAAGCTGTTTGAAGGTATGGTAGCACAAATAAAACAGCCAAGATTAAACAAATCTGAGTTTTGATATTCCCATTTTGAGAATGGGACTAACAGTTTATACTTTATAGAAGGTGATGATAATGATGGTGATGATTGCTGATACTTATACAGTATATACTATATGTTGACTATTGGAAGGACTGCATTTGCTTGCTTTTGTTCAATAGTGCCATGTTATTGCTACTCTTATTATGTCTCTTTCACAAATGGGAAAACATCTAATAAATGCTATAACCTGGATTTGAATATAATTTTCTCTGACTCCAGGGATTTAGTGTTTAATCAGTCTGCCAGGGAGCCTTTCTGCATATCAGAAACAAAATAGGTCAAGCAACCAGCGAAGTGCCTGTGTCACAGAAGATGCTTCATATCCACAATAAGCCTGTTCCATATCATGCCCCTTGTTCCTGCTGTTCCCTCTGCTCATCCCTTGTTCTGTAATGCTTTTTACAAATTGGTTTTCAAGATTTGTTTCCTCATTTCATTTAAGTTTCTATGTAAATATTGTAACAGAGAAGAACAATCCTGACTCCCTATTGGATCTATTCCATTAGCTCTAATCTTTGTGTTCTGTTGACTGTTTTTAGTCATGCTGGCTCTGTACCTTTGTGAAAGAATGTTGCCTATAACCTGAAATGTACATGATAGACTATTCTCAGGGCTCTGACCTTCAAGAGTCCATTCGTACAGAGATAAAAAGTTGCAGAACAGAGAATAACACTTGTCTGGTTGGAGGTTTATAGGAACATCATGATCAGACCTAGGTGGACAGCTGCAAGAACAAAGGATCTTCACACCCCCTCCGGGGTCTGGCTGGCACCAAGAAATTTGCAACAACCAGCCACACCTCCTCCCCTTTTAGTATAAAAAAAACCTGAAGTCTAACTTCAGTAAGATGGTTCTTTGGGACACTAGTCCACCATCTTCTTCATCTGCTGGCTTTCAGAATAAAGTTACTATTCCTTTCCCCAACATCTCATCTCTTCATTTATTGGCCTGTCGTGTGGCCAGCTGTATGGAGGCTTGGGACTCGGTAACGATATCAACTCTTCAGAGTTCTTTCCTGATCTCACTAACTAAAATAGCATCTTTATTATTTCTACCCTCTTACTTTGTTGTTTACATTACACTAACCATTACTTAACTTATTATTATTGTATGAAAATATAAAAGTAAACATTAAATATATGATGTGTCTCACTCACACACTGTAAGCTCTATAGGTTATGGACGTTTCCATACCTAGAAGAGTTCCTGATTCCTGATTTATAGAACATATTTACAATATTTGTTTATGGTATCAAACTAATAGTATTTATTGCCAAAACCTAGAAATGGCAAAATTAAAACCACCAGATCAGTGAAATGGTATTTAGTAAAATTTTATTGTGCATATAAGAACAGTTCATGAACTGAAAGCTTTCAAATGTAAAGCTGATATGAAGCTCAGGTGCACGACGTTACAGGATGGCTTATAAAGTGAAAGTGAGGAAATTGCTTAAACTTTTAGACTGATTGGTTATTACAATGGGGGTTTTCAGGTGGGAAGGAATTGGTTAAAACTGATTGTCTTATATCATTTTTAGGAATATGACATGTTTCTTTTACAATTATCAGAGGCATTTACAGGAAATAATCTAAGTTGAAATAAGTTATATTTAGTTTTGCTTATGTGGCTTAAATAGATTTGTCCATTCAGAATTTTCAAGTCTGGTCTGCATTTTGTATTTAATTTTAACACTGCTTTCATTATTTAAATTATTATAAGTTGAATAAAACAACTATACCCTAATAAAAAAAAACTTAAAAAAATAAAATTCAAGATATTGTTTAAAAAAAGAAGTGATATATATAAAGCATAGAATTAAAAATGGAAACACTATAAAGTATAATGGTTGTATTAGTCAAGGTTCTTCAGAATACAGAACCATATATTTGTAATTCAGTCTGGGTTAAAATTGCTGAGAACCAGTGGAGCCAATGTCTGAAGGTAGCAGAAGATGCATATCCCAGCTCAAACGAAGAGATCAAATTATCCTTTCTTCTGCCTCTTCTTTTGTTCAGGCCTTCAATGAATGGACTGGATGATGCCCAACTGCATTTGTGAGTATGATCTTCTTTACTCACTCTACTGATCCAAATGCTAATCTCTCCTGGAAACATCCTCATAGACACACTCAGAAATAACGTTTTACCAGCTATTTGGACATCTCTTAATCCAGTCAAGTGAATACATAAAATTCACCATCACAATAGTAATACAGTAAAGCGTGAAAAATAGCATAAGCCAACTTCAACAGAGTAGAGAAACCATAAATGTTAAAATAGTCTCAGTGTGTTAGGGTTCTGGGTTGTTTTATTGTTTGGTTCTTTATTTATTGGATCCCAAATAGAATAATTAAATGAGTGTCATTCTTGTTACTCATTATATCATTTGCTTAATCACAATACTCCTAATTCATAAATGAGAAAACTGGAGTTTTTGGTAACTAAATTATTATGTATGCTTTAAAAGGTTTAACCAAAATTAAATTTGTACTCATGTTATGAGTCTAAAATCTTCTTTAATTTTGAAAAGTACTATTAAAAACATTACCTTTACCTAATAAGCAACACATCTAAGTATTTTATGACTAAAGTACATATTAAATTTATTAAAAAAAATTTTTTTAATTTTCTGCCTATTGTGTCTTATTTTACTAGATATTCAAGACATATTGTGTCAATATAGTATTTTCTCTCTCCTGTGGTTACAAAATGTAGCTTGTTTTTAGAGGGGACAGAAAACTGAGATCAAATCACAAAGGCATTTTACCTGTCACAGACTAGAAGCATACCACAGAGAGCAAAACTGATGGTACTGTGCATCTGTGCATTGAACATTTCATGGCTCAAAGCCACTAGACTCTTTTCTGCATGATCAACTGACTAATTGCTGTACTTGGCCTTTTCTATTCTCTTCAATTAATGCAATGCACAATTGCACATAGCAACAGAGTCACCCATACAGAACAGAATCTGGGCCAGAATTAGGCTCTAAATCCCAGAAGCACCTGTTACAAATATAAAACGTCCAGATGGTCCAGTCTTTGTGGGGAAGTGTCAAGCATTGCCTTATCTGTCTTTCTTACTTTTGGTTTAAGGTCAAAAACATGATCTGTTGGAAGCAGGGAGCCAAATAAAAATCATAAGAAATACCTAGGATTAGTGTAGAAACTTCTCAATTTGTTTATCTAAATCTTTATTGCCCAGTGGAGCTCATTGTTATCATTTTCTAAGCATGCAAATGAGATTAGTCCATAATTACATGGCAAGCTTCAGTATAATTAGATAGATTTATTTAAACACAGCTGTAAATCATAAAAATGTGAAATATTTGATGATTGTAAATTCAGCAGTTTGTATATTCCAACTTTAGTCTTCAATCAACTTCATTGTTCTGATTTTGTCTGGGATTCTAGAAAATGCAAAATATTACCTTAGCTTAGCTCAGCTTTTTATTGTTTTTGTTTGTTTCAAGCATACAACAAAAAAATGATGTCATATTATGATGTGTTTCAAGTGAATCTTAATGATATATAATTTCCATGTTCTTCCTTTTCCCTCTCATTGACATATTTAACTTGTACTTTTGCCACATGCATAATCCTTAGCAATAAGAATTAAGACTTTAGTGAACCATCTAGATACTTTGCAAATATTACAAAAGATGTTCATGTGATACATCAAAATTTTGCTGCTTCTCATTCTCATATGCTACATGATTTATTATTAACTTCTCTTGGAATTAATATTTTTTTGCATTTTATCTGTAAGTAAAGAGGAAAAGTCATTTTCTGAAAATAACCACTTGTCTATTTCTTAAAAACTGAGTAATTTTCAAATACTGCAACCAACAGGAAAAGTGATTTTTATTGGTTTTCCTGCTCATGCCAAAGTTCTAAGGAATTTTGCTAGTAAGATGATCACACTGACTGCCTCTCATTTCAGACTAGGGTTGGACATAATACATATAGTACATTCTACAACTTTTATTCCAGGTCAAAATTACCAATTAACATCAATTTATTTCTTTTCCCCTTTGATTTTTTTTTCTGAAAAAAGGATACATTTTAAAGACAGTAAGGTCTAGATCTTTATTTACTTTCTTACTGAGATTATGACAACTATGACATTTGTCATCACACAACATTCAGAATCTAAACATATGCACTTTATCATCATAAGGAAATGTTACATATTCTAAGGAAGTGTATTATAATTTTAAGCAGTTGAATTAGAATATCCACGGACACTGAGTTGTTTAGATTAATATATTATTCACTCAGAAAGCCATCATGTAAAAGCTCAAAGGATTAAAAAGTAGTTTACTTAAAACATGTAAAATCTATATATTCTTAAAGAAAAGAAAAATAATTGTACTAAGAACAATATTTTTGAAGATAAATTTATTGAGATGTTCCAGTTTCTACTATTTATTGAGTCAAAATCCCTTGTTTGGGAATTGACTATGGGGTAAGCAGTATACTTAAATATTAACATTTTAAGTTATGCACATTCATAGTGAACTTACATTTTAATATTATAGCAACAATGATAGAGCTTCTATATTGAGAGGTTAGATTACAGTTCCCATTAAAGTAAAATCAAGGTTGTATTTTCATTTTATTCTGAAGAATAATGTGCTCCTTACTTATGAGCTAAATATACCTGCTAACCTCACTCTAAAATAGCAGAGATAGAAATATTCTCTTAGTAATATTGCTTGATACTTGTCATGAATGAAAATGGAGAAATAGAAGTTTGGCCTCACCAACTACTACCAAAAATGGAGGGAAATAGTCAAGCACCCAGTCAATATGTTTTAGCCCCAAATTCCTCCTGGAAATAACTATGAAAACTACACAAAATATATTAAAGTATGTTTGAAGAAATCAAGGAGATAGAATTTAGGAAGAAATTACAGATGGAAATCTGTAAGAAGCGGGGACTACATAGGTTAAGCATTTAAGATGTGTCTATTCATGAAAGAATAGCTGAAAAATGAAAAGCTGAGCATAACTAAATAGTCTTGGTTTGGGAACAAGGGGGTACTGTGAACTTAAATAAATCAACTTTCATAGGGAATGAAGACTAATTTTGATTCATCTTAAGCTCTCAATGGATTCAAGTGACCTGGTATTGCTAGTGCCCATAGCTTAGTGATCTCCTAGAATTCAGTGAAATCCCTTTTGGAGAAAGGTAACATCACACAGAGCTGCAAATTATCTGTAACATTTTCAAAACATCTAGTGTAGATGTAAAAAATTATTAAACATATCTTAGGAAATTGTATGATGAAAAACAAGAGAAGAAACAGATAGTATGGAATGATACAGAGAGAAGTCAGGTGATATCAATGTCACTAAAAAATTTTTGTTTAATTAATTAGGCTTGATATACCTAAGGAATTAGAAGGTAATGTTGACAATTTTGGCAGAAAACTAGTAACTATATAAAAACATACAAATAAACTAAAATAATGTATGCCTAATGTATGGATATATCAATGGATTAGACAGTGCTGAATATGTATTATTACACTGGGGTATACAATCAATCCTCCCTATTTGCAGATTCCAAACTTGCAAATTCACCTACTTGGTAAAATGTATTTGTAACTCCAAAGTCAATATTTGTGGTGTTTCATGGTCATTCACTGACATAAGCTTATGCAGAACAGTGGACATTTTGAATCACTCATGCACACATTCTCAACTGAGATCAAATAAGATAGCCCTCTGCTTCCTTGTATCAGTTCTAATATTGCAAACAAGTGTCCTTTTGTGGTCTATTTAGTGCCACATTTCTTGCTTTATTGTGCTTTCTATTGATAATTTCACTGTTTAAAATGGTCCCAAAGCAAAGTTCTTAAATGCTGTGTAGTGTTCATAAGTGCAGAAGGCTGTGATGTGCCACATGGAGAAAATACATGTTAGATAGACTTCTTTCAAGCATGAGCTATAGAGCTGTTAGCTATGAGTTGGATGTTGTTTAATCAACAATGTGTATTAAATAAGGTGCCTTTAAACAGAAACGTGAATAAAACAAGGTTATTTATTAAGTAATTGATAAAAATGTTTTCAGGAATATAGCCCTGTATTTCCCAGGGAGCAATGATTCTGTATTCACTAATTCAGTGCCCACAGCAAACTTTATATAAAACATAACTACCTTGAATAAAAATAACTGACTGTCTTAGAGAAGGAAATCCAAAACACGCATAGGGAGACAAAAAGTTATAATACACAGGAAATAATTTACGAGCCATAGGAAAGGGTCAATAATATATAAAATGTGAGGTGTCCACAAGAGAGAAGTAATAAGAATGAACCCAAAAGAAAAGGTGATAACTCAGAATTCTATCAGACATGTAACATGTATCAAGCCACAGAGAGAGTACTCTGAAACCAAACAAAATGAAGATAAATATAAAACATCTGTATTATTAGAATATAATTACTAAAATCAAAGGAAGAAGACATATTAAAAGCATTCAGATTGGGATTTTTAAAAGAAATTAACTTCAAAGAGAAACAATAAGTTTGTCAACCACTTTTTCAAGGAAAAAGGTTAAAAAATAAAACAACAGTGGAGCCAGAAAATAATGAATCATCATTTTAAGAACTGAAGGAAAATAAATGATATAGATAATGGAACTACAAATGCCTATATCCAGATAAAAGGAGTCACAACACTGCCAAAATTTGAAGTGATAATAGAGATAATTTCCTAAATAAGAGAACAAGTGAGAGAAAAACAAATTTCAGAACAAAAGACAAGTGACTATAGATATATATTAGCACAGTTATCTATTCCTGTACAACAAATCAATCCAAAATTAGGGACTTTAAGCAATAATCATTGATGAACTCACAATTTCTATGGGTCAGGGTGTTAGCATAGTTTAGCTGAGTGGTTCTGGAGCAGGATCTAAGCAGTGATTAGAGTTAAGTTGTTGTCAGGGGGTAAATTCATATGGTGGCTTTACAGAGGCAAGACAATCCACTTACAGTATGGTCACTCACATGGTTTTTGCTGAAGACCTCAATTCTTAACCATGTGAGACTTACCATAGGTGACTCGAATCCTCACAAAATGGCAGTTAATACCCCCAAATACCTGAATGAATACCTGAATGAATTGGCTTAATTTGTAGAAAAATAATATGCAATGTTGGAACCCAAGACATGATAAACGTCTATTGACCAATAAGTATTAAAATAATTGAAGGAATACTCATAGTGGACATCTAACTCTCATTCCCACTTTGTCTCCCCACTGAGACAGATAAAAGTGGAATCACAACATACCAAAACTTACAAGATGCAGCAAAAATGGTACTAATATAGTGGAAATTTCTAAATTAAAAAAGGAGAAAAATCTCAAATCAACAACCTAACATTACACCTCAAAGAACCAGAAAAAGAAAAAAACTAAAACCAAATTTCACATAGGGAAGAAAATAATAAAGATTAGAGTAGAAATTAATGAAATAGAGAAACAATAGAAAAAAAAAATCAAGGAAGCCAAGATTTTGTTCTTTGAAAAGATCAACAAAATTGGTAAATGTCACATTAACCATATTAAGCCACTTTAACAGAATGAAGGACAGAAACCACATGATCACTTCATTTGATTCAGAAAAGAATATAACAAAATTCAACACTTTTTCATGATAAAAATATTGCACAATCTAGGAATAGAAGAAAATTATTTCAACATAACAAAGGCCATATGTGGCAAACCCACAGCCAATATCATACTCAATGGTGAAAACCTGAAAGCTTTCCCTCTAAGATCAGGAATAAGGCAAGGATGCTCTATCTCATCCATATTCAACACAGTAATGGAAATTCTAGCTAGAGCAATTAGGCAAGAAAGAGAGATAAACGGCATTCAAGTAAGAAAGGAAGTAGAAAAATTATCTTTTTGTAGATAACATGATCTTGTATGCACAAAACCTTAACAATTCTACAAAAAAGTATTAGAATAAAAAAAAATTCAGCAAATTTGCAGGAAACAGAATCAACTCAGAAAAATCAGTTATTTTTTTCTATACATTAGCAATGATCAATCCAAAAGGGAAATTAAGAAAACAATCTCATTTACAATAGCATTTAAAAATATATTTAGAAATAAACTTAACTAAGGAGGTGAAAGACTTGTGAACTGAAAAAATATAAAGCATTGCTGAAAGAAATTAAGGAAGACACAAATAAATAGAAAGGCATTTTGTTTTCAAGGACTGAATGAGTGAATATTGTTAGGATGTCCATACCACCTAATCGATCTACAGATTCCATACAAACCTATCAAAATTCCAATGGCATTTTTTGCAGAAATAGACAAAATTCATCTGATAATTAATATGAAATTATAATAGCCAAAACCATCTTGAGAAAGAAAAATATAGCTGGGGTCTTCATACTTCCTTATTTCTAAACATATTGCAAATCTAAAGTAATGAAAACAGTGTGGTACTGGCATAAAGACAGACATAGATAAATGGAATAGAATTAGAAATCCAGAAATCAACTCTCACACATATGGCCAAATTATCTTCAACATGACATTTCAGACCTCATCGTGTGCATTTCCCAGGATGTATTACAAACTTATTGGATATTCTTGTGAATCTGGTAAGTCTGATGGTCAAATAAGCATCAGCAATACTCTACACCACATTTACCCTTTAAAGATTCACACTGTATTTATGCAAGGATCTAAGAAGTCCTACAATAAAGAAACAATTTGATCACTGAAACACCCTTTCCTCAAACACATAGTTTGAATTAACTTTCTCTAAAACACATTTGGGACAGGCTTCACTAGCAAAGTCAAAAGGAAACACTGTGTAGAGAAACATTAACTATTTAGCTTAATTAAAATGTTAAAATGTTAAAGAAGTCGAACTTTAAAGAGTGAAGTACAAATTTTAAAAAATGGTTGAAATAGAAACAAAGTAAAATTAAGAGATTTCAATGGCTAAACACATATTATATAAATAAATTGATTTAAGATACTGAAACTTTAAAAAAAAGAAACTCCAGAGGACTAAACACTAATTTAGGATAGAAGTATGTACACATTTCAAAGTTAAGATTCTCTATTAAACATAAATTCTTAATTTCTTCTCAGGAACTCCTTCAAAGAAAAAAAAAACAACAACAACAACAGTAAGTTGACATGCATTTCGGAAAATCAATTCATTTTTTAAAAAAAAGGGAGAACATTCTAAAATAAAATACTCAGGTTCCAGTAGCTCATTTTGCCCACTCTCCACCCAAAATCAGTCAGCCCTTCCCTTGGGTATGCATATGATTACTGTACATGCTTTAAGAGTATTGATTTAAACATGAATATTGTTGATGGCTACACATTCAGCACAAAGATTGCCTTTTAGTTCTCTAAATTCTATTATAAAATTATCAAATCCATCAATTTCTGTAGGACGTGAGACCAAAGTGGTGATGATGTATGGAGAGGTCAATCCATCAGCTTGGATATTTTTATTTGTGGGAATCTGATAGTTATTCAGACACTACAGAGTTCCAAACTCATTTATGTGTTCTTTGATGAGAGTGACCATGTCACAGGCATTTTTATTTCAGAAATTCACAGAGTATATTGTAATTAGTGGTCATTTGAATAAATATTTAATTAATTATGAATTTTGAAAAGCCCTTTTGGCATCAATAGTCACAGCTAAAACTAAAAATCCAGATGTCTGGAAAGACAGTGAAAAAATGATGGTGAATACATAATTTAAATTGCTATTATGTGGTAGGCTTAAAGAAAGGCTCATAGAGTGTTTGGATGAATTTGTAAGAGAACTTATCCAACAAGAAGCCATCCAGAGACCACTTTGCTCAAAATGTCATATTCATCTTTCATAATATGTCTATAATGTACTTTCTTAGGACCCCCTTCCCCCAAAAATATTAGAGAAGCACATTTTAACCATCACCCCTATTGCCATTCTGGCTGAATGAACTTGCCAGTATAATTTTCAAAAGGGGAATTTGGGGCACCCCCAGATTCTAAGGGGATCGGCACCCACCCGGTATTTAAAGCAGTAAAAGTTAGGAAAATCTAACGACTTCATAAGGCATTGCTAGAAAACATTTAAAGTCATTTTAATATTTCAGTAGTTTTATTGTAAAATTTATGCATAATAGGCAAAGAATATTTAGAATAATTAAAGACATTAAATATTATTGTAAGACCATGGCTGAAATCATTACTTTGTTTTATTTGTATATTAATATTATATATTTGCTGCTATAGCCAATTCATATTCTGAGAAAAGGATAAGGACACTTTTGGTTTAATTTTTCATTTCAGTAAATTCAGAGAAGATACAGTAAATCTCCTTGATAATGAATATCCAATCTACACATATTATGCAACATAATAGCACAACATATGTAACATTTTCAAGTGTGATTTGCAGATAAATTGGTAACAACAGCTTGATATAGTAAGAGTGCTCTCTTTTATGGTTTTCCCCAAAATGACACTCAATCCATTACTTCACAGATGTGTTTTTTTTCTTCTTGTTTCATTTGTGCCATTGAATTTTAAGTTCTTTTCAGTGTTTATAGTCAGATGATGAAAATGGTTTATGCTATTTCAGACTATGGTGTGAAACCGATTGTATGTATGGCTGCATGTCAGTGCACTTAGAACAGGTGGCTCCTGTGATTAGTAGTAGGAATATCAATTATGATTATATATAGGTTTTATGCAAAGAAAACAATGTCTCTGCAATATGAAATGTAAGGTTAAATGTTAATGTTTAAAGTGGTTAGTATTTTTTATGTTTGTAAAAATAATCAAATTTGTTTCTGGTTATATTTATGATCATGAATTGCAGTCAAATGATCACATTGCATGAATAATTTGTTTAGTTTCAATTTTAAGTAAATTATAAAACCACATATTTAGTGGATATATGTGCCTAGTTCATTCAAAGCATCTCTTTGTTTTCAGCCCTATGTTGTTTTTTCTTTAGTATAAAATAATTTAATGGTCAGGAAAGAAAAGGACTGTGAACTGCATATTATTATAGCTGTATAATTCTAATACACCTATTGAAACTCCTATAGTCAGTACATTACCAGTTCAGTGTATGTGAGTAATCAATTTAATAGTAATAGCATTTATAATCACTGTATATTTTCAAGCTATCTTTAAAATGTTAACATTATTTTATTTCAAAATGACACACATTCACTTAGAAAATTTGGAATACTACCAAACAAAAAATAACATCATTTATAATCTTTCCATAGAGATGATGTTTTGATGTATAGCATAGTTTTTAAAATAATTCATATATCCCATTATCTAGCTTCACAGATCTTACAATATTGTGGAGAAGATAGATTTAAAAAGTGACAAAATAATTGTGATATTTAACAAAATACATGCAAAAAATAAGTTAAGTGCTAAGTTAGAATAGAGAGGGGAACTTGCACTTAAATAGAATGATCAGGACCTTCTATAAAGATGATGTTCAACCTCATAAATACAGGATGAAGAAAAAATTAACCAAACAAACAGCAGGAAGAGAAGTAGAACATTGCAAGTTGCAAATGTCCTGCTATGTGAAAGATCCTGATATATTTGAGAAAGTAAATCTAAATGTCAAGTAGCAAACAGAAATGAGGTAAGAATGGTAGGTGACAGAGGTAATACAATGTATTCTAGGATGTGGTAAAGTTAGGATTTTATTTTGGGTGAAACAGAAAACCAGCAAACATTTATTAGGCTCATAAAGTTAAGCTCAAGTTGACTATGGGTAGGACTACAGTGGAAATGGATCTGATTTATTTAGAAGGAAGAATTGACAGGATGTGGTAATGGATTGGAAGCTGGCTAGTAAATAAGAGGGGTAGTGGTTATGGCTTTTCTAAGTTTATTGTTTGAGCAAGAGAAAGATGCTAATCTTATTTAGAGAGATATGAAATACTAGAGTTTGGAGAGGGGCAAATTTTGTGAAAAACAAAAATAAAATGTTTTAATTTAATTATATCAAGTTTGAAATATCTCTGAGACACCTAAATGAAGGTGTTAGGTGAAAGGTTGGATATACTTGTTAGAGGAGAGGTGTGACCTGAAGATATAAATTTGTAAATCACAGCATAAATATAGTATTCAAATAAAGTAAAATTGAGAGCTCACCTAGGGAGAAGGTATTGACAAGAAAAGTGGACCAAGTTTGATAACATGAGGAAATCCTACAATTTAGAGGCGGGTGATACCTTGGCAACAATGCTGATGAAAAAGGTCTCTAGTTATGACAGAAAGAAAAGAAGCAAGGGAAGAAAACTGTACAATAACCCACAGTATTTAAATATATATTAAATTTAATTTTTGCTTTTGAAAATATTTGAATTAACTTTGTATAGGGAAGCTTAGAAAATTCACACAAAAGGATCGACATTACTCTCACTTCTGTGATTTATGTGATTTATCTCACATTTTCCTGTACTTATATTTTGGTATATTTTCAAGTATTTCTCAGAAATAAGGGATCATTTAAGACCATTATGATTTTGCCTAAGTCCAAGTGCATACTTATGACTCATATATTTTAACCATTTCTTTAATCCTGAGTATAGTCCCCGAGACTTGATTAGAGAAGATATAAATACATATTTGTTGAATCAATAAATTGTCTAATTGTCAATATGTTCAGATATTCCTAATCTTAAATATTTTCCCCTACATTAAAGAATATTGTCTTTCAAAACATGGATAAAACTGCATAAATTATAGTATTAGTTTTTTCTTCTACATATAATTTTACCATTTTAGTATTATAGTAACATTTATTTAAAAATAATGGACCCTTTGCTTTAATAAATATTTTGCAAAATTTCCAAAATTGTTTAAAACCTGGAATACTGATATTTATATTCTGCCTGAGTTTTTTTGGTTTTTGTTTTTGTTTTTAACATCGTTATTGGAGTATAATTGCTTTACAATGGTGTGTTAGTTTCTGCTTTATAACAAAGTGAATCAGTTATACATATACATATGTTCCCATATCTCTTCCCTCTTGCATCTCCCTCCCTCCCACCCTCCCTATCCCACCCCTCTAGGTGGTCACAAAGCACTGAGCTGATCTCCCTGTTCTATGCGGCTGCTTCCCACTAGCTATCTATTTTACATTTGGTAGTCTATATATGTCCATGACACTCTCTCACTTTGTCACAGCTTACCCTTCCTCCTCCCAATATCTTCAAGTCCATTCTCTAGTAGGTCTGTGTCTTTATTCCTGTCTTGCCCCTAGGTTCTTCATGACATTCTTTTTTTTCTTAGATTCCATATATATGTGTTAGCATATGGTATTTGTTTTTCTCTTTCTGACTTACTTCACTCTGTATGACAGACTCTAGCTCCATCCACCTCACTACAAATAACTCAATTTCATTTCTTTTCATGGCTGAGTAATATTCCATTGTATATATGTGCCACATCTTCTTTATCCATTCATCTGTTGATGGACACTTAGGTTGCTTCCATGTCCTGGCTATTGTAAATAGAGCTGCAATGAACATTTTGGTACATGAATTATGGTTTTCTCAGGGTATATGCCCAGTAGTGGGATTGCTGGGTCGTATGGTAGTTCTAATTTTAGTTTTTTAAGGAACCTCCATACTGTTCTCCATAGTGGCTGTATCAATTTACATTCCCACCAACAGTGCAAGAGGGTCCCTTTTCTCCACACCCTCTCCAGCATTTATTGTTTGTAGATTTTTTGATGATGGCCATTCAGACCGGTGTGAGATGATATCTCATTGTAGTTTTGATTTGCATTTCTCTAATGATTAATGATGTTGAGCATTCTTTCATGTGTCTGTTGGCAATCTGTATATCTTCTTTGGAGAAATGTCTATTTAGGTCTTCTGCCCATTTTCGGATTGGGTTGTTTGTTTTTTTGATATTGAGTTGCATGATCTGCCTGAGTTTTAATGCAAGAAGAGTTAAGGGTGCTAATATTTATGAGGAGATTGATAGTATATACATAGCCACACCCTGGCTATCTGTATGGCCCACTGTAATTGTGGACAATTCACTAGACATGTTTTCAATGGGAACATGAGCCAAGTTTTGTAACTGAGGATTCCAGAAAGGCATTGATTGAATGCTTTCAGTAGTAAAATACACCAGAAAAGACGACTATGATAATTTTGGGGGAAAACTTTTCACAGTGTCTCCTTCCATTTTGAAGGCTGATTCAGAGGTGAGCAAAGGGCACCTCTGTGTAGAAAAGATCAACATAAATCTAGAAAGGGTGAAAGCAGCCCCCTCAAATGAAGTCTAGCCACAGAGAGAGTGTTGGTAGAATTGGTTAAATCCCTTAAGAAACAGGCTTGTGTCAGAATCTTAGGATAAAATGACAGTAGGAGAGAGCTCACTGTGCCTTCAATGATAAATTAAATGATTATAAAGTATAGTTTTATGAAAGATTGGTTTCATATGCAACATTTAATGTTTGCTGTTATTGGTTGCTGCTAATGAAAATTTTTCTTATACTTTCTTATTGAGAGTGCTTGCAAATATGGAATACCAACTGTTAAATATGTTTGGGTGACCATGTAATTTGTTGTTAATATTGTGATACTTTGAAAAACAAAACTGGGCATTGCCACTAATTATGTTAGGGCAACTAGCATAAACTGTACTCATCCTGGGTAAACAAGGACATCTAACCATTTTAACTGTACAATAAATTTCTCAGGTGTTCTGAGTGGAGAGTAGGATTTTAGATATTTTTCAATACAATAATGTGAATATTTCTTGTAAGGGGTGTATGTGTATGTGTATTTAAAGTGCCTTTTGTTTTTGGAAATGGAAAGATTTGGTTGAAACTTTGAGAATTGATCAAGAAGCTATTCTGCTAATTAAGAAAAACTTATCAATAGCTTCCTGGAATAGCTCAATTGTGGATTATAACTGTAAATTGTATGTAAATGGGCACTTTTCTCTAAATGCATAATATTAAAATTTTGCAAATTATCAAATTGAAAACATTGTCATAATGAATTTAATTCTTACAAAATAACAAATCAGTATGGATAAGTACATACCTATTTTATCTCGGTTTTTAAATTCAGCCACTGAATTCCACATCACAGATATTTGGAACTCAGTTACTTCAAAGCACATGTTTTTTTTTTAACCTGCAGACAGCACAGAGTTTTGTTTTGGAAGTAAATTAAAAATATAAATGGCTATTAATATCTGCACTATTTATAGGCACCAGTTAGTCATCAGTGTCATGTTAAAATAATTAGCCAGACCAGCCTGAAGGGAAAGTCAGGGCACAAGATAATTATAAGTCTACTTCTTATAGCTTAGCTCCAGAGACCACTTTGCTCAAAATGTAATTTTGATCCAAATCATTTTCTTTTTCATAAATTAAAAAAAAAAAAATTATTGGAGTATAGTTGATTTACAATGTTGTCTTATTTTCAGGTGTACAGCAAAATGGTTCAGTTATACAACTGAATATATATATATATATATACATATATATATATATTCATTCTTTTTCAGATTCTTTACCCTTGGTGTATAAAGAACTGCTATTTCCCTCTGGCCCATGAGGCTGAGAATTCTCCTACTCTGTAATGCTCCCTTTGCCTTCATTCAGACCTTGTTCCCAGAGATCATCATTAAAGGCCTTCTGTAGAACCAGTAATCCTGCATGCTGAGCATTCATATTTAGCCTGTAAAGTGTCAAATGTCCTTCTCCACCAGGCACAATTGACCATTTTTCACAAAGCATAGTAATCTTTTTTAACTTCCTTTTGTCAAAGCAAAAATTGAAATGGACCATTTTACACAGGAGAGGAACACTTTATTCATTGCAATAGGAGAAAGAGACCAGGACTCTGAACTCAATTCTGTTGAAACGAAAAGTGGCAGAGTTTTTAAGTACTGGATTGAGCTAGTAGAAACTATTAAAGAGTGTTAGTGGGAGGATGTTCAATAAGATGTGTTGGATGTATTGAGTTATTCTTGAGTTTACAAATGTTTTTCTCTGTGATTAGGCCACCTGTGTTGGCTAATTGGCACCCATCAATGTTAGGCTCTTACCCTCCCACAGAGACTGAGAGATGGGCATGTTATCTCTTTTGATATGTTACATGTCAAAGAGGTGGTTCTCACATCATTGAAAAAGATATGACTGGCTTTTCAGACTGGCAAGAGGATTTTAACAGGCTTTATGTACATCCCAAAGGGGCAGAGAAAGAATTTATAATTACAGGATTGTTTGTTTGTTTGTTTTATATAAATACTTTAAGGAAAGGAAGATCAGGAGCATAGAGTCAGCAAGAAGCCAGTAGAAAATTAAGTCAAGCTCTGGGGAACATTAAGGCTGCCATCTTGGTCATTTTCCTATTATCATACAGTGAATGCCTATCCTGGGAAGTTGAAATCCACTTAAGGACCTTGTCTGTCTTTAGCTTTTCTCTCAATTAGAATAATTTAGTCCTAGTTTCTCTTGTCAGAGCCATAGGCTATTGTTCCTTATAATTGTCCTCATGCTATGTTGATCTCTTAAGACTTTTCTAGTCAGCTCAGCTCTTGCCAAGAAACAAGACAAAACAAAACATTATTTTCATACTCATCTACCAGCCAAAACTTCTCCTACCCCACCTTCCATGTCAATACACCTGAATCTTGTACTATTTTTCAAAAATATTGTCATATTTTTCTCACTCATGAGCAAGCATTCTATAAAATAAAAATATTATAGAATGTAAATATTTAATTTTTAAAGATACATCTTTAAGTTCAGATCAGTACAGTATGATTCAATCTACTGGGTATTTGGAAATATTTTAAGAATTAAAAATATTAATATTTGGTTGATTTACTTTAATCTGATGGTAAGCATTCATTAAGTGGAAAAATGGTATAACATGAAAATATAATTAAGTGTAACAAATATATCATTAGTTAGTTAATTAATTAAATAATTAAACATAAAGTTTTGCCTGGCAGGACATGTAAAACAAAAATAATTACTTGATATAGCTTCGTTTGTTCAATTTGAAGTTGAAGAAAAGATATACTAAGTCATATATTTGGATTACTTACCTAGATTAAAATGAACTCTAAATAACTTATTATGTAGGTAATTAGGTCTATTTACTTAATAGATTATCAATATATTAGGTGAGCTGTTTCAGATTAATTAACTATTTCATCTTTAAGAGTACTTCTCTGATAATTTTTAGTACCTGCTATATGAATATAATTATGTTTTGGAAAATAAATGTATGTTGTAACATCAAGCACTTCATTATTTAACTCTGAGTAAAATAATATAGCAGAGATAACATAGCATTGAAATTCAGAAGATCAGGATATAAATTCAAATTATGCCATTAGAGGCTTAAGATATTGAAAAACCAGATGTTGCTCTTTGCTCCAAAAAAGTATAAATGGTCAGTAAATATGAAGGTGCTTTTTTTCCAGCAGTATAAAAGAAAGGTATGTGTCAAGAACAAAAGCCACAGAACACCTGCTCCTAATTTATACTGAGAATAAGATCAAAACAGGAAGATCCACTGTAACAACCACGGCAGAGTTCCTGCCCCACAGAGTTTGCCATACTTGGGGTTACAAACATGTAGGTAGGCAATTACAGTATAACGTCCTGAACCTTATCATGTGGAAGCAGAGTGCTACACTATCAGGCATACTTCTGGAAATAATTAACATAGAGTTAATAGGTAAGGCTCAAAGATAAATAAAACTAGTAGGGGTTACAGCCAGAGGAGATCTGTGAGAAAATCAAAGGACAGTGAGAATTTGAGACTTTTATAAATTTATTTTGGACATTATGCTTAAATATTTTAAGCATATAAGTTTGCATTTATAAGAAGTAGCTCTTTTTTTTTTAGTGTAAGGGGTTCTTTGGAAAAGGCCAAGACAAGAAACAGAAAATCCAGGTACGAAGCTGTGTGATTAAGGGCAGATTGAATCTGTAGTCCATTCATTCCTTTCCAGAATGTTTTCTGAAGGTCTACTATGTGAAGTAGTCTGAACTGAAGGAGAGGCAGTGGATATAAAGCAAATTAAGCAAAGTTAAGATTAATTTCAGAATTGGAAATGGTTAGACGTGGAGATTGTATTTATCCTTTTTTTTTTTTTTGTAGAATGCAAGCAGAAAGTATGCTAATGATGTTGAAAAAATCAAAGGGATGAATGGTAGTGAATAATTACCATTTATTTTTCAAAATTTCAACACTCAAGAAGTCTTCTCTTGCTTATTTAGCACCTTATGGATACTTATGTGAAGGAGAACTCATATCCCATATTGAAATAGTGACACCAGAAAAACATTTATCCAACCCCTCTTTGCTAAAGCATTGGCTGCTTCGGTATTAATGGCTAATCAGCCAAGGACCACCAAAACCAACCTGTAGTCCAACAAAATCAGATTTATTGGCTCATAACAAGGGAAGATGATCCAGAGGACAGAGGAATGTACTCAGTGAGAAGAAGCCAGCTTCTTTTATAAGGTTTGGGTTCTTGTTGAAGGATTCTGCAGCAGACCTCAGAGAAGCAGGCATCAGTTCTGGATTGGTCGCTTTTCTCAGGATTGAGATTGACTTAGCAGTTTAGCAATTAGGTGTCCCCAGGAATTGGTAGGAATAGATCTGTGGCATTATTGGTAAGAAAGAGTTAATCAATCAAACAAGGATCGTTATGACATTTTACAGCTTCAGTATGACCTTAGGGGGGAAAATGTTTTCTGTTCATTTTGCAGCTGTTTTGACCTATGTCTCCTCTTATTCTTATTAATGGCAGGTTACTTTTTTTTTCTTTTTCTTCTAAGTTAATTTTCACTTTTTTATTCCTGAAGCGTTTTCATTCATTTTCTGCTCTCTGACAATTTGATTAACCCATCCCTAACTTTGATTCAAGAACTGGAGATTGATGTAGCAAGGAAGAGGTCTGTGGAAAATCTATTCTTGTGGCAGGCCAGAAGAACAGTGGTAGCAACATCCAAGTGGGAGATGGGAGCTGGTGGAGGCATAATCTGTACATTCCCTTGTCAGCACTACTGGCAGCAGTTCTCAGAAGAAATGCCCTAAATGTGGCTAACCAAGCTGCTTCCGCCTACCCTAGACTCTTGCTTCTGCCTATGTCCTAATCTTAATATTTGCCTATAATTCTGTGAATTTCCTAGTGACCTGTGGACAATCAATTTCTGTGTTTCTGATACAATGTCCTTGTGCTCCATCAGCAGCAAATATACTAAAATTGCAATGATACAATGTTGTTTATAAAAATTAAACCACAAAAAGAGTATCCAACTTCTGGGTAAATCTGGCTTGTAATGTGTCCTGTGTGTTTGAGAATGCAAAACTAATTTAGAATTTTAAACATTACAAAAACATATGATCATGTGAAGACATTTCTAAAGCCTCTTTCAGGAGCTTTAAAAATTACCTTTACAAGTGAGGAGGGCTGAATCTTAAGCTTTAGTAACTTTAGAGTAAATCCAACCCAGATAATTTGGAAGTCAAACATGGTGATTTAGACAATAGACCTTATTCCTCCTTGCCTGTTGAACCCTTCTTTGGAATTTTTGTTTGTCATGCACTCTTTTGAGTTCTCTCTCTTCCATTCCTGGGATATTCTGTAGTTAAATATTTTCGACTGAAAGAAAAATACCAACGTAAAAGTTATGAGTTAAGCTTTTGGCGGGGGATATTACTGAGGACTATAGCCCATGAGACAGCCTCTTAGATAGTTCTGAAGAACTTCTCTGAAAGGGTAAGGAAGGAGACAAGATATATATGAAAACTTGCTGGAAAAAAAAAAACAACACGTAGTCAAACATCCAAAATTTACTACCCATCACAAAGAACAGACATCTCAGGTTAATGATGTTAGTTCTTTTCTATGTATAGGAAGATGCAAGAATCAGGGTTCATTGAAATTTTTGCTTAGATATGCATTCTAACCTTTTAGGGCCAGTATCCAAAGCATAGAATGCTTACTGTTTTTCTCCATCCTGAATTCCCCTCAAGGTACACTGTCGGTGGTAGGTGACTGTGGTTGTTGATGGTTTGATCCTTGTAGAACTGAAATGGTGTGCAGCAATCTTTGTTTACAGTGTCATCCAGCCCAAAGCCTGGTTTCTTTGAACTAATGTCCCTATTAAGTGAGGGTAGGAATTTGTTAGATACCTCCCCTTGTAAGTATTTTTAAAATATTTGTTATAAAATCAATGAGTAAATAATGAAAACAAATTGTCAATGAATGAAGATTATGAAGAATAGTGAAAAAGCATGTTTATCTTATAGATCACAAGTCAAGCATTGTTTTTAAATATATTTGCCTTTATTTCAGGTGACATAGCAATATATATTTTAATTGCATAATCTCCGACTACAATCACCTGAAAGATCGTTGATAGTTTTTAAATAGTTTCGGTAACTCTACTTAATGAGAATATGTAATCAATTTACAGTGGCTGTCAAAAATATGAAAAAGTAATTGTAAGAAACTCGTGTAGTAGATTAATTTCAGTTTTCACAAGAAATAGTCAATTTAATGATGGAGATAGTGAACTCTTTTAATTGCAACATATGAAAATTTTGTATATCTAGTGTATTATCATTTGTAATAGTATGAAAATGTCTTTGCTATGATTATTATGGTATTAATTAGGTTCCAAAGTTAAACAAACTGGAATTGTTATTTCATACAAGAATTTAAATAATTTAAGATGTCATTGGGCTCCAGGTTGGGGTTTATTTCCGTAATCATGATAAAATATTAGTGTATGGCTTAAACTGATACAGCCTGAAGGAAACAAAGAAATAGCAGGGATATGGCATTTTCTCCTGCACTGTTATACTTCTTCACTGTCAACTTTCCCCCGTGTTTCTGTGCTCTGTTGCCATATTCACCAAATCTTTATCAGAGGATGGTCCTCTGACTTTGGTTTACTATTTATATAATCATGGTTTTGAGACACCTCACTCTAATAAACAAAGTTATTCTTAGGTTTCATCTCTCAGTTCTCCTTTGAAACAGTTGAGTAATCCACTTTCTTGTACACACTTTTGGTCTTTAGTCTATCCAAGGTTCAAGGCGGAATACTACTGTTGATCGGTCAGGTATAGTGTCTAATTTTTTTCCCCCAGAACTACAGAGCTTATTTATAGTTTGCTACTCACACAGAGAAAAATATAATACATGAAAAGTTAATGTACAAATAAATACTTAATAGAAAAAAATAGAATGCTTGTGAATATCCAGGAGAATGCATATCCATAGTTCATGGGCAGACAGACTATCAACAGAAAAACACGTTTTGATTATTCAGTTTATGTGTTTTTTAATGGATCTGCAAAGTGGGCTAGTAGGCAGAGCTTACTTACAAAAATGTTTCACTTTTGAACATCATAATGTTAACAAAAAGAGAGAGAAAGACTAAAACCTCACTCTTAAGAGCTAAGTGAAAATGTGATTTTTTTTCTTTTAATGTGGTTAATTAAACATCATTTTAATTACTGAGAAAATGTGCAATATAAATGCTGTAAGTTAAATTAAAAGACATATTATTAAATCCAATGGGTTAGATCAAATGGAGGGGGAAGCTGGAGCGAAGTGAGAGTAACATCGACATATATACACTACCGAATGTAAAATAGTTAGCTAGTGGGAAGCAGCAGCATAGCACAGGGAGATCAGCTCGGTGCTTTGCGATGACCTAGACGGGTGGGATAGGGAGGATGGGAGGGAGACTCAAGAGGGAGGAGATATGGGGGCACATGTCTGCATATGGCTGATTCACTTTGGTGTACAACAGAAACTAACACAGTATTGTGAAGCAATTATACTCCAATAAAGATCTATTTAAAACAAAACCAAACAAAGCATCCGTATCCCGCCAATATAAATGCTTGTCAATACAGAGGCATGAAAAAACAAAGCTCTATCAAAGTTAACAGAAAAAATATATAAATTGCCTTTAAACATATGAAAAAAGTAAAAGGAAAACAAACAATTACTCTTAAAACTATTATTTATAAAATGTGAATATTGTATTTGTAATTGTGTGTCACTTTCAGCTTAACAGTCCAGATAAAGTAGAATAAATGGGGTTATATTTCAAAGATTTACTTTATAACTATCCTTTATCTATATCTGATAATATTTTATGATTTTTAAGTGACAAAGTATAGTCTATCTACTTCATTACTAACATATTCTTTCTGTGTAATATTTATCCTGTGAAAATAACTATTTCATAATTTTATGACTTTAAGGAATATTAAAGAAATATTTGTCCAACCACTCTATTATGTTTAATAATAGTAATAGAAACAATAATAAAGACTGACCAATGGTTACCCAGACCCTGCTTGAATAACTCCTTTGGAAAGTGACTCATTACCTGAAAGAAGAAATTGGCTCATTGGCCTGAAAAATGGCATTCCATTTTTGAGGAATGCAGACTGTTAGAAATATATATTTGCTATAAGCTCAAAATGTTTTTTCCATTTGACCCACTCATTAGAGATCCTTTCTATAAAGCTAATCTTTCTATTTGATTAAACATTTGAAACATTCAAACACTGATGTAAATTATCCCTTTATATGATTAAATGTCTCTGATATCCTTAAGAATTCCTCACACAACCCTTTTCAAAAGTCTCCCAAAACTGTATCCTTATTGTTCTTCCCTAAATATTATTTGTTTTGTGGAGATAGTAAATTAGGTCTAAAACCAATGCCATGCTACAAGCAGAGAGTATCCTCTGTTTTAGTACAATAATGAAAATGTTTAATTAAAATACAGAAAATAAAATATTGCTCTTGTTATTATCTTGGTAATTTTAGACCATGGTGAAAACAAGGCAGGTGAATAGAAAGAAAATAACTTTGCTGGTTTAGTTTGTACCATTGTTAACAGATTTTGAAAGAAACTGGGAGAATTGAAAGTTTGGTAAGGATTGACAGTTTACGCTAGATGACAAAATCCAACCCGATTTACAAATGCCAGAGCTTTTTTTCACAGTGGGAGAGGAATCCAATTAAATCTCTACCAGTCAAAATAGAGTTTGTATATTCAAAAAATACCTGCATTTTATAAAGACCTGCCAAACAGATAAAATACAATGTATAGGCCCTGTATCCAGAGGGTGTATTATGGTTTTCCATTGAAATATTAAAGTTTTTCTCTACAGCTATTCTCCTCCACTTTCAACTGATTAAAGATAATCTCAAGGAAAGGCTATTCATGGTCAGAAAATAAGGTTGGTCTCATTAGAATTTGCTGGAATATATTCCCAGCATGAAGAGAAATTTAACATACTGGATTTTTTAAGTTTGATGGATATTTTCATAAGAAATCTCAGATTAGACATTTAAAAGCCTCTTGAGGTATGAAAGCCAAGGCAAGAACTCACCTTTGGATTTCACCTGCAAATTCTTCTCTTCTCCAGATCCCTAAAATATCCTAAGCAATCTATGCCTGCCAGGAAGTGACTTTTCTTACTCATCTTTAAGGCTGGGAACTGTATAAACTGGGCACTTAGACAGTTTACTCAAGAAGGTTTTGTAAGCATAGGTTCCATAAATTCAACCTTAGTTCCTTAAAAGTGTCTGGTCATATCTCACTAAATGACCAAATCATTCTCAAATATAACATTCCAGGCAAGGCCTTGGGCCTTGGTTGCACAACCAATGTTTCCAATCATGTTTTATTAATAAAGAACACAGATTCTTTTTGAACCTATGCAGAAAATGATAATTGTCATGGAATTAAAAATACTCAATGATAGTTTCTGAATTCTGGAGCTATCAGGTAGGGAAAAAAATACATAATTTACAAATGCTTCTATTTACAAAGGCTTAGTTTACTCAATTGCTATGAGTTTTAATAGTTTAAGAGTAAAGAGAAAGTTTTCTTATATTCAGAAAATAGAACATTTAAATATTGACAATATTCCAAATATAAATCACAATCATTCCTCATTAGTTTACTTAGTCCCGTGTAATTTATCTTTGCTCTGCTCCTTGGGTTAGCTGTCTCATGAGTCCAACTGTTTCTCAAATAAAGTTTGGAAAGTCTGACTCAGTCCACTAGTATGGTTTCTAAGTTGTTTAAATAATGCCCTCTAATGCTTGTCTCCATAGTTACCTGACATAGCCCTTTCCATGGGAAACTGAGACAGCCCTTTGTTGAAGAAGAAGCAGTTCAGCCTGCAGTTGATTGCAAGGACTTTCAGGGATGCATCAAAGTAAAACAAAAATTGTCAGTACATGACAAAAACTTAAAATGGCTGTGACTAATTTTTATTGATAATTTTCAAAAATGAAAGATTGATGAACATTTGTAACAAGACTAGTAAAACTGACAAGGAAATTTTGTTCTTTCTGTGACAAATAAAACAAGAAAAAAGTCAATCTTCCCCAAATTATCTATAAATGTAACGATTAACACACATTTTCAAAGAAGACTATATATTGAATCTATTTTATAAAAGTGGATGATTATAACCTTTACAGAGAAAATAATCTTCAGATAAAATATAATCCTGAGACCTAATTAACCATATAAAGCACATATTTAGAAAGTACCAAAAATATATGAAGAATATCAACTAAAGATATTGGGTTGAAAGCAAGTACTAAACATCTGTAAATTAATAAAACTCCATAAATAAGTGATGTGAGTCCCCCAAATGAAAGCCACTTACTGAGAAGGAGTTAAATTCAAATTATTACTAATATCACTACAAGTCCCCTACATAAGAACGAGTTCCGATCTGAGAGCACGTTCGTAAGTCCAATTTGTTCGTAAGTCCAACAAAGTCAGCCTAAGTACCCAACTAAAACAATCAGCTATATAGTACTGTACTGTAATAAGTTTATAATACTTTTCACAAAAATAATACATAAAAAACAAACAAACACAAAAAATAAACATGTTTACCTTACAGTGCAGTACCTTGAAAAGTACAGTAATACAGTAAAACAGCTAACATACAGGGGCTGGCATTGAGCGAACAGGTAAGAGTTACTGACTAGAAAAGGGAGAGGAGGTGGGAGATGGAAGAGCTGAAGCATTGTTAGCAACAGGAGATGGAGGGCAAGCTGTAATTTCATTCATGCCTGATGTTGATGACACAGGTTCTGGTTCCTTGCTGGATCCAATTCTATCTACCTTCTTGAAAAAACAATCCAGTGATATCTGGGTAGTAGCTCTTTTTTTCTCATCATAGATGACATGGTAACACCCGATTGCATTCTGAACAGCTGCTGCAACATTTACGTACTGTTCTACATTTGTGTCCTGTGCCTTAAAAACTAACAAACAGAGCCTCCTCAAATAAAGAAAATCCCTTTGCCACTTCCTGCATTGTGAATCTCTTTGGTTCTTCAGTTACTTCTTTCCTCTTGTCTCTCTTCATCCTTTCTCTCTGCCTCCAATTCTTGGCACTTCTTAGCAGTCCCAGCTACATCACTGCTGCTTTTACACTTGCTTCCGTATATCCTGGGCTTGAAATAAAGATACTGTACTACTATACTCTATACAGTACTGTACAGTAAAGCACACAAAAGCACAACCACTTATAGAGGATACGCTCACATGACAATGTATGCCAGACATGCGAACTAACTTATGTGATTGGACATGTGAACGCATGTTCTTATTTTTGAAAGTTTGCAACTTGAAGGTTCCTGTGTAGGGGACTTACTGTATACTGTTGTATGATTTCAGTCAAAGCAGCCCTAGAACTCTTATACATAAAATCATACCATAAACTATGAGGTATTGACAATTTGTTAGGAAATTTGATACAGCATCCAATTTCTTAAATATTTACATTAGTAATGTTTTACCATACAAATTTAACTTGGGGAAGACTGTGTATCTCTTCTTATTTGAGAATACTTTAAATGCAACTCATCAATAGCAACTTATCAAATAAACCTATTATTTCCACTACCTCTCTTTTTACCAGATCAAAGAACAATTTTATTTTTTTGTAATTTTCCAGGGCCCTCTGGGAAATATCAAATATTTTTAAGTTCAAAAGATAAATTTAAGATTAAATTTTCAGAAGGTAAAATATAAAAATTTGTCAGGTGATTTCAATGCTTGGTTAAGATAGAATCACTAGTAACTAAGAAATAATATTTCGCAAAGTATTCATCCAAAATGACAATGAAAGATTTTTAAAGTAAACAGAAGAAGTAACGTGATTGCAAAGACCCTTAGCTCCTCCATAAGTAAGAAATTTTTTGTTTTCTTAAATAAACAAAGATATAATAAAATCAACAAAAACAATAGAAGGTTGTTCTGGTAAAGTTGTTCTCTGTTATCCAGTCAGATTAGATAGAAAGTAAAGAATACAGTTTTACAATCTCATTAAAAACAGATGAATAATCCAAAAAATATTTTAATTTTAACAAAGAGAAAACCAAATTATATTTTTGCATCAATGTAATGTTTGATACTAAAGCTCTTTTTGAAAATCTTAAAAACAAATCCATCACTTGTTAGCCAATTTTGGCCAAGGCAAATAAAACTCCATTCCAGTGAAAGTTCTATTACTTTCTATACATATAAGTTTTGTCCTGAACTTTCCTCTTTCTCCTCTGGGACCAGTAGTCATTTTTACTTTGGCAAAAACTACTATCTTTATGTCTTAACAAAGAAAATATTCTGTATACCTTGCATACAAAGTTGGACTGCTGTCACTATAGCTTCTAGTAGTGTCTCATAACTGTTTCTAATTTCTGGGAAACTTACAAATATCTTAGAAATTTTAGGAATATTTAATTTATACAAGTGGCAATTTACCTCTAAGCCAAACAGAATAGAGCCATTTTAGGAGATAGGCAGTCTAATTTGGTAACAGTATCCAGAGATAGAAAAATATTATACATTCCCCAAAACATAAACATACATAGACTCATAAGGAAATTGTAGCTTCAATTCTAAAATTTCCACCATGGGCCAAGCATACCCAGAGAAATATAAAACTCAATGATTTAAAATCAAAGAGCTATTCCTCTCTCGTTGGATATAAATTCTTAAATGATTTGAGCTCAAAATAGACAAATAGAAAGAAAAACAAACCAGATTCTCTGTTGCCTTTCACCCAGCAGAGATAAGATCCCCATAAAACATCTATCTATTTAAAGAGATCAGTAAATAATTAGACTATAAAACCAAAATAAGCTGGTACCAGAAATAAAAATGAGCTCTTGCCATATCCATTCTATGTCTTTGAGTACTCACAATATCAAAGTCATTCAGAGCTAGTGTATATCAGTGTTACTATTAGATAATAATGTGGACACAGGCTCAGGAGCTCATTATTGTGTCATCAAGTGACCTTGTTAACTGGATGCAGTAACTAGGGATCTAAAGATAAGATTCAATCTATCCAAGTCATGGTATCCAATTCTGAAAGACAAAATGCACCAGACAATTAGGAAGATGGATACAAGTTGTTGCAATAGGGAGAAGGTTCACTAATGAGATGCCTTAAAGAAAAGGAAGGTGGCCTAGAATTTGTAAAGGCAGGTGAACAAGAAAATAATTTGAGATTCTTAGGGGAGTCATGAAGAAAAACGAAGAAAATACTAAGAATATGCAAAGACAAAGTTGTCCTTTGTGGATAACCATTTCTCTAAAACATAAAAGGATGGCCACAGGGAGAATTTGGAAAACAAAAGTGTGGGAAAACTTCTTAATCTGTCATTGTGTTCTGAGAGCACAGAGTTTAGGCAGTGTTCAACATCATCACCACAATGGATAACAGTTTGACACATTCTTACGTAGTTAAGAATTTACTGGCTGTATGACACAAATTACACGTAGATATTAACAGAAAACATTTAAACTACATGTCTACAAAAATACTTGTATGTGAATATTCATTAGTGCTTCATTTCAATAACCATCAACATATGAAAGTATACAAATTATAGTTTATTCATGTAAAAGAATACTACTCAGCAATAAAGGGGACCTATAAGATGCAATGAGATGGATTAATCTCAAAACATTACACTGGGAGAATGAAAACAAGAAAAAGTCGAATTTACTGTATTATTCCAATTACGTGAATTTATAGAAAAAACAAATCTAATCAATAGTGATAGATAGTGATTGCAGATTGGTGATTGTCTGCAGGAGAGTTGAGAAGATGAAATGCTGAAGTGCACAAGGGAAATTTCTGGGGTGATGAAAAGGATGAGGGTGGTGGTTATTCTATATAAACATATACATATAAACACGTATATATATATATAGCATATATACATATAGAAATTTATAAAACTATAGATAAAATATATCTATTTTTGAAAGAAAATTAACCCTGCTAATATTGATTTTTTAAAACATAATTTAGAGTCTGTCCTACAGAGTGAAGTAAGTCAGAAAGAGAAAAACAAATGCCATATGCTAACATATATATACGGACTCTACAAAGAAAAAAAAAAAGGTTCTGAAGAACCTAGGGGCAGGACAGGAATAAAGATGCAGATGTAGAGAATGGATATGAGGACACAGGGAGGGGGACAGGTAAGCTGGGACAAAGTGAGAGAGTGACATGGACATATATACACTACCAAATGTAAGATAGATAGCTAGTGGGAAGCAGCCACATAGCACAGGGAGATCAGCTCGGTGCTTTGTGACCACCTAGAGGGGTGGGATAGGGAGGGTGGGAGAGACACACTAGAGGGAGGAGATATGGGGATATATGTATATGTATAACTGATTCACTTTGTTATAAAGCAGAAACTAACACACCATTGTAAAGCAATTATACTCCAATAAAGATGTTTAAAAAAATAACATATTTTATTGTATTTTTAACACTTGAAATGCCTGGGGAGAAAAAGTTTGTTTTGAAATTAAATACTGAGAAAAAAATAATTCCCTTGTTCTTCTCCTAAAATAATTGTTTTTCCTTTCATACACTTTTATTTTTCAATAAATAGTGATATATGTTATAGTGGAAGGTTGGGGAGACCATATACAAACTAGTAAAGAGTAGGGCTTTAGAGTTAGATTGCCTCATTTAAATCCTATTTCCACTTCTAGCTAGCTGTAAGACCTTGAGCAAATCTCTCAAGTTCTCTGTAAATGGCAATGATAGTAGGAGAATCTGATACTGACCAGGGTTCTTGGCCTTCCCCAATAAATAGAAATTGACTAGAGGCCAGACAAGAAATTCAGGCAAGGCTTTATTGGGGCCCCTACTGCAGCAGGTGGGGAGGGAGAACAAGTAACAGGCTCCCCTGGCTCGATTGATCCCTGGGGTGGGGGGGTGATGAGCTTGTTCCATATATGGGGTGAGGGTAGGGGTGTGTCCAGGGCTCAGCCCAGAGGGGTGGCTTGGGGGTTTTGCCCACCCCTCTGCTGGCATTGAGTGCAGGGAGCATGCTCAGTACCCTGCTTTTGCACCTGACACCCTATTTTTGTTCCAGGTTCTTCAGAAGTGACAGTTAGGTTTTTTGGTCTTTTTGTATCTTTTGTTCTTAATTTGCCCCAACTGCACATGCATGCAGTTATTTTTGCTTCCTATAGTTTGTTTGTATTTTGTTGCCTCAGAAGAGGTATGTCCAAGTGCAAGCATTGCAGCACTGCGGCAAAGGGTCCCAGGTCCCAGCCTGTCTCAAATCTATCATATACTGTTAGGATTAAATGTTTTATTATGTGGAAAGCATTTATGTGTCTACCTAGCAAATACTAAGGTATATTTGTGTTAGCTAATTTTCTTGTCCCTCTTCTTTTTATATTATTGGAATTGGTTTAAAAGAAAAAAATTCTGTAGCACTGCATTAAATATGTGGGCTATATAGATAAAAATTAGCACAAAAACCCTCTCCATACGTAATCCTAGAACAACTATTAGAAAACAAAAATAATGAGGTATAGCCGACAAGCTAATAGATGCAAAAATAATTAATTCAACAGAAATCGTTTTGATCCAACAAAATTACACTCAGGCATTTACCCAAGAGAAATGAAAACATTTGTCCACAAAAATATTGGAAGTAAGCCAAATGTCCATCAACAGATTTTGTATAAACAAACCCTGGCATATGTATACAATGCATTTCCAACCAGCAATAAAACAGGAACAAACTAATGGTATTGACACAACAAAATGATGAATCTCAAAAATGTGATGTTAGATGAATATATCCAGAAACAGATGTACACATTCGATTATTTCATTTATATGAAGGTCTAGAACAGGCAATATCATTGTATCATAATAGAAATCAGATCATTGTAGACTGGGGTTGAGAGTGAGGAAGGTTTGACTGCATAAGAATATGAAGGAATATTTTTGGTGGATATATTTCATATTTTAATTCAGGTGTTGGTTATATAGGTGCATACATTTGTCAAAAGTCACTGAACTAGACATATAATATTGAAGTTTATTTTTTTAATGTAACATATAACTCAATAGAGTTTACTAGATGCACACACAAACATACATACACAAACACACACACACACGTGCATGCATGCCTGAGGCAGAGCTTGTAAAGCAATTCAGATTAATGTTTCATTAGTGTATTAGGAGATAATAAAGCCAAGATCATAGATGATAATGAATAGAAAATAACTATTGATTTTGGCCCCTCTGAGACGTTTAAGGTAAAAGATTGAGGAGAAATCTGTGAACAAGATTCGACAGAAGCAAAAGATCTAATAAAGAAAACCCAAGAAAAATTGGTGTCAAAATGAATAAGAAGGTAAAACTTCATGAAAAGTGAGTGCTGCATATTTTAAATATTACAGAGATGTCCACTTTTATGGTATTAAGCATTTAAATTATTGTTTCCTGTGAAGAAGGTCATGATGGATCAAGAATCCAAAATTGCTTTGGCTTGAAGTGTGAATGAGAAGCTTGAGCAAGAAGATAAAGAGCTAAGACACCTTTTGAAAAACAAAAAGTAGTTGTGTAGCTAGAGAGCTATTGGTCAGTCCAAGGTAAGAATGAAATTGTGGACAACTGAGCTTATTGATATGCTGAGTGAAAGGACTCAATAAAATACATGAGGCTAAAGCTACAGGAAAAAAAAGGGTGAATGGCTGAGCACTCGAGTACTTGGTTAGGGAAAATGTCTAGGTCAAAATAAGAAGAGTTAATACTGGATCAGAGGAAATGCACTTTATTAGATGTGATATAAAGGAATAAACAAAGTTGTGAAGGCAAATCTTTTCAGGTATCTTTATGTATATAAAATATGTATGAAGAAATTTTCTATCATCTATTTTCTGTGAATTCATTTTTTCTGTAATCATTTCTTGGTTAATCATTTTTTTGTTAAAAGCTCAAAGATAAGGGAAACTGTATTTCTTTTTTGTTAATCTCAGGTAAGATTTATTTAGGACCATAAACTCTTCATGTTGTTTATAAATCAGAAAATATCTAAGTTAATAGATTTTAATAACTTTTATTGAATTCCTACATTCTAAAATGGATAGGAAACATAGTTGCTGTCTCAAGAGACATTAACCTAGTAATGATTATAAAAACACAAATAGGTATTGTTAATGCCAGACTGGGACTAGTGCCATTATAGTAAAGGGAGATTGCACCAGAGAAGGCATTGGAAGATTATTCCTAGGTAAGAATTAAAAGAGACTTTATGGAAATAAATTGTATGTTAAAGATAGGTAGAACGTGGAAAGGCAGAAGAAATGGGGAGAAAGAGAGAGGGAGAATGAAGGTCAAGGAGTGTGTGTGTGCATGTGTGTGTGTGTGTGTGTATGAGAGAGAGAGAGTGAGAGAGAGAGAGAGAGAGAGAGAGAGAGGAAATGTGTTCCAAGATCAACAATAAGGACTCAGAAAGCACAGGGATACAAAATTAACAATAGAAGGCCAATACATGTTTTTTTTAAGATCAAACCTGATGTGAATCCTACCAGTGATATAACTTTGAACAAATTACCCAACTACACTTTTTGAAGTTCAGATTCGCTTTCTAGAGACAAAGTTACAATACCTATTATTCATATAAATACTATGAGATATTGTATATAAAGAACCCACCACAGTCCCTGAAACATTCTCTGGAACAGGAAATAATTATGTGAAAGTGATGGTTGTTAGGACTAAAATATTGTACTACAGCATAAATGCTGATTTGGGGAAAGAATTGGGTATTTATGTGTAGCAGCAGACATGATTGAATATGCTTTGGGGAAAGATTAAGTCAACAGTAAAACCACCAGCAACCTCTTCCTCCAAAATAACCAATTAGTTATTAGAGCAAAGTTATTTTCATTACTGTTAGAGTATATTACTTTCTACTTTATTCAATAGTAAGTCTGGCAGACTATCGGTTGCTGTCTCATACCAAAGAACTCCTTGAAGTTGATATATCATGGTGTGACCCAGGACCATGATGGATTATACCCAAATAGCATGACCCTATTGATTGGTAAAATATACTCACTGCAGGAGAAGCTGCTTGGTCATGGGAATGTATTCAGTTTCTTATTCACTCATAATTGCCCCTAAAGTGTCAGAGTATGTTTTCTTTCAACTGGTAAGAATGTTCAACATCTAAGTATATCTAATTGACTTTCAAGGTATTAATTTACATATCTCATCAAACTAAATATTACTCTGTTTATCTGTAACAGGGAAAATTTATATACTCCTGAATTTACTTTTCAATTGAGTGTAATTAACTATTGAATTAAAAGTCACATGTATCTGAAAATTTTTGGTAACATCATCACTTTTGTAAGATTATTAAGTATTCCCTCCTGTAAAGTAAATACTTGAACTTGTTCTTTGCAGAAATCCTCTCCCAAACCCTTAAGAATTAGTTTTTAAAAAAATTCTCTTTATCCTTATTTTATTTCAATATCTACTTTTTGTGTTAAAAATTAGATCATGATAATAGGCAATATAGCAAAGCAGAAGTCAAGAGAGTAAACAGAGGAAGCCCCTAAAAAGAAAAAAATAGCTCTCAAAAAGTTTATACCTTTAAAATTCAAAGTTAAGGAAGCAAAAATCCAAAGACTTTAGCAGACACCTCACCAAAGAAGATATACATGGGCAAATAAGTACATTAAAAAAAAAAATGTTCCACATCATATGTCAGCAGGGAAATGGAAATTAAAATTAAAATGAGATACCATTACATACCTATTAGAACGGCCAAAATCAGGAACATTTGACAACACCAAATGCTGTTGAGGATATGAAGCAACGGGAATGCTCATTCATTGTTGGTAGGAATGCAAAATGGCACAACCACTTTGAAAGATAGCTTAGAGATTTGTTACAAACACTCTTACCATACAATCCAGCAATTGTGCTCCTCAGTATTTACTAAAAAGAGTTGAAGAACGTATGTACACACATAAACTTGTATATGGGTGTTTATAGCAGCTTTATTCATCATTGCTGAAACTTGGAAGCAAACAAGCTGCCCTTCAGTAGGTGAATACATAAACTGTGGTACATCTAGATGGTGGAGTATTATTCCATCCTAAAAAGAAATGGGCTATTAAGTAATGAAAAGGCATGGAGGAAAGTTAAAAGCATATTCATAAGTGAAAGAAGACAATCAGAGAGGCTACATAGTGCATGATTCCAACTATATGGCAGTCTGGAAAAGGCAAAACAATGGAGACCATTAAAGGATCAGTGGTTGCCATGGTTTATGGAGGAGAGAGGGATGAATAGATGGAGCACAGAAGATATTTACAGCAGTGAATTCATTCTGTTTGATACTATAATGGTAGATACATGTCATTATATATTTGTCAAAGTTCATAGAATGTACAACATTAAGAGTAAACCCTAATGTAAACTATAAACTTTAGGTGATAATCATGTGTCAGTGTAAGTTCATTAATCATAACAAATGTACCACTCTGGTAGGGGATGTTCATAATGGATATGCATATGTGTGGGCAGAAGGGATTATGAGGAATCAATGTGCCTTCCACTCAACTTTGCTAGGAACCTAAAAATGTTCTAAAGATGAAGTCTACTTAAAAAAAGGTTACACTTCAATATTTGAGAAATATATTATGGGGAACATCTCAGAACACTGACAGTTGGCTTGCTTTTACTTAAGTTTTAAAAGGTATGTGTTTCCCGATGTTACAACAGAATACATATGACAAAAGGAAAGGTTTATTGATCATAGGTCCCTCACAAAGTTATTTTATGAAGGTAAATACATTAATTAAAAATAACTTTTAATAACTTTCCATTTACATTATGATTTGTGCTCAACAGAGGAGGAAAATGATAGTTATTCCATGCAATCCTTTTCCCTAACAAGGAGTTATAAGGTATATTTTTCTCTGAGATAACCGCAGGCAGATTCAGGCAGCATGCTGGTCTCTTTCCTTCTTCAAATACATCAAACAGCTTTTCCTAACAGCTGGGTATAATTGCAGCTTATGGTTTACAAGTCCGTTTAAACACCTTCTATCTGAGTCTTAAGTAAGCTTTCCATTCTCGTGGTGAGATCCTCACAGCATTGAACATAATAATGACTGAGTGGCTTGTGAATCCCATAACTACATGTGAAAATGAGCGAGGAAAAAAACTCTCAATATTTTTTTGCTTTATCACAGGATTCTCTTTATATATGTTCATATTCTGATGTTACATATGTTAAGAGTTGCCTTCCTTATTGCTTCACGATAAACTATTTCTAAAATACTTATAGAATCATTGACTCCATTTGTAGTTATAGCTAACATACAATAATGTGATTATAAATATAAAGAAAATTTAGTAAAAATTTAGTTAGCATTTATGATTGGAAATGTGTATTAGTTCAATCATGCAAACAAATAAGTGACTGCTGATGATATTATATTTGAGGGAAGTACATGGAATTTAGTCACTGTATAACAGTGCCTCAAGGGGATTAACTGTCTACCGTTTTTGAGCTGGAGCAACCAACATGTCTGTTTATTTTGATTGTTAGCCTAACAAGGTTATTAAAAATGAAGTGGTAGAAATGTTTTTATTAGTACCTTAACATGTTGTGTAGTTTTTATATCATGAATAAATTTAGTTATTGGACTCACCCTAAACGATAGTCTAGGAATTTTAAAACTCATTTTCTGTTGCTAAAAGTTTCAGTTTGATATCACCAATGACAAATATTTACTCTAATTAATGACTGAAACTTTTAGCCTGTCAGAAATAACATTGAATTACTCTTGACTTTTATAGGCTTGCAGACTATCACCTCATAGTCTGTCTTGCCTTGTATATAGGTATGCTACCTGAGAGGAATAAAAATGATGTACATTTTTTGTTGTCACATAAGAGAAAGGTTATGTGTCTTACTTTAATATGGCTTAAGAAATTTTACATGCTTCTTTTATTCTAATACCTCTATAAATGTAGAAGATGCATTGATAACAAACTTTGTCAGAAATAGAAATAATATAAAAGGATCCTCCTTTGTTGAAGTAAGGAAGTTAAAGTGCCCAAATATTACATTCAATATCCTGGAAATGTAAAAAAAAAAAACAAAAAAAAAAGGAGAAAGAGACTTTAATATAAATATTAATATTCAATGTAAGGGAACTTCCCTTGTGGCACAGTGGTTAAGAATCCACCTGCCAATGCAGGAGACACAGATTTGAGCCTTAGTCTGGTAAGATCCCACCTGCTACAGAGCAACTAAGCCAGGGCGCCACCACTACTGAGCCTGCTCTCTAGAGCCCGTGAGCCACAACTATTGAGCCCGCTTGCCACAGCTACTGAAGCTCGCATGCCTAGAGCCCATGCTCCACAACAAGAGAAGCCACCTCAATGAGAAGCCCACGCAGTGCAACGAAGAGTTGCCCCCACTCGCTGCAACTAGAGAGCACCCGCACACAGCAACAGAGACCCAATGCGGTCAAAAATAAATAAATAAATAAGTAAATTTATTAAAAAAATATATTCAATGTAAGAAGAATCTACATTACCTGAAAAAGAACAGTAGAGATAGATGTGCAGTCTAACAAATTCTCTGCTGCTTTACCGCACGTTTCTCTTAAGTCATGTAATGGTCACCACTGCTGAAGTTATATTGTTTACTACACACGCTATCCTCATATTGCAGATATCTGAACTTTAGTTTTTCAAAACTCACGTTCCTCTTTTGACCAAGACTCAATGCCAAGTACCTTCCTTTTAACATTAGATCAAGCAGCCCAACTTTCTTCCACATTCTAGACCCTGTCTGCCTCCTCAAACAAAGTCGAAGAGCAGGCTCTTTGTAAGTATTTGTTGATGGACTGATTATTCAGCAGCTTAATAGTAAAAACTTTATTGTACTTTGTCAGTCATTTTTTAGTGTAAATAATAAGATAAAGACTATATAAATATCTCATGAGCACACACATGTATATGTGTGGATAAATAACTATAAACACATTTGCAGATTTTGCATTTAATATGCATAAGTATATATATATATAAACATATGTGTTGTTCATAACTTTTATGTATAGGCTCTATGTTTATCTTATATTGTACAAATATACCGAAAGGACAAAAATATATGTTTCAAAATTTATCTCTGTGATTTTTCTGGTTTGGGTCTTGGTATTATTGATAAAGGGACATATTAATTTACTTTAATGTTACATTAATTTAATTATTAATATTAGATATTTATTAATTGGTTATACATCTAGTAACTTTTGATTTTTTTAATGGATAAAAGAGCAACATATAAGATATTTAAGAAGAAATGGCATTCATTAAAATAATATACAGAAATACTTTTATGGTTTTATTTTTACTAGGTGCCCAAATTTTTTACCTTAAATGCTATGTAGTTATTAAAACCTGAATCTAAATGAATTTTTAAATTGTGCTTTTATCCAAAGAAAAAAAGTTTTTGCTGAGATTGAATAAATCTCCTCCCTTGAAGCGAGTGCTAACATAAGCATATCTTTATAAACACAGTTGAAATGGATTCACAGGTATAAAGGAGGTATGCATTAAAAATTACCAGTTCTTCCTCACTCTGAGAAACGAATGGTATTTCTTAGCTATTGAGAATTTGAGACTAGATTCTGTTCTGTTCCAGTTAGGATTGCACAATGTAATTTCACATTTGATTTGTCCAAATGCAGTTGACTTCTTTTGCCTTCCCTGTGGTGTTTTCCAACCCTGCCATCTGTGCTGGGATTATTTACATTAAATTAGAACACTTAGGTTTATTCCCTGCTTGTAAACTGGCTCAAACTTCACTTTATTTGTTGTCACTATCAATAGATTTCTACGGAGACTTGCTTCCTCTAATATCACCTGTAAAAATGTTAGCTGTGTGCTTTCATGTATCACTGAGATTTTTTTCCCTTTTCATGTCCCTCTAGCTCTCTTTATAATTGAGTGTTTTGTATTTTATGTTTGTTTTTTCCCATAATGCCCCTTTTGTGTATGGATACTTCTTGTCTGCAAATACTAAAAACACCCTCATGGTTGCAGTTGTTCCTGTATAATGGTTTCTATCATTACATTTTTATTCACACTAGCAAAAAATATATGCTCTTGAAAATAGAAGACCAATTCACTCCACACTTTTAGCCTAGGAAAAGAAAAAATAAAAAACTTGTAAAGCTTTTAAACCTACTTGTCCAATTCACAAAAATTAAAATAAGAGACAAAACATAGTAAGCTAGTACAGTAGGAAAATTGATAGCAGCAAGATAAATAAGCTTACAAAAAACTTGATATAAGAAATAACATAGTGGGGTAGACCTTCAAGATGGCGGACGAGCAAGATGTGGAGATCACCTTCCTCCTGACAAATACATCAGAAATACATCTACATGTGGAACAACTCCTACAGAACACCTACTGAATGCTGGCAGAAGACCTCAGATTTCCCAAAAGGAAAGACACTCCGCATATACCTGGGTAGGGCAAAAGAAAAAAGAAAAAACAGAGCCAAAAGAATAGGGATGGGACCTGCCCCTCTGGGAGGGAGCTGTGAAGGAGGAAAAGTTTCCACACAGTAGGAAGGCCCTTCACTGGGGGAGAAGGGGGGTGGGGGTGGCGGGAGGTGGAAGCTTCGGAGCCACGGAGGACAGCAGAGTAACAGGGGTGCAGAGGACAATACGGAGAGATTCCCGCACAGAGGATCAGTGCCAACCAGCACTCACCAGCCCGAGAGGCTTGTCGGCTCACCCGCCAAGGTGGGTGGGGGCTGGGAGCTGAGGCTCCAGCTTCAGAGGTCAGATCCCAGGGAGAGGACTGGGGTTGGCTGTGTGAACACAGCCTGAAGTGAGCTAGTGTACCACAGCTAGCCGGGAGGGCATCCAGGAAAAAGTCTGGAGCTGCCTAAGAGACAAGAGACCATTGTTTCGGGGTGCATGAGGAGAGGGAATTCAGAGCACCACCTAAACGAGTTCCAGAGGTGGGCATGAGCCATGGCTATGAGCACAGACAACAGAGACAGGCACGAAACACTAAGACTCCTGCTGCAGCCACCAAGAAGCCTGTGTGCAAGCACAGGTCACTATCCACACATCCCCTAATGGGAGGCTGTGCAACCCGTCACTGTCAGGGTCCCGTGACCCAGGAACAACTTCCCCGGGAGATCACACGGTGCGCCTCAGGCAGTTGCAACATCATGCTGGTCTCTACGGCCGCAGGCTCACCCCGCATTCTGTACCCCTCCCTCCCCACAGCCTGAGTGAGCCAGAGCCCCCTATTTAGCTGCTACTTAACCCTGTCTTGTCTGAGCAAAGAACAGACGCCCTCAGGCAACCTACACGTAGACAAGGGGCCAAATCCAAAGCTGAACCCCAGGAGCTGTGCGAACAAAGAAGAGAAAGGGAAATCACTCCCAGAACCTCAGGAGCTGTGGATTAAATCTCCACAAACAATTTGATGTAACCTGCATCTGTGGAATACCTGAATAGACAATGAATCATACCAAAATTGAGGTGGTGGACTTAGGGGTCAGTGATACATATATTTTTCTCCTTCTGTGAGTGTGTATGTGTATGCTTCTTTGTGTGATTTTCTCAGTATAGCTTTGCTTTTACCATTTGTCCTAGGGTTCTGTCTGTTTTTTTTTTTTTTTTTTTGCATAGTATTTAGCACTTGTTGTCATTGGTGGGTTTGTTTTTAGGTTTGGTTGCTCTCTTCTTTCTTTCTTTTTTTTTTCTTTTTTTAATACTTTTTAATTTTTTTATTTTTAATAATTATTTTTTATGTTTTATTTCAATAACTTTATTTTATTTTATTTTTTTCCTTCTTTCTTTCTTTTTTTCTCCCTTTTCTTTTGAGCCTTGTGGCTGACAGGTCTTGGTGCTCTGACAGGGTGTCAGGCTTATGCCTCTGAGGTGCGAGAGCTGAGCTCAGGACATTGGTCCACCAGAGAGCTCCCGGCTCCGCATAATATCAAATGGCAAAAGCTCTCCCAGAGATGTCCATTTCAACACTAAGAATCAGCTCCACTCAATGACCACCAACCTACAGTGCTGGACACCCTATGCCAAACAAATAGAAAGACAGGAACACAACCCGACCAATAGCAGAGAGGCCACCTAAAATCATAATAAGGTCGCAGACACCTCAAAACAAACCACCAGATGCAGTCCTGCCCACCAGAAAGACAAGATCCAGCCTCATCCACCAGAACACAGGCACCAGTCCCCTCCACCAGGAAGCCTCCACAAGCACAGAACAAACGTTACTCACCTTGGGCAGACACCAAAAACAACAGAAACTATGAACCTGCAACCTGCGTAAAGGAGACCCCAAAAAGTAAGTTAAGCATGTTGGGAGGACAGAGAAACACACAACAGATGAAGGAGCAGATAAAAACCCAGCAGACCAAACAACTCAAGAGGAAATAGGCAGTGTTGCTGAAAAAAAAATTCAGAGTAATGATAGTAAAGTGATCCAAAATCTTGGGACTAGAATGGAGAAAATACAAGAAACATTTAACAAGGATGTAGAAGAACTAAAGAGCAAACAAACAAAGATGAACAACACAATAAATGAAATTAAAAATTCTATAGAGGAATCAATAGCAGAATAACTGTGGTAGAAGAATGGATAAGTGACCTGGAAGTTAAAATAGTGGAAATAATTACTGCAGAGCAGAAAAAAGGAGAAAGAATGAAAAGAATTGAGGACAGTCTCAGAGACCTCTGGGACAACATTAAATGCACCAACATTCAAAGTATAGGGGTCCCAGAAGAAGAAGAGAAAAAGAAAGGGACTGAGAAAATATTTGAAGAGATTATAGTTGAAAACTTCCCTAATATGGAAAAGGAAATAGTCAATCAAGTCCAGCAAGCGCAGAGAGTCCCACACAGGATAAATCCAAGGAGAAACACGCCAAGACACATATTAATCAAACTATCAAAAATTAAATGCAAAGAAGAAATATTAAAAGCAGCAAGGGAAACACAACAAACAGCATACAAGGAATCCCCATAAGGTTAACAGCTTATCTTTCAGCAGAAACTCTGCAAGCCAGAAGGGAGTGGCAGGACATGTTTAAAGTGATGAAAGGGAAACACCTACAACTAAGATTACTCTATCCAGCAAGGATCTCATTCAGATTCAACGGAGTAATTAAAATCTTTACAGACAAGCAAAAGCTAAGAGAATTCAGCACCAACAAACCAGCTTTACAGCAAATTCTAAAGGAACTTCTCTAATCAGGAAACACAAGAGAAGGAAAAGACCTACAATAACAAACCCAAAATAATTAAGAAAATGGTAAGAGGAACATACATATTGATAATTACCATAAGTGTAAAGGGATTAAATGCTCCAACCAAAGACATAGAATGGCCAAATGGACACAAAAACAAGACCCATATATATGCTGTCTACAGGAGACCCACTTCAGACCTAGGGACACATACAGACTGAAAGTGAGGGAATGGAAAAAGATATTCCACGCAAATGGAAATCAAAAGAAAGCTGGACAGGCAATTCTCATATCAGACAAAATAGACTTTAAAATAAAGACTATTACAAGAGACAAAGAAGGACACTACATAATGATCAAGGGATCAATCAAAGAATAAGATATAACAATTGTAAATATTTATGCACCCAATATAGGAGCACCTCAATACATAAGACAAATGCTAACAGCCATAAAAGGGGAAATCAACAGTAACACAATCATTGTAGAGGACTTTAACACCCCGCTTTCACCAATGGACAGATCATCCAAAATAAAAATAAATAAGGAAACAGAAGCTTTAAATGATACATTAAACAAGATGGACTTAATTGATATTTATAGGACAATCAATCCAAAAACAGCAGAATACACTTTCCTCTCAAGTGCTCATGGAATATTCTCCAAGATAGATAATATCTTGGGTCACAAATCAAGCCTTGGTAAATTTGGAAAATTGAAATTATATCTTTTCAAACCACAACACAATGAAACTAGATATCAATTGCAGGAAAAAAATCTGTAAAAAATACAAACACATGGAGAGTAAACAATACACTACTTAATAACCAAGAGATCACTGAAGAAATCAAAGAGGAAATCAAAAATTACCTAGAGACAAATGACAATGAAAACACGACAACTCAAAACCTATGGGATGCAGCAAAAGCAATACTAAGAGGGAAGTATATAGCAGTACAACCCTACCTCAAGAAACAAGAAACATCTCAAATAGACAACCTAAACTTACACCTGAAGCAATTAGAGAAAGGAGAACAAAAAAACCCCAGAGTTAGGAGAAGGAAAGAAATCATATGGGAACATATGTATATGTATAACTGATCCACTTGGTTATAAAGCAGAAACTAACACACCATTGTAAAGCAATTATACTCAAATAAAGATGTTTAAAAAAAAAGAAATCATAAAGTTCAGATCAGAAATAAATGAAAAAGAAATGAAAGACATGATACTAAAGATCAATAAAAGTAAAAGTTGGTTCTTTTAGAAGATAAACAAAATTGATAAACCATTAGACAGACTCATCAAGAAAAAAGGGAGAAAACTCAAATTAATACAATTAGAAAAGAAAAAGGAGAAGTAACAACAGACACTGCAGAAATACAAAGGATCATGAGAGATTACTACAAGCAACTATATGCCAAAAAATGGACAACCTGGAAGAAAAAGAAAAATTCTTAGAAAAGTACAAACTTCCAAGACTGAACCAGGAAGAAATAGAAAATATGAACAGATACATCACAAGCACTGAAATTGAAACTGTGATTTAAAATCTTCCAACAAACAAAAGATTGATGTATATATATTTTGACGGTGTTTGAAAAGAGATAGAAGTTGAAGTGGGAAAGATCATTAAGTAGCTTCCTTTTTACAATTATTATCTTTAAAGGTTTGAAAACCAAGGGAATAAAATGTGCAAAATAGTTTGTATCATTCACTCATTTGTGGATTAAAATAGTATAATTATAGGGTCATATGGTTATCCCTGTATTAATGTTTTTGTCTGTGATGGTTCATTTTTTTTATACTAACTGAGAAAGGTGTGCCTCATATTAGTGATTTTAAATGCTACATATATCATTCCATAGGAAGTCAAATAAATATAAATTTATTAAGTGCTTGCAGTACACCAGCAACTTTTAATGTTCTACATCTAGATTAACACTGTGGGGAGAGAGTCATTGAAAACTGAAAATATGAAATCTTATTTCTGGTTTCATGACACTCATTATATTTCCAACATCTGATTTACTAGAGTATATGCATAAACTATGCAGACCAAATGACAGATTAGAGTAAGGAAAACACTATCAGAAATATATAGTATCTAGGAAATTACTTTACATAAATAATGTTTATTGAAAATTTATCTCATTTAGAAGACAAACAAACAAATGTTTTTTATTGTGAAACTTGTATTTCTAGAATATTGAGGACACTAAAACAGTTTCTTTACACAGTGGAACATAAGCTACTCCAGCTCACTTTGAGCTCTTACAACTTTTATTTCTCTACCCATAGTACTATTTCAATGTTAAAACATTACAGTAATATCAAAGCAACTACTAACAACAAAAGTACCATTTCTTATATTTTTCACTTATGGAAAATGTGTCCCAAATTAAAATGGACAATCAATAGTGGTGTGGTTCTGAATTTTTCGAGTAATTACTCCCTTATTTTATTAAATATACATTTGTAAAGAATAGGCTTATTTTTTTCTATCAGGAAATAGGCAATGTGAAGAAATGGAACTTTATTTAGTAGTGACATGAAATTTCTTTTTTTTTTTTTTTTGGCTTCAAAACATAGGTATATTCTTCTTTAGTCATAAATTCAATCAAAATTTTTGCATGTATTCCTTCAATATGCCAGACACTATGATAATCATTAGAAAACAATGGTCAACCATTGTTGATATCAGAAGAGATATGGTCACCAAATATTCCTAATCAAGAGGCTTCCCATTGGAACATTTTAAAATTCATAGATGGTTCTGCTTTTGTTATGAAAGTATAGACTAAAGATTATTAGTAAATGGAAATAAAATTATGAATCTAATATTTCATTCAAGCTTTATGAAACAACTAGCAGGACAGTTTGATAATAGCTTGAGTTGGGATGTTATTAATTAAAACAAATAATTAACTTGTGTTTTAGTACTCCAAATAAACCAAAAATAAATTTGTTAATTCCTCTTTCCTACTGTCTTTGAGATATATAGTGAAGGCAATTAGGACTGCTTATCTGCTGTTCTAAATGAAAGCCCTAATGTATGAAGGTGGTAGCCAACTATGATAGTGGTTTGATCACTGAAGTGTCTTGGAAACAGTCTCCTAGCAGCTAAGCTTTTATTCACAACAAAATCTGCCAAGAGAAATGACCTTCCTGCATATTTATAGTTTTCAAAGGAAATTTCAGAGAACTACTTTCATTTTTATCCTACAAAATTGGACTAGTCAAATCAGATGAATTAAGTCTTGGCTGAATGATTTTGGCAGTAAATAAGTCAAAGTTTAAAAGTTGCTGTTAAGTGATGCTAGCTGATAAAATGCCTCAAAGGTTTTATACAAGAAGGGCAAGCTGCTGTTCAGTCATTCTGCAGTACAACAAACTATTAAATATGAAGATAACTCTAAGGCTTGGGAGAAACAAAATCAATGAAACAATGAAATGATCATAGTCTCCTTACATGCAGGGGTCTTATGACACACCTGACTTGTGCATATAGATATACATGTCTCCTATGTTATATATATATATGTGTATGTATATATATACATACACATATATACATGTATATATAATTAACGGATTTAGTAAATTTTACACTAAATGCAAACGGTAGTTTTAATTGGGTTCTTTAAAATATTCACAAAGAAGTATCTATTGATGAAAATCCTTGCATTTTCTAATTTCCTAAGAATTTTGATATAAAAATAAAACAAAAACAGCTGGAAATACCAGCAAAAACTATAAAGAGTTTATTCAGAATCCTAGACATTTTCTGGGACGACATTTTTTTTTCTTTGTAATAAAGTTGTCCAAATCAATGTAATCAAACTGTTCTTCAGTCATTTAAATCTTGAATTCTGCTTGGTGAAAGGCACTCAAGAAATAAACATTTGTTACTATTCTTCTCTACAGAACTCTTAGATTTCCTCATGGGACAATCCACTTTCACTTGTATTTGGTATTTCTAGGTAGAGAAAATCTCTGGCTATCGTTCTTCAGGATCCTTAACTTTTCAGCTAACTTTTTAATGTTTATCCTGCTTGAAATACTTTCAGTTCATTATTTTTTCAGCGAATTCCTTTTGATCTCAGGCTTCAATGTTTTCAAAATTAAAATAATCAAATTCTCATAAGTGTTTGCACTTTGGAAGAGCAGTGCCTAGAGTTAGATCTGTATTGGTACCTATTGTCTTCTAATTTTACACTAGAAACTTAAGCACTTTGCTATTTTTCAATTTTTCAAGGGTTGGCTAGTAGTTGTGATTTTGGTGTGCTCCTGAGAGGTGAGCTCAAGGTCCTTCTGTTCTGCCATCTTGCCTCCCCATTGCTCTTTTTCAATTTAAAGGATTTATACTTGACCATCTGAAGGACACTATCAGAACTTAAAATTAAATGATCCATGCACTTGCAATTGGTATTTGTTTATGCTTTGTAAATGAGAATTTTACCTACTACGTTTATCATAATAACAACCATGTTTTAACTTATTACTCTTGAAAGGGTCATTGGGTCTATAACACACAAAAAAGTGTGATATGTAAATCCAATCACAATTTAGCTTGGTTAAAAAAGAGGTCTGTAAAGACTGCTAGTTACCTTTCTTCACTTATTGTGTGTATCAAATATCTGATTCTAATAGGCACCACTGTCATCCATCCCCAGCTTTGCCTAGACATCTATATAGAGTTGTCATTGGAGAAGTTAACTCAAAATATTATGAATAAAAATGGATAAACTTTATAAAAATAAATGCATGCATAAACTATACTAAAAATTATAAGAAATTCCTCACTGTACCTATTTATATTGACCAAAAATGATATGTACTAGGTTTGTAAGTTTCTACTTTTCCTTACTAAGGAAACAGTGAGAAATCCCAACAAGTTAGAATAAGAGAATATTTATGAAAATTACTGCACATTTTATGTGAGAAAAAATAGTTTCAAGACTAAATAAGCATGTGGCATTCTTGGTAAAACATACATTGTAAATTATAGTACTTTCCACTGTATTTCTCTCAAAATGCAGATGTGAATTGTTGATCCCTAAGGAGTTATGATATGTGGTGTATCCCTGAGACCTGTCCAATCTTAGGGGAAAGGCATCATTAATTCACTCTGAAATATGAAATTAGATGTGATTATAATAGTATGTATACATATATTTTATTTGTATATATAGTGAAAGGCCAATATCATATACTGAGGAAATTATTTCTAGCTCTAGTTTGGTAAGAGTGTTTTTCGTTTTGTTTTGTTTTTTAAATTCATGAATGGCTGTTGAATTCTGTCTAGTGATTCTTTTTTACATCTATTTGAATTATTATATTATTTTTTGTCTTTATTTCAATAGAAAAATAGATTATTTATAGGAAAATCTCTTGACAAAATTCAAAATAAATTCCTGGTTTCTTTTATATTTATCTTCTTGGGGGTTGCTGACCTTCTTGAATCTATGAGCTGATGTCCTCCCCAAAACTTGAGAAATGTTTGACATTTTTGTTAAAAATTTTTCTGCCCAAGCTTCCCTCTACTTTCCTTCAGAGAGTTTGTTATACTGTTTGATACTGTCCCACAGGTCACTGCAGCTCTGAATTGGTCATTCTTCAATTTTTTTCACTGTTCTTTGTTTTGAATAATTTCTATTAATCACACTCATTAACAATTTCTTCCAGGGATTTTTCATTTAAATTACTGAAATTTTCAGTTCAACTTTGGCATATTTTCTTGTTTTCCCTTCTTTGCTGGATTCTCTGTCTCCTTACTCATTATGTTCTACTTAAATAAAATAAACATTTTATTTTCTGTTTTAAGCATATTTAAAATAGCTTCTTTCACATCTTTGCCTGCTAAATCCAACATAGGTGCCTAATATTCACTGAGGTGATTTAGGGGTTGGTTCCCAACCCAACACCCAGGTTACTTAACAGGGATAATTCAGTTTGGTCCTCAGATGCCTGCCCATTCACAGAATGGTGAAATCACAGAGTTGACTCCTGCAGAAGAGGACCCCTAATGGCTACCCCAGGAAAAGTCTAAAGCACCTTAGTCTGTACTCAGCCTATAATAGTATTGCTTTTTCTGGGATCTGCTGGCAAATCTACCCCTATTGTACCAACAAGAAATGACTCTTAAGGCAGTGGTGTCCTTTTCTATGCCATTGATTTGTAATAGTCTCTACCTAGAGTCATGAGAACCTATTACTCTAAAGTCCTCTATTTAGCTAGTGATCTTAGCTGGATTATGGAGCCAGGAGGGGACATTACAACTTTGCTTATGTAGTTAAACATTAACTGTGAGTCTTAAATACCTAAGGAAAAGACCAGTCATTTGGGAAGTACATAATGTGCTGTAAGTTTCATCTTTGGAATAAAAAATTAGTCATATACATTTTACCACCTCTTGGTGTCTGGGGTTTCTCTATGCATCAGTTTTAACCTGACTACTCAGACATTTGAAAAGGTGTTTGTAAGCCCAAAATGTTAGAAATAGATTCTTCTCAAAGCTACAAATGATCTCCCTTACAAAATACTATCACCAAATAATGCCAGTAACAACATTCACAGTCCATACTGTTGAATTATATTTTACTTTTAATGAGTGGATCTACAAAATCTTTATAAGCCATTGAAAAGTAATGAATTCAAGTACATATTGCTATTACTATGCTTTCTTACTATAATATTTGTTGCTTAGGGGAAAAAAAGATTGTTCATAGTAACCTAATGATTCTTTGTATTTCAGTGGTACCAGATGTAATGTCTCCCCTTTCATTTCTGATTTATTAGTTTTAGTCATCTATGTTCCTTAGTTAGCCTATCTAAAGGTTTACAGATGTTGTTTATACAAAAAATCCAGCTCTTAATTTTGTTGACCTTTTCTACTGTCTTCTAATCTCTATTTATTTCTGCTCTGATTTTTGTTATTTCCTTCTTTCTGCTAACTTTGGGCTTAGTTTATTATTTTATTTCTAATCCCTTGAGGTGTAAAGTGAGGTTGTTTATTTGAGAGCTTTCTTTTTTTTTCTTAATGTATATGTTTATCACTATAAACTTCCCTCTTAGAGCTGCTTTTGCAGCATCCAATATGTTTTGTGTGTTGTGTTTCCATTTTTGTTATTTTCAAGTTTTTTTTTTTTTTTAATTTCACTTTTGATTTCTTCTTTGACCCATTGGCTGTTTAGTATTGTGTTGTCTAATTTGCACATATTTGTGAATTTTCCAGTTTTCCTCCTATAGTCTAAAACTGTATTGGATATGATTTCAATCTTCTTAAACTTGTTAAGAGTTGTTTGATGACATAACATATGATCTATGCTGGAGAATGTTCCCTGTAATAAATTGAGGATAATTTTTTAATTTTTATACAGACAGTAATGTATATGTTTTGTTTAAGAATGCAAATATTTTATGTAATGTAGAAAACCATTGTAGCAAATTAGACTGATCATATTTGCATAGATATAGGCATATAAACACACATATTATTATTATATTATGGCAATTAAGATGTTATGATGGCTTGGTGGGCAGAAGGTATTTTAGATTAGGAGGGCAGTGAAATCCTAACAGAGGAAGTCATATTTGAAATAAAGTTTTAAAAATGTAAGAAAGCAATTAATAAGAGTCTAGGGAAGAGATATTTATCAGAATATACAGTACAAAGGCATTGAGGATAGAAATAGCTTGTTGTGTTATAAGCTATCATGATTGAGGCACAAAAGTGGGGGATGTTTTCAGGTGAGAATACAAATAACGAGTGGCTAAAAGCTATGTATGTACTGCACCATTACTTTTCAAACCTTATATTTGGATGAAAATAAGTAGCATTGCTGGGTTGCAGAGCACATTGTTTCAATACATTTGTGTACATATCTCCATATATAAAACTAAGTTTCATCCAAAATATTTCCATAGTTTATCTATTTTATGTTTATGGAATGATATCTAAGTAAATGAAAGTAACTGTTTCCAAAACTCAACGTCTTTTAATTTTAGTATATTTTTAATGATTTAAAAAATAAACACAGCATTGTTCATTTCAAAGTATAAGAAAATTTTTTTCTTACTTTCCTTTGTGAATGAAAAATGTTGCTTGCCATATCAGTAAACAAAGGATGTTGTAGCCATCAAGCCACCACAGCCACCCCTGACAGTGAGCGCTGAGGGAACTCTGGATGGAGACAAATGGGCTGCCTGCTGCCAAGCCTTCAGCCACTGCAGCCCCCCACAGAGGTGCACCCAGAGGGAACCCAGTATGGGAAAGCACAGGATACTGACCTTATGTAGCTAAGGTGCATATCAAAGGAATGATTTCAATGAGCCCAGACTCTTACATCTTCCCACATATAGAAAGACGCTAAATTCATTAACTTGCGATGTCTGTTTTTCTTTAATTAATAGTATTTTTTCAATGTTCCGAATACCTGGTCTTTGTTGCAAAAACCCCTATATATCCTGGCTGCTCCCTTGCCTCTTCAGAGCAGTCCTTCAGAGCTTTCGGAGAGGCTGCACCCCAGGCTTAAGTCCTCAGTTTTGTCTGCTAAATAAAACATAATTCTCAGCTTTTAGGTTGTGCATCTTTTTATCATTCAACATCTTCATCATTTTTACTTTTATCAAAAATTAAAAGTGTTCTTTTACTAGAAAAATATTTGTATTTTTGCTTTATATAACTTTCAGTAGTTATTCTCAAATTACAGTGTTGTCTTATAATTTTAAGAAGTAAATCAATATACCAAAATATTATTCCTGAAAACACTATTCACTTAAAATATATGCTATTATAATAAGATACTTCAAACTCATGTTTTATCTACCAACTTTTTTTAACCTGCTATATACTGAGTAAAAATTATGTAAATTATATTTCCTATAAAGCTATATATCATAGAGAACACTCACTCTATAAATATATATAATATTTAAAACTTGTATTCATTTCCAAGGACAGGCTCTTTATTATTTAATTTAAGAAAAATGAAATTTATTTGCATTTATAAATGGAAATGCAGCAATAGACAGAAGAGAAATTCTAGGTAATGTTAAGATCAAAGATATAGTCATGGTTGAATAAGATGGAAATTAGAAAAGACATGATCCTGAAAGGACAGCATGCTGACTGGTTTATTTATATGAAAGGTACCATTTCTCAGGATGATGGCAGGCCTTGGAATGAATATAATGATGACAACCCCCAGCTGTTAAAATTTTCTATTCATCAAGAATAGTTATCAGGATTGAAATGGTTGTATAGGAAGTAATATCGGTGGAAAGCTGTATCATTCTGATAAATGGTTTCCAAAATAGCTAAAACTATTGGGTAAGTAATGAAAACAAAGTTATGTCTTATTAAGTAGAATTTCCCCGGAGACTTACAGTACTTGTGTGCTTAAAACAATTTTATGTCTTAGGTTATAAATATTTTGAAGACATCTAGAATTGATAGTACATCAAAGTGCTGAGCAGAATACTAGAATAATCTTGAGGAAGACACCTTAATATTGAACCATAAATTATTTCCACAAATAATTTTCAAAAGAAAGTGATCTAAACTCAATGTTTAAAAAAATGAAACAAAATAATCAAATACAGATATAAAAAATCTACCATGAGGAAGAAGTAGCACATAACATGGACATCTGAAACAGACTCAGATCTGAAATATCTGAAAGATCTGAAAGATCTGAAATATCAACACTGATTATAAAACAAATGTGCTTATTCTACTATAGTTGTAAAAAAAAAAGATAGATAAGAAAATGTCTAAAAGAAATAGAACAATATAAAATTCCAACAGATTTAACAAATAATCAACAATCTACATATTGAAGATGTCCAAAGAATGTCAAGCAGGATGAAAAAAAAAAAAATACGGTATAGGATGTAGTTCAGATACACCAAAGGATAAGTGCAAAAATCAATAACAAGAAAAGATCTCAAACACAAGGGGAAAAAAAGAGGCAAATAAGATCAAAATAGTGTCAGGTAGATTGAATGATCTCATTGAATCAACCAGGTAAGCAACAAGAATAAGATGAGCACAATAAAATAAGCAACATGTTGAAAGAAATTAACTGGCAACTTAAAGTTCTAAATCAGATAAAAGTCTTAAGACATTTAAAGACAAACCACAATAGAAAGTCTTTCTATCAGCAAATATTCAACAAAACTAATTTTAAGGGTTAAGCTTCAAACAGAGGAAAAGAGTTCTGGTATGAGGGTCTGAGACTCAAGAAGGTTTTGGCTTGAAAAAAGTAGCACATACAAGAAGAAGGAGCAAATGAAGTTCTAAATTCCTAGAATTTTTTGGAATGTGGATAAAGGTATCAATTTTAGATTATGATATGATATGATATAAAACTTATGATAAATTATATATGTTGTAAAGTCTGTATTAATCATTTAAAGCAAAGATAGAATGTATAACTTACGAAAAAAAGGGAAATAGCTGAAACGATTTTTAAAATAATGGAATCTAATAAACAAAACAAATGAACAAACATAACTAAACAGAAACATGGTCATACATACAGAGAAAAAACAGGTTGTTGCCAGAAGGGAGAGGGGAATGGGGATGAGTGAAAAGGTGAGGGAGATTAAGAGGTACAAATTTCCAGTAACAAAATAAATGAGTTATGGGGATAAAATGTACAATAGGGAAATATAGCCAATAATAATATAATATCCTTGTATGGTGACAGATGGTAACTAGACTTACTGTAGTGATCTTTTGTAATGTATAGAAATAACAAATCACTATGCTGTATGCCAGGAACTAACATTAGTGTTGTAGGTAAATTATATTTCAACAAATAAACAAACAAACAAACAGAAAAAGATTTGTGCTTACCAGATGTGGGGGAGTGGGGGTAGTAGGATCGGGATGAAAGTAGTCAAAATGTACAAACTCCTGTTTATAAGAGAAATAAGTACCAGGGATGTAATGTACAGCATGGTACATATAATTACCACTGCTTATGTTATATATAGAAGTTGTTAAGATAGTAAATCCTAAATGTTCTCAGCAAAAGGAAAAATTATTTTTTTCTTTTTTAAAAATTTTGTATCTATATAAGATGATGGATGTTTACTAAATTATTGTGGCAATAATTTCATCATGTATGTATGTCAAATCTTTATGCTGCTCACCTTTAACTTATACAGTACTATATGTCAATTATATATCAATAAAACTTGAAGAAAAAAAAGAAAACAAGAAGAAAAAAGTTAAATATAGAAAAATTTTAAATTTCAAAATAAAAAGGCAGATAAAATACCCATGTAGACATAAGCACATACACTATACTATATATTATTTTGCGTTTAAATGCAAACATTACTCACACACATATATCATATATTTTAAAGTGTCTTAGATGAGGAATTTCCAGAACTATTAAAACAGTCATACCAGACCTTGCTAAACATTGTGTATCTTCTGAAGAAAAAAAAAAAGGAAAAAGAGAAAAATTAATATTGTCAGAAAAAAAAGAATTTTCATCAATAAACAGCAGTTAATTTGAAATAAAATTAGAAAAAAGAGTAATCCTTGTGGGGAATAAAATATATTTCCATTGAAATTCCAAATTCAACAAAAATATCTTATCAAGAACAAAAGTAAAATAATAATATTTTAAAATCATAACTGAAAAAATTCATTAGCAGAAGGCAGACATAAGGAAAATAATCTTATCTTGTTCTAAAACATACTTTATACTTTCTCAAATTATTATCCCCAAGGCTTTAATTTATGTTGGTTTTAATTATTGATATTTATTCTCATAAATTAAAACCAAAAAACAAAATATTTTTAAAATTTGTGAAAATTAATAAATCTATTACATGTTAAGATGGATACTGTATTTTTATAAAAATAATAATGTATGTTGAAGCAAAAACAATTGTTGAGAAGATTTGTATTGTTATACATTTTGGTAAATATGGTTGATGCCTGGCTTCATAGATAATGGCTGGAATCTCATATCTGCTTCTTCTTTCAACCTCTTATATGTTGAGTTGGTTGAAGCAGATAAAAAAATGTATTCTCACATAAGTAGTTGAGAAAAGTAAAGGTATTTTAACAGTATTTTCAGATAACTGTGGATATTCTTCTTTGACAAACAACAGAAGTTGACAAGTGATACTTTCTTACAGGTTTACAAGTTGTTTAAAATGTAGAATCTGAGCTCATTAATGAAATTTTTATAATCAATTTTACTTTAATTCATTGCTGTGTCTTATACAGTGCACAGATTTTTTACCCACACAAGATTTTGTCACATCAAAAATTGATCATTAGAAAATACTGGTTCATTGAATTGACATTTCAAATATTGACGTATTCATTTTATAATATAGTATATTATTTGTATTGAATCATACAATGTCAAATAAGTTAAAAAATTTAAAAGATTACTATATTTGACTGTAAAACATTTAATAACAAAGAAAAATATATAACAAAAACATAAATATAGGTGAAATGTTAATGTAACAACTTGATAAGCAAATTTAATTAAGTGATATGTTAAAAGAAATTAACTGACCACTTTATTATACACAGCAATTCTTGAGTCAATAATAAGAAGAAATATGTGCAAAAGCTATATAAACACAACCAGGTCACAAAAGAAGAATTACAATCAGATCACAAATCTATGATGCCATATTCACCCTAATTAACAATGAAAAAATATACCAAGGAAACACTGTTTAACATCATTCAGAAAAAAATAAGAGCAAATATTAAAATTGCCATGAAACAATTCAGTTAACTGCAAAATTCAATATACTTATTATGGGATTTTTAACAAAAGTGAGTAATATTTAATTTAAAAATGAGGGCAAAATTGTATGAAAACTAATTTCTTATCTAAATTTAATAATATATAGAGTGGCAGAAGGCTATTTGTATTTATTTGAATTGCACCTGCTTCTTATTTCTTCATCTTTTTATTTAATCTCACTTTCAAATTTTTCTATGATAATCAATTGTTATTTTAATCACAAGGCCAAGAATAGTGATTTCTAAGGAAGGTTAACTTCTAATGGACTCTTTTAGATGAATATGACATTATTAAATATTAAAGTCAAATGGTGAGACCAAAATAGAAGTGTTTTTCTGTAATGTTTGAATTTTTACCAGTAATGTGAACAGCAAATATTGTCTTCTGGTATTTCATATGCATTGCTGTACTTCTTCATACCATTCTTCAGTAGCATGACAGCTATTAAATTTGATTAATCATTGACCATCTCTCCATAAAATATGAACAGGTGTAAATCCATGAGTTGGAACTATTAGCAGATCACTCATGCTTTGTAAAAGGATAAACATTCTTTTCTGTTATTTTAGCTTATGGCATTTACATTTTGGCAGTCCAAAATATCCAAAGTAAAATCAATGCTTTTCTTTGTGTCCTCATAGTCAATATAAAGTAAAGCAAGAATGATATATTTAAATTCCTGTTTTGTTTATTATTTGTATCACCTAGACTAGCATATTTTTTGGAAAGACCTTTCATAATAGTACTTTGGAAAATAAAAACCTTCTTAATTAAAGTTATTATAATATTATGAAGAGCATAAATATACTTGGGAGAAATTTGATCTTACCATGGCAATAGACTGGTATTTATTTATTTATTTTTAAATTAATTTTTATTGGAGTATAATTGCTTTACAATGTTGTGCTAATTTCTACCGTACAGCAAAGTGAATCAGCTATATGTATACATATATCCTCTCTTTTCTGGATTTTCTTCCCATTTAGGTCACCAGAGTATTGAGTAGAGTTCCCTGTGCTATACTACTATTTACCACTTTATTAATCTACTAATGCCTATCATGTATTCTCACTTAATCTCATCATGTCACATTCCCCTTTCAATACTTAGAAATAATTAAAAGAAACATTCATAATATAATTTCTCCCTCTTCAGATGTAGCATTAATGAGTTTGAGACCAAATAAAAATGCGTAATATAGATTAAATAGTTTGAAACTTATTGAATTACAACAAATTGGAAAAAATGTCTCCATTTATAAATTGTTCTGCTTCTTTTCACCTTCAGAGTGGTTCTCTGTATGGAAACAATAACTTCACATTTATTTCCCTGATTTTAATTGGATATTTTCAAAAAGTGACTGAAGCACTTGGGAAAATTTGAAGATGAACTGCATATTACATAGTATTTTTGTATCAATATTGGATTTTTCAAATGCCATTGTAGTTTTGTGGTTAAATAGGGGAAATTTCTTTGTCTTAGGAAATGCATGTCTATATATTTAAGGATGAAGCATCCTAGTCATCTTGATGCCTGAAATCTGCTTTTTTATTCAGCAAAAATTTTTCATTAAAATTGCAAAATTGAAAAGAAAAAAGAAAAATATTAATGGGTAAGAGAAGAATGGAAACTTCCAACTGTAAATGTTTTAAGGAATATATAGGTTGCATTTCTTATAAGGCATGTCATATTTTAATTGACTTAGGATATTACCAATTCCACAATAAGTTTTTAATACAGGCATTTATTTAAAATTTTATTATAATCTAGTATTTTTATCACCAGAAGATTAATTCTCTAAAAATCAGACATTCTCTACATGTGATCCATGAAATAGCAGCATCACGATCCACTAGGGCCTTGTCAGAAATGTAAATTCTTAAGAACCAACCAACCTACTGAATAAAAAATTCTGGGAGTGGGGCCTAGCAATCTGTGTTTTAACAGACTATTCATGTGATTCTAATGTACATTAAATTTTTTGTATTACTATTAGTGTATTCATTCAAGTATCCATTCGTTCATATATATACTTTTTCATTTAGCAAATATTGATAGATATTTTGCTATTTTTAAAGCAAATGTTAAATAAACAGAGATGGATAAAATGAGAACCCTTAATTTGATGATTTCTCAGAGACAGGAGAATTCACCTAAAATATCCCAACAATTACATATGCTAGGTGCAAAGAAGTTTCATGTGGACATGGGAGAGGTCCATTTTAGGATATTAGGGTAATGCTCTTAAAGCCCATGACTACTGAGTTGACTCGGAAAACGTGTGACAGCCATGTACAATGGATTTCTCCTGCCATAGTTAGCTCTGTGAGTAGAGGCACATATTAGAAAGGAATTTGGATTTAACAGTGTTAGGATCTTAGCCCAACTAAAGAGACTGACAAAATTTTGAAAGTAGGCATAATGATAACTTTCAGTTGTGCAAGATGGAGGAAAGTAAGATGGTATGGGGAAAGGGAGGGTGGCAGGCAATATAGATTACCAGTTAAATCAATTGATTGAGAGTCCTAGGGAATCAAAAGATTGTTAAAAATGAAGTATCATTGGTGATAAGCAGCCAAAATAGGTAATCATGGCTAACATATGGAACGATTTAATTTGAGATATTGGAGTTACTGAAGGTCTGGGTAATGAAATGCCTAGGATATAGCCATGGAGGTAATGGAAGTAGGAAAGATATCAATATCAAAAGAGAAGCACAGTTCTAGTGACTGAGAGTCCAGGTTGCTGGTTACATATAACATTGAGAGGAGTAAATTTGGGATAGTAACCTTGACTCAGAATTTGTATATGACCTCTAGGCTGAAAACTGTAAAATGCTGATGAAAAAAATCAAAGAATGTATAAACAAACATACATTATGTTTCTTTCTCTGTCTTACTTATTTCATTAAGCATAATACCCTCCAAGTTCATCCGTGTGTTGCAAATGGAAAATTTTTATTATTTTTTATGGCTGAGTAGTATTCCGTTGCATATATCTACCACATCTTCTTCATTCATCTGTTGATGGGCACTTAGGTTGCTAATATACCTTGGCTATTGTAAATAATGCTACTATGAATATTGGGGTGCATGTATTTTTTTTGTATTAGAGTTTTTGTTTTCTTCGGGTATACACTCAGGAATGGAATTGCTGGGTCATATGGTAGTTCTATTTTCAGTTTCCTGAGGAAGCTCCATGCTATTTTCCACAGTGGTTTCACCAATTTACATTCCCTCCTACAGTATACAGGGTTCCCTTTTCTTCACATCTTTGCAACATTTGTTATTTGTAGTCTTTTTGATTATAGCCATTCTGACAATTGTGAGGTGATACCTCTTTGTGGTTTTGATTTGCATTTCTCTGATGATCAGTGATGCTGAGCAACTTTTCATGCGCCTGTTGGCCCCCTGTATGTCTTCTCTGGAAAAATGTCTATTCAGATTCTCTGCCCATTTTTTAATCGGGTTGTTTGGTTTTTTGGTACTGAGTTATATATCACATATCACTTAGATGTGGAATCTAAAAAATAAAATAAACTAGTGAATATAACAACAAAGAAGCAGATTCATGGATATAGAAAACAAACTAGTGGTTACCAGGGGAGAGAGAAAAGTGCGGAAGGGCAAGATAGGGATAGGGGAATAAGAGGTACAAACTATTATGTGTAAAATAAATAAGCTACAAGGATATATTGTACAGCTAGGGAATATAGCCAATCTTTTATAATAACTATAAATGGAGTATAATGTATAAAAATTGTGAAGCGCTATGTTGTACACCTGAAGCATATATTGTAAATCAACTATAACTCACTAAAATTATATGTATAAGGTAAGAAACATTACCAGGTTCACACAATTGATAAGAAAAAGGGAGCCGGGATTAAATTCTCATCTATTGGTTTTGACATCATCTTGTTTATTTATTGGTTCACATACTATTGTCTGTTATACCCACCAGAATACAAGTCTCATGGGGACAAGGGGCCTTGATTTCTGCCATCAAGTACTTGAATAAATGAATGAATGCAACAGCTCTCCTGTATGTGGCAGAGCTCAAAGAGTGAAAGAACTATTATCTGGTCTGGGGACCCTAACTGAATTCATTTTAATTCTAAGCAATTCCATGTACAAAAAAGCCCAGGCATACTGTCCTAGGTTTGGCTCCTCATCAAATGTCTATGTTTGCTCAAACTGGGAATTCAGGGATGTATATTGGGGTAGCAATCTTTGAATCATTTAGGATGACATATACAGGGCTGGCAGATTTTGGATCTGAAGATGTCTGGAAAGTTCAGTGGCTTACTATGATATTTTTGCTCATTTTGTAAACCCTAGAAAAAATAAATGTTCAAAGATACAACCACCAAAAATGAATACCTAAGCAAAAGGGGAGATGCATATTTTGTTAGATATATACCTATTTCATTTTTGGGGTGCTATTGTAAATGACACTCATATTTTGATTTCATATTATTCATTGCAAGCATACAGAAAAAAATATATTTTTCTACATTGGCTTTGCATTCTGCAGCCTTGCTGAACTGACTTATTGCTTTGTAGCTTTCTGTAGATTCTTTGGAATATTCTTTGTAGATAATGATGTCATATATGAAGCGGCAGTTTAATTTTTTCTTTTCTAATAAATATGTATATATTTATTCATATTTTGCCTTCTTTTATTAGATAGGCCCTCCAGTATATTGATAAATATGAATGCTGATTTTGGATAATATTGATGTTCAGTTGTTCAATGTTAAGTATAATGTCTAGGTTTATCGTAGATGACTATTATCAAATTAAGAACATTTCCTTCTATTGCCATTTGTTCAGTTTTATTTATTTATTTATTTTAATTGAGAAATAGATACTGAAGTTTGGCAAATATTGAATCTGTATCCACTGAGATAATCCTATGGATCCTCTTTAACTCATTGGTCTTCAAATGCTGATTCAACCTTGCATTCATATGATAAACTCCACTTGTTCATGATTTTTTTTTTATTGTTATATTTTTACTGGATTCAGTTTGTTAAAATTTTACTCATAAATTCTACATTCAATTTTTCCTGAGTAATACTGATCTGCAGTTAATTTTAATATATTTTTTCTGGCTCTAGCTGAGGGAACACTGGTTTTTAAAAATGAGTTGCAAATTGTTTCCTTTTCTCTTATTTCTGAAAAGTTTGTATAGACACAGTATTTGTTCATCAAATATTTGGTACAATTTGCTAGTAAAGCCATCTGACCCTAAAGTTTTCTTTGTTAAAACTATAAATTTGTATCTTAATAGGTATAGTGTAAGTCAAGTTATCTGTTTCTTACTGAGTAAACTTTGCTAGTTTATGTCTTTAAGAAACTATGTCATCAAGGTTGTCAAATTCATCCTTTAGTGTCTAGGTTTTGAGGTCATGTTAACTCTGCACTTTGTCATTGGTAATTTATTTATTCTCTTTAATCTTTGTCGGTGTGGCCAGACTATCAATTTTACTGATTTGTTTGATGACTTTCAGCTTTTGGTTCCATTGAGTTTCTCTATTGTCCCTGTTATATTCATTGTTTTCTGCTTTCAGATTTACTTTTTCTTTCCTCCTGTTTTCTCTGGGTTAAATTTGCCCTTCCTTTTCTAGTTTCTAGAGATGATTTGAGATGATCTCTTCTAATATAAATGCTTAATGCCATAAACTTTCTTCTATTAAACATTTAACAGGATCCCACTAATTTTGCTATTTTGCATTCGATTCAATTTTTTTCTAAATTTAATTTTGACTTCCTCTTTGACCCATGGGTTATTTAGAGGTGTGGTCTCTAATTTCCAAATATTTGTAGATGTTTCATGTATCATCCTATATTGGTATTTTCTTCAATTTCATTATAGTAAGAGAATATACTTTGTGTGGTTTCTATTTTTAAAAAATAGGTTGAAGTATTTATTATGACACAGAATGTGATCTTTCTTGGAGAAAGTTTATGTGTGTTTGAAAATATTGTATTTTCTGCCATTGTTTGGGGAGTAATCTACAATTTTCAGTTAAGTCCACCTGCTAATGTTGTTGTACAAGTCTACTCTATCCTGGCTGACCTTCTGTCTGCTTTTTCACAATTCACTCACCCAAGAGTGTTGGAGTCTTACAAGTACAACTGTGGATTTGTCTATTTCTCCTTTCATTTCTATTAGTTTTTGCACCATATATTTTGAAGTTCTGTATACGGTGCATGTGCATTTACTGCTGTTGTGTCTTCTTGTTGAATTGATCTATTTTTCTTTATTGTGTCTTTCTTCCTAAGGATGTTCCTTTGTTTAAATATTAAAAAGTCTATTTTGTGTTATATTATTATCACCAGTAAAGCATTATTTTGACCAAATTTTTCATGAAATGTATTTTTTATCTTCTCATTTGTATCTATCATTTTCTTTATTTATAAAGTGGATTCTAATTGACAACACATCGTTGGGTCTTTGTTTTTTTATCCAGTTTTACAATCTATGTTTTTAATTGGTATGTTTATGCTATTCATATTTACTCTAATATTTATATGGTTGGATTTAGGTACTCTATTTTATTATCTTCCCATGTATTTCCTTTGATTTTTTCCCTTTACTTATTTTACTTTCCCTGGCTTCTTTTTTAATGTTCTATTTGAATTTTTGTGATATTCTATTTTTATAACTTTTGAATTTTTGTCCATATCTATATTTACGTGTGTATATGTTTATCATCTTATCATCTTCCTTCCTTCCTTCTTTCTTTCCTTCCTTTCTTCCTTCCTTTTCCTTCCTTCCTCCCTCCCTCCCTCCCTCTCTCTCTCTCTCTTTCTTTCTTTCTTTCTTATTCCTCTAGTGATATCAATATACATATCAAAACTTTTACAATCTAGTTGGTGTTAATATTTATAACTTCAAGCAAAATGTGGACACTTTTCAAACATATAGGTTCCTTTATTTAATATAATAATTTTTATAAATTTTGCTTTAAATGGTCATATATATTTTAAATAACTTGAGAGTACAAAAACAGTCTTTTGTATTTACTCAGATATTTACTTTTTTTTTTGTTTTTTGCTTTTCCTATTTTTTTCATTCTTGTAGTTTCAAGTGACCCTTTGATATTATGTCCATTCATAATGTAGAATTGTTTTTAATATTTTCTTAGTGCATTTATGCTGGAAATACATTTTCTTAGTTTTTCTTCATCAAGAATGTCATTAATTTGCCTTCTTTTCTGGTACATAATTCTGCATATAGAATTCTGTGTTGATGGGTTTTACTTTCAGAACTTTAAAGATGTTCCTCTGTCTTCTGGCTTCCATGATTTCTGATGAGAAATCCACAAACATTCCAATTTTTGATACCAATAGGCAACATGTCACTTTCTCTAGCTTTTTCCAAGATGTATATACATATATACACACATATATATACACGTATGTCATGCATATATATTATATATATGCATGTATATACACATTATATATGCGTGTGTGTGTGTGTGTAAAAATATATATGCCTACTTTGGAATTCACTAATTTTACTGCATCTGTAAATATATAAATGTATGTTTTTCACCAATCTTGTGTACTTTTCAGCCATTATATTCTAATGTTTTCTACCCCATTTTTTTCTCCATGCCCTCTGTAACTCTAATGACATTAGTGTTATCCTTTTCATATTATCCCAGCAGGCCCTTAGTCTAAGTTTCTGATTTTTTTTTTCTCCATTCTTTTGGTTAGATCACTTCTAACGATCTGTCATCCAGTTTACTAACTTTTCCTCTCAAAATTTCCATCCTGTTCTTGAGTCCATCTACTAATTTTTTGGATGATATTGTACTGTCATTTCTTTAATTGCCTCTGGGTTATTTTTATAATTTATATCTTCCATTAATTTCTGGTGTTTTCTGTTTTATCTTAAAACATAATTTAGTGAATGCTTTTAAGTCTTTGATAATTCTGACCTCTGAGTTCTCATGATAGGGATCTCTTGTTTCTTTTGAGAATTGCTCATGTTTTCCTGATTCCCAAAGGTATACTGTATAAACATTGATTCTTGTTAAAATCTTTTAGAGATTGTTGCTCTTGTTTTGTTTTGTTTTGCTTTGTCTTGTAGGTTTTGACCACATGTCCTATCTCATCTACTCTGGATTGTGGTCCAAATGTCAGTATTACTCTTTAAGGCTTTGTTATGCTACTTTTAATTTGTTCCATGAATGTGTCACACAGGTATTAGTCTGGAAGTTATTTTATATTATATTTCCGTCCTCAAAGCTTTTGCTATCCAGTTTTGAATTGGTATGTGAATGTGCAGCTCAGAAATGAGACAGGAATTTGTACAGTTTCAGAGACAGAATTGTGAAATTTCCTTCTCCAGTTCTCTTCTATCCAGAGTGCTTCCTGTTTTCTTCTGCTGACAAGGGACCCCTTTTCCAGGTTACTCTAGCCAGAAAATAAATAAGGTTTCTCTTCATGTCTTAACGACTACTACATGGCTGCCTGCACTTCTGCAACTGGGGTTCACCTCCAATGAAAGTATAAGAAAAAAGCAAGGGCAAAAGAGAGTAATTTTCCCCTCTCCCCCACCAAGTCTTCAAGTTTTAACTGTCCTTCACAATCCACTCTTTTTGAGTATTTTCAGAATCCTCAGGTAGTTACTTTTTGCATTTTGCCCAATGATTTTTAGATGTTTTCAGCAAGAAAACCAGGTTAGACTGGGATTGACTGGGATTTTAGAGGGACAAAAAAATGACTTTTTTAAAGCTATATTTTATATTAAAAATAAGTTTTTATATTTTGGTAATCCTTATAAATTATACTTGAAATCTTGCTTTTTGATGGGGTTAATTTCAACATATAGGCCAAGCTCAATATCCATTCAATTTTCCTTAAAATCATATACATCATTAATATCCTCAGAGTCTAACTTGCACTTTTTTTTTGAAATCCCAGTGGTGATTTTTTTTTGAAGAATTTTATTATTTTAAAGCTTCCTAAACTCTCAGCAACATTTATCATCATGGATTATCCTGCTGTTCTTAAAACATTTTCTCATGTGTCTCAAAAATCTCCTTATGATTCTATCCTTGCTTCTATAAATTGCCACCTCTCACCCAAAACTAGATATATTCCTCTATAATCAGAAAAAAATAGATGAGATTTTCTGTGCCATCTTGTAGAATGTGTGGTTTAAACCTTGTCACATATTGAATATGGAAACAGTGCATCATTATTTTATCTCTTTTCTGTGTTAAATAGGCATGCTAGTCTTAATGCTTCTCTGTATTCTATAGGTTTGGATATTTTAATACTTTGCTCGTTATCTAATTGTTGGTCAAGGTTTTCTTTGAGGAGTAGCAATGAGTACTAAGTACAATATATTTAAAATACTGGACAATAGACTTATTCCCCTTTTGTTATTCAATATAATTTAATGGAAGATATATTTAAAAAGTCAAATCGGTGCCACATATTGATCTTGTAGTCAGTTAAGACTTCTTGGTTCTAATTTATTTTTCTTAACTTGTAAAGCTCCCTTCCCCCATTCTGTGCTGATTAGATTAATTTTTATTCAAAGCTTAGATGAAAGATAACTTTCTCAGGGAAGTCTTCCACTGCAACCCTACTCAGGATTAATCACCAAGAAACACTCACAGTTGCCTTGGCTTCTCCTTTTTAACCCTTCTCACATGTACTACCTATTTATGCAATTATTTAATCCAAACTCCCTACTGTAACGTCTGCCCCCTGCATGAAGCAACTCTGAATGTATCATTAATCTTTTTATCCTTAGTGATTAAAAAGCTCATTGTGGAAAAAAAAAGTTTATTGTGAAAAGCAAGCTCATAAAAGGTCGAAAGAAGCTGCTGTCCTCTTGATATATATATATATATATATATATATATATATATATATATATATATATATATATATATATATTAGTTTAGTGTTTGATTTAGGGTAATGAGTAAGGGTCCATCCTGATAAGGATGGGAAAAGATAGGGCAATAGCACAGGAAAGAAAGTGAGTCATTTTGTGTTTAGTCTGCAGTTTTAGTATTAAATTTCCATCATTTGGCATTTTAAAAACATTGCTGTCCCAAATGGACTCCTAATTGTCAAAACTGATAGATCATTTTGAACCCTTATCTTCTTTGTCTTTTACAGTTCTGCCAACCATCTCTTTTCGAAAGATTTTTCCAAATGCTGCCATCTCCTGTTTTTCACCCTACCCCTTTGATAGCTCCTTCTCTGTGGTTTTCCTTCTTCCTGTCAGCTATGTTTAGACATTCATGGAGATTCACTGACTCTGTTAATAAATACTTATTACTTTTGCTTATTTCTAGTTATTCATTCATTCATTCATTCATTCAAGTAGCATTTCTTAGGTGTCTCTTAATGCCAAACACTTACCCATGAACTGAATCCAGCCATAAACAAGACAAGTAAAATCCTTGCTCTTCTGACTCTTGCTAGATATACAATAATGAATAAGTCAAGCAAGTTTCCTGCTGTTATAGGGCTTGAATTTTAGCTAGTTAGGAAGAGGATAGGTGAGGTAGGGAGAGAAGATAAATTAATAATATAACAAATAACAATATTTTTGTAAGAAATATTGTTTTGTTAAGAAAATAAGACACTTTATGTGCTATTTTAAAAACTGTTGTTAGGAAAGTCTCTCTTAATAGATGCAATATAGGCTGAGACTTAATTGATGAACATGCTGGTCATGAAGAATCAGGGCAAATGAATCTATCAGGTTGATGGAAATAGAAAATAGAGAGGCACTTAGGAGGGAATGGAGTTGGACTTGCTTGAGTACCCAAAATACTACTGGTGATGGAAATTAGTGAGAGAGGAAATATTAATGGGAGAATCACCATCTAACTTTGTTTCTCTTTTCTCCTTCATAGATCACAGCTAATACTTTGGGTAATTGCAAGTTATATCTTATCCCTGGACTATGATAAACAGATACTTTTTGATTTATTCTGTTATAATTTCATTATAATACAGGGAGTGGAATGTCATCTTAGGCAATTTTGTTTGTTGCCTGCAAACCCTCTTCTCATTGATGGCCCTAATGTTATTATTTTCTGTATGTGTGTATAACCCACATGATGCCTCGAGATTCAATGCTATGTGGAAATATAAGGTTACTTCCCATTTGAGCTTGCGGGCAATATTACTTAGCTCAACAGTCTTTCCCCTCCAACTCTCACCATATTTTTCCCTGCTTGTGGCATAGGCCTGTATTTCTTAGATTTCATTTTGCTTAATTTTACATATTTCTAAGATCCTGTTAAAACAAACTTACCATTTCATTCACTTTTTTGCTCTCTATTACATAGAGATAATGTAACAAAAAAACTGTACATTTAAAAAATGCTAGTTAACCCATAAGCCAATTCTAAATGGCTTATGGGTTAACCTTCTTAGCTCTTCACAGGCTAACTAACAATTTGAATCTCTGATGATATAACAGCAATGCCTCCAATCCAAGTACAAGTAGAAAATGCAGGTTTGGATTTGAATAGATTGGATTAGAAATAGAGATTTGAGAGTTGTCTTAAGGGAGATAATGACACCCAAAAAAGTGGAAAATATTGCTAAAAAGAAGAGTGTTAAGTGCAGTATAAGGACCAAGAATACATTTCTCTCCCCAGCTTTAACCTTTGAAAGTTTTGTCCTTGATAAATCCTTGCATAGAGTGAATGCCTGTCATTTCTCCCACTGTCATGGTTGTTGTCAGTGTAAATAATCAGTTGACTCGCCCACTCTACCTGTCATCCCAGCTTCCTGGATGGGTTCTTAGACTTGGAAAATAAACCAAAACATATCCTGAATTAAAATTGCAGTGATTGTGGCAGCCTGCTATCTCAGCTGTTCTTCTTGACCCCCATCACTGTCAGAACACATTGAGATACACAGCATAGTAAGAGAGGAGAGATGTCAACTGCATTTCTCAGATTTTATTCCACACTGCTTCCTCTAACTTCATTTAACCTTTACCTTAATCATTACCTCCATAATCTTCTATCAGAAATTAAAGCTAAATATATTTTAAACTAAATTTAACATTTTTTTAAAATTAGTACAAATCCCTCCTGAATTTTCAGATTCCATGATTGCACTACAATTGCATTGAACAACTATATTAAAAAGTGATCCCTATTTCTCACCTATCTTTTATTTTTAATCAGCTGCACAGCTTTAAAATATCTAACTGTATTGCATTTCATATCTATTCATCCCCTCTATTCTCACTGTATTGTCTTGCTATTGACCAGCTAACTTATTGCCTCTATCCCTCATCTCCATCTTCATTCATCATATTGTGAAACTGATTACCTTGAAACAATTCCAAGCATGCTTCTTTGACCTAGAATATGCATACTGGATCACCACCACCAGTTAAATTAGTCAATATTTCTATCCTCAGAAACAATGATTTTCTACAATATGGTCCCATCTTTCTCTCATCTTTTATTATTTACACATGGAACTGCAATCATACCATTTATGTATTGTTTAATACACTTTTTACTTATGCATCACATTCCGGACTCATTTTCTAAGACACATTTTCTCTTAAATATTGGCCTGTAGAAATTATCTTCATACTTGAGAGCTTATCTAAACAACCACTTTCCCAAGAGCTTGTCTTATTCTTCATGAAGATGTTTTCCTATTTTACTTTGATATGTTGAAGTCATGATATATTTTACTTCTCTTAAATTTTTATAATTAAGATACTATATTCTAGTATAATTTATGATTGTCTGTGGATTTTTCTTATCATTCTAGTAGATTTTTTAATTCCCCAACTTTAAAATAGGGTTTTTTTCTTTCAACTGCAGCAGCTAGCATATTTGCATACACCATGTTTTTAGTACGTATATGCTAATCTGAGTTAAATATGTGAATCAGGGTCTCTAATGGCATATGCTTTCATAAAAAATTGTGGACTATATTGTCCAATAGGAATAGTTTTATTGCCATATATATATTCCTGAACTAATTTTGAGTTTTAATCTCTCCATTATTTTTATTTGTACAGTGCATGTGGTTAAGCAAACTCAATTCAAGTATAAGTACATGCCTGTAACTCAATGCTTTATGTATCCATTTCTTTGTTACATTTTATGTTTTATCTTTATTAGTTTCTTGTCATATTTTTAGGCAATAAAACCTCTATAGCCACTGTGAAATGACATATATGTCCTCATCAATGATTTTGAAGTATTTCTAGTTTACAAAATACCCTTTACAGAAATGTAACAGCTTAACATTTGATTGTTTTTAATGCTTCAGATAATTTCTCATTGTTTTTATCTTTTTAATGACTAAAATAAAGGAACAATGATTCTTTAAACAATAAATTCATTAATAGTAAAGTCTTATTTGGTAGTTTATTATGGACATAATCTGTAAAGTTTTGTTCAAGTTAGATTATCATGACTTAACATTTTCTTATTACAAAATTACTTGCTATAATCACTGTTTAAACTATTCGATATATTTTTAGGCTACCAAAAATGTCACTTACAAAATTTAATTGCTTTATTTTTGAAAGAATAATAATTTAATTGTGGCAAAGTATAGTTTTGCATCAATAAATGGGATGGTTCTGTATAGCTAAAACATCTGCAGAGGTTTTTGAACAATTTGGTTGCAAATAACTATAAGGTACAATTGAATTATATTAAAAAAACAATTACAACCTAGAAGTCCCAAAGGAAGTAGAAGAGCAAGGACCTCAATATATTAAAACCCATGGTGAAGATTTCCCTTCCTATGAAAGTAAGTATTAGAGCAATTTGTTTACCTCTGACTTAATTGAAGGTGTGACTGAAGTTACAGATGTAGGTATTCTCTGTGTAGTATAATCTATTATCCCTCAGTTATTATAGCTTACTTTAGACGAAGTTTTGGAAGGGACAATTAATTATATCAGAAGCCATTCTGTAGACTGCATGTTAAATACCAAAGAGATAAAGCATCTTTGAAGTATTTTCAGTTTGTATTATTGTTATTTTATTATTTTCTAAACTAGTAAAACATACAAAATAAAGTAAATCATAAAATATTAGAGCTTCATTAAATATATTTAAGGCTAAAGAAAATATGGTGTCTAATTATTTTATGCTTCTATTTCTCCTGTATTGCAAAAACAATGATATTCATAGCTAGTGTAATTTTAGCTTTATAATAAGCTATTGGATTAGAAAACTAGATATATTTATGTTCCATTTTATGGAGGAAAACTGCATTTTTCAGTAAAATTGAAAACAGTCCTCACATTTCTAGCATCCTATCACTTTAGTGTTTTCTTCTAGATATAGAGAAAAATGAGAAGACATATTTTACAATAAAGAATATATAACATTGACAAAATAAACATCTTGATAAAATTTCTGAATGCTTCCTTTGTTCCAAACTATTTTATACTTAATCTTTACTTAATCTATCCTTAATCTTTAAAACATTCTAATAAGTTAGAGTCAATAATAAGCTATAGTTTATAGATAAAAGGAAAAACGGAAAGATAGATTACAGTGTTAAAATTTTATAATCACTAAGTTGCAGAATTAGTATTCAAATCTGCCCATCTACCACCAAATATATTATCACATCATCACAGGGTCTGTGATAGATGAAATGGGCTTACTTTTTCTTGGGCAAACAGGAAAAATTCTCTGGTGAGGAGGAGCCATCTATGAAATTAAAAAAAACATGGTACAAGCTTTCTAAGCAGAGGTAATAATACATGCAAAGTAGTTAAGGCAAAAATGAGCAAAATATTTTCTAGAAGCAACTACAAAAATGGTGTCCATGGCTGGAACAGAGAGCAAGTGGTATGAAGTTAAATAGGCCTTGGTCAGTGCTTTGTATTTTATCCCAAGCTCAATACTTCACCCTTAGAGGAAGGATACACATTTCTCTTTAAAACACTTGCTTGCTCTGTTTCAGTTACAACATATGAACATGAGGCTATATAGTAACCTTTTCATATGGTTTCTATCAATATCTCTGCTTAAAATTAAGTAAACCCAGAATAAATTAAAAAATAGACATTGAAAACAATATTAATTTGAATTTTTTTTAATTAATAAAATTTATTATATTAAATAAAAACTGTTCAAAGGCAAAAATTATGAAAAGTAAAGTAAAACATCATACTGAACAATGAGAAAAAATATTTGCAATTCATGTCATAGACAACACTGAAACAAAGTATTTGTACTGAGTATGGTTTGAAAGTTGTATATTACATATGAGATATTTTAGATTATGTGCTTATTTGTGCTAAAATTTTTTACTTCAGTATGAAAGCTTTTATATTAATGTTATTTTCCATATAAATGGAGATCTTTGAATAATTTACAAAATATAGGAAAGAACTCTTATCAACTAGGTTGTCTTTATATTATATTTGAATTGTTTATAATTTACTCTTTATATTTAAATAGTTATGTTTAAAAGAAAAAATGTATAAAACGTGCCTTTAAATGGAAATAAAATTGCAAAACAAAGTTTCCTATTTGAAGGAAATTCTCTTTTAGGTTATTTTATTAAAAAATAAATTGGGATTTATTATTAAATAAGTTAGGATTGTCTTTTAAACTAAGATTTTTGTGACAACAAATGCACATAAAATATTTCATTCAGTTGCATTCTTTTTAACTATACAGCTAAGATAAAAAGGCAAGTTTTACCTGTTGCTATATTACATAAATATATCTTATATACTTAATATATGCTACATGTATGTTTACTATATTCAGATATATTTTACCACAAGTATTATTTATTATAGAGCACAATTTATCAAAAATAAAGAAAAAATCTAGGTCTTTTCTGTTTGTTTGCTACACCTGCTGTATTCATTTATAAGATGGTGCATATGAGTGTGTGATAATGTGAATTACTATCTGGGTATTTTTGAACTAGTGTGAAAGCTATTTTTTTTATATTAAGCAAATGTGAAGACATTTATGTAAGTCATCAAATTAAGCAAAATAGAAATGTACTTATTTAAAAATGAAAATCTATCAAAATAGTGGATTATAAAAGCTCAACACTGGCTTTCAGTGGAGCAATTGTTCTAATAAAAATTATCCTGATTGGTTTTTTATATGGGAAGTTAGTAACATTTATCCTTAAAACTTGAAAAATATTCTTTTGAGTTCAAAAACATTCTGAAAAAAACATATTTTCCTAAATATTATGAAATGGGTATTATTTTCTTTTTATTTGCATGTGAATGGTGCTTGATACAATTTGGGAATAATTAAGAAAACAAAGTAACTAAGTAATGAATTAGTTAAATATTAAGATTTGTATTCTGATCCATGGCCCTCTTTAGAACAAAAATAATTCTTGTTTTTACTTAAAAATAAATAAGATCCCTAGGAAAATGTCCAAGTAGAGAAGTACAGTTTTAAATAGAGCAGATTTCTGTCTTGAATATGCACAATTATTAAATCCACAATGTTATACTTAGCTAGAAGTACTGTGTTTTTGTTTTTTAATTAACTACAAAACCTAGTGATTGGCTCAGTAAGACTGATAGAGAAAATAGTACAAGGCATTTTTATGTCGTCTTCATTTTACTGGCATCTGGTTCCTACCTGATGCAAAAGTGATTCAGAAGAAAGAAATATGTCTATATACTAAAGGCTTACTGATGATAAAACGACCAAGAAATATCAGCTATTGAAAGAGTTTTTCTTTTCCTTTTCTTAAAATTAAACCATGTTCCAATTGCTCATCTGTACTTATTTTGTTTCCTGAATTTCCTTAGCTACTTAAAAACAAAACAAACAAAACTTGTTTTCTTTCCTCTTGGACATTATTTTTATACTCTGAATTGAATCACATATAACATTAGAAGTGCCTTGAAAATACATTCTCCATAGAGTAATATACTTCCAGTAGGGTCCTAGGAAGAGATGCATCCCTTTGATTTTTTTATTGTAACTTCGTTAATTCATTCTATGCTCTCTTCCATAATTTCTCCTAAAATTCAGTAACTGCATCAAAATATTTTTTAACTTTTTATTTTATATAGGAGTATAGTTGATTAACAATGTTGTGTTAGTTTCAGGGGTACAATAAAGTGATTAAGTTATATATATACATGTATCAAATTCTTTTCCCATTTAGGTTGTTACATAATATTGAACAGAGTGCCCTGTGCTATACAGTAACTCCTGTTGGTTATCCATTTAAAATATAGCAGTGTGTACATGTCAATCCAAGCTCCCTGACTATCTCTCTCCCCCACCCTTCCCCCATGGTAACCATAACTTCATGCTCTAAGTCTGTGACTCTGTTTCTGTTTTGTAAATAAGTTCATTTGTATCCTTTTTTTTTTTTTTTTTAGATTCCACATATAAGCAATATCATACAATATTTGTCTTTCTCTGTCTGAGTTACTTCACTCAGTATGACAATCTCTAGGTCCATCCATGTTGCTGCAAATGGAATTATTTCATTCTTTTTAATGGCTGAGTCATATTCCATTGTATGTATGTACCGCATCTTCTTATTCATTCATCTGTCAATGGGCATTTAGGTTGCTTCCATGTCCTGTCTATTGTAAACAGTGCTGCAATGAACACTGGGGTACATGTATCTTTTTGGACCATATTTTTCTCTGGATATATACCCAGGAGTGGGATTGTAGGATCATATGGTAGCTCTAGTTTTAGTTTTAAGGAACCTCCATACTGTTCTCCACAGTGGCTGTACCAATTTACATTCCCACCAACAGTGTAGGAGGGTTCCCTTCTCTCCACACTCTCTACAAGCATTTATTGTTTCTATATTTTTTGGAGATGGTCATTCTGACTGTTGTGATGTGATATCTCATTGTAATTTTGATTTGTATTTCTCTAATAACTAGTGATGTTGAACATCTTTTCATGTGCCTCTTGGCCATCTGTATGTTTCCTTTGGAGAAATGTCTATTTAGGTCTTCTGCCCATTTTTTGATTGGGTTGTTTGTTTTTATGATATTAAGCCACATGAGCTGCTTGTAAATTTTGGAGACTAATCAGTTGTTGTTTGCATCGTTTGTGAATATTTTTTCCCATTCTGTGGGTAGTCTTTTTATTTTGTTTATGGTTTTCTTTGCTGTGCAAAAGCTTTTAAGTTTAGTTAGGTCCCATCTTTTAATTTTTGTTTTTATTTCCATTACTCTGGAAGACAGATCGAAAAAGATATTGCTGCAATTTATGCCAGAGAGTGTCTTTTCCTCTAAGAGTTATAGTATCTGGTATTACATTTAGACCTTTAATCCATTTTGAGTTTATTTTTGTGTGAGGTGTTAAAGAATGTTCTATTTTCATTTTTTTACATGTAGCTGTCCAGTTTCCCAGCACTATTTATGGAAGATACTGTCTTTTCTCCATTGTATTGTCTTGCCTCCTTTATCCATAGGTGCATGGGTTTATTTCTGGGCTTTCTATCTTGTTCTATTGATCTATATTTTTGTTTTTGTGCCACTACCATGCTGTCTTGATTACTGTAGCTTTGTAGTATAGTCCTAATTTAGGGAGCCTGATTCCTTCAGTTCTGTTTTTCTCTCTCAAGATTGCTTTGGCTATTTGGGGTTTTGTGTCTCCATACAAATTTTAAGATTTTTTGTTCTAGTTCTGTGAAAAATGCCATTGGTAACTTGATAGGGATTGCATTGAATCTGTAGATTGCCTTGGGCAGTACAGTCATTTTGACAATATTGATTCTTCCAATCCAAGAACATGGTATATCTTTCCATCTGTTTGTGTCATGTTCAGTTTCTTTCATCAGTGTTGTACAGTTTTTGGAGTACAGGTCTTTTGTCTCCTTGTTCCCAGGTATTTTATTCTTTTCGATTTGATGGTAAATGGGATTGTTTCTTTAACTTCTCTTTCTGATCTTTCACTGTTAGTGTAGAGATATGCAACAGATTTCTGTGTGTTAATTGTGTAACCTGCAACTTTACCAAATTCATTGATGAGCTCTAGTAGTTTTCTGGTAGCATCTTTAGGATTTTCTATGTATAGTATCATGTCATCTGCAAACAGTGACAGTTTTACTTCTTTTCCTATTTGGATTCCTTTTATTTCTTTCTCTTATCTGATTACCATGACTAGGACTTCCTTATCTTAGAGGAAATGTTTTCAGTTTTTCACCATTGAGAATGATGTTTGCTGTGGGTTTGTCATATACGGCCTTTATTATGTTGAGGTATGTTCCCTCTATGCCCACATTCTGGAGAGTTTTTATCGTAAATGGAGGTTGGATTTTGTCAAAAGCTTTTTCTGCATCTATTGAGATAATCATATGGTTTTCATTCTTCAGTTTGTTAATGTGGTGTAATGTGGTGTATGTGGTGTATCACATATCACATATAGGCCTCTTATGGCAGAGTAAGTGACTTTTAGCAAAGATGAAATAATAGAATGGGTAAAACACAGGTAGATATAATAAACTATCTTTTTTATATGAATTTCTTAAATCATACAACATGGTTGAAAGAACACTTTCTGATGTGCTCATTATATGCAGAGAATATAAGACAATCACATTTAAAACTTGAGAACAGTAAAAGGATATAAGTGGATGTAAGGTTTCAGTGCTTCACTGAAAATGATACAATGCTAATACTAGTATCCTCTGATAAGTTACATATGTGTGCTGCAGAGAGCTGTTTAAGAACCCTTGCAATAAAGAGGTTTCTAAGAATACTACGTGTTAACTTCATTGAGATGTGTGTTATATCAGTGAATGAACCAAAATGATTACTTTTTGTCTACCCTATTTCATGCAATATGTCATTAGAACTCCTAAAATATATGATACAATAAACTATGGATGACATATATGTACTCTCACAGAGAGATCCCTTCTTACCAGATGGTCATGGCAAAACTAAATACAAAAAGGTGAACCACAAATTATTAGGTCCATTTCACATTCTCCATCATAAACCCTACCATGTTTTCAATCTGTGTTTTCAACCACATTTTTCCATCCAAGTCTACTATCCCTGAATCTACAAATACATATTATAATCCTGGTGTACAAGTACTCAATTCAGTAATAGGCAAAACCACACATTTGTCATAGCCACTTTCTCTACGATCTCAGTAAACAATGCCACCGTTGCTCACCACCTGACACAGCTATCCCACTTAACCTCCCACCAGTGTTCAATGCCCAGTATGGTCACTATGCTGTTACTTGCATTTATCCACAATCTTTTCTTGACAAAAAAATCACATTTAACCTCACTAACTTGATGCAGCTCCTGCCATAATAAATGGGGTTCAAAACCAGACTGATCTTCCAGAGCATTATCATTTCTCAACTGCCCTTTGCCATTTCAACAATTCCTTAGAGACTCTTTGCCACTGAAGTTTTTGATGAGCATATCCTCTACTCCATACTCAGAAGAATTTCATTGCACTTTGTGAAAAAAAGAAAAATTTGACTAATAAAGAATTATTCAGTGTTTCTTTTTCCTGGATCAAAAACAGAGGAGGATGGGGGAGAGACAGGTGAAAGTGAAAGTGAATACTTTATGCTTCATAAATGATTTATAGGAAAAAGGCTGCGACCTGTTTCAAATGTGTGTTAAAAGTTCTCACTTTGCAATTTAGTACTGCAAGTTTCGTATTTTCCCCTCCCTTCCTTCAGATGACAAGTTAAATTAGGGTAGGGTTCTTGAGTATATTCAAAAGTAAAATAAAGCCTGTGATTTTGGTACTTTCAAGAACTAAAGTGTGGTGGTTCTCAGCCCTTGGCTTGAGAGACTTTTCCTCCTTCTTCTAACATGGTTCTTTTTTTTTTTTTTTTGGCCATACCACATGGCATGCGGGATCCTAGCTACCTGACCAGGGACCAGGGATCGAACCTGTGTCCCCTGCAGTGGAAGCCTGGAGTCTTAACCACTGGTTTGCCAGGGAAGTCCCTAACATGGTTCTTATTAAAGAAAAAAATCTTGCTTTAAATTCTGAGTCTCTGGTATATTTTACACCACAGTAAAGACCAACAAACAATTTGTTAAGGATGATTAAACCCACATGATAAATAAAAATTACATTTATGTTAATAAAAGTTGAGCACAACAAGTATAGAAAATATTTAGTGTAATTCAAGTATTAACTTCTTATAAATATTAACTCACAAATTTCAAAAAATAGGGTATTTTCTTTCCCACTTTCCTGGTAATTTTTCTGTGGATGTTCTCGTGTGTGAATGCATGGCAAATGTCATGCTTACCTTTATAATTGATAAACCTATAGGAAGCTTTTCAATACTTATCTCAATTGACCTATGTCTTCTGCATGATCGCATCCCCTTAAATTTTCCTCCTCTGCTTATGGTTCACCTTAATGTCTTCTGTCTTTAGATTCACATTGCCACTTCTAAATTGTACTTCATACTTCGCTATCCTCTGTTCTTATCTTTTTTTCTCTTTATTCGTTCTTTCTTTGATTTTTAATTCTCCATGACTTTTTTGTTTCTTTTCTTGCTTTTCTGACCCGTTTCTCAGGCTGTATTGCTATCTTTCCCCTCTTCACTACCTTATTCTTGATCATACTCAAATTTCTGTCATGCATGCCTATCCCCTCTTGGATATACACCATATATCCCCATTTTTGCTCAGGATTTATCTCCCTATTAAAAAAAAAAAAAATCTAGTAAAACTACTTCATAACTTAAATGTCCATAACTCCTCAAACTATTAGAACATACATGTTTCTCAAAACAGCAGGTCCCTGCCTTCTGGTGTGGTCTTTTTTTAAGTCATTCTCCTATATTTCATTACATGGAACAAATTGCATTTTTACAGAGACAACCACAGAATCATATATTACTTGAAGGTTCTATTCTGAAGTCCATATAAATAGCAAACATTGTATATAGACAAAGGTATATCTCAAAATTCCTTTAAATATCATGATGTTATGCCTACTAAAAGAGGATGATAATAGATTCCACCTCACAAGGCATTGTGAAGAGTAAATGAATTATCAAAGGTAGAGTGTGTACAATAAATTCTGTTATATAATAAATGCTCAATATGATTAAGAAAATCTAAAAATAACAAACAAACAAACAGAAACAACCTCTGGAATTCCTATTTCCAGCGTCCTGGAAAGCTCTTAATTTTTTTTTTTTAATTAATTAATTTATTTATTTATTTTTGGCTGTGTTGGGTCTTCGTTTCTGTGCGAGGGCTTTCTCTAGTTGCGGCAAGTGGGAGCCACTCTTCATCGCGGTGCGCGGGCCTCTCACTGTCACGGCCTCTCTTGTTGCGGAGCACAGGCTCCAGACACGCAGGCTCAGTAGTTGTGGCTCACGGGCCCAGTTGCTCCGCAGCATGTGGGATCCTCCCAGACCAGGGCTCGAACCCACGTCCCCTGCATTGGCAGATAGACTCCCAACCTCCGTGCCACCAGGGAAGCCCCTTCATTTTTTAATACAGTGTAATATGTATATATTTTTTATTTAAAACAAAAGTTTTTTAGAGTAAAATTTCAGCCTAGTTCAAGATTTAATCTCATTCAATTTAACAGTTATTATTATAGGACTGTTCCTATGTGTTTGTATAAATATGTAGAAATAGCAATGATTTTCTCCCTGTTTCCTCCTCCCTGTGGTATATGTAGGCACAAACAAATGCTTACAAATATTATCATATCAGAGGAAGGCTGAAAAGGAAATAACATCACTGACCACCTAAGAGGGTCTAAGATTTAAGATTTAAGTTTTAAGTTTTCTGCATTGCTTTCTCTCTCTCTCTCTCTCTCTCTCCCTGTTTCCCTCCCTCTCTCTCTCTGTCTCTGTCTCTTTCTTTCTGTCTCTCTTTACATGTCTGTTTGTCTCTAATAGTCTTCTACTTCCCATGAGTTAACAAGGTGTGGTGCAACTGGATTACATACTATTTTATAATTCTTCACTTTTTTGCATTTTTTCTTCAGTCTGTAATGTTCTCCCATGTCCATTAACCTGGAACATTTCCATTTATCCTTCTAGATGCAATAGCCACCAAATCACCATTTCTGATAGAGACCACATCCTAAATTATACCGCACTAGGAATGCTGTCTATTGTTGCTGGAGTGAATGGCTGTTCCCAGCAATTCTTTCACTCAGGTAAGTATTTATGAATATAATGTTAAACTGAGCCACCATCCTCTTCTATGTGGCTGAGTTAGTTGTAATGTGCTTCACATTCCCTTTACCATAGCAACCAAAGTCACCCAATATCCTCTGACCATCCACACACTGCCTTGAATATCTTTTACCAAGACCAACACCAGACTCCTCTGTAAGCCAAAGTCTCCCAGTTTCTCTGTAAGTCTTGATCTGGAATCAAGTATTTTCATAATATTCGAACTCATTTCTAAGCACTTTTCTCTCCTCTTTGACCACAATTTATCTTGCATCTATTCAAATGAGAACATTTTTTAAAACTTTCTATCATTACTTTCTGTATGTCTTCATTTCTTTTTATTTTACACGACCCTCCCCCACATACTCAAGCCCAAAGTTTGGGATAGATTTTCTCATTTTTCTTCCATTTACATCTCCAAAATATTTTTCCATATTTTTCTGGAAAGGTAATAAACAAAACAAAATAACACAAAAAGAAGAAGAAGAAAGAAAAAACTCTGGTCTTTTGAAGCTCATGTTGTAAGACATTATCAATTTCTCCTGCATCCATATTGAGACACCTTGCTTACTACCTGCCTTTTAGATTTTCTTTCCATTGCTACAGAATGTACCATTCTGTACAAAGGCTGTATCCATGTGACTAATCTTTATTCAAACAATATTTAGAGTGAAGCTCTAATGAGCTTCATTAGAACTGAGACTCCAACAAGACATATCAAATGTCAAAGTGTTTCTGAGACAAATGAATACGGCAGACTTTACCAAAGAAATTATTGAAAATACGGCTTATGATTTTTTGCACACTTCACACTTTGAAGGTGTTTAAAAAGAGTCAGAGTGCAGAGTAAGACAGGATTCTGTGAAGAGGATAACTGGAGAAATCTTTAGTAAGGAACACCTCCTCTTCCTCCTTCAAAGAAAGCACTTCTATCACTCTTCTCAAATATTTAAAACATGTCCCTATAACTTGTGTCCTGACCATCTCTTGGGTAAACTAAGCAATAAGGAATGGACTGTACAAGCTTTCCACAGAATTGATCTCTACCTCCTTCCTAAAATGTTTATCTCTCAGTTTCTATTAATTTCACTCATCTGTTAAAATGCCTTCTTTAGTATTTCTTCATAACATTTATTTTTAATCCCAACCTTTCCATTATGCATCCCTTCAGGTTATGAAAACAGAAGTCTCCACTACTCTCATCTACTTCTTTTCCTAGGTAATATCATCATTTAACATATCTGTAAATAATATACATATCCTGACGACTTTCAAACTTAACTCTTCAATGTAGTCCTCTCCTGTAAAATCCCCATTATATATTCTGCTGCCCAGTCGACAGCTCTGATTTTATACCTCAGAGTAACACATTTTTTAATTAATATCTATAAATACAATTGTTGATTCTAACTAGCCAACCCCAAACCTGTTTCCGTTCAGTTCTAGTAAAACCATCTAATATTTTAAACCAGACAGAGCAACCCATAATAACTCTTAATCTTTTATTTCAATCCATCATCAAGTTCAGCCAGTTCTACTCTTAGAATAAATATTGTACTTGTTTACGTCTCTCTCTCTCCACTGCCACCATCTCAGTCCAAGTTATCAATACTTATCTATGAACTACACTACATTAGTATCCTAATCCATATTTCTATTTCCACTTTTATCCACTTTCAAATTATTCTACACATAGTAGCCAGAATAATCTTATAAAATTCTAAGTTCGATCATATCTCCCATCTGCTCAAATCTCTAAAATAATAATAAAATTCATTCTCTTTACTATGGCCTACAAAGGCCCACTTTACTTGTCCGGTTTACCATCATGATGTCATAAGCTATCTCCTTTAATCACTTTATTTCAGACACACTGGTCTTTTGGTGGCTCTTGCATTATGCCAAACTCTTCTATAACTCAGTGACTTTGTACCTACGCTTTCCTTATGCATGGATTGTCTTTCATTATTATTAAAAATGGCTGGTTCCTTCCCTTATTTTTGATCTTAGATAAAATATCACCCCCAATGTGAGGTATTATCCTAGAATCCTATTACAATGTATAATTAGTTTGTTTGTAATCTATTTCTTATTTATTATCCTCTTCACACTTCTTTATCTACATATTTAATTATATTCCTTATAACAGCATTGCGATAATTTAAATACCTACTCATCTGACTAAAACATTATTTCTAAATGTGGAAATGAAATATCATTCTCTCCTTTATAAACTCCAAGCACCCAGAAAGACGCATGGTACTTAGTGGGTAAAGAATTTGTTGATCAAATCTTGGGAGATTGTTGCAAAGTAAAACGTCCTATGGAAAGTGCTGTTTAGAATTTAGTGTGTGTATGTAGGTGTGTGTGTGCTTGCATGCATGTGTGCAGCACAGTACAACAGAGTTGGAGGGAGAAGTGTGTTTCTGGGGGAACTTAGAAGGTCAAAATAATAGAGGAGTTTTAGAAAATTAGATATAAAGTCAATTTGTAATCATAAACAATACAACAATGACAAGGTCACAACTAAGATGATTTGATAAGAACCTGGTCTAGTAGTTTAGTAAAGATAAGAATAATGACACTTGAATGTTGTCTGGCTATTGGAATTCTATCTCTTTCCCTGCATCAGTGAATTGGCTGGTAATAAAATGCTTTTCCAGGATTACTGACTCTGTGGCCTTCATCTTCTAAATTTGGATTCTTTGTTCCTTTTCTTGAAATTCCTTATATAAGTTAAGATCAACTTATTTGGCTTAATAAATTGGGCCTCTGCTATTGTCTTGACTCTATATTTTCCAATAATTTTTAATGTTTCCTATAGTTAATTCTTTTCTCACCTTGACATTACAGGATTTCAGTGACCACACTTATTCCTACATCCTTGCCATTATTACAAGAATGTTTCCTTCCTTCCTCCCTTCCTTTCTTCCTTCCTTCTTTTCTTCAGTATATTTAATATCTACAATATTAGGAAATGTTACAAGATATAGCAATAAACACAATGGGCAAAGTCCATGCATTCAGAATGCTAGATATAGATGGAGAGTAACAGACTATAAAAGTAAAAAGTAATGAGATCTGTCAGTTTGTAATACATTCTAAAAGGAAAACAGAGTGACATGAATGGAAGCTTTTTAGATTGAATATTCAGAGGAGGGAATTATATTTAATCTGATAACATAACTGGAAAAAACTTCCAGCTATGTGAGGGTCTGGAAGAAGGTTATACCAGATAGAGGGAGCTGGTGCTATGATGGTTTCTAGACATAAATTAACTTGTCATTTCAGGGGCCAGAAAAAAACATTGAATTGGAGCTTAGTAACTGAGGACAAGGTCAGTGAGTACGTAATATTCTTAAATTGGCAGAGGCCATAACATGAAGTGTATTGTGGGCTAAGGCAAGAAGTCTGAAGTTTATTCCTAGTGTGAAAATCATTGCAGAGTTCTGTTCATATGAAGGACATGATGAGATTCATGACTTTAAAGGAAACCTCTGCCTGATACAGGGACACAACAAAATTGTGTCATATGGTGAGATCTGTGTGACAATCAGTAAGGTCTGACAGCATAAAGGGGCAGAGTAGCAATAGAAAACAGAAAGGATGAATCACCTCTTAATTACAGAATTGATAAAATAGATATCTAGTTATAACTAAACATAAAATCATTTCCCTGGTACTGCCAATAGGTTTTTTACTTTTTGTCTTTTGAGTCGTTGGCATGACCATGACCTTTTACTCACGTTTCATACAAACATCATTAAAATTGTGACTTTTTTTTATCAGATCATTCTGCATCAATTGTAAAAAAGCATACAAACTTTTCTGAAATTATTCAAATTAGAGAGGAAGTAAGTTCTATAAATGAAGTCTGTTTTCATTTTTTGCTCACTCATACAAATTTGTAATTCAGATATTTAAATTACTCTCTTTAAATGTCTCTGCAATATACCCATTGTCTTTTACACAACAAATGGTGTTTCCTTTTATATTTTGGGCAGATGTTCTCCACTCTATTTCTATTATGCTGTTATGTGAAATATAGGTCTCATTTTGTTGCCTGTTGGTAGATATACATGAAAGCTTGACTTGGCAAGATCTCTCCAACTTGAGCAGGAGTCACTGACCTCTAAAAATAATTTTAATGAAATATCTTCCTTATATTGACAATTGTTTGTAATTATTCCTGGGAAAAACTTAATGATTACTATCATTTATACCAGTGGTCAGTAAATTATGACCCTGTGAGCTGCTTTTATAAATGAAGTCCTCATGAAACCCAGCCACACTCATTTGCTTACATATTGTCTATGATTGCTTTAGTGCTGCAACAGAGTGGAGCAGTTGTAACAGGGACATTATGGCTGCATGACAGAGACTATATATATTTTATGGTCTGTATATTTCATGGTCATACATATTTTATGATTTTTAATCTATATTATTATTATGCCTTATGTGTGTCTAGAATATTGGAATTTGCAAAGAATTTTAATAGCATGCATCATTTTTTCACCACAATTCTGTGAGTTAGGTATTATTATCTTCCTTCATGTGAGCAGCTGAGAAGTTAATTACTATGTCCAATATGCATACTTTAAAATTGTCAGAGCAAAAACTTTATATATAGATCTATGTATAAAATCTCTTTAAATAAACAAGGAAACTGGGTGATTTGTTGCTGGACCATGCCATATCTAAATGGCCCAAACAAGTCTCTTAATAATATTTTAAAAATTTGATATAATATTAAAATCCAACATTACATTATTCCTGAGTATAAAGTTGTTAGTTCAGAAACAATTACATTAATCAAACATATTCTTGACTAAAGTTAAAGAAATAAAATTAATTATAAATTGCCTGTTGTTTAAAGGAATAATGCTGATTAAGATGATGTTTTTTAATCTCCAATAAAGCTTCTTCAATTCTCAAATTCATAGTTTTAATTCATCAGTAAAATTTTTATATATTGAAGAAAGTTGTTAATTTGTATATATGAAGATAAATGGATTTGTGATTAGGCCAATCATAAGTTGAAAGTTTTGTTTTCTATATAGTTTGTACCAATTTCAACTTTGATGAAAATGAATTGCAATGTGAAATAGTGATAAAAAAATCATACCTTTAATTCTACTTTTCCTAACACAACATAAAACCTAGATGATTCAATAACAAATATTCTTAAACGTTTGGAAAATTAAAATCAATGTTTAATGTTTTTCATTATGCTTCTGGAATCCTTATTGAGAGTGACAATTTTCTTTTCCTTTTATCTATCACAGACTTCATACATAGACCTTTAAAAAATAGAATTTTAGTAATTGAATGATTTTTTTTTAACATCTTTATTGGAGTATAATTACTTTACAATGGTGTGTTAGTTTCTGCTTTATAACAAAGTGAATCAGTTATACATATACATATGTTCCCATATCTCTTCCCTCTTGCATCTCCCTCCCTCCCACCCTCCCTATCCCACCCCTCTAGGTTCTCACAAAGCACCGAGCTGATCTCCCTGTGCCATGTGGTTGCTTCCCACTAGCTATCTATTTTACGTTTAGTAGTGTATATATGTCCATGCCACTCTCTCACTTTGTCACAGCTTACCCTTCCCCCTCCCCATATCCTCAAGTCCATTCTCTAGTAGGTCTGTGTCTTTATTCCCGTTTTGCCGCTAGGTTCTTCATGACCTTTTTTTTTTTTTTTTCTTAGATTCCATATATATGTGTTAGCATACTGTATTTGTTTTTCTCTTTCTGACTTACTCCACTTTGTATGACAGACTCTAACTCCACCCACCTCACTACAAATAACTCAATTTCGTTTCTTTTTATGGCTGAGTAATATTCCATTGTACATATGTGCCACAGCTTCTTTATCCATTCATCCAATGATGGACACTTAGGTGGCTTCCATGTCCTGGCTATTGTAAATAGACCTGCAATGAACATTGTGGTACATGACTCTTTTTGAATTATGCTTTTCTCAGGGTATATGCCCAGTAGTGGGATTGCTGGGTCATATGGTAGTTCTATTTTTAGTTTTTTAAGGAACCTCCATACTGTTCTCCATAGTGGCTGTATCAATTTACATTCCTACCAACAGTGCAAGAGTGTTCCCTTTTCTCCACACCCTCTCCAGCATTTATTGTTTGCAGATTTTTTGATGATGGCCATTCAGACCGGTGTGAGATGATATCTCATTGTAGTTTTGATTTGCATTTCTCTAATGATTAATGATGTTGAGCATTCTTTCATGTGTTTGTTGGCAATCTGTATATCTTCTTTGGAGAGTAATCAAATGATTAAAGGAATAAAAATAAATTGCCCTAAAATAGAAAAAGGTAACAATTGAGAAAGGAATAAGAATGAGTTACAAATGACAATAGCTAACTTATATTCTAAAAACTATTTAGAATTTACAGTTCTATTAGCAGAACATGCAATTCATTCCTGAATACTTCATGTTTTACCTCCAAACCAAATTATGTATAATCAGCACTTTTCTAATCAGCATAGAAGGTAAAAAATTCCCACTTTAAGGAAAGTACATATAAGAATTTAGTAGGCATAGATTTTAAGATTTTTTTTTTCATTCTGTAACATAATGGCACATTTTAATCTTTACCTTGGCTGTTGTAGGTTAGATGACAAGATTCAGGTGTTGCAGTTTGTTAGTCATTGGAAAGCATGTGGAAGATGAGCTAGAGAATTTTTCTCATTTCTACTTGAAAAATATGTAGATTAGTGTTCAAAAGGCAACAAACAAATTCGAGAGAACTGAAATGATCTAATTTATACTAATAATTCTAGCTGTGTTACAGGAAGATAATGTCTGTGTAATTGAGAATCATAAATACATATTGATAATTATTGTATAGAATACTTTAACTAGATTGTCTCATTTAGTTTTATTTTTTATTATTTATTGGTTGATTTGTCAAATACATATGTGTAATTTCACAGTGAATATGGTTACTATCCATAAATATGTAAAATTTGGCACTAATATTTTTGGCTTTGTCTTTTATTTACTGCACCTATATAAAAGGCATTTAATACAAACAGTTTAAAAACTAATAGGGTGGATGGACCTAGAGACTGTCATACAGAGTGAAGTAAGTCAGAAAGAGAAAAACAAATATCGTATATTGACGCATATATGTGGAATCTAGAAAAATGGTACAGATGAACTGGTTTGCAAGGCAGAACAAGACAGATGTAGAGAACAAACATATGGACACCAAGGGGGGAAAGTGGGGGTGGGGTGGTGGGATGAACTGGGAGATTCGGACTGACATATATACACTAATATGTATAAAATAGATAACTAATAAGAACCTGCTGTATTAAAAAAGAATACTAATGGGAGTAAAATACTGATCATACAGATAGCATATATGACAGTAACTGTGGTTTTAAGGCATGCTCTACACAATTATAAGAGTGTAGTTGTTTCTGATAACTATTAGAGAATAATTGTTGTCAACTTGGAATTATATGGCAAATTATCCCACTTAAAAGATAACTTCTTTTTGTAGTCCAGCCTGGTGTTCAAAATGTCCATGTTAGTAATTTTTTTCATATCCATGACTAATTTATTTTGCAACTGGAAGTTTGTACATCTTAATCTCCCTCACCTATTTCTTTCCTCCTCCTCACTCCCTCCCCTTTAGCAACCACCTGTTTGTTCTTTGTATTATAACTTTGTTACTGTTTGTTATGTGTGTTTATTTGTTTTGCTTTTTTAGATTCCACATATAAGTGAAATCAGACACTATTTGTCTTTCTCTGTCTGACTTATTTCATGTAGTGTAATATCCTCTAGGTCCATCCATGTAGTCATGAATGGCAAGATTTCATTCTTTCTTATTGCTAATATTCCATTGTGTGTCACAATTCACATCTTCTTTACCCATTCATCTATTGATGGGCACTTGGGTTTCTTCCATATCTTGGCTATTGTAAATAATGCTGCAATGAACATAGGGGTGCGTATATTTTTTTCTAATTAATGTTTTCATTTTTCTTCAGATAAATACCTAGGAGTGGAATTGCTGGATCATACTGAGGAAACTTCACACTGTTTTCCATAGTGGCTGCACAAATTTTCCTTCCTACCAACAGGGCATGAGGGTTACTTTTTCTCCACTTCCTCACCAACACTTGTAATTTGTTGTCTTTTTTGATAATAGCCATTCTCACATATATGAGGGTATATCTTATTGTAGTTTTGATTTGCATTTCCATGACATGAGCATCTTTTTATATACCTGTTGGCCACCTGTATGTCTTCTTTGGAAAACTATTCAGATTCTCTGCCCATTTTTAATTGGGTTGTTTGTTTTGTTTCACTGTTGAGTTGTATTAGTTCTTTGTACACTTTGGATATTAACCTCTTATTAGATATATCATTTGCAAATGTCTTCTTCCCTTCAGTAGGTGGTCTTTTTGTTTGGTTGATAGTTTTCTTCACTGTGCAAAAACTTTTTAGTTTAATGTAGTCTCATTTGTTTATTTTTGCTTTTGTTTCCCTTGCCTAAGAAACATATTCAAGAAAATATTACTAAAGCCAATGTCAAAGAGTTTACTGCCTAAGTTTTCTTCTAAGTTTTATGGTTTCATCAGGTCTTACATTTAACTCTTTGAAGACAATACAAACAGATGGAAAGATACACTGTGTTCATGGATTGGAAGAATTAGTGTCATTAAAATGACCATACTACCTAAGGTAAGATTCAGTGAAATCCCTATAAAAACACAAATGGAATTTTTCACAGAACTGGAACAAATAATTCTAAAATTTATGTGGAAACACAAAAGACCCCAGATAGCCAAAACAATCTTGAAAAAGAAGAACAAAGCTGGAGGTTTCATGCTCCCTGATTTCAAACAGTACTACAAAACTACAGTAATCAAAACAGCATGATACTGGCTCATGAACAGACACATAGATCAATGGAACATAATAGAGAGCCCAGAAATGAGTCCACACTTATATGGTCAATTAATCTACAACAAAGGAGACAAGAATATACAATGTGGGAAAGACAGCCTTTCAAAAAATGGTATTGGGAAAACTGGATAGCTACTTACAAAAGAATCAGACTGGACTACTCTCTCACACCAGGCACAAAAATAAATAAAACTTAGAACACTAAATTCAGAATGGTTTAAGGAGTCTATGTTAGTAATTTTTATTTAAAATTTTTAACAGTTACTAAGGAATGAGGATCTGGCAGAGTTATACATTATATTAATACAAATATTTAATACAATTAATGAGTAACCACCTTTGTGCTAATTGTCATTTCCCTAAAATCTTGAAAATATGCTATTTACCATTTATGCCCAGAGTGTGAGTAAATATGGCTATTTGGATTGCAATAAAAATAAAACAAAAAATAAATTAGAATATCTGCTTTCATGTGTAATGTAGTTGCTGTTATTCCTGCCACAAAAAATAGGATTAAAAAAAAAATTCATGTTTCTAAAGACTTTGGAAAGGTGTGACACAAAAATGTCCAGAAGAATTAAAATTACATAGAGGTAAGACTCCTTCTATGACAGATTGTTGTAGCAATGACCTCTAGTTTGGTCACTCTTACCTTTATCCAAAAGTCACTTTATATTTTAGAGATCCCAGTAAGATGGATTCATGAGTTTTCAGCAGAAATACTGGAAGCCATAAAACAATGAAATGCCACATTAAAGTGCTATTACTAAATAACTGACAACTTAGTAATCTACACTTAGAAATTCTTTAAAACATAAGTTGAAATGAACATATTTTCAGAAGACTAAAAGTTGATTAATTTTTACATGTGCACTAAAACAATTGTAAAGAAAATCATTCAAGTACAAGTAAAATATTTGCAGATGGAGATACAGAAATTCTAGGTGAAATGAGACATAGGTCAAAAAAGATGATGTATATGATTTAAATGAATGTCGACTTAATACTACCACTACACTGTTATTAATGATGATAATGATAATGTCTTTTGAAGTTTGAAATTTATATAGAGTTAAAAATATGACAAATATTGCATGATCTCACTTACATGTGGAATCCTAAAGAAAAAAGCTGAACTGATAGTAACAGAGTAGGATGGTGGTTACAATAGACTGAGGAGGGGGGAAATGGGAGGTATGGATCAAAGGATACAAACATAGAGTTTTAAGATGAAGGAGTTCTGGACACCTAATCTACAGTGTGGTAACAATAATTGATAATATATTACATACTTGAAATTTGTTGAGAGTAGATCTTAAGTGCTGTCACCACACACACACAAAAGATAACTACGTGAGGTGATGGATATGTTAATTAGCTTGAGTGTGATTGAGTAATCATTCCACAATGTGTAAGTATATCACAGCATCATTTTCCACACCTTGAATGTATATAATTTTACATGTCAATAGTATTCAATAAAGCTGGAAAAGAAAAACAAAAATAATAATTTCAATTTTACACAAACCAGCATCATTTTAGTGGTTGGACATATTGCTTTAACACTTTAAAGCATTAGCTTTCAAACCACGATCAGGACAAGAACACAGCATCAATATTACTTAACATTGTTGTAGATATACACGTTTAGAAGGAAAGAAATTGGAGATATAAAAATTACAAATATTATTATTATTTCTGATGTTATGATTTTTTACTTATATACATTTATAAGCAATAAAATGAATCACTAAGATTTCTAGATACAAACAAATTAACTAAAGCTTTACATCTCAAAGTGCAGAGAAAGAATTTAGTTGTAAGTTCTAAAGTAAATGCCCTAAGCAAACGGACTTCAGAGGCTTAGAGTCAAAACCTGTCTAAAGTTTAGTCAACCTGAGGTCACTAGTTTAGGCCAGGGACAATTTTTTTTTTTTTTTTCAGTGTTAAGTGGTCTAAAGAAATGTGGATGGCTAAAGCAATTAGTATTTATGTTGGTCACTTAGAAATTACTTCAAACCATACTAACTGACAGTTCCAGAACCACTTTGCAACTGCCATTGTCAGAAAACCTCTATAATCACAAAGCCCCTGCTGATTCCAAAACAATTCAGTGACTACCATGATCCACAGGGACAGTATGCATGCTTGCACCCAGGTTCTTAAAATCCTAAAAATCGTGTTCAGTTACTGGACCCAGTGATAGAGTTACTGAAAGAAAAAAGCCTCTATGATTGGGTTTGTCAGAAAAAATGTTAGAAATAACAAAATCAGTACTAATGCCACCTCCACTTCAGTAAACATTGCAATTCTTAAGTAAATGTCCCTGATTCTCTAAACCAAAAAATCACAAGAAAACATAGAAAATATATTAATAGATTTTTAACTTTCCTGACTCTATAATACATAGGCATGCTAAGGAATGTGGAACAGAATTTAAATGAAAATCCAATACATTCATTTCCTAAGACTAGAATGGTTATTCCCCAAATATGATAAATGGACATAAATATCACTTACAGCACACTAGTTTCATAAATCTATTTATAGGACATTTGCTGACAGAGAAAGGAGTTAGTTAAATGGAGAATACAAGTTATATTATGCTCAAGTACATGTCATATTTTAGACCTGATATGCAAACATCAGAATTAGTAGGGACTATGGCAGATCAGAAACACTAAAGTGATTCAGTTGCATTGAGTTTACTTTTAATGCAATACCTATGCAGAATACAGGTTAGAAAACACATTTTGCCTGTAAACTACTAATTTGCAAACTTCTGTTAAGAGACAGAAGTACTGCCCTGAAATATGACATTCTAACTCTTAGCCCTTAATCTACCGCTCTTGGCTTGTATCACTTAGCCCCACTATGACAGTTACTTTATCTGTAAAATTAGCAGGATTGAGCAGGAAATATAATACACTGAATGTGAGAAGGTGAGTGAAAGGTGTTTTATTTCATTATACACCCAAAAAAGCAATAATGAAGAGACTGTAGTCCTGAAAGGAAAGATTTGTATGTAATAGAAGAAAAGAATATAATGCTTAGTTATTTTTAGTCATTTTGCACTTCTTAAGGCTAACTTACTTTGACATTGAAGGAAATTAGTGTCAAATTCTAAATCAGGCTTTAAAAGTTTAAATCCAACCTGACATTTGGACAGAATGCTAGTATTAGCTGAAGGGTATACCTTGTGTAGTCATTTTCATTTTGAATATTTATTTGTAATATATCACATTCAAAAAATCCTTGGGGGAAAAAGGATATTTGGTACATTAATGTTATATACAGGTGCCAACTGGAGTTCGGGGAAAACAACTTTTACAAATGAAATTGCCTAAATTCCCTCCCTTTATTGTTTTAATACATGTTGTTATGTATGTCCTATTGACCACAGATTCAAATGTTATATAAAATGATTTGACTAAGCCATCTAATAAATAATTAGGGTTTGCTAAATTTAAAAGAAAACAATGAATTTATTATTTAACTATTTTAGTTTAGATTTCCAAATGTTTATGTAATGACTTAGAATGATATTAAATATTGCTCTCCATTGTATTCATTCCAAATTTTCTACAAACGTTTTCTGTGTGCCATGGAAATTTGGTGAGTTGATTACTGAATAATTTACTTTGCCCCCATATGCTACCTTGTTTTTACTACAAACTTAACACCTGTAGAATGGAGACTTACTTTAAAAAACGACTTTAAATCTCATTGTCAATGTCTGGTGTATTTTTAGTAGACGGGAAAGTTTATGGACTTGGAACTCTCATTGGATTTGTGTCAAACCTGTATTCTATGCTTTTCCTTCAGTGTTTACCATATTTTGAGAAAATTATTTGTGTAATCCTTTGTTAAGTATTATCTCTGGTACAATGGTAGTTCCTGGAGAATACAGCATATGCTATTAATACTTTTTACTATAGAATCTACTTATGATTAAAAGAATATCTCAGACATCGTCTTTTTTCAGTAAATATTTGTAGAAGGAATGCACAAATGAGTGAATAAATGATTAATTGAATAGATTAATGAATGAATGAATGAATCAGATTCCCTTTATATTTGGAACTCAATTTACAAATGTTGCTCCAAGTCTGGTAGATAACTTTCCAGGCACACAGATTCTGACGTAACAGTGTGTAGGAATTCATTCGGGGGACTTCGGGAGTTTTGCTTTTGACTTTGAATTGTAAAAACAGTGAAGTTTAGGTGAGCTCATTCAATAAAGCACAGCCTGCCAGTGTGATTTATTTAGATCATTCATTGGATCCTAATTCCCAATGCTTTAGTTGGTATATATTGACTATTGCAAATCTTCTCCCTCTTTATTCTGTTTAGAATAACATCCAGGGTCACAAAAGGAACCATTATGGGGTGAACTTTTGTGAAATCCTATGACCAACTGGTAATTTCTCTCAGGTGCTCAACTTGGATTTGGTTTGTTGATTAGATAACCATTGATCATGGTTATATATTTCAGTGCTGCTGTAGGTTCCAACGTAATGCTATAGTTGACTACATCAATGAATAAAGAGAAATGGGGTCTTTAAGTGTAAGGATAATCTTTCTACATTGGAGGAGAGGAAAAAAAATGATGGAAGTGTGGCAAACAGTGGCTAAACAGAGAGAGTAAACAGTCAGTTCTGGAAATACCCTGACTCTAGGAATCATGTTTGTTCAGACTCAAGGAAAACAACAATGAGAAGTAAAAGTGCCTCACAGGGTATGTTTGCAACAGACAGAGTTTGGGCCTTTCGAAAGGAAATATCAGAAATTTGAGGAAGAATGCAATCATCCTAAAGACTCTTTCGTCTCTTAGAAAAGTCCATTTCTTTCTTAAAGGAAGAAATGTTTAAATACAGCAAGTAGTACTGGTCCTTAATATCTTAGAGAGGAAATAGGTGAATATGTCAAAATGTTACATTGGACAGATGTAAAAAGCACAATAGGAAATAAAATGCAATATGACAGGGACTCCAGTCAAGTTATCCTACTGCACGGAAAGAGAGGTGAACCTTTGATCACAATAGAAGAGGTAAAAGCTATTCACAGCTTGAAAAAGTAAAAGTCTGAGAACTAAAGAGATTTGAGAAAGAACAAACATTGGAGAAGAGAGGCTAAAGAAACATCAAAAAAACCCCATCAATTTTAGTTCAACAATCTCTTTGAGGACATATTCTAATTCCAAGAAATAAAGAAACATGTGGGATCCATTCCTGGAATGCAGGAGAGTGATGGAGTCTCTCTCCTAACACTGAGAATTCTCATTCAGTTCACCATTGAAGTACCAGAAGCACAGGAGTCACAAAATAAATTAAAAGGAAGAAAGGTCCAGACAATTTCTCATGAATAAAAGTCTTTCAGATGATACAGTCTAAAGGGGAACGACATCTTCCACAGGCAATGTGAAGACAGTACCCCAATTAATCACTTGATGGAAGAGTTCTATCAATCGAAATTTTTACTCACAAATTTTGGATTCTAAATTGTGCCACAAAGAAGCAACTTTTTAGTAATTAGGAATCCCAAAATGCTTTTATTATTTTTGTCTGTGTATATTTCTCTATTCCCTTCCCCCGAACAATTCAATTTCTCCTGTGATCTGTGATGGACAAATGTAAGCAATCACTTCTCAGATGGAGATACAAATCTAAGAATTACTGTGGAGCTTTGAAAAAGCACAAACTATCTAGTTCAAGTATTAACCATCAACCAGACATATGTGTCTTAGTCTATTAGGGCTGCTGTAACAAAATATGATGAACTGGGTGGCTTGTAAACAACAAAAATTAGTTTGCATGGTTTTGGAGGCTGGAAGTCTGGTATCAAGGTGCCAGCATGGTTGCATTATGGTGAGGGCTCTCTTCCGTGTTGCAGACTACAGTATTCTCATTTCTCGAGAGAGCTCTCGGGTCCTTTTAATAAACGCACTAATCCCATTTATGAAGATTCCACCCTCATGACCTGATTACCTCCCAAAGGCCTTACTTACTAATACCATCACATTGGGGGTTAGGATCTTAACATATGAATTTGAGGGGAACACAAACATTCAATTCATCACATTCCTCCCATATGGAATAAACTATGTTGGGATAAGGTGTGTGTATGTGTGTATTTAAATAGCTACAGAAGTAATTTCTATGTAAACTTCTGACTTTTTACCTTCAAACTGTATTTTCATATATATTGTTTTTACACTTTTCAACTTTGCATCAGAAATACGATTTTCTAAGAAAATTAGTGTCTGGATCATAAAAGGATATAGCTGTTTGCATTTGTCTCTAGAGAATTGATTGTACTTTCTAAATATCCTGGAAGTTGAACTAGTGTTAAAATGCTCTCATGTGTCTTACTGACCAGCTGGAACATCAGAAAGGTGGGGACAAAGGACTAACTGAAGTTAGACTAATCAAATTTGCAGATGCTAAATGAAGAAATGAACCTGATTATGGTAGTGGATGAGTCAAGCAACTACAGCTGGGGGAAAGAATCTAAGTTCTCCTTAGGCACATGACTGTGGCATTATAGGTAGGACTAAGTTGAATAAAGAAATGACAGTGGAAAATATATTTTTGGAAATAAATGTGTTTAAAAGGGAGAAGACATTTTATTTAGGAGACATCAATTCCTCTGTAGGAATATAAGATATACTTAGAAGTGAGTGTTGGTGTTTACTGTTGAACATTATTTAATTGCTGACAAGACATCATAGTAGAAGCTTTCAAAATTTACTTCCATATAATAGATATGACAGATGAACTTACATTTTATATTCTTTTTAATAGTTATGAAAATTGGGCTATTGTGTATGTGTGTGTGTGTGTGTGTGTGTATTTTGCGCTTACTAAGAATGAGTTGCATTAGTCCTGTGGCTATTTATGCTAATTTTGGCATGTGTTAATTTATTTACGGGATTTAATCAAATAATATGAAATATGATGACTCATAAATGCAGGGAAAATAGATTTATTTTGTTCTAGATGCACTAAGTTGAATACTTTAGAGAAACTCCCTAAAGGCAAACAATTAAAAAGAAATCACTGTCAAATTGGTTTTGACAAAGAACTTAAAAGATTCAGGGGTAGAGTGAGAGTAAAATATATACATGGATTTTCATATTCAGACTGATATTTCTATTATTTTTAATATCTCTCCCTTTTTAAAATGAATAGGGAACTGAAAAGATACATATTATAAAAGAGGTGTATAAGACAATTTTTTAATTAGACCATTACCATTGATGAATTTTCTTTTGTCTAAGTGAAAATATTCAAAATAATGTGTATTATCTTGATTTCTCTCTAAGTCAACAAATTTGCTCAATTAATTCATCAAATTACACCAATCAAATCAGAGATGATGGATTCTATTCTCTCCTGAATTTGCTGACTTGCAGGTCTCAATGTCAAGGCTGTCTGATCACCTATGCTGGACAATATAGGCAGCTATGATTCCATATGAAAAATAGCATACAGAATACATTATTGATGAGATAAATAAGTGTTATCCTCAAGATAATTAATTTCACACTCTAAATAACTGGTTTTCTGGAGGCAATGTTAAAGAGGCATTCAGATCAATATGATGCACTGCTTCTCTCATTGGTTGCAAATGATCAATATAAACCATTGCAAAGAGCAGCAAAGTGGCCTCACCACAGTACTTGCAGAAATTCTCTGATCCTCTGTTAATCTCTCACTCAAGATACAAAGTAATGTCCCTAATTCACAACAGGTTTGGAAACACCATAAGAAACCGGAGGAAGGGCTGAAATGACAGCCTCTAGGATATGATATCTATGTATGGCCTCCTACTCTTTCTCCAAAGAGAAGTGTGGATCTGGCAGCTCATGTCTTAAGACATTGATAACATGCATTTTATAATAAAGCTTAAATTTCAGCATGCATTAGGATGTCTCCTTCGAATTCATGGAGTGGATGTGTACTAAAAAACACTTGTATATTGGAGGGTTTGGTAAATTAAAATTTCTACATTCTAATCACAGTAGCACTGAGATCACTTAAGAATTGTCCCTTGTTGTAATTCAGGCTTATTTCTTCCTCTCCTCAAAGGCAGTCAGTTTGGGGTTAAATATTTTATCATTTTATCTGCAAAACTTTCTAATATATGATGACTATGAAGAATTTGAAAAGATCATCATTAAAAAGTTTTGATCAGGAAATATGTATAGCCTTTTAATTATAGAATTTGGTATAAAGTTATACTTATGGAAGCAAGCCTGTTTCTTATCAAAAGTTTTGATAAAACTTTTGCATCAACAGTTAATATCTTCCCTAATACTTTGCTTTAATTTTTAAAACTTCATAATATGAAGTATCAAAATATAATTGCTTAAAAAAATCAAGCTTCACATAAATGCCTTCAAATCCTTTCCAGAGTACCTCCCTTTTCTATATCACACTATAACATTTTGTGTATAATGTTGTTAAATTGGTTAGGGGGCCCTGCCCTTAGGGGAATGTATATCCAAGTTCCTCATCCTGTGGAGAGGTTCTGATATAAAAGAAGAATTCATAAAGATTCCAGAATGGAAGGTTGGAGCTTTTCTTTGGAGTAGTAGAAGCTATTCATTCCCTCTGACTCTCTATTATTATTGTTTTCTAGCTTTTCAGTCATTTTCTCCCCTTGCTCTTGGTATGGTTAATAGGGGCATGTAAATATGCCTCAGCTAGGAAATATACCAACTCATATATTTGTAAAGCCAAATGAGCCCCAGAACGTTTATAACATGTATTTACCACTCAAGTCATTTTTTTTCTTCATTTGAAAAAAGCAGTGATATTGTTACTGCAATTAGTGCTCCACTAAAAGCCATTAAAAATGCACAAAAACAGGTGATGCATTTCATTTCTTGTATCAAGGCATTAAAAATTCAGACTCAAATTTGGTTAATTTAATTTCTACATGGTAAAAGAATGCAGAGATTTTTAAGGAAAATCCTTACTTTTGGATATTTTGTTATTGTTGTTATTTTATTTTGTTTCATTTTGTTTTGCTTTGCCTAGAATACTCCCACAGTATCCATCAAGGAGCCAAGTGGTGATTTGATACTCATGGAGCTGCCTGGAAATTTGGAGTCAGGGTGCTGACCTCACTTTCTTAGGAGACCAGGTATAAATTTGTGAATACCCATGTTTTCGGTTAGTCCAAGCTCATATGCTCACCAGATAACAGGCCAATAAACAGACAAGTTGTTGGGGCAAGGAATAACAACTTTATTTGGAAAGGAGTAGACATAGAAGATGATGGACTAGTGTCCCAAAGAACCATATTACCTGAGTTAGAAATCCAGCTTCTTTTATACTCAAAGAGGAGTGGGTGTGGCTGGTTGTTGCAAACTTCTTGGTGTCAGGCCACAATGTTCCTGTAAAACTCTAGCAAGACAAATGTTATTCTCTGTTCTGCAACTTTTTATCTCTTTATGAATGGAAAAGTGTTATACCTTTAAAGGTTAGAGCTTTGAGAATGGGTTATCCTACATATTTCAGGCTATAGGCAACATTCTTAACTTGTAGCAAGAGCAATAGAATACAAAGGTTAAAGTAAAAGAAACAGATCCAATATGGAGTCAGATTTGTTCTTCCCTATTACAATTTCAATTGTGGTTTTAGCTCTGACCTTAGGCCTTTTAAGGGAAATTTTCTTTTTTTTCTCCAGTGACAATAAGCACAGCATGAAGAGATCATTAATTAACAGTCTTGCCCTACTAACTAACTTGCTCTACTAACTTTAATAATGGCATTATGTTCTGGAGATTTGATTATTTTTAAAGGATAGCATAATCTTTACAATTTGCTTCATGGTTTTATTTTTCCTGATATTTTCCTAGTTATTCAAGACTCCAAATAAAGATATCTAAAACTATATTTCCTTGTCTCACCACCAGCCACAGCATTTTGGATACTGCAGTGAATTTAAATTTCCCAAAGTTTCATTCACATGTGCTGATGATCAGTCACTTGGACTACTGGTCAGCATCTGTCATTGCCTCCTCTTCTGCTACACACACACCATATTATTTTATGGAACCACTGAGTCGTGGTTGCTATGGAGACTTCCTCCACCATTCCAAAGACATATAGGATGCCATGTATTTCAACCAATAAAAAGCCATCACACTTAACTGGTACAAATATGTTTCTTCCAATTGTGGAGCAAATTTACCAAGCTGCCCAGTTTTGGGTTTTCAGTTTGTCAAAACTTCTGTGATTATTTTCATTTATATAAACAGGTATTCTTCCAAGATAGCATCTTGTTCTTGAAATCCTGGCAGGAATCTGAAAGATCTAGTGTATGAGTGATGTCTAATATATGTAAGGCTACAATTACAAGTGCCCTTTCTCTCCCATTGTTGACATCCTTGCACCAAGTATATGTTCAACCTTCTCTTTCATTAGGAAGAAATACTTATCAAGAGATTTGTAAGTCCCTCACACACTCAGGTCTTTAGTGGATTCACTACAAGAATTGTCTGGGTGAGTCTGGATATATTTGATTTACAAGATATACCAATTTGAATCTCTGTCTCTGGAAATCCCACTGCACTCTCAATTCTGTTATAAGAGTGCTAATTTTGTGTGCTAATTTATTATTTAATATTTCAGGTTAATTATTATTTAAACAGTAAATTCATTTTGAAATATATGTAGTTGTAAAAGAAATTTCAGTTAAAATAAATTTTTATTGAAAACTGCAGAAAGTAACCTTGTAAGAGATTTAAAGGAATTCGTTGTCCTTTTGGTGGTGTGTTTAACTCCTATTCATTTTCCAGTTGGTTATGTGTACATGTAAAGAGAGGTTACCACACATTTTTGAAGTTGTTTGTTATTAGGTTCAAGAATTTCTAAGCTTCTATATAGAAAGTAAAGTACTATTCTCTGCAAAGCTGCAAATCTCTTATGTATGAATTGTACTCATTTTATATTTGGAACAGATGCTGATGTCATTGGGAGCTACCTGACAGAAATTAGTGCAGGAGCCTCAAAATATGCCCTTGTTGATATATTAATAGGATGGGAGAGCTGTCTTCAACAATGCTCTGATTCTTTGAATTATATGTAGAGCTCTAAGTCATAAGCATTTAAAATCCTCTTCTATTATAATGAATTGTTTCATTATTCACTTTCATTTTGTTTCAGTACAATTCATATTCCCATTAGTTGAATATACTTGAGAAGTTATCATCTGGGGATACAAGAATGAATGAGTAATCTTTGAAGGGTAAGAAATCTGGACAAGGATACTATCCCATGTTTAAAATAATGTATTGTCACAATTTTACACATACAATGGAGAAGTGTCATAATTCTTGAACTCCCAATCCTCCTCCAAAGAAGAAAGAATTAGAAGTTCTTTAAGAGACTTTTAGGAAATAGGTTACATAAAATTAGCATTCATGTTAGAGTGGCTAAGAACATTTACATTATATTATCAAATATTGTCTACCACAAAAATTGTTTATCTCTTCTGACGTATTTAAGATTTTTATGCATACTTGATATATTTATATGCAGGATTGGTCTTATCCATGTGCAAAATATAAAGTGTCAAAAAGGGTATAATTTTTATAGGCCCAGGAAAATCTCTACCGAAAAAAGCACACACCAATAAAAAACATAGGCAAAAGAAGGAATAAAGGAAATGTGGGCAAAAGGAAGATAAGGCAATACTACCATTGACCAGGGTCCCTCTGAAAGCCTTGATCTTTCTTTAATAGAAAAAGACATCAACAACTTGTATGATGTAACTAAAATTAACAATTACAATTTATCACTCTTCTAAGTGAGTTAGTACACTGTTGGAAATGACTGAGGATTAAATGGAGAGCAAGTTCTGATTATAGTATGAGAAGTCTTGGGTAAGGAAGGACACCATAATTCAGCTTCCTGATGGATCAGAGAGTCTGGTACCCAAGGAGAAATGAAATATACTCTATAGTTGTAAACCAAAGATATGTTTGCTCAATTTACATAATGTCTGATCATTCTTGATCATGTAATATTAATAAGTTTATTTTGAGTTTTCTTATTAGTTTTACTACTTTTGTAGGAAACCAAGGTGTATATAAATTCAGAATATCAGACCAGTGAAATCTGTTTAAAAAATGTGTTTGCCGTTATATTTTATACAAGATATTGGGCATTTGTGTTTATTGCTGACATCTGTTTTTATAGTTAGGAAATGAATAAATGTATGAACTTTCAAATGTATCAATATATTTTGATTGTATTGTTTTCTTTTAGTTTGGCCTTGTTACTATCACTAATATACAAATTGTTACATCTGGAGTAAGTTTTGAAATCTATATTATCTAGAAATCTGTTTATACACAAAATTAATTCCAGTCATATTAAAAGAATAGGGATATTAAAAACAATATTTAAATATAAATAATAAAATGCAGGGAAAACTAAGAAGAAGTATCATCATTCATAAATACTTTTTGGAACCTACGGACGTTAGAAAAACTATCACTAAGTGTACTAGATCCAGAAGGTGGCACTCTTGTACTGTATTATGCAAACTTCTTGGTATTTCTCTTTCTCTGCATACACACACACATTTAAATGTATGTATTTGTATTTACAAGTGTAAACACTTATAAACACATAAAACTGTATGCATTTATATAGTGAGTACTTGTTCACATGGCAACATTATAATACGATTTTTACATTTGTCAATTTAATATTTTGCGGGCTATATGAAGTTAAAAATATATTTCAGTAATTAATTTGGAACATTTTCTTAGATATCAAGTATTGGTTTTGTTATATAGTTAGCATATGAATGCACTATTGTATAATTATTTTTATACTAATTATACAATACAGTATTAAAGCAAATAATTTTGTTATAGACAATTCATATTCAAAATTAAAAGAAAATCACATCCATGTACACCAATTGTTTCACATTTTCAGTTTGCAATAGAGTACAAACGTAACAGGTAAGTTACAGAGTTAATTGCCATGATTTAAATTCATTGTTTAATTTACTTAACTGTAAAGTTAAACATACGTAATAAAATTCAATTCTAGATCAAGGAAAAAGCAATGTGGGAATGGCAACTACACAGGACTTTAATAACCAGATAACTGATTCCTATTTAACTCACTAAAAATGATACTTCCAGCAAATGTATAACATTACACACAAATAAAGCCTGAGGGAGAAAAACATAAAATAGCTACAGACAAATGTGTGGTGTGAAAAATAAAGACTGAAGGAAAAAACACAAACTAAAATTCAAAAGGAAGTGTAAGAATGTAAATGAAATATGAAAAGTCATCCTAAAGATGTGAAAACATTTTATTTGTGACAAAGCAAAATCTATTTTTTTCTAAGTTGTACAGCCTCGTTCATTCATTTATCAATTTTCTTTGTCATTTTCTTTTTATTTATATGAGAACATGATACAATGGATAGAGCATGGGGCTTTAACGCAAAACCTGGCTTGATACAAGCTCTCTCCTGCTTCCAGCTAGTGAGGTGACCTTGAGCAAGTGACTTAACCTGTCTGAGAAACCTGCAGCCCTGCAGAGAAATAAGGGCAGCGTTACTTAGTGTTCAAAGCTGTTGTGACTGATTGATACTTAATAAAAGTTACCTTCTTTTATGTTTTCAAGTTTTGTTCTTGAGGGATGGTTTACAGTGCTAGGTAGGAAATTCAGAAACAAGTTCACATTGTTGCTTTTTTGATGCCTTTTCACACCTGATTACAACAAATGAATCTTTCCCAAGTGCCTCATGTTTAATTTTTCTGAAGAAAACATGTAAATTCATGTGCTTAGTGTAAAATTCCATTTTTGAAATACTTGATTTTCATGAAAAGTAGGAGCATTTTTCTTTGTATGCAAAAATGATTAAATCATGTCATTTTTCTTCTTGCTAGGTTGCTAAAGAAATCTGACATAATTTACATTTGTATTCCCATGAAAAGTATTTCAAATTGGGTTGACAATATGTTTTATGGCTTGATTACCTTCCTAGAAGTTTTATGGTTGCATTTGTGGTTTATTTTTTGTAAGATAAAAATGTATGCTCAAACTGCTATAAATGAGTGTAAGTGATACCTTTCAAAAGCTGAATTAGATGTAAATCCCCCCAAACTACAAAGTGGTAGGTATCATTGTTCTAGATAGGTTTCCAGTATAGTTGATTAGCCTAATAAATAGCAACATTTAATTGCTGAGAACAAAAACCTGATGAAAGAAAGAATGGTAATGGTGAAAAGAACTGTGAGTCAGAGGGACTGACAATATGAGACAACGCTAAAATTCCAGTTCCTAAAACTTCCCTGAGAAGGGAAGAAAAAAATTTAAACATAATACCTTGTTCTGTTAATGTAGCATAGATGTTTTAAAGTATTTTCAAATAAATTAAGTTGTATTCATCTGAAGTTTAATGGTAACTCTAAATTTAGCAATTATTTCAAGCAGAATTGCATGAGAATTATATACATCTGAGCTGGCAATTTTTTGCTATTGTGTATATATATATATATATATATATATATATATATATATATATATATCATGCTATTATGAAGCAATTCAAAATCAAGATTTGGAAAAATACTTGATGGTACAGAATCAATATTATTTTTGATAATATTTCAGCCACCATTTCACAACTACTTATTAAGCATCCTCACAGACTGGGCCCCCTCCTGAGCTCTGGGTTTGGTGTCTTGCATGTAGGTGACACTCAGGATCTGAAGGACAAGATCATCCCCCTTAGGATGACCCTCCTTTCTGCATTCAGAATAAAAAGGCATATAATTCCATCCATAGAATCAACATATTGGTGGAGTGAATTTAGATGATTTTAATATTTTTATTTGTAAATATTCCAATGTCTCAACAATAGGCATATATTATTTGATAAATAGAGGAAAATAAACATAAATACACACACATACACACTACACACACATACACACAGAGAAAAGAGCATGGCTATTTTAGCTGCAGCTATAGGTTCATCAGAAGTCAGATAACAAGTGAGGAAAGGAAATAATCCTCCTACATCAACTATAGGCTATATCATCAAAAACCACAAAAACATCAAAGAAGTAGATACAACCCCAAATACAAAATTGTTCTAATGATATTAGTCTGATGTTAGCAAAAAAATTAAATCCAGTGACCCTGGTACTCATGCAGTCTTATTGCTTTTGATTTGACTCCTCCCTCTTCTTGATAACTTTCTCTCCTCTCTGAATCAGCACCGATAAACTCTTTAATCTACTCACTTCCTTCTCCATTAAAACTCCTGCTATATCAGGATTTTAAAAAAACATTTTGATTTCTATTTTGAATAAATATATAGTCAATGTCACACTTTCCAATAAATAATGTCATATATGCAACATTTATTTAGCAAAGGATTTTAGTATAAGAACAATAGCGCACAAATGAGCACAAAGCAGTACATATTTTACTTTATGTTGTTATGTTATATTCTTTAAAATTAATTTACAAATTTTATTATACCTATTTAGTGTGATGGCTACTTGTTAGGTTTATTCCTTTTTTCCCCTTAGACATCTTATTTTTTTTATTTTTTTTTCTATTTTAGATTGTGTCTACCATATTACTTACAAAATGTCACAAGTAACTTAGAAATATTTTCACACAATTTCTAATGCAATTTTCATACTTAAGTTTTAAAACAATTACTTAGAAGCAATTTTTGATGTGCTCTAAGTGTTAGAATGTCATACGCAGGCCCATCTGATTCAGAGATTAAAACAAAATCAGTGAATCACAGATCCAGGACTTTAGATCTGTATTTGGAAATTGCTTGGTATTTTTAAACATTTTATTGAGGTATGATTTACTTGTTAAAAACTTTATATATTTAAAGTATTCAACTCAGTGGGTTTGGAGATAAGTACACTCTCGTGAAACCATCACTACCATCAAGGCCATAGACATATCCATTACCTCCCAAAGTTTCCTCCCACTCCCTTTATTATTTGTGTGTATGTGGTAAGAACACATAGGATCTAGCCTCTTAGAAAATTTTAAATACACAATACAATATTCTTAGCTATAGGCACTATGCTGTATATTAGATCTTCGGAACTTAATAATCTTGCATAAGTAAAATTTTGTACCCTTTGACCATCACCTACTCCTTACTTCATTCCTCCAGCCCCTGGAAATCACCATTCTACCCTGTGCTTTTACTCTTTTGACTATTTTAGATTCCACATGTTAGTGTCATCATGTAATATTTTTCTTTCCATGTTTGGCTTATTTCATTGAGGATAATGTCCTCTAGGTCCAGCCATGTTATCACAAATGGCAGGATTTCCTTTATTTTGTAAGACTGAATAATAATTCTATTGTATGTATATACCACATATTATTTTTTAAAGATTACAGTGATTTTATTTTATTCTTTGTAGTACTTCTTTGTTTTTTCTGAATTATCCATAGTGAGCATGTATTACTTTTTTATTGAATTATAGTTGGTTTACTATCTTGTGTTAGTTTCAGGTGTACAGCAAAGTAATTCAGTTACACATAAATATTTTTTTCTGATTCTTTTCCACTATAGGTTAGTACAAGATACTGAATATAGTTCCCTGTGCTCTACAGTAAGTACTTGTTGTTTATCTAATTTATAAATAGTGGTGTGTATCTGTTAATTGCAAACTCCTAATGTATCCCCTCCCAACTTTCCCCTATAGTAACCATAAATTTGTTTTCTATGTTTGTCAGTATGCTTCTATTTTGTAAATAAGTTCATTTGCATTACTTTTTAGATTCCATGTATAAGTGATATTATATATTTGTCTTTGGCTTACTTCACTCAGTATGATAATCTCTAGGTCCATTCATGTTGTTGCAAATGGCAATATTTCATCCTTTTCTATGGCCGAGTAATAGTCCATTTTATATATACTACATCTTCTTTATCCATTCATCTGTTCATGGACACTTAGGTTGCTTCCGTGTCTTGGCCATTACAAATAGTGCTGCTATGAGCATTAGGGTGCGTGTATCTTTTTGAATTACAGTTTTTGTCTTTTCCAGATGTAGAGCATGTATCAATTTAATGACTAAAGAAAATAATTATTTAAAGTACATTCTATAGCATGGCACTCAAGGTCTTGGAAAGAATTCCATTCCAGCTACTCTCTTATATCCCTCACTGTTTCCTAAACACATCAAGCATGTCCACACTTCCCTGCTTTTTTTCTTAATGTTTCTACTGCTTGGAAGCCCTCACAAGAACTTGTAATATATCACAATTTCTTTATCCATTCATCCTTCAGAGGATATTAAGGCTGTTTCCATACCTTGGCTATTCTAAACAGTAATGTAAGGAAATTGTATAGTATTTCCATTCAGACATGATTTCAATTGCCTTTCTGATCTAAATGATGGTTAATAATAGTAAACTGTTGAAATACTACTCATGTGATGTCCTAAAAACCACATCTTCTCACTTAGAAAGGAAATGGTTCATAATAATTCCTCAATCAGATGTCACTACCAATTGTACTGGCACATTACATAATCAATAAATGCTTTTTACCATTACCTATTATTATTGTTATTATTATTATTACTCACATATTGAGTATAGACTCTGGATGAGGATCTGCTGGTACTGGTAGATGAACGTTCATGATCCTAAGGGAAATTAGTAGCTCATATTGACCAAGCACTTTGTATGTGTAAAGTGCTTTTACTAATTATAACAATAAATCCTCAGAGCTTCTCTATGAAATAGGTGCTATTTGTATCTCCATTTCAGAGAATGTAAAGTTTAGACCCAGTAATCTGTCCAAGGTCAAGAGAATACCTGGATGAGCCAGGGTTAAACTACTTGACATTTACCATAAAGCTAAATTCTTAATTGTCACATACTCCAGGCAACAGAGAATGATAGGAAACTGAGTCGCTGAGCTGAAGGACATTATAGATTATCTGGTTCTATTCATTTTACATACAGAGAAAATAGAGCACAATGAATTTGTGCCTTCTCTGTAGTCACAAATTCAAAGGCAAAATCTAGTCTCTTTATTCAGAGTTTTATATTTGGCATGACTTCTAAAATAGCCTTGTGCCAATTTGGAAACGGGATCCCATCCCTTCTCTTCCTGTCAGTACTTATCCACAACTTATCTACTTAGTGTATCATGAAAGACTATTTTTTTTTGGAAAAAACATTTAACCACAATTCAAGAGTTTTTTCCCCAAAATCTCTAAGTCTGATATTTGTGGGGCCTTGAATACATTTCTCTCTGTGACAATGAGTTCTTCATTTGTGTAAAATAAAAGAGTTGAATATGATGAACTACATATTTAATAATGAACTACATTATTTAAAAACCTCTTAAAAACCATGGCGTATACTGCTTTTTTTCATTCTCCTAATTGTACTATTGGGTATTGTTGAGCCGTCAGTTACCATTGAAAATAATATTTTACACCTGTATAACTGAAGGACTCTCAAATTAACACATTTCTTCCTTATAAGTAATCTGCAAATGTAGTTATTTTAAAAATTCCCTGTACAGTGAGAAAGCAGAAATTCAAGAGGTTAATTTCAACACTACCCATTTACTAAGTAGTAAAATGGAAATTCAACCACAGTTCTTTGGATTCAACTTTCATTAGTCTGCTAAGTTTACTGGTCTTTAGAATAAAGCACAGTTTTACAACCTATGATGTGACTAAATGAAAAGTCAGAGGCCTGAAACATGAACAAAATTGAAAAGAGAAGAATCTGCAATAAGTATGGGAAGGAAATTAAAAGTAAAATAACTACTGAAGGAAGGACTTGAAATTGCTTGGAAAACAGGGAAGTTAGCATTTCCTCATTGATCTTGGGATATTTGGACACAAATTAAAAGGACAAATGATGGACTTCAGAATTTGGAAAGTTATCGGTGAAATGTAGTCATTAGAGTGTTTTAGCATTATTCTCTTCAAGGTTATTAATTCACCTTTTAACATAACTTTAATGCTTTCTCTTCATTTGTCAGTTATTAGCTTTTGCCCTACGTTGGATTTTAATTACATTCACTTTCTTTGTCATTAGATGTGATGTGCTGGGTCATTCTGCCACTTCAAAAATCAGTTGATGAGACAGCTGATGTACTTCAATAAAATTCAGTGATGATTTTGTGTGAAATTATCCTTGTGTTGTTACTTCAGTACAAAACGTTTTATAGTTTCTCTCGTCATGCCTTAATATTTAGGATATAAAATTCAATATGTGTGTGTGAAAGGGAGAATGTATAGAGTATATTTTCACAGTCATAATGTCACTCTGCTAAGACAGTTTATTATGATGAGTATTACTGAAGAAAAAAAAATATATATCTTTGCATTGTTACTAAAAGCTATTGAGAAACCCTCTTAACCCTAAAGAGTTAGTGATAGAAAATGTAAAACAAAGACAATCTGTACTCTCATAATTTTTAGTGAAGGTTTTGAATATTTATTTAGTTATGAGTTAGGTTGTTTCATATGTATATCTAATAATAGCACTTAGGGATTTATTCTTTATGATTCTAATGCATTTTATGCATAGAAGGCTGAATGGATGGATGTTTTCAGTATAGCACTAACATACATGCAAGTGTTGTAAAATGTAGGATAATGTAACATAAGAGTTGAAGTGTATTCTCCCATGTCACTCACCACATATAGGAAAAAGATGGCACAGTGGGCCTAGAAGACAGTAGTGAGGGTCTTGAACCAGAATATCTGAATTCAGTTTCAAACTCTTGCACAATGTTTGAATCAGAGTGAATTGCTTGAATTCCTTCTCTGTGTCTTAGTTTCCTAATCCACAAAATAGGGATTTTTTTTGCAGATTAGGGGATATTTTATGGACCAAATACATACATTAATTTTCACACGTAGGTAAATTGCTTACAATAATTGCTGGCAAAAGGTAATCTCCCCCTGTATGTCATCTTTGTTGTGATTATTATTACATAGCAACCCTTTTATTTTTTAACCTATTTTTCCTGACTAGATTGCACACATAAATAATGAGCCAAGCTTGGTTCTGTTTCTTGAAACACTTATCCTGATTTTATCTCTTCCTCCTACCTCTACCCTACCTGGGGATGCTCTTGGAATGCATGAGGAACAGCCCTTTTGAGATCAATGACAGTTTCTGTCTCTCATAATCTGTAAGAGGCACCAAAGGACCACTAAGATCCAACAATATGCCTTTTATAGCGCTTTAAGTAGCAAAGTCTTGCAAGGAGCATGGTATGTGAATATTTTAATTCAGTTTCTGCTGGTATGTATTCACAGACACCAAAGTAGGCACAAAAAAGTGGTTTTAAATTTACAACCTCCATTTTCTTTTTGGGTGGTTCTTTCTCAGGATTAGTAAGGTCTGTTGGTTCTCTTAGAATGGGGGATGGGTTCTCAGCAGGAGTCAGTCCTCTGTCTTGTACCTGGATATTGATACTTGGAAAGTCATTGATGAGCATTTTAAGAGTATTTAATTCCTTTTTGGCTCTGGGTCAGCTCTTCAAATGACCATGAATTTACACTGAGCCAGAAGTGCTGAAGAAAGCTTCATTACTCTGGATAAAGTGCAAGCGCCATCATTCAATTTTTAATTTAGGCTGTGCTTCAAGTGTTGGAGGTTGTAATCAATTACATTAACACATGATGCAATTTGACTCATTTGAGCAATTTCAATCAGGGTTTCATCCTCATCATAGTGCTGAGACTGCTGTATTGAAAGTAAATAATGACCTTTTGATTGCAACAACGGGTGTTGTCTTTCATGATTTTGTTGGACCTTTTGGCAGCATTTGATGCAGTTAATCATGACATTTGATTGGTTGTTTATATATTTTAGTAAGATTTTCTTAAATAAAAGTAAAACCAATTCAAAGTGTTATCTCAGTGATCTATTTAAATGTCTGTTTAGTAAGGTCATTTGATCTCTACTGTAAGATCCTACAAGACTGAGAGTGACTTTTTTTCTGCTTTTCTATTTATATTTTATACAAATTCACTTTTTTATAGACAAATTTCTGGAAGTTTTGTGACATTATAGGATGACTTGGACAGTTTTTAACATCTCAGTTTGAAAAACTAGGAAGTGTATTTGTTCCCTACATACGTAGTGACGTTACCCAATTGTTATACTCCATTACCGGTGTAATCATTTATAAAACTCTAGCTTCTAATTCTGTTATCTATAGCAGACGTAAGCTTACACAGCATATACACACACTTACATAGGTCCAAACAAAATGTTAATAGGCTAAGAAATGTAAAACAAGTAGCTTTCTCTAAATCAAGCCATTTTCAGAGTAGTCCAAAGGTGAAAGTGACCCAGCTAACAGTAAGGTAGTTCTTGACGTTATCTAAGACTTTACCTGAAGAGCCTAATTGTATTGATGCTAGCGTTGCAAATATGCAGAAGGCAACTGGAAACTGCTTGATATCATTGTTTAGCTAAAAGGCACAGCTAAAATACTGTTCTCTTTGTACTTTGTAATTCCCATGATGAGAAGCTGGAAATTTAAATGAATGTTGGAAACTCAAAAATTGTCAAATATAGAAGTACCGTTCTGGGAAAAAAAAAAAAAAAAAGGTCAGCACTAGGCTTACAGATGATTTTCTCACTTTACTGGAGAAATGTCTGCAGGAAAAAAAAAAAACCCAAGGAACATAGCCTGGTCAAATCTCCTGGTAAACAGTCTGTGAGAAACATTTTGCAAGTGTATTAAGGTATTTACTAGTAGAAGAGCCCTTATCTATGGAGGGGTCTTAGCAGGATGCACCTATTTGAATTGCTTAATATAAACACACTTAGAATGTATAGATTTATGAACATGGCTCCCTGGTAGAAATCCTGTATGCTATACAAATATCAGAGTATAAAATGGAGATTTCTCATGACTGAAACAGCTTTTTTTTTTTTTTTTTTTTTTGGTGTAATTGATGTAGCTTCAAACATTATTTAGAGACTTCATATGTTACTCTGGACCAGAATATACTCTTATGTAGCAAAAAAAGATGTAACAGCTGCAGTGGCAATCCTAGACTTCTCTCTGCTTATACACCGTGATTATTTCTATCCTTGAAATTTTTCTGAAAGCTCAATCTCTGATTGTGCGTCTGATTTGACAATGCAGCTCTTTGTGTTATTGCAGAATTGTTTAAGCAATTATGTTTTTACTTATTTTGTACATCTTTTCTAAAAATAAATGGTGTGTATATTTCATAAGAACATGAAATTAGATATTGAACGTGATTCATGGGGAATTATTTTAAATTGGATTTTAAATGAGTTTGGAATTTTAGGCTAACAGGGATCCTTATGTTAGTTGGTTCTTTTAATTAGAGTAGCAGTAATATAAAATACTATATACTAACATATTACATACTACACCAAGCATTAGTTTATCTTTTGATAAGTAATTCTGGATATTTACTAGGAATAATAATTTTTAGAACATATTTTCCCTTACATTTATTCTAAACAAATCTCTTTCTGACAGTAATTTATTTTCATTTATTATTTACAATATCCTTTTCCCCGAACATCAAACATTTTACTCCCTGGTTTTCTGCCACTTCAATTTCCTAAACCTGAATATTGTTTAAGTCAACCTTCTGCCTTTCCCAATCTTAATTCTGAATAGAATTAAACAAATCACATGACCATGATCTCTAAACTCTTAAGGATTCTCAATTTTATACAGCAGCCCTTCTAGACTCTCTCCGTTCTTAATACTCTCCACGATACTCAAATCTCTCACTTCATAGACTCCTCCTCATATAACAGTCTTGCCTCCTAATTCACAAATTAACAAATTTAATGAGATGCATACTTTGCCGGTATTTTAAGCTTTTGATCTAAAAAATTGTCTGAATTGTAATACCACCTTCCTCTTAACCTTCCATTTCAGATGATTATTTTTGTTTGTTTTCCTGGAGGAGGGTAACTTCCCCATTTTTTATGTCAACTTACATCTTGCTGCCTATTTGGGCCTTATTCCATTAGTTGTTCTTCAGTTTTATTGTCATTTATTATTTTTTTAATCCCTCTTATTCTTCTTTCTGTCTTGTCCATGCCTCTCCATTTTAACTGAAATTTAAAAAAAAAGAAATGGACATAAGTAAAGAATCTAATCATAAAAACTGCCATACTATCATAATCTATCTTGTGTAGCTAGTGAAGTATTTCCCTTCTCTAAAGAGTACAAGCTCTTAAAAGAGTAATCTACAGTTTTTTATCTCCAATTTCATATATATTCTTTTGGCATTTCGCCTACCATTCCACTTACAGGGTTCTCCCCAAGGTTACCAAAGACACCTTAGTTTCCAATTTCATTAGTTGTTGTTGTTGCTTTTTACTATCTGATTACTGTGGAGTAAATGAAAATTGTTGATCAGTCATCTTTCATCTTGCAAATGGGATGAAATTATTGGTCTTTCCTCTAACTTCTCTAATGCTTATTGTCAGTGTTCTTTTTGGCTCTTCATCTCAGGCTGGCTCCTTAAAATTTAGTGCTTCCTGGATTCCTTCACTGACCTGCTCTCATTCTATTCATTTATATTTACATAAATTTATGTTATGTAAATTTGATTTATTTAAAATAAATTTATATTTATTTATTTTAAGCATTCTCATGGCTTTTGCCAGTGCCTAAACGTCCATGATCCTTAAATCCCTCTTTCCTGCTACTGCTTTGTCCTGAAATACAGACCAAAATTTCTAAATACATGTTGACTGTCTGCACTTTGATTAATTTAACTTGTCCAAACCTTTGCTCTTCAGTTTTTTTTTTTTGCCCTCAAAACATACCCTAGAAGGTATCATTCACTCAGGTATACAAGCAGAGACCCAGAAATAACCTGGAGCAGAGATTCTCACTGTGGTGTGCCTGATATTGTTCATCTCTGCCCATGTTGTCATATGATTTCCTCTGCTAAGTTATTTATCCCAATGTGCTATAAAATATAATTACTTTTTGTGCTTCATGATGTAAGAAAAGCATAGACTCCTTACATATTCTAATTTCTGATAACTTAAGAAATCATTAAATTTGGTCAAATCAGTATCTTAAATGCCTCTCAAAACTACTTATTTCCTATCACCCCTCCCCCCATTCTTTTGTTTAGAACATTTTCTTTTTTTTTTTTTAACATGTTTATTGGAATATAATTGCTTCACAATGGTGTGTTAGTTTCTGCTTTATAACAAAGTGAATCAGCTATACATATACATATATCCCCATATCTCCTCCCTCTTGTATCTCCCTCCCACCCTCTCTATCCCACCCCTCTGGTGGTCATGAAGCACAGAGCTGATCTCCCTGTGCTATGCAGCTGCTTCCCACTAGCTATCTATTTTACATTTGGTAGTACATATAAGTTCATGCCACTCTCTCACTTCGTCCCAGCTTACCCTTCCCCCTCCCGTGTCCTCAAGTCCATTCTCTATGCCTGTGTCTTTATTTCTGTCATGCCCCTAGGTTCTTTATAACCTTTTTTTTTTTTTTTTTACATTCCATATATATGTGTTAGCATACTCTATTTGCTTTTCTCTTTCTGACTTACTTCACTCTGTATGACAGACTCTAGGTCCATCCACCTCACAACAAAAGACTCAATTTCATTTCTTTTTATGTCTGAGTAATATTCCATTGTATATATGTGCCACATCTTCTTTATCCATTCATCTGTTGATGGACACTTAGGATGTTTCCATGTCCTGGCTATTGTAAAAAGATCTGCAATAAACATTGTGCTGCATGACTTTTTTGAATTATGGTTTTCTCAGGGTATATGCCCAGGAGTGGGATTGCTGTGTTCTATTTTTAGTTTTACAAGGAACCTCCATACTGTTCTGCATAGTGGCTGTATCAATTTACATTCTCACCAACAGCACAAGAGGGTTCCCTTTTCTCCACGCCCTCTCCAGCATTTATTGTTTGTAGTTTTTTGATGATGGTCATTCTGACTGGTGTGAGGTGATACCTCACTGTACTTTTGATTTGCATTTCTCTAATGATTAGTGATGTTCAACATTCTTTCATGAGTTTGTTGGCAATCTGTATATCTTCTTTGAAGAAATATCTATTTAGGTCTTCTGCCCATTTTTGGATTGGGTTGTTTGTTTTTTTGATATTGATCTGCATGAGCTGCTTGTAAATTTTGGAGATTAATCCTTTGTCAGTTGCTTCATTTGCAAATATTTTCTCTCATTCTGAGGGTTGTCTTTTCATCCTGTTTATGCTTTCCTTTGCTGTGTAAAACGTTTTGGTTTTAAGTTTTATTAAGTCCCATTTGTTTATTTTAGTCTTTATTTCCATTTCTCTAAGAAGTGAGTCAAAAAGGATCTTGCTGTGATTTATGTCATAGAGTGTTCTGCCTATGTTTTCCTCTAAGAGTTTTATAGTGTCTGACTTTACATTTATGTCTTTAATCCATTTTTAGTTTATTTTTGTATATGGTGTTAGGGAGTGTTCTAATTTCATTCTTCTACATGTAGCTGTCCAGTTTTCTATGCACCACTTATTGAAGAGGCTCTCTTTTCTCCACTGTATATTCTTTCCTCTTTTATCAAAAATAAGGTGACCATGTGTTCATGGGTTTAACTCTGGGCTTTCTATCCTGTTCCATTGATCTATATTTCTCTTTTTGTGCCTGTACCATACTGCCTTGGTTACGGTAGCTTTGTAGTATAGTTTGAAGTCAGGGAGTCTGATTCCTCCAGCTCTGTTTTTCATTCTCAAGATTGCTTTGGATATTCAGGGTCTTTTGTGTTTCCACACAAATTGTGAAAATTTTTGTTCTAGTTCTGGGAAAAATGCCATTGGTCGTTTGATAGGGATTGCATTGAACCTGTAGATTGCTTTGGATAGTATAATCATTTTCACAGTGTTGATTCTTCCAGTCCAAGAACATGGTATATCTCTCCATCTTTTTGTATCATCTTTAATTATTTTCATCAGTGTCTTATAGTTTTCAGCATACAGGTCTTTTGCCTCCTTAGGTATGTTTATTCCTAGGTATTTTATTCTTTTGGTTGCAATGGTAAATGCGAGTGTTTCCTTAATTTCTCTTTCAGATTTTTCATTGTTAGTGTATAGGAATGCAAGAGATTACAGTGCATTAATGTTGTATCCTACTACTTTACCAAATTCATTAATTAGCTCTAGTAGTTTTCTGGTAAAGTCTTTAGGATTCTCTATGTATATTATCATGTCATCTGCAAACACGGACAGCTTTACTTCTTCTTTTCTGATTTGGATTCCTTTTATTTCTTTTTCTTCTCTGATTGCTGTGGCTAAAACTTCCAAAACTAAGTTGAATAATAGTGATGAGAGTGGGCAACCTTGTCTTGTTCCTGGTCTTAGTGGAAATGGTTTCAGTTTTTCACCATTGAGGATGATGTTGGCTCTGTGTTTGTCATGTACAGCCTTTATTATATTGAGTTAAGTTCCCTGTATGCCTACTTTCTGGAGTGTTTTTGCCATAAATGGGTGCTGAATTTTGTCATATGCTTTTTCTGCATCTATTGAGATGATACTATCGTTTTTCTCCTTCAATTTGTTATTATGGTGTATCACACTGATTGATTTGCAGAGATTGAGGAATCCTTGCGTTCCTGGGATAAACCCCACTTGATCATGGTGTATGATCCTTTTAATGAGCTGTTGGATTCTGTTTGCTAGTATTTTGTTGAGGATTTTTGCATCTATGTTCATCAGTGATATTGGCCAGTAGTTTTCTTTCTTTGTGACATCTTTGTCTAGTTTTGGTATCAGGGTGATGGTGACCTCATAGAACGAGTTTGGGAGTGTTCCTCCCTCTGCAATATTTTGGAAGAGTTTGAGCAGGATAGTTGTTAGCTCTTCTCTAAATGTTTGATAGAATTCGCCTGTGAAGCCACCTGGTCCTGGGCTTTTGTTTGTTGGAAGATTTTTAATGACAGTCTCAATTTCAATGCCTGTGATTGGTCTGTTTATATTTTCTATTTCTTCCTGGTTCAGTCTCAGAAGGTTAGGCTTTTCTAAGAATTTGTCCATTTTTTCCAGGTTGTCCATTTTAATGGCATATAGTTGCTTGTAGTAATCTCTCATGATCCTTTGTATTTCTGCAGTGTCAGTTTTTACTTCTCCTTTTTCATTTCTAGTTCTATTGATTTGAGTCTTCTCCCTTTTTTTCTTGATGAGTCTGGCTAATGGTTTATCATTTTTTTTTATCTTCTCAAAGAACCAGCTTTTAGTTTTATTGAACTTTGCTACTGTTTCCTTCATTACTTTTTTTTAAAATTTATTTCTGATCTGATATTTATGATTTCTTTCCTTCTGCTAACTTTGGGGCTTTTTTGTTCTTCTTTCTCTAATTGCTTTAGGTGTAAGGTTAGGTTGTTTATTTAAGATGTTTCTTCTTTCTTGAGGTAGAACTGTGTTGCTGTAAACTTCCATATTAAAACTGCTTTTGCTGCATCCCATAGGTTTTGGGTCATCTTGTTTTCTTTGTCATTTGTTTCTAGGTATGTTTTGATTTCCTCTTTGATTTCTTCAGTGATCTCTTGGTTATTTAGTAGTGTATTGTTTAGCCTCCATGTGTTTGTACTTTTTACAGATTATTTCCTGTAATTGATATCTAGTCTCATAGCACTGTGGTCAGAAAAGATACTTGATACAATTTGAATTTTCTTAAATTTACCAAGGCTTGATTTGTGAAACAAGATATGATCTATCCTGGAGAATGTTCCATGAGCACTTGAGAAGAATGTGTATTCTGTTGTTTTTGCATGGAATGTCCTATAAATATCAATTAAGTCCATCTTGCCTAATGTATCATTTAAAGCTTGTGTTTCCTTATTTATTTTCATTTTTGGAATATCTGTCCATTGGTGAAAGTGGGGTGTTAAAGTACCCTACTATGATTGTGTTGCTGTCAATTTCCCCTTTTATGGCTGTTAGTATTTGCCTTATGTATTGAGGTGCTCCTATGTTGGTTGCATATATATTTATAATTGTTATATCTTCTTCTTGGATTGATCCCTTGATCATTATGTAGTGTCCTTCTTTGTCTTTTGTAATAGTTTTTATTTTTAAGTCTATTTTGTCTGATATGGGAATTGCTACTCCAGCTTTCTTTTGATTTCCAGTTGCATGGAATATCTTCTTCCATCCCCTAACTCTCAGTCTGTGTCCCTAGGGCTGAAGTGTGTCTCTTGTAGACAGCATACATACAGTTCATTTTTTTGTATCCTTTCAGCCAGTCTATGTCTTTTGGTTGGAGCATTTAATCCATTTACATTTAAGGTAATTATCAATATGTATGCTCCTATTACCATTTTCTTAATTGTTTTGGGTTTGTTATTGTAGGTCTTTTCCTTCTCTTGTGTTTCCTGCCTAGAAAAGTTCCTTTAGTATTTGTTGTAAAGCTGATTTGTTGGTGCTGAATTCTCTTAGATTTGCTTGTCTATAAATGTTTTAATTTCTCCATCGAATCTGAATGAGATCCTTGCTGGATAGAGTAATCTTAGTAGTAGGTTTTTCCCTTTCCTCACTTTAAATATGTCCTGCCACTCCCTTCTGGCTTGCACAGTTTCTGCTCAAAGATCAGCTGTTAACCTTATGGGGATTCCTTTGTATGTTATTTGTTGTTTTTCCCTTGCTGCTTTTAATATCTTTTCTGTACATTTAATTTTTGATAGTTTGATTAATATGTGTCTTGGCGTGCTTCTCCTTGGATTTATCCTGTACCAGACTCTCTGCACATTCTGAACTTGATTGAGTATTTCCTACCCATATTAGGGAAGTTTTCATCTATAATCTCTTCAAATATTTTCTCAGTCCCTTTTTTTTTCTCTTCTTCTTCTGGGCCCCTTTTAATTTGAATGTTGGTGTGTTTAATGTTGTCCCAGAAGTCTCTGAGACTGTCTTCAATTCTTTTCATTCTTTTTTCTTTATTCTGCCCTGCAGTAGTTATTTCCACTATTTTGTCTTCCATATCACTTATCCGTTCTTCTGCCTCAGTTATACTGCTATTGATTTCTCTTAGCGAATATTTAATTTCATTTATTTTGTTGTTAATCATTGTTTGTTTGCTCTTTAGTTCTTCTAAGTCCTTGTTAAACGTTTCTTGTATTTTCTGCATTCTATTTCCAAGATTTTGGATCATCTTTACTATCATTACTCTGAATTCTTTTTCAGGTAGACTGCCTATTTCCTCTTCACTTGTTTGGCCTGGTGGGTTTTACCTTGCTCCTTCATCTGTGTGTTTCTCTGTCTTCTCATTTTGCTTAACTTACTGTGTTTGGGTCTCCTTTTCACAGGCTGCAAGTTCGTAGTTCCTGTTGTTTTTGGTGTCTGCCCCCAGTGGGTATGGTTTTTTCAGTGGGTTGTGTAGGGTACCTGGTGGAGGGGACTGGTGCTTATGTTCTGGTGAATGCAACTGGATTTTTTCTTTCTGGTGGGCAGGTCCACGTCCGGTGGTATGTTTCAGGGTGTATGTGACCTTATTATGATTTTAGGCAGCCTCTCAGCTATGGGTGGGGTTGTGTTCCTGTCTTCCTAGTTGTTTGGCATAGTGTGTCCAGCACTGTAGCATGTTGTCATTGAATGGAGCTGGGTCTTAGCATTGAGATGGAGATCTCTGTGAGAGCTTTTGCCATTTGATATTACAGGCAGCCAGGAGGTCTCTGGTGGACCAATGTCCTGAACTTGGCTCTCACACCTCAGAGGCATAAGCCTGACACCCGGCCGGAGCACCAAGACACTGTCAGCCACATGGCTCAGAAGGAAAGAGAAAAAAAGAAAGAAAGAAGAAAAAAATAAAATAAAATAAAGTTATAAAAATAAAAAAATAATTATTAAAAATAAAAAAAGAAAGAAAGAAAAGAGCAACCAAACCAAAAAACAAATCCACCAATGATAACAAACACTAAAAACTATACAGCCAAAAAAAAAAAAAAAAAAACAGAACGGACAGACAGAACCCTAGGACAAATGGTAAAAGCAAAGCTATACAGACAAAATCACACAAAAAAGCATAGACATACACACTCACAAACGGAGAAAAATGAAAAAATATATATATATTGCTGCTCCCAAAGTCCACCACCTCAATTTTGGGATGATTTGTTGTCTATTCAGGATTTCCACAGATGCAGGATACATCCACTGCTTCTGAGGCTGCTGGGATTGATTTCCCTTTCTTTTCTTTGTTTGCACAGCTCCTGGGGTTCAGCTTTGGATTTGGCCCCACCTCTGTGTGTAGGTTGCCTGAGGGCATCTGTTCTTCACTCAGACAGGACAGGGTTAAAGTAGCAGCTGATTAGGGGGCTCTGTCTCACTCAGCTGGGGAGGGTGATGGAGGGGTATGGAATGTGGGGCGAACCTGCAGTGGCAGAGGCCAGCGTGACATTGCAACAACCTGAGCCGCGTTGTGTGATCTCCCGGGGAAGGTGTCACGGGACCCTGGCAGTGGCGGGCTGCACATCCTCCCAGGAGGGGATGTGTGGATAGTGACCTGTGCTTGCACACAGGCTTCTTGGTAGCTGCATCAGTTGCTTTAGCATTTTGTGCCTGTCTCTGTTGTCCATGCTCATATCCACAGCTCACGCCCATACCTGGAGCTTGTTTAGGCAGTGCTCTGTATCCTCTCTCCTCACACACCCCGAAACAATGGTCTCTTGTCTCTTAGGCAGGTCCAGACTTTTTCTCAGACTCCTTCCCCACTAGCTGTGGTGCACTAACCCCCTTCAGGCTGTGTTTATACAGCCAACCCCAGTCCTCTCCCTGGGATCTGATCTCTGAAGCCTGAGCCTCAGCTCCCAGCCCCCACCTGCCCCTGATGGCCAGTGAGCAGACAAGCCTCTTGGGCTGGTGAGTGCTGGTTGGCACTGATCCTCTGTGCGGGAATCTCTCTGCTTTGTCCTCTGCACCCCTGTTGCTGTGCTCTTCTCCATGTCTCCAAAGATTCCCCCCCAGCCACCCCCTGTCTCTGCCAGTGAAGGGGCTTCTTAGTGTGTGGAAATTTTTCCTCCTTCACAGCTCCCTCCCCGAGGTGCAGGTCCCATCCCTATTATTCTTCTGTTTGTGCTTTTTTTCTTTTTCCTTTTGCCCTACCCAGGTACGTGGGGAGTTTCTTGTCTTTTGGGAAGTCAGAGGTCTTCTGACAGTGTTCAGTAGGTGTTCTATAGGAGTTGTTCTACATGTAGATGTATTTCTGATGTATTTGTGGGGAGGAAAGTGATCTCCATGTCCTACTCTTCCACTATCTTGAAGGTTTCCCAGTTAAGAACCTTTTCATTTCTACCCTGGGTTACAGCGAGAGCCATTTAATTAGCCTTCATGAATCTAGTGTATTTCCAAACCCAATTGAATCTTCATAGTCCTTCCAGAGAGCCCTTGAAACCTAGCATTCCATTTCTTTATTTAAAAGTATCCCAAAGATTGTCATCAAATTTTAAATACCAAACCATTTGGCCAGATGTGAAAAATCTTCATTTTATTGGCACCTGGCTGTAACTATAGCCCGACCTTAATATCCAAATATTCTGTCAATCCTTCGTTCATAACTCTTTTCTTCAAGGAATCTTTCACTTATTTCCCCAAACTGGGAGGGGGACCATAACATTGTTGTATGACACCTATTATAATAATACACTGTAACGTTCCTTTATATTTGCCTATGATCCAAACAGAAAGTGGTCCTCCCCAAAACTGTGAACCTGTATGAATAAGTACAAGAGCATAGAGATGATCTTTTATTTGTAAATTATGTAAATGTTTAAATATTTAGACCATTTGTTTTAGAGTGCCAGTTTCTTTTCTGCCACTTGGCTATGTCATCAGCTATGGCAATTCATTCTCCTACCAACCATGACAGTTTGTGTTCATTTCCCCTAATATCTGTCAACTTGCATTTTCTATTTTGTTTGTTTTTGCTTTACAAATTGCTCTAGAAATTACCAGATTCCTAACCAAACATAAACATAACTGGGAAAGTAAGATTTAAGTTTAGACTTTGAGATGCTTTTCTCAAAAATAATTAATCAGTAGAGCTTATATTAGAGAATTCATCTAGGAAGAGGAAGAACATGGATATGGCATGGAAAAATGAGTTGTCTTTGGGGAAAAAGTAAAGAAGAAAGGCATTTCAGTTAGAAAGAACAGAATATAGAAACATATACAGAACAAGAGTTAAAATGAGATTCATTTAAAAAGTATTTAAAATGACAAGTCAAAATATACCACAGCTTGTCACTTTATTTTTTCTAATCTCATTTTAATTCTTGTTTTGTGTGTTTCTATATTCTGCTTCTCTTATCTGAAATGCTTTTTTTCTTTATTTCTGCCCAAAGACTACTAATTTCCTGTAGTATATTTGATTGCTTATCAAATAGAAATAAAAAGTTCATTTATTTTCATATACCAATTTCTATCACAAATTGTCCAGTTTTATTGTCTTTATATGCAGAATTAATACACTCACTATTCCTAGACCCATTGTTAAAATCCTTTTTCTTCCAGTTCCAATATATCTTAGACTTAAATTCTTCATATCATTTAATTTTAGTCCCATAAAATAGAATTATTTGTTAATTTCTCACATGATAGTGAACTTAAATCCAAGTTCAGCTAATTTTTTCTTGCTATTAAAAATAGCAAATATTCATTATAGGAAATCATAAAAATGTAAACAATAATAATCACATATAATTTCTTCACTCTAACATATTTCTTGCTAGAGATTAAAGGATTTCTTTTCAGCTTTCCTAAATAATTTTTGAAATCAATAGATTAGATCAATAGATTAAATATTTTAGAGAAAATTAGAGTAAATCCATATTTGTTTAATTTTATAAACAGTCAATCTTAAGGTATAAAATCAGGTGGAAAATGGAGGTAACTCCATTTGTATTTGTGTGATAAATAAGTGATGTAACTCACCTTCTTTTGGAAATTTTCAATAGAGAAAGCAAAATAACTTTCTCAAGTCTGTTAAATATTTGCCATTTTAAAGATCTTAGTAATTAAAATTATCTTTATAAAACTTTACTAATATTTTACTGTGTTCTAATTATATTTTAAAACCTTAAAGGAGTTAGACCATATAAAATATAAATAACTTTAAATAAAATGTGAACCAATACTTATATAATGTCACTTCATTTTATTTTGAAATAAAAACTTATTAATCCTAAAAGAATTCCTAAATTTATATCTATTGAAAGTATCATATTCAAATTATGATTAAATTAGTATTTGTAACAGAAACAGTTGTTCAGGCTTAAAGATAAGAATTTACCAGTAACCTTTTGACATTTTAACTACTTAATTCTCTAAATATTTTGTATGTGAACTGAATCATTCTCTACACATGCATAGCATCAGAATTTATTTGGTTCACTGTTTTCAATTTTGAGTGTTTTGAAAAACTCTGGGTTTGTGTTTGCTTTTATCATCTCATGCCATCTTGGGCAAGTATTTCAACTTTTTGAGATCTAGTATACTCATCTATAAAATGGAAACATTGTTCCATTAATGTAATAATCAAATCAGTTAAAGAGTATAAAGCTCTCTCACCAGAGTAACACATATTAAGAATAGAAGTGTATTAAATGTAAATCTCTTCTTTCTAAACCATTCATTACAATCATACTATATCAAACCCTAAAAGAAATAACTAGGAAGTGTTAAGGCTTTATTAGAGGTGGAGTCTCTAGGAGCAAATATTGAATGGGCTGGAGATAGCTAAACACCAGTGACGGGTCTAGGTTCATAATGTTATAATAATAATGTTCATATTGATGGTAGTGAGTCAGAAAGACCACCAAATCTGAAAGGACTTTTGGCATAGATCATATTCTGGGAAGACATTAAAGCTAAAGAGATAACAGCACATTTTGGTAATTGATTATCTCACCACAGAAAGAGCAAGTAGTGTCTGTGGCTCCTTTATACTGATGGACTAGCATCACGTGAAGGTATTAGATAATCCAAGTTAAAGGATCTTGGGAGGCGGCAAAAAACCCTACTGAAGCTCTACTATTAAGCGTATTATTACTACCTTTTCAACACTGTAATTATGTTTTCTTCTTCTTTTGTGACCATTTTTTTTTCCTATCTTCTTCACTGGAGTTCTTTCCTCAACTTGATTCGAAAGTGAAGAACACTTTTTTTTTTTTTTCCTACCTTTAATAAGTCTCCTGTATTTATGTTGCTGCAAAATTATATAAATCTACACTGTCTTCAAATGAACACTGTTATACCATTTTTGTTGTTTAGAATTGAACACTGAAGTGATTTGTTTTTTATTTCACCATATTCAATAATTTAAAAAATTTTAAAAAGCACTTTACAGAAAAAGCTGTAATTCTTTCAAGAAGATATTGTTTTAGTACTTTCATAAAAATAGCTAGTTTGTGTAGAATATATTTATAGTAAGATCAAAATTAAACGTTTTTATTTAAATATTCCCAGTTAGTTTTACTGTATTTTATGTCACGAAATGTAACACTTTGTGCCTTGTTTCACAAGAAGATAATTTAAAATATGTGTTTGCTAATAGGGAGTCAATGCCATACGACCAAATGCATTAACTGGTCTTCAAATTATATCTTCAAATAAATAAGGCATAAACAAATATGTAGTGATAATAAAATGTCCTTAGTGAATTATATTCTACAGAAAGTGTATCCATTTTAATTGTTCTGTTTCATGCATGACAAATTCAGAAGTACTAAAGAAATTCATTTTAATACTTAAATACTTTTTAAAAACAAAAACAATAAGCACACACAGAGTCAGAGTAGTACTGCTAAAATTATTTAGACGACTTAGTTTTAAGGTTAACTCATGACATAGGAATTCCAAATTTCTTTTGAAAAATTATGCTAATGATGGGATCCCAAAGTGCCATTTATCCACAGACTGTTTCTCACTCAACATAGGTCAATAAAATTTCATGTTAATCTTACCTTAGGAAAATTATATATTATTTATACCTAAGAAATATGTTAAATAATGTTTAAAAGTAAACTATTTTCTATGTATTAGAAAATAAGTATGCATCTTTATTATTCACATCTGTGGGGTTTTCTGCCATCACAAAATTCCCTAGAAGATGTCAATGCAAGGCTGTAAGAAATTACATTCTAAATGGAAAAACTAAGCTAAATCATGAAAGTCTGTTAGGACATAGAGGGTACACTTGTAATCTCAATAGCAAATGACGATTCCAATGAATGTCTGCAGAGAAACTTTGTGAAGTCAAGACAAAATTTTAAAAGTTAATTTTTAAAAGTTAGTCACACATTAAAAGATAGATTGGCAAAAATTATAACTGAAAAATACACTGTACATAAAGATTGTTAAAATAAATCCTAAATAATTCTCCTTCTAAGTATACCAGTGACTTTAAAATGGTTAAAATAAGAGAATTGCTAGGAAAATTATTTGAAAAATAGATGATTGAAGATAAATTCTATTTCTGAAAGTAAATAAAACAATTTTAATTTTCTTCTGAGTGTGTGTATATATATATTTATTTATTTATTTTTCAAGAAACTGAATCTTTTTTTTACAACAGAGAGAGACCTGGTGGCCTGATCTGGCAACTTATACAGCCATGTACTGACCTCATAGGGCCATTTCTATATGTTCTGGTCTAAGGGGGGCTTTATATATGTTCAGTACTTGTTCTCCCTGCTCTTCAAAAATCTTTTCTAGATCACAATAGCTTATTTATCAAATCATGAGTTAATTATGGCAGAAGGAATGCAACTGCAGAATATTTTTTTCTATGAAGAAAACCATACTCTAAACTTAATAGCTGATGACAAAGTTAGAACTAGAAGATAGACTGAAATATAAGCAGGAGAAAGAAATATTAGAAAAATATATATTTGTCTTAGCTATGCAATTTAGAAAAAGTTCCAAATAGGCTTGTAAATATCTGAATAAAACAAGAATATGTATATATGTATATATATATATATGTGTATATATATATATATATACACACATATATGTATATATATATGTATATATATATATCTGGAAGGCAGCCAGTTGTAATAAATTTTCTTAAATAGAACTACAGTATATACTATGTTTGAGAAATGGGGGCATGCAATGTGTTATTTACTGTCTTTTGTAAATGGTTTAGTTTACATATTGTATGTGTATGTATGTATAACAGACATTTTAATAAAACAAAATTTTTACTCAATAATTCATATTTAAAATCATATGTAAAATTCCTGGTTAAGTGTGAGATTGATTTACATTTCTGAGTCACAGATATCATAGGACTGTCAAGATGTACTCACATAGTGTAAAGCAAGTGATGAACTTTCGAAAATCCTTCTCATAGCAGTTTGTAGTGATTAAGTATTGCTGAAACAAAAATCATCAACATAGGAGGACATTTGGTCAGTGCAGAATGTGTAAATATTTTGATTATTGATTAATACTGTTAGCAAATTTATAAAATCACAAAGCATGAAGAATCACACTTGAAAATATAGTTGAGTTTATGTCAGTAAAATTCATCTGAAAGTACACATTTTCCAATCTCCCATTTATTTCATTGTTAAAGAGGATCTTAGTTAATGGTTTAAATCTCTGAGTCTACTATGTTTGCTCTATCCTCAGAAATTCAGAGCTACCTATCACATATGGAACAACACCCACATTTACTGAATGTAGTAACAAATGATTCTGTCCTCATCTATCATTAGATTCATTTGAAGACTTTACTATTAGATGCTTCTCACCTATTTAAAATAAAAAATCTGAGAGCATAATTTATTGATTTCAATGACATATTTAAAATATATCAATTTTTTATTTTAGTACATATTTTATTCACTAATTTTAACATGTTTATACTTGAATTTGAGAACAATTACTTTATTTGATAGAAATTTGATGTTCCTTACAATGTCTGTTGATTTGAAGTAAGGCTGAACACGTAGAAGCTGAATTTTAGAGTCAAGTATTCTTTCATCTATGTCCATCTCCTAAATTCTGAGATAATATGATCTTCCAAACTCTCATTTTGAGAAACACCTTTTTGGTATTAGATATATGAAATGAAAAACACACTGAATTAAGGTTTTTGAACATTGGTCTGCAAGGCCAGATAATGTATGATCAATAGACACATTCCAATAAAACCTGGTTTAATTGAGCATAATTCTCAGTGAACAATATGTTCATAAAAAGCAATAAATATGTTCATAAATAATAACATAACTACATATTCTCAAAGCATTTCACAGTATTCCTTGATATTATTTCAAAGACACTACAATTTGTTACCATCACATCCTTATCTTTAGAAGTCCATCCAAATAAATAATTTAAAAAGAATCAAAATTGGGAAGTATCAAATTTAATGAAAAAATACAGAACTAATTAAATGGTGATGCCTCTGTAATAGTTTACTTATGGGAAACTGTTGTGATGGTCATTTCCCCCTTTTTTCTTTTCCTTCATCTTGTTCTTGAGCAGATTTTGGTATCAATTATACATTTATTAATTTATTAATATACCTGCTCCCATAAAATAATTTCAGACAATTTATATTAAAAAGGATATAACACAACCAAATATATTTTTAAAAAGGACAGTTGATATTTACTGAGCTTTTATTTTTCTTCAGGTGATGTATATATATTATTTTATTTAATTACCAAAACAGTATTAAAAAAGAAATGTTCATATTCCTCCACTTTAGAGAAAAGGAAAGGAGTCATACTTGGTAAGAAACTTGTCAATCATGAAGTTTCAAAGGCCATTCACATACAAATTCATAATTCTACAATGTGAATCCCATGCTCTTATCACTGCATCATAGTTCATCCAAAAGAATAAAGGTAAAAATCAAATAATAAAGAGTTAAGGAGAGGAGCCCATTAATTATAAAGTGCAACATTTAGGTCTCAGCATCTGAGACTCTTAAACTAGTATCTACCAGAATTGGTTACATAGCTATAGCTTTAGATTATTTTGTAGGTCTAATTATTATACATCTTCCTTTTGAATATTTACATTCTCAGCTAAGCTTTTAATAGGAGCAGCTTTTACACAATTAAGTTGAAATCTTTGGCAAAAATCTACACAAGAAGTATTTTGTTGATATTAGCTAAAAAAGATTTATGTCTTCTGAATAACAAGTACATGGACAATATAAGTGTGGTTTTATTGAAAGGGGAGTGCACTTGAACTATATTTCTGGTCTTAAAGGAGAGTGCCAGAGATCCATATGCTTAGGAATAGCAACAATGTGAATCTGACCTTTTCATTTTAAGCAGAGGACAAATAAGCTTCAGCATCCTAATACGTAATAGGTTAACATAGTGTGCCATGAGACCTTACCCTAGAAACCCCCAAGGGTTGTATGGTGATGATGCTTTAGTATGTTTCCTTCTCTATTTGATGTTAAAGAGATAAGAAATAGAGTTTCAAAGAGCTACATGAAAGTGATGTAAGATGTTCAATCCCAAGGTTATGAAAAATGATCTTATAAAGAAAATCAAAGGTGCTCTATTTGTAACAGAGACTATTTCAGAACCTCTAAAATGTTTCTTTAGAATCAGAAGAAGATATATGTATAATGAAATATATATGGAATATCAGTCACAGGTAAAATCTAATTACATAAAGCATCATTGCAATGAAGGCTTGTAAAAGATTTAAAACTTTATAAATATACAGTGTTTCACAGTTTTCAAAGAAAATTTCCTATACAGCAGTCATTTCAAAATAAAATCACTTGTAAGTACTTTAAAAACAATAAAATCAGTCAAAGATGGGGAAAAGGTTGACTACTCTTTAGGTTGGTTGATATTTATGTTTTTAATACCTCCTTACTGATACTATGTTTGAGATTCAGAAAGTATAACTTGCTTAAAATCATAGGGATATAAGTTGTCACTCATTGAATCCTGAGTCTCCAGTTCAACCTCTCCAAAGTCTACTATGGTTAATCATAAAAAGAACCAACATTTGTAAGTTTAAATCTTGTTTTTTTAATATATATATTCACTGATTTAATGTTAATAATAGACTACTTTTGACAGATATTATTATTATCCCTACTTTACAAAACAGGAAACCAAAAACTCAAAGAAGTTGAACACCATGCTAAAAACTATTTAACAGAATTATTTTTGAAATCCAGATTTTTTAACTTGAGATCATATATATTACTTCTACTTTGCCAGATTCCTGGACTCTATTCAATAACCAAATTGCTCTGTTAATTCCAGCACAATAAAGCAAGTTGTTGGTTCTTTTAAATTTCTTGTATTAAATTTGATATGAACAGCACCATGGGAATTAAGAATTTTAAAATTACACAAAACTCTTTGAGTAATTAAATATATTTTTTAAATGATAGGAAACAATACAACTTTTTCCACTCATTAACAAGATTAAGTGCTCAGCCCTTCCTTCATTGTTCTCACCTCCACACATTTCACAGACGAGTGTGATCTGCTTTTCCCTCTACTAATCCAATAAAAGTGTTCTTGTTTAGGTCACTAACAGTCTCTTAATTGCCCATTACAATGATCTACTCTCACTTTTTACCTATATGACTTCTCTAGAGCATTCTCAATGTTGTTCACAATCTACTTTTTTAAACTCTCTTTTTTTCTTTGTTTTTGACTCAGCCCCTCCTTTCTTCTAATTTTAGAATAGATCTTTTTCAAACTTGTTATATGGTTACTCTTACTCTGCATCTCTAATCAATCAGCTTTTTGAGCTGCCATGTCAAACCTTCATTCATTCAATGGATGTTTCTCCTGGATGTTGTGCAAGAAACTCAGATCTGTACAGAATCCAACTCAAAATCTGCCTGTAAAGATCTACTTCTGATACTGCAACTCAATTAAAAATAATACTGACCTCATAGAAACACCTTTTATACATCTCTCTGTACTGAGTCATCTTTCACTCCTTCTACTCATTCACTCTACTCCATCCAAATAATAGCCTATGCCTGGAATGTTCTTTCCAGAGAGCTGCATGACTTCCTGTCTCAAATTCAGATCCCACTAAGGCCTTCCATGTAAAATTCTTACTACTTTTCTGCCCCATCTCCTTTCTTGCCTAATTTCCTTCATAGTTCTTATCAATTTTCATACTACATTTATTTTGCATATTTGCTGAATGCTATCTCCCCAAAGAAATTAAGCAACATGATCAAGGATTTTTCAGTTTTGTCTGTTGCTCTAGACATAGAATATAGCACTTTGATTGGTACAAGAAACTCAGTGTTGAATAAATTAGTGAAATATTATATGACTCTTTTTCACATATTTCCACATAAAGAACTAGATATTATTTATTATATAATTTGCCAATACCCTATTCCAGGCTTATGGCAATCATGGTTTATTCTCAGGCAATGACCTTGTCTAAGTTCTGTGATTGACTCTTCACTATTTTTCCTTATACTCAGCATCAGAGTTACACCAGTACCATCTTTCTAAAATATATACCTGGTCCTTTTAATTTCACATAATAAAAGCATTTACCAGAGGGTAAAGTTTAAATCTGTTATCATTTTACATCAAGTTCTTCACAGTCTTAGTCTAATACACACCTCCATCTCTTCACACTCTCCTGAATTCTTTCCAGTGTAACCATACAAAATGAATTATTGTTACTTGATCATAGTCTTATTTTTCATATGTCTCTGTCATTGCTCAGAGTTTTTCCATACAACAAAGTTAACTACTATTCTTATCCAACAAGCAAATTTCCTTTCTAGCCATGAAAGGCCATCTCTTTTATGAAATCTTCTCTGACCCCTTCAGGCATAATTATCATATATTCTTCTCTGCTTAAATTGCACTTCATACTGTCATTATTAGAATCATCATAATGTGCTTGTGTAATTTCCTGGCTGTGCTATAATATTAATGGGGGATACTCAGTTGCTTATAGCAGAAGCAGGAAAGTTGGAAGGTGCAGAAATCTAAAATTACATACATTACTGAGGTAGGACACACCAGGAAAGACTAAAACAAGGTAAAGTATAGGAAACACGTGTCTGACAAGCTAGTATGCTGTCTAAATGCAATAGTTATGCAACTGAGGTCTGAACAAACATCACAGTTAATGGACAAAATAAAGTGATAAAATTTCCCAATAGGTTCAGGAGATATCAGGAAAGAGATACTTGCAAAGTTTAATTAATGTATTAACTAAACAATTTAAAAAATATAGAGCATGTACTTTTTGCTAGGACCTCTGCTAAATTCTGGAGCGACAAAGAATAGTAAGAAACACAGCCTTTCTACAAAGACTAGAACTGGACTGCTAGGTTCTAGTCTGACAAGTAGCAAGAGTGATATCACAAAAACAACAGAATACGAGTCCTTAGCTGTTTAATTATTTTCTAATTCACCTCTGGATTACTTCTAAGAACAAACACACTGTGGGGAGTTATCAAGGACTCCTGTAATGAAGAAAAGGATGGAAATGTCAGGAAGACGTCCAAACCTGTCTCATTCCCCTCTAGGCTGTGACTCATTCTGTTTTAGAAACAATGTCTTACGTATCTTTGTAGTCTCAGGATTTAGAACAAGTGTTAGTACATATTAAGTGCACACTAAATACTTACTTGGTGAAATGATTAAGCAGAATTAGACCCACAGTTACTGTGTTTGGTCGAATTTTACTACAGGGACACAATGGTGGGCTATCAATCACTATAATAAATGGTGTAAACAGAAAGTATCCTAAAGTATTTATAAAATGGAAAACTCAGAAAATAAAATACCTAAACCTAATAAAATACCTAATATTCATTTTTCTTGGCTTTCTGGGATGAATCCTAAAACTTAATTTTGACTCTATTATTTCATAATGAGAAAAATCCCAGCCAAGGAAGAAAAAAATAGGATGTGCAAATATAAATCTGAGAATAATATATGTAAGGTAATTAATTAATTATACTTTAATCACAAGATTTATTTTGAAATCTATGTTTTAATTTCACATAATAAAAGCATTTACCAGAGGGTAAAGTTTAAATCTGTTATCATTTTACATCAAGTTCTTCACAGTCTTCATCTAATACACACCTCCATCTCTCCCTTTTTTCAGGGAAAAAAGGTGATAGTATTTACACAATTAAAAGCTGGTATACACTTAATAATAGGAGTGGGTGGTATTAAACAATGTATTTTAATGTACTGTGATTATGATGTGAAACTGAAAATAATTTTCAGCAAAATTTGGACTTTGAATAGAGATTCCATTATTTATGAAAAAATTTTGGTCTTTAATATTGACAACCATATTGTACTACAATTATGTAATGTGATAAATATTGCTGTAATGGCAATCATATTGCAATATATAAATGTACCAAGGTAACATTGTACACCTTAAAATTACACAATGTTCAATGCAATTGTTTAATTCTCAATATTAAGGTATGAGTTTTCAAAGTTCAGCTTTTAAATATTAGTTTATCAATTGTCTTTAAATATAGTCACTCTCTTACAGAGCTAAATTTGCCCTTTTATTTCCTATTTTATAGGAGTAGATTTTCTCTGTACTTATGTGTCCTTACATTCTCTCTCTCCATCTGATTTCTCTTTCTATGACTTACGGATTGTGTATTATATATTATATTCTAGGTTATATGCTCTACTTCTGTGAGTAACTTTAAGCTTTAATCATATGGTGAGACATATCTTGCTTTGGCTGCTTAGTGTCAATACATAAAAATTTTATGCCATAACAGTCATGTAAGTCACATTATATTCTAACTCTAAGAAAAATACTAGTATATCTGGATAGCTTACATGATAAAACATGGCAATGGGATTGCAGGAGATGGAGGAGGTGAAATAAGTGAGATCAAGGAAAGAGGAAGGAGGTGGAAGGAGTTAATGGAAATGAGAGGGAGTGGGAAGAAGGGACTAGGCAAAGGAAGAGGAGGGGGAAAGCTAGGTAAAGAAACAGTGGTGAAAATAAAGACCATTTCCACTACTGGTCCGTGGAAGTTTTAGATCAGTGTGGAGAGGGCAGTGAATATATATTTGTGGAGACTTTAGAATGTACTGGAAAATCTATGGAATGTATCAGAGTTATTGGCAGGATGGCAGGAGGGGAGTGGCAAAAGTCTTATAAAGTTTTCTTTAAGGCAGTGGAGACAAAGAGTAAATAAAGCCTATTATATATATATATGCATTATACTTCCCCAGCCTAGTTTAGCACATTCCACAGACATTATATGTAACCAAAGAGGACTTTACAATATGAATAAGAAATAGAAATTTGATCAGAAGAAATACATGCTGTATGTCATGATTTTGAAAGACCAGCTGTCACAGGACAATGTGTGGTAATACATTTTTTTCACGGAGGATTAGGAGTATGTTTAGTTAATACATTCTGGGCAGTTCTCTCTTTAAAAATAGCAAGCATGTATTAATTTTTAAAAAGCAGTGCAATATTAAGCCCTTAAAATTATAAACAGGAATAATGCCATGGTCTATTAGCAGGAAATGCATTTTTATAAATTCATACTCACCAGGCCAAAGATGAGAATATAATTGGCAGGAATAAGATGGACAGAAGCAACAAAAATACACAAATAAAAGTGTTTTTCCTTTTTAAATCAAATATTATTGACTCTATATCCTTGTTTTTAATCTGAGATTCAAGTGACCAAAACATTTTAAAGATGAATTCGCCACGGCCCCAGAAGAAAGAAGAGTGTAAGAAGAGGCATGTGCCAATTGGAGATCTGGGTAAGGATACCTTAATCAGCTTCCAGAAACAAGGTTAACCCTTAGGCTATGGTAAGTACCCTTATCTCTCTGGTCCTTAATATTTACACATAAGGTATAACATGCAAATTAAAACTTCAGAAATATAAAATTGTACAGACTCATTATAAACACTTGGGAACATTTAAACAAGAAAAATCACTCATAACTCTATAACGAGCTGATACTCATTTCAAAAATGCTGGTGTGACATAAATAAGTGATAGAAAAAATAAATAAATGGTGGAGAATACACAAACCTCCCATACGTAAGAATTCCAAAATAATTTATGTGAAAATTCTGCTCTCAAGGATAAGGAGCATAACTACCCCCGCCAAAGTGTGAGCCATGCAGAATGTCTTCCTTCCAAAGTGCACAGTATGGAAAGGGAGAAAAAAGAGAATGACTTTACAGTAGAGAAACCTGACAACTACTCTCTCAGCCAGGTGATCAAGGTCAACATCAACAGAGATGTCATGACGACAGTATGTATCCTTGACATGGGATGCGAATTGGCACTTTACCTCTGTAGTCTACTTCTCAAAAAAAAAACACATAAACTCGACTTAATCACAACATAAGCATCAGACAAATTCCAATTAAGGCATAGTCTACAAAAACCCTGAGTAATACCCCTCAAAACTGTTAAGGTTATGAAAAACAAGTAAAGTCTAAGAAACAGTCACAGCTTAGAGAAGGCAGAAGACCCGTGATAACTAAATGCCATTTGGTATCTCAGACGGAATCCCGCAGCAGCTAATTTTTTTTAAAGTAAAAAGAAAGGGAATCTGAATGAAATATGGACTTTATGTAATAACAAGGTGTTGATATTGTTGACCAGTATATCATACTAATGTAAGAAGTTAATTATTAGGAAAACTGGGTATGGAGTATATAGGAACTATCTGTACTATCTTCACAACTTTTCTGTAAAGCTAAATCTATTTTAAAATTTAAAAATTTATTTTAAAATTTCTTACAGTTCTATTTCACTCGTCTAACATTTTTCAATTTTTACTTAACATCATATTCGCATAATGTTCAAATATCATTAAACCACAACATTTTTCAGATCTGCATTTATTTTCATGTTATGGATGCATCATATGTTATCTGTTTACTGATTTATATTGTTGGTCATTCTGATTGCTCCTATAATTTTCCTTTTTTTAAATAAATAATCCTTTGGTGAATATTGTATACATGAATTGTTCTGACTTCTGGTTTTTCTTTGTGTGTTTGGGTTTTGATTTTAATTTCTGTCGTTTTTTAAATCAATAGATCTGAATTAGGTTTTTGATTTATATGTTATAGTTGGTTTTTAAAATTTTACATTTCAGGGTACTGAATTACAATTTTTAAGACTGATACAGCTGAAGCTTAAGATAGCTTAAACTAAAAATAGTCCCGTTTAGATTTTTTTACCTCAACCCACATTCACATAAATTAATCGTTCTTTAACATGAGAAACTTGATAAAGAGAAGAGTCAATTTATTGACAGGGCAGTAAAACCAGCTACTTACCCTTCTTTTCTCCCACCCTTCTCCCATCCTTCAGGATTGGATCCTTTCTCAGTCTAGAATTTTCCACCATGTGGTTGTTACTAGGCACTGGTTGGTTACACTGACTCCTCTGGAATGTTCACACATGGGAAATGAGTTGAGTCTCAGGATATCATCACCTATTTATGATATTTGTTTCATTCTTTGAGCAGGACCTATACTTCCCTAATGCTCCATCAGAAGCAGGCTATGGCTTATTTATTCATTATCCTTGAGAGTGAGACAACATTTGTCTTATTTTCTGCTAAAACTCCCTTTATAAAAATGTAGGAGAAATATTTACATATGCTTCATCCTCCTTTTTCTATTTTTATTTTTTTCTATTTGCATGCACAGCAATGAGGATTAGTATCTGAGATGAAAAGGAAAGCATATTTCTGTCAAACGGAGAAGAAGAATGTTTAGTAATACTCCAGGTTAAAAAAATATATCTATACTAGATGTAAAATTTATGGGCAAGCTATTCTGACCAGCAAAATCATTTTGATGTCACTCTATGTTACACATTAACCATCTAAACTTCAACATATTTACCACAAATTTAAATTACTTTACTATATAAGCAAATAATGACAAAAAGTTTTTATAGGATATATCCATTCAAAGATTGAAATCTGTTCTTATTTCCTCCTCTCTCCAGTTAGATAATAATCAGCAGACCATTAAGAAAAAAGTTATATTGTTCTAGTAAGTCAGGGATCTTGATGCAGCTAACAATAACATCCTTAAAGAATAATCCTATAAATGAATATTATTGGAAAAAATAATCTAAATTATTTGTCAGGTATTTATTGCATGCTAAATATTTTAATGGAATAACAAATGTATGTGTCCGAACTCCAACAATGAAGCCAACTTAGAATTTTCTAAAAGAAAATATGCTTTTTTTTTTTTTTGGCTGGATTTAAAAAAAAAAAAATTGTTCTTTTAACATTTCTGAATGTTTCTTTAAAAAAAAAAAAAAAAAAAGGAAGAAATAAAGAATGGTCTCCAGAATGTGTTGGTCATTTTTATTGTATCACTTGTCAGAGAACAGAATAAAATCACTTCAAACTATTCATTTCCATCAGAGAAAATGAAATGCTTCCAATAAACGGCATCTTCAGAATGTTGTCAGGTTTGAGAGCAAACAATAGGCAAAGTGAAATCAAAAAGCAGTGTAGAGTGAACACAGTAATTTATTCAAGTAATTAGAAAGAAAATTGTGTTCAACTGAGTACCATAATTGTTTTGAGGTCAGTAACTAAAATTTATAATTAAACACATTATTTAGTACATGAATAATCATGCCTTCACTTTTCTGTCTTTGGGCATCAGAGAAATGTTAAGTGAAGTTAAAGCAAATTATGAAACAAAAAATTTTTTAAGCTTGGATATCAAACTTACTTAAAATTCCTTAAAATTAGTGGGAGTTTGACATTCAGATTTTATAACCTAACAGTATTTGTTCACCAAATACGTTGCATTGACATATTTAAACTATTTGCTGAAGGCAATTTGTCTTACATACACATTCTTTTTTGCTAATTTGGTATCCCTCTTATGTTTTCTATTTCTCATGCTATTTCTACAATAAAATGATATAAATCCTGGCTTTGCCTGTGCTCTCTCAGTCTGAACTCTATACAATTTTTTTTTAAACTGAAAAATATGTGAAATAGAGTTAGTAGATTATATTCCATTCACTATATTTAAAGTAGGCACCACTAACCTATTGACGTTATAGCAAACTGTCTTACCAATATAAACCAATTAATATAGATAATTCATTATAGAATCACAGTAAACTTGTAGCCTAATGTTTTTCACACTCTTAGCTTCCATATGAAAGGGTCATCTTTAACCTACACCCTTTTATGCTTAGCTAATTCTAAAGCTCCTTTTGTGGATTTAAAGGATATCAGTCTTAGAAGACCAAATGGAATTGAGGTTACCTCTGATACATGGATACAAGGTATCTGAAAATTTCTCTAAATCTCTAATTCTATAGGATTGGTAACAGATCTCTCCTCTTATAATAAAAGGAAGATACTAAGGAAATTCAAAGTGTGACTTATAAAAAGCAGTACTCTTTATAAGTTGATGTACAACTTAAAAAATTATCTCACTTCTTCATTCTTTCAATAGATATCTATTAAGTGGCAATAAGTATAGCATTGATAAGCTTTGTCCTGCTTTCAAAGAGTATAAAGTCTTATGCAAAAGACTGATAAGAAAACTAGCAATGAGTCTGAATTAAACATTGCTGGGATCCCAGCTTCTGAACAAGGCTTGGCACTTTATAAGCATTCAGTACATGTTGAATTAATTCAATATATATTTTTTCACCTACTTGTTCATCTATTATATTATCTTCCTCTTCAGTCATGAAGTTGATTCAAATATCAACAATATGCAATCGCTTTTTTCAAGGCACTTAGAGCTCATCAATATCCAGTGATCAGCAAAACAATATGATAAACACCAGGATGGAAGGTTTGCAGAGATTTAATGAGGTTCCATTTTTATCATATTGTTTTGAGCAATAGCTCTGTGACATGGAGGTAGGTTATATGCTGAAAACAACTTAATACGTGAATTTGAAACTCACCATTCAGTGATATAGCTTTAGGCATCTCTTGCCTAGAATAGTTGCAGTCCCAAGATGGGAAGAGATTTCTCTGAAGAGCATTCAAGTGTGGGAAATACTTATAGCTCAGGCAGAACACAGAGGAAAATATGAGAAGAATCTACAAACACAGAAGTGCCAGCAGAGTATTTTGTTTGAGGCAACAGAAATTCACAAAAGCAAGAGATTGAGCCACAGTCTCAAAAGTTGTAATAATATACTCACTGTGATGAGCAAAACATAAACAAAATGAAGTCACTGGTGAACTCTTTCCTAAAGTAGTTTCAGTGTAAAGTGGGTGTGCATATTAAATCAGACTGGGGGAAAGGAAAAAAACAGTGAAAAAATAAATATGAGCTTGGGAAAATGTTCAACAAGCACATTTGAATGGAAATAGAGGAGAGTGTAACTAAATGGTATCTTGGGTCAAAAGTTATTTTTTAAGGCGCTTATATGTAGATAAGAACCAGAAGAGGAGGGAAAGATTAATGTGATTCCATGGGCAGCAGATAATCAATGAAGTCCTTGAGGAGAGTGAGAGTGTGAGATGTAGAACAGGTGTTAATCTTAGCCAAGGAGAGGGACAAGTTTTTCCTAGGAATTAGCTAAAAAGGTGAGTGCTTTACTTCCTGAATGACTTTATTTTTGTTTGCTTGTCTTTGGAATAGTGGGCAAGGATAACTGTTGGGATGGAGGGGGAAAAGCCAGATGTATTAGAAGGCTATAGGAATGAGATAAAGCTTAGAAATAAGTGAAGGTCAAACTGCCATATAGTGAGAGACACTTGCATATGAAATGGTGAAAAAAATATTTTTATTAGAATAAATATGCATATATTTTATTCATGATCTATAAAGTACTCTTATTTCAATATTGTGAATTGTTATCTCTTGCTGTGCCTGTTCTGTGTCTTGGCTCCCAGTGTTCTCCAACTTCCTTAGCACCTAGAGTATTCCCTGGGAATCTGGGTGTGGGCTGGGGATGGGATGCAGGAGGAGGAATCTCATTGCTGTGCCTCAGGAGCACAGGCTCCTCTTGCCAGATCCTGGCAGCAGCCAGGATGTGATTTCAGGCAGAAAGAAGCTGCAGCAGGAGGAGTTGGCATCCCTTCTTATCCAGTGCTTGTAGCAGCCTCCTAGGTGCTGATAAATTTCTTCCATTTTGTTCTTGGCTCCCATCTAACAACATTGCAACTGATTCTCTCACTAAATTCCTCTCTATATGAAAGCTCTAGAGTGTTTTTCCATTCCAGAATGACCCTGATTGATACAATTGCCAAGAAATAAATTAGAATTTTAGAAAACTTATTGTCTGAATGCAGTGCAAACCAAAGGCAATTGTATATACGTATATTCAAATTCCAAATTCTAAGTCAGTTTAACTGAACCAAATGTAAATATGGAGCAGACACCTCACCTTATGAACTAAGCCATCAGATTGCATCAGAATTGCAGAATGGCATTATAAAAAGATTTTTATAATGTTTAAAGAGTCAGGCAAAATAATATACTATCCATATTTAATAAAAGGTCAACTGCATTTTTGGATGTAGTATTTTCTCTTAAATTGTGATTGCTGGTTAATCTGTTTATCACCTTGTATTAGCATTTTTATAATGATCTTACCTCTTTCCTAAAATGTAATATTTCTAAGTTTAGCTCACTTCAAATTTTATTTTCTTGGGATTCAGATTAATGAGCATATTTTTCCTTCCTTTTTTAAAAAATTAACACATCATCTCACATATTTACCTTTTTTTGTGTGTGAGAGAACATTTAAGTTCTACTCTCTAAGCAAATTTCAATTATATAATATAGTGTTAGCAATAATAGTCTCCATGTGATACATTAGATCATAGAACTTACTCATCTAATAATTGAAAGTTTGTACCCTTTTACCAACCTCTCCCTGTTTCCACTACCCTCCAGCCCCAGGGAATCACTTTTGTATTCTCTGTTGCTAAGAGTTTGATTTTTTTGTCGATTCCACACATGTAACACAATGCAGTATTTGTCTTCCTTTCACTTACCATAATGCCTTCAAGGTCCATTCATGTTGTCACAAATGACAGGATTTCCTTCTTCTCAAAGACTGAATAATATTCCACTGTATATGTATATATATATAAACATACATATATTTGTATATGTATCACATTTTCTTTATCCATTTATCAGTTAATAGACACTTTGTTTCTACACCTTTGCTATTATGAATAATGCTGCTATGTGAGTAATACATGTGAGTAATGAGTACAGATATCACTTAGAGATAATTATCAAGTGTCCTGTGAATATATAGCCAGAAGTGGAATTGCTGGATCATATGGTAGTTCTATTTTTAATTTTTTTGAGGAAACTCCATACTGTTTTCCATAGTGATTGTACCAGTTTACATTCCCACCAAGAGTGTACAAGGGTTCCCTTCTCTCCACAAGCTTGCCAACGCTTGTTATCTCGTCATTTTGATCATAGCCATTCTAACAGGTATGAAGTGATAACTCATTGTGGTTTTAACATATATTTCCTTGATGATTTGTGATTTTAAGCACCATTTCATGTAACTGTTGTCCATTTGGATGTTTTCTTTAGAAAAGTGACTGTTCAGATCCTTTGCCAGTTTTTAAATTAGGTTATTTGTGTTTTGTTTTTGAGTTATATGAGTTTCTTATATATTTTGGATATTAATCCCTTATAGGATATGTAAGTTACAAATATTTTCTCCCATTTTATAGGTTGCCTTTTCATTTTGTTGATAGTTTCCCTTGTTGTGCAGAAGCTTTTTAATTTGATGTAGTCCCACTTGGTTTTTTTGTTGTTGTTTGTTTGTTTGTTTTTGTTGCCATTGCTTTGAGCGTCAAATCAAAAATATTATTGCCAAGACCAATGTTAGGAGCTTACTGCCCATGTTTTTTCTTCTAGAAGTTTTACAGTTTCGGGTCTTAAATTTAAGTCTTTATTCCATTTTGACTTAATTTTTGTTTATAGTGTAAGACAAAAGTCCAGTTACATTTTTTTGGCATGTGGCTGTCCAGTTTTCCAACACTATTTCTTGAAGAGAAAGTGAGTTTTCCTCATTATATATGCTTGGCTCCTCTGCTGTAGATTAATTGGCCATATATGTGGGTTTATTTCTGAACTCTGTATTCTGTGCCATTGATTTTATGTCTGTTTTTATACCAATACCATACATTCTGATTACTATAGCTTTGTAGTATGATTTTAAATAAGGAAGTGTAATGCTTCCAGCTTTGTTCTTCTTTTCAAGATTGCTTTGACTATTCAGAGGGCCTTTGTGGGTCCATACAGTTTTGAATATTTTTCTTTAAAGACATTACTATGCCTACTAATAGATTAGCCATAAAATATGTTTGACTATTTAAAACATTGTTTCTGAGAATCTGATCAAAGGTATAATTTTCCATATGGGCCTGGTAAATTCCTCTAGAGAAAATTCTATTCTGTTGTTTCAAACTGCACTTGTCACCCAGCTATCTTGTAAAAACATGACTATTAGCTATCTGTTGCTAGATTATAAACTACCCCAAACAAATATTTACTATATCACATAGTTTCTAAAGTTCAGGAATCTAGGATTGGCTTACCTAGGTGGTCCTGGCTCAGGGTCTCTCATGAAGTATCCGTTAAGTTGTGGGTACAGGCTCTTGCTCTGAATTTGTTCAGGCTGGAGATTCCTCTTCCAACCTCACTCACTTGGCTATTGATGAGAGGTTTCAATTCCGTGCCTGTCTATGAGCCTCTCCATACAGCTTCTTATGACATGGTTTCAATTTTTCTGAGAGATGCAAGACAGAGAGAGAGAGTGTGTGTTGAAGAAGCCATGCTTTTTTACAGTTACAGATTCTCCAAAGTGAAAAAGTGTAGTTTTTTTTTTTTTTTTTTTTAAATAACTGTTGAAGAAAAAGCTGAAGAGCTGAAGAGTAGTTAAAGAAGTACAAGCAGATTTTATTCAGGACTACTACAACAGGGAAAAAGAGACTTCAGTATAGACTGGGTTCAATTTAATACACAGCATGGGCAAGTAGGAATTTATAGCCAAGAGACAGAATGGGGTCATTGAATGAAAAATTGCTGAAAAAACATCAGGGGTACAGGGGTTCTGGTCAAACCGACCTAACAGGATTCTGGGTGAAGACAGGCCAGGGTGATCAGACATCACCTGGGAGATGGTGGAAGATGAAGATCAGATATCCAAGATGATCAGGTATGGAGGGTAGGGTTCTTTATAAACTGACATAGCAGGGTTCTTACTAAAACTGAATTTTACAAGGAAGTACACAGATTGGCCTAAGAGAAGTTTCAGGAGCCTCACTAAAGTTTGGTCAAGCAAAGAACCTTTGTCATACCTAATCTTGAACTCACATTCCATCACTTCTGCCATATGTTATTGGTCCACACAGACCAACCCTCGTACAATGTGGGAAATGGTTGCAAAAGATGGTAAATACCAGGACGTGGGGATCATTGTGAGGCATCTTAGAGGCTGCCTAGCACATGCTCCTTACTTATCAACAGCCCAATGAGCATACAGTGATTTGGGAGAATGAGAATTAGTTAAATATGTACTTTTGGAAACAAATTTTAAAATTCAATATAAGTTGCCTACCACCATAACATCACTTTTGCTTATGAAAAGCAGAGTATGTATGCATTAAAAATTCTTCTAAACAGTGATAAATACTTTTAAAAGTAGAGAGGAATATTTCAAATTTTGTAACAAGAAAGATCATAAAATGAAGGACTTCAGGATTATGACAGATTTTAGACAAAAATCACTAATAGCATATGTTTAAGTTCAAAATTTTCTTTTGATAGCTGTAACATTGTATATTTAGAAGTTCATTTAATTTAATAAAATCCAAAATATATTTTCAAATAAATGACATCTAGTATATAATATTATAAACATTTTTATTCAATGTATAAAACCAATGAACACAAAAGATGAATCATCTTTATATGGGGGGGATTTTTCTGTTCGTTTTGGGTTTCTTAGAAATGGGATTCAAATAAAAGTTGAACAGAGATGTCATTTGTAATTAATCTTCCTGTAAGAAACACAGGCTTTCTTTATTTCTCCAATGGTTATGTAAAGCATTCATATTTATTTTTCTACATTTTTTTTCCTATACAGAAAACTAAAAATTTAACTCATTTTCTTTCAACCTTTCTTTTTTTTAAATAAATGTCTTTCAGGCTCTAAGTTTATGTCAAATCCTACTTTACCATCAAAACACAAGTTTTTTTGTTGTTGCTGTTCAATGAATTCTGTTGAGAATACATCTTTTCACAGAGGAGATAGTTAAGATAAATTTATGTGTTTTTTTATGCTTTATTTCAAAGTTAATTTCAGTAATATCTGATTTGAAGGAGAGGGAGGGAAGAGCATTTGCATGTGAAGTGAAAAGTGTGAAGGGGCATTAAACAAACAGAACCCAAGAGGGAAACTGGAGTTTCTATTGTTCTCTGACCCCCTATGGACCTGCAAAATAACAGTGTGTCGGGGAAGCCAGTACGTTTTTTTACTAGCCCAGGAGTTGGAGAAGGGGACTATGGACCAACAGCTACCCCGCAGTTGGAAAATGCTTGCCCAGGATTCAGAAACCTGAAGCTTGAGTTGCTGAGACCTGGTGAGACAGTAGTAGATCGGTGACAGCATAAATGCTCTGTAATAGTAGCTGGTGCTTTGTGCCCAGTTTCTAAGCATAAAAAGGATATGGTTACTGCTTCTTAGTTGCTTGACTACTGCCCTGCAAATTGTGTGCAAAATATTTCCTGTGGCTGAAACTAACTTAGAACTATATGCCCTTTTGGGAAATTTAGTTGTACTTTAGCTAAATTGATATACTACAATCCACTAAGATTTATCTACCATCAATTTGGCATCCATATACACCAGTTAACCATGCTTAAATTCAAATTAAGGCAATAGCATGATGCAATCTTTCTTGCACAATTGAAAACATATCAGAGTATACCCTCAAAATATAATGTACCATTTCTTTATCTTTATAGAAGTTTATTCTTGCTGATTCACATTCCCCTTTTAATAACCTCAAAGTATTTACTGAAATACACAATTCACTACTGTTAAGATACATTGTTAGATGGTGTGAGATTGAGAGATGGGAGAAAAAAGTTGCAAAATATATTTACAAATAAACTCATATGAAAATAAGGAATAAATTACTAATTACCATTTTGAGTCCTTGATTCTGGAACTAGTGTGGCCATAGCTGGTATTTATGACTACTTTCTTTTACTACCCATTTCATATTTTCTTTGGCAAAAAGAAAAAAAAAAAAAAAGCTTTTCAGATGCTCATGCTTCTTTGCCTGGTAGAGTGACTCAGACTTTGAATCTGTGGATATTTCAAGTACAAGTAACTTAAAGACTACACTTTGAGAGTACCTGATTGATGAATTTCTTCCATGGTACCCAGTAAGTCAGGCTTGTAAACCCAGGGAGTGCACTACCTTCTGAGAGAGCCCAGTTCTTTCTTGTAAAAGAACAAGAATATGCCATATTTTTTCAACTTAAATGGCATTTTCATATAAATAACTAAACTATTGTCTAATTCAGATAAAGTATATTGTTCATTTGTATATCCCATGACATGTAGAAAGTATAGCACAACCTTGGCATTTCTTTTATATTCCTACCGATTTGGGAGATAAATCCCCATGCAAATTGTCATCTACACTTAGAGTATAAGTAAGGGCAAGGGAAGATCTGTTATCCCACATTGCCAAGTAGATGTTACTTGATATCTTAAAATTTCACTTCTAATTACCAGTCTCCTTTCAAGAGTCAAATTTATGCCTCACAAAATTATAAACTCAATGTCATGGTTGTTTTCAAATAGTTGAAACTGAATTTTGCATAATGTACTCACTAAGTAAACAAATTGTCAACCAAAAAAAAATGCACGAGTTTGCAAATAAGAAAAGAATTTACTTGGGGCCTTAAGCATTGCAATTCCATAGACACAGATTCTGGTAAAGTCAAAAGAGTGTTGCAGGGAAAAGAAAGAGTCAGGGGCTTATAAAGACAAAGAGTCAAGAGGTTGTTAAAAAGTTGGCTGGCAAGAATTTTGGTTGACTTTGACACAGTCAGAAAATATTTGACCTTAAGGAATCAGGAGCTATTTTAGGGTAGGGGTCTGATAAGTAGAGAAGGTGTCATGAGTTTCTGGCAGATGTTCTGGATGACTTCATCAGATCACAAGGTTGGGTTCCATCCAGGCCAAGAGAGGTGTATGTTACACTTCCTCAGTGGCCTCTCAGCTCCATCTTACAGAGCTCTCTTAGCAATACTGAATCCATTCTGATTTTCCTTTCACAAAATCTATGTCTTAAGTGCTAAAGAAGTTAAAGGAGGAAGGAAGTCACAGAGGCTGAGGGATTCAGGATAGGCATTTTTCTCCAACAAATAGATGAAACAACTCTATTATTTCTGACAAGTGCTGCTAGTATTAAGAAGACTGCTCTCTATCAAAAATTTGCCTTTGTTGGTAATCTGCATTTCTCTTCTGGTACTCTCTAAGATTTTCTCTTTGTCCTTGAAGTTTCATAGTTATTATGGGATGTTTGGCATAAACATATTTTTAAATTTATTGTTCTTGGTGTTCGGCCTGTGCTTTTTTGTCCTGAGGAATATCTGGGAAATCTAAGTAATGACTTATTTAACTCTACCGTCGTTTCTTATAGTTCCTTTCAAAATTATTAACATATGTTTGGATCTGTCAATATAGTTTAAAAATCTGTAAACAAAAGCGCATTTTTTTTCTGTCCTCTTTTGCCCTGGGAAATAGTCTGTTGAAGTGCAATATTTTTTTGTGCCTTTTAACTTGTAAGAACCAAACACTGACCATCATCATCAGCCTCAAAATCCAAAGCAGAACAGCCTGGTCACCTTGCTCTAAGTGTTATTTTGAGCTTCTATTTAATTTTCTAGTCAAAAGAGATAATTACCCTGTTTTTCAGATATTCTACAACTTTTCTTTCTACTGTTATGTTTTCTTTATTATTGCTACATTTTGGGAACAGAGAGAATGCACCAGAGAGTGATCTTATTCTGCCATCTGAGCCAGAAGTCCATTAAATCATCTTCAAATCCTGCATTTATTCGTTTCTTCCCTTTAAAATAGATGTTTCTTATTTTTTGCATTTCTCATTTTTCTTTTTCTTTTCCATTTTTCTTTCCTTTAAATGTCTCTCATTAAAATATAAACCTTCACTGACATATTTTAAGCTTACATTTATGCATATTTCCCATTCTGGTGTATTTCCTATATATTTATGTAGTATAACCCTATACATGTTATTGTTGTGATTAGTATGTATTATGTTTTATGATATCTCTGATGATGCATAGTTCTATTTGCTTAGAGTAGAAATGAGAGTTGAGAGTGTTTGAGAAAAAATATACAAGTTTTAAATGTTTAAGGTAATAAACATGCTGTATGAAATGTAGCACAAAGAACAGTGCAAATCATAAATATTAAAAAAAGCACAGCATCCCATGTCAAATCCTAACCATATCCTCTCTGAGGAGTCAAACCCAGAGTAAAAAAATTTAAAAATCAAAGAAAATTCTGTTTGAACAATTTACTAGCTAGTGACAGAATTGTATAAACATAAATTTGAAAAGAGTCAAAAATAGAGTGAAGAAGTGGAGCAAACAGAGAAACCTGTGAAAAATTAATTCCCAGAACTAGAATGTTCAAACACGATAATAGTATTAGGCAAGCAAAGAGAAATGTGTGTCATCCTGGACAAGAAAAGAAATATGCAAATGTAATCTTCACTCAGGAGTCTGCATATTAACAAGCTCAGCCTAGCAACTAATCAGTCTCTAATATCCCAATGTCTTGTCTCCTGCTATGGTAGTAATGACCTACATCAAGATGTTTTACTGAGATATACATACGTAAATAGAAACATTTTGGGCCATTGTTTTAGGACACAAAGTTTTTTTAAAAGACATAAAAGCACTAAATAATGGCTAAGAAGGGGTCTGGTTTCTAATCTTTTTTGTTTTCCCTTGAGAAATTAACAATTTCTCTTTCTAACCTTCTGCCTTTCTTTCTCCCACATAAATAAAAGAAAAAACAAGACTGTGATGTCTTCTCTAGGAGATTTATCTGTCCGCAGGGAGAAGTGTAAAAGTTAATAAACAAAAACCTCAGCTAAAATAGTCTGAAGGCAAGAGGGGGGAAATCTCTTGCCCTACAATGAAAGCAGATCCCAACGGAAGAAGGAAGACCTCCTCTCTTTGCCTGGCAAGAGCTCAGCCAATGAGAGACTGTCACAACTCAGCCAATGAAAAGCCACTATACTTCAAACTCTCAGTTCCTCCAAGGGACTCTTTGTTTACTATAGCCCTCCCAACTTCCTTTCCCTTCTTCTTCTCTTACTGTGAAAGGACTTGTTGTGGCACTCTGTGGTAGCAGACCTCAAATTGCAATTATTTGCTGATCTCGGGTAAAGCCATTTTTTGCTGGAGAAATAACCAGCATTCTACTTGTTTAAGGTCAACAAAGTAAAAGCAAAAAAACAAGAATATGTTAGTCACAAATCATGCCAACCCAGATGGAAGATAAAAATTACCACTTTTTCTATATAAACTAGTAAAACATGTACTCTAAATTTCCATAGAAAAAATAAATGATGTGAAGACTAAATTACTTAAGTTGACAAGGTTGTATTGAGTACCTAATTTGTGCCAAATATTTAGGATAAATAAATGTGCAAAACAAGCACAGATGACTGTCTTTGGGGAGTTTACATTTTGGTAGAAGACAATTTAACAATAAGCAAAATGACTATGTGTTAAGTACATGGTATATTAGAAGATGTTAAGGGCTATGAAAAAATAAACAAGTAGAACAGGGAAGGCCTATTGGCAATGCTTTACTGAGAAGATGGCATTTGACCAACTATTTGAAAAGAAGAGGGAGTTGGATACAAGGATGCCTGAGTGGTAAGTGTTCCAGGCAGACAAAAACTGTTTTAAAGACCTGAATTCAATCTTAAGTGTTCTTGCTACAAAAAAAAAGAGATAGTAATTATACAATGTGATGAAGGTGTTAGTTAATCTTAAAGTGGCAATTATTTTGCAATTTATAGATGTATCAAACCAAACCAATATGTACGTTTTAAACTTACACAACATTGTATTTCAATTATACCTCAGTAAAGCTGGGAAAATTACATTTAACAATATGGTGAAATAAAAATGTTAGTGGGAAATGAAATCTGAAATATAATGTGGTTGATATCATTTGGGTAGTGTTTCTCCATCTCTACAATATTGGACTGGATAACTCCTTGTTGCAGGAATTCTGTCCTGTGCATTGTAAGATATTTAGCATGTTCCTGGACTCTACCCACTAGTGCCAGCAGAACCCCTTACCAATGGAATGATAATCAAGTTTGTCTCCAGACGTTGCTAAATGTCACTTGGGGGTAAAATAACCCGCACTTGAGAATCCACTGAGACAGAGCCTTGTAGACCATTGTAAAAATACCATAAAGACTTTTTCTTTTATTCATAGTAAAATTGAGAATTACTGGAGGATTTTGAGCTCAAGGCTAATGTCTTAAAAGATCATCCTGGCTACTGCCTTGAAAATAGGTTATAGGGCAGCAAGAGAAATGTGGGGATACAGTTAGGAGGCTAGTACAATGGTCCAGGCAAGGGATCAGGGCAATGCCCACCAAGTTCTCAGCAGTGGAGTGGTGAACATGGGAGAAGCCAACGTGATTTCCTAATAGTTGGATTTGGGTTAGAGAGAAATTGAGAAGTCAAGACTGACACCAATGTTTTTGACCTGAGCAATTGGAAGGGTAGAAATAACATCAAATATGATAGGCAAATAATAAAATTAAAAAGTACTATTGGGGCATTTTAATATTTCAACTATTTTTTTTCATAAACTTGAGTTAGCACTACATAAGTCTAAGGCTAGGATTTTAAGATATTACAAACATGCTGTCATTTGGAACCACAATAAATATCCCTCTTTACTCTTTTGTTTACTTGAAACCCACATCTCCATTGTTCTGCATAATGAAAATAATATATGCCAATATCCTTAACAAAATGAAAGTACCTCCTTTTACATAATTTTCTTCATATTAATTTCTTTATTTCAAGTCTTCATAATAAACAGTTTTCACTAATAAAAATAGCATTTCTTTTAAAACTAAAAGTAAAGGTTGAGTAAATTGGACATATGTAGAAAATCAGCCAAGCAAACCTCTTAGTGGAACCAGAAAAACTTCTATAAAAACCACTATAAATACCGTTTAACCAAGCTTTGCCATTTATGAGGCTTAGAGAAAAATACTCCTTGTGGAGTCCACATTACATACTTCCTCTTTCTAGTAAAAATTTCTCTCAGATACTACCTTTCTATTCTTGTCTGCTTTTCACTGTACAGATGAACATATTTGCAGGCAGGAATAGAGACGCAGACGTAGAGAATGGACGGGTAGACACAGAGGGGGAAGGGAAGGGTGGGATGAATTGGGAAATTAGGGTTGACATATATACACTACCATGTGTAAAATAGATAGCTAGTGGGAAACTGTTGTATAGCACAGGGACCTCAGCTTGGTGCTCCTTGGTGACCTAGATGGGTGGGATGGAGAGGTGGGAGGGAGATCCAAGAGAGAAGGGTATATATGTATATATATAGCTGATTCACTTGGTTGTACAGCAGAAACTAACACAACATTGTAAGGCAATTATACTCCAATTAAAAAAAAAAGAGCATTATGCTTAGAATCTTGTTTTCTCACTTGTTATTTACTAACTCAGCAGTTTGTGAAAGATTATTAGGTTATATGTAAAAGAGAAAAGGAGCCTGTTAGATAAATTTTGAAACACTATATTTAAAGTCAGATTTTATAAGACTTCTGTATCTCGGAGCTTCTTAAAGCCTTATATGTGTTGATGCATATCAGGAATCACCTGGTAAGTTATGTGTATTATAACTTTCCTCAAACCAGTTTGAATACTGATGTATATTTTTTCTTTTTAATGTATGTGCAACATTTTATGGGTTTTTCTAAAGAATATACTTTGAAAAAGCTACTTTAATACACCAAAATGTACTGTAAATTCCAACTTAGGAAATTGAAATCTTCATGTTTTCATACTATTGATATTTGTCCTTTTGAGAAAAATAATCATTTTGCTTCTTAAAATCCTTACTCTTTGCTCCTGGGTACTCTACTTCCACTCTTCCTCATTTAACCATATTTTCTTAAGTCAATCTTCTGCATACTTAATCCTTAAATATAGGAATTTTTGTAAAATTCAATTTCCAGCACCTTTTTAAAATTCTCTACATAATATATTTTTTCATTCTCACCAGTACACTTATTTTCTCTATATGCCTGGTTTCTAAGTCTACAGTTTTATTCTGACTTGTTGATCTTTTGACTTTAATAAATTTTGGCCCGTTTGTCTGATATCGCCATCTCTATAAGCAAATTACAACATCCCAAATTGTGTTTTTTTCTAATCCTTTTCCAAATCTTACCTTCTACTGTCTCTATTATCAGTCATCAAAATACTTTTTCTCCCAAACTAAAAATAACAGATATAGTTTTATTTTCTCTTTTTGTTCACACATAATATTCAACTGGACTCCAAATTTTGCTGGTTTTTAGTGTTCCTTGAAATGTTTATTTTTAGTGCAATCATATTGCTGTCCTACTTCCCATAAACATCCTTTACATGACTGTTAACAGGCTTTCAACTAGATTTTCTGCTTCAGGCTTTTTCTGAATAAATCCTTCTAGTGATGTCATGTCACGTGCATTACCCAATGTTATGTGAATTCTGCACATGCTTTTCTCTAAATCTCTCCTTGTTGAAAGTGATCCAGTAATTTTATAATCACCACTTCCTTTCATGAATTCTTTTTTTATCTTTCCATTCAAAATAAATCACTTTCTTCTTGAGCCATCCAAAATTCTTTGTATTTCTACTGAAAAGAAATTTCTACTGCTGTGCTCCTCACTCTACCCCTTGTAGGAAAACTAGGTTTTCACATTTCTGTCTGTCCTTTTAGACTGTAAGCAATATGGGGCTATGTAAAATACTTGGATTTTGGGATAATACATGCACTCTCTGTGTGACTTTGGGAATATAAGACTTTTTGAGCCTTTGTTTCTTCATTTTTAAAAGGATAATTTTCCCCTTAATTTAAATGACATAACATAGAACAGAATTTATAACAGGGTGCTACAGTCCACTATATTTAAATTTCATGAACATTCCCAGTCTCCTTTACTCATACTCCTCAGAATTTTTACAGACACCAGCCACATACTATGTCCTTAATAAGTATTGTTGAACAAAAGAATGCAGCTACATTTTACTTCCATGAAAATGGAGATCAATATTTATTCCATATGACTGGTGTTGTTCTTATCAGCACAGTGTCCTATGAAGAACAGAAAGTAATTGTCTGTTAAGTCAGAAATAAAATTTTTGACAACAAAAGTATCACATTCAGTTGACTTTTCTAATCACTTCTTTCAATATAACTTTCCTTTTTTATATAAAATCATTTTTAAGAAGTCTCTTCATAACTCTAAGTCCAGATAAAAATCATTAGCATTTATTGACCTTTTGCAGTAGTAATTTAATCTTTGGGGGAACAAAGTTGATTAATCACAGCTTGACATATTGAAATTTGGCATAATTCTTTCCCAAAAGTGCTTATAGGGCAGCAAGTTATAAGGCATTCAGTGTAATAACTAAGGCATATATTACAAATAAAAGGTGCTCAGAAAATCTTCCAGAAATGTAAGGTTACCCATTTTGGTAAATTCTTTCAATCTGGAATAGTCCTGCAAGTGTATGAGGAATTGAGCACATGCTTTAATCTTATACCTTCATCCAGACAATCCAGGAAAATTATGGTTAATAATTTAAAAGAAAGAAGAAGGGTGAATATATAATAATGATGAAAATTCAAAAGACATTATCTTTAAGTGAGATATTTTTAAAATATGGCCAACACTGAGGATATTCTCATTGAACAAACATTCAGTATCATCTCCTAACAAGCAGACTATGGAACACTAAAAACTGTACATTTCTGATTCCATTAGATAATCCTGTAAGTTTCCATCAATAAAATGTACTCATGGTAAACTTAAATTTTGAACTGAGACAAATGGAGAGATAGAGACAGTATTGGAGGTTGCAGATTTTTCCAGAAGTGGTAAATTTCTTGGAGCTTCCCAAATCACAGAAAAGTTTCTTATTTTAGCAAAAAGGCCACAGGTCTGGAACTGGTATTTGTAGCAGGAATCTCCTAATTTGGTAGGATGATTCTTAATTCTACACTTTCTGAATATGACAGGGAGGAGTTTCTAAAGAAAGCCATTTCAGTACGGTGGCTTTAGAAGTCAAAAGTTCAGTCTGGACTAAGTTTCTTCAAAAACTCAAATGATTCATTAAATTATTTAACACTATGTGATAAATCTCCCTTTCTTATGCTAGCTGAAGAGGATTTTGTTCTCAGCTGTATTCTGACCAATAGAAAATTGTGTCAGGGATTTCTTTAACAACACTCAGACTATGGAAATCTGGGTTTCATAATTTAAACAGCTAGGTTGGAAAAGATTCAAGCATGTGTTCACTGTGGATATAGGATAATGGCTATTCCTATTATACAGTGACAAAACAATTAAGTCATTATCTTTAGCAGTGAAAATGAAATTCCTATTGAAGGCCAGGGATTTGGCAGATATGGCAGCTGCTGTGATAAAACCTTATGGTGAAAATAAAGCTTATCTCACATGTTGTTAAATTATTTTCCTTTCCGAGTTTCACCTGGTCACTCATCTGAAAGTTAGCTGGTAAACAGTGGGACCCTTTGATGTGCAACAGTACATTTGCTTAGAATCAAATAACACTAAATATCACAATCCTCTCAAAGCCTTTGGGCCTGCCTTGTCAGTGTAAGATGCCTCTCTGCCTTTGTGTTTGAAGGTTGTCCTTGATTATCTCATAATAACCTTATTTAAGGTCAAAGCTTCCCAGAATCTCCAAGGGATATTAGTTTTCCTTATCTCCCAATTCCATCATTTCTTATTGCCTCCAAACTTCAAACTGCAACTTGGTGAGCAAGAAAATATTTGATGAGAAAAATTTAACATAGTAAATAATGCAAGATTTTAAATGCATGGTAATTTGAGAGAAATGAACAGATTATGAATTATATATACTAGTTTATGTATCTGAGAATGGTTTCATCTTTTTACTTGGTTAGTAGATTGAAGCAAGAATCAAATGCAGTCTATGATTGCTGGTATTGTGATGCTTGCAATTCCTTATCATGATAAAATAAAAGGAAACTCCAAAACTTAAGAAGATACAAATGTTACAAAAATTAATGATGTGTGACTTAAGTTACTATTCCATAATTATTTACCCAGTGGGCTAAGGAACTGTTTAATTCTCAAAAGACTCTGAGGAATATATCATATACATATATGATCAGTATCATTTTAAACACTGCAATAGTTGTTCTCTAGGACAGGAATAAATATGGGAGATGTTTGAAATTAGTAACTTGATTTCCATGGAGATGATGGAATCCTCAAATGTCAGAGGTGAAGCAACCTGACCTAACATCTATAGGAAAGGCAGACAGGCTTACCATAATAGGTAAGATTAAAACTGGGATCGTTGTCATGTTACCAAGCAGGAGCCTATGAGGCCTTCCCCCAACTCCATATCCTCCACCTGCCTCTTGTCTATAGAAAAACTTTAGCCTCCTAGACCTTCCCCAAGTTCCAAAGAGTATATTTAATCAGAGAAGTGAGAAAATGCAGAAAGAAAGAAAAACAGTCAAGCAAGACAAAATAATAATGGTTTAGCTATTAAACAAAGTCAAGGACTTTTGTTCCTCCTTAAGGGTTATAGATAATATTCTGAGCCATGTCCTTTGAGCTGTTTTGCAGATGCTAAACCCCCACCAGGTTGGAAAAGTTAACTGTTTGCTACCCACAAGCACGTAGACCTCAGACCGGTTGGAACCATAAGGTTGATGATATTGACTCCCTATTACCCCACCACCAACCAATTAGAAGAATGTCCATGAGCTGAGCACACACCCCACAACCCGCACACCTCACTTTGTCTTTAAAAACCTTTCCCTGAAAGCGTTTGGGGATTTTGGACCTTTTAAGCACCAGCTGCCTGGTCTCCTTGCTTGGCGCCCTGCAATAAATGCTGCACTTTCCTTTACCACAACATGGTATTAGTAGATTGGCTTTACTGCACAGGAGTGAGAGGACCCAAGTTTGCTTCAGTAACAGTCTCACTGGAATATTGGTGGTGACCAATTCTCTAATTGCTAATGACCATTCTCTAATGACCATTCTCTAATTGCTGTTCAAAGGAAAGAAATAAATGACCAGCCATCTAAAACCATACTTTTTTGCATAATCAAAATATGAATCTAAGTCTAATTAAATGTAGAACAGACATGCATCATTGCAATGGAGAGTTATAAATTTTCATCCAATTCCCAGAACCAGTTAAGTTCAGAAAGGCAGTGTCACTTGCTTGAAGGAAAGACAAGCAAGCAGGGATTTAAACTTAAATGAAAGATCTTATGTTAATATCTTAATTATGTACCGTAGGTCTTTCTCTTAGCCTTCTATCCAAAAAAAGACTTGGCCGTTTACCTATGTAAATGTTCATTCAGGAGATAAACATTTCCAGTTATTTTACTGATTACTAGAGACTGTTTCTGAACTACTAGTAAACCTTTGTGGTCCAGAAGTGATCCGGTCAAAATGGATTTTGGAACTGAATCAACCTCACCGTGGGTTTTCTATATTCATCAACCTAGCCAATAAGTACTTTCCCAGATCCTGAATATATAAAAATAGATATACTCAGCAGTTAGCAGAAATATGGCCTTGGCGCCTTGACCTTAAAAGTAAGAGTAATTATTGTAGGATGGGAGAAGTGTAACCTCTAGAGCCAAATTTCCTCAGCAAAATAGCAAAGCGATAGCAATACTACTTTACTGAGTGAAGTGCATAAATAAGTGTTACTATTAAACTCTTAAAAGGTATAGATAACATATTCACATTTAACATCTGATTGGTCTGTACAGGAGACAGATGTGTCTTGCGAAACCATAGTGGAGAAAATTAATGCATCCCCTGGAAAGAAACCATCCATCTGCTAAAGGCTTTTTCTCATTCTCTAAGAGAAAACACCAGATGCAATTTGATTCAATCTTTCAGGAAACAGCAGTATACACTCATTTTCCTACCATCTCTATTACCTCGACTCTCCTGTTAAAGGTTCTAATTAACCCACAGGGACCCTGATCATTTCACTACCCCATAACGCAGCATATTGGTCTATGACATTTATAACACCGAGATCTGGTAGGAAGAAAGAAGCAGGAGCCCTGAATGACTTGATGATATACATGCCTCCTGGAGGCTTAGAGATAAGCCTCATGAAAATTCAGTAGTCTCCCTCCTGAGTGAAGTTTCCAGGAGTCACGCCGTGTATGGAGGAGTGATGTCAGGCTAGTCCTTCCAAAGTGAAATACAGGCTGTAGCTCCATTCGTCCACTCCTACTAAAAGAGAAACACAATATTGTTGGGATTTTTTTTTTTTTTTTGTATTGTGGAAACAAGATATACCATAGATAGTGTACTGTTCTGACCCATTTTACTGAGTAAATTGAAGGACTACTGGCTTTTATAAGAACCCAAAGCAAGAAGATGCACCCCACCTTGTCAAAGATTCACTTCAACAGTCACAGTCACTAGTCATCAGGACATTATGAACAAAGTTAGAAGGCAAGCTGTAAACATCACAAGTATTTTTGAGACTGCAAGGCAAACACACACGCAAAACACTCAAAATACTTAAATACTTAATACTTAAATACTTAAATACTTAATACTTAAATACTCTGTGTTTGTTTTGGAAAATAAATTGAAAGTTTATTGTTGCAAATTTAGAAATGTATTTATAGCGAAAATAAAATAGAGAAGTGATACCTAATGTTTACCAGTGTAAACTTCATAGATTTGAAGTGATAAATATTGGTAACAATTGAGAAATAAAAAGATTAAATAAAGAGAGGACTATAGTAGCTCAAAAATACTGTAGAGACTACCCACAAAACTTTAAAATCCTTGTTTAGAGATTGGTACGCAATACTTACTTCTACATGTGGATTGATTTGGAATGCTTATTGGTACTTGTATATATCAACAACGTTTTTAAAGTTTTACTCTCCTCTTACTTTACCTCTGTGATTAACTCAGCCCAGCTACGTGTGCAAAATGCACTCATCACCACCGGGAAGGACAAGGTTTTTCTTTGGTTTCTCTATTGTCCTTGAGAGACAATTCAGAGGTGGATTTTTATACGCAGATAGTGATGAACCATAAATTATGTCACGTACGAGTCAATCATCATTATTTTCATATGAAGACAGGGAAATTTACTAATACAAGCTTTGGGCAAAGGTGATAACTTTTTTTTTTTTTTTTTAACTCAGGCAGAGAGTAAGCATCTAGCTATCCGGATTCTGAGTCACCACAATACTGACTTTTGAAATGGGCTCTCTCTGCCAGATTGCTCAATTTATCTTTCAGAAAAGACTTTCTCTTAGATCATTCTTTCATCTTTGGGTTTCACTATATTCCATATATTCTTGTCACACTTATTCTTATCCTGCCATACGAATCTTTTTCACTTTATTTATTCACAATAATCTGTGATGGCAAGTGTAGCCCCAAAAGAGTGGATTGCTCAGTTTCACTGAAGTCATATCATTAAGGAAAGATAATTCTGCCTTACAGAAAGGTAGGGACGTTTCATTCTTCCTAGGAAAATGGTCCAGGCAGCAATTCCTGGATACAAAGTTAGGGAGATATTTCCTTCTATGCAGGGGATTCAGTTCTTTCTATGAGAAACACCCAGAGTATTACTTCTAATCTACCAAGGCAAAGAAAACAATTTTTTTTCTTCAGAAAACAATTTAAACATTCACATTCTTCTACAAAGTTAGATATTTTGGTGTTGTTTTAGAAAATCTGGACAGAATTTTCCTAACCTTAAGGAAAACATTTCTTTAGAAATTAAAGTGATATAGATTTTTCTGACATAATCTGGTAGTAATTTGAGAAGCAGTTTTTGAAGATTGAAATGTCTGTTTTTATAAATAAGACGTTATTTACATGAACTGAAATCTTTTTTTTTTTTTAATTTGGATTGAGAGCATAAATCAGTGGTATAAGAATTGTGTTGGATCTTGTATCAGATAAATGGCAAGTGAGGGAGGACAAGAGACTTTCTCCAGATAGTTCTTGTGGCAACCACAAAGTGCTTTTGTCCAGAGATGAAGGCCAACTGGTTACAGTTATCTATGAGTTCAGTGGAAAACAATTTGAAACAACAATGGTACAGAACATGCTGCATATTGTTGAAATAGACTGTTTCTTAAAAAATCACAAAAAATATTTGTTAAAGCTACTCAAAATTGTGGGAAATAAAGGAACATATTAATGACGTAAAACATTTTGTAAAATAGAGACATGTGAATTATATATTTTATAAAACAGAAGCACAATATTGAAATACATTGTCTTTCTCTTTTTGATATAAAACAAAACTAAACCAAAACCAAAAACATGAAGGAATCATGATGCTTTAATTCAGACATCTCAGGTTATCAAATATATCTATGTGTATGCATATGTGTCTGTAGCCTTATATGTATGCACATGTACATGTATGTGTTTATAAACAGACACATACCTATATACAGATACACACACACATGCAAGTGCTTGATCATTTTGTTTCGATATACTGACTAATGTGGCTGCTTAGACATTAGAATTTTGCTAAATCAATTGATTACATATTTTTCTTGTCATGGTTTCTAGGTACTGATATTTTGAGACAGGTTTTTCTTCCATCATGAGAGGATTCATTGTATCTTGGTTTTAAATAGTTAATGTTTAAAAAAAAATAGTTAATGTTAACTTGTATAATTTTATTTCAGACAATGCATTAATCAAATCCTTTTGGAGCGAGGTGCTAATTAGTCTTTAACTTTGAGCAGAGCATGTATGAAATGCCCATGAAGGGATGATTAACAGGTCTTTGAGACATATAACTTTTGGTACTAATAGCTTTGGCTGGCCCAATGGAAAGATCCTTTTAGAGTTTCCCCATTTGGGGTGGAGAGAACCATTGGCTACCAAGAGAAAGGCTTGATCCCGAGTTAAGCAATTCAGTGACTCATTTGGGAAATGTATGCTTCACATTACTGGAACTCTTGGTTTTATAAATTTGAAGGTTCTATATTCCAGAGAAGAAACACTTCTATCATGAGACATCTAGCAAGAGTCTCATTTAATCAGAGGTACTACTATTTCCTAGGCCTTTCAAAGACTTCGTGTCAGTGGTCCAGCAGGCAGAAAGGGAACTCGTCATCTTGTCCAGGAAAAATGAACCTGATTATCAAGAGTAGGTAGAGGGTTAGGTTGGAATGCATTTGACGTCCAGGCAGGCCATTTTGATGCTTTTTGGCAATTCTTGACTAATTTTGATGTTTAATGGATAAATCCAGTAGTACTGACCTAAGATCATGTGATTCATATTTCAGCTTTCATAGAGAGGAGGGTAGGTCTTGCCATCAGGTATACCACCAAGACCATCAGAAGTTCTGGCTGAGCATAAAGGGAATCTAAAATAAATAGTGAAGGTGTTGTCAAACCCAGGTTCATGTGCCCAACACACAATGAGGCCAAAAAAACTAAAACAAGAAATGGGGGATGTGGAAAGGCTTTTGTACTTGGGAGGGGCCCTCAGGGTCTTGCTTGGTTTCAATCATCCCTTTTCTTTGATAGTCCTCAATCTTGAGGAAAACAGGCATTGGACAAGAAAAAGAATAATGTTTTGGGTAGAGAAGTTAATCATAAAGTTGGCAGAGGAACTTGGTTTTAGGGGAACTCGGTTTCATAGGGGAATTTTGAGTATCAATTGTTGCCCCAACATCAGCTGCAATGTCAGGGTCTCTATTTTAGCATCTAACCTGTCTCTTTTACATTTTGCTCAAAAAATGGGCCATCAGAATGCTGAAGGAACTGTCCTAGGAACCTAAGTTAAGAATAGATCTGAATAGTATAAGACATGGAAAGTGGAGGATGCTATGACGTCCTTATTACTCCTGCTACTGAGAGTAAAGCCAGAACATTGCTCTCAGCTATCAAGTCTCTTTTGGACGTTTTCCCTAATGAAAACTACATCATACCTCTTTTCTTGAGCAGCTTGAATTCAGTTAATCAGCACAGGGTGTAAAGACCCGGCCCCCTCACCCAAATTGGAATAAGTCTGAAGGAAACTCCCCATTGGGCCAGCCACATTAATATTGACTATGCACTACAGCTCTGCCCAATCCTGCTTCTTTACTGTCTCTTTCACAGATGTATACACCTAATAAATCTCTGGGGGGCTAATTTCCATCTCATTGTCTGCTTCCTTAGCAACCCAACTTAAAGCACTTATAAGAAATTCATTATGTGCCCAACAAAATTCTAAATATTTTACATATGTAAATTGATTTAATAGAAATACATATATAAGCATGCTATTTAATAGATATCATCTAGATAAGAATATAGACATGTATAAACCAAATGATCAGGTCATTAACATGAGTAAAATTTTTTGAAACTATCAGAAAGGAAACTATCCTATAAAATATGACTGTAGGCAATCTATTTCCAAAGTTACTATGGATATTCATTATCATACACTTTAGTCATGTGATATAATGAAACTTCTTTTTGATTCTTTTGCCAGGAATTCAGTTTGATTAAAAAAAAAAAAAAATGAAAAACAGAGTACCAAGTAATATATTCTAAAGACTCACTAGTCCTTTCCATTATTTGCTCTTAATTATAGTTGCTAATGCTTACTCCTCAATTTCCATCAAGGGAAATATTGTTTTAAATAAATGAATACTTTTTAATGAAGTGTTAATTTATACTAATATGAAAGTGAAAATAAGCTATGACAGAAACTCATTAAGGATTCTTCTAGGGGGATAAAGAAACTGTAGAAGCTAACAGTTTTATTTTAAAATCAAATCCACTCAATTTAGAAGGAGTTTAGAAAAATTACTTTGTTTAAGTAGCAAGTTTCCCAGAATAGAGTGTCCCAATTTACAATTTTCTTTTGTTATGCCAGCAAGTAGAGAAAACTGCCATGGTTAATAAAATGCATGAGCCTTAGATAAAGATCACTACTTTGCTATTTAACCTTTTCTTCCCTCTTCAAGGTGATGTAGAATGGTTAGTTTTACTTAGGAAATTGTAGGCAAAAATAGCTTTTGTGCATGGAAAATATATCTGACTATTATGATTTTTATTCCTTTGACTTTAAAATAATTTATGTTTTATTCTATATATTTTTTCTTCCAAAATAAATGAACCGTTCTTTTAAAAATGTCTCCCTAAAAAAGAAGTAATAGTGTAGAGCTAGGTAGATGATTTAACAGAGACTTAAGTGAACAACATAATTTGTTAGTCAGAAAGCAACATCAGGAAGTTCTCTTATCAATTTGCTTGAATTTTTACTATATAAAAGTATTCTGGGGCTTCCCTGGTGGCGCAGTAGTTGAGAATCTGCCTGCCAATGCAGGGGACACGGGTTCGATCCCTGGTCTGGGAAGATCCCACATGCCGCGGAGCGACTAAGCCCGTGAGCCACAACTGCTGAGCCTGCGCGTCTGGAGCCTGTTCTCCGCAACAGGAGAGGCCTCGATAGCGAGAGGCCCGCGCACCGCGATGAAGAGTGATCCCCGCTCGCCGCAACTAGAGAAAGCCCTCGCACAGAAACGAAGACCCAACACAGGCAAAAATAAATAAATAAACTCCAATCTCTTTAAAAAAAAAAAAAGAAATTTAAAAGTATTCTGAAAGCTCTCTTCTTTATAGTATGAAGAACCAAAAAGAAAAAAAGCATGTGAAGCCTGCTATTATATAGTTGAAGCACATGCAATTATATATAAGCATGTATGAACATTTCCTATTGATGACTGACCTACAAATGAATAGAATTTACTTGACTTTAAGTAAATGTTATCCCCCAGGAAGGAAATTTCTTTGGACAAGAGACAGTAATAATCCTGTCACCAAAAATCAACTTAAAAGTGGAAACCCAGAAGAAGCTGTAGGGAACAGTAGAGTTTATTGTTCCATTGTTTACTCAACAGACTCTTAGCCCAATATTTTACACAGTAAGCAATTTGAAAATAGCAAATATTTACACCTTTAAAATGATTCTTTTCTACATTGTATTATTTATTTATATCTTATTTACTCCTCAGTGAATGGAATTAAAAAATACACTTTTTACACTATTGAAACTTAATAAGCATTTCTGCTTAATCCAATAAAATAATTCCTTAATTTGAAAAAGCTATTATCACATATTAGCATACCCATAAATTTATTTAAACACAGTTTGTAAAACCTTATTATCTTTTTACAAATGTATAGAATATTTAAATTCTACAAGCATATACAAATAACCAATGTCGAGCATTGACAGGCAAAAATGACCTCAGATAATAGTTTCATAAATTGATAAACATTCAGGGGTTGTAGGTATTGCTCCAATTAAATAATGATAATATTCATATAAAATTACAACTAGAAAAGCAATCAATTTGTTATCAGATATTCTTTAGCTCAGATATATACAATGTACCCTTAGGAGAACTGAGAAATTGAATTGGATATTATTATAAATAAGTATTTGATCAATTTTAAGATCATATTTCTGAGTCTGAAGATTACATATATTCAACACTTTCTAAATTATGCTTGGTCCTAAGAGATATTAGGTCAGAGACTGAAAGCATCAAGTAATACTACAATCCATACCAAAAAGTTTAAAACAACAACAAACTTTTAGTATTGTTCCTTAAATGATTATATGATTACTTATGGAAATTTTGGGTATGTAAAAGTGATCAAAACAAAATATTATAAAAGAAATATTATGTGAAAAAGTATTTTACATATTTGTTTCATCATAGGATGTAGAAAGCACTATACCATTATTCTAAAAACTAAGAAGCTGGAGAAAAAATGGAATAAAATACAATTTCTTGTTTCAAACATACATGAGAAAATGCAAGTCATCTATTACTGAATAATATAAAATAAAAATGTGAGATCTTAGGCATGTATCTTACTAACAGTAAAAGACCAGTACGTATTTGATTAATTTGAATGGTAATAATACAAGTATTCTGAGACTTCAGGAGACTGCTTGTTTTTAAATGGGCTATTTTGGCTATGTAGAACACAAGGCCTGAGTGTTTACTATTTGATAGCAGTTGTTTATTGTCTTGATGATAATTTGTTTATTGTCTCATAGAGCAGCATATTCAATGGTTATAGTTATTGTCTCATAGAGCAACACATTGAATGGATAGATAGTACACAAAGGATGGCAGACCGAGGAATGGACACTGAAAGGAGACAGTATCAACAGATAACATATGCTGACATAAACCAGCATGAAATGGAATACCAGAGCTGAGGAATATAATTAGAAAGATTTGCTAAGGCTAATTGTAGAGGACTCTGGATATTAGAAGAGATATATTTGTAATAGCAGCTGTTTTATTAAGTAGTTACTATGTGTTTTAACATTTATTTCTACAAAAACTCTATAGAGTAAGCCCTAGAATTTCCTTTATATTATAAACAATAAAATTAAGATTAAATTAAAAGAATTAACTTGATCCAGGTCACACACCTACCAAGTGCTGTAAGTAAAATCTATACCCAAGAAATCTGATAACAAACCTTCTATTCTTAATCATACAGTACATGCCAAGTGCAATGAATGAACTTATCTTGAATCTTTGTTTTGTTATTAATTTTAGACAGAATGTCTCCAACTATTCTACAGGCAAATTATCTTGGGAATTGGTTTTAAATACATATTATCTACAATTTACAAAAATCCATCTATTTTTAGTTCATAATATCTATAATTTACAACAATCCATCTGTTGTTATTGTTCACAATAAATTTGAAATTTTAAAACTACTTAGAGTCTATTAATAAAATACTTGCATTTTTCTATTAGTGATTAATGGTCTAATTATAATTTCCCTATTAGACAAGTTACATTAATTATATCATAAAAGGATATATACATATATATTTATAATTTGTTTCATTAAAGTACTATTTATTATATGATATTTATTATTTAAAGAATCAAATAACTGACCAATTATATTTTACAGTATTCAGTTTTCTATATAGAAGTTAGTCAAATTAAGTGTATTTAATTCCTTATATTCCCATTTTTCACAGATTTCTGGATTACAGATGTATATTAGTTGTAAAAATGCCATTTATTGTATATATCCTAGAGTGAAAGCAGAAAGTTCATTTTCAACATAATCCAGTCTTAAACCCTTTCCCTTCCCAGGCATAATTCTGCAACCAATTTGGTATGTGTCATTCTAGAAATATTTATGTGCATCTATAAGTATTCATGCATGCATTTATATATATACAAGAAGAGTTTTTTTATGTAAATGGGGGCATATTAGATAGATTTTTCAATTTTAATTTCTTTCAACGAATTTACTGTGATTAGATAAACAGAAATTTTGTAAAGAATATTTCCATATTATACATTAAAATGTTATTTAACTATTTATTACTGATAATTTAGCTTGCAACCATATGCATAAAATATTTGCATATGTGACATTAAAAATATAAACATTTTTGGCAAATGTGTATACAATTTAACTTCTAGTAGCTATTGTAATCAAAATTTCCCTCAAGGTAAATGAATTACACTGTCATCAGTCACCATGGCACACCAGTGTGTCATCAAATATTAAAATTGTACCAATATGATCTCTCATTATTTAAAAAATAAACAAATAAAAAAGGCAAGTAATGGTTTTAGAAAATATTATAACATATACAACTGACTACAGAATAATATCAAGAATATATAAAGATCTTGAATCAGCTAAGAACACTCAAATAACCCAGTTGTAAAAGAGGTTGATTATATGAAAATGCAATTCTGAAAAGAATAAATACAAACACCAATTAATACATGAAAAGGCACTCATATTGCAAGAAACTGGAGAACTGTAAATGTGTAAAAGTTGTATGTGTGTGTTTGTGTGTATGTCTTACCTTGCTTAGTGTGCTTTTCCCGTTTACCAAACAAAGGGTTTGTTGTCTCTGTTATGGTGTGTTCTCCCATCGTTTAATGACTTGTTAACCACTTTTAACAAAAACGACATAAAATATTGATTAAAACATGCAAGAAATAGTCTAGAAATTCTGCAAAAATTCGAGGGGGGATATAAAAGTGGGCTGTTACACATATATTTTAGGGTATCTTGAGTGTCCTTCCAATAAATGAGTGAGGAGATAGGAAATTGGCATGTGCACTTGTATCTTCAGAAATTTGTCCATCAATTATATAAACAAAATCAAGAATAAATTGTGACTATAATCTTATCAATCAGAAAGATTAAAGAGATTCAAAAGTAACAATAATTGAAATAAACTTTTAGAAAAGTTATGAAAATTCTTAATTAATTTATTTTATCGGTATTTTCACAGTTACGTTCTTGTTGGTAATAAAAATGTTTCTTCTATTGCATGATCTACTTGGTAAGTGGGTGTATATAGAAAATAAACTGATTTTTCTATATTAACTTTGAAAAATTCAATATGCTATCTAATAGTTTACCAACTGATTTTCATAATACAAGATGATAATGATTATTAACCTTCCTTGCAGATTTAACCTTTAATCTCTCTTTTCACATTACTTTGTAATATTGTTGAGTCACTGCAAAAACAGGTTTAGAATAGTTATATTCATCTGGTATTGCATTTTTAAGTTTGTTTCTGATCTTTAATTTGACATGTACTTATAATATATACCTATAATTTAAATACATATCCATTTATCTATTTTATCAAATGATATTCTGCTGTCTATGAAGATTATATTTTCCTATTGATATTGATATTTGGAAATCTATAGATTTTCTATGATTGAACCATGAAATAAAGCCCTATTTGCTCTGCTGCTTAGTTCTTTGAAAGTTCTCCTGTCTTCTACTTTATAATACTTTATTTAAGATATTTGCTTCAGTATTCACAAGTGAGATTGTTCTGTACTTTTAGGTTTTGGCATCAATATCATACTGACTCTGTTCAAGGAATTTCAAAGCTCCTGTTTTTTTTGCTGGGCTCTGGAATAGTTTAAATAACAATTGGGCATTATCTATTCCTTGAAGTTTTCAAAGAATTGGCTTTGGATCTTGATGCTTTTTGGGAAAAGTCATTCTCTGACAACATTTCCAATTGCCTACAGAGTAATTGGTCTGTCTGGATTGTTCATCTCTTTACTACTTACCAATATTAGTAATTAGAAAAAATAAAACAATTCAGTAAATTGGGCTTATTCTATAATACCTTACTATTTATTTAGAAAAGAGTAATAAAAAATCCTACTCACAAACATAAAAATGGATAACATCTAAGAATAAACTTAAGAAAGTGTAGTACATATATAAAAAAACTTATAAAAAATTAATAAGAAAGAAATATGTACTTAAATGGGAAGGTATACAGTTTATTTTCTGGATGGAAATACTCAAAGATGTTAATTATTCCAAAAATAACTCAATTCAACCTTAAAGGAATTTACAATATTACAAGATTACTTTAAAGTATATTAGAAACAGAATATGTGCAGGAATAACCAATGCTGTGTTAGGAAAGAGCAATGAGAAGAACTTGCCCGATACAATATCAAAATGAAACCGAGTTCCCCTAAAACAGAGTTCCTCTGCCGAGTTTATGATTAACTTCTCTGTCCAGAGTATTATTCCCTTTCTTCTCCAACATGTGTTCCCCTCAAGATTGATGAATATCAAAAAAAAGGGAGGATTGAAACTGCATACAAGCTCCTGTGTGTCTGCCCTTTGCAATCTCCTAGGCCTCCCATGAGTCTCAAAAGGCTGGCCCTAGAGTTAATGATTAGGAAATATGATGATATAGAAACAAAATGTGAAGATGTAGAAAAAAGAATAGCTGTTGGGCAGGGAAACTGCTAACAATTTAGACTATACACTGGCTAAACAGCAGAATCACCAAACTCCCAGTTCCCTGAAAGATATAGATAAAGGTCTAACACACATTCCTAAGTTGTTTTCATAGGAAGTAGACACCCACCAGATGACAACTGATGACTGCTAGCACATAGACCCCAGACCGGCTGAAAGGATGCTCAAAACTTCACCTTGATGCCGACCAATATGAGAATTGTGTAGGAGCTGCTCAGGCACCCTGCAGCCCCCTCCATCACACTGCCTTTAAAAGCTCTTTGCCTGCACCAAGATGTTAAGATAGTTTTTAAGAACTAGTCCACCATCTTCTAGGTTAGCTGGCTTTCTCAAATAAAGTTACCACGTTGTCACTTGACTTATTGGCCTGTCATGCAGTGAGTAGCCAAAACTGAGTTTGTTAATAAAAATATACTCTATGGCAATATTAACTAAAATAATGTTAGATTAAAAGAGGAATCATCTCATAGCACAGTGACACAGAATGTTATTTAGAAACAGGCATATTTTATGATTAAGATAATATTTTTAACCAGTGGATACTGGACATTCTGCTCATTAAAGAATACTTACTTAAAATATGAATATATTAGAAAAAATAGATGTATAACATATCTTTCAGAGATTAATAACAATATTATATTAAAAGGGGGTTAAATAACTACAGAAATATACTATTTATTTTTATAATAAATTAATTAATAACTACTGTAGAATAGGCACCAGCCAACAAAGCTTTGACACTTACCAATCAGATGGAAGGAACAGAGAATTAGGCACAGCCATAGCCACTAGAGAAGATACATAATAGGGAAGAACAAATCTGACTCTATATTGGGTCTATTTCTTTTATCTTAACTTTTATATTCTATTGCTTTTGTTACAAGATAATCACCAAAGGGACGTTGCCTATAACTTAAAGTATACATAATGGCTCATCTCCTGGAACCCTTCCTCTCATGATTGAGCACCAAGCTAAAATACCTTTGTTTAGCTCACAGGAAACATCCTGACCAGCCCACCTGTTAATGGCAGGAGGAAAGACGAATTTACCACATCCCCTCTGAGTCTGGCCAGAACCAGGGGATATTTGCAACAACTTATCTTCTTTTACACTTTATTTTCTCACTTCTTCCTCTTTGTTCTATAAAAGAAACCAGCATCCAAACCTGGGCAAGATGGTTCTTTGGGACACTAGTCCACCATCTTCTCCATCTGCTGGTTTTCTGAATAAAGTCACTATTCCTTTCCCTGACAACTCGTCTCTCAATTTATTGGCCTATCATGGGGCAAGCAGTACAAGCTTGAACTTGGTAGCAGATATACAGTCAGTTAGTAACAATTCTGGTTCCTGTGTTGTTCACTGGCTAAATACTAGCCCTGAATTTTATCACACATAAGTTTGTGTTGTGTTATATTTTCTGGACTATCTGGGTTCAATTTTGCATCAGACTTATTTCTGCATAATCATGAATTGATATTTTTAAATTAAGTTCTGGATTCTGGAAAAATTTAAGTAAAAACATTCTATCACATGGTTTAATAAAATTTCACATTTCTTAAATCTTGGTGGGTGTATTATTTAGCTCATTTCCCAGTAAATATCTATTTTATTAGTTTTTCAATAAGTGGTTATGGACTTCTTCAGGTTAAGGTGTTGAAATTTGCAGATTTTCATTTCCATCCTAATGCTGCAAAAATATTAATTAAGCTGCAAAATAACAGCTTCTTAGAAACAGAAATAAAGTAACATCCAGAGGAATAAACCTTTCTAAGGAGAAAATAGATTATGTATGCTTGCATTGCTGACTTACAGTGGGAAGAGTCAAAAACCCAATAGTGACAGAGGACATTTGTTGGAGTAAGAGCAAGATTTCTCAATTTGAAAGAGTAGTATCAGCTAGTGTGAGAGATTAGAATCCCAACAAGTCCCTGATCTGGAGTGAACCCAAAATTCTTTGACAATTCTTTTCCATACGAACTTCACCAAGCACATAGAGCTGAAGAATGGAGAAGTGTAGGAGTGTGGACAGACAGTTAAGGTTATCTGAATAATGGAAGTGTTGATGAGGGATATTTTATACATTATCAAGAAAGCAAGCAGGATGAACTTTAAAATTATTTTATTCTCCATCCTTAACATTAGCAGTTATAATATTTTCATACTGTAGTTACAATTTCCATTAATTTTTGATATTATCTAAATCAATGTTTTAATATTATACATAATTAGTTATCAGCATCTTGTTAGGTAACAAAAGTAGCATCTTTATATATAATGGTTAAAAAAAGTTAAATATAAATTATTATTAGCTTAAAGTACAAATTACTATATAATGTTAAATTGCAAATTTAAAAAATATAATCTGGAAAATATATAATCTGGAATATATCCTAATGAAAAGCATAATTATACATTACAGATACTAGAATTATTATTTCTTACATCAAAAGTTATTTATAAAATATTTAAAGAAAATTTGTGTAAACCATATTAATATACTCATATTAACTTTATTGCTTTTCATGTACTTGTTCTGTAATAAGAGATTATGTTTTTTTAACTGTATTTTAAGATTTGTTGAGCAAAAAGAATACATGTGTCATGAAAGATAGTAACAATTTACACTATTGTTTTATGGACTGAATTTAATTAATACAATTACAGTTAGTTATGCTTGGATTATAAATGTAAAAATATGTATACTACTGTGCTGGTGACTGAAATTATTAGATTGCATCCATCTACACATTATTTCATATTTATACACTTTTTCAGTGATTTTTGATGAGGCATGTCTTCCATATTGACAAAGGTTTTTTGTGAATTATCTTCAGACTACACCAAAATGCTGGTGAAAGTGAGGGATAAGAACTGCAAATTTCTTTCTTAACAGCTTGATTATTCTGTTTTATTACTTTATTCATTATTATTTATTTTTATACATATTCTTATAAGATTATTTATATATTTAAAATTTTATATATTTAAAATTATAATCCAATTATTATACTTAGTAAATATTTTGACTAAGTTTTGACATATTAATTTTAAGACAAGTTTATGATAATACATAGATATCATGAACTATTTGGGGGAATGCATTTTAAAAATGTAAATTTTATTTACACAACAATATATTATTTACTCTTATAATCCCTGGAAATCATGACTCTGCTTTTTATCTCTGTATTTTGTTACATCAAATTATTGTACAAATGGGGTCATATAGTATGCAATGTTTCAAGACTTTTTTTTTCACTCTGCATAATTCCCTTCATATCCATCTAAGTTGTTGCATAAAATACTATAATTTAGAAAGTGTGTATTGACACAGGATAGATAAATTGATCGATAGAATAGAAATATATGGTTTCAAATACAAACCTGCACCTGTATAATCACTTGATACTTGACAATGGAATCAATGAAATTCAATGAAAAGGAAAATATTCTTAATCAATCTTGGTAGGGAAACTGAATATCTACCTGGCTAAACATTAACCTTACTTTCTACTTCACACCATACATAAATTTAATTTGAAATGAATTATCAATATAAATATAAGGTTTAAAACTGTAAAGCTTTTAGAGTAAAGCCAAAGAAAAAGGTTTCATGATTCAGGTTTGGGTGGAGATTTCTTGGGCATATTTCAAAACTCATAAAAGTTAGACATTATAAAATTTAAAAAGTATAGTTGACCCTTCATATTCATGTGTTCCACATCTGTGGATTCAACCAATTGTGGATCAAAAATACTAAAAAATAAAATTTTCAGAAAGTGTCAAAAGGCAGAATTTGAATTTGCCAAGCATCACCAACTATTTACATAGCATTTACATTGTATTTACAAGTATTTACATAACATTTACATTGTATTAAGTATCAAAAGTAATCTAGAGATGATTCAAAGTATACAGGAGGATGTATTTAGGTTACATACAAATACTATGCCATTTTATATCAGGCTCTTGAGCATCTATTATGAAACCAAACTTGAGTCCTCTCACCAGCATGCAGCGAAGTCAATCTACTGACACTGGGTTGTGGTGAATGAAAGTGCAGTGTGTATTGCAGACACCAAGCAAGGAGTATGGGCAGCTAATGCTCAAAAGCCCCAGACTCCCTGATGGATTTCAGAGAAGTGTTTTTAAAGGCAAGGTGAGGGAGAGCATTGCAGGGTGTGTAATCAGCTCCTTCACAATTCTTTGGTTGATAGAGAGGAAACAGGTTACTGTTATCAATCCTCAGGCTCCAATGAGCCTGGGGGCTATGTGCTCATGGTCATCATGCAGTTAACTTCTTCTATCTGGTGGTGGTTTTAATATCTGTAAAACAACTCAGGAATGTGCATCAGCCACTTTTATCCACATCTTTCAGAAAGGAGCTAAAGATTCTGCTATAGGGCTAATTGATTGTTCAAATTATTAGCAGTTCTCCTGGCTCAACTGTTATTTTTTTGTTGCTACATGTTCACATTCTTTCAATCTTTAATTCTTGAGCCAGTCTTTTGTGACTTAGGGGAGGCCTGAGAGACTAAAGATTTTCTATGAACAAGAGGCAGGTGGAGGGCAGGGGGTGGGGGTGGGAGTTCTCTCCCAGGAAAGCCCAATAGAATCCTCCTTGGTAACACATCTGTGGATTTTGTTATCTTTGTGGGGGTCTTGAAACAAATCCCCCACAGATACTGAGGGGCAACTGTATTGTTCATGAAAGATATCATTAAGAAAACTAAAAGGCAAATCAAATAGTGGAAGAAAATAAATAATATATTTATCTGTCAAAAGCCTCATAATTTAGAATATTTAAAGAACTCCTATGAATTGACAAGAAAAATTCAGATAATCTAGTTTAAAAATGGTGAAAGCCTTCAATATGCATTTCCCTAAAGTAGCTCAACATTATTAATTAACAGCAATATTAGAGTATAAATTTGTCACATTGCATTAATATTGCACCCTGTCAGAATAACTAGAATGCAAAAGACTGATAAAACTAAAACCGAATGAGTAAATATGGAGTAACTGAATTGCGCATACATTTTTAGTGGGAGCATAAGCTACAAAGAATGCAATGAAAATTTTTTGTCAGTCTCCAATAAATTTGAGCATATGACTAATCTGAGCCAGCAGTTCCACTCCTAAGATATACATGCAAGATATGAGAGCATATGCTTACACAGGCACACAAAATCTTCAGGATTATTCATAGCAGTTTTATTTATAATACCTCCAAACTGGAAACAGCCCCAATGTTCACCATTGGGAGAACAGATAAACAAATTGTAAATTAATTCTATTGAATGGTATGCAGAAATAAAGTGATGCATGCAACTACATGGATTTAAGTTAATGACAATAACTTGAGTCAAAGAAACCACACACAGGAGATGAATGCTTATATTACATGCTTACATTTATATGAAGTTGTAGAAGAGGCAAAACAAATTTATTTTAATATAATTCAGAGGAGTGGTTACAAAGGCGAGTGGAAGAATTGAATGTCAAGGAATACAATGGAACTCCCTGAGTGGATGGAAATATCTCTCTGTTTCGATCTGGGTGGAGGTTACCCAGGTATTGACATACATTTAATATTCACCAAGCTGCACACTTAAGAATATGCATTTTACCTTGTGTAAATTGCACTTAACATACAAAAAAGAAAAAAACCCAGCCTCCTGTCTGAGAGGTCTCATAGAGATGAGAGGTGGAAAAGAAAAGAAGGAAAACAGCAATAAGATCACACTTCAAGACACATGGGATTTGGTATTATCTACCTTGAGCTACAAAAATAAAGAGGATGTATGCTTCTAGAACAGAGAACGTGACTGATTTTATAAGAGAAATTTAAGGCTGCTTAAGCTTATTCTATCACCCCCATTTCTTCCCAACATACCCTCGACAAATAAATTTCTGCTCCCAAAAGAGTATAATAACTGTGGAGGAATTAACATAAACTTTGTTATACTGTGCTGTGCTCTATTATGTAAAGATGCTATCAATGAGCGAAGTGTCACAAGAAAGGGATATGTAAGAATATCAGAAAAATACACCCAGGAAACTGGAAAACTACCAAGAAATTATTCCATAGAGACTTAAAGAAATTAATGACAAGATGGTTTGTTTAAAAAAAATCATGAAAATGGAGGCACCAACCAAATAGAAGCAAGGGAAAAAATATATATTAATGCAGTTTTATGGAGTTATAGCCATTTTGAAGTCTCCATAAGAAGCAAACATACAGCTGAAAGCCTTGCTAGGGAAATTGAAGTCAAACTTGAAGGAAATACAAAAGTAAATGAAAATAAAATGAAATAAAATCAAATAAACTATCAAAGAATACAGATATGAAATAAATGCAAAGGAGGATCACCACATGCATAACACTAGTTCATTCTTCCATTCCACATGTTTTGTGTAGTACTTCTGTAATTTGCCACTTGTATGTGTTTATCCAGGGTCCCTGAAAAGTACCGAGACAGGATTGAGTGCAAGGATTTTATTAGAGGGCATGCCCACTGAAGAGAAAGTGAGAAAGGAGGCAAGAAGGAGGGAAGAGCAGTCAGACTGCAGTGTAAGTCTCATCCTAGAAAGGAAGAAGAGCACATTTGGATGAATGTGTAGTCTAAGAAAGGTTTGGCAAGGAAGTCAGAGTCTTCCAGTAAAAGTCAGCTGAGAGAGGAGTCATGTGTCTCCCAGAAGCAGACCTGCCTTAATCATGCCTCCCCACCTCCGTAATTAGTTGGAAGCAGCAAGTGGGAAGCATAGTCTTTGCATGAACAATGGACAGATTGTACAGAGCTTCTGCTGGGGACATTGGTCATGGTACTTCCTGTAAGTGGAATACTGAAAGGTGAATTCTCACAGCTGTCATCCTGGGGTTCATCTATAAAGGATACATGTTTATTATGGAGCACTAATTCACCAACCCCCTTCTTTCCTTTGGAGAACTTGGCCACTAATCATACCACATTTATCTTCTCATTGTTTCAACCATTCCTCTGATAGCTGAGTCATCACCAAATGTGATTAGTTTAAGAAAAAGCACATGATGCAAGCCTATTAATGTGCTCCTTATGTTTAATGATACATCTTAAAACTATTTTCATGTTAGTGCTTACATATGTAAGCATCAATTTTAATAGTTGTGTAGTATTCTATTGGATACATTTTCCAAAATGCATTTAATTTTGAATTAATAAGCATTGTTTGCTTCTAGCTATTTACTACTAACACACTCAGTCGAACACACACACACACACACACACACACACTGCTGTGAATTTAAAGGAAAAATCTAAGAATTGCTGAATACAAGTGGCCATACAACTTTATTTTTAATATCTCCAAATTTAAAACAAGGATAGTGAAAAGATATTTTCTCATGTATAACAAGTCTAATTTATTTAAATAAACTAGTAATACTTTAAATTACCTTTGATATTTAGCTAATAATTACCAAAAGGTAATTATCTTTTTATATTTTTATACCCTAAAATAATTTATTGAGTTTGAATATATATACATTTCAGCTTTTTTTCTCATAAAGTTGACATGTAATTGACACCAGGCATTTAATACACATTAAAACACTTTTTGAAATGATTATGCTTAATATGTCCGTAGAATATTTGTCATAGAAAAGTTGCACAAAATCAATTAAACCAGTAAAATTCTTGTTAAAATACATACATGTCATTTATTATATTTAAGTAGTAGATTGATTTATCAGCATATATAAGTTAAAAGGAATACAGAAACATCTCAGCTTACTATGAGAATGGAGTTAAGTTTGTATTTGCACTTTCAAGTTTGACATGGTGAAATAGATTTGGATACATTTTTCACTGGGCGTTGAGTCCTATTTAGCTTCAGTCCTCACAAAGCTTTTACAAACTATTTGATAAGTTTTTTAAGACTCACAAAAAAATACATCTGTTTTTTCTAACTCTAGGTTATAATAAACTCAGATATAAATCTACCATTTAGAGTATAAATTATAAATTAGTTTCTCCATGTCTACTTAAAGGGCATTTTAAATGTGTTTAACAAAACGTGGATAAAAATATTTTGATGTACATTTCATAAATCTTCCTAATTTTCAAAAATAACAAAACCAAGACTTAGGACAAATTCAAAGGATACCTCATATCAAAATGTCATTGAAATGTTGCCATATATAGCAGATTATATTGCAAAACATTCATGAACTGGTACATAAATTATGTAAAATTAGAATCCATAACTGTAAGGTGTACACTTATTTATTATTTTCAAGATGTGCTTAAAATTTATAGTCACAAAAATGCAGTATAAAAGAACTATGTACATGCTGAATTTTTCTGAGAATCTAAAACTAGAAAAAATAACATTTTAGAATTTAAATTTAAATATTCTGTGTGAGGTATTAAGTACTGCTCTTTATTAAGATAAAGATATCAATCAAATTCAAGGGAAATGTTTTCTGATGAAGATTTCTTTAAATGCTATGGGATGCATGATAAAAGACTCAAGATTATTTGAAATCCATTTAAAATTGCTTGATTACTGCATTTTGGGGGGTTTTGGCTCACTGTATTCAAGATTCGGTAATGGTTTTTGAAGGCAAAGGTAAAGCTAGGAAACGTTTTATTCTATGACAAAAGAAAAAGCATAGGGAGACAATACTGAAAGCATTTTTTTTATATTTTGAAAGGATCTTTCCTTGTTTATGTGTGTATTTATTTTTTAATGGATATCCTTTTTAGGTACTCAGAATCTGAAAATTCTTCTAATCATTAGCCCTTATGTCATTGAACATTTTCATCACTGTCCTCTTCCTGGTTTATTTCTATATCAGTTCATTTTAAACTTGATTTTCCACTTCCATTTATTTTCTTCACATGGACAATTATTGTAATGTGTTCATGAGGACACTTGCTATTGTGTTCTTTTAAAATATATTTTTTGATTTATATGAAAATGTGTTTATGTTTATGTCTTTTCCATGGCTTCTAACCAGTAATATGGAATTACATGATATTGTCAAAGAGGAAGAAATTTTCTCTACACTTCTAGGTTCTTCTGGCTAGTCTAAGAATTAAATTGGAATGAGACAAATTAACAGGAGAAAATGTTTAATTACATGTATTACATGGAAGAGACCCAGGAAAACTAAATAACTTGAAAAAATGGCCAAAATACTTACCTTAAATACTATCTTCAGCTAAAAACAAAAGAGTTGGGGATAGTGGTTTAGGACTTCAAGGGGAAGAAGGCAATTCACATGGAAATGGAAAAGCAAATGTTTGATAAGTAAATGTTAGCTGGGCCATGCAGAGACAATGAGACAGAGAGTGGGCTCTGATCTCTAGGCCTCCACCACACCTAGCCCATATTCTTTGCAAATATCTCTGGTGATAGCTTTATTCTTGGAATATGTCCTCTATCTAAAACCTTTTAGGCAGTTAAAGGGAAGATGAAAGTTTTTTCCTGAGTTTTTGGGCCTTGATAGTTTGCAGCTTGAAAAAATCTGCATGCCAAAGACACATTTTGGGGTGACAAATTTGTTTCCCTACATTATATATCTATATATGTTCTTCCCACTGATGGTTACTCAGTTTTGTTGGTATCATATTTAGTTGGGGTTTAATAGACATATTTATGTGGATGATAATTATTGCTGGAGGCAGACATGTTATTGTCGTGTGAGGAGGTCCTAGATATTTCTAAGTATCATTCAGATCTCGCTGGTCATTCGCCTGTAGAAATCTTCCCACTGTCCAGTCTCATCTGGCATCATGACACAAATGAGTGGGAGGTATTGAAAGATGACTGTGACCTATGTCACTCAGCCCCACATGATCTGAAAACTACAGAGCCAGAAAATTGTACACAGATTTTTTTTTTTTTTCTCCAGTCATTAGATATATAAAATCCTAGGAAGAATATACGGTTTTTATTGATTCCTATTCAAAGTGAAAGTTCTCCTTTGTCAGAAACATATTTGGTAGTACAGTGTATATTCACCAAATTTTCTTTTATAATATGAATCATGGTAAATAGACTATATCTTTATTTGGAGAGGGCAGGAATATAAACAAATAGTATGTCTGTATGTGAAATCTCATGTATATGCATCTCAATGTATCAAATAAAATTTAGCATAGCTGGCACAATTTGTTCTGACAAAGTCACCAGTTCCAAATTAAGTGCCATGTGAGATTGCTACTGACACAGAAAAACTGCCTGAAGATAAAAGTGTTTGGTGATGAAACATCTATCCATATTCATTAATAAATAAATGCATGCTATGAAAGAGTAGTTTGATTATACAGATATGTGGAAATATGTAGGCAAATGCAGTATAGGGAGATTTTAAAACACATTTGATATATATGTATTTTTTAAAGAATATTTGTGAATTTTTAAATAAATTAATGGTCATGCTAAAATACAAATATGATGGTAAATGTCTTAGGGAAGTAAAAATGTAAACTGAAGGAAAATGTAGTATTTTTCAGCACTCTAAAATTTGTGATTATTTTGATTTCTGTGCTCATTCAAAATAATTTCTTTTCTCATATGTATTTTTTTTCTTAAAAAGAAACCCATAAATTGCAAATGCCTCAAGCCTCATAAAATCTGGACCTCCACCTCAAAATATATTTCTTTAAAAATTGCACTGTTGAATTACTCTAATATGTCATTTAGAAATTTATCATCTTGCTCTTATATACTAAATAGGCAACTAATAGGTTGTTTTTCCATTTGGGATAGGCTTAACTGAGTAAATAGAGATTAATCTTGCCACTAAAAACAAAAAGAGCCACTTGTTTTGTTGTATATATTCAGGAACAACTAAAATAAGAAAGGAATAATATATTGCTCAAAAGTTTGATACTATTCCCTGGTTAAACAATTTCAGTTTATTGTTATTAAAAGGCTATTTCCTACCATTTAATTTTAATAGTTATTTTCAATTTCTCTATTTCTTCTTATTCTGATTTTGTATGTTTCTAAGAATTTAACCATTTAATCTAGATTTTCAAAAATATTAGTGAAAGTGGTTCAAAACATTTTAACACATATAGTTTAACATTTTATCATATAAAATTATGTCTTTTTATTTCTGTACTTTTACATAGGTAATATCCATATAATACATAAAATGTATAATTGATAATATCATTAGTGTTGTCAGAGTGCTGTTTTATTTCCAAATAACTCAAATTTATTATTTTTTATTTGTTTTTATTTTTCTCAAGATTATTGATTTTGTCTTTTATATTTAATGTTAATATTTCCATTTTTCCTGTGGATTACTCTATTGCTTTATTCCTTTTTCAGTTAAATTATGAACATTTTAAAAAAACGTTTTTCTTAGTTAAAAAAGTAAAGCTAATCAGTATTTTTTTGCCTTAGCTGGGTTACACCAGTCTTGCTTTGTAGGTTAGTATTAATCAACTCTAAGTTTTTCTTAATTTACTTTATAACTTTGTAAAAGGAAAATGAAAATGGAGTTGGTATTGCTAAGATAGCTCTCCATAATATATCTGGGAGGCCGTTGAGGAAGTGACTTTGTTACCAAGGGTGTTGTCCCAGAATCTTACCCCTTTCTTGAATGGAAAACAATTACTCTTATCTAAGTTTCAGGAGGAAGCCGAAAAGAGAAAAAACAAGAACTGGTTAAAATAAACTAGGCTCAAGATGATGGAAGATTTAACTTCCAGTAGACCTTTAGCCTCATTATACACTCATTGTAATACATTAGCATGCTAAATGACATACCCACCAGTACCATGATAGTTAAAAATTGCCATGACTTATGGGCCCAAATGACACCCTTATTCTGGGATAAGTCATGAATATTCTTCCCACTTTTTCCAATTACCTCACTTTTACCTTCCTCCTATATATTGTGTGTCTCCATCCCAATTGGGCTGAGAAGTTGATTTGCAAACTAGTTTCCTCCTTCTCCATTCTTGGCTATTGAATAAAACTTGTGCTGTTCCAGTCTTAGCATTTATTTTGTTATTGACTGCATGAATCTGATCAGAAAAAGAACCTCCCTAGCTAGGACCCCAGTTGACCAATTCTGTAAAACTTATGCATGTTTCAGCTCAGATGGAATCTGAACTTTGACCACTTCTTGTCCTAATGTAAGCATCCAGAACAACTGCCTAATAGTCTAGAAACTCAAGATACTTACCAAACCCTTACCCTAAAATAATTTGTGATGGCCTATCCCTTAAGGACAAATATTTCCTTTCTTGCAGCAGGATTCATCATAATTCTTGAGCAACATTGTGCCTTTTGCCTTTATTAGTCACTGACTCTCTTCCATGGAACACTTTCAGTTTTACAGAATCTGTGTCTCCCAAATTTCAATACATAAGACACCCCCCCAATAAAGTTCTTTGTTCTTTGCAGCCTCGTTACTGATTATTGTTCAACAATTTTACCATTTCCTCTTTTTTTAGCCCCAATATTACTTAAAACTGTACACTTGAATTTTCAAAATATGGAACATTTTCAAGTATACCTTTGTTATTAACCTATTATTACAATTCATTATTCTGAGATAACATAGTTTAAGCAAATGATAGAGATTATTTGAAATTTTTTGAGGTCACTTTCATACCCTAATATATCCTCAATATGTTCTGTTTGTATAAAAGTATTCTTTATGCTGTAAGGGCAAAAGAAAATTAAAAATAGAAGTTTAATTCTTCCTGTAGAAAATAAGGAAAGAAATTCCTCTTCCCTCCTTTTTTGTTAGACCTCTTATTTAGAAAATGTATAATTCTAAGTACTTTCTCCTCTCTTTGAAATGTATATAAATCCTTTTGAAAACTATATAGGCCTTTTGTCAGCTTTAAGACCCAGGAATGCCTTCCTCAGGAACCATCTTATTGAAATGTAAACTTCAAGGAATATAGCACCCAGACCTTTCCCTGTCTGTTGGTGGGTAGGAGCCTTTCTTGGGAACATAATTCTAAGTTGCAAAACTACTTCCTGTCATAAACAAATGAGAAGTTTATTTCTTCTCTGGATAAAGCCAATTAACTAATACAAGTGGTCACCCAAGTTACCAGGTGAATTTTGGATGAACTATGTGTGAGAAATGGTGCTGTCAAGTTCTGTTACTTGAGAACTAGTTATTGTTTATCTGGAAACATGTCTGTGATGGGTTGTACATGCCTGGTTATATGAAAGGGTGAGATTTCTTTCTGACTTTGTAAACTCTGAGAGGATTTCCTGTGATATGCATCACATTCTGGTTTAATGGTTATTTAATAATGAGTGTTTTCTTTCTCTCCTACCTTTGTGAAGAGGATTTCTGGTTTGGGAAGAGAATTTGCTTTTAGTTATATTTCTCCAAAATGCTTTAGAAGAAAAAAAAATATTCTCTCCTGGACGTTTATTTTTAACTTATGATATTATCTATCTAGCTTTAAAATTTATATTTATGTTGTTTAGGTTTTTAATATCAAAGCTTATTTTTCATCAGTGGACCTATTAGTTTCTGAGTTGGATAAATCAAAATATTCTGCTACAAATACTAATGTATGTATTGTAGGGAAGGAAACATTTTCTTTTACCTTCTAGGTTCTTTTGTCTGGTCTATTAATTAACTTGACATAAGACAGATTAACAGGAGAAAAAAAAAAAACAAATTTAATTACACACAGACAGGAGTCCCATAAGAATATGAGACCCAAGGGCAATTCGGGCAGTTGAAGCTTATATGCCACCCTGAGCTGAGGAATGGGATAGGGGCCTGGGGCTTCAAAGGGTAGAAGGGTAATTCAGAGGAAAATAAGAAGAGCAGATGTTTCATAATTAGATGTCTGCCCGGTCATGCAGATAGTTCATTCAGATGAAAGTTATCTTTGGTAATAATTCTCTCTCTTAGTCAGGCCTCTTATCTAAATTCTTTTAGGCAATTGAGGGGGAGGTAAAAAGCTCTTCCTGAGTCTTTTGGACCTCCATTATGTTCAGATCAAAATAATCCACATATCGAAATGACACATCTTGGGGATACTCATTCTGAACCCCTTCATTATTTAAATTTGTCATTTGTTGCATTTATGTTTCAATGCTATTTTTTTTTATATACTTATGTATAATGGTTAGATATTCTTTCTCTATTCTTTGTTTTATCATATATGACTATTTTCTCTTTTTCTTCCTTAACTTATATATTCATGTATATATATAATTATATATACATATATGATGTTAATATTTATTCCTAAGAAACTTTTTAGTTCATAAATATCTCATATTTTCAATAAAGTTATTTTGACTCTTAAGGTTTATTCCTGATTTGTTCATTGTTTTAAACTTACTGTTTATAAAGAACATATTCTGCATGTTGTATAATGCCATTTGAGGTTATGACTTGTGAACTCAATGCATTTATATTAATTTAACATCTATTCTATTAGGAGTTATAGTTTTAATTTTATTATTTTTATTTTAATTCTACTATACTTTTTTCTTTGATATTTCTATTTTCATCTTTCTTGCTTTCTGCCATATTGAGTTATCTTCTGCATGTTTAAAATATATGCATAAAATATTTGTTATAAAATACAATTCTTAAATTAAGACCCATGTCATAATTTCCAACTGATCTCCATGTCACCGAACTCAGGTTCGACTGCTCACCTCTCTAAAGCCAACACTAGAGAGGCAATTGTTGGTAGAAAAGAAACATTGCTTTATTCAGGGTGCCAGCAACCTGGGAGAAGGTGGGCTTGTGTCCCAAACCAAATCAGAAGATTCTGCTTGCCCATGACAGTTTTCAAAGGGAAAAAGGGGAAAGAATCTCAGTGAGTCGTCAAGGCAGGAAGTCAAGCTCTACAGCATTTTCCACTGTGTGCAGGCTGGCTGACTCCTCAGGATCTTTCTTCACATGTTTTCTCATCCACATGATCTGCCTGCAGGATTGCTGAGGGGACTGCTGGGGGTGCAGAGCTGATCATTCTTTACTTACTTCTTCATTTCTACTTCTTTTAATCTAGGGAAAGAATCAAAACTTTAGACAGGACATTCTGTACATTCAGTAGAGTGTAGGTCAGGAGTTACGTTAAATGTTACCTAGTGATCTCATTATTATAATTAATGTTTAAGAGGAACAGAAATAGACACACAGGAAAGGGGCAAAAGAGCTGCTTACATTCATATCTCATTTGTAATCATATATATCTTCTCCAGAAGAAAGAATATTCTATCAAACTCCTATCTCTTGTCCTCTTCTTTACTTTCTAGCAAACTTATGTTAACATAGATTATACTTTATATGGTTTTATATGATGTAGTATTTTTAGAGATATGCATTCTCATTTTTTTGGTTTCAGTGTGGAACTTTGTATAGCACAACAATGTTAATATAGCTTTGAAAATATTTATATAAGTGAAAGAAAATATGGCAGGAGATGTAATTCTAATTTCTAAATATTTTCTTTTAAAGACAAATTATTATAGCTTTTTAAAAATAATTTTCTTTTTCAATTTAAAAAGCTGAATCTAATCAGACCTTTTCCTTTTTTGCATGACCATTTATTTTCCCCTGGAAAATCCAGAAGTTTATTTTTTTTATTATAATGCATGGTTTCAATTTCTATTTTAACATTCCCGGAGCAGGTTTTTATTTATCTTTCATTTGGAACTTTATACATATGGAAATTATGGAACATTATACATATGTACATGTTGCTATTTTCTTAAATATATTTAACAATTTTATTTTTAGTATATTTGCTCAAACAGTTTCAATTTGGAGAGCATATACTGTTGATTATTTGCATGTTTTTTATTTCAAGTTATTTTATTATTTTGGCCTTGAAGTGCATATTCTAGTGGAGGTATTAACTGTTTTTTTTTTTAAACATCTTTATTGGAGTATAATTGCTTTACAATGGTGTGTTAGTTTCTGCTTTATAACAAAGTGAATCAGTTATACGTATACATGTCCCCATATCTCTTTCTTGCTTCTCCTCCCTCCCACCCTCCCTACCCTACCCCTCTAGGTGGTCACAAAGCACAAAGCTGATCTCTCTGTGCTATGCGGCTGCTTCCCACTAGCTATATATTTTACGTCTGGTAGTGTATATATGTCAATGCCACTCTCTTTGTCCCAGCTTAACCTTACCCCTCCCCGTATCCTCAAGTTCATTCTCTAGTAGGTCTGTGTCTTTATTCCCATCTTGCCCTTAGGCTCTTCATGAACATTTTTTTTTTTCCAGTTTTTTTTCTTTCTTTCTTTCTTTTTTTTTTTAGATTCCATGTATATGTGTTAGCATATGGTATTCGTTTTTCTCTTTCAGACTTACTTCACTCTGTATGACAAACTCTAGGTCCATCCACCTCACTACAAATAACCCAATTTCGTTTCTTTTTATGGCTGAGTAATATTCCATTGTATGTATGTGCCACATCTTCTTTATCCATTCATCTGTTGGTGGACACTTAGGTTGATTCCATGTCCTGGCTATTGTAAATAGAGCTGCAATGAATATTTTGGTACATGACTATTTTTGAGTTATGGTTTTCTCAGGGTATATGTCCAATAGTAGGATTGCTGGGTCGTATGGTAGTTCTATTTTTAGTTTTTAAGGAACCTCCATACTGTTCTCCATAGTGGCTGTATCAATTTACATTCCCACTGACACTGCACGAGGGTTCCCTTTTCTCCACACCCTCTCCAGCATTTATTGTTTGTAGATTTTTTGGTGATGGCCATTCTGACTAGTGTGAGATGATACCTCATTGTAGTTTCGACTTGCATTTCTCTAAAGATTAATGATGTTGAGCATTCTTTCATATGTTTGTTGGAAATCTGTATATCTTCTTTGGAGAAATGTCTATTTACGTCTCCTGCACATTTTTGGATTGGGTTGTTTGTTTTTTTGATAGTGAGCTGCATGAGCTGCTTGTAAATTTTGGAGATTAATCCTTTGTCAGTTGCTTCATTTGCAAATATTTTCTCCCATTCTGAGGGTTGTCTTTTCGTCTTGTTTAAGGTTTCCTTTGCTGTGCAAAAGCTTTTAAGTTTCATTAGGTACCATTTGATTATTTCTGTTTTCATTTCCATTTCTCTAGGAGGTGGGTCAAAAAGGATCTTGCTGTGATTTATGTCATAGAGTGTTCTGCCTATGTTTTCCTCTAAGAGTTTAATAGTGTCTGGCCTTACATTTAGGTTTTTAATCCATTTTGAGTTTATTTTGGCTTATGGTGTTAGAGAGTGTTCTAATTTCATTCTTTTACATGTAGCTGTCCAGTTTTCCCAGCACCACTATTGAAGAGGCTGTCTTTCCTCCCTGTATATTCTTGCCTCCTTTATCAAAGATAAGGTGACCATATGTGTGTGGGTTTATCTCTGTGCTTTCTATCCTGTTCCATTGACCTATATCTCGGTTTTGGTGCCAATACCATACTGTATTGATTACTGTACTTTGTAGTATAATTTGAAGTCAGGGAGCGCGACTCCTCCAGCTCCGTTTTTCTTTCTCAAGATTGTTTTGGCTATTCGGGGTCTTTGGTGTTTCCATACAAATTGTGAAATCTCTTGTTCTACTTCTGTGAAAAATGCCAGTGGTAGTTTGATAGGGATTGCATTGAATCTGTATAATGCTTTGGGTAGTATAGTCATTTTAACAATATTGATTCTTCCAATTCAAGAACATGGTATATCTCTCCATGTATTTGTAACATCTTTAATTTTTTCATCAGTGTCTTATAATTTTCTGCATACAGGTCTTTTGTCACCTTAGGTAGGTTTATTTCTAGATATTTTATTCTTTTTGTTGCAGTGGTAAATGGGAGAGTTTTCTTAATTTCACTTTCCGATTTCTCATCATTAGTGTATAGGAATGCAAGAAATTTCTGTGCATTAATGTTGTATCCTGCTACTTTCCCAAGTTCATTGATTAGCTCTAGTAGTTTTCTGGTATCATCTTTAGGATTCCTTATGTACAGTATCATGTCATCTGCAAACAGTGACAGCTTTACTTCTTTTCTGATTTGGATTCCTTTTATTTCTTTTCCTTCTCTGATTGCTGTTGCTAAAACTTCCAAAGCTATGTTGTATAATAGTGGTGAGAGTGGCAACCTTGTCTTGTTCCTGAACTTAGTGGACATGGTTTTAGTTTTTCACCATTGAGGATGATGTTGGCTGTGGGTTTGTCATATATGGCCTTTATTATGTTGAGGAAAGTTCTCTCTATGCTTACTTTCTGCAAGATTTTTATCATAAATTGGTGTTGAATTTTGTCGAAACTTTCTCTGCATCTATTGAGATTATCATATGGTTTTTCTCCTTCAGTTTGTTAATATGGTGGATCTCATTGATTGATTTGTGTATATTGAAGAATCCTTGCATTCCTGGGGTATACCCCACTTGATAATGGTGTATGATCCTTTTAATGAGCTGTTGGATTCTGTTTCCTAGTATTTCGTTGAGGATTTTTGCATCTATGTTCATCAGTGATGTTGGCCTGTAGTTTTCTTTCTTTGTGACATCTTTGTCTGGTTTTGGTATCAGGGTGATGGTGGCCTCGTAGAATGAATTTGGGAGTTTTCCTCCCTCTGCTATATTTTGAAAGATTTTGAGAAGGATACATGTTAGCTCTTCTCTAAATGTTTGATAGAATTCACCTGTGAAGCCATCTGGTCCTGTGTTTTTGTTTGTTGGAAGATCTTTAATAACAGTTTCAATTTCATTGCTTGTGATTGTTCTGTTCATATTTTCTATTTCTTCCTGGTTCAGTCTCAGAACGTTGTGCATTTCTAAGAATCTGTCCATTTCTTACAGGTTATCCATTTTATTGGCATAGAGTTGCTTGTAGTAATCTCTTATGATCCTTTGTATTACTGCAGTGTCAGTTGTTACTTCTCCATTTTTATTTCTAATTCTATTGATTTGAGTCTTCTCCCTTTTTTTCTTCATGAGTCTGGCTAATGGTTTATCAATTTTGTTTATCTTCTCAAAGAACCAGCTTTTAGTTTTATTGATCTTTGCTATCATTTCCTTCATTTCTTTTTCATTTATTTCTTATCTGATCCTTATGATTTATTTCCTTCTGCTAACTTTGTGGTTTTTCTGTTCTTCTTTCTCTAATTGCTTTAGGTGTAAGGTTAGGTTGTTTATTTGAGATGTTTCTTCTTTCTTGAGGTAGGATTGTATTGCTTTAAACTTCCATATTAGAACTGCTTTTGCTGCATCCCATAGGTTTTGGGTCATCGTGTTTTCATTGGCATTTGTTTGTAGGTATTTTTTGATTTCCTCTTTGATTTCTTCAGTGATCTCTTGGTTATTAACTAGTGTATTGCTGACCCTCCATGTGTTTGTATTTTTTACAGATTTTTTCCTGTAATTGATATCTAGTCTCATAACATTGGGGTTGGAAAAGAAACTTGATATGATTTAAATTTTCTTAAATTTACCAAGGCTTGATTTGTGACCCAAGGTATGATCTCTACTGGAGAATGTTACACGAGCACTTGAGAAGAATGTGTATCTGTTGTTTTTGCATGGAATGTCCTATAAATATCAATTAAGTCCATCTTGTTTAATGTATTATTTAAAGCTTGTGTTTCCTTATTTATTTTCATTTTGGATGATCTTTCCATTGGTGAACGTGGGGTCTTAAAAGTCCCCTACTATGATTGTTTTGCTGTCGATTTCCCCTTTTATGGCTGTTACCATTTGCCTTATGTATTGAAGTGTTCCTATGTTGGGTGCGTAAATATTTACAATTGTTATATCTTCTTCTTGGATCGATCCCTTGATCATTATGTAGTGTCCTTCTTTGTCTCTTGTAATAGTTTTTGTTTTAAAGTCTATTTTATCTGATATGTGACTTGCTACTCCAGCTTTCTTTTGATTTCCATTTGCATGGAATATCTTTGTCCATCCCCTCCCTTTCAGTCTATATATGTCCCTAGGTCTGAAGTGGGTCTCTTGTAGTCAGCATATATACAGGTCCTGTGTTTGTATCCATTCAGACAGTCTATGTCTTTTGGTTGGAGCACTTAATCCATTTACATTTAAGGTAATTATCGATATGTATGTTCCTCTTACCATTTGCTTAATTGTTTTGGGTTTGTTATTGTAGGTGTTTTCCTTCTGCGGTGTTTCCAGCCTAGAGAAGTTCCTTTAGCATTTGTTGTAAAGCTGGTTTGGTGGTGCTGAACTCTCTCAGCTTTTGCTTGTCTGTAAAGGTTTTAATTTCTCCATCAAATCTGAATGAGATCCTTGCTGGGTAGAGTAATCTTGGTTGTAGGTTTTTCTCCTTCATCACTTTAAATATGTCTTGCAACTCCCTTCTGGCTTGCAGAGTTTCTGCTGAAAGATCAGCTGTTAACCTTATGGGGATTCCTTTATGTGTTATTTGTTGTTTTTCCCTTGCTGCTTTTAATATGTTTTCTTTGTATTTAATTTTGATAGTTTGATTAATATGTGTCTTGGCATGTTTCTCCTTGGATTTATCGTGTATGGTACTCTCTGTGGTACCTGGACTTGATTAACTATCTCCTTTCCCATATTAGGGAAGTTTTCAACTATAAACTCTTCAAATATTTTCTCAGTCCCTTTCTTTTTCTCTTCTTCTTCTGGGACCCCTATGATTCGAATGTTGGTGTGTTTACTGTTGTCCAAGAGGTCTCTGGGACTGTCCTCAATTCTTTTCATTCTTTTTCTTTTATTCTTCCCTGCAGTAGTTATTTCCACTATTTTATCTTTCAGTTCACTTCTCCGTTCTTCTGTCTCAGTTATTCTGATATTGATACCTTCTAGAGAATTTTTAATTTTATTGATTGTGTTGTTCATCTCTGTTTTTTTTCTCTTTAGTTCTTCTAGGTCCTTGTTAAAAGTTTCTTCTATTTTATCCATTCTATTTCCAAGATTTTGGATCATCTTTACTATCATTATTATGCATTCTTTTTCAGGTAGACTGCCTATTTCCTCTTCATTTGTTAGGTCTGGTGGGTTTTTGCCTTGCTCCTTCATCTGCTGTGTGTTTTTCTGTCTTCTCATTTTCTTAACTTACTGTATTTGGGGTCTCCTTTTTGCAGGCTGCAGGTTCATAGTTCCCCTTATTTTTGGTGTCTGTCCCCAGTGTCTAAACTTGGTTCAGTGGGTTGTGTAGGCTTCCAGGTGGAGGGGACTAGTGCCTGTGTTCTAGTGCATGAGGCTGGATCTTATCTTTCTGGTGAGTATGTCCACATCTCGTGGTGTGTTTTGGGGCCTCTGTGGCTTTATTATGATTTTAGGCAGCCTCTCTGCTAATGGATGGGCTTGTGTTACTGTCTTGCTAGTTGTTTGGCATAGGGTGTCCAGCACTGTAGCTTGCTGGTCGTTGAGTGGAGCTGGGTCTTGGCGTTGAGATGGAGATCTCTGGGAGATTTTCACCATTTGATATTACGTGCAGATGGGTGGTCTCTTGTGGACCTGTGTCCCGAACTTGGCTCTCCCACCTCAGAGGCACAGCCCTGATGCCTGGCTGGAGCACCAAGAGCCTGTCATCCTCATGGCTCAGAATAAAAGGGAGAAAAAAAAGAAAGAATGAAAGAATAAGATAAAATAAAATTTAAAAGTTATTAAAATAAAAAATAATTATTAAGCAAATTTTTTAATTAATAAAACATAAAAGAAAGAAAGAAGAGAGCAACCAAACCAAAAAACAAATCCACCAATGATAACAAGCACTAAAAACTATACTAAAAAATAAATAAATAAATAAAAATGGACAGACCGAATCCTAGGATAAATGGTAAAAACAAAACTATACAGACAAAATCATACACAGAAGCATACACATACACACTCACAAAAGAGAAAAAGTGAAAAATATGTATATATCGTTGCTCCCAAAGTCCACCTTCTCAATTGGGGATGATTCATTTTCTATTCAGGTATTCCACAGATGCAGGGTACATCAAGTTGATTGTGGAGATTTAATTCGCTGCTCCTGAGGCTGCTGGGAGAGATTTCCCTTTCTCGTCTTTGTTCGCACAGCTCCCGGGGTTCAGCTTTGGATTTGGACACGCCTCTGCATGTAGGTTGCCTGAGGGCGTCTGTTCTTCCCTCAGACAAGGACGGGTTTAAAGGAGCAGCTGATTCGGGGGTTCTGGCTCACTCAGGCCTGGGGGAGGGAGGGGTATGGAGTGCAGGGTGAACCTGCAGCGCCAGTGGACACCATGACTTTGCACCAGCATGAGATGCGTTGTGTGTTCTCCCAGGGAAGTTATCCCTGGATCACGGGTCCCTGGCAGTGGCGGGCTGCACAGGCTCCTGGGCGGGGAGGTGCGGATAGTGACCTGTGCTTGCACACAGGCTTCTTGGTGGCTGCAGCAGCAGCCTTAGCGTCTCATGCCCATCTCTGGGGTCCGCTCTGATACCCGCGGCTCACACCCATCTCTGGAGTTCCTTTAAGCAGTGCTCTTAATCCTCTCTCCTCGTGCACCAGGAAATAAAGAGGCAAGAAAAAGTCTCTTGTCTCTTAGGCAACTCCAGACTTTTTCCCAGACTCTCTCCTGGCTAGCTGTGGTGCACTAGTCCCTTTCAGGCTGTGTTCACGCAGCTAACCCCTGTCCTCTCCCTGGGATCTGACAGAAGCCCGAGACTCAGCTCCCAGCACCCACCCATCCCGGCGGGTGAGCAGAGAAGCCTCTCAGGCTGGTGAGTGCTGGTCGGCACCGATCCTCTGTGCGGGAATCTCTCCGCTTTGCCCTCCACACTCCTGTTGCTGCGCTCTCTTCTGTGGCCCCAAAGCAACCCCACTCCGCCACCCACATTCTCCACCCATGAAGGGGCTTCCGAATGTGTGGAAACTTTTCCTCCTTCACAGCTCCTTCCCACTGGTGCAGGTCCCGTCCCTACTCTTTTGTCTCTGTTTTTTTCTTTTTTCTTTTGCCCTACCCAGGTATGTGGGGAGTTTCTTGCCTTTTGGGAGGTCTGAGGTCTTCTGCCTGCGTTCAGTAGGTGTTCTGTAGGAGTTGTTCCACATGTAGATGTATTTTTGATGTATTTGTGGGGAGGAAGGTGATCTCTGCATCTTACTCTTCCACCATCTTGAAGCTCCTCCTTAACTGTTCTTTTAATGAAGGATATTGGAGAAAGAATAAAGGCAGGCCCTAGTCTGATTCACATAAAGTGATTTTCAGAAAAGCAAAGAGATGATGCCCAGCAGAGAGCCCAGGTACCACAAAACCAAAGAATCTTGTTTCTGCTGCATTGAAGCTAACAATTTAGCCCAAAGTTTAACTTTTATTTCTTTAAGAAAAGCTGCATTTGAAAAAGATATTGTTCCTGGTATTCATCCATCTGCACAGGATATGTTGAGAGCTAGATATCAAAGGAGTGAAACCTGAAGATAAACTCATTGACTGGTATTTATTTTTATTGGTCCTCAGTGTTAGGTTGAACTTCTGTGACTCTAATGTCACTATGAAGTCTGGCATGTTGTGTGCCAACATGTGTGCAAGGAAAGAGATGGAGTGTTTTACACCAGAAATCCTTTCATTGTTTTCTCTGGAAGGCATCTGCTTAAAACGCTCAAGCCCACTCACCATCACCCAGGTTTATTACACTACAGAGATCAGAACAGGATCCAAATTCCCCTTGCAATTTCTAACATATGTTGTGGTTTTATTGTCATTGTTGTTATTGATGTTTTTAGTTACACACAAACTCACCTCAATTTTAACTCAAACCCATGTTGTTTATTTTCTTGACTTTTTAAAAAAATATATTATTTTACATTCATATTGTAAACTGCCCAAACTTGTCTGTGAAACTTTTGTTTTCTATTTTAATATGTGGGCCTAGAAATGAAAGCCAGAAGGAAAATGACTTAATGCTGGAGATAATAGGTCAAATAACAATAGAACAACCTAATTTCTAATTTTAGCTTTCCACCATCCTCTGACAATCGCTTAATAATTTAAGATACTTATAACTTTATCTTTTCATTTGTAATTGGACTCATGTGTTGTATTTTATGAAATTGAGCCTCAGTGGTACATAATTTATAACTCATGGAATTTACACTTGTTAATTAAATGGAAAATAAATTAACTTCAACCTGAATTTCTAAGTGTATTTTGTAGCTCCTAGTGTAAAAAACCATAGGTCTCAAAACTGTAAAGTAATCAAGTCAAATTTAAATTGGTCATGCTGAGAAGAAAAGAGAAAAATTATCATAGTGCTTAAATAATTACACTCACAATGGTACATGAAAAGTAAATATAATGGATATATTTATGAAATATAACAGATATACTTATGCAATATAAATAAATATATTGTATGATATGAAAAACTTTTTTAATAGTTAAAATTTAAATAATGATTAAAACTATGAGATAAGAAAGTTATTCTTATGTGAGTATCATGTATACAAAAAGGAATATATGTTATAGAACATGTTGGAAATTTAGTAAACTAAGGATTTAATTCAGGTTTAGAATCTACACTTCTATTTCACAGGAAGAATATTTGAGGATACATATAACAAAAAATAAATAAATGCACTAAGCATAATAATCAAATCAATTTGTCTTGTTAGGTTAAGTGGAAATATAATTACAATTAGATGTTATGGTAGGAAGAATAATGCCACTCCCCCACCAAAATGCCTGTGCATTCATCCCTAGAACCTATGAAGTTGTTATCTTATTTGGGGAAATAAGACATTTCAGATGAGGAGATAGTCTAGATTTTCTGTGAGCCAAACTAATTATAAGTTCTTACAAGCAGAGGACAATTCCCAACTGTGGTCAGTGGAAGAGCGATTATGAAAGATTGGTCACAGATGCAATGCTGCTGGTTGTGAAGGTGGAGGAAGGGGGCCACAAACCAAGGAATAGGGGGCAGATCTAGAAGTTGGAAATAGTATGGAAATGACTTTTCACCCAGATTCTCCAGAAAAGAATGTAGTCCAGTCTCCACTTTGACTTTAACTCAATGAGACCTTTGTTGTACTTCTATCCTACAGAACTGTAAGACAGTACATTTGTTTTGATTTGAACCAGTAAGTTTGTAGTCATTTGTTAAAGCAGAAGTAGAAACATACAAAGTTGTGCATTTTCTCATTTTTTGATTATTAAGAAGACCTGATATAAAAGATAGGCAAGCAAAGGAGCAAAAATCTCTTTAACCTAGAATTTCTAAAATTTGATTTCATAAAGAACTAGTTTTCTTAAGATTCATTTAAAAATATGTCCATATCAAATAGTGTACTAAATTGAGTATACAAATTCCACTGTTTTGGAGATTCAAAATACATTTTAGCATTATATAGAAACAGTTTACCTGTTATTATAGATGTTATTATATGAAAATATCTGGGGACTTCCCTGGTGGCGCAGTGGTTAAGAATCTGCCTGCCAATGCAGGGGACACAGGTTCGAGCCCTGGTCCAGGAAGAGCCCACATGTCGCAGAGCAACTAATCCCATGAGCCATAACTACGGAGCCTGCACTCTGGAGCCCGTGAGCCACAACCACTGAGCCCTTGTGCCACAACTACTGAAGCCCGCACACCTAGAGCCTGTGCTCCGCACCAAGAGAAGCCGCCACAATGAGAAGCCCGCACACAGCCATGAAGAGTAACCCCTGCTCGACACAACTAGAGAAAGCCCATGTGCAGCAACAAAGACCCAACTCAGCCAAAAATTAAATTAATTAATTTAAAAAAAAAAAGAAAATATCCGGTGTTGCTGTATTGAACATACTAGTTTGATCATTGCAAAACTGAAAAGATGAATTACAAACTAAAAAAAAAACCAAAAAACAAATAATTCACTAATCTTACAAGTGGCAGAGTATTAATATCTGGACATATAAAGAACAGTCAGAAGAAAAACATAACATAATTGAAAAATCTTTGAAATTTATAAAACTACTATTTCTCAGGTGAATCAATGCAAATGACTATGAATAGGAAAAAAATGGTCACTATCACTCAAGAGAATGCATGTTCACAATTTCACTAAGATACAATTTCACATGTATCAAAATCTTAAAAAAATAAATTAATTAATTAAAAAAAAAATCTTAAAAGTTTGGTAATGTACCCTCTGGATATGCTGACTTTCAAAACATTAAGATGTCTTCACAGGAATATTTAGCAATATCCAGTGAAATTATATGTATATTTCCCTTTGATCTAGCTTAGTTTTGGAACCTTATTTAAAAAAAACTACAATTTATTGAGTTATATATGCCTAAATTTATTCTTGGTAGTACTACTGAACTAAACAATGACTAAAAACAGCTCACAAAACCCTCAGAAAAAAATGCATTGAACAACAAATGGTATAGCCACAAAGCAGAGTGATGTACAAGTGTAAAAAAAGGATGAGAAAATATCTAAATACCAATAAGGAGTGATCCCTAACTATATTACTAGACAAAGATACAGGATGTTAAACGGTATTTACAGTTTGTTAGTTTTTTGAGAATAGGGAGATGAATAAATATACATTGGTGCTTATATGTATCAATATATAAACACTGTCAATACAATTCAAAAATAAATAAAAGGTAATTCACTATATAAGGAGGAAATGAACATAGTAGAAGAGTTGGACCTTTAAATGACTTCTGTAAATGAATTTATATATCTTTGATTTTTGAATTATTTCAATATTTTTGCTTAATCAAAAGGAACAGGGTAAAATTAATACACACACATACACAGCAACCCCTAAATAATAAAACCAATTAACCTAGTTTATATCAAGTTGATGGCAAAATCACACAGGGAAAATGATCACTTAATGTGTTCAAAAACAGTATTTTGAATGTACATCTTTAGTAATTTATATTTCTAAGAAAAGGACTACAAAAAACCATCAATTGGTTTCAATAATCTTATTACCAATAGTACATACAGTGAATATTATATGTTATTTTGAAACTATAGAGGTTTATTGTAGAATAAATTCAACATATAGTTATATTTATGTCAATAGGGTTTACATTGTTCAGTATTAGATGAAAGAAATACATGTAACAACAAAATATAAATGCAATAGAGTAAATTTACAGCTGAAAGGGGAACATAGATATTTATATTCTCTAATGAGACTTATGTGGGTGTGTATGTGTGTATTCATATACAGACATACATATATATGCACTTGTTTTTCTAGGAAAGGCCTAAAAGCAATAACAATTCAATAGCAATAAACACCTGAAGCATCAAGATTTTGATATTTAAAATCTATTTCTTACTAAAAGGAAAAAGACAGTTATAAAAATAGATTATTCTAAGTCAAGAGCAAAGCAAACAAACAAAATATACAAGGAAATCCCAGGCATCTTATTTTGCCCAAGAGCAGGGACATTATTGAACATTCCTGGGAATATATCAAAAGGACATAAGAACTATCTTGAGACATCAGCCTCTGCCCAAAGGTGAGAGTATTTAATCATCAAGAAGAATAACTGGAATTTTAATTTTTCATATACACCCACAAACATATACAGTATCTAGCTAACTAGCTGTCATCTATCTAACTACTTATTTCTCTATTACCTACTTAATTGCACAACATTGGAAGCTGTTATGGAACCAATGCATTACTATTGTATACTGAAAAATAAAAGTAAAGAATAAATAATTTGAATGATATTGCAAACTGCATTTCAAGATAACTAAAGAATCCCTAATCCTCCACCTTCCCTGCCTTTTGGGTCACCACTGGACTAGGAGCTCCTTTGCCCCTCTCTAGAACTCTCTTCAAGAAGGGTCCTTTGTCTTTCTCTGCCCCCAGCACTTTTCCCACTGTGCTTTGAAGACTGGTCTGGTGAGAAGAGGTCTAGGTGGGAGGTGGTTAGCAGGTACTTCCAAGTACCTTTATCCCTCACTGCCAAACATACACAGCTTCTGAATAAATGATTGTGAGAAGAAAGAGGTGAAGCCTCCGCAGTTTTTATTCCTGCAATATAAGCTCCATCTCCTGCAGAAGTGGGCGGGGGTAAGGGTTAGCCTTGCCTGGCCTTTAGGAACTTTGGTGGGGAAAAGAGCTTTGAAGAGAGGAGAGGGACTTTAGAGAAGGAGGACAATGTGCCCTGAGAGCGTGGAAAGGAGGAGGAAGGGTGGCTGTATATTTCCTATCTCACCCAAAGTGGAGGGTAGAGCAGTAACAAAGGAGGTGGTCCATTGCTGTTCCACCTCAGAATAAAGGCACAGTTCACTGTCTCAGTTACCTCCTGCATATAGGCATCTTGTGTTGGGAATCTACCCACCCCCCAGGGACCAAGGACCTCTCCTACAAAGAGAGTAATATTTGGGTGATACTCCCTTAAGCCAAGGAGGAGCTCCTCAATCTGTCCAAGGACCCAGAAAGGGTGGCAGAGAACACAATGGGCCAGACATGGGGGGAGTCCCCAGTTTGGGGGCTCAGATTTTTGGAGGACATTTACCCTTGCCCCTGAAGACCTGGATATGGACTGAACTTGAGTGGGTCAGGTAAGGGGCCTAGTCAGGGGACTGCCTTGTCTTTGGGACCAGAGCAAACTAATGTAAGGCAGGCTGGGGAGACAAGGGCACATCCTTCTCCCCAGGAGGGGCTGGGGAGAATGGCAGTTTGCATGGTGGACCCCCCACTTCCCCTTCGCTCCCCTTCTCTTTCTTGCTGCCACATTGCCAGTCACTTCACATCCAATCCTGGTCTGTCCCAGTTCCCCCTTCTGTATCAGGTTTATTGGTTGTACATATAAATTATACTTCAAGAAAAGGATCAAATGATGAAAGTTATTTATATAAAATTCTATCTGTATTAGTCTCCTAGGGCTACTGTTACAAATTATCACAAACTAGATGACTTCAAACACCAGAACTTTATTTTCTCATAGCTCTAGAGGATAGAGGTCTAAAATCAAGGTATCAGTAAGGCCATGCTCTCTCTGAAGGCTGCAGAGGAGGATCCTTCCTTTCCTCTTCCTAGCTTCTAGTGGTTGCTGGCAAATCTTGGGATTCCTTTTTTAATAACCCTAATCTTCTCTTTCATCATGACATGTCTTTCTTTCCCCTGTGTCTATCTCTGTGTCTCTTTTTTCTTTTCTTATAAGAACAACACTTATAGGGCCCACTCTAATCTAATGCAACCTCATCTTAATTTCATTACATTTTCAAAGAACCTATTTCCAAAAAGGTATCATGAAGATACGTGTGTGCCATATGAATGCTCATTAAAGGGTGACCTCAGCAAAGGGAGATTTTAATAATCAAGTTAGTAGAATGACTCATTCTGAGAGGTCAGCTTCTTTCTTCAGTCATTCCTGTCATGGCCCAGAGAACTCATGAATAAAATGGCCCTGGTGGCAAGGATGGAGGTCATGCATGGGGTCAGCAACATGGACTTCCACTCACCAAGGCTGACCTGGCTATAGCCATTGCTGAGTGCTTAGTCTACCAGCAGCCAAAACCAATATTGATTCCCTAATATGGAAACATACCTTGGGATGATCAGTCAGCTACCTGGTGGTGGGTTGATTCCATTGCACCACTTCCATAATGAAAGGGTGAGTGCTTTGTTCTTACTTCAGTAGATGCTTACTCTGGATATAGATTTACCTTCCTTTCAGCCAAATCTGCTGTCTCTGGTTTTACATGATTCCTTATCAAACATCATGGTATTCCACACAGCATTGCTTCTGATTGAGAAACTAACCTGGAATTAACTGGCCTTATCATATTCCCCACATACTGAAATTGTTGGCTTGAGAGAATGGTGGAATGTCCTTTTGAAGACTCAGTTACAGTTGCCACTAGATGGCAATACCTTGTAGTACTGGACAATGTTCTCTAGGAGGTTGTTTGTGCTAGAAATCAGCTTCTAATGTAAGGTGCTATTTCTCCCAACACGAAGATTTACCAGTACAGGAATCAACGAGGGAAATGGTAGTAGCATTATTCACTCTTATCCCTAGTCATCTATCAGCAAAATTTTGCATCCTGTCCCTGGAACCTATTCTCTGCTGATCTAAAGTCCTTTCTTCCAAAGGGAGGAATGCTTCCACCAGAAAATACAACAAAGATTCTGTTGAACTGAATTAAGACTGCCATCTGCCTTCTTTGGGCTAGTGGTCCTTCTAAATTTACAGGAAAACAAGGGAATTAGTGTACTGGCTGGGGTGAATGATCTTGATTACCAAGGGAAATTAAGCTACCACTACACAATAGAGGTAAAGGAGATTAAGTCTGGGATATAGGAGGTGCCTTAGGGTGTCTCTTTATACTACCATGACCTGTAATTAAAGTCATTGGAAAACTATAACCTGATTTAGCAGGATGATTAACAGCTCAGATCTTTCAAGATTAAGGTTTGAATGACCCTACCAGACAAAGAACCATAACATCTGAGGTTTACAGAGGGTGATGGGAATATGGAGTGAGTAGTGGATGAAGGTAGTTATAAACACCAACTACAACCATGTGACCAGTTTCAGAAATAAATAACTTAATCATTATAAGTATTTTACTCCTTTTTGTTTTGAATGAATTTGCATGTATGTGTATATATGAATGTATGTATGGATTAGAACAAATATTTTTTTTTGTTTGTTATCCCTTTTTCATCTAATATAAGATGTATTAATCAGAGTTAACTTTATGTTACAATATTAAGTCACAGGGTATCAAGGAGAAGAGTGAACAGTAACCGAGGATTTTGCATCTGAGCCCAAGCAGGACCGTGCAGGGCCCTCCAGGTACAAAAGCCTTTCTTGTTTGGAGGAAAAATGTCTCCTAGACCTTCCTTGAGTTCCAAAGAGCAGATTCAGTTACTAATTTGGGAAGTGAGGGAATGCAGAAACAAAGGAGGATCAGTCAAGAAACTATAGTGCAGTGATAATGCAGATTCCTAGTTTCTCCTCAAGGGATGTACATAACAATCTGACATATATCTCTGGGTTCTTCTATAGGAACTAAGGCCCCCACCCAGGTGGAGGATGGTAACTTCAGGCTGAGCACAAGATTCCTAGATTATCACCTTGTTACCTCACCACCAACCAATCAGAAGAAAGTCACACACCCTGCAGGCATCAGCCCAATGTTTACCTTTAAAAACCATTCCCTGAAAACTTTCAGGGAGTTCAAGTCTTTTGAGCATGAGCTGCCTGTACTTCTTGCTTGGCACCTGCAAAATCCACTGTACTTTCCTTCACCACAACCTGGTGTCAATAAATTGCCTTTGTCAGAAGAGACTCAAGTTATGTTCGATAACATCCTTTTCTAGGTAAAGGATTAGTGTGCTGTTTGTAAACAGGATTGTTGTATCATTTTATGCACAAGTATGACTGTCATAGTTTTCATTTGGAGATTAAGTACAGTTTTAAGAAATGTGTATAAATGCCAGGTTGAAAAAGCAAATGTAAGCTGTGATACTTTGTTTCAGTTGTCAATGTAACTAAACTGTAGTTCCCAGTAATTCAATTAAACACTAAGTGTTACTGTGAAGGTATATTGTAATTATGGTTAATATCTACAATCAGTGAACTTTAAGTGAGTAATATTATCCTTGATATTGTGGATGACCCTCAGTCCAATCCGTTGAAAGGCCTTAAGAACAAAACTGAGGAAATGTCTCTCTCTCTCTCCAACTGGTTCTCCTTCTCTCATAGAACCCTGATTGATACAGAAAGTGTAAGAAATAGAACAATAAATTTTAAAATACTATGAAGAATCAGTCAGACAAATCCAGAATATGCAATATTCTACAGAAAAATCTAATGTCTCTAAACAATTGTTTTACTAATCACTTTTATAGTTTCTTTTTTTTTTTTTTAATTTCAGTAATTTCTGTTTTTAAAAAAAATTTCTTTTCTTCTTGAGTCCTTGGTCTTATTCGAATTTTTTTCAACTCTGTGATTTCAATGCTTAACTCATTAAATCTCTTTATTTTTAAAATATAAGTATCTAGCATATAAAGTTTCCTCTAAGAATACACAAGATTTTGGGTCTATATGGTGTTCTCATTTTCTTTCAATTTTAATATAATATTATATGCTCTTAAATATTACTTAGCTTATATTATTTTCTGTAATTTGATGTACAAATATATATGTGTGGTTTTTTAAAATTTATTTATTTTTATTTTTGTCTGTGTTGGGTCTTCTTTGCTGCATGTGGGCTTTCTCCAGTTCCTGCAAGCAGGAGCTACTCTTCCTTGTGGTGCATGGGCTTCTCATTGCGGTGGCTTCTCTTGTTGTGGAGCATGGGCTCTAGGCATGTGGGCTTCAGTAGTTGTGGCATGCGGGCTCAGTAGTTGTGGCGCATGGGTTTAGTTGCTCTGTGGCATGTGGGATCTTCCTGGACCAGGACGCGAACCTGTGTCCCTTGCATTGGCAGGCAGATTCTTAACCACTGAACCACCAGGGAAACCCTATATGTGTTTTTTTGTTTGTTGGATTTTCTTTTGCTCCAGATCATGGATTTTTATAACTATTTTCATATTACTTCATTTTCATCAGAGAAAGTGAAGTTTTTCCACGTTTGGTGTGCATTCAAGTTTTTCTATAGAGACTTGAGCTGATGTTTTTCTAAGCACAAAATATTTATTTTAAAATATTATATATTGGAATTCTGAATATACCTTTCATAATTTTTCCTTGAGTTGCTAAAAAAGGTACCTTTATTTTAATGAGTAAAAACAGTGGCTTTAGAATTCAACTATTCCATATAATATATTTATTTGCTGTTTTATTCTATACAAACTACTAAATCTCTCTTTTCAATAGTTATATCATCTTTAAAATGAGAATATATTTCCCTATCCAAAGGATCATTCAGAGGATTCAGTTAAATAAGGAATGGCAAGTGATATTGTAGTCATACACAGTAAGAATTCAAAATATGTTGGTTATCATTATTATTAATTATTTGTTTATTAAAAAGTCTTGATAAATATTTTCAAATCCAATTGTGAAATTATTAAGCTAATTTTGCCTGGTGCATAATATTTCATGGTTTTTATCTATTTGTTGGAGTATCACTTAAACTTTATATTTGCCAATATTATTGCAACACCAACTTGATTTTTGTTGTTTTCTTTTCCATTTAAGTTTTTTTTTCTATTCCTTGGTTTTCAAACTCCATTATAATCATATTTCAGAAATATTTTGAAAAGTGCATAACATTAAATTTTTTTTACCCATTTTTGTGAGTTTAATCCACTTTTTGTTTTGAATTGTATTTACTGAATATTTACATTTATTTTTTCTATATTATTTAATATTTTCTCTTTAGCATGCATTCCAAATACTCCAATATGTTTCTTCTCTGTTTTGTGTCTTTTCTTCACTCTTTTTATCTCTCTGTTAATTTGTGAATTAATTATAATGTATTAATATTCCTGAACTACTTATATTTCTTCCTATATATATCTCACATAATGTTTTCTTATCATAGTCTACATTTATTTGTTACCTCTGAATTTAACTAGAAATTTAGAATATTTTAACTTTCCTTTGGACCTTCCTCTCTTCTTGTTCACAAACTTGAGATCTAGTCTTTTAGTTAAATCTTATTTTCTACCCATTCAAGTTTTTATATTAATCACAATTTTATCTACATAAATTTGCCAATTACTATGTTCATCCTCTCATCTTGTATCCTATTTCTTTTTGCTAGTTTAATTTTGCCATTTATTAATTTTTCCCTATTATAGTAGTTTTTCAGTAAGCGTCTTCTATACAGTCAGCTAGGAAAATATTCTAGATTTACACATACTTATTTTTATGCTTTGACACTGTCATCTATTGCTACTGATTGGAAATCTCTTTTCAGTCTATTTCCTATTATTTCATAGGAAAATCTGCTTTATGTCATTTCCCTATGGTTAGATATGTTTTCAGTTTTTCTTTTTTAATATGCAGCATTTTAAACATCCCTTTTTGGTCATGTTTGCTGTTTTTTATCAATCTGAATGTCTCTTCAATTCTATAATATTCTTCACAATTATCTTTTAAAATTATTTTTCTCATCTTTCTCATTTCTTTCCTTCACAGGACCTTCAGTTGCCTTAACTGATGTTTTTATTTTCTATGTCCAATATCTAACTGAGAGTATTCTTCCAAGATTATTTTACTTGCTACTGGTTTATGGTTGTCTAAGAGCCTTCACCATTGGTAATTTCTGGTAGTTTGTAGGTCCTGAAGCAGTTGCCTTTGCTAGCTAATGAGTGCAATATTTGTCCTTCCCTCATTGATGAGAAAGCATTAATGAGGCTGTAAGTACAAGCCAAGATAATAGCTTTTTCATTGTTATGGCTTTAATTTTCTTTTGCAATTCAGTTGCTAGGAGGCTTACTTCTTTCTTTTCACCTTTGATATGGAATATATATATATATATATATATATATATATATATATATTCATTAGTAAATTCTGCCTTGTTCAACACTGAATTTATTCTAAAGCCATTCGGAATTTGTATATTCTTTTATAAGGTAAACATCATTAACATTTCAGGTCAAAACAAGTATTACCTTAATTGTTTTAATATGACTCTTGTGGCAAATTTTGGAGAATAAAGTTGATAGCTATATAACTTGCAGGGAAATTTTGTAGTCAAAAAGCTGGTTATAGGTCTAAGGAAATAAATGCTAAGAAGTCAAATATACGTGTCTTTTATTTAAATCTAAGTTGATTGGGATATTATAGAGTCTGAATTCAATATTTTCAGATTAGAATATTTTTCAATGACAAAAAAGAAATGTCAAATGTCTTATTCTCCTAATCAACAAGTAATTGATTTATTTAATAATATACCAGACAGAAAATCTAATGAACTGGTTTGAGTGTACCTGGAATGAATCATCAATGGATCATCAAAATAAATATCTATAGGAACATTTATAGCCATCTGACTACTCATGACCTTCCTTATTCTGTTGTATTAACTCCCTAAATAATTTTCCACTGAAAAAAGATTAATAAGACAACAACATAGAGTGTTGCTAAGTACCCCTGTGTTAGGGACATTCTGGAAAGCAGGAGAGAAGTGAGAGGAGTAAGGTTAAAGTAATAATGAAGAAATTATTTGATCTGTTACCCAAATTTTATAAATATCTGTGGAAATATTGGAAACTTTATGGGTGTGCTTACCATTAAATTTATTTACATTTCTCACTTTTTTAGAGGATCCAAAAGTAACTTTTTAAAAGAATGACTGCAGTTATGGACACATCATGTAAGCAATAAAGAATTTTTTTTTCTAGTAATCACAGCTGCTAGAGAGAAAGGTGGCAGGCAGAAGCAGCAGGACAGGCAGCAGGAAAGCCATCTGCTTCACAGACAGCAATATGTAATTCTTTGGGATTGTTGATTAAACAAGTCAATTCAACTTTTTTTTTTTTTTTGAGAAAAAACTTCTGAGATCATAAATTCAGTTAGTAGGTCATTTGTTATCAAGAAAAGGAGATCTTAGTTTTAGTTTTACATTTCTTCCTATGTTAAGCTGCTCCTGGTTGATGGTCCCCTCTAACATTATTGGATTTACAGACAGTGCTATCTTATTTTCATATGAACTATGTAATCAATTATGGACAGTCCATGTCATAATTTCACTCATCTCACGTAGAAAATTATGTTAGATATAATTTGTTAGATGTTATTAAAACATACAAAATAACCATATGAACACCTGGAGTTAATTATTGATAATGTGCATTACTTATGTTGGTTTTCTTTCTGATTACATCATCACTTCATCAAGAATAGAAGTGGAAAAATAATTAAGTCCACAATGATCAACTTGGGTAGAAAATAGATTAGAGCCCTAACTAAAACCTTTGTGAAGATTTTCCTGAAAGTTTCTTTCTTATAACCAATAAAAATGACAATTTGGCCCCTTACCAACCACCCTTTAAAAATGATTTTAACTTGAGCACTGATAAAAATTGAGTAAAGAATGGTATGAGAAATTGAAACTTATTTTCAAAACTGAGTCTAGCCCAAGGATTCATTTTCTTCTCCCAAATATATTTTACAAGAGTAACAGGCAAGTAACTTTACTGGAATTTGATTAGTTCTTCTTCCACTCACTTCAGTTCTCTTTATTTTGCCCAAAGCAGAGGTAATTATTTAATATAAAAATAATATGAGATCAGAAGCAATTAAATTGGTATAAATTTTCCTTAATTAAGTCTCTCAACTTGGCAGTTTATCATTTTGGTACTTTTTTTTTCAGATAGAGGTGCACAAATTGTCAGACATCTTAGGAAAAATGGTATATTTAACAGATTTGCATATATACTGTAGAAATCTACCTTTGTTAATACAGAATCACTTCATTTCCTTTAAAAATTGTTACTAAGTTAACTAATTATAAAGGAATACAAGCAAAAATAGAAACTTATTTTCCGAAAAGAAAACAAATGTGAATTCAGTTTTGCCTGGAGTGTTGAAGCCCCCAATGTTTGCAATTATTTGCATCCTCATCCAAACAGATGGCATGCTTAATTTCTCCAAATGTTATCACCTCTTTGCCTTTCCCAGTTCTCTGTCAAAGCAAACAGTAACTCTTGATAGAAAAAAAAAGCATAATGAAAAGTACATAGTAAATGATAAACTTATCATGTTTGTGTCAAAGCCATTCAGTAGCAAATTAAACCATAAAATATTAATTTAGCTATTTCACCAAATTAACAAATTTAGCTATAAACTATATAAGCTAGTAATATAAAAATAGCAGGATAACTGAACTTTGCCCAAAGATTTGATCATTTTTTTTTTTGCCTCTCATTTCATTTTGGAAAATACTGGTTAGAAATATTTTATTATGATATCAGTTCTTAAACTGAGTTGAGTCTTGGATCTCATTGAGAATTGTATGCAAGCAGGTATAGAGAGAATGAACAAGGTTTGTTTTATTATTTGCTACACCAAAAGCACTGCTAACAATGCCAAACTCAAGGAAGTATTCAATAAATGCTTGTTGGAAAAAAATGAAAAGTGAATGAATACTATTTCTCTAAAAATATCAAAGAAAGTTATTAATCATGTGGATTAAATCATTCCATTCATGAGTAGCTCTTTTCTTAAATATATGATTTCTTTAATAAATGAATCTGTCCTTTCTATCTTATTCATATGTGTATACGAGCATAGCCTTCTCTTAACTGAGTCAGATAAATGTTTAAAAACAACATTAAAAATATAATTTCAACATTCCAGTTTACTGTATTTATTGTAATGGAGTAATGACCCCATTAAAAATCATTGTCCATTGATGGATAGGAAACAATTATTACAATGAAACTAAAATATTTGAATGTTGTAAATGAAAAAAAAATTAAATATGCAACCTCTGTCTGAATAGGAATTACTTTATGCTTTCTTAGAACTTTGCATCTATTTTTTTTTTTTTCATTAATTATATGGAGCTAGCATAACCATTTTTACTTGCTTTTACAACAATGAGGACAGGGCATGTCTTTGCCGCCCACTTTTTTCATGTAATAAATATGTGGGAATTAGTAATACTTCAAGAACAGTATGTGAGGGAGAAAATATGTATTATTATTCCACACTATAAGTTCTTAGGCTCAGAATAGAGCAGAACGTCAAATAAAGCTCATAAAGTTAATTAATGAAGATGGAAATGACGATAGTAGAATTATTTTCAGTTTTACAATCATATATAGGAAACTATGTTTCCTTATTTATATCTCAAAACATTCCACACAAAAGTTACTCTTAGTAAACTTTAGTCCTCAGAGTATTTTCTCATTTGCTATTCATATGTGGCAGATAACTTGTTTGCTTAAAATGCACAGATAATGCATTTTTTTTGATAATAGATTTCAATATGCATTAAACTATTGAAAAAATACTATGGTATAATTTATAGGACTTAACTGATTTAATCTTTTGGGAAAAAAAATCACAAAAATATTTCTATGTGACACATATTTTGCCTCCACAGTCAGCATCTTGAATGTTAAGTCAAGAAATTTTAAACAAAGTTTTAAATATTGCTTATGAACTGCAATGCTTTTTGCCATCAAAAAGAAATACATAGCAAAATTAACTTGAATTGAAAACAAGATAATTGATTTTCTCTAAATGAGTCTGTTTAAAATTTTCAGAGTTAGCTTAGTCCTTGAAGTTACAATGTGGCACATTTGGAGATCAAAATGTTACAGCTGTTTCCTGGATGCCATTTGCAGCAAGCATAAAATGTCACTATATACTAATATGCTTTTTTGAGCTAACAAATAGGAATCAATTCACTGAAATCGATTTTCATGAATGTTAATACTATATTTTTGCTTCGATTTTTTAAAACAGTGTGGGCAGCTGATTCTAAATATGATAATTTTGCAATTTATCTAAGAAGGATTTGGGGCAGATACTCCTATGACCAAGCAAAAATTGAAAAATAACCAAAATAACAATTGTTATTTCCACTCTACTACTGCTGCCACCACTACTATTATTAGTAATTACAATGTCAATAACAAACTATACTTATTGAACAGTTTCTATGTGCCAGGAATTGCTCTGTCTCATTCAACCCTCACTGTAAACCTATCGGGTAGCTTGTATTCCTTTTTTATATGATAAAGAAACCTAGTTCAGATGAATGAAGTAACGAAGTAATGAAGTCAAGGTCATAAATTAAGAAGCTAGAAATCCAGTCCAGGAATTCTGGTATAATAAACTCCTATAAGTCTCTAAAAATACAAAATTTTATTAACATGAATACATTAATATATTTCTCAGAATATGTTTTTTTAAATTATATTTTTGCTTTTATTGTTATATTTTTTGTTTAAAAGTTTTAGGAACTTATAGGTTCCATTTTAGGGAAGAAGCTTTCCAGGATCTCTTTACACCCAAGCATGAAGAGTCTGCAGACTCAGCTGCTCCAGGATTAAGCAAACGTTTGCCTATGTAGACTGCATATCAATTAAAAGGAGACACACTGCAGTAAGCTACTGTCTCTTATTTTGGGGGGGATATGTCTTATATATTTTTGTATATTATATATACTTTTGTATATTTTATATACTTTTGGTATTTATCTGGTCATAGGAAGGGATACAAGCTTAAAATTGTAGTAAAATACACCTTTCTGGATTTATGGGTTTTATGGTCATAAATCACCACAGAAAGACACAGAATCTTCATTAAAAATTGGCTGCAAATTTGTACTCACAAGCTTATTTACTCTGCTTTTCCTCATTACGTTTCTTCCACTCTTCCAATCTTACCTGTCATATACTGTAGATGATTCTGTTATGATGAAAGGGAAGGGAAAGTGCAAAGTATTTTATATATATATATATATATATATATATATACACACATATATATATTATATAATATATATATATATATATATATATATATATATATATATATATATATTATTTTGGAGGAAAGAGCTTTTCATTAACGATATGTCATTAAAATGAGGAGATAAAACCAAAACCAAAACAGGCTTTAGTATTGCCAATATCCTCTAAGGCATATTTATTGTATGAGAATAAAATCTCAGATTGACTGTGGTGTTCTTTTTAAGTTAATGTTTATCAACAATCAGTTTAGGGCCCTCCCCCAGCCCTGAAAAGCTCGGGCTGTCCCGAGGGGGAGCCTTGGCCACTGGCAGTTTGGTCGATTAGTGAGGGAACTAGGAGAAAAGCAAATGGCAAACAAGGAGAAAAGCAAACGGCCTTCTCTGCTCAGCCCCAGAGTGTGCCTGCTTCCCTTTTGGGGCTTTTAAGAATCTCGAGACAAGCTGCATTTAAACTGGCCAAAGACAACTTCAGAACTATATAATGTAACAGAAAAGGTCAGAAAACATTAAGCAGTAGAAGTGTGGAGCATATTAAGCAAGATGACTGTCTCTGGAAGCAGTTGTGGAAACCCAGATGTATCTAATGACTAAGGATCTTTGGAGAAAACTAAAGGAGTATCATGATAAAGAAGTACAAGGTTTACAAGTAAAAGTAACCAAACCGAAAAAGGAATGAATTTTAGATGCACAAAGACTAGAAGAATTCTTCACCAAAAATCAACAGCTGAGAGAGCAACAGAAAGTCCTTCATGAAACCATTAAGGTTTTAGAAGATCAATTAAGAGCAGGATTATGTGATTGCTGTGCAGTAACTGAAGAACATAAGTGGAAGAAACAACAAGAGTTTGAAAATATTCGACAGCAGAATCTTAAAGTTATCACAGAGCTTATTAATGAAAAGAATACCTACAAGAAGAAAATAAAATGTTTTCTGAATAGCTGCAGCAGAAAATTGAGAATGATCAACCACATCAAGCAACTGATCTTGAATCTGAGGAAGATATTATTCCAGATTCACCAATAACAACGTTTTCATTTTCTGGTGCTAACCAGCTACAAAGAAAGGAGAACCTTCACATCCAACACGTAGAACAAACACATACTAAACTGGAGCATTCTGCGCGTGCACATGAATTGAAAAAAGTGCCAAAGTCTTCAACTCATCCACAACATAAACCTAATGAAAGTGAAATTCTAGTGACCAACACTTGTGATCAGAGTCAAGCTCCAATGGCTAAAACATATGGAAAAAGCAGTTATTCTCCTGATTATTTAGCTACAGTTGTTGCTGAAACACTTGGACTTAGTGTTCAAGATGAAGCTGAATCTTGAGGCCCTAGGAACCCTCTTGGTGATGAGCTCTACCACTGCCTGGAATGAGATCACCAAAAAAAAAAAAAAGACATTTTGAGGAATCTAGAAGAAATGGTGAAGATAGTTTAACATTTTCAGATTCTAATTCAAAGACTCCTCCTCAAGAAGAATTGACCACTCAGGTATCATCTCCTGTACTTGGAGCTACCTCTAATGTGAAAAGTAATTTAAGTTTGAATACAAGTTTTTTTCCCTTCTCTTTTAGAGACTGGGGAAAAAAACAAAAACAAAAACAAAACAAAACAAGACAAAAATCTGAAAACAGTGCCTTTCAGCAACACTTCTAATTATAGATTAGAGAAACCTAGATCAAAATCTGAAGATGGTGCTCTTTTCACACATCATAATCTTGGAGCTGAAGTGAACAAGATCACTAACCAGTCGTCTTCTAATAAGCAGATGCTTATAAATAGAAAGACAAGTGAACCCCTAAGTGAACAGGATAGTATTGATAACACTAAAGATACTGTTACTGATAAAGATAAACACGTAGTACCCCTGAAATCATTGGGAGGCAGAACCAAAAGGAAGAAAATTGAGGAAGAAAGTGAAGATGAAATAAGCTGCCCCAAAACCTCCTTTGATAAAGAAAATGCTTTTCCTTTTGCAGTGGATAGTTGTTCTTCCATGAATGGAGACTATGTGATGGATAAACCTCTGGATCTGTCTGATTGATTTTCAGCTATTCAGTGTCAAGAGAAAAGCCAAGGAAGTGAGAACTCTAAACTCAGATTTAAGCAAGTGACTATGAAGTTTTGAAGCCCGTTCCAAAGGGCTCTTCCTCAAGCCATAAGACCTTGAGTGGGAGCTGTGGGTTAAACCAAAAGAGTCCTGTTTACAGGAGTCTCTTTTCCAGTCCTTGAGTAAATCTCCAGATAATAAAACACTGTTACAAATAAAGGAAGAAAATCCTATCTTTAGAATCCCTCTGCATCCACGTGAAAGTTTAGAGACAGAGAATCTTTTTGATGACATGAAGGGTGCTGGTTCTCATGAGCCTATAAAAATAAAAACCAGGTCAATCCGTGGAGCATGTGAATTTGAACCAGTTCTTCTGTTAAATCCATTAACAGAATTGCTAAAATAAAGTCTCCACAAAACAACCAAGATGTATCCTTTGAAAGTATCCAGTGGAGTATAGATCCAAGAGCAGACCTTTCTCAGTATAAAATGGATATTACTGTAGTAGATATAAAGTATGGCAGTCAGTCAAGATTAGCAGGAGGAGAGACAGTGGACATGGACTGTACCTTGGTTAGTGAAACTATGCTTTTAAAAATGAAGAAGCAAGAGCAAAAGGGAGAAAAAAGTGCAAATGGAGAAAGAAAAATGTATGATAGCTTGGAAGATATGTTTGATCGGACTACACATGAAAAATATGAATCCTGTTTGGTGGATAGCTTCCCCCAAGTAGCAGATGAAGAGAAGGTGTTGTCAGCTACTACAAAAAAATTAAAAAACACTCATAGTGATAAACAAGATAAGGTCAAACAGAAAGCATTTGTGGAGCCATATTTTAAAGATGATGAAAGAGAAACTAGCTTACAAAATTTTCCTCATATTGAGGTGGTTCGGAAAAAAGAAGAGAGAAGAAAATTGCTTGGACACACATGTAAGGAATGTGAAATTTTATTATGCAGATTTTCCAGCAGAAGAAAGAGGAAAGAAGTTGGCTTCCTGCTGGACACCAATTTTGCTACATTCCACCCAACACACCAGAGAATTTCTGGGAAGTTGGTTTTCCTTCCGCTCAGACTTGCATGGAAAGAGGTTACATTAAAGAAGATCTTGATTCTTGTCCTCATCCCAAAAGATGGCAGCCTTACAGTGCAATATTTTCTCCCAAAGGCAAAGAGCAGAAGACATAAATGTTGAAGCAAAAAGAGAAAAGAGGACAATTTTCTTTTTAGTTATTTATAGTTAAAGTTGGCATTAAACACTGATTTTTTTGGTTTTCTGTAAATTGATTTACAAATCATTTTTCTACTGAAAATGTTTTTAAATGGTATTTACCCATCACACAGATGACTACTTAAAAATGTGAATAAGTTTATGTTGTATTTTCTTGCTTTTGCACCTTTAAAATAATAAGGTGCTTTCATTTTGCACTCTGAGTTAAGAGTTGTTTATTACTTTATTTGGTAATACCTAATTACCATTTTGAAAATATGAAAAAAAAAAAACAACAATCAATTTAAAGGAAGACAGGATGTCAGCAATATGGCAAAGTGAAGAAAAACCTTTCTCTATCCCCTTCAAACTACAACTAGTAAAATATCCACAACTCAACAAAGGTGTTTCTTCTCAATACAGCAGGAAGCTGGAGAATTCCACACATCTGTACATATAAAAGTGGGTGGACTGGAACACATAGAAGAGGCAGAGCTTGGGAAATAGCAGAATTGGTGCCTGCAACCCTGGCCCTCTGACTGCAGTAGCTGAGTCCACAGCTTCAGAGAAGCCAGTAGCAACAGGGAAGGTGGCACACAGGGCCCCAGCCTCCTTACAGCAGTAGTGCCCGTGGCCAAAGTTAACTGAGTAGCCATGGCAGTGTGGGCTGGTACACTGTCTCTCCAGTCACTGTGGTGCCCACAACCCCAGCCCCCATCTTACTCATCTGCAGCGCAGAACCAGCAAACCTTATGATACCAGACAGGATAGAAGCACCTGCGTGACCCCAGCTCCCCTCCTACTGTCCCCCTTTCTCCATGGTGGCAGATCCTGTGACTCAGGGGATGTTGGATGCAAGGGAAGAGCCCACCATCCCACTGATGACAGCAACACTGGCAGAAACAAGGCAACAACAACCCTGGAGGCACAAAAAGCTATAAGGAAAGCAGGGATCCCCATCTGTTACAGAGGTGGTGGAGGCTGGAAAGCACCAACTCTCAAATATAACCAGAGGCAGCTCAGGTAAGAGAAAGCAAAAACTTGTGTTTTAGTGCCACCTACCAGAAAACAAGACTCTAACTTCTAACCTGTCATTTAATTTCAAATGCACCAGCAAGGGAATTCATCAGGCACTATGAAGAGCCACAGTAACACTATACCACAGAAAGAAAATGACAATTCTCCAAAAGCCAAACTTAAAGTCATGGAATATTGCAATCTAACTGATAGAGAATTCAAAATAGGTGTTCTGAAGAAACTCAATGAGCTATAAGAAAACTCAGAAAGTCAGTTTAATGAGATCAGAAATAAAATTAATGAACAGAAGGAATGCTTTACTAAAGATTTGGAACTCTAAAAACGAACCAAAGAGAAATTTTGGAGCTAAAAAACTCAATCAATGAAGTGAAGAATGCATAAGAAAGCATTGGAGATAGGGCAGACCATATGGAAGAGAAAATTAGCAAACTCAAAGATAAAAATCTGGTAATGATACAAATAGAAGATGAAAGGGAAGTAAGATATAAAAAAATAAAGAAATTTTACAAGAGTTATCCAACTCTTTTTGAAAGGGTATGTTAGGGTAATGAGTATCTCAGAAAGAGAAAAGCAGTAAAAGGGTGAGAGAGGTTATCTAAAGAAATAATAGCTGAGAACGTCCCAAACCTGGAGAAGGAACTAGATATACGAGTCCATGAAACTAAGAGAACATCTAAATACCTCAATACAAAAAACCTTCTCCAAAACAAATATACATTAAAATTGTCACACGTAAACGACAAAGAAAGAATTTTAAAGGCAGCCAAGGAAAAGAGAATAGTAATCTACAAAGGAACTCTCATTAGGCAATCAGCAGATTTCTCAGCAGAAACCCTACAGTCCAGATGTAGAATGACATTCTCAAAATATTGAAAGATAAAAACAGTTTACCAAGAATACTCTATCTAGAAAAGTTATCATTCTGATATGAAGTATAAATAATTTCCCAGACAAACAAAAGCTGAGGGAGGTCATCAACACTAGACCTGCCTTGCAAGAGATGTTGAAAGGAACTCTTCATTCAGATTTCACTCATATGTGAAATATAAAAAACTAAAAAAGGAACAAATAAAGATAAATTAATTAACAAACCAAACCAAACCAAAGCAAAACAAACACATAGATACAGAGAACAGAGTAGTGGTTATCAGAGGGGGAGGGGGGAAGGGGAGGGCAAAATGAGTAAAAGAGATCAACTGTATGGTGACAGATGGAAACTAAATTTTTGGTAATGAGCAAGTTGTAGTGTATACAGGAGAAAAAATATAATGTACACATTAAACTTATATAATGTTATAAATCAACGTTGCCTCAATAAAATACATTTTAAAAATACTAATGATATAAGGTAACAAAATATTATCAAATTTTATATTGGTTCAATTGATTGTCTTAAATTAGAATTCTTATCCAGGTGAATTCACAAGAAAGAGAAACATGAAATGCAATTTTTCAGTTCCCTGTTATCTAACACTATCTGAAAACAGTGCATTAATTAAGGTTGTGGTATCTGCTATAATAAATTAATACCTACATTTCTGTGGCTTAATACAATTGAATTTTTTTCTAAATCTGGGAATAGACCAATATTGGCTTTCTTGCTCAAGGACTGAGAGAGTTTGATTTAGGAAGTCATGAATGCACCAAAGCTGCCCAGGAAAGAGATATGCAACCATCAGAAGGAAAGAAAACAGAAGAGGGATTTGAGTGGTATTCATAGGGCAAGATGGAAGTGGCCCACTGCATCTCTTCTCAAATGTCATGGGCTAGGATGCAGTCACAGGACCAAAACTAAATACAAACTTGGAGGAAAAACAAGTCCAGGAGGAAGAAAACCGCACATTTTGTTAAGCAGCTGGCATTCTCTCCCCAAATCTCTAATTACACATATTTTATTTATTTTTATTTGTACCTATATAGCAAATTGAAAAGTAGATTTTATGATTCAAACTTTTTTCTGTTAAAAATGAGAATAATCAACAAAAGATAGCCTTTTTTAGGGTTTAAGAGTATTAGTAAAATATACATTTAAAATATTGCTGACATATTGTCACAAACTTACATTTTTCCAAAAAATTGCTATATTTCTTAAAGATGGCTACATTTACTTATATTGATTATTTTATTTTGTTTCAGTTTATTTTGTGAGATGCGATTTAAGATTACTTGCTTCCGAATCAATCATTTTAATTATACGTATTTTAACTAAATATGGGTGTAATTGTGAATGCAATTGTTTCTAAAAGCCTATTTTGTGTTAAAAGTAATAAAGAGAAAAATAGAACCAAGAGCATTTGAATAAAAGGTGACAAAGTCTAAAATGAATAAAATTTAAAAGAAGATTTGATATTCAAGGACTCCAGAGAAAGATTTGATTAACAGAATAATGAGGAACAAAGCTTCCCACCACTCTAATAAACAGGTGGAACACTCTCTTGAAGCTGCAGCAGGCATAAGGGTTTGAATAATCCTCATACATGAGTCAGAGCAGGAAAATAAAGAATCAAAGAGAAGAAACACTTTTTCTAAGCACCTAAATGAATTTCTTAAGAGTTTTCAATTTTTCTTTGGAGCAGAGTTAGAAGAGAAAAGAAAAGATTTTGCAGGTTGTTGTATATAAAGTGGTGCAAGTTAAAATTTGCTGAGAAATTATGGCAACACATAGCTACAGGGAGCTAAGGAATCTGAAAAAAAATAGTTATTTCCTAATAAGGACATATGTGAAATTTTTGTAAGATCAAGAAAAATTCTTCCCCAAGGGGGATATAAATGAGCTGATTATCAGAATAATGTCATTCCCCACTTAAAAAAAGTGTTATGAACTGTGTCAAGCTGTTATATACCTGACTTTACTCTTGGGAAGTATTCTAAGCTATTTGCATCCATGTACTATTTAATTGGTTTTAGCATATATATTGGCTATCAGTTTTAAGTAAAACAAAAGTTAAACAAAAGATAAATTCTCATGTTTAATACTTTTAAAAAGCTAACTTAAAATAAGCAATATTAGTACATTTTTGAGCAAATGACATCCTCCTGGGAGGAGTCCCACTTCGTGGAGGAAGGCAAAGAGCATAATAACGCCTGCCACCAGTGGCAGCAGGCCCCACGATGTCAACTGCTGCCTGGTTTTCAGGTGTTAGAATGCCCAAGAAAAACACAACAACACAACTTTACCCACACACTGGATGGAATAAGGCTTTCCTCATTGAGAAGAGATGGAGTAAGATCAGCTTCAATAGCGAGGGACAGTCCCCAAGGCCAAGTGGTCTCCCTCCTCACCACCCCATGCAGCTGAAACAGGGAGAGATGGTGGTGTGCATCACCCCATGCTGCAGGTGTAGGACCCCATTTGTTCTCTTCCAAGAAGAGATAGAGCAGTGGTCTTGGCCAGGTGCTATATGATGTACACTCTTAAGCAGAACAAAGTACACATCAAATCCAGAATGGGGGAAGATATTACCAAATAAGGTGATATGATCAGCATAGGCTCCCAGGTCTCCTTACCTCCATGAAGAAAATGTTGCAGGTCCAAGGGTCAACAGGCTGCATGTGATTGCCCTTCTCAACATCCACCCCTCCAGTCCTTGCTCTGCCACTTAAAATAGCAGATAAAGCACATCAAATCTGGCAAGGATGATACTGTTTGTAACAATATTAATCGACATACTGGGTAGCTTAAATTGGAAGTCCTATTTTATATTCAGCCAGTTGATTTGTTTTCTTGCACTTTACTTCTATTCAATTAAGAAATACTAATTTAGGTTGTTAAGTCTGGCAATTCATAGCTTGCTCAAATAATGCTCTATAATTTTAACAAAGTATGGAGTGATTTCTCACTGAATAACCCTTTCATCTCTCTGTCAGTCAATATATAGTACACAAAAGTTGTAATATGGAGAGATAGAAGAAAATGGATTCGAAATCTATACTTTGATGCATTTAGCATGCTAAAGTATTTCTTAAAGTTGATTGAATTATTTGTGTATGATCTAAAAATATAAATATTAATAAATGATGATTCGCATATTCAATAATTGAAGAAAAATATTGCTATTGGCTGAAAGTGTTTCCCCAAAATTCATATGTTGAAAACTTAATGCTGAAGTTGATGGTATTAGGAAATGGGGCCTTTCAGAGGTGATTAAGTCATGAATGGGATTCATACCCTAATAAAAGAGACCCCAGAGAGATTCCTCATCCCGTCTACCATGTGAGGACACAGCAAGAAGTTGTCAGTCTGCAACCTAGAAGAGGGCTCTCACCAGCAGTGTGGGCACCCAGATCTCAGACTTCCAGTCTCCAGAACTGTGAGAAATAAATTTCTATTGTTTATAAACCATACAATCTGTGATATTTTTTTAGAGCAGCCCAAGCAAACTAAGACAAACCCCAGTTGATGGGAATCTGTGATTAAGCAGATTTCACCAGAATTACTTCAGTATTCTTACACAATCTTTCTGATAATGCATTATAAACAGAAAAGAATTGTTAGCAAACCTGGCCCCTTCAGGCCTGAAACTAACAAACAAACAAAAAAAAGGGGGAAAATCTAAAAAATATAATGTCCTTTTAATTTAAATATTTGATATCTTTGCACACAAAAATACATGAGTCTACTGTTCAATGGTAATACAATCTTAGAAATGCCTCTCTCCCTGGTGGATGGAGGCTAACTTCAGAGATCTTCCATAGTTTACAAACAAGAGTCTTAAGAAACAACTCAGTCTTTTTTATAGAAAAGAGAGGAATTATTTCCATCTATTTTATTACTTTCTCCAAGGCTGAACGTGTGGTTCTTCGTTGAAACACAATTCCAACTTTCTCTTGCTCTGTTAGAGACTTACTGTGACAAAGTTTCTCCCTAAATTATGAAGATGAAACATAGGTATCAAAACTAACAAGTAAAAAGAACTCACAAACCACAGAGCTTAAGCAGTGGAGTTACAAATGATGTACATCTGCTCTCAGTGCTTCAAATCAAGGTGAGGATGTGATGAACTGACACATTATTGTGTTACCGAATGCAGGCTTAGCTGCTCCCTACTCGAAAGCCAATACTCAAGAGACAAGTGTTGGTTGGAAAAGGAAAGGTTGTTTTATTAGAGAGGCTGGCAACCCTGGGGAGAAGGCAGACTCATGTCCAATAACCAACTCCCAAGATTCTGCTCAGCCATGATAGTTTTTTTTTTTTTTTTTTAATTAATTAATTTATTTATTTTTGGCTGTGTTGGGTCTTCGTTCCTGTGCGAGGGCTTTCTCTAGTTGTGGCGAGCTGGGGCCACTCTTCATCGCGGTGCGCGGGCCTTTCACTGTCGCAGCCTCTCTTGCTGCGGAGCACAGGCTCCAGACGCGCAGGCTCAGTAGTCGTGGCTCACGGGCCCAGGTGTTCCGCGGTATGTGGGATCCTCCCAGACCAGGGATCGAACCCGTGTCCCCTGCATTAGCAGGCAGATTCTCAACCACTGCGCCACCAGGGAAGCCCGCCATGATAGTTTTTAAAGGGAAAAAGCGGGAAGAATCTCAGTGAATCATCTAGGCAGGAGGTGAGGTTGTGTCATTTTCCATTGTGTGCAGACTGGCTGACTCCTCCTGATTTTTCTTTAAATGTTATCTTTCCCACTGGTCTAGCCTGCAGAAATGTTAAGGGGAAAGCTGGGAGTAGAGAGCTAGTCATTCTTCAACTACTTATTCTTTATTCTTACTTCTTTTGATCTAGGGAAAGAAGCAAAAGGTTAGGCAAGGCATTGTGTGCGTCCAGTGGAGCGTAAGTCAGGAGTTAGGTTAAATATTGCCTAGTGATTTCATTTTATAATTAAGTTTTTAAGTTTTGAGGGGAAGAGAAAACAGGCAAACAGAAAGGGGCAAAAGAGCTGCTTACAGTTGTTCACAGAAAAAAGAATGATTGTAATGTGGACTCTCTTTGAAAAACTACAGTATTTCAGTGGGTGGCAAATACTGGAATTGTAATAGGTACACCCTAAATATGAAGTGGCCAATCTCAGCTCCTAATTATGGGAAAATTCTCAGCATCATCTCATTTATCTAGCTATGCCATTTGAACAAGCTACTTTAAATTATACAAATTATCTTCACTGACTTTATTTGACTTGAAAATTTTAAAAAATTCATTCCACATTTCATTCATATGTCTATTTCTCCTTCATATCCAATATATTATGGAGAAAGTATCTTATAACTGTTGTCCAATTTTCCCACTGAAAATGGCAAAGACTATAGTTGATAATATGCACTATAGAACTATTTTTATTACTTAATTTTTCACTGATTGAAATCAACAGATGGGAGAAGCCTAAGAAAGCTAGAGCAGCAACTTCAACTCTTATTGACCCCCAACTCATACCTTAAACACCCACAAGAAACCACCTTCAGATACCCACCAGAGCGTCCCCGCTCCAAGAAGGCATTCACACTGCTGTGCAATTCTGGCAAGACCAAACACCCTACAGAAGCCATCACAAAACCGCATGCTCAAGCTACCACATCCACTAAACTAGTGACTAGGAGAAGCCAGGAAACTGAACACCACCAGCCATCACTTCCAACAGAGTTAAAGAGGGTAGGGCTATTAATGGAGATGGTGCACCTGGCGAACTGGTTTTCAGTTCACCAGCAATACCAACACTCAGGAATCTGGAGTTTCCTCTGATTATTTGCAGCATGGTAGGCAAGTAGCCATGTAGGCATACTTCCCCCAAAAGACAGGAAGGTCAAGGAAGGTATATCAAAACACAGTGAAACTGCAAAACAAAGCTTTTAAAGGAGTTGAAAGGTTTTTCACCCCTGTCAGGTGGTGATAAATAGTGGGTCCCTGTTTTGGAGACTTGTGGACCAGGTTCTCTAGACGTAAGAATTACAATATATCTTATGTTTAGGAGGGCTTTCTTCACAACGAATTTCTTGTATCATTTACTCAAATTAAAGAAATATATAATCCTTACATGTATAAATCTGTGCCTGAAAGCAAAGTCTGTAAAAAGAACTTGGGAATAGCTAGATTACTTGGAGGTGATCTGAGGAAGCAGAAATAGAAGTAAGGGTTATCTGGTGGCGCAGTGGTTGAGAATCTGCCTGCCAATGCAGGGGACACGGGTTTGAGCCCTGGTCTAGGAAGATCCCACATGCCGCGGAGCAACTAGGCCCGTGAGCCACAGCTACCGAGCCTGCGCGTCTGGAGCTTGTGCTCCGCAACAAGAGAGGCTGCGATAGTGAGAGGCCCGCGCACCGCGATGAGGAGTGGCCCCCGCTTGCCGCAACTAGAGAAAGCCCTCGCACAGAAACGAAGACCCAACACAGTCAAAAATAAATTAATAAATTAATTAATAATAAAAATAAAGGAATTCCTTAAAAAAAAAAAAAAGACTAGTTGGGTAAACTAGCAGTTAAATATCAGCTTCAGAGAATCTTCACAAGTTGAAAAGTTCAATATAGTAAAAATCTCAAAAAAAAAAAAAGAAGTAAGGGTTATGAGACAGTGAAAGTGGAACAGCCATAGAAAGATGTTTTGCTCGTGAAGTTACTGCCGTAGGCTAGGGCTCAACTCACCTGAGCCCTCTGAGCCTAGAGCCTACTGTCTGAAGGATCAGAGGCTTTGTCATTCATTTCGCCATCACTTATGCACCACTTCTCATCTCCTACTGGTTGAAAGTTGTTGCTGGAGGTGTTAATGGCCCCACACATCAGACACATCAGAGAAAGCCCTAAGGAAGAAAAGCAGAAAGATTAATGAAAGATATCTGAGGTTAGATTCTGTTTCCATACACAAGACCGTCCATCATAGTTATTGTTGGTGTCAGAGGTGAGCTGAGGAAAGATGGCATAGGGAGCAAAAATTGACTGCTCCACTCACTACCTTTCCATTAATCGCTGTCATCCTTTTGCAACTGTGCACATACCGGGTATACTGAAAATTATGGATGTGTGTGTTTATTAGTTATTTATACTGTTTTTACTTTTAAGAAGACTAATTTTGTTTCAGTTATTTCCAATAAATTATACCACAAGCTCTCTCACTTCATATTTAATGTCTTCCCAAGTCCAGAACACTATTTCCCAATGACAAATCAATTTAGTATCTAGCAATTGTCCTCTTTTCTATCTCTACTTCTGTCATTATTATTACTCTTGTAATAGTTTTATCTCTGCTATGGTATACACTTTGTGAATAATAAAAAAATTGTACCCAGTCCAACATGTTAATTTCAGAAATCCTTCACTCAGGTGGCATGATTTACATCACCAGCTCATGTCCTGTAATTAATCCATTTCAGTAATTATTTAAGATATTGATTCATCCAATCCATTAACCCCATCATTATTTCTTGGTCCATCACCCTGTTTATATACTCAAATTTTTTATGGTCTATTCTAATTGTTCACTTGATTTCACTTTTAAATATCCCCATTTGCCACACTTAGTTCTTTCCTTTTTATACTCACCTAGTGATAATAAATCTAAATTAAGCCCCCAAACACCCACATCCTGTCTTCCTGAACCTAAGGAATTAAATGTTGATTTGGGGGAATAACATAGTAGTCCTGATATTTCTCCTTTTATAATCAGGATGCTGAACCTTAGCTTATGTTTTTCATTTTAATTTAGCTCGCCCATTTTCCTGATTAAATATTTTATCTTTTTCTTTTCTCTGAAAACCTCTAACGGACTCTCCTCTTCCTTGTAATCTCAGCTGATGTCCTTACATTTTATGTTAAAGAAAACATAGAATAAATTAAGTGAACACTCACTCAGCTTCTGAGGACCAATGTATAAACCACCCTATGTCTGTATTCTTATTTCCTAGTTTCCTTCATATGACTGGGAGACATATCCCTGTCCCTTTCAAATAAAAAATCAATACATTAGTGTCTGGATTCCAACTGCTCTTCCCTTATTTTTCTTGCATTATTAATTTCTCTCTCGCACATAAATCATTTTCAGCAATATTCAAGGTGTTCTAAAATGTCCCTTCTTGGAGGAAAGAAAAAAAATTAAATCCAATAGTTTCCCTTGATACTATGCCTGCTTCTATTTCTTGTTTTCTTTCTCTTTTATCATTGACAGAAATATCATTCAAAAAGTATTCTTTAATTATTGATTTCTTTATTTAACTTTTACTGATTTTAACATTCAATATGTAGGTTTTTCTCCTCCTATGAAACACTTCTCTCAAGGTCAACAAAAGCTTGAATGTTGTAGGTCCATTGGTTAAAAAATACATTACTAATTATAGTCAAATAACTATAAAATAGAATTTAAAGTTAATCAACATTTTAAACGCCAAGCTTTAACTGCAACATTGCTAGGATAAATTATTATTTTGAGGAACAAAAATTAGATAAATATTAAAATTCAAAATTTATATAAATGTATATATTTTTTAAAACATTAAATCCAAATACATTTTGGTAAAAAAGCATATTGCATTATTCCACTGACTCATCATGAAGTCATAGGAAATTTATATTATTAAAAATTCTGATTTGACATCATAATGCAAATTATCAAAAATACAATAATTTTAACTATTATCTTAAAATTAAAATGATAGTCATTTTCTTGTCTGTTTGTTTTGTTTTGTTTCTAAATTTTTTTAGTAGCTATATACTCCCCAAATACTGAATACACTTCTCAGTTATTTTGGAAATGTATTATAAATTTATCAAAAAAAGAACATATTTTCCTATACCTTCTAAGGTGAGATATTAATAGTATCTTTATGTTATCACCTAAGATTTTAATTTTTTTCTTCAGTAACTGGAAGAGCAATCAAGTTTTTCTTGTTCAGATAAATTGATGTGAGATGACATATTGCAAGTTTTTTTTTTTTCTTTTTTTTTCTGCAGAATTGTACTATATAGAAATACAAAGAATTTTCTTGAAATATGATACAGTACCCTTTTCAAAAAATATCATATAAGAAACTTAGTAACACATGATATTAACACTTCAGTGTCATATATAATAAATTTTCTTTAATAAGAGATTTATATGTTGTTAACCTTTTAAAAAGATCTATGATTAGAGATTTCACAGAAATAAAGTATTACTACATGGATTTTCTGCATGTTCTTAAAAAATTATTGGACAGGTACAATATACTAAGTTGACTAATGTGTCCCTGTCTTTGAAGCATCAAATATAAATTTACTTAATTAATACATCATGATGAAATGGAATAGAGATCATAAAGACATAAAGAAGGTTACACACCTTTATAACCTGAGCAGGAACTGTTTGATACTGCATTTTAGAAAACTGAGTGTGAGATGATGAAGGGACATTTTTTGAGCAGTTTGTAAAATCCTATATTTTAAAATTATTTTCACAGAATGCACTCATATATTTTGAATTTCATATATTAATAATACTGACATATACAACATTTTCATTCCTTCAGTTTAGAGTGTGAGAATAACGTGAATTTCAAATAGTCTTTGACATAAGGATAAGATGTTAAATGATCTAGCTGTCATCAGAATGAGAACAGAAGCAAACATGTGAACATGCTGATAGTGACTGTCCAGTGTCTGATCCTTTATGGATGAGCCAGTTCTTTTCCAGACTGATTACTCTGTCATTCACTGGAGCCTATCTTGTCTGGGCTGTCATGCTTGGTCTTTGACATTAAGAATAAGATTAGGGCCAGCACTGGCTGTCACAACACCAGTCAGAGCCTAATATATAGTAGGGACCTCGTTCTGATACAATTACATTTAAAGGAAAACTAGTAAATCTGTACTTCCAATCACTGTCGAGCTATACACAGGGAAAGAAGATTGCTGAATTTTTACACATTTTAAGTTCACAGTGTAGAAGACATAAACAACGTAGCCTGATAATTATTAGATTATTTATGGATACATTTAAGGCAGCTTTGTTCTGGTGATGAACATTTCTGTAGAATAATTTACATAATCTAAAGAAGTAAAGAATTAGAATGAAATTAAATCTTCCTTTTGTGTACTGGCAATACACAATTTCTGAGCATGAAGGGGGCAAATTTTTACTACTCTTCCTCATTCTCTCATACATTTGACTAGTGTCTACATCAGAAAAGGAATATTTTCAGAAAATCAACAATATCAAAAGCCTTCTGCTTTTAAGTAAATGCATTTAAACTCATTTTTATCTGAAAATATATATAAAACATAGGGTAATTTTTATACTTTATATCCATATTTTATATTTTTCTAAAATAATTTTTTTCCTAGTGCATATGTTAACTTGAAAGAATGGTATTTCTTAAGTTGAGATTTTCTGTTAAAAAAATAATGAATTACAGGAGATATGGCCTGAAGGTAATGAGAGACTCATGATCATATAAGAAAAGCTGAGATCTTTGAAAAAATAGTACTTAAAAATAGTATTATAAAAAATAATAATATTAGTTTCTTCTTCTCTGTAACAAATGACCACACCCCTATAGGCTTAAACCAACACATATTTATTGTCTCTCAGTATCTTTGGGTCAGGAGTCCAGGCACAGCTGAACTGGATCCTCTGCTCAGGGACTCAGAAGTCTTCAGTCAAGATGGTGACTGGGCTGTGTTCTCATCTGGATGTTGACTGGCAAGAATATATTTCCAATATCATTCAAGTAATTGGGAGAATTCATCCTCTTGCAGTTATGGGGGATTTTCTTGCTGGTTATAGGCCTCCTAGAGGTGCCCCCATGGTTCCTTGTCACATCATTCTCTCACAGCCCCTTTCACAATATGGCAGCAAGGGACTTTCTCACTCCCGTCTGCAAATACTGATTCTTAAATAATGTAACCTGATCAAGGGAGTAATATCCATATTCTACTCATTAGAAACAATTCACAGATTCTACCCTAACTCAGGGTGTGACCCACTGAGAATAACACTAGGACGTATACTGCACAATAATTATGAGAGTCTTTGTTGCAAGTGACTATGGTTTTAAAATAGTGAGAAAGATAAACTAACAGATAGATATGACAGTTCAGTGGTACACGGGATAGGAATGAGTTTTTAGAACAGAAGAGTGTTTAGTTCAAGGAATTTCAGACAGTAAAATTCATCCATACTTCATAGTTGGAAGTTTGTATGTATAAGAAAAGAGTATTTTAAACATAAAACATGAAATCTTTAAAGGCAGAAACTGGGCTTCAGTCTATTTGCTCTTCCAAATTGACTCTTTACCCTTATCCACCATGTTCTATACCTCAGGAAGCTAAACTTTATGAACTGTATCAATGGACACTTGCTGTCTGGCTTCCACTTAGATTTGGTCAAAGGGAGGCACATGAAAAAGACTACTGTAAAGAAAAAGAAAAAAAAAAAAGTAGAAATAGTAATGTACTCTTTTAAATCCCCAAACTCCTAATTTTTAGTCACTACTCTTCCAGTTCTGTGATGACAACCTTCTCTGTCTGCCTCTATAGGCCAAGGGTTTCTTGTGGTTGTTAATGGTGTCCTAAAGCCCTATTAAGTTCTCACATCTTTAGAAATAGTCCTGACAGGAAACATGAAATCTCCTATAATACAGCTTATCAGTCTTCGAGCACCTTAGATTCAGTTCCCCATTGTCCAGTTCGTGGGAAGATATAAGTTCCAAATGTTCGTCTGTTCTTGCAGTGGGGTTGCATCACAAGAGAGGGATCCTGAAATTATGAGACTCAGAGATTATATATGGTGGTTGGTGCATTGGTCCAATCTCCCTTCATGAGAGAAATCTGTATTCTGGAATAAAAACAAATAATTTGGGAGGAGAGGTGAAATTCTCCCTAAAATGTAAGCAAATGGCTTTGAGGGAGATAACTATATTAATATATATAGTACAATAATTTCCAAGGCATTGTTTGCCATTTAAATCATGCTTTAACAACATTTTATAAAAGAATGTTCATGGAGATTTCTCCTAAACCCTTTTATTCAATTTTTGACGTTTACCCCATTTCTATTTCCTGCTGGGACCTTGTCTGATACAACTAAAAACTAGCGGAACTGAGAGTTTCACCCATACAACCTGGCTCCAAAGACTGACTTATTGATCACTATGGTATGTGTCCTGAATCCATGAGCATTATTCCGTCACCTGCAACAAAGGAACAATTCACTTAAAAATCTGCTACACTAGCAGGATTCTGTAATTGAATTAACATTTTCAACATCTTCTCAACAAAATAGTCCAGAAAATATCAGCATAAAATAAAAAATAGAAATTAATTAGAAACAATAGTTTAGTTCCTCACTTAAAATGATATTCAGTGATTTCAGCATTCCTTTATGATTCCAAAAAATTGCATGTGAATCAGGCACGAAGACATTTGTTATTCTCTAATCTTCTGTGTTTGTTCTAGGTGATTGTCTTTGGTGCACTATCCTATGCCTCCACTTAGACTATGATAAGAACATAGAAGTTTTTTTTCCAAATAAAAATACTTTGACATTTATCTGTTTACAAGTATTAGATATGAAAGTGTAAATAAATGGAATAAAAATAACATCATCCATTTCTTTGCCTTTTGGAAAATGTTGGCTAGATTACTTATCCCATTTCCTCTTTTCAAGCACTTGAATACTTTTCACAGCCTCACTTGCATTTACATTGGGGCTTTGTAAAATTCAGTCCAATGTAATGTGGTTGTAAATTGATGTATGCCACCTATAGACTTGGTCCATAAAAACACCTTGTTCTATCTTGAAAGGTTTCTTCAGCCAGCTCTATAATATAGCAGTCTCAAAAGTTGGATGGAGAATGAATCCTTAGGACAACACTTGTAGGATATCTGCCAAACTAGTTTCTCAATAGCACTGAATTATGATGTGAGTGAGACAAAAAAAAAAAATTATACTGTTAATCCACTCAGATTTGGAAGTGGCTTTTTCTAATGTTTCTTTTTTAAATTAATTTTTATTGGAGTTTAGTTGATTTACAATGTTGTGTTAGTTTCTGCTGTACAGCAAGGTGAATCAGTTATACATATACATATATCCACTCTTTTTTAGATTCTTTTCCTATAGAGATCATTAGAGAGTATTGAGTGAAATTCCCTGTGCTATACAATATGTTCTTATTAGTTATCTATATTATATACAGTAGTGTGTATATGTCAGTCACAATTTCCCAATTTGTCTCTCCCTTCCCTGCCCCCAGGACTGGCTTTTTATAGCAACAACTAATGTAGATTACTCTAACTGATCACCCAACTCCACTACTGTCTAATTAATATAACAAAAATATATTGGTTACAATTATAAATTAATTGTAGATTCTGACAAATTAGGTCTGGTAGTCTTTCAGTTTCAAAAGACCTCTGAATCTACAACCTCCTCCTCATCATCATCATATTCAGCATACTTGGCCTCCCAAATAACCAAACTGTCTACCTAATAATATCATGTGTCCTCTGAATCAATTGAAAGGACTAGAAAATCTACTGGTATCTCTTGTATCATTCTAGACAATTTTATTGAGATCTCTTGAGATAAACAGTCGGAACTGAATCTAATTATTCCACCTGAGCCACAGAGTTAAATAGCCATTTTCAAAGTGGGCTACATTTAATTCTTCCTCATCAATAGATGTCTCTTTACATTCCTTCACAAGTTCTTTCATTTGTTGTTTCTCTTATTTCATAACATTAAAATCAAGCCATAAGAAACATAAAAATAAATCCAAATTCCCTTATTTCATAAGAAAAATAAAATTTCCAGTTATATATCAACCATTAAACTAAGTACTCTAAAATTTTCTGAACAAATAAAATAATTACATTTTTCCCTGAGATAAACATCTACCAATCCTCAAATATGCTAAATGATAACTTTCCAATCAGTAACTGTTATCTATGAATGAAGGTATTATGTATATTAAGGAACCTATGGTGGTTTTTTGTTGTGTGTTTTTGTACTTGGTTTGGTTTTTGATATAAAAGAGAATGACCTCTGGAAAAGGTAAAGTCCTAAATATAAACAAGCAGTTACAGCAATTCAGTGAACTATATGTTCCAATTATCAGAGAAAGAAGTAGATGTGGGAATTTTACTAGATATGCAAAACAGCATCAAAATGAAAATATTGAATGTTTATTGATGGAGATAAAGCATGTTGACTGGATAAATGAGCAAGGATTATACATAAACCAGTGAAAATAGAGTCAAAGAAAATTTAAAAGGTTTTATAGGAAAACTATTCTATGCCAAGATGCTTTATTAGACTATAAAGGGATTTTCTAAAAAAAATATGCAGCCTCATTATTTAAATCCTTTGAAGATAGATAAGAAAAAAACTCTTCTAAATAGTTCTCTAAATACAGCCCTACACAACTGCTATTGACAACTGTTATTCTGAGTAACGCTCTGACAGAAGACTCTGAATATCCTTTTTCCCTTCCTTTAGTGATATCATTGGCTTTTTACCCATTTTGTAGACATGATTAATTATCCCTCCAAAATAAGTGAGGTTAGTTTGTTTTTGTTTTAATGATTACTTTTAATCTCTTTCCCAATGATTGTGGGAAATTTGGAGAAAAGTTCTTAAGAAAATAAAATATCAACCATTGAATTAACTAATACACTTGATAAAATATCTTTGACATTTATATGAAATTTTAAGTTATATATCTGTTAAAAGATTGTGAAGCTCACTCTATCACTGTAGACTTGAAATATTTTTAGATATTATTTCCTACTATTTTTTGATGAGGTAAATTATATCTGAGCAGATATCAGAGTGAGAGCCTATGTCAAGTAGATATCTGGGGTGAAAGCATTCCACAAGAAGTAACAGGGATTTGCGGTCTCAACTAGATGCCTCCTTGATCTTTCCCAGGAAGTGAAAAAAAAAAAAAGAAAAAAGAAAAAAAAGGCAGAGTGGTCTGAACAAAGTGAATGAGTGGGTGAGTCAGAAGATAAATAAGATTAGCTCAGGTATCCATTTCTGAATCATGCTAAGGATACTGGATTTTATTCTGAGATGGAAACATTAGGAAGATTTGAGAAGATATACACTTAAAAGATTAAAAGACTACTCTTGTTTCTGTTTGAAAAAGAGAGACTATAGAAAGGCAAGAATGGATGCAAGGAGGGCAGATAAAATGACATCGCCCAGCGGAGAGATGATGGTTCTTGGGACTAACGTGGTTGTGGTGAAGATGGGATGAGAAATGATCAGATTCTGGACATATCCTCAGAAGAAGAGGCAATACAGTTCCTAATGGACTAAACATGAATGTGAAATAAAGAAAGAAAATAATAATTATATGCTTTGGGGACTGAGATTTGAATGAATGGCATTGAAAATAACTGATATGGAGAAATTGGAGTAAAGGTAGGTGGGGCAGAGCAGATACAGAAGTAAATAAGTTGCCTTTAGATATGTTAATTTTGTCAGACATATGAGTGGAAATGTTTACTAGGCAGTTGAATATATGTACCTGGAATTTAGGAAAATGGTCAAAGCTGGAGATATGAATCATCACGATATAGTTGTTATTTAAAGACTGGAGTATAGATGATATCAACTGGAAAATAGGTATAGATAGAGCAGAGAAGTCTGAGGACTAAATCCTCACTTTGAAATGGAAAGGAATATCCAGTAGTTTAGGAGTAACTGTTAGAAGATATACACTTTCTTCTAATTTCTTCTATTTCAGGAGTAAATTGAGAAGCAAGCAGCTGAAAGTGTGTTCAAAGGAAGGGTACTAAACATTTAGTAGAGTACAAAATGTATGAAATACTGGAGTCTAGGAGAGTAAAATAATAACTAAGAAAGTGTAAAATAATTGACAATCAGGATGGAGATTCCACTGGATGTTTGTGACATGAATTTAAGATCTGCAAGGTTGTGTGTTTCACCAACTTTGTCCAGCTACTTGTAAACAGGTAAAGAAGATGTGAGAATTTGAATTTTAATCCTTGTCGGTGCTTTGTCCAAAATGTTTTACAGAGAGCAAGGGATAAGATAGTTGCTCATATATTTAAATTGGTAACTAGAATAGTGGTTATTGAGGGAAGTAAGAAAATGAGAGGAGATGGGGACTGCCAGGGTGGAGTGTCAAGTGTGGCAGGGGAAGGGGTAAGGGCAGATATGGTAAGAACAATGGATTTGAAGTCTTAGTAGAATTCAACATTTTTAAGTTAGGATTCAATAGAGAGTGAGTTGGAGAGTTAAGATGTAGTATTCTGAATTTCAGATGCTTGAGACTGAAATTTTGAAGAACTTGCAGATATCAAGTTCTTCTAGTGTTTGATCATGGGAGTGGATCACTGAATGGATTGTAAGAACAAGACATTTAAGGAAGAAGAAAAATTAGGATATTGAATGGGAACATTGATAGAGTGGACATTTCAATAATAATGGCAGGATAAATGGTAGGGCAGGAAATGTGATTCAGGTCTTAAAATCTCCAGTAAAAGCAGTGATATATGGTTGAAATAATCGGAGCAAGATGTGACAAAGTGAGAGAGTGGCATGGACATATATACGCTACCAAACGTAAAATAGATAGCTAGTGGGAAGCAACCGCATAGCACAGGGAGATAAGTTCTGTGCTTTGTGACCACCTAGAGGGGTGGGATAGGGAAGGTGGGAGGGAGGGAGATGCAAGAGGGAAGAGATATGGGAACATATGTATATGTATAACTGATTCATTTTGTTATAAAGCAGAAACTAACACACTATTGTAAAGCAATTATACTCCAATAAAGATGTTAAAAAAAAACACAAAACAATTGGAGCTAATGGATAGAATAGTTTGGTGCCAAGTAGATGAGAAGTTTAGAAATCAGGATAAACAAACATTGAAATGTCAATAAGGAATAAGGAGGACTCTTATCCCATCTTCAGGCTCTATCATATGTGAAAGATGGGAGACAAGGAAAAACAACTGCAACAGAGGCCACATACGAAGATTGCACAGGACACACTAATGTTAAATGACCAGCTTTTGGGCAGAGAAATAAAATGACAGGAGCATAGGAAAACATATTGAAAATGTGGGAAATTGTGCTGCTGACTGTTCAGAGGGATAACGGAAGGTTTGGTGTTAACTTTGTAGGATGTGACCTTGGGCCAAATTAAGAAGTATACAAAACTGTATAGAGATGAGAATGGTTCAAGTCTTGAGTTTTTTTATGGGAGCTGAGATAAATAGGGGGAAAAAAATAGGGGAAAGGGGAAAGGTTATTGCTAAGGGAATTTGAGCACTGGGGGCCCACTCTTCAATCCTGAGGAGCATGACAGTAAGTTTGAGGTTGCTGTTCAAAATCAAAAGGGGAAAAAAAAGGAATTAGATTTTGAAAAATAGGAAAATAATTAATTTGAGGTAACTATTAAATCATTAGAAGGTAAGAGTAATTATATATCCAAAGTTAATGTAAAATTGATTTACCTCATTTTGCTTTATTTTTAGTTTTATAGTATTTCTCTTTTCTCTCTCTCGCTACATCCTTTTTTAATCTTATTTCCTTTCATTAGCTTTTAAGCTCCTATTATGTGCCAGGTCCATTACAAGGTCAACAAGTGGTGTAAGAGAACAAGTTTTCATATTTTTAAAGACATTATTCTCCTGGAGAGGAGATAGTTATGTGAACCAAAAGTGTAGTACTAGATGGCATATAATACCTGGTAAATCAAAGTGCTGTGTTACTTACAGAAGAGGAATTGGGGGCTTCTGTATTAATTTGGTCTGAGAGAACCAACTAAAATTTTATCTGGCTGGGCAATACAAGATAGGGTGTATCTAAATAGATTTATATTGCATGTTTAGAAGTGGTAAAGGTAAATAAATTGAAGCAAATGAAAATGAGAAAAGTAATTTGTCCAAATTTGCTGCAGGCAACACTTCTCTTTTGTAAAGGAAACTTTGCAGAGCTTTGTCTTTGGGAAACAGACTTGTCAAAAATATCATATGGTATTTTTCCCTTGATGATTCTGCTTTCTGAAAAAGTTAGTATGAAAATTGTAAAAGCTAACATTTATTGGGGGTTTACTAAGTTCCAGTCACTAGGCTCAACATAATAGTTACCATTTAGATGTTCCATGTGTCTTCTAATGATGCTACATTAACCAAAAAAAAAAAAAAAATTCATCCATGTATGTATGATTTAATACAGTAGAAATTTAATAAATAACTTGCATTTAGAAAGAATTTTAAAATATCAGAATATTAAGAAGGAACAAGTCAATAATTCCTTTCTCTTTTAATTTAATATAATAATCTATAGGAGCAATTAATTTTAAAACTTTGACATAGAATTTTGCAGGAGAGTTTGAAAAGTCAACCAGAAAGCCATCAAAATTATACCTTAAATACACTTTACTTTATAATTCTGTTGATCATTATTAATATGAGGGTAAGGGATACTGTATAATTTCTGTAAGATTCCATTTTCCACAATTCCAAATTAATTTGGAGAAGAAAAGCAGAAAATCTAAACCAAGTCTCCAGTGTCATAAAGCCTCCTGAAAATTTATTTTTACCTTCCAAAAAGTGAAACCAAATTGGATTTGTTAACCTATCTTTGCTAAATTCCTTCAATTCCAGTTACATCTAATTTGCATATGTTATTTTTATCTTTTCTAAACAGTAGCCAAGTGACACTGCTGGAATTAGTGCAAGTGTCCTTTATTATATTACAGTTTAACTTCTAATTTGCTCTCTTTGCTAAATCATATTTCTGCACAAAATATTAATTCTCACCTATTTTCTCATCTAACTCAAAGTTCTAAAGTCAGTTAATCTGAGAAAAAGAGAACAGGAAGTCTTTGCCTCTAACAGAGTTATAGTTTTTTTTTGTATATTTTTTTGTATATTTTTTTGTATATATTTTTTTAGTATATTTTTGTTACTGAGTCCAAGCTCATACTGCTTGCTGCATGACAAACCAATAAATCGAGAAATGAGTTGTTGGGACAAGGAATAGCAACTTTATTCAGAAAGCCAGAAGACTGAGAAGATGGTGGACTAGTGTACCAAAGAACCATCTTACTGGAGTTAGAATTCAACCCTAAAAGGGTTGGGAGTGTGGTCGGTTGTTGCAAACTTTTTGCTGTTGGAATCATTTGTTCTTGCAGCTGTCCATGTAGATCAGGTCACAATGTTCCTGTAAACCTCCAACAAGACAAATGTTATTCTCTGTTCTGCAACTTCTTGTCTCTATATGAATGGCAGTGTTATACCTTTAAAGTTCAGAGCCTTGAGAATGGGTTATCCTGTATATTGCAGGCTACAGGCAACATTCTTAATTTGTAGCAAAAACAATAGAATAAAAAGGTTAAAGTAAAAGAAACAGACCCAATATGGAGTCAGATTTGTTCTTCCCTATTACATTTTCTTCATAAAGAGCTAATAAACACTAAGAATCAAGTTGAAGATAGGTGGCAGAACATTGAGACAGATCAAGTGTTGCTGAAAACTTCATATCTATAGCATAAATTAAAAAAAAAAAAATCTATAACCATAGAAATTCCTCTCAATACTGCATAAGCAATGACAAGGGAATTAAATAATTTTAATAAAGAATTTGGAGATAAATAAGGAAATGGCACAGAACAAGTGTAACTAAAGATGTAGATGTGAAGGAAAAACAGCCTGAAGATAATTTGGCCACTAGTGGAAGATTTTGCATTTCATTTTAATTTAATATCTTTAATTGTTTTGGGATCATTTAGAGTTTTAGTTTGCTCTTGCTCCAATTTTACCACTTTATAACTTTTCCAGAAATGTATCATTTCATATTGTTTTCCAAAGATTTTTTGGCATATGATTGTTTTGTCTAATTTAACGCCTAGTGTCTAATTTAATCAGATTTTATTTTATTTTAAAAATACCTACCATATTCCTAGCTTTTTTTCCCTTTTATTGATAGATTTTCTTACTTTTTAAATATTTTTGTTTCACATTTTAGTAGTTGTTCATTTATTATTCCTTTTTCAAGAATCAGATTTTTCTTTTATTAAACTACACCACATTTTCCTCTTCCCCTCTACAAGGATTTCTGTTCTTATTTTTATCATTTCCTCCTTTCATCTTACTTATTGACTTTACTCTCTTGTTCAGTCTTCTGAAGTTTAATACTTAGCCTATTTTTAAAAATTTGCTTTTAATTTCTGATAAACATAACTAAAGTTTTAAAGAGGTGAGATTGTGTCACACAGAATGTGTTTTAATTTCCCTTACATTTTAATTATTTTGTAGTTTCCTTATGTTTTCTTATTTAGCATACAGGATTTTCTCATTATACTTTTAGTGTTAGGATATGTATTTTCAATAATTATTGATTTATAATTTAATCAGATTTACTATGAGATGCTATAACCTATGGATTTTTTTGAGGCTTCTCTCAAGACCTAATACATTTTAGACTTTTTAAAATACTTCATTTGCAATCCAAACCTTGTGGATTTTATTTTTTAATATATATTTCATTGTGTGTTTGGTTGGAGTGACATACTACAGCACAGATACATCTTATAAAACACTGGGGTGAATCATTTATGAAATACAATAGTTTAGAAAAATACTTTGTATAAATATAAACACAAATAACACTCCATAATAAATATTATATATATGTATATATACTATATACAAATATATCTGGGAATTTATACCACAAATGTGTCCATAATTAGGACATGATTCCTACATGCATGTGTTTCCATTGACTCAGAACCACAGAACCATTAATAGAGAGGGCTGCTCTCCACCATCTATCTTTCTATCTCTATCCCAGTCTCTGCTTCTGCCTCTACCTCTCCCCTTCCCTCTCCTTCTTTCCTCCTCTCCTCCTTTTTCCCACTCCTCTCTCTCCAGACAAACACACACACAAGTAAGTCTATGTTATATATATAAAGGAATTACATTAACAAACAGAGATAAAAACACAATAAAAGCAACTATAAGAACAGGACATTGAATGGGCTGTCACAATCTGTGAAGGGCTTCACTTATATTATTTATGAATAAGGGATGGAAAATTCGGAGATGTAAAACCATATTCAAGGTTACATAGACAATAGGTATTTAAAGGAGCATTCCAATGTCTATACATCTTATTTCATATAGTATTTCAGATTTACTAATATTTTAACAACACTCTATTCTATATTCTGGTTATACATAGATGTAGTTGGTCCCATATACACTTGCACGTGTATCTGTGTAAATCACTGCTCAGAATATTTTATGTAGTTATTCCATAGTGGGGATTCATTCACCTTACTACTGACAACTTGTTTTAGCATTATACACTATTAAGGGAAAGAACACACTAGATATTGTGAGCATAGACCAGAGGGAACAAATTGACAACTGTAGTCAAGATTTATTTTACCAAAATGTATAATGACCTAGACTCTTAAGCTCCTGAGAATAATGCCAAAAGAAGATGAAAGAATTTCAGTATCAGGACCTTAGAACACTGAGACTTTGCAACATTTTAGATTTTTATTAGTAATTATTTCCATTGAAAATAATATAACTAGTTATTGCTTGCATAAATTTATTGATAACAAGATTTTATGAACTGGATGGTATTTCATAGTTTACCCACACAGCTCCACATTAACCAGAAGAAGAATCTGAGGACTGGTAAAGTTAACTGAACTCCCTAATATTTCAAAACTACTTAGTGACTTGGAAATTATAAAAAAAATATTTCTATGGCAACCAGTCCTATGTCCGTAGACTATTTATGGTAATACTAAGCCATACAAGTAATAACACCTTTGCAAGTATTAAGACTTTGGCTCACACAAAGCTCAGTTACCAAAGCTTAATATATAACGTCCAATGGCCCTGTGAATTTATGCCCCAAAGTTTCCAATATATACTGGCCATCCACATTTGTATTTGGAGTCAGAAAAATTTCTCAATAAATTGGTATTCCATTTATCCTTCCCTTTTATTTGTGACTTTTGGAAAGTGAAATTTAAAAGAAAAACTTAAAAATGTAATAATAGTTTCTGCACAAATTCTAGACCTTAAAAACTTTTGAAAAAATATTTGCTGCAATTTAACCACTTTGTTCACTAAAGATATTATACTTAATTTTAATCAGAAAAGTTTTATGTACAAAATAGGTACCATATCAATGTGGTATAAGTTACTAGTTGAAAAATAATTATGGAAAAGTTTGACAACACAATTACTCCAAAATATATTAGTTAAAATATAAGATTATATACATTAATATAGATAGCCAGTATTGGCATTTCTCCTTTAAAAATATTTATGTCACCAAATATTTAGACTCATAAATTAGGAAGCATATGTTTATATTCCAATATTGCTTATAGTAGAAATATTCAAACTTTCTTGAAATGTTTTTGAGCATTATAAATTTTGCTATGGTATCAAGAGAGATTGTTCAGAAAAATCATAATTATCATCTTGCATGAACTCTTGTCGACATGTACTTTATTCCAATGAATTTTAAGTGCACTGTTACTGGAAACTGAAGTAGGAAAGATAAAGTTATTTCATAAACCTCATTTGGGATTCCTTTACATACATAAACTGCAATTTCACCAGCTATTTAGAACTCAAACTCTTTAATTTATAATTTAATATTTTTAAATGCTGAAGGATTAATTTATGCTGATTTTAATACTTTATACAGAGAGTAGATCTTCTGTTATATGGCTTAATCTTTAAAATAATCTCATTGGAACTCTTATTATTGCCGACCCTTGTAAATGCAAATACTCTGAAGTTATGTATTCTGTTAAAGAGTATAGACAATTTTCTGCCAAGAGAAATATTACTACCCACATCTGATAAATAAAATATCATTCAGTGTATAGGAAGAGTGGGCACAAAGTGTCAATTCCAGTTGTGGAAAACATAAATGATAACAGAATTTATTTGCATGTATATATGGCTAACAATCTCTAAATAATCAATACTTCTTTCTTTCTATACATGTATTGTGTTGAATATGATGAGGTGTATATGCATATTTGTCAAAATATCTAAAAGGAAATATAAGAAGTGCTAACATTTCAAGGCAATCTCACCATATGTTACCTTCCAAGTGCTTGCTTTAATCACATGGGCAAGGAAACTTTTTTCTTTCTTTCTACTGGCTTCCTTTTTTTTTCACCTGAGCTGACAAATATTTCTCTTGCTTATTTTCAAATAACCAATAAATGTGTTAAAATTATCAACCTGTCACGAACCCTAATTTAATAGGATTTTTTGGGAGGGAAATTTTTTTTTCCTAAGTAGCTACAAGCTTTGAAACATTGGACAGAAAGTGGCTAGAAAGTGGATGAAGACCACACTGATTGTAGGGTCAGAAATGTTATGAAGGGGTCATGATTATAAATGGTGAGATCTGGAGATTTAAGTTAAAATTCACTAGCTCATTCCTTCCATCTAAGTGATATTGCAAGGGTTTATTTATTTGGGATGGGAGGCCCTCATAATATCTCCATCATTAGTCTTCCATTCTCTGATATGAACAATTGAATTTTTCCTACATTAAGTAAACGAATGCAAAAGCAGCTTTTAGGTAATTCCCATAGTCATTCCTTTTTCCATTTGCACTTCTGAAATATTTGCCAATTTTAAACTTCCCTTCTGCAGAAATCCTCATCTGAAAGACAGGCTTTAGGTTTCCAGGACATCAGTTTGAAGTCATAAATCTGCTACCTGACCTTTCTGTCAAGCACATCAATGTTTATTCTAATTAAGTAAATTTTATTATTATCATGTTATATCATGCCTTCTGCTCAAATACTTTCACTAAGTTACCCTACATACTACTGAACTAATCTGCTATTTCCTAGAAGAGCATAATCTGGAGCAGACGACTCAACAGGGGACAGACTAACACATCTACCACACTGTATTGGTAAAAGCAGTCCCAGTGCCAGTCCAGATTTGGGGAGAGAAAAGAATTTATAATCATCTTTGATCCACCAAAAGTGAGCAATAAGCTGAGTAACATGTTTGAAATAACATATTCTTTATATTGTATATTTTGATTGAATATGCCTTCTTTTTAATTAGAAGAATCAAAGCATATGGATGTATATAGAATTAATTATCAAATTATACACATTTCTTACTTATACTAAAAGACCTCATTACACAGAAGAGAGACAGCCTTTTTGTTTGTCACTGTAAGTTGGAATAATATCATTGTTGCATCATTTTAAAAAAGCATAGACTATATTTTAAATTATTAATCTTATATGTTATTTCATTTTTAAAAGTATCAAGTTATTTAAAATAGATTCTCATACATATATGCATAATCATACAATTTTTCACTCCAATAACAATATTTAACCTTGCATTATTTTGAAAACCTTCCTAAGATCTTTAGCCCATTCATTGTAATAGCTTCAAAAATACAGCTTTATCCTTCTTCCTCTAATTTTGTAAAGGAAGGAAATTATTTGGTTATCAACCAAAAGCAATGGAAGCTTCTATAAATTACTTCAATTTATAAGCATCTTTTGACATTATAAAGCAAAAATATCTGCTGACAGCAGACCAGAACTGCATTATTCTGAGCGGTAAAATTAACATGCAGACTAGTAAGTGGAATTTTTCGTTACGATTCATTAATAATGTTGTTAAGCTTTTTTTTTTTTTTTTTTTCTTTTTAGTACTATCCACGTACAAGAGAGTCAGCATCCGCTCCTGACAGCTGTCCCCTATATGCTTTCTGTAAACAGAAAATGAAGCAACATCCCAGTTATTCTCTCTGGAAAGACAGCTTTCAGTGCTTTATGCAAATAACATGACCCTCTAGCTGTGGCACATTCTTCAAAAAGACACCTACCTTCAAAAGTGACAGCAAGTAATAATAAGACAAATGAGCATGCAGTCTGCACATGTGCCACATATTTCACCTAAGAATCCTTGGATGTGATAAAATTAACGTGACCTCTATCGCCAAGGACATTATACTAAATGGAACAGAGCCATAGGAGAAGCAGAAATAGTGGGGACTATGTCCGCATTTAGTAGGCTTTTACTTAAAACTTTTAAAAATCAATTTTTCTTTTTATTTTACATTTTGGCCTGAGAAACACTCAGTTATAGAATTTCTATTGTCTTCATTACAAGAAGAAGGAACCGTATTCGCCGATCATCAGGAAGAAAAAGAAAGGTTACATATGATATACTGGAGTAATTAGACTGTGGGTAGGCAATATAAAACTTTAATGAATATTGATATGGGATTAAAGAGCTTAGCTTATTGTTAGTATAACCTGCTATACATTTTGCTTTGTTGTAAGATTGATTTTTTTCCCCTTTTCAAGAGAGAAGATGCACCTTTTCCTTTTTTATTACTGAGATAATTATGCAAAATAGAATAAAATATTTCCAAAGGACTTTGCAAAATAGGTAATGCACAAATGAACTGTTTTCAATGTACCCTCACACATGAGTGCAACAAGCACACCATGAAAGCTTTATTGTATCTTAATTGTAGCAATCAAATTTAAGAAAAAAACAATAGGACACTTTTTCAATCTGCCTTGACAGACTTTTGGCAAAAATTTTAAAATGCTAAACAAACAATCTTGGGGCACCAAGCTGAGATCTAAGCCACCAACTGCTATGGACATGAAAAATGCAGCCAAAGTAGATTTAGATATTTGCTTATAATTATTTTAAAGCTACTGAACAGAATCATACCTTCACATAGTTTATAACCAGAATTCATAGTTATTGAAGATATATGGGAAGTGAATAAGAACTAACACACATGATGATTGCATTTCTACTAATAGGGTTGTGAAAAATTAAATTGAGTTCATTATAATGAACTTTTATAATGAATTTTATAAAATAAAAGTGCACTCAAAACACAAACAAAAAATACTCTTTCTTATATGTGTTGAATATACATGTAGTTTTTAACAGAAAAAGCCTGAGTTTTAACAGTTATTCAAACATGACATCATATGTTTAAAAAGATTATCTATACACTCCAAAGCAACAAAAACAAGTTAGTAGATTATGAATGAATTTTTAATATTATAAAGGCTAAATGGCCTTTGAAAATACAAATTTGGAAAAAGGAAAGGTAAAGCTCTCTGATATTTTACCTGAAAGCCCATCTATTCGTGTATCTCTAATTACACATTAAAAAAAAGTGGAAATAGGATATTTGCTTACATTAGAAAAGTTATTGTAAAAGTATGAGATACTTAAAATACTTAGAATACAAAATTATAACTGCTTTCTCACTATTAAATTTGACATTGAATCTGATATTCTTATTTTTATCAAAATTATTCATGCAAAATTATTAAGGACAAATTCTTCCTTTCAGCCATGTTTTCTGCCACTCAGAGGCAAGCACTTTTGATTATTTTATCTGTTTAATTCGGTTTTGGCCTTCATGTCTCTAACTAATATAATTCTATTTCTATTTCTTTATCTTTCACTTTTAGGCAATTTCCAATTATTTACAGTTGGGGGATAAGTTTTTGGATCTCCTCACATCAATCCTGAAACATATGCATACAGCTCTGCCCCTATCTTTGCAATAAAATCGCAGTATAAATTTTGTGGGATTAATATTTAGATTTGACATTATAATGGCTATATAGACACTATTCACAAGTGATTTGCTATGCATGATTCACTATGATTCACCATGTAAACTCTATTTTATGGCTTATTTTCCATTCTAGAACATATTTTTATATTCATTAAGTTAACATAATTTTTATTTTAATGCTTACTTAGGTTTTTGTGTACTCCTTTTTCATATAGTAGCCATTTTTACAATCATAGTATTCCCTCTTGTCACAAATAGTCTCATTTATTTTATTCTTTTTTGAACCCCTTATTTTATATTTCCTCTGTCAAATACCAACTTCTCATACATAAAAGAGATACTTTCTTAATTTCTGAGTTAGTTTTATTTATCTTTATGTTTTTATCTCTTTTATAAACAATATTGTTCTGCCTTTAATGTTTATGTTTACGGATTGTGAGTATGCATGAAATTAGCTTTTTTAAAAAGTAAATTGTGTAAGAGTCTATTTTTTTGGATCATATAGTTTTGATGTAACTGCATACATTAAGGAGCAGTTTATACCTTACATCTTTTACATCTAATATTTCCTTTGATCTTTATCTATGAGGAAAGGTAGATGGAGATAATTCTGTTTTATTAACAACTGTATCGACAAATAAATTTATTGATATATAAATTATAAACTATAAAATCCATCCATTTAAAATGCACAGTTCAATGTTTTTAGTATACTCATAGATTTGCACAACCACTGCCATGGTCTACGGTTAGAACATTTTCATCTCTCCAAATAGAAATTTAATTCTTATTAACAGTCACCCTCATTCCCCTTTTTCCCCAACCCCTGAAGCCACTATTCTATTGTATGTGTTTATAGAGTTGCTTATTCTGGACATTTCATATGAATGACATCATAAAATGAATTTTTTTGGGACCGACATTTCAATGAGCTAATGTTTTCAAGTTTCATCCGTGTTAAAAAATATATCGGTGTCCATTCCTTTATATTTCTGAATAATATTCTATTTAATAGATATACTATAGTTCAATTATAAGTTCATTTTATAAGTTGCTGGATTTGTTTTGCTAGTACTTTTTTGAGGATTTTTTTGTCTATAATCATAAGGTATGTAAGTCAGTAGTTTTATATTTTTTTGTGAAATCTGTGTCTAATTTTAGTATCAAGCTCAAACCAGCCTCTTAGATCACTTGGAAATCATTTGCTCTTCTTTTATTTTTTGGAAGAGTTTGTGAAGGATTGGTATTAATTCTCTCCTAAGTTTTTGGTAGTTTGCCAGTGAAGCCATCTGAGACTGTGTTTTGTTTGTTTGGTTGTTTTGTTTCATTTAGGGGGAAGTTTTAAATTAATAATTTATTATTTTTAGTTGTTAAAGGTCTATTCATATTTTCTATTTCTTTTTGAGTAAGTTCTGGTAGAATGCATTTTACTAGGAATTTATTCATCTCATTTTAGTATCATATGTATCTAATTTGTTGCCATGCAGTTGTTTATAGCATTCTCTTATATTCCTTTTAATTTCTTTATGGTAGGTATCAGCTGTCTCTACTTTTATCCTGATACTAGTTAATGATAATATCTCTGGAATTTTTTTTTTTTTTTTGGCTTATTTGTTTGTGTGTTTATTTCTTGCTTTCTTTTCCATTTATCTCAAACTATCTTGCAATTTCTCACATGATATCTCCTTGATTCACTGGTTATATGGACAGGTGTTTTTTTAATATTTACTTCTTTGTGAATTTCCCATATTTCCTTTGGTTTTTGATTTCTAATTTAAATTTATTTTGATTTGAGAATATATTTCATATGATGTCAATGTTTTGAAAATTTTCCAGTCTTTCATTATGGTCTAGCATATGGTCTATCCTAGATTATGTTCCATGTGTGCTTGAGAAGAACATACATTCTGTTACTGTTGAGTCTAGTGTTTTATAAATGCCTAATAAAATTAGTTGTTTTATCATGTTGTTCAAGGATTCTATTTCCTTGGTAATCTTCTGCCTACCCACTATTGAAAGTGAGTTATGGAAGTCCCCAATTATTATTGTTAAGTTCTCTATTGCTCCTTTAAAATTTTTTCAGTTATTTCTTCATGTAATTTGGAGTGATATCGTTATGATCATATGTGGTTATAGTTATTATATCTGCAGAATGAATTTATTATTTTATCTTTATAAAATACCTGTCTTCATCTCTAGTAAAGTTATTTCTTGTCTGAAAGTCTATTTTGTCTTATATTAATGAGGTCATTTATTTCTCTTTTGGTTACAGTTTGTATTATATATATAATAATAAGATATATATTTATCTTCCCATCTTATAGCATATAGTAGGATCATATTTTTATATCCATCCATCTCTGCCTTTTAAAGTGTTTAATCTATTTATTTTGATGTAATTACTAATTTAAGAAATTTGTTTTTCATTTTGCTATTTGTTTTCTATTTGCTCTGTCTTACGTATTTGCTACTTTTTTCCTCTATTGCCTTCCTTCATGTTAAATAGATATATTCTGTGTGTCCTTCTAATTCCATTGTTGTTTCTTTTAATAAACCTTTTGAGATATTTTCTTTGTGGCCACTAAGGGGCTTACATCATCACGTAAAATAACAGAGATCAGATTAATATTAATTTAATTAAATAGCATACAGAAACGGTGCTCTAAAGTAGCACCCTAATTTGTGATACTTTATTATAATAATAACATTTTTATACATGGTTAGCCCATCAACATGATTTTCTAATTATTGATTTATAATGTTGTATTTTAATAATAAAGGAGAAGAAAATTGTTACAAAAATACCTTTATGCTGCCATCTATATTTACTTATGTAGTAAACTTTGTAATTTTTCTTCATCTCGTGGTGCTAATTTGAGTTGAATTGTCTTTTTATTTCAGCCTAAAAACTCCCTCTTGAAAGGTCTACCAACCACAGATTTTCTCATTTTTTGTTTATCTTGATGTATCTTAATGTCTCCATTTTTGAAACGTAGTTTCTGGATAAAGATTTCTTTTTTAGCAGTATTTTTCCTGCACCCCTTTGAATATGGGGCCCTACTGACTTCCAGCCTCTATGTTTTGTTTTAATTTGTTTTATATGATGCCATCTTTTTCCCTTGTTTCTTTCAAGATTTTCAGTCTTGTCCCTTTTATGAGATTAGCAGTAGATCTGTTTCATTTAGTGCTACTTAAAATTTGAGTTTCTTGAGTGTGTTTAGATTAATATTGGTCATGAAATTTTCAGTCTTCAGACATTATTGCTTCAAATATTTTTTCTGCCAACTTCACTCTCTCTACTTTTTCTGGGAATCTCATTAGGCATATATTGTTGCACTTGATGGCATCCGATAGGTTCTGTTCATTGTTCTTCATTTCTTTTTCTCTTACTCAGTCAGACTGGATAATCTCCATTGACCTATTTTGAATTTCACTGATTATTTATTCTGTCAGTTCAAAGTTGCTCTCAAACACCTCTAGTAAATTTTGTATTTTGCTTACTGTACTCTTAAGCTCCAAAATTTCTATTTGTTTATTTTTTTTTTTATTCTCTATTTGATGAAGTATTGTTACCATACTTTAATTCTTAGACATGATTTTCTTTAGTCCATTGAATGCATTTATAATAGCTAATTTCAAATCTTTCTTTGGTAAATTTAATATCTGTCTTCCCCTGGGGACAATTTCTATTGACTCTTTCTATGTTGCGACCATAATTTCCTGTTTATTTTCATGGTTTTTATTTTCTGATAAAAACTGGACACATTACTTAATATATAACGTGGCAACTCTGCCTATTATATGGTGCTCATCCTCAAGGTTTATTGTTATGGCTGTTTTGTTGTTGTTGTTGCTGTAGCTACAGTTGTGGTTATTTATTTGTTTAGTGACTCCTTGGGCTAATTCTTAAAGTTTGTTTCCTCTATAGTGTGTGGCCGTTGATGTCAGTGTTTTGTTAGCTAAGTGTTCAGCTAATGATGGCTAGAGATTTCCTTAAATACATTGAACCAATAAATCTTCCACCCTTCAGTGAAAGACTGTGTAAGAATTGGAGCAGGCTTCAATTCTTAGGCAGTTTACAACTCTGCATTAGCTTTCACTTATAGCTTGTGAAAGGCCTCAGTGTTAACCACATTGAGTGACTGGAGCCCACTCAGGTATTTCCTGGGCAAGCATATAGTCCTGCAAATGAGTGTGCCTTTCTAGATTCCCCAGGAAAGCATTTTGAACTCTCTCAGTGAACAACTTGTTTCTCAGTTCTTCTTTTTCACTCTTATCCATGGTTCTGTTTATACCACCAATTATCACAGCCTCAGTCATCTGCAGTGTTAAACAAATGCCACTGATAGTTTCCAAAAAAAGCTTTGGGAATAAGGCATTTCCCACAATGGAGCACAAATCCAGACAGATAACAACAATGCCCTGGGAATGAATCTTTTTCATGGTGTTGCAAGGCAGGTCAAGAAGTAGCAGTGCTCCAGAAATAGGAACTTTTAGTAACTCCATACATTATCTGTTCCCTCTGGCAGTTTCAAGGTTGCTGGTTTCACATCAATTGTATTTGTAAAGTGATGGGTTGGTGCTGGGAGGAGATTGATTCATGACACTACAAATCCTGTTATTCTTACCAAGATTCTGCAGATATTCTTGAATAAACATATTTTTTTAAACCTTTGTTTTATTTGCAGAGTTCTGAAAATGCCGATATTGGTTATTTGGTTATTTTTGCCTGTTGTTTTGCTTCCTTGGAGGAATAGATTACAGAGATCTTCATTCCATCATTTTAGCAGTCCCACAAATTTTATTTTATTTTAAATCATAGTTTTATTCTATTAACTGTCTCTTTCACACCTTTTAAACTGTGAAATAAAGAGGCAAATTTTATTTTGTGATATTTCTGCCACTGTGAAAGTAATTTTTCTACGTTGCTTTTCCTCACCCTGTATCCCCTTCAAACTTCGTTTTATGAAAGCGGTTTTAGGTTTGATAATAACTGTAACAAGGGAATAGTTTAAATTGTATTCAATGCATACATATATAGATTTTTGTTTTTGCTTTTTTACAAAATGTGGGGTGAATACAAGGTACTCCACTGAACTCATGGATGGTATTTATTTTGATTTCCTTTTGCACAGGGCTCATCTTTAGGTAGGAATCTCATATCAAACTTTTCACTGTATGAAGGTTAAATGCTATTACAGCTAGGTTCACTTGGCTATTAAGTCCCAGATCACAGCCCTTAGAACTTAATTTTTCTTGAATCTGATTGCACCACCATTTCATTAAATCATAGCCATGTTTACTATGGCTTTCTTTCTTTGAGCTCAGAGACGTATTGAAATTATTAATGATATATTTATTTTGTCCATCGTTTGAGTGTCCAAACCTAAGGCATGAGAATAACCTTAGCTCTCCAGGTTCCAGTCTTCTTTTATTGCAAATATAATTTTCATTTTCTTGCTCAAATTCACTTCAGTAACTGCCCATTCTTAATGTATATTTATTTATGTTTGCCTCTAGGAGAATTTATCAATGACATGACTCCTGACAATCTCTTCAACTTCATTTCTTATAAATCACTCTTTTTCATATGTACACTTCAATTCTGTTTTATGGGTCTGGGTTACATATTTGCCATCCCCTTTGAAGTCTAAGGCTACTTCTTGCTTTTCCAACCTTTCTTCATTCTTCAAAGACTACTCTTTTATGAAGTTTTTGGCAAGCTAAACATAATGGCTTTTTTTTTTTCTAATAATTTAAATGTTCTTATCTCTTGTTGAGTTCAGGAATTGTGCTTAATTTATATTTTTGTCTCCAGTACTCATCACAGTTTCTGACTTATTTTACACACTGAAAAAATATATTTACTGAACAAACATATCAATGTATCATATAGTGTAAGATTCAGAAAACTTAATAATGATATCATAATTGAAGATAAAATAGAACAAAATATTGTTCACCTGTAGTTTGTTTTTATTACTTATAGGAAAAAATAATTAACTTCATTGAAATGTATTGCTTCTCATTCATTTACCTTTACAATGAAAGACTCAAACATTCAAGTTGCTACTTGTTTAAAATATATTCAGATTTGAATTGATCAAAAACATTCTGTACAAATGGGACTTATTTCAATAAATATGACTTTCTTGGATAAGACAAATGACTATGTGCCTTACAAAAACAACTTTAACATTATCAGTAAATTGTTAGAAAATATATATATGTATATATCCTTGATTCTAATAGTGTACAATTTTCCTTCAACCAACTAATTAATCTTTTTTATAAGGCAAAGCAGATTGACTATTGAAATTCATATGTTATCAAGTTATTCCACCATGATCATTTGAAATATGTCAGCCAGAATGACTTGATATTGCCTTTTGTCCTTTATTGAATAATATGGATTTACTGATTATTATACCTATGAAATTTGATTTTATTTCTAATTAAGGCCATGTTCTCACAGTAATCACTAATTACATTATCGTTTTACTCTGTTATTTAGACAAGATAAGTCATTTGAAGATTAGAATATAGATCAAATGTTAAATAAATGGTTATTGTATATAAAATATTGCATTTTATATACTACCGGGTTAAAAAGGAAATTTAGAACTCTGTAAACTTTTGATATAATTGTTTTGATTTATTTAATTAAAAAAATCACATTAGTTTCTGTAATTGTTTACCAGGTATATAAAAATGCAGTTTTAATTTAACAAAAAAAGTCATTTCTGTTGATATATTTAATAGTATGCCTGCTTTTAAGAATTCATGACGTGTACAAAAATATCAAAGTGGTCTATTATATTTAATGCAAAGTATTCATATTTAGTACAACATTCCACAAAAAACAGAGATAATACATAAAAAATGAAACATGGTTATAATTTTTCTACTTTTGAAATAACTAACACTCCTCCCTGGTTAAATACAAATATAAACACACACACACACACACACACACACACACACACACACTGAAGGAAAAAAAGGAAAATAATGGAAAGGAAACATTACCAGTATTCATTAGGTACACAATTTCCCACCCCAGACATAACCATTCTAACAGGGGCCTAATGTTTCCTTCTGAGTTTCCCAGAGATCATCTATCCAGTTATTTGGGGAGGGAATGTATAACTGGTTGTGTGCTAAATACTACATTATCTGTTTTTCCCTTGCTTTATTTAACTACAATTTTTTAAAATTGATTATGATTCACTGACAGACTATGTAGTGCATCCATCTAATCAAATTGTAGACCACTATAACTTTACATGGGAGGAAGTTAATATACCTAACTAATCTTAGTGTACAGTTTTCAAATACTTTATCAAATAATGCTATAATAAATAACCTTTTCTTAATATATCTTTTCTAATATTTACAAGTTTATAGGTAAAATAAAATTTTACATAGTACAAATAAACGTTTTTTTAGTAGATGTTGCCAAATTTTTCTCCAAAGCTGTTTAATACTTTTTATTATCACCTGGAATTCATGGTAATGCCTGTTATTTTCCACATGGCTGCAACACAAAATGTTCTTACCTTTTTTATACTTTTTTTTACCAACTATGTAACATCTAGGTTTTCATAATTTTAATTTGTATTTTTAAAATTACAAATAAGTTTGAGAATCTTTTGATATGAGTAAGAATAAGAGCTATTTCCTTTGCCTTTCTACCTAACTGTATACATACATATAACTAGTACTAATATATTTAAATATAAATGTATATACTACACAGAATCTAGCAAAATATTATATTGACAATTAAATTAACCATTTGAAGTTCTCTGAATAGATCATTAGTTATAATGCTTTCTCAAGTTTAATTTCATCAAAAATTGTTGATGCTTTATCCACAAAGTTGACATCTCTTTTTAAGACATATTCTTTGAAGTACGTTTGAATCACTTTTGTAAACTTGAAGAGTCTACAGTAATTTATTTGTGACATTTAATATTAAATCCAGAGTACTTAAGTGACTAATGAGTTTTATTTAATGGTGATTCTTTGAATTCATAATTTAAAGTCATTTTCTTCAGTCACTGATTGGTTGTACTGAATTATTAATACCTTCATATTAATCTTGTCTCATTTTGTTATAACTCATCTCAGCTCATCTGGGTTTTGCAGTTAAACAAAGTATGTGACGCTCAGTGGGGTACTTTTCTACATAGTGTTAATGTACCTGCATGATGATGTAATGGAGGTAATGTCACAGGAGCCACCCTACAGTTAGTGCAGCTAACCACCTAGATGTGATAGCATAATTTGAAAAATTAATGTGCTCTCTCAGGCCGTTTTTTTGCATATTTGTTCTTTTATTGCATAGCAGTCCACTTAAAGAAATAAACTATTCTTTATCTACCAAACATAGATTTTCCCCAGTTAAAAATAATCTTTGTGACAGTTTAATCTTACCACAATTCATGACAAAATGAATATGACACATTTTCTCTAAGTCAAATTCTCAGGTATTTTACTAATGGTCCATTTAATGTTCCATAGAGGTGAACATTTAAACTGGCAGAAAGCTGGCAGCTGCAATTAACAAGGCAAGCTGTCAAAGTCAACAGTAGCAACTTTATTTCAATAAAGTATTCTAGCAGATATCATTTGTAAATTGAACACAAAAATTCCATGAAATAATATAGGCACACAAAGCTAAGGATGAAATGGCCTATTATACTGTACATGGTAAGATTAATGTCATTCCTGAGGTTTTAATGATACAATTTGATGGAAGGACCTGAAATAGAGGTGAAAAGGGGTAAACATGTTGTCATTATTGTCAGCATGAATTTAGATGTAAGTAGCATTTTGTCTTCTATTTCATCTCCACCAAATTAACTATTTTTTCTTCAGTCATTTATTGGTAAAAATATATATTTTTTTGTTATAAGTTTCAAGGAACAGTGGAATGCTAATGGTAATAAAAACAGGAATGGACACTGAGACTATAAAATGCTTGTTTCCATACTAGCCTGTTAATTACCTATTCATTCCAGTTTTGTATTCAGAATTTAACATTTTTGGGGTTTTTGTTGTTGTTAAAACATATTTTGAAAGATTCACCCTCATCATGTCTTTGCATTACTGTTGCCTTTAGTAATCAAATTTATTTAAAGAGATTTTTGAAAAGTTTACGTGATTAACCGCAAAAAACACATTAAATAATCAAAGCCTTTTAATATATTTTATACTCCAAGGTTTTCCCCCACAATATTAGTGATCAGTATTTATGTGATTATGTGAGTTTGTGTCTGTATGTACATACTAGTTTGCATCAGGGTATTAATCTAAATAAGAATATCACAATTACTTTTCCAGATTTCTGATTACAGATACATTTAGGTATATGAATTCAATATATGAATTCAATTCAATTCACTGAATTCAATTCAATTCAAATTCAATATATGAATGAGACTTTCTTAAAAGTTTGAAGAAACAAAAGATATGTTAGCATTCTCAATTTAGAATTTCTCTTCAGAAAAATATTATCTCTCTTCTCTCTCACTTCTCTCTCTCTCTCTCTCTCTCTCTCTCTCTCTCTCTCTATATATATATATATATATATATACACCTACATCTCTCATTCTGTCTTTCTCTGTCTCTTGATAGGTAGATAGATAGATAGATATTGATTGATTTATCTATATGTAGAGATAATAGATATTTTTATAGAGAGAAAAAATTTAGATACATCTATTTCTATATCTATATCCATCTAACTTTCCACAATAAAATGGCACCACTTACCTACTAGTATGACTGAAAATTTAAGAATAAAGACTACTGGTACTACATATGGACAAGGATGTGGAAAAACTGGAACTCTCATAAATTGATAACGAATATGTAAAATAAAATAAAAATTTTGGAAAATTCTGCCACTGCCTTATAAATGCCATTTCCTTAGCACATACCTACCCTATGACCACTACTTCCACCATTATATTTTTATTCAAAAGAAGTAAAAAATATGTATATTTACAAAGGTTTGCATAATTTTCATACTTCCCTTATTTATAATTGTCAAACTCTAGAAACAATTTTGTTTAGAATGCTTCCACTGACTGGGACATATTCTTACAATAAAATGCTGTTAAACAATAAAAAGTAACACTCTCATATACACACAACATGGAAAGTTTGGAAAAAATAGCATATAGTGGTATAAGACTTGCACAAAAGAGTAGATAATACATGATACTTGGAATTGGCAAAAATAATCTGTGTAAAAAAAAGTGATTGAAATAACTGTTGCTTCTGAGGTTTGAGGAGTAAGGAGTAAAGATGCATAAGAGAAAGTTCAGAGGTGCTGGTAATGTTTTATATCTTGATAAAGCTTTAAGCTATAAAAGTGTATGCATTTGTTAGAACTACCATATGACCCAGTAATCCCACTACTTGGCATATACCCTGAGAAAACCATAATTCAAAGAGATACATGTACTGCAATGTTCATTGCAGCACTATTTACAATAGCCAGGACATGGAAACAACCTAAGTGTCCATCAACAGATGAATTGATAAAGAAAATGTGGCACATATATACAATGGAATATTAGTCAGCCATAAAAAGGAACAAAATTGAGTTATTTGTAATGAGTTGGTTGGACCTAGAGTCTGTCATACAGAGTGAAGTAAGTCAGAAAGAGAAAAACAAATACCATATGCTAATCCACATATATGGAATCTAAAAAATAAGGACTGATGGACCTAGTGGCAGTGCAGGATTAAAGATGCAGATGTACAGAACAGACTTGAGGACACAGGGGTGGAAGAGGAAGGTGGGATGAAAGGAGAGAGTAACATTGACATATGTACACTACCAAATGTAAAATGGATGGCTAGTGGGAAGCTGCTGTATAACACAGGGAGATCAGCTAGATACTTTATGATGACCTAGAGGGGTGGGATAGAGAGGGTGGGAGGGAGGCTCAAGAGGGAGGGTATAGGGGGATATATGTATACATATAGCTGATTCACTTTGTTGTACAGCAGAAACTAACATTGTAAAGCAATTTTACTACAATAAAGATATATTAAAAAAAAGTGTATGCACTTGTCAACACTCGCTGAATAGGTACTCTTAAGACTTGTGCATTCCAAAGTTTATAAATTTTATATCAAATAGTATATATACATATGTATGGGTTATTATCATATATTGGACTATTGATATGCATGCTGAAGCATTTGTGGAAAAATGAAACATAGAAAGTGAGATGAACTTTTTGTATACAGTAATCAGTAAAATTCTACTTGTACAGTCTAGATGGAGAATATATGGATGTTCACTGCAAAATTGTTTCAACTATTTTATATTAGAAAATTTTAGTAATAAAATGTTAACAGTAAAAAGTGAGTATATAAATTCTTTTTACTACATCGATGTCAGTTTTCCCATTATTTTATTTTTTACTTATTTTTTGATTCAAAAATTGTATAGATTATACTCCATTTATAGTTATTATAAAATATTGGCTGGATTACCTGTCCTGAACAATATATCCTTGTAGCTTATTTATTTTATTCATAGTACTGTGTTTGTACCTGTTAATCCCCTACCCCTAATTTACCCTTCCTCCTTTTCCTCTCCCCAGTGGTAACCACTAGTTTGTTCTCTATATCTGTGAGTCTCATTTTTATTATATTTACTAGTTTATTTTATTTTGTATGTTCCACATATAAGTGATAACATACATCATTTGTCTTTCTCTGTATGACTTATTTCACTAAGCAAAATACCATCCATGTGTTGCAAATGGCAAATTTTCTTTCTTTTTCATGGCTGAGTAATATTCCATTGTGTTTGTGGAACACACACACACGCATATATCACATCTTCTTTATCCATTCATCTGTTGATAGACACTTAGGTTGTTTCTATATAATGGCTATTGTAAATAATGTTGCTATGAACATTGGAGTGCACGTATCTTTTTGCATTAGTGTTTTTGCTTCCTTCAGATATACACACAGAAGTGGAATTGCTTGATCATATTGCACTTCTATTTTTAGTCTTTTGAGGAACCTCCCTAATGTTTTCCACAATGGCTGCACCAACTTCCATTTCCACCAGCAAGGTAGAAGTATTCCCTTTTCTCCACATAAAAGCCAACATTTGTTATTTGTGGTCTTGATAATAGCAATTCTGACAGGTATGAGGTGATATCTCATAATGGTTTCAAATAATTAGCAGTAATTATTTAGCAATAATTTTCATGTTTCTGTTGACCAGGAACTTTGGAAAAATGTCTATCCAGATATTCTGCCAACTTTTTAATTGGGTTGTTTGTTTTTTCCATATTGAGTTGTATGTGCTGTATATAAAATTTGTATTCTGCAAATTTACTGAAATCACTGAAGTGTTCTACTAGTTTTTTGGTTGCTTCTTTAGAATTCTCTAAGTATAGTATCATGTCATCTGCAAACAGTTTTTCCTTTCCAATTTGGATGCATTTTATTTCTTGATTTTTTCTGATTGCTATGGATAAGACTTCCAATATTATATTGAACAAATGTGATGAGAGTGGGCATCCTTGTCTTGTTTCTGATCTTAGAGGAAATGCTTTCCACTTTATACCATTGAATACGATGCTAGGTGTGGGTTTATCATATATGGCCTTTATTATGTTGCAGTATGTTCCCTCTATACTCACTTTCTGGAGAGTTTTTTATCATAAATAGATGTTGAATTTTGTCAAAAGTTTCTTTTCTGCATCTATTGAGATGAACAAATTGTTTTTATTCTTCAACTTGCTACTGTGGTGTATCACATTGATTGATTTGAGTATATTAAACCATCTTTGCATCCCTGGGATACATCCCACTTGATCATGGTGTATACCATTTTAATGTATTGTTGGATTTGGTTTGATAATATTTTGTTGATGATTTTTGCATCTATGTTTATCAGTGACATTGGACTGTAATATTCTTTTTTTCTAATATCTATTTCTGGTTTTGGAATCAGGATGAAGTTGGCCTCATAAAAGGATTTTTGAATCATTTCTTCTCCAATATTTCAGAATACTTTGAGGATAGGTGTTAAATCTTCTCTCAGTGTTTGGTAGAATTCACCTGTAAAACCATCAGGTCCTGGAATTTTCTTTGTTGGGAATTCATTATTATTATCATTATTACTGATTCAATGTCATTACTGAAAATTGATCCGCTTATATTTTATATTTCTTCCTGGTTCAGTCCTGGGAGATTGTACATTTCTAGGAATTTGTCCAATTCTTCTAGGTTGTCCATTTCATTTGCATGTAGTTGTTTGAAATAGTCTATTATGACCCTTGCATTTCTGTGGTGTGAGTTGTGATTTCTCCTTTTTCATTTCTGATTTTGTTTGGGGCTCTCTCTGTTGCTTTATGTACCTGTCTAAAGTTCTATCAATTTTGTTTATCTTTTCAAAGAACCAGCTCATATTAATTATCTTTTTTGTTTATTTATTTTTTGTTTCCATTTCATTTATTTCTTCTCTGATCTTTATGATTTCTTTCCCTCTACTAACTTTGGGTTTAGTTCTTTCTTTTTCTAGCTCCTTTAGCTGTAAGGTTAGGTTGTTTATTTTTGAGATTTTTCTTGTTTCTTGAGGTAAGTTTGTATTGCTATAAACTTCCCTCTTAGAACTGTTTTTTCTGTGTCGAATAGGTTTTCAATCATTATATTTTCGTTTTCCTTTGTCTCCAAGTATTATTTGATTTTTTCTTTAACTTCTTCAGTGATTCACTGCTAGTTAAGTAGCATAATGTTTAGCTCCATGTTTGTGTTTTATGCATTTTTCTTCTTATCGTTGATTTCTAGTCTCATAGTGCTGTGGTCAGAAATGATGCCTGTTATTATTTCAATTTTCTTACATTGACAGAAGCTTGTTTTATGGCCTAGCATGGTATCTATCCTGGAGAATGTTCTATGTGCACTTGAAAAGAAAGTGCGTTCTGCTGCACATACTTGTAATATGTATTACTGTATTATATATATTTAAATCAATTATATTATACATAATATATAATATACATATTATAGTATATAATATATATTATATATTATATTATATATTATAAAATATGTATAATATAAATATAATATAACATATATTAATATAGTAGATATCAATATAATATATAGTATAATATATATTATATTACATATAACATAAGTATATATATTCTAGTATATGTTATATTGTTTTATATTATAGATTATATAATATATGTATTATATATGTACATATTATATATTATATAATATATGTATAATATATAATAAAATATGGATATATAATAATATATAACATAATTAATATATATAATTAATTATATAATATAATATAATGATATAATATAATGATATTATAGTTATATATAATACAATAATCATAATTTAATAATTATTATATGTAATTTAATAATATGAATATATATCATATATAATTATTATTATATATAATACAATGACAATATATAATATTATAAATTAATATAACATAGTAAAATGATATATATATAATATAACAATATAATAACATAATATAATATATGATGATACATAATATATTTTATATAATGTAATATATATATTACTATATATAATAATATAATATATAACATATATTAATATATTTATCTGTGCATTTATGTATATATATGGATATATATATTTGGTGCATTTGCTGTAATGTGTCAATTACAGCCAGTTATCCTTATTCATTTTCTGTCTGAATGATTTGTTAATTGGTCTAAATGGGGTGTTAATTTCCACTGCTTTTACTGTGTTACTGTCAATTTCTCTTTTTATTTCTGTTAATGTTTCCTTTATTTATTTAGGTCATCTTATGTTGGATGCATATATGTTTACATTTGTTATATCTTCTTCTTTAACTGATCCCTTGATCATATGTAATAGCCTTCTTTGTCTCTTGTAGCACTCATTGTTTTAAGTTTTATCAGGCTATTTTTTCTGATATATGTATTGCTATTCAGCCATCTTTTGTTTTCCAGTGACATGGAATATCTTCTTCCATCCCCTCACATTCCATCTGTGTGTGTATTTCGACTTCATGTGAGTATCTTGCAGGCAGCATATACAAGGGTCTTGGTTTTGTATCCATTCAGCTCCTCTATATCTTTTTATTAGTGCATTCAGTCCACTTACATTTAATGTAATTATTGATATGTAATACTTATTGTCACTAGTGGACACTTGTACACATCTATAGCTGGATGTAACCCAGTGTTAGCTGTATGCATTTAGCATGTTACATTTTCCAATGTGAACTTGTTGGCTAATGTGAGGTCCCTCTCTTTTCAGGTATGTCTACCACTCTTTTGTCTTTTCTGTCATTTGAAACAGAAGTTTCAAATAAATAAATTTATAAATGAAAGAGGAGACATTACAGCTAATACCATACAAATATAAAGGATCATAATATACTAATATGAACAATTACATATCAATAAATTGGACAACCTAGAATAAATGGATAAATTTCTAGAAATATACAACCTATCCAGACTGAATCATGAAGAAATATAAAATATGAATAGACCAATTGCTAGTAAGGAGGCTGAGTCAGTAATCAAAAACCTTCCCACAAAGAAAAGTCTAGGACCAGATGGCTTCACTGGTGAATTATACAAAACATTGAAAGAATAATTAATACCAATATTTCTCAAACTCTTCTGAAATAAAGCAGAGGAGGAAACACTTCCAAACTCATTCTATAATACAAGGACCCCATTACCCTAACCCAAATCCAGACAAGGAGACTACAAGAAAAGAAAATTATAGGTGAATATCCCTGATGAACATAGATGCAAAAACCCTCAAATATGTGTGTGTATGTGTGTGTGTGTGTATATATATATATATATATATATATATATATATATATATATATATATATATATATACTATTAAAAAGACAGAAACTGTCTTTTACAACAACAACATGGATGGACTTTAGGGAATTTTGGTAATGAAATAAGTGTGAGAGAGAGAAATGAAAATTCTGTGTGATATCACTATATGCGGAATCTAAATTAAAAAACCAAACAAGCTCATATAAACAGAGAATGTATTGGTGCTTGCCAGAGGCCAGGAGTGTGGGTGGGGGAAATGGGTATAGATGGTCAAAGGGACCAACTTCCAGTTATAGAAGAAATAAATTCTGGAGATGTAATGTAACAGCATGGCGACTATAGTTAAAAACACTCTATTGTATATTTGAAAGTTGTTAGGAGAGTAAATCTTAAAAACTCTCATTACAAGAAAAATATTTCTAAGTATGTGAAGTAATGGATATTAACTAAATTTTGTGGTATTCATTTCATGACATATACATTTATCAAATCATTACATTGTATGCCTTAAACTAATACAATGTTGTATCTCAGTTATATCTTAATAAAACTAGAGAAAGTAAAAAATATCTTTAGTTGACATTATAAATGTAAATCTATTGATGCTGCTCTGAAAAATAATTGAAAATATTTGCAAATGTATAAAATGGATTGGAAAATTAAGGTCATTGATGGATTTCAGGAAACTTTATTTTTTTATTTATATGTTCTGAATAATTTTATCAAATTCTAGTGCCCAGCAATAAAAAGGAAATAAAAGAGTTAAAATAGCTAGAAATCAGAAATTAGGCAATCTCTTATTAACTAAATACTGTGCAATTTTTTATATCAAATAGTTAATTTAAACGGAAGGGTTGGGCTTCCTTGGTGGCGCAGTGGTTAAGAATCCACCTGCCAATGAAGGGGACCATGGGTTTGAGCCCTGGTCCAGGAAGATCCCACATACCGTGGAGCAACTAATCCCATGTACCACAACTACTGAGCCTGCGTGCTACAAATACTGAAGCCCATGCACGTATAGCCTGTGCTCCACAATAAGAGAAGCCACCGCAATGAGAAGGCCACGCACCTCAAGAAGAGTAGCCCCTGTTCACCACATCTAGAGAAAGCCTGCGCACAGCAACAAAGACCCAATGCAGCCAAAATTAAAATAAAAAAAAAAAATTTTAAATAAAAAATAAATAAAAGGAAGGTTTATTTCTGTATAATGTATAAATTATGCTAATATTGCCCAAATGAATTTCATTAGCTATGGACAATGTTAATACCCCTTTCAATTGTTTATTGAAACAGAATATTTTTAGTATTTATTTATGACTATTATTTAAATGAGATATACTGAGACTTTGTAAACACATTGACATTTTGATGTTAAATACTTTAAAATAGATTCATATTATAATGAAAATATATTTATTACTTTTAAGTACTGAAAAATATGGTACTTTATAATAATTAGAAATAAAACACCACAGACTGAATCTTCTTATACTTTTGTGCTCAATTACTTTTTAAATATGACAGGATTCTTTAGCAAATCTTTCTTTCTCATAAATGTATTCAAATTTGATGCTTCCTTTTTACAATGTGTGCAATTTATTTAGTACTAGGTTATAAATTTTTGAAAATTCATTTCTGTGTTTACTAAATTTGAACATTATGATAGATGAAAGTATGACCTTTGAGTCTCTAATGATATATGTACTAACCAAGAAAGAGCTTATTTTCAGGTCTTCTTTTTTGTAAAACATTATATCAAAGAAAAAAATTATTGCCATTGTCTTTGTGATTTTTCTTCTCATACTCCAGACAATACCTACATAGAAGACAGTGCTCTGTGTGTGATTGCATAATACTATGATATAGAAATACATAAGATATTAATCATAGTATTATATTTATTAGTATAAATGATGTAGATTGACTTAAAAAAAAACATGTTTTTATAAGAGTATATAAAAAATTCACCTGAGCTAGACTAGGTGGTTAGCAAATTCTCAACCATAAGAGAATCACTTAAGTGTTTCTTTAAAACTCAGTCCCTGAGCTCTATTTCATACATTTTGAAACAGAGATCTGGAAAGTCTTCATTTTAATAAGGATTTTCCAGCAAATTTTTATTCATTTGAAAATTAGCCTAAATTCTAAAGACTGAAATTAAATTCTCTGTTTCTCTTCACACACACACACCTTTGATTTTAATAGAATATATTGAAAATAAAATCACTGTTGAACCATTCTGGATAATTGTCCAGACTATAGAGATGTGTTAAAACTTTGTTCCAGGTAGGGTGCTGAATCTTAATATAATTTCCACACTGGATCCTTACTTAATTTCTACTTCCCCTTGTAAATTTCCTTCATAGCAAATGGGAAGTTGGATTGAGAAATCAGTAAGACTACTAAGTGTGTAGGAGGATCTCCAAGACCTTGGCTACTGTTCTTTCTCTCTGGCCATCTACATTCCTTAATAAAGTCACTGTGTAGAGGCGACTACTAACGCCAATGAGCTTGCAGGGAATTTTCTAGTCCTGGGATTGTCCCTCACTATGCCCCACAGAAAATATTTGAATAGCACAAGTGAAAGCTTTTGTCCATCAATCTAAATATCAATTCATTTATCTACCTATCCATCAATTCCTATACTAAAATTAACACCTAATTAATGACCAATACTAATCCATTTTCCATGATACATATATTTTCTTCCAGGATTCTATTACAGTCATATAAATACTCGAGTTCAATATATTGCAATAAATATGATGTTCAGATAAATGGACCAAGGCAGAATATAGATTAGATCTCCTTTTAGGAAGAGGACAATATTTGTTTGAATGATAGTGGAAATAAATGCTCTCTTCAACTTTATAGCCTTCCATTTCAAGTGCACTTCCTAATTCATGTATACATATATGTTTTCTTGGATAAAGTTGTATTAAATATTCTTTTAAAACATTTTTATTGAAGTACATTTGATATACAATGTTGTGTTAATTTGAGGTGTACAGAAAGACGAATCAGTTATACATATACATATAGCCACTCTTTTTTTAGATTCTTTTCCCATATAGGCCATTATAGAGCATTGAGTAGAGTTCTCTGTGCTATACAGTAGGTCCTTATTCGTTATTTGTTCTCTATATAGTATTGTGCGTTCATTAATCCCAATCTCCCAATTTATCCCTCCCCCCTCTCTTACATCCTGGCAACCATAAGGTTGTTTTCTACATCTGTGACTCTACTTCTGTTTTGTAAATAAGTTCATTTGTACCCTTTTTTTAGATTCCACATATAAGCAATATCATATGATATTTGTCTTTCTCTGTCTGACTTCACTCACTAAGACAATCTCTAGGTCCATCCATGTCACTGAAAATGGCATTATTTCTTATGGCTGAGTAATATTCCATTGTATATATGTACCACATCTTCTTTATCCATTCGTCTGTTGATGGACATTTAAGTTGCTTCCATGTCCTGGTTATTGTAAATAGTGCTGCAATGAACATTGGGGTGCATGTATCTTTTTGAATTATGGTTTTCTCTGGGTATATGCCTAGGAGTGGGATTGCTGGGCCATATGGTAGTTCTATTTTTAGTTTTTTAAGGAAACTCAATACTGTTCTCCATAGTGGCTGTACCAATTTACACTCCCACCAACAGTGTATGGGTTCCATTTTCTCCACACCCTCTCCCAGCATTTATCATTGGCAGTTTTTTATGATGGCCATTCTGACTGGCGTTAGGTGATACCTCATTGTAGTTTTGATTTGCATTTCTCTAATAATTAGCAATGTTGAGCATCTTTTTTTTTTTTAACCATCTACGTCTTCTTTGGACAAATGTCTATTTAGGTCTTCCACCCATTTTTTGATTGGGTTGTTTATTCTTTGATATTGAGCTGCACAAGCTCTTTTTATATTTTGGAGATTAATCCCTTGTCTTCTGCTTCATTTGCAAATATTTTCTCTCATTCTGAGTGATGTCTTTCCTTTTGTTTATGGTTTCCTTTGCTGTGCAAAAGCTTCTAAGTTTAATTCAATTTCATTTGTTTATTTTTGCTTTTATTTTCATTACTCTAAGAGGTGGATAAAAAAAATCTTGCTGCAATTTATGTCAAAGGGTGTTCTGCCTATGTTTTCCTCAGAATTTTATAAAGTCCAACTTTACATTTAGGTCTTTAATCCATCTTGAGTTTATTTTTGTGTATGGTGTTAAGGAATGTTCTAATTTCATTTTTTTTAGCTGTAGCTGTTCAGTTTTCCCAGCACCACTTATTGAAGAGGCTGTCTTTTCTCCATTGTTTATTCTTGCCTCCTTTATCATAGATTAGGTGAACATAGGTGTGTGGGTTTATCTCTGGACTTTCTATCCTGTTTTATTGATATGTATTTCTGTTTTTGTGCCAGTACCATATTGTTTTGATTACAGTAGCTTTGTAGTATAGTCTGAAGTCAGGGAGCCTGATTCCTCCAGTTTCATTTTTCTTTCTCAAGGTTGTTTTGGCTATTCAGTGTCTTTTGTGTTTCCATACAAATTGTGAAATTTTTTGTTCTAATTCTGTGAAAAATGCCATTGGTAATTTGATAGGGATTGCATTGAATATGTAGATTGCTTTGGGATACAGCCCTGACCAATACTGTATAAAAGAAGGTAAAAAGGGAGAGAATTTAAACATAGTTCAAATGCTGTATTTTTCTCCTAGGAGTTTAAAGTGTTAATTAGTAGTGTCAAAAATATTTTATCAGGATTCAAAATTTGTGATTTGCAGAGTGATTACTATCTGGGGAGGAATTAATTAGCTTCCTCTACCCCTTTATCCTAACATTGTAATTTCACTGTGTGTCTGTGGAATTTATGTTGAGGATATACTCCTTTATAAATGCTTTGAGGGAAACTTTGGGATTAAAATATGCAGAAATAACGTATTTTTAAAATTTTCCAACCTTATGAAAATACACTTTTTTTTTTTGCTTTTGATGTAATTTAGTGATGCTTTAAAATTTCACAAGTAATGGCATATTCTCAGAAGAGCCAATCAATTAAAATTGGTTTACAAGTAAACGTGTTTTTATTTTGTAAATTAATAGTCACTTATCAAAACAAGGTATGAAAATATCTCTCAGTATTCTAATTTATGGGAGCACAGGGATAAAAAGAAGCAGTGCATGAAATAAGGGGAACACAGAAAGTTATATAAGAAAGAACTGGAAACAAAACTAAACATAAAAGTGATATGATCATATTTGTGTTAGAAAAATGTTTGCTTCTCTACTGAAACAAAATCCTGAAACTTACAAGTCTCAGACAAAATTCAGTTTGGCCAAATATAAAACTTTTGCTGTTAGTATAATATATAAGAGAATATAAGGGCAGGTACCACACTTAGAAGTCTGAAAGTGGGAGTAGCAAAGAAGAAATAATTTTCTCTCTCAAGAATTCTCTTTCAACACTAGGCAATTGGCTGTGTAGCAAATATTGTTCACTTATATTGGCTGAAAATATAAGTTGAAATACATGTCTTTAGACCTTTACTTTTATTGGTGAAAAAGTAGGATACAGTCACAACCTTTTTGCTGTAAAAATATGGAAGAAAATGTGTGTATATACATATAAGTGTAATATATAATATTATATAAATGTATATAATGTGTAAATATATCATAGATATATTTAAAATATATTAAAATTAAAAGTATAATTTCATAAAAAGAACAATGATTTTACATTCTAGAGTAAAAAACAAGAGTAATAGTATAGAACTTTTATGTTTAAAAGTGATCATGTAAAGAGAGAAATAAAGTGTAAGTATATAAAAAATTATAATAAAAATCAGTTTCAGGGAAAATATTTTACTTATATTAATATTTAGTATTGTATAATGGTTCCAACTTATTATACAATAGTGAAGATGAATTTAAAATTAATGCAAATATTATTTACTGAATACTTATCTTGATATTATGATTGTATATTTTTTCACTTAATACTTATAAATATTGGCTTATGGATAATATTTATATTTGTATATGCATAATAATCTAGCATTTAAATAAATCTATACTTTTTGTAACTTTGTGATTTCAAAGACTTAATAAAATGACTTTTTTCTTCCTCACCTGAATTTGGAAATAATTGGAATAGGATAAAGAAAATTAAAAATAAAGTAATTAGCTTTATCAATGATACAGTCTATTAGAAAATATAATCTTAGCTCACAGACCAAAAAGCCTCACTGATAAGTTTTGACCCTCCTTTCTCAGTTTTAGTTTAGAATAGCCCATTTATGAGAAATAGTGTGTCTTTGTTACATAACATGTACATAGTTTTGTATTTCTGTGGTGATTATGCTGCTGGTGATGTGTGGTAGATTGGTGGGACAGAAGAGTTAGTCACAGAGATATTTCAAATGTGGGTGTTATGGAAATCTGATAAAGCTCAACTAAAATACCCTGTATGAAGGTTTAACTAAATTACTGATTTGTTGAATGTGAAGTTAATTAGAGATACAAGCTAGAAAATTTAGCAATTATTTTGCTTAGCTAAAATAAATACATAAGGCAAAGAAAATCCATCTTACAGGTCTGGTGATTTGTAATTTTCATGGTTTATGTTACTAACTACTTACAATCCAAATGCCTACTTTTTTGAGATTGCAAATCAGTATTTACACATAACCAGGAATAGTGTGTATAGCACATATAATCAGAGTTTAAAATATAGTGCATTATGATTGGAAATATTTTTTTCACCCAACTGTAGGATATAACATATAAATATTTTAATAATTTTCAAAAGTTTATTTCTACTTTTTAGAAAACTAATGCATAAGGGACAACAACAATGTCACTATACATGCTTTGGAGTCCAGAAAATCATTTTGTGTTAAAAAGCAGCAAGATCTTTGAAGAATTCGGGCTAAAACAGAAGCAGAAAAAAATCATCAGCACCAGAAGTATGAATTATTCACAAGTAATTCAATCACTGAACTGGAGGTTCCCAAGTTGGTGTTAATAAAAGAGAACATTACTAAAAGATAAAAGTTACTGAAGGATGACAAGCTTGGTAGGGCACTGAATAAGGTTCTGTAGAGGTATGGACTGTAAAAGTGTCTCATTACCGAAGAATTGTGTGCCTGTTAACTTTACTTGTGGAACTTTGTGTTTACACTCTTTCTTACTTCGGGAGAAGTGGGAGTTATTTTGTAAACATTTACCTCAAATTTCCATCGTTATCCAAATGCTTCCTTTTTTATGGAAGTATAATTGATTTACAATATTACATCAATTTCTGCTGTATAGCAGAGTGATTCATTTAAACATATATATACATTCTTGTTAATATTCTTTTCCATTATGGTTTATCACAGTATATTGAAAAAATTCCCTGTGCTATACACTAGGACTTTGTTGTTTATCCATTCTATATATAATAGTTTGCATTTACTAACCCCGAACCCCCAATCCATCCCTCCCCTCCCCCCTCCCCCTTGGCAACCACAAGTCTATTCTCTATGTCTGTGAGTCTGTTTTTGTTTCATAGATAGGTTCATGTGTGTCATATTTTAGATACTACACATAAAGTGATATCATATGGTATTTGTCTTTCTCTTTCTGATTTATTTCATTTAGTATGATAATCTCTAGGTCCATCCATTATCCAAATACTTCCTGAAAATTAGACTCACATTTTAGCTGCCAGCTCCAAATAAAAATATTATACAAAACAAGAAGTCAATACTAAAATATAGACTTTTTGTGTGAAAAATAAGATGTTATCATCTTTGTCCAAGTTCACACCCCTGTTCCTCAAATTGCTCATTTTCCTGAATATTTATCTCAGTAACAGGATACATAAATGATTAGTTATCCAAGACATGACTATCATTCTTTAAATATTCCTTCTTTTAGCATCCTCAGTTACAAATGATCACCATTCCTAAATAATTATTTATCCAAAACTTCTCGAATTAAGTGACTTAGCTCCATTCTTATCACTCAGCAGATTTCACATAGGCAAGTAGAAAATAAAGCAAGGTAAAAGCTATTTTACAGCCATAGGCTCTGTTTGTACATGCATATTGTAAACTATACAAGACCATCCATTTACAAATTACTTGTTTAATTTATAACTCCACATACATTATTTGAGACCTACCAAATTAGATATAGATATATTGATAGATATAGACATTACAGATATAAATATTTGGATACATTTAGTCATTAATTATCAATCCCTGACACTCTATTGTAACTCATGCATCCTGGTCTCTGTCAAAATCATCCTTTTGCCTCAAAACCAATCCATGTAACAATAGGACAATTAAATATATGTATTTATAAATATATTTACATATAAATGTGTATATAAATACATCTATAATGTTTTAGTAATAAAAAAAATTGTTTAAATTTCCTTGCAAGAACTAATGAACATCTTCAGTGATTTTGCAAACTTATTTCAACAATCCAATGTTCTTAATATTTAAAAATTAATATAATTTATTAAACACCAGGTCTTATTACTGTGTGTAATATTCTGTCTTCTATTGTAGGGGGACTATATTCATATTACTTCACTTGTAGTCATTATGAGAAAATTAGTATGTTTGTAGCACATATGATATCTATACTGTCATATCACTGAATCTGAGAAAAAAATGAAAGCTAGAAATCATGTCATCCAAATTAATTTCTTATACATGAAATTCCTTTTCATTATCTCCAACAAGTATGATCTCATCAGCCTTAAACTGTTGTGTAGTAGGAAGAACATACACTTCCGAACCAATTCATCTGTGCTTCAATCTTGGATCTTTCGCTTATTGGCTGGTTTTCTCAGACAATTTATTCATCCTCTTTCTTTCTGAGATTCCTCATTCATATGGAGATAATAGCATCCAAATTATAGGACTGTATGAGTATTAAGTGAGATAATAGGGATAAAGTCCTGGTACTACTCCTGGGGTTCAGCCACTGTTGCCTCTCTTCTTTTCCCAACAATACATGAATGATTGGAAAATCACCATCTACAGATACCAATAATGTGTTCAAAATCTATATTGATAATTACAGTGTAGTTACTTTCACTGACTTATGTTTTGCTTTCCTTGGATCGTTAGTTAATAAGTATATGTCTTTTATTGGAGTTAAATTGTTTCCTTCCCACCGCTGTCCTACCACACTCAAATGTCTACTTTTGATTAAAAGTGCTGTTCAGTATGCAATGTAATACCATTATACTATTATACAAATGATAGACAAAAAATGAAATAAATTTGCTTTCTTACATATAAACTATTTTCATATGACTAGATGATACTTTTTAAATTAATGAAGTTTTAAATCAATTGAATGCAAGTATCACAAAGGGTTTGAGAAGTTTAGATTGTTATGCATCATTTAAAATATATATTTATTTTATATATAAAATACAGATATTCCATTTAATCTTTATCCAGTTCCCACTGGGTAGCATAGTAGCATCTTGCAAAACTATAGTTAAATATCACAATCAGGTTATTGGCATGGACAAGGTCAACAAACAGAACAATTCCAGCACCATAATAATCTACTGTGTTGCCTTTTTATAGCCCTTCTACTTTGCACGCCCTCCATTACTGACACCTGGTAATCTATTCTGCATTTCTATATTATTATCTTTTCAATAATATATAAATGCAATCATATAGTATGCAACCTTTTGGGATTGGCATTTTTTTGACTCAGCATAATCTCCTGAAGATTCATCCAAGTCTTTTATTTTTTAATTAAAAATATTTTTATTAAGACTTTATTTTTTAGAGTTTAAGGTTCATAGCAAAATTGAAGGGAAGGTATAGAGATTTCTCATGTACCCCTGCCCCCACACATTATCAACATCCTTCACCGGAGTGGTACATTTGTTAAAACTGATGAATCTACATTAACACATCATAATTACCCGAAGTCCATAGTTTATATTAGGGTTCACTCTTGATTTTGTTTATTCAATGAGTTTCAACAAATGTATAATGACATATATCCATTGTTATGGTATCATACAGAGTATTTCACTGCTCTAAAAATCCTCTTTGCTCTGCCTATTTGTTCTACCACTCTTGCTCCTCGGGGAAACACCATTTTTTTTTATATTGTTTTCATAGTTTTGCCTTTTCCATAATGTCATATAGTTGGAATAATACAGTATGTAGCCATTCTGATTGGCTTCTTTCACTTAATAATATGCATTTAAGGTTCTTCCAGGTTTTTCTATGGCTTGATGGCTCATTTCTTTTTTGTTCTTAGCTTTTTAAAGTTTTAAAAATTTTTAATTTTTTTTTTATGAGAGTATAGTTGATTTACAATGGGGTGTGTGTTTGTACATATATATAGATATATATGTATATATATATATATCCATTCTTTTTTAGATTCTTTCCCTTTTTTTTTTTTTTTTTTTAGAGCTGAATAGCATGCCTTTGTTTGGATGTACCACACTTTATATATCCACTCACTTACTGAAAGACATTTTGATTGCTTCCAAGATTTGCAATGATGAAAAAAGGTGCTATAATCATCTGGGTGCAGATTTTTGTGTGGACATATGTTTTCAGCTTCTTTGTGCAAATATCAAGGAGAACAATCACTAGATTTTATGAAAAAGAGTATGTTTAGTTTTGTAAGAAACTAACAAATTGTCTCCTAAAGTTGCTACACAATTCTGCATACCACCAGCAATGAATGAGAGTTCCTATTGTGCCACATTATCTCTAAAATTAGGTATTATCAGTGTTCCAGATTTTGGCCATTCTAATGGTTGCACAATGGTATCTCATTGTCACTTTAATTTGAATTTTCCTGATGACATATGATATGGAACATCTTTTCATGTGCTTACTTACCGTCTTTATATCATCTTCGGTGAAGTGTCTGTTAAGGTCTTTGGCTCATTTTTTAAATGGCTCTTTTGTTTTCTTATTGTTGAGTTTTAAAAGTTGTTTGTGTATTTTGGATAAGAGTCCTTTATCAGATATGTCTTTTGCAAACATTTTCTCCCAGTTTATGGCTTGTTTTCTAATTCTCTTGATATTGTCATTCACAGAGCAGAAGTTTTTAATTTTAGTGAAGTCTAGCTTATCAGTTATTGCATTCATGGATTATGTCTTTGGTATTATACCTAATTGGCATCACCACAGCCAAGGTCCACTATATTTTCTCCTACACTATCTTATAAGTGTTTTATAGTTTTGCACTTTACGTTTTGGCCTATTAGCTATTTTGAGTTAATATTTATGAGGAGTAAAACGTCTGTGTCTAGATTCACATTTTTGCATTTGTATGTCCAGTTGTTCCTGCACCACTTGTTGAAGAGACTTTTGGCTCCATTATTCTGACCTTGTTCCTTTGTTAAAGATATGTTGACTATATTTATGAGAGTCTAGTTATGGACTCTCTATTCTGTTCCACTGAGCTATTTGTCCATTTCTCTACCAATATCACACTCTCTTGATTACTGTAGATTTATAGTATGTCTTGAGGTCAGGTAGTGTCAGTCTTCCAACTTTGTTCTTCTCCTTCAGTATTGTGTTGGCTATTCTGGGTCTTTTACCTCTTCATGTAAACTTTAGAATTAGTTTTTTGATATCCATAAAATAATTTCCTGGGATTTTGATTGAGATTCATTGAATCTATAGAACAAGCTGGGAAGAACTGACATCTTGACAATCTTGAGCATTCTTACCAATGAACATGAAATATCTCTTATCTCTTCAGTTCTTTGATTTCATTCATCAGAATTTTTTAGTTTTCCTCCTATAGATCTTATACATATTTTGTTAGATTTATGCCTAAGTATTTAATTTTGGGGAGTGCTAATGTAAATAGTATTATTTTTGATTTCAGATTTCACTTGTTTATTGTTGACAGATAGGAAAGAAATAGACTTTTGTATATTAACCTTGTATCTTAAAACCTTGTTATAATTGCTAAGAGGTTTTATTTATTTATTTTGGTCAATTCTTTCAGATTTTCTACATAGATGATTATGTCAAATGGAAATAAAGACAGTTTTATTTCTTCTTTCCAAATCTGTGTAGCTTTAATTTCTTTTCTTGGGTTATTATATTAGTTAGAAATTCCAGTATGATGTTGAAAAGGAGTGTGAGGGGACAGGCTGGCATTGTACCTGTTCTTAGTGGGAAAGGTCCGAGTTTCTCACCATTAAGTATGATGTTCACTGTATGTTTTATGTAGATACTCTTTGTCAAGTTGAGGATGCTCTCTTCTATTTCTAGTTTACTGAGAGTTTTGCATCATGATTGGGTATTGGATTTTACCAAACGCTTTTTCTACATCTACTGATATGATCCTGTGATTTCTCCTTTTTAACTTGTTGATGTGATGGATTACACTAACTGAATTTTCACAAGGCATTTTGTGAAATGTATTCATTTTTATTGCTGAGGAGTTATTCATGGATATACATACTGTGGTATAGTTGTATCTTCATTTCTTGAAGGACATCTAGGTTGTTACTGCTATGAACTTTTTTGTACAGATTTTTTATGTGAAAATATTTTCATTTTTCTAAGATAAATGCCCAAGAGTGCAACTCCTAGGTTTTATAGTTGTTGTATGTTTAGTTTTATAACAAATTCTCAAACTGTTTTCCAGAGTGTACCATTTTATTTTTGTATTCATATTCTGAGAAACACCTGTTATTTATTTATTTGTTTACAGTAGGTCCCTCTTGGTTATCTATTTTAAATATAGCAGTGAGTACATGTCAATCCCAAACTCCCAATCTATCCTCCCCTTCACCATTCTCCCCTGGTAACCATAAGTTCATTCTCTAAGTCTGTGAGTCTCTGTTTTGTAAATATTTCCATCCATGTTGCTGCAAATGGCATTATTTCATTCTTTGCAATGGCTGAGTAATATCCCATTGCATATATGTACCACATCTTCTTTATCCATTCTTCTGTCAATGGACATTTAGGTTTCTCTCATGTCTTGGTTATTGTAAACAGTGCTGCAGTAAACATTGGGGTGCATGTATCCTTTTGAACCATGTTTTTCTCTGGATATACGCCCAGGAGTGGTAGTGCTGGATCATATGTTAGCTCTATTTTTAGTTTCTTCAGGAACCTCCATACTGTTCTCCATAGTGGCTGTACCAATTTACATTCCCACCAACAGTGTAGGAGGGTTCACTTTTCTCCACACCTTCTCCAGCATTTACTGTCTGTAGATTTTTTTGATGATGGCTATTCTGACTGGTGTGAGGTGATAGCTCATTGTAGTTTTGATTTGCGTTTCTCTAATAATTAGCTATGTTGAGTATCTTTTGATGTGCCTCTTGGCCATCTGTATGTCTTCTTTGGAGAAATGTCTATTTAGCTCTTCTGCCCATTTTTTGATTGGGTTGTTTGTTTTTTGAATATTGAGCCGTATGAGCTGTTTGTAAATTTTGTAGACTAATACCTTGTCAGTCACATCATTTGCTAATATTTTCTCCCATTCTATGGGTTGTCTTTGTACCATTTTAAAGTCCTACCAGGAAAGTGTGAGAAATCTGGCTTCTTCACATCCTTACCAGCATATGTTGTTGCCACTATTTTCATTTTAACCATTGTTACAGGTGTATAGTGATAGCTCACTGTGATTTTAATTTACATTTCCCTAGTGGTTAATGATGTTGAACATCTTTCCATATAGTTGTTTGCCACCTGTATATCCACTTTGGTGAAATGTATTTTCATATATTTTCCTTTTTTATTCAATAGACTGTTTGCTGTTTTTACTATTAAATTTTGAGATTTCTTTACATTTTTTCCAGATATTAGTCATTTGTCAGGTATATGGTTTCCCAGTGTATCACTTTTTTATTTTTCCTGTTGATGTCCAATTATCATAGCACCCTTTGCTGAAAATATTATCCTTCCTCCATTGAATTGACAGCATTTTATTTTAAGTGATTTTGAATTTTTTCAATGTAGTAACGATCAATTTTTAAAAATAAAGAAATAGATTTCAGCATAGTTACTCAAATATTTTTGATAATGAAAACTCTGGAGTTTCTTTTTTGACTTGTAAATTCCTAGGCTCCAGGCAAAGAATCACATAATCAGAGTTTTCATCTGGGAAGGTGACTGTTTAATAAGCATCCCAAGGTATTGTTATTATAAAAATTTGGAATTTTTGTTTTCAAATTGTCAAAGACATATTCTTTCAATAAAAAGTAAAAAAAGTGATTAGAGAACATTTATTTTATGTTCTATAAGTATGTAAATTATGTTATATAAGTTTGGCAATGCTCTCTGACCATAACTTTCTACCTAAATATTTAAGCAAGCATATATTACAAATAAGTTTTAAATCTGCAAAAGAAAAAAAAAATACAATAATAAAATCAGAAGGTTAAAACAACATAGTAACATATTTGTAGCAACTGAAAATATAAAATAGGATAAAAATGAAATAAAATGTCTTCTTTTCTAAAGCTCAATTCACATACAGTGAAATTTTGTGAACAATGGCATTTTAGTTCATGTAAAATATGTAATACATATATGAATAAGCCATGTGACGTAGTACGTATCATATATTATATGCTTGTTATCATGACTTTCTGGTCAATAACAGATACATTAATCTACCTAAAAAGATGGTAAAATATAATGCAATTTCAAAAAGAATAAAAGTGAAAACATATTAACAATTCTGCTTCTGCAAAATATTAAAGAGGGTACAGTTTTGCATCATAAATGCGTGGATCTACAAGTTGTTCTTTCAAGTGCATCATTGAGTTAGTTAAGGGGTTGTTGTAACTAATAAAACTTGGTATCTCATTAATTTAACAAATGTTTATTTATCCCTTAGGCAGAATACAATTGGTGGTGGTGTGGGAGTGGTGGGTTTAGTCTAACAGAGATTCTGTCATCTTCAAGCTAGTGCTGCCCACATCTCCCTTGTGATTAACAACTCTCCAGCAATTGGAGAAAAGAGGCTTTTAGTTGTCATTCCTGAAATTGGTGGATGAATTTTGCCTACGGCCATTGGCTATGGCTCTGTCACATTTCCACCTTTAAGTTCAAGGGGCATTGAGAAATGGAACCTAGCTCTGAGTTCAGAAGGAAAGTGATCTGAATTTTGTCAACAGATAACTGGTTTCTGTTATATTTGAATAATTATGACTTTAATGGATGTTAATAATTTGGCTCTAAGGCTTTGTGAGTACAGTAAGTCCCCTACATACAAACCTTCAAGTTGCAAACTTTCAAAGATGCAAACGTGCGTTCACATGTCCAATCACGTAAGTTAGTTCATGTGTCTGGCATACATTGTCACATGCGTGCATCCTCTACAAGTGGTGTGCTTTGTGTACTTTACTGTATAGAATACAGTTATACAGTATTTCTATTTCAAGCACAGGATGTCCGGAAGCAAGTGTAAAAGCAGCGGTTATGTAGATGGTACTACTGTACTTTTCAAGGTACTGTACTGTAAGATTTAAAATGTTTTCTTTATTTTTTTGTTTATTTTTATGTATTATTTGTGTGAAAAGTATTATAAATCTATTACACTACAGTACTATATAGCCGATTGTGTTAGTTGGGTACCTAGGCTAACTTTGTTGGACTTATGAACAAATTGGACTTACGAACGTGCTCTCAGAATGGAACTCCTTCATATGTAGGGGATTTACTGTATTTAAATTTATATTAAAAGGAGGAAATTTTCTCTCTGAATCACATTTAAAGAATCAAATCCCTTTTGGTAATAAAACTAGTAATGAAATCATAGAAGAATCTAGTCTCTAAAGAATGTTAAAGAGACTAGATTCTTTTTGTATGACTGAATTTTCTATTTTAGAAATTCTGAAATTTATGGAAGCTCTTCCTAAATAAAAAAAAAAGCCTTTATAAATAGATAAATAGATTTATCCTGAAATTTATTCCCATTTTGATGGTATATGAGTTTAAAATTTCTCTCCTAGAAATTGTGTGATGCAACCTACTTATATGACAGAGGCTGAAGTTTAAATGAAAAACCAACTACAAATTGGCAAAGAGAAAAGCAAACACAGTATCTATAACCCACTTTCCTGGGGTTGTAGTGGTTAAGAATCCACCTGTCAATGCAGGGGACACAGGTTCGAGCCCTGGCCTGGAAGACCCCACATGCCGCAGAACAACTAAGCCCATGCACCACAACTAATGAGCCTGCGCTCTAGAGCACGAGAGCCACAACTACTAAGTTCTTGCTTAGTCTTGTTCTTTCCACTGCTTCACATTATCCCATGATATGAATGTTATCTTGTTCTGAACCATAGTTAATGCCAAAATGACACAGCAAGTTGAACATATTTACTGTAGCACATAAAATGTAAAAGACCCATGAGTGTTAAATCTAAGTTATTTTCCAACATAAGTATGTTTTTGTCAGTTATTTTTAATCACTTATTTGAAAGTATTCCTTCCAGAAACTGTGTATAACAGGTATAGCCTATTACACAGAGTATAATTGAACACTCTCACATGCTGAATGCACAAATTCAACATTTTATAATCACTCACGCTCATTGTTTGTGGAATGAAACATCAGTGCATTAAATTAATTTCCTCTCTTACAATTGCCTGTTATATTTAGCTTATGCCAGGATTTATTGAGCTTGAAAGTTACTTAATGCGTTATTATTTTTCTTCCTTAACTTTAACATAAACAATATAATTGTCTTCTCAGCATTCTAGTTAATAAAGCACTATAAATTAAACTTATTCAGAGAATTAAATTTCTGCAAATTATCCTAGAATGCAACAAATGGACATTTTCGGAGAGAGGAAAGAGAACCCATGTCTAGTTTTTTTGTTGGTTTTTTAAAAATTTATTTTGTTTATTTATTTATTTTTGGCTGTGTTGGGTTTTTGTTGCTTAGTGCAGGCTTTCTCTAGTTGGGGTGAGTGAGGGCTACTCTTCGTTGCAGTGCGCAGGCTTCTCACTGTGGTGGCTTCTCTTGTTGCAGATCACAGGCTCTAGGTGTGCAGGCTTCAGTATTCATGGCAAGCAGACACTGTAGTTGTGTCTTGAGGCTCTAGAGCACAGGCTCAGTAGTTGTGGCACACCAGCTTCGTTACTTCACGGCACGTGGGATCTTCCAGGACCAGGGCTCAAACCCATGTCCCCTGCATTTGCAGGCAGATTCTTAACCACTGCACAACCAGGGAAGTCCCTCATCTCTAATTTTTTACATTTGAAGTATTTAAGAGAACAGAAGATAATATCAAAGGACTTTATACTTACTAAATATTAACACAGACTTTTAATAATTTAGCAAAGGTAAAGTCGTTAAACATTTTATACCTATGTGATAGGTCAAGGGGATACAAAGGTTAATAAGAATGATACTCAGTCTATCGAGAGCTCATAGTCCAGAAGAAAAATATAATTCTAATTTCCAGGGAGCAATATTACACGAGAGGCACGTACATTATGCTGTGGAGAAAGAGAGCTGTGAGAGACTGCCAGATGAGCTGAGGTTTTCAGAAGACATGACATTTATAAAAGGTCTTGAAGTAAGAATAGGAGTTCAGCATGAGAAGAAAGGGGAGCCGACATTCAGTGCAAAAGGAATTACATGAAAAAAGTAGCACAAATAGAAAATAGAATGCTCTTTTCTCAAAAACTGGTAGATTATTTGATTGTAATGTCAGATGAAGCACATGGGTTAGGGTTATGTTTATTGTTAAGGCTAGGGTTAGGGTGCCGAGGTTTTGAAGCCCAGAACCAAACAATGCACACACCACTTTGGCTTATATTCCCTTAATAATGATTTAGGCACAGATGGCCACACTTAACCAAAACTTGTTTCACAATCATATGACCTATGCAGTTGCTTAGGGCCCCATGCTTACAAGGGGCCATGTTTGTTTTAATACTCTGCCTTTGCGATTTTGAAATTTTTAATAATTTTTTTGGCAAGGGGCCCTGCACATACATTCTTTACTGGGCCCTGCCAATCATGTAGCTAGTTCTGCACCTAAAAGCAAAGATGGTTAGGCAACATTGTTTAGCCATGTGCCATTAAGAAAGCTATACTCACTTTCAATCAATATCTAGCAGGCTTTGCTAAGGTAAATATGACAAAGAAGTTGTATAGCCCCAGTTAATCAATGTACAATTATGTGGCATAATTTTTATTTTTTTGACATTAAATCCATTGATTTTTTTCTTTTTTAAAACTGAATTTGTATGACTTACTCCATAGACAAATATGTGGGACTTGAAAATATTTTCATGAAAAGTTATAATTTTTTTTGTTTACTTTTCTTTTGCTTTTATTGTTGTTTTCCCTGAGAAAATTGTATAAAAGTGGTACACTAAACAAAAATTAAAAATAATTCTGGAGATTGATCCTTTGTCCATTGTTTCATTTGCAAATATTTTCTCCCATTCTGAGGATTGTCTTTTCGCCTTGTTTATGGTTTCCTTTGCTGTGCAAAAACTCTGAAGTTTAATTAGGTCCCATTTGTTTATTTTTGTTTTTATTTTCATTACCCTAGGAGGTGGGTCAAAAAAGATCTTGTTGTGGTTTTTGTCAAAGACTGTTTTTCCTATGTTTTCCCATACCATATGCTAACACATATATATCAAATCTAAAAAAAGAAAAAAAAAAGCTACTGATGAACATAGTGGCAGGGCAGGAATAAAGATGTAGACATAGAGAATGGGCTTGAGGGCATGGTGCAGGGAGGGGGAAGCTGGGACAAAGTGAGAGTACCCTCAACATATATACACTACCAAATGTAATATAGCTAGTGGGAAGCAGCAGCATAGCACAGGGAGATCAGCTCAGTGCTCTGTGATGACCTAGAGACGTGGGATAGGGAGGGTGGGATGGAGGCTCAAGAGGGAGGGGATATGGGGATATATGTATGCATATGGCTGATTCACTTTGTTGTACAACGGAAACTAACAGTATTGTGAAGCAATTATACTCCAATAAAGATATATTAAAAAAATTAATAAAATAATTCACTCATGTCCAAGGAGTTGTTGTGTGAGTTCACCTTGTTAGACAGCTTCACCAAAAGTGAAATAAGTTAAAACTTAGCTTCTGTTTGAAGAGTTAACTAATTCAATCACATAACAATAGATAAGAAAATGGAGTTTATCTTAAGGAATAAGACTTAACTAAATTCGAAACAAATTGGAAAATAGAACTGTTACTCTGTGTTTACATGAGAGAATATTGGAAAGAGATTATTCTTAATCAGCAGGATGAGTTTATCAGGAAGTTTAATTGAAAGCCAAATCCTCAAGAAAACATTTAGAAAACAACAGCAACAACAAAAAATAAAAGAAAAAATAAAAATGTGCTTAAGAAGTCTAAACAAAAATATAAACATGAGGCTTTAGGTAGAGAATAACTTTGGTTGTTGTTGAATGTTAGGGCTATTATATTTTAAAATAACCAATGTGAGGTAGCATACATGTGTGAGAGGATTTGAGAATAGAGTTAAGAATTGAAGTTGAAGGCCAGAAAAAAAAAAAAAAAAAAAAAAAAAAAGAAGGAAGAGAGAAGAAGACACTGAAGGCAAAAAAAAAAAAAAAAAATGGAACTGAACTCGAACTCTTCCATCCAGATTTTCTTACCTTTGCAAAAATTTTCATCAGGATGCCATGCCTAGTTAAAACCTCTTATTTCCATGGAATCATTTTGTATGGTCATCACATACTAAGCTTGAACCTATCTGCCATGCAAGAAGAATACAGACACAGATACATAATAAATATGTGTGATAAATAAGGCAGGTAAAACCCACAGCCTAGTTGAAGATCATTAACTCTGATTAATGTCTGATTACCAAAAGGAAACAATTCTACAAAACAAAACAAAACAAAACCCAAACAACTTCTTCATTGTTTCTTTTTTCAAGAATTTGAGGTCTTTATTCATAAATCTTTACGTTTATAAATTTAAAAACCTGCTCATCCCTTATAGATAGGCCTTAGAAATACTTTACTAAAAGCCATTCATTTTACAAAAAAAAAAATATGCTCAATATTTTCTTTTAACCTCTTCATTGGGGTATAATTGCTTTACATTGTGGTGTTAGTTGCTGCTGTATAACAAAATGAAACAGCTATACGTATACATATATCCCCATATCCCCTCCCTCTTGTGTCTCCCTCCCACCCTCCCTATCCTACCCCTCTAGGTGGTCACAAAGCACGGAGTTGATCTCTGTGCTATGCAGCTGCTTCCCACTAGCTAGCTATTTTACATTTGGTAGCATATATATGTCAATGTCATTCTCTCACTTCGTCCCACCTTACTGTTCCCCCTCCCTGTGTCCTCAAGTCCATTCTCTACGTCCATGTCTTTATTCCTGCCCTGCCCCTAGGTTCTTCAGAACCACTACTTTTTTTTTTTAGATTCCGTATATATGTGTTAGCATACGATATTCGTTTTTCTCTTTCTGACTTACTTCACTCTGTATGACAGACTCTAGGTCCATCCACCTCACTACAAATAACTCAATTTCATTTCATTTTATGGCTGAGTAATATTCCATTTTATATATGTGCCACATCTTCTCTATCCATTCATCTGTCGGTGGACACTTACGTTGCTTCCATGTCCTAGCTATTGTAAATAGTGCTGCAACGAATATTGTGGTATGTGACTTTTTTTGTATTATGGTCTTCTCAGGGTATATGTCCAGTAGTAGGATTGCTGGGTCATATGGTAGTTCTATTTTTAGTTTTTTAAGGAACCTCCAGAATGTTCTTCATAGTGGCTGTATCAATTTACATTTCCACAAACAGTGCAAAAGGGTTCCCTTTTCTCCACATCCTCTCCAGCATTTATTGCTTGTATAAATTTTGATGATGGCCATTCTGACATGTGTAAGGTGATTCCTCACTGCAGTTTTTGTTTGCATTTCCTTAATAATTAGTGATGTTGAGCATCCTCTCAGGTGTTTGTTGGCAATCTGTATATCTTCTATGGAGAAATGTCTATTTAGGACTTCTGCCCTATTTTTGGATTGGGTTGTTTGTTTTTTTTTGATATTGAGCTGCATGAGCTGCTTGTATATTTTGGAGATTAATCCTTTGTCAGTTGATTCGTTTGCAAATATTTCTCCCATTCTGAGGGCTGTCTATTCTCCTTGTTTATGGTTTCCTTTGCTGTGCAAAACTTTTAAATTTCTTTAGGTCCCAATTGTTTATTTTTGTTTTTATTTCCATTTCTCTAGGAGGTGGGTCAAAAGGATCTTGCTGTGATTTATGTCATAGAGTGTTCTGCCTATGTTTTCCTCTAAGAGTTTGATAGTGTCTGGCCTTACATTTAGGTCTTTAATCCTTTTTGAGTTTATTTTTGTGTGTGGTGTTAGGGAGTGTTCTAATTTTATTATTTTACATGTAGCTGTCCAGTTTTCCCAGCACCACTTATTGAAGGGGCTGTCTTTTCTCCATTGTATATTTTTGACTCCTTTATCAAAGATAAGGTGACCATATGTGAGTGGGTTTATTTCTGTGCTTTCTATCCTGTTCTATTGATCTATATTACTGTTTCTATGCCAGTACCATACTGTCTTCATTATTGTAGCTTTGTAGCATAGTTTGAAATCAGGGAGATTGATTCCTCCAGCTCCGTTTTTCTTTCTCAAGATTGCTTTGGTTATTAAGGGCCTTTTGTGTTTCCATAGAAATTGTAAAATTTTTTGTTCTAGTTCTGTGAAAAATACCATTGGTAGTTTGATAGGGATTGCATTGAATCTGTAGATTGCTTTGGGTAGTAAAGTCATTTTCACAATGTTGATTTTTCCAATCCAAGAACATGGTATATCTCTCCATCTATTTGTATCATCTTTAATTTCTTTCATCAGTGTCTTATAGTTTTCTGCATACAGGTCTTTTTTCTCCTTCGGAAGGTTTATTCCTAGGTATTTTATTCTTTTTGTTGCAATGGTAAATGGGAGTGTTTCCTTAATTTCTCTTACAGATTTTTCATCATTAGTGTATAGGAATGCAAGAAATTTCTGTGCATTAATTTTGTATCCTGCTACTTTACCAAATTCATTGATTAGCTCTAGTAGTTTCCTGGTAGCATCTTTAGGATTCTCTGTGTATAGTATCATGTCATCTGCAAACAGTGACAGTTTTACTTCTTTTCCTATTTGAATTCCTTTTATTTCTTTTTCATCTCTGATTGCTCTGGCTAAAACTTCCAAAACTATGTTGAATAATAGTCTTGTGAGTTAGCTACCTTGTCTAGTTCCTGATTTTAGAGAAAATCGTTTCAGTTTTTCACCAAAGAGAATGATGTTGATTGTGGGTTTGTCCTATGTGACCTTTACTATGTTGAGGTAGGTTTCCTCTATGTGTACTCTCTGGAGAGTTTTTATAGTAAATGTGGGTTGAATTTTGTCAAAAGCTTTTTCTGCATCTATTGAGATGATCATATGAATTTTATCCTTCAGTTTGTTAATATGGTGTATCACATTATTGATTTGCATATATTGAAGAATCCTTGCATTCCTGGGATTAACCCCACTTGATCATGGTGTTTGATTCTTTTAATGTGTTGCTGGATTCTGTTTGCTAGTATTTTGTCGAGGATTTTTGCGTCTATGTTCATCAGTGATATTGGTCTGTAATTTTCTTTTTTTGTAGTATCTTTGTCTGCTTTTGGTATCAGGGTGATGGTGGCCTTGTAGAATGAGTTTTGCAGTGTTTCTCTCTCTGATAATTTCTGGAAGAGTTTGAGAAGGTTAGGTGTTAGCCATTCTCTAAATGTTTGATAGAATTTGCCTGTTAAACCATCTGGTCCTGGGCTTTTGCTTGTTGGAAGATTTTTTATCACAGTTTCAATTTCAGTGCTTGTGATTGGTCTGTGCATATTTTCTATTTCTTCCTGGTTCAGTCTTGGGATGTTGTGTTTTCTAAGAATTTGTCCATTTCTTCCTGGTTGTTCATTTTATTGGTATATAGTTGCTTGTAGTAATTTCTCATGATCCTCTGTGTTTCTGCAGTGTCACTTGTTGCTTTTCCTTTTTCATTTCTAATTCTGTTGATTTGAGTCTAATCTCTTTTTTTCTTAATGGGTCTGGCTAATGGTTTGTCAATTTTGTTTATCTTTTCAAAGAACCAACTTTTAGCTTTATTGATGTTTTCTATCATTTCCTTCATTTCTTTTTCATTTATTTCTGATATTATATTTATGATTTCTTTCCTTCTGCTAACTTTTGGGTTTTTTGGTTCTTCTTTCACGAATTGCTTTAGGTGTAAGTTTAGGTTGTTTATTTGAGATGTTTCTTGTTTCCTGAGGTAGGATTGTATTGCTATAAACTTCCCTCTTAGAACTGCTTTTGCTACATCCCATAGGTTTTGGGCTGTTGTGTTTTCATTGTCATTTGTTTCTAAGTGGTTTTTTTTTTTATTTCCTCCTTGATTTCTTCAGTGAGGTCTTGGTTATTTAGTAGTGTATTGTTTAGCCTCCATGTGTTTTTATTTTTGTCGGTTTTTTCCTGTAATTGACATCTAGTCTCATACCGCTGTGGTTGGAAAAGATACTTGATACGATTTCAATTATCTTAAATTTACAAAGGCTTGATGTGTGACCCAAGATATGATCTCTACTGGAGAATGATCCATGAGCACTTGAGAAGAAATTGTATTCTGTTATTTTTTGATGGAATGTCCTATAAATATCAATTAACTCTATCTTGTTTAATGTATCATTTAAAGCTTGTGTTTCCTTATTTATTTTTATTTTGGTTGAACTGTCTATTAGTGAAAGTGGGGTATTAAAATCCCCTACTATGATTGTGTTACTGTCGATTTCCCCTTTTATGGCTGTTAGCATTTGCCTTATGTATTGAGGTGCTCCTATGTTGGGTGCATAAATATTTACAATTATTATATCTTCTTCTTCGATTGATCCCTTGATCATTATGTAGTGTCCTTCTTTGTCTCTTGCAATAATCTTTATTTTAAAATCTATTTTGTCTTATATGAGAATTGCTACTCCAGCTTTCTTTTGATTTCCATTTGCATGGAATATCTTTTTCCATTCCCTCACTTTCAGTCTGTATGTGTCCCTAGGTCTGAAATGGATCTCTTATAGACAGCATATATGCGGGTCTTGTTTTTGTATGCATTCAGCCAGTGTATGTCTTTTGGTTGGAGCATTTAAATCATTTACATTTAAGGTAATTATCGATATGTGTGTTCCTATTACCATTTTCTTAATTGTATTGGTTTGTTTTTGTAGGTCTTTTCCTTCTCTTGTGTTTCCTGCTTAGAGAAGTGCCTTTAGCATTTGTTGTAATGCTGGTTTGGTGGTGCTGAATTCTCTTAGCGTTTGCTTGTCTGTAAATGTTTTAATTTCTCCATCAAATCTGAATGAGATCCTTGCTGTGTAAAGTAATCTTGGTTGTAGATTTTTCCCTTTCATCGCTTTAAATATGTCCTGCCACTCCCTTCTGGCTTGCAGAGTTTCTGCTGAAAGATTAGCTTTTAAACTTATGGGGATTCCCCTTTATGTCATTTGTTGTTTTCCCCTGCTGCTTTTAATATTTTTTTTTTCTGTATTAATTTTTGATAGTTTGATTAATATGTGTCTTGGTGTGTTTCTCCTTGGATTTGTCCTGTATGGGACTCTCTGTGATTCCTGGACTTGACTGACTATTTCCTTTCCCATATTAGGGAAGTTTTCAACTAAAATCTCTTCAAATATTTTCTTGGCCCCTTTCTTGTTCTTTTCTTCTTCTGGGACCCCTATAATTTGAATGTTGGTGTGTTTAACATTGTCCCAGATGTCTCTGAGACTGTCCTCAATTCTTTTCATTCTTTTTTCTTTATTCTGCCCTGCAGTAGTTATTTCCACTCTTTTATCTTCCAGGTCACTTATCCTTTATTCTGTCTCAGTTATATACTATTGACTCCTTCTAGATAATTTTTAATTTCATTTATTGTGTTGTTCATCATTGTTTATTTGCTCTTTAGTTCTTGCAGGTCTTTGTTAAATGTTTCTTGTCTTTTCTCCATTCTATTTCTGAGGTACTGGATCATCTTTATTATCATTACTCTGAATTCTTTTTCAGGTAGACTGCCTATTTCCTCTTCATTTGTTTGGTCACGTGGGTTTTTACCTTGCTCCTTCATTTGCTGTGTGTTTATCTTCTCATTTTGCTTAACTTGCTGTGTTTTGGGTCTCCTTTTCGCAGGCTGCAGGTTTGTAGTTCCCATTGTTTTTTGTGTCTGCCCCCAGTGGCTAAGGTTGGTTCAGTGGGTTATGTAGGCTTCCTGGTGGAAGGGACTGGTGCCTCTGTTCTGGTGGATGAGGCTGGATCTTGTCTTTCTGGTTGGCAAGACCACATCTAGTGGTGTGTTTTGGGGTATCTGTGAACTTATTATGATTTTAGGCAGTCTCTCAGCTAATGGGTGGGGTTGTGCTCCTGTCTTGCTAGTTGTTTGGCATGGGGTGTCCAGCACTGGAGTTTGCTGGTCATTGAGTAGAGTTGGGTCTTGGCATTGAGACAGAGATCTCTGGGAAAGCTCTTGTTTATTGATATTACATGGAGCCCGGAGGTCTCTGGTGGACCAATGTCCTGAACTCTGCTCTCCCACCTCAGAGGCTCAGACCTGACACCCAGCCAGAGCACCAAGACCCTGTCAGCCACACAGCTCAGAAGAAAAGGGAGAAAAAATGAAAGAAAATAATAAATAAAATAAAGTTATTAAAATTAAAAATTAAAAAAATATTATCCAAAAATAAAAATAAAAAGTAATAAAAAAGAAGAGAGCAACAAAACCAAGAAACAAATCCACCAATGATAACAAGCACTAAAAACTAAACTAAGATAAACATATAAATCAAAAACTAGTCAGTTGCATACAGCAAACTCCAAGTCTATAGTTACTCTCAAAGTCCACTGACAATTTTGGGATGATTTGTTGTCTATTTAGGTATTCCAGAGATGCAGGATACATCAAGTTGATTGCAGAGATTTAATCCACGCCTTCTGAGTCTGCATGGAGTAATTTCCCTTTCTCTTCTTTTTCCACACAGCTTCTCTGGTCAAGCTTTGGATCTGGCCCTGCCTCTGTTTGTAGGTCACTCTCCGGCATCTGTTTTTCACCCAGACTGGAGGGTGTTAAAGGAGTGGTTGGTTAGGGGGCTCTGGGTCACTCAGGTCGGGGGGAGGAAGGGGTATGAAATGCAGGGCGAGCTTGCGGCAGCAAAGACCAGCATCATGTTACAACAGCCTGAGGTGCATCATGTGTTCTCCTGGGGAAGTTGTCCCTGGATCACGGGATCCTGGCAGTGGTGGGCTGCACAGGCTCCAGGAGGGGAGGTGTGGATAGTGACCTGTGCTTGCACACAGGGTTCTTGGTGGCTGTAGCAACAGCTTTAGCATTTCATGCCCATCTCTGGTGTCTTTGCTGATAGCCACGGCTCATGCCCTTCTCTGAAGCTCATTTAGGTGGTGCTCTGAGTCCCCTCTCCTCACGCTCCCCAAAACAATGGTCTCTTGACTTAGGCAGTTCCAGACTTCTCTCAGATTCCCTCCCCATTAGCTGTGGCACACTAGCCCTGTTAAGCTGTGCTCACACAGCCATCCCCAGTCCTCTCCCTGGTATCTGACCTCTGATACCCGAGCCTCAGCTCCCAGCCCCCACCCGCCCTGGTGGGTGAACAGACAAGCCTGTTAGTCTGGTGAGTGCTGGTAGACACTGATCCTCTGTGCAGGAATCTCTCTGCTTTGTCTTCTGAACCCCTGTTGCTGAGCTATCCTCCATGTCTCTGAAGCTTCCCCACTGCCCACCCCCCCATCTCCACCTGTGAAGGGGCTTCCTAGTGCGTGGAAACATTTCCTCCTTCACAGCTCCCTCCCTGAGGGACAGATCCCATCTCTAATCTTTTGTCTCTGTTTTTCCTTTTTTCTTTTGCCCTACCCAGGTACGTGAGTATTTTCTTGACTTTTGGAATGTTTGAGGTCTTCTACCAGCGTTCAGTAGGTGTTCTGTAGGAGTTGTTCCACATGTAGATGTATTTTTGATGTATTTGTGGGGAGGAAGGTGATCTCCATGTCTTACTCCTCCACCATCATGAAAGTGCTCCTGTCCAACATTTTATATATTGATGAGCATACTCAAATTTAAACAACTTAGGGAACAGAGGTAGGAATTGAATTAAGGAGTCCTGATTTTTCTCTCTGAGTTCGGGCCACTGTTCTACAATGGAAGGACAAGGGTAAAGAGGATGAAGATGAAGCCAATTATGCAGTATTTAAATTATTTAGGGCCAGAATGGGAAAGACAAGGAGTTTACATTTTTTTCTAGGCTTATGGTGAAGGAATGAAAGGATTTTGAGTAGGAAATGTGTTTTATATTTATGTATCAGCAGTATCTCCGACTAAGTGTGAGGAAATCTAGTGCAGAATAAGGAGACTAGTCAGAGGGTATTTCAATAGCCCAGGGGAAAGATTAGTGTCCTATAGTGTTAGGACTAGTTATAGGGTTCTTGAGGGTTAACTGGGCCAGGACTATATTTGGAGGATCAAGCCAAAAGAGTTTGTACAGGGAGAAGATATCAGATATAAAGAAAGAAAGGATGCATGTATGAATCCTACTTTTGAACTGATAACTGACCGATGGTTGCCTTTCTAAATGAGGGTGAGACTTGGATTAGAAAGGAAACAGGAGAAAATATGAAGAGCTCATTCTGAGGTGTTTATCACACTTTTATTTCAACTTTTCTATATTTGAAGATTTTTATAATAAAGACATGAGAAAAACTATTGTTTTCAAAATGCAGTAGCATATCATCATAATGTCATAAATGGGTCCAACATTTCAATTACATAAATTTTCAGATTAATGCAATGCATCTGAGCTTAAGCCTGCTACAGAAGTTAAGATTCAATGGTATTATAGCAAATTCACTTTTTAATGGGGAATGTAATTGAAAATTGAAATTCTGCAATGGTTTAAGACACATATAAGACATCTAAGTCAAGTTGTGGAATAAAGAGGTGAATATATAAATCTGGAGTGCTGGAGTAAAGGGGAGAAATCACAGTCTGGCAATAGAAATGCAAGAGATAAACAGACTGAAACAGAGATACAGAGGTACTGATATGGTTAGAGAGAGTGAGGAAGTAATAAACATAGAGATAGAGAACTATGGCATTCCTTTTGTCATGGCTTTGATAAATACTTTAAATACTTTGGTGATGAGAGCAGAGCATCAGTGGAAAGTGCAATGGTGATTGGCTTCTATAAAATGAAGGTAAAGGTGGGAGATGCTGTCATTAAAATAGCTGCCTGATTTCAACAGGAATGATGGAATACTGGAATCACAGGCCAAGTCATTGCTTTTAACGTCCAGAGGAGAGGTGTCCATAGTTATCATTACAGGCAGAAAAGCTAGACTGGTAATCAGAACAACTTGATCTACAGAGATCTTTGGTGATACCAAATACATAATCAATCACTCTAAATCATGTGGATGGCAATCCTGATTAATAAAGACTTACTCGACCTATTTAATTATTAAAAATAATAGATCTGGTAAACGAAAGCTTGGTTTGGCTTACCACAATAAAATGTCAGGAGCTTTTACTTAATTCTGAGATATGACTCAGCTGATCATCCTAAAGACCCTGGAATAAAGTATGTCTGGTCCTATGTAAAGTCCTCTCTCGAGGAAGGACTTTGCAAAAACAACACAAGTCTATGCAATATCTTCCTCCCAGCATTTGGAACAGGGAAAATGGGAACTGTGTGCTTGGAAAGAGAAATTATTCAGCCCTATTAGGGATTAATGAATGACTCTGAACCAATCCCTGGGAATACAGGATGTGTATGTGATCTACCAGTTAGAGTGAAGGTTTATGGAATTTAGGTGGAAATTGGCATTTTAACCTAATTATATTTTAAAATGGGTCCAGTGGGATAACAAATTCATACTCATGTCATTTCCCAAAACTGCCTTTTATCTTATCCTCATAATGGCTCCCTGACTCGAAGTATGAGGGTCATTTAGCGAGAAATAGTAAGTGGAATTTCTGTATTTCCCACATTCCAACAAATGAGTAAACCAAAACCAAAACACATGTGTGATAGAGACAAAAATACTAGTAATATGATGAATTTACAGAAGATATAGGAGTAGTAACACACAGATGGATTTCATCAATGGCTGCATTGGGAAGGGGGTACTCTGTTCCACACACATAAATTGCTTTGACAAATGATATGTTAGCAAATGGGATGAAAGCTGTGGTTGGGAAAGCAATTGCACAGTAGGGCTGGCTCTTTAACCCATTTCGTTCTTCTAACTAACCTTGACAACATGTCCTGGAGCCTGCAGGAGGATAAAATGTGTGGAGAAGGTGGAGAGCTAAGTCATCCCCTGTGAGGCCCTCTTGATCACAGATGTGTAAATGAGACTAACAGAAAGCACGCAAAGCTGGTCCAGGTCAGCAAAAACACACAATGGGACTTAGACTCAAGAGAAACAATAGGATTTTTGTTTTAGGCCAGTTAAATATTGCATCTGGATATACAATTTTATTGAATTAGTAGCTAACTATCATGGGTGGTTACCATCCCATCTCCTTTACTTCACCTATTAACCTAATGCTCAAGAGAGAGTGACCTTGCAATATGAAAGTGGATTATTTTAAGTTTTAGCAGGAAATGACTTTGATTTCAGCTATTCATGTAAATGTTGTCTCCTAACTTGAGGAAGTCACAGATCAAATTCTAAACACTTACTTTACAACTAGTTGTAAAACTAGTTTTTGTTTTTTTGTTCTATTAAATATTGATGTGGAATTTCTCTCTCTCCTCATCTCCTTTCCCCCAAATACTCAGAAATAGTTTGCTTCCACCTGGCAAGAGAGTAATACATCTTCTCTATCTTGCTTCTAAGTTTTAATACATTTTAATTTGCAGGTATATTGATCGTAGTACTGTCCAAAAGAACATGACACTTGCCCACCAAATAAGGACCTTATTCTTATAAGATATAGAAAGCAGCATATCATTCCATGACAGTTTGTGAAATTCCATAAAAATAAATGGTTTCTTTACTCAGTGAGTAGTTTTGGAGATCCAGTGACCTGGATACATTGAGATATCCCTCCCTCAAAAATAAAAATAGGTTTATGTGTTGGATTTCTGTCTATTCAGAAAAAATATAAGCAAAGCCACTTTTGGTTTTAGAAAAAACAAGACACATTTAGATGAATTGTGTTGACAATTTTCTGTATTGCTAAGATGCCTTCATTTTTAACCTGGAAGAGAAGGCTTGTCAGACTGTCCCAAATGGGAAACAGGCAACTCTGCCACCCAACCTTCAGAAGCAATGGATTGGATGATGAAAGTGTCTGTTTCAAAACAGGATGCTTCAAGGACCTTGTGGTGAACCCAGCAAGGAGAATAAAAAGAGAGATTCTCAGGATAGTTCAGTACATATGCATAAATATAATATACATAGATGTATATGAATGATATAAGTATTTAAATTATTTTCATAAAAAATATATTTGGTGTGGTTTTGGTAACATTAAAGTTTAGCCCATATGTTAAAGTCGTGATATTATTATGAAAAAAAAATTTTTAAAGGAGGAATGGACATGATACAGAGAGGGTAGGTTTAAAACTACATATAGAAACTGCCTCATTTTTAAAAATACCCCTCCCAAACTTCTAAAGTTTTTGAAGAATCAATTGACTATGCTTGTGTGGGTCCAAGTCGGGATCTTACTCTCTTCCTTTGATCAACATCTCTATCCCTTTTACACTGAGTTGATGATTGTTTTGAACTTTTAAATGGTTGAAATATTTTTAAGACATTTCTCTAAAAATCCAAGTTATTAAGTATGTAAATGGAAACACAATTTTACATTATTTGACTGACGTACAGTTTCGGGAAAAAAAAAAGATGCTCAATTATGCCATTTTACCAAGTAATTAATTTTTAAGATATTTAACTGCATATTTAATTTTCTTAGATATGAACATATCTATTTAAGTGACAATAATTTTTACTTTTGATCACTGATTCTGGAATTGGCTCAATCACTCTGCCTCTGGCTGTAATGGCTATTGTTCATGATTCAAGTCCACAGATCCACTAAAATGTTCTGCCACATATGTGTTCATTCTAGGGTTTTAACTTACAGGGAAACACATATTCAGGAACATCTATTTTCACAAAAATGGCGGGAACACAAGAGAACATGCCACACAAGCAAATTTTAAGTCCTTGGTTGCTTAGCACCTATTAATGGGCTCATTGTTCAAAACAAGTTACATGACTGAGCCCAAAGACAAAGTTTAGGGAGTATATTCCACCAATGGAAGTAAAGTAGAGAAAATACATATTTTAAAATAATATTCAAATTCTCATGATCTGTCTACTTCAAGTCTCTCTAGTATGCAAAATATAAGAATCTCAAAGTTTATCAAAATCATGGTATCAGGTTTGAAGTTCAGATTTTTGAAATCTTGATGAAATCTTGATGCAGCTCCACTTATCTGGGATCCTCTGAACCAAAACAAACAAACAAATAATAAAAAATCAAATATTACCCACACTTAACACTAATGTGTAGTACAGGGAGCTGGTATATTCCCAAGGCACATAGAAGTCTTCCATCCTTAATAATTCTGGACTAATGATACGAGGTATCCGTACTCTGAAGGAAAGGAATATTTCCTCTTTAGGCACAGGTTTTGTTACCACAGCTGTTCCCTCTGCCCTCTGGAAGTTTCTTCTTTTTGCAGTATGCACCATTGACAATTCTAGAAAATTGGTTAAGAATAAAATAATTTTAAAAAGTAAAGAATATGCCCTTTGGGGAATTTGAGAATCTCTCTCAACCTGACTCCCGTCTTTGGAAATTTGGGGACTGATAGACTTCTTATAATTTGAATAATTTCAGTTTCTTGAAATCTGGCTGACAGAACTTTTAACAATATAGTTTTCATAGTTTTTTTCACTTTTTACTTATTCACTTATTTTTTATTTTTTTTAATTTTATTGGAGCATAGTTGCTTTACAATGTTGTGTTAGTTTCTAGTGTACAGCAAATTGAATCAGCTATAAGTACATATATAGCCCCTCTTTTTTGGATTTCCTTCCCGTTTAGGTCACCACAGAGCACTGAGTAGAGTTCCCTGTGCTATACAGTAGGTTCTCATTAGTTATTTATTTTATACATAGTATCAATAGTGTATATATGTCAATCCCAATCTCCCAATTCATCCAGTTAATTCCACGTGCCAAGAGCCACACTCTCAATTATTTCTGTCTCTAGACTAAATTGAAGTTTCTGTGAGCAAATTAGGCTGCTGTGAGACCACATTTTTCCTTGGATCCTTTTATCCAACTTAAAGGGTATACTTGACACTAACTAATTCTTTTCAGAAATGGTAACTAAAAGTATTTGAGCAACACACTTAATTTGGGTTTTTTTCTTATCATAGACAATAGAACTTATATTTTACTTGGTGAAAAGGAGCTTTATTTTCAAAACATATGAGTTATGGTTTTGCTATATTTGCTCTAAATTCTGTTGGCAAACTGGCAAATACTTTCTGTGACCTTATCTCTGTCTTTTAGTAAACTATGAAATACAGCTAGTAGCAACCAGCTCATTATTTCAACATTTGCCTCAAGACCGCCAAGCCCTACATTGAAAATATATCAGGAATGTTTTTTGCCTTTTAGAAGATCATAAGAAAATTTCACTAAATTATTTAGCACTAAAGAAAATAAATTGCTATTTTTCCTACCTCTGTTATCAGTTTTATAACTTCAAGCACTTGGTCCAAAATCCAAGAACCATATATTCTAGGTTATTTTTACACAAGCCAGTCCTCCTATTTCCAGTGTCAATTTTTGTATCAGCTTTTACTACATAAGAAAAGAGAGGCAAAAAATAAAATCTTCTAGCTTCTAGCAATAGATATTTATTTTTTTCATGGCTCTGCAGTTTAGTTTAGGAGTCTCTGCTCCAAAGTGTTCCTCCTGGGGCCAAGGCTGAAGGACAAGTGCTACTCAGTTACAGCTCTCCTAGAGGTCACAGATGTGTGAGATGACACATCCACACACAGACACATTAAAAGCCCTGTTAATGTCACACCTGTTAACATCCCAATGGCCAAAAAAGGAACGTGGTTGAACCCAAGTTCAACTAGTAATGATTGCACTCTTCTCATGGAGTTCAGGTAAAAGGAGTTACTATCTTTCAATACTAACATGTCTTTGTCTGTTCAGGCTGCTGTAACAGAAAACCATAGATGGGGTGGCTTATACACAACAGAAATTTATTTCTCACAGTTCTGGAGACTGGGAAGTCCAAGGTCAAGGCATCAGCAGATTCGGTGTCTGGTGAGAGCTTGATTTCTCATTCACAGCCAGCCATCTTTTCACTGTATCCTCACATGGTTGATGGGACAAGGAAATTCTTCCAGGTTTCTTTTGTAAGGGCACTAATCTCTTTCATGAAGGCTCTGCCCTCAAATCACCTACCAAAGGCTCAACCTCCTAATACCATCACATTGGGGCCTGGGATTTCGATATATGAATCTGGGACATGGCACAGACATTCCATCTATAGCATAATGTAATCTAATACAGTCTTACTAAAAATAATTTAAAGAATGTCTTCAACAACAGTTTTTCAAAAGTGAAAAACAAAATAAATTAAACTCAAAACAAGTGTATTTATATACTAATAAATCATCACCCATTTGAAATGTCATCCTTTTGCAAGAGATCCTTCTTAGCTGGAATTGTAAGAGACAGCAGAGAGGTGGGAATTATTCACTTCTATCATCATGATATCCCCACAAGAAATATTATCCACAGACAAGTCATCAAGGAGCCTCTGGTTGATTTATTTTTAATATTTTCTCTTTAGCTCCACTTGAGGCAACATGAAAGCATTTCATATTTGACTGTAACATAATTAAGCTTTAAAAAATTATTTTTCAGTAAGTGAAAAACCTTTTTTCCCTTTTTTATTGAAGTATATTTGATTTACGGTATGTTGTTAGTTTCAGGTGTACAACAAATTGGTTCAGTTATATGTATACATATACATATATATTCAGATTCTTCTCCATTATAAGCTATTACAAAATATTGAACATAATTCCCTCTGCTGCACAGTAAATCCTTGTTGTTTATCTATTTTACACGTAGTGGTGTGTATTTGTTAATCCTATGCTCTTAATTTAGCTCTTCTCCTGCTTTCTCCTTTGGCAACCATAAGTTTGTTTTCTACGACTCTGTGTTTTTTATGCACTCTTCTTGTCAGGGAGGTACTGGGACTTGTTCCAAAAAAATAAAGAGATAAGACAAAAAAGAGATCTAGTGAACTGGTAGTTCAAAACAGAAGTAAGGCAAAATGTATACTTAGAATCATGGTTAAGGAAAGCTCCAAATAACACATGTGCAATCAACTGAAGTTCAAATAAACCCTGATAGGAAAAGGTAGAGAGAATGCTCTAAAGGTGTATCTCTAATGAAAAAAAAAAAAAAAAAAGGTATGAAAGATTATTTAATGCAGTAATTTTGAAAGAAGTAACTGGTTTGGTCACCTATTTCAGGCTCTCTAAGCAATATTTTCTCTACATCTAGAAACCTATAATACTTTTCTATTTATTCTTCCATTATAGGAATTTTACCAAGGGATATATGAATATGATCATTTTCTGTGTGTTATCCTTGATGTAATGTACCCTTCTAATCTGAGCATTCAATTTTGCAGGTGAATAATCTTTAAATAGGAATTATTTATTTTTCCTGATTCTGTTTTCTCCTTTTAAAATGTCTATTATCCTCATGTTAAGATCGTAGATCTACCTACATGCAGCTAGCTTTTCTCTCAATGATTCTCTTTAAAACAGGATTTTATATCAGAAGTTTATACTGGACACCAAGATAAAATAGACACAATATTTGAAAATAATTTACCAAATAACCATGTACTGATTTTTGAATAATTTGCCTATGAACTGTTTCTTTAATCTTGAACACCCTCGTATACTTTGAAAATACAAAAGTTTTGAGAGAATGAGTGAGATCATTTTGTGAGTTTGGTATTTTAGGAGAAGACTTCACTGTGTTCCTTCCACATCCCATCATGGGAAACCTAGTGCTAGTACTATTACCTCAAACCTAGTAAAGAGCAGGGCTTTGAGAGGGACCTAAAAAAGCTTAATAGGTGACAAACACTAGTTGGGTTCAGAGTGGTCTAGAATTTGACTTCAGCCTGACAAGCATTGAGGGCAAGAGTTTCTCTGACAGTTTTGGTGCCAAAGCTGAGAAACATCATTACTATGGGATTTGTCAACTTTCCTATGGTTTATCGGGCAAGGGTTAAATGTATGTTTCTAGAAGTTGAGGTGTGATCCCCATGAGAAAGAGAAGCAACAGGGCCTACAGGGCCACATAGATGGGTATAAGGAACCCAGTAGCAAGAAACTGGAAGTAAGTGAGCTGAAATTGAGGATGAATTATCAACTGACTCCCTAGAATACAGAAGAATCTGCAAGAGTGAAGGGAAAGGCACTTGAACCAGTCTAGCAGAAATGTCTGAATAGCCTCAAAATTGTGTCCCAGGAGACAAAGAGTCATCTTAAACAGTGAGGTTCATATAGAATGAAGTAAGCTTAGGACAGTACTAATGAAAGTACTTAATGAAAGTATTTAATGAAACTGCCGTATATCTGTGCCTCTCATTTCATAAAAATTAATGGAACAGGGACTTCCCTGGTGGCGCAGTGGTTAAGAATCGCCTGCCAATGCAGGGGACACGGGGTCAAGCCCTGGTCCAGGAAAACCCTCATACCACGGAACAAGTAAGCCCATGCGCCACAACTACTGAGCCTGGGTTCTAGAGCCTGCGAGCCACAACTACTGAGCCCATGTGCCACAACTCCTGAGCCTGCATGCCACAACTTCTGAAACCCGTGCACCTAAAGCCTGTGCTCCACAACAAGAGAAGCCACTGCAGTGAGAAACATGAGCACTGCAATGAAGTGTAGCCCCCCCTCGCTGCAACTAGAGAAAGCCCGCGTGCAGCAAAGAGGACCCAACACAGCCAAAAATAAATAAATAAATAAATTTATTTTAAAAAAAAGAAAATCAATGGAACTGCTGGCAAGAGATAGCAGTAAGAAGAGAAGCAACCAGTAGGAGATTATAGGATCCAATAATGCTCTTTCCCACTTTAGGTGCCCTGCCTGAAGCTACTTGAGCTGCAAGATGGGTAAAAACTTATCACTGGATCAATTCAGAATCTTGATTAATATCTTCGTTTGGCATTATAAAGGTTGAATTGAATCTGTCTTTAAAACTTGTCAACAGAATGTCTGCTTCATAAGATTAATTAGATGTCCTACAGAGGTTGCCAGAATTCTTATCTAGATAAGACTTGCTTTTTTTTTTTTAATATAGGAACAGGAAACACGATTTCACTCAATAAATGAAAGGAATGGTGAGAAGTCAATACAGTGTGGCTTAAATGCATTGTAAATCCAGCTTATTCTATATCATTTTTTGTCTTTGTTGTATTTTATTCTGGGTTGTGTAATATTTCTTCCATTTGATCAATCAGTTTATCTCTCTATCTATCTATCTATCATCTACCACATGGTATTAGAGAAACGTGGAAAGTGAAGATTTGAAAAGACCTGAGGTTCTACTTAACCATCCACCTTCAATTTTACATGCTTTCTCCATTCTCTTGAACTGATAACTGCCCTGGCTTTAAATATTTATAATGAGAGAGCAGCCTACTCTTGAAAGTAATTGAGACAGAGAATTAAGAATCCTACTAGGTGCTTCCCTATTTTCAACTGAATTGGTCTCCTTTCATATTGCACCATTTTACTTTTCCTACCAATTACTCCAGGTTTTTTTCTGGAACAATATGTAAAAAGTATTTAACATGGGAAAATTTTAAGTCAACTTAACTCAGATACCATGTTCTTATACTATCTCTGCAAATCTCTTAATCCTCAATTTCTCATAAATCTTAGTTTCACACACTATAGGAGATGTTTTGATTGTTACCTATGTCCATTTTAAATTATGGCAAACATAAATGGTCTAATACTCCACAGAGAATTTTGAGTAATTTATTTAAACATGTATGTCTGTTAACATTAACTAATTTCACTTTCATTCTATCAATCAGTGGGATAGTTAGAGCTCATATTGAGCTCATCAACTTCTAGAACCTCAAGTATTATTCAAATAAGCTATTAATCCAAGTTCATGCCCTGTCATATCATATAAATTAATGTAGTATTTTTAAAGTTTCTTTTAAAATGCTATTAATTCAGTTTGCTAAATTTAAATCATCATTCTGATATTGTTAAGAAATTTTAAATCCCAGTTATTATATCTAACACATTAGACATCCTTTCTATTTTCCTTTATGCAGAATTTTGTAAACAACATCTCATATTTTAATTTGATTAATTTACACACGATATGAGACTATTTCATTCCATAAAATGAAACCCCAGAGACCTCACCTAATTTCCATATTGACAATTTTGGAGAATTTTTATATAAATGTTTGTCGTCTACTGTAGTTCAAATTTTGAACATTTTCACAAGAATATCAAAGGTGGTTTTTAGTGGTTTGCTAAAATAAATATATCATATCCACAACTGACATCAATTCCCTTCTATTTACTTCCAAAATCAATGGACATTTTCATCTATTATCTTACACGACTTCACAGCAGAAGCAGATACTACTTGATTAGTTAACACTCTTGGTTGCAATAGGCAAAATTCAATTCACCGTAGTTTAGGACAAAGGAAGAATTTATTAGAGCTTAAATTTCATTTTTTAATTTTTAATCTTTCTTCATAATTCCAGTTTGAACTACTGTCATTTGTTGCCTGGAATATTAAAATAGCTTTCTAACTAGTTTCCTTTCTCCCCCTCCATTTGGTGCCTACTGAGCTTTTGTAAAACTTAATCAGATAACTACAGTATCCTAATATAAATCCCCTAGTGGTCTTTGATTGCCCATAAGGTCCAATGTGATTACAAACATGCTGACCTCATTGGACATGTAGCCTATTCTTATCTCCCTACCTTCCTGAATTCCAGCACCCAGATCATTTTTATGTTTCTTGAATTCATTGAGATTCCCCCCAATTCTTAGTCTTAGACTAGTTGTTTCCTTTGTTTACTCCTTGGTTTGCTCCCTGACCTCCCTTTGGTTGACTGTATACGTTGTTCAGATCTTGACTCAAACTCTTACATTCTAACTGTCCAATCTAAATTACTCCCACCATCAACTCACTCTCAATCACTTCATTCTGTTTTTTTTAATTTTTGACATGCATTAACTCTACCATTATGTTATATTGTTTATGAATTTATATGTATTTATTTTGTGTATCCCCACAAAAGAATATAAAACAGATTAGAGAAAGGATACCATTTGTTCACAGTTGCATTCCCCACACTAAGATAACAATGCCTGACAATTGGTTAGTCCTCATTCAATATAGCACAAATAAATATAATACCTTGGAGGAAGGAGAGAAAGGAGGAAACTGATAATATATATTCTGTCACCACTAAATCTCATTAGCATGCCTCAGTTTATCTCTAGGTGTCCACTTTCTCTTAACCCGCTTATTCCAGATGCTAGAAACAAAGGTCCAGGAAACTCTAAGTTACATGTTTATTTTGTTACCTCTTGATATGAGTAGATTCCTTCATCTCAGCTGAATTTCCAAAAACAATTCTGGAGAAAGAAAGATGATTGATCTTTAACCACATACCCAATATCTGGACTAATTATTTCGAAGACAAATTTAATATACTGTGGTAGAGACTGCTGGTCCAAGCTAATATCAGGTCTCTCTTCTTCCCTAAGAGTACACCACTAAACTAGGTTTCACAAGGCCTTTGCTTTGAGTCGTTCTTGTACATGGAATATGTGTGGAAGTGATGGTGGTCACTCCTAGTTGAAGTGGATAAGAGAGGAGGAGGACTCATCTTGTTCTCTTTCCTCTGCTGCCAGCAAGATAGAGGATGCATCAGAAGACTTGGAGGCCACAGGGTATAGTGGAGTGAATTAATGGAAGAAAACTGGACACCAGAATGATTGCATGAAAGTGACCCATTGATCTCTAATCAACTGTATCTTCTGTTAGAAATACACTTTATTGTGACAGTCTACTGAAATTCTAGTGTTGTTTGCCACAATATTTAGCCTAGCTGAACAATATATATTCCTCCATTCTCCAATTTTCTGATGTAAGTCTCAGGCCTTTTATTGTGTATGGTTCATTGACCTAAGTTTCTAATCAATCAATCAACTTCTGTAAAATTCCTGTAATCAAAAAATAAATAGAACACATTCACTATAGCACCATCTACTTTTATAATTTCATACTACTTATAAAGAAGTAAAAACTTATAGATATTTGCAAATAAATCCACGTGCATACAATTTTAAAAATAATTTTCCATTTCTTTTATATTTATAGCACTCAGTATTTGTTTTGGTGGCTCTCCACTTCTCTTGATATAATCTTCCCAACTGACTCTATTTACTTTCTATAAAAGCATAACCCCTTACTTTCAATAGTTATATTCCATCATTTTACTAATACTCAATTATATTAGTCAATTAAAAATTATTAAAACTAGCATAAAGCACATTTAATAATGAGTGTAATTGACTTTTGGTAGAAGCACAACTCAACTTGTAGATGGAAAACTTTGAGAACATGTTACAATGCAGCTTATTATCAGAAGCCTTTCATTATACATAAACATCAGTCATTATTTTTCACAGAAGAGGAAAAACATAGAAGCCATATCACTGATTAAGAGAAGGTTGATTAACAAAGCTTGTAATTTCCTACCCTCAACACCACCCAATACCACCACTCTGGTCACAGATCCGTTTCTGTTCAGTACAGCTTTTCTAAATATACACTGTTATCTAGTATTGCTACCATCTAGCTAGTTTCTAGAAACAAAATCAAGGAAAAATTTCTTAACTAGCTTTCTTTTACAAAATTCACGCTATCTTTTCAGGATTGATTCAAAGATCTCATCAGATAAGTATTAAAATATTCTACAGCTCCTTGATCTGCAGAAAGTGTTACTCCTTCTTTGTCTTATTTAACAATAAAGTGCAAGCTTGTCTTGGAAAACTATGTAATGCAATTATTGTTTATCTGTAGGTCTTTCCTACTGCACAGCAACATAGGCCATGAGATACTTTAGAGTGGAAACAATATTTTATCAACATTTAAAAATGATCAATTTTGAGCAAGGAACATGGAAGGAATTCAGTAAAGAGCTAGCATGTATTGACTGCTTACTAAGCTCCAGGAACTCTGCTAAATATCTTACATGGATTATTTCATTACTGATCTAAAGAACACAACAAGGTAGATACTACTAGTATTTCAATTTTACAGAGGATATGTTGAAAGTGAAAGAAGTTACATTTTTGCTCAAGGAATGACTTGCAGCTAGTAAGTGTTTCAGCATTCTGTCTGGGCATATGGCACAAATTTGATATAATATCCCCGCTCTTTTGGTGCTTACAGATTACTGTGATGTTCATGCATCAGTCAGAGGGTTTTAACAATGAATGCATAATTACACATCAGGATAAATGTACTGAATCAAATAATGCATTGTTTATGATTATGTTCTGTGTTTTTACATATGAATTCACCATATATTTACAATGTATTTTTGGTACAATGCCATCAGCCTCACATTTGTTTTACCTTGCCTTATATTACTTTGTGAATAACAAATACTGTCCATTATAGATTAATTTTATTAAGGTCATGGACTCAAAATACTCCCGAATTCTGGAAATTATCCCCATGTGTTAGTTTCACTTAGAAATTCTGTCTTCCCAGATTTAATATCAGTTAATATTTACAATGTTACTAAGATCAATGTGTCTCTTCATACCTTAGTCTCGTAATTCCCTAAATAGGTCATACATTTATGCGAATGCTTCATTAAAATAATTACTTAAAATGAGATTTTCTTTTTGATATTCTTTTTTGAAGGGTGCATATAATTTCTTAAAATAAATGTTCTTGTAGAGAGTTTTCTCCTCATGCCTTAAACTTCATGCTTATCTACATATGCTCTTTAAATAAACCACAGCATGGAAAAACTGCTTGAATATATTTTTGCTATTATCAGTGTGCCTGATTATTGTGATTGTCCCTCAATCCTATTGATTTTATTCTTGAGTCATACTTACTGCGTAGAAATAAATATTAATTGGTTAAAAATGTCACCAGTGAAAGTAGCCGACTGATTTTGCTGGTTAAAGTTCATTTCTGAATGGATCTATATTTCTGGTGGATCTATTGTTTTTATTATTTTACTGATGTTTGTAATAGTAATTATAATCAAGTAGGAAAATTTAAAAGGCACTCTTACCATATGTCAACAAAGAAGTTCACAATCAGTGAGGTAAAATATTTTTTCAAAGAAATTCGTATCTCCCAAAGAAAAAATAACTTTTTATGAATGAAAAGATTATTTGAAAAGGAGAGTTTTGTCTTAGGTTTTCAAGTCTTATTATTCTGTTATTACAACCAAAAAGTAAAAGGTTAACAAATAAATACAAACATACATAAGTGAAACAAATTTACCATTCAGAAATAAAGCCAGTATTCTCAGGATCCTAATATATGACAATGTTAGATTTAGAAGTTTCTGAGTAAGGGATGCTTTAATTTATAAATAAAATTGACATGTATTAGGTCTGATGCTTTCTGATTAAAAATAGGCAGAGGATCTGAATAGACATTTTTCAAAAGACATACGGATGGCCAATAAGCACATGAAAAGATGCTCAACATCACTAACCATCAGAGAAATGCAAATTAAGAACACAATGAGATATCACCTCACACCCATCAGAATGCACTACAAGTACATGTTGGCGATGATGTAGAGAAAAGGAAACTTTCGTGCACTATTGGTGGTAATGAAAATTGGTACAGCCACTATGGGAAACAGTATGGAGGGTCCTCAAAAACTTTGAAAAAACAGCTACCATATGATCCAACATTTTCGCTACTGGGTATTTATCCAAAGACAAAGAAAACACTAATTTGAAAAGATATAAGCACCCTTATGTTCATTGCAGTATTATTCACAATAGCCAAGATACAGAAACAAACTAAAACCCATCAATGGATTAATGGATAAAGAAGATGTGATATATATACACAGTGGAATACTACTTAGAAAAAAATGAAATCTTGCCATTTGTGACAACATGGATAGGCCTTGAGGGTAATATTATTCACTCTGATTGATAATTCTCTAAAAGGAGGAAAAATAGTGCCTTCAGTTCATGAATATGAATTAATCATGTTTTAGAATCCATATAGAAAGGATGGAGATACTGAACTCTGAATTTTTTTAAATTTGTATATCAAAATATATATTTATAATCCTTTAAAAGTATAATGAAAATGTCAGACTAAAGAAGAAAAAATAAAAATATATGAAGAAGGGGCTTCATTATACATAATCAGGGTACTTATAAGGCATTAAAAAAAAGAGATAGAAAAGATCATGTAATTGGTAATTTTCAGAAAATAAAACAGGTAATTAAGAAAAGGAAAATGTTCCAATAGACACTAAATCTGAGAATTTCCTGGTAGAAAAAAACATGAAAATTAAAACAACAATTAGATAGTATCTTAAAATCAAATCTTAAAGTTGGTCATCTCTGGTAATACAGGATCATTTTTAAGTTGGATATCTGCTTCTACTGCTTTATAAACAAAACATTTCAATATAGAGGAAATTAGAGAATAGTATTTGGTACAGCTTAAGTCAAAGCTACCAATTATATTCCCATATAGAGCAGTTTTCTTCTCCTAATTTCTTCTAGATTAAAAAAAATCTAACATAAAACAGGTAGGAGTTGCTATTTTCACTAGGAACCAAGAGATTCAAATTGTTTCTGTGTAATTAATTCACTCATTGATCAAATAACGAATATAATTATGAGCCTGTTCAGTCATTCATAAAGCCTCTGATCACATGACATTGTTAAATATTCAAAAAAACCTTTTAAATAGATAAACTAATAGGAAGAGTTAATTAGTAAGTTTATTTGTGGTTCCTGTGGAAGGCAAAAATAAATGTCATATTATCTTCCATCAAGATTTTGTTGGAATATTTTATTCATAAATTTAAATTCTAATAAAGGTGATATTTCTGAAAATATCAGACACCTGATATTTTCCCATAAATCATGATGACAATAATTTCTAGTTTACCCTCTGCAAGAAAGAAAATACATTAAGGATAATATAGCATTAAGAGCCACTCAAACAACATTTATTAAATGTTTTTAAAATTAAGCAAATAAATTACTTGCTAAAAAATTTTTATATTATCTACTGTAACTCTAGCTGGAAAATTTAGCTTTTTTTAATATTACTTTTGACAGAGCAGATGTCATTTTTGAATAACAACTGATATATGTCTTTTCATTTCTCTAAAATTAAAGAAAAAGCACTTAAAATTCTGTCCTTTGCATGAGACTATTTTCCTCCTTCACTGAAGGTATGTGAACAGCACCAAAAAGTCTTACTCTGCCTTTAATTCATGATTTCCTTCAATTATGTATCTTTTTAAATAGCTCTTCTTAACATAACAGCAATTCCTCCTGTTGGAGAATTCCTTTTTTTATAACTCAGACATATAGTCTAATCGCCCTTATGTACCTGCTTTGTCATTAAAAAAATTCTTATTGAAAATTAACAATGCTTTTAGTATGTACCTATACAAAGCATCATATATCTACATTTCCTCCAGGTACACAAATATCCTTTTAACACTTACCCCGCCCCCACCCCAATATCAATGAATAAAAGATATACATGCTCACATAAGATAATAGTTATTATTCAGTCTAATTCTAACACTTGTATGGAAACATATTCTATACTGCCATTGAAGACATTTTGAAGTAATATAATCTAAAGCTAGGTTTACTTAGTAAAGTAAAAAGCAAGAGTGCTTCTTCATAAAAATTGTTTCAAGAGATAATCATTTCATATCACTTTCCCATAGCTTTGGCCTGAAGAAGCAGAAACAAATTTTATATACTAGTCTAGTATACTTTTGTTATGGATTATTTTTTAAAGAAGCACAGTGAGCATGACCAATGAATAGAATGCATAATGTATGGGAAGATGAACAATGAATAATAAATTTTTAGCTTAAACAAGAACCTCTTTCTCTCGAGGCTCAATAGTTTGATCAAGACAGTGTGTTTTAAAATGCAGCTTATAACCTACCACACTGAAATAGGTGGGAGAATGTGTTTCAGATAAGATGTGAATTAAGAAATCTCATCCTTTGGTTACATGTCTCAGGGAGTTGCACTTTTCCCTTTAATAAGTATTTCAATTTAAAGAGAGACGCCTCAGTAAAATGAAAATAAATGACAGTGCTATCTCCAAAGAGACAGTGTATTATTTTTAAATGGATGCTGTGTCCCATGCTCTGCCCCATGACATTTAAATGCTCAAATTAGACAGTCAAAGATAGGGTTAACTCCTTCCCACAGACATGAAATTGAGTCTCAGTTTTTGTTCTAATTTGGAATGGAAAAAAGACAAGGAAAAAGAGCACCAAACCTAAATAATATTTTTACAAAGATTACATATAACAATAACCAGGGACATAGGGCAATCTCGAATAAGGTCATTGCAACTTAGAGCTAACCTTCTTAATTACCACCCTAATATTCTTTGTTACAGGTATTCAAAAAATGGAAAACAATTGTTAAGTAGTTATTAATAGATAATTATGTTTTTAAATGATTATTCATTGGTCTTTAGATTTGAATTTGAAATTTTTATTAGACTTTGAAGGTAATTGGATTTGAAACAATTCAATCACATAGACACCTGATATCATGCATCTTTACTGTTTGACACAAATCAGGCATGCTCATGGCATCAAGGGTCTGACTGTCACATTTGTTTTGTCTGGAGCAAATTCAAAACGTTTGTAAAATCTCAGGACAACATGTCCCCCAATTTTTACATTAACCCCAATATAGTAGAAGAAATTTTGTGGGGGAAAATAACAATATACATAGATATTTTTGGTGATAGGATTTTCTCCCTCTTTTTCATTCTCATTTCACCTTGTTGGGGAAGGGTATTTTTAAGCATTAAAATGCAGCCAAGTCTCTACTTCCCCATTCCCAGTTCTGCTCAGGTTAAGAAAGTTGAAAATTTACTTCAATTTACACTGCTAGCATGTATTTGTTAGAATTTTAGTCTCTATTATTTTCATTAATATCCCCAATATCAGAAGAGAAAATTGGTATAATTGATGTACTATTACTCTTTTAATTTCTAGGATTGCACAGGTGTCAGCATTCAGGTATTGGAAATAAGAATGATGAAATAAACTAGATAGCTTTTTTTTTTCCTAGAAAAAACCAAATATCTGGGGCCCACAGTAAGAGATTCTGAATAATCATTGTGAGTTTTGTTTTGTTTTAATGTCCCAGGGGACTGTAACCTTTGGTCAAGATTGAAAAACACTCACCTACATTGTGGTTTCCCTGCAAGTTAATTATGCTACGTAAGAAGATGAAATACAAATCTGTCAAATTTGATTACATCTACAGGTATCTCAACTCCCTGTGCACTACTTCCAAATATATATTTTATGCAGTGATGACTTAATTGTTATTTCCATGATCCAAATCCCTTTGAAGAGAGCTGATTTCCCAGTTTTCCAAGTATGGATGCTAGACTACTTCCAACGGAGGACTGGATGTGATTTAAAATGTACAATTACAAGCAACTAGGCCAATTATATAACTTATCAACTTTTGAATCTTTACTGCAAACTGTAAATTGCAGCCATACACTCCACTTAGATTGACAGGAATGTCTAAGAGTTCTAATTGCCTTAGCAAAAGCAAATTTGTGGCTTTGCATAGAATGTTCATTCTTTTAAGCAAAGATGCTAACTAATAATTTCTCTGCTGACAAAAAGAAATGAAGTAAAATATTTCATGTTTTGATTAGCTATTTAATTTTTTGAAGTGCATAGGTAATATATTCTGCACAAATTTGACATTAAATGCTTATAGCTCTAATAGTATAGGATATACATAATGTATATTCATGAATTAGTTGTGCAATAGTTAAGTGCATCACTGAAAACAGTTTTGCATTATGCAACATACAAACATTCATTTACTGATAGTTTGTTGATCCATTTGCCATTCTCTTAGTGTTTATTTGGACTTAATTTTCATATTCTTCCTGATATGTAAACATGCTAAACTATTAATTTAACTTCAGTATTCCAGTTCACTAAACAGCTTAATGCCCTTGTTACACAACTGCTCTTGTTATTCATACTAAAACGGCAATTTTATGAAATCTTGTGGTATGAATATAGATTTACTAACGAAGTAAAGCTATTAATACATGAATTCATTCAGCTCCTCAGAGTGCATACTTAATGGAACATACAGTCAACTAATATACTAGAAAATCTTTGAGAATGAGATTAACTATCTCTGGGCAATTTCAGCTTTTACTTGAGAAATATTCATTTCTATCAAGTTAGCTGATTCTATTCTTTTCAAAAGGGTACACAAATTTAAACTTCAAAAAATAAGAATTTTAGAAAGAGACACAGATTCTAACCACACTAAATTAAAGGAAAGGGAAGCACTTCTGACATTACAATTTATCTTAGTTTGCAGAAGTAAACATTTGAGGCAGTTGTTTACTGAGTATGGAGAAAATGTGAAATAATTCATGTGAAATAATAAAACTGTGTATCATACTAGTGGTTAAAGGGCAGACATGAAAAATGACTATCCACACTGATGACTGCATCAATTTAACATAAGAAAATGTATTGAATATTTCCCAAAAGAAAACATTAATTTAAGAATCCCAGATGCAAGTTAAGCAAGTTCACAGTTCTTGTGTAGGAATTATCGCTAATAATTTTTAGTCAGTTATCAATTTACCTTCTTGGGGTAGAACCAACACTGAGATTTAATTTATCTACTTGTAAATTCATGAGAGTATGATGTCCACATTAATTTGTACATTAAGATATAGTTTTAATTTTCTTTAATATTAAAATGTAAAATATAACTAAATTATGCTTAAAACATTTGGCTGATTGTGTGCAATATTAATTGCATTTAAAGATGGGGAACTCAGAAGTAAATGTCTCCAAGTTCTCCCAGTGCCATGATGACTAAGTCAGGACAGGAATATATTTACTTCCAAAGTCCCTGGCTGTTACAGGACACACTCTAGCAAATCAACTAAGGGAATATGTTTCAGAGTAATGATGGTATTGTATTAATTTTAGCATGTACTTTTAGCTTTATCATAGATTACAAGAATCTATTATGGTTTATTTTTTCATACTTAGTGTTAAGTGGTTAGATAAGTTTGCCAAAATATTTTGCATAAAAACCTATTCCAGATTCCAAATATACATGTTTATAAATATATTATTTCTTCCCCTTTCAAATTCTCTAATGATTCCTAAGCAACTGTTTTACCTGGCAAATAGATTCTCTATTTCAATACACTTAATTCTGTGGTAAGCCAAAAGACTTGGAATAACCAAAACAATACTGAAGAAGATGAAAAAAGTTTGAGAAGCCACAATATTTCCAATAATTCCCATAAAACTTAGTAATAAAATGTGTGGTATTGGCAAAATGATAGACATATGGATCAGTGCAAGATAATGGAGAGTCAAGAAAATAAACTCATGAACATATAGCTAAAACTGATTTCTTATAAAGACACAAAAGCAAATCAATGGGAGAAGAATAGTCATTTCAACAAACGATGCTGGAACAATTAATTGTAAATCAATATCTAAAAAAAAAAAAAACAAAAAACCTTAGATACAGACCTTACACCTTTCAAAAAATTGTCTTAAAATGCACCTGAGATATAAATGTCAAAGGAAAAACTATAAAATTTCTAGAAGGAAACAAGGGGAAACTCTACATAATCTTGTTGATGAGGTTTTAGATATGACACCAAAAGCATGATACATTAAAAAATTGATAAATTGGACTACATAAGAATGAAAGTTTCTGCTTTATGAAAGAGAATGTTAAGAGAATGAAAAGGCAAGCCACGAACTGGGAGAAGATATATGTAAAACACATATCTGATCTTTATCAGGTGGTTAGTTTTATGTGTCAATTCAACTGCCCAGTATTGCTCAGATTAAACATTATATCTGGGAATGTCTGTGAGGGTGTTTTCAGATGAGATTGTCATTTGAATTGGTGGACTCAGTATATTGACCTCCCCAGTGAGGCATCATCCAATCAGATGAGGGCTTGAATAGATCAAAACGTGGAAGGAGAAATTCATCCCTTTTTTTCTGCCTCGGTGTTTGAGATGGGACATCTCATTTCTTCTCTGTCCCTTGGAGTGGGTTTCATACCAGTGGCTCCCCTGGTTCTCAGGCCTTCAAATTCGTATTGAATTACAACCTCCCGGTTTTCCTGGGTATCGAGCTTGAACTTGGCATATTGTAGGAGTCCTCAGTCTCCATAATTGCATGAGACCAATTCCTGATAGTAAATCTCCTTTATATCTATCTATCTACTTATCCATCCATCTATTATCTATCTATCTATCATTATCTCAGATATTCTACAGGTCTATTTCTCTGAAAAACTCTAATACAGGCACCTATTCAAAATACAAAAACAATTCTTAAAATTCCACAATAAGAAATTTAAAATTCTAGTTAAAAATAGGCAAATCAGCTGAAAAAAAAAATCTCACTAAGATGTCAAAGATATACAGATGACAAAGAAGCATATGAAAAGATGCTCAATATCATTTGTCATTAAATTCCAAATTAAAACAATGAGATACTAGTATAGACCAACTAGAATTGATAACTTCCTTAATCTGACAATATTAGTTTCTGACAAGAATGTGAAGTAACAGAAACTCTCATTCACTGGGAATGCAAAGTTGTTCGCCCAGTTTGGAAGACAGTTTGGCAGTTTCTTAGAAGGCTAAATTTTGTCTTAACCTGTGATCCAGCAATCATGCTTGTAGATATTTATCCAACTGATTTGAAAATGTATGTCCACACAAAAATCTGAAAGTTTATAGCAATTTTAATAATAATTATCACTAGTTGGAATAAACCAAGATGCCCTTCAATAGGTGAATAAATTAAAAAAACAAACAAAAAACAACAACAAAAACCAAACAGGAGGACATATGTATAGTGCAGTATTACTCAGCAATTAAAAAAGGGTTAACTTAATAAGCCCAAACAAGGATATGGGTTAATCTTAAATGTTCACTGCTAAGTGAAAGAAATCAGTCTGAAAGGCTGAATACTGTATGATTCCATTTATATGACATTATGGAAAAATTAAAAACTGCTGAGATAGTAAACACATCAGTGGTTGCCAGGAGTTGGAAGGAATATATTGAATAGGTAAAGCAAAGAGGAATTCTATTTATAAGACAGTGAAAAGGAATTTTATTTTAAAATATTTTGTATGATATTGTAACTGGATATACATGACCCTAACCCATCTACAGAACTTTAAAGCACAAAGAATGGACTTTAATGCATGTATTTTTTTTTTTTTTTAATTAAGGAAGTCAGAGGATTCCAGAATGGAATAAAGAATGTGACCAAAAAGAAAAACCTAACTGCCTTACAAATGTGTGAAACCATCTCACCAAATAAGGTGAGATAAAAAGGAGCCAACTTAATTAACTTTGGAATTGAATGGAAAATAAAAAAAACGAAAGCAAAGGGAACTCCACACCAGTACTGCAATCTGGTTGAGAAAGGTTTTTTCCATGGGGGTATGAATTAACAATTCTGAAATGACTATACATCATACTGGATTTAAACAACTAAGTAAATTTATGGTGGGAGGTGGAAGCTAGATTTTCTCACTGTTGGAGTGGATGGTTACAGAAAAGTCAGTGAAAGGGCAAGAGAAGGACTAGGAAGTATTCACTTCCCTACATCTAGTGTTGCTTGGTAGCTTAGAGAAAATTAACAGCTAACATGATTTCCATTTTTGAGGTTTTATTCACCTGATTATCAAATGTGCATGAACAAATTCTTGTGTTATAAATACGTGTTTTAACAGAAAACTGTATTCATTTGCAGTAAATCCCCCACCCCACCCTCATTTCCCAGTTGTTTCTTATTGTAGGGTTGCCACCTCCTTCCTGGGAAGGGCCATGGACATTTGCTTTTCTTTCTCATTCACAGCTCCCATCCCCTTTCTCAGAGCAGGAGGAGGAGAAGTTAGATTGACACACAGGCAATTCTTAATCTACTTGAAATGCTGTAAGAAGTTTGGTGAACTCTAGATGTGGCAGATGTTTAAGAATGACTTTGCCCTGTGGATGTTTTTGTGGGTTCTTCAGAGTCTGACCCCTCCAGACCCTTCTGATTGTGTGGGCCTTGTCTCTGCTTCCTCTGCAGCTCATTCCTCAGTAACTCTCTTACTGCTGGGATTCTTTACTATGTCAGACTTCCCTCTTGGGCAGACTCCGTTCTAAAATGAGGTCAGGCTGACACTACTGCAAGAACTCACTGGGATTCATGCACTTATTAATCACTCCCAGAAGGAAGAACAGTTATTTGGCAGATGCGGCATTTACCCTGCTACCTTACAGGTAATTTGATCTTTCCCAAGCATGGGTCAGGAAATAGTCCTTCTTGGCCTTCAATTTCAAGAGCGCATAGCACATGCTCTGAATTGCTCTGTTGAAGCCTATTCATTATAATTGAATTAGAAATTGCATTCTTTCATTCCTATCTCCTGTTCTTATCCTGGAGAAAGCCACAAAGACTTCTTTTCAAATTAAATCCTCTTTAGCGATTCCCCTCCTTTAAAAAATTTTTCATTTTCTGTCTCGAGAATTCTTGGTTCTTATTGTGTTTATGCTTCAGCTGAAACTGAGATACAAAGAGTTCCATTCTAACATCATGTTATAGTGATCCACTTCTGCAGTGGAATTGTTAGCATTTTAATCTCTTTTTATGTAAATCTCTCATTCCTAGAAAGAAAAGAAAGTAAAAAACAGACTTATAATTCAATTATTTACTCTTTTTATTTGCTATTTTTCTAATTTCATTCATTACAGATAAATCTTACTTTAATGTCAGTTAAGTTAGAAACTGTGAACTCCCATTTGTAACTGATACACAAAATTGTGAAAGGCTCCACTTAAAGACTTAAGCATTCTTTATTGAATGTTTATATGATCTATACAATACATTATAGATAGTACAACTACAGAGTGGAAAAAATACAAAATCCCATAACATTTCTTAAAGGTACTGTGGTAGATTGAATGTCTACATCCTAACCCCAAGAACATCTGAATAATATTATTTAGAAAAAAGCATACTTTGCAGATGTAATTAGATTAAGATCTTGAGGTGAGATTATTCTCCTAAATTCAGTGATAAGAATCCTTATAAAGAAGCACACGAAAGTGAGATAGGGAAAAAGAAAAGGTCACGTTAAAGATGGAGGCAGAATTGGAGTGATGCATCACAAGACCAGAAACTGGAAAAGGCAAAGAAGAAATCTCCTCTAGAGCCTCCAGAGGGAAAGTAGTATGCTAAAACCTGATTTTGGACTTCTAGTCTGCAGAATTGTGAGAGAATATATTTCTGACATGTTAAACAACCCCATTTGTGGTAATTTGTTACAGCAGCCTCAGGAAATTAATATAGGAAATCAGTTAGGTTACATTAAAATACTCTAAAAAATAACAAAAGTATGGCACAAACATCCTTAATTTTATTTATCATTCATTTAACAATACAGGAAAGGTGATCAAGGGCAGCAAGTAGCTCTTCTCAACAGACTCAGATCCTCCCATCTTTGTCTCCTTTATTCATAAGCTTTGCTATAGTTTGCATTCTTTCAGGAGAGGGGAAAAGAGAGGGCGGAGGAGTCAAATACACTCTGTTAAAAATACATCATTTCTGTTCCCATTCTATAAGAGAGAACTTAGTCACAATGTCACATCTCAGTGCAAGAGAGGCTAAGGAATGTTCTCTATCTTGTGCTTGGCTATAATCCTATAACTATGGATGAAGGAGGAAATGTTTTGATGAAATACTAGCATAATTTGCCAGACTTAGTGTTTGCCAAAATTAGAATTTGCCAAAATTGAAGTCAAGTTAATATTTTCAAATCATTACTATCATCTACAAAATTGTAAGTGTACATAAAATATACAGCTTTATTTGTACTTCATATGATAGTATGTAATTTTCAGAATGTGCACAAGGTACATTGCCTACATCATTTTTCTAAGACAAAATAATTATAATAAAGTGATTTTGCAAGAAATGATTCACACATTTTACTTAGATTTAGAAAAGCACAAATCCAATTAGCAAATTTTCTAATTTAAAGGTGTTATAAGTGTTGAATAGTTGGTCATTTTTTGAACCAAATTGCTTCTTAGAACCAATCATTATTCAGTGTATTATAAGGGAATTGAACACTCAGAATATGTCACCACACTTTTATTAAAACCTTTGAAAGGACAAAAGTTATAAATGCACATTAAATAACTTTAAAATGTATCAGATGAAGATAGGGGAAAAATATAAATGAAATATGGAAAATCTCTTGTACTGTCAGTAACAAGAAAATCTACTTCCCCTGTGAAAAAAAGAAACAAAAACAAAAAACAGTGACTTCTGTCACACAAATGATAAATACAAAACTCGCTTTTCACCTTCGTAGCTAATTAAATTTCTTGATGTATGCAGTTTGAAGATTCTGTTCAGTTTCTTCTAAAAAAAAAATAAAGTTTTAAGAACCTAATAAATGTCTTACTCAAATAGCTAATTTACATGTTTCAATATCAACATACTTTATTTAATTGATGTGAGTAATCATGGAACATTTATTGATATCCACAGGAATGATGTCTTCAGAATCTGAGTTACTTCCTTTTCAACATTTCATAAGTTACAAGGTCACTAAATTTTTTATCTCTACAAATTTCTTCCACTTCCCAGTAAATTTTGGTCTTTCTAGACATCTTCACTATGGATTCAGCATGGCATGCTCATGGAATTCTTGTGAAGTTTCCCAACAATCATTAGTTTGTCTGAAGTTTCCTAGCTCAAATCCCCGAAAGTAAAATCCAGGTTGATTCCATTCATGTTTTCATCCAAAGCATGGTATAAGTTATTGGCTGGCCCATAGTTGGCTAACAATGGCAGGTGTCCAACCATGGTCCAGTTGGCTCCAGACAGGGGTCAGAATCATAGTGAAAAACAAGATTGCAAGTTTTGTTATTGGGGCTGTTGGCATAACAAGCATTCTGAGATTCACCAGTGTTCCAGACTCTCTGCTATCTTTATTGCACCATTAATCTTTGAGAATAGGGTTTTTCGACTTTGACACAATTGACATGTATGCCAAATACTTTGCTGTAGGAGTTGCCTTGTGCATTTTAGGATATTTGCAGGATTCCTGGCCTCTACCCACTAGATACCAGTAGCTTCCCCCACCCCAATGTCTCCTGTCATTGCCAAGTGTCCCCTGGTGGAGCAAATTCACTCTCAGCTGTGAGCTTCTGCTCTAGAATCATCTGGGACCTTTCTCTAAATTCTCTCCATGGCACCAAGATTCTTCAGACTAAAACTCCAAGCTCAGTCACATGATGATTACATAAACCCCAAGCAGAAAGGATTTATTCTGCATGAATTTGTCTCTTGAGGAAATAAAAGGCCTTATCATTATGTTGATTAGCAGGTCCTGGGATGATCTTCCTCCCTCCTTACTTCAAGAGAAGAAGCAGTAGATAGAACCATTCGGCAGCTGACGTCTAAGTAAGGTTTTATTAGGTGAAGTGCTGCCAGTCTTCCGTGGGTCATTTTCTTAAGACTTGTTCCAAATAACCAGAGGACTTGAAGTTTGCAGCTGGGATGACTCAGGCTCTATCATAGCAGCCTGACACCTGCGTTTCCCAGCATGTTGTTGGTCAGATAAACTCTGTCATTGTCTGGTTAACCCGCAGGCTAGAAGAGAAACCTCAAGTCTCTGCTTATGAGCCCACAGCTATCCAGCCATAGTTTCTGGAGTCCACAGGTGGGGTGTCACAGGCTCTCACACAGCAAACATGTGCCCCAGTTCCCCAGGTCATTCAAACTCAGATCCAACTCCCAGAGGTGGTGGTTGGCCGAGGGCATAGCAGAGAGACACTCAAAGGCTGCAGAACTGAGCCAGCAAATGCCTAACCAGAGGGTCTGGAGTTTACTTGGATGCCTGAAACCCTCATATAGCAGCAGCACTTGGGTTCCCCAGGTCATTCAAGTTTAGATCCTACTCTGCCAGGCTCTGATTCACACTGAGGGTGGAAGTCAGGTCTTCACAGGCAGCAGCAGTGACTTGGCAAATCTTCAACTGCAAGATCCTCAGCCAATGACTGGGTGGCTCAAGCTTAACAGAAAAGCCTCAGACCCAAATCCTCCAGTGGATTTGGTGCTGAGCAAGGAGGCAGTGTCTTGGCAAGCCACAACCTCCAGAGGACACTTCCTCAACTGAATCATCTGCAGGATGCATTTGGGATGCTGGAGCCCCTCACAGAGCAGTTCCATGCCTGGCAACCCCAAGTCATTGCTCCTTAGGTCCATCCTTATTAAATTCTTATTGGATATCAGAGCTGCTGTGAGGTCCTGATAGGCAGGGCTAGAAACTCAGCACCTCTTCAGCCTCAATTCTGAAGTTTGCATTTGGGGTGTCTGAGTCTTTGACAGAGAAGCTTCACCCCGCAGCTTCTCAGTGCATTGCAATACAAAACCAGCTCTATCAGATTTGGATTAGAGCTTAGAGCATCAGCAAGCTGTTCATTGTAGATGTCTGGCAAAACATTCCTCTTGGCTGACTATGCCAACAGCATCTGGACCCAGAAGTCCATCTCACCCCTCTTCTCCATCCACACTGTAGGCAGCCCTGTACCAGTGCAGCACTGGGATGCTCCTGCAGTTCCTCACACAAAAAGGAGGAAACCTTGGTGGTGATATTGCTGACCACGACCACTCGGAAGTGGCTCAGGGCCTGTTGGATAAATTCATCTTCCTGGATCTCATAAAAGCAGCTAAAGAGCTACTAGAAACCCTGCTGCAGGTAGAGCTCTCACTCTGAGCTTTGCTTTGGACTCACTCCAATAGTTCGACCTTGATGCCAGGGGAGACCTTCTAGCAAAGACTTTTCTCAAGGTAGCTTCTTGTTTCCTCATTCACATGGGGAGTGCCAAGAAGCTCTTTTCTGAAAACCCTACTCAGCCAACAGCATCCTCACATTCTGCTCTGGGCTGGACTCACTCTCCCCAACATCCAGGATATAGTACATGGCCTCAAAGAGCTCCTGGAAACTCAAGTGGATGAAGCTGTAGAACACTGCACAGTTGATATCCTTATGGAAGATGATCACCTTGAGGGAGGAAGAGATATCCATCCCATCAAGCCATGCTTCTGGAAGTCCTGCTCCTCAAATGGGATTTTCTGATTCCCAAGACCATATGCCACCAAAGAGCAAGGGCTGGAAATTTGAGGTCCCTGGCAGACTCAGAGGTAGAGCATGTAAACTGCTGTGGTGTCCTGGATGTCTGTCTCAGAATCCCCCCTGCCACTTTCTAATTGCTTCTTGAACCAGGTACAAATGACCCAACATATGGTGGAGACAAATCATAGAGTGAAAAGGGACTTGTTGTTTTTCACGAAATTGAAGGGTTTACCAGCCTGCTTAACATTGTGGAAATATGTGTAGAAGTACTTCTTCCTTTCTGTGTCAGAGAAGCCCAGGATCTCCACATTCTTGGGATGCTGGAGCAAGTGATGGAGCTTCTCCAAAGCCATGGCCTGGCAATGATGAGCAAAGACAACCAAGGCAGCAGCTTATTCTGAATCAGACTGTTAATGAGAAGCTCTGTGAGCTGTTTTTCCTCCCAGCAGAGGCACCAGGGTCCCTGGCGGTTGTAGAAAGAGGACTTGAGCTCCTCAAAGCCATTTATGATGAAAAGGAGGCACTCAGGAACTCAGACAAGCCCCCGGTAGGGTACGCTGGACTCTGACCGGCAACTGGAGGTAAGGTCTTGCATGCTTTGCTGTGATGTGCTCTAGTTCATCTCTCTTCAGTTGATGTAGAAAAGACAATCAAACTTGTCTTGGAAGAGTCTCCCATTGGTCCAGTCCAACATCACCTTCTGGACCAGCATGAATTTGTCCATCCCTGCTGCCCACTCCAGGACAGCAGTGTACAATGGCTGTGTGGTGCTCCTTACCTCTCATACCATTATTCAAATTGCTAATTTCTAACTCTAAATAAGCCATTAAATGTTGTTAGAGCAGGTAAAGTGACATAGAAGGCAATTCACAATAGTTGGTGTGATGGTTGATTTTATGTATCAACATAGATAGGCCCTAGATTCTAATTATTTAATTATTCTAATAATTAAGTTAATAAAGTAATAATTAATAATTTTTCTAATTATTTAATCAAACACTAGTCTAGGTATATCTGTGAAGGTATTTTGTAGATGTTTCTAACATTGACAAGCAGTTCAATAAGTAAAGGAAATTACCCTAAAAAATGTGGATGAGCCTCATCCAATCAGTTGAAGGCCATAATGGCAAAAACAAGTTTCCTAGAAAAATTTTGCTCAGGATTGCAACTTCAGCTCCTGTTAGAGATCCTAGCCGGTCTGCTTTACAGATTTCAGACTTCCTAGTCCCCACAAACACATGAGCCAATTCCTTATAATAAATCTCTTTATATTTAATATATAATAATTTATATATAATAAATCACTTTATATATATCTTTGTATTTCACTAATGTATAATATAGATAAGCCCATATTGCTTCTGTTTCTCTGATAAATTCTGACTTAGGTGTATTTTATGAAAATATACAACTACTCTTCTCTATTGCTTTCATTTTATTTATTGGGTATGTGTAACATAAGTGGAGGACAATACTGTTTTCTTTTAAGCACGTTTATCTGTTAAATTTTGTAGAATCTATTCTAGTATATCAAGTACCATTAATCCAAGGAGAAGATCCTACTACCCACAATGTTTAGACAAGGTGTCAATGCCAGTATTAATAAAAAATACATTTTAACATCACATTCCCTGGTGGAGGAAGTAATGCAGTCATATTAAAGCCAATGAAAGCAAGAATAGCAGCTATTTCTACAACTAAAGTTTGTCCAAATTGGGGTCAACGATCAGGATATTTCTATTTGAAATGACCAATAAATAATAATGGTTCTTTTAAAGACTGGGTATGATAGGAGTGAAAAAGAATGTGGGATAAGACATGCAGTCAGAGGAGAAGAGACACAGTGCCTACTTTATATTTTATAAATTTTGATACCAGGAAACTCAAACTCTACAGATTCTGTTTACACACATTTAAATTGGGACATATTTTTACCCTTATCACACAAGATTATTTTAAGAATGAAGAAAGTGTTAATTTAATAAAATGAAGTTCAAAACTAATATTTATTTGCTATTTATTTCTATAGTATTTTTTTCAATTTCTGGTAAGATCCTGAGGTTAAATCTAATAAAGGTTTTAATAATTCTATTGCTTTTCACTAGTAGCTGGTTCTTTATTCCATGAGTGATCCATGGAGACTGTTGGACTAAAGTAGAGTGGCCAGCAAGCCAGCAAAGGGGTAAGACCCAGCTCTTCTCTCTGTAAGACTGAGCTTATGCCTACACAGGCATTGTAATGATTCTCTCTGACCTACTTTAAACATTTTTATAGTTACATAACCATAAAAGACTAATCCAAGAAAATAGAGTTAAAATAGAAATTTATAGTGATACTATAACTAGCACTGTCAGTGTAGAATGTATGGTTAGGAATTCTGCCTATGAATGTGTTTCTATCTGTGCTTGAAGATGGAAGTGGTTATATAGCTTATTGCCTATGAGAAATAACAATTATAGATAATATTTATTTTAATTGGAGCTGGGGTGATTTAAAATGTAGTAGTATCAAAGTCTTAACATTTATAGAAAACTAAAATGATATTGCCAATATTAAGAGAGGCAGAAAAGCGATATGAAAGGTCACCAAAATGTTTTCCCTTTCCAGCTATAGGAAAAATTAGGTACTTCAAAATTTACTCTGTATAAAATAAGTAAGAATAGTCTAGTTGATGACATGTTAACAAACATTTCCCAAACCTCCATACCTTGAAGCAACAAGAATTTATTTCTTTTCTACATTTTAAATTTGTTCTGGGGTCCAAGCTAGTTAGTGTCATACCATGTGGGATATCGCTGGCCATGGTGACAAGAAGATGGACTTTTACAGTAGTATCCAACCCCTGCACCATTAATAAGTATTGGCCAAGAAATAAAACTTTGCTGCTATATGCCACTGAGATTTTGAGGCTGATTATCATCACAGAATAACTCTTTCCTGATTGAAATAGATATTCGTACCTGAAGAAGGTTGTCCATGGGCATGGTTCTTCAGTTTGCACAGAAGATATGAATATTGGAATCTGGAAAATAATGATAAATGTTATACAGTAGCAGAAAAAAGTAAAATTATCCCTGGCAATACACTAAAATACCACGTATCTCGTGAAATTTTAACTCTGGGACAAGAAGTGTGAAAACACTATTAATAGAACACATTTGTTGTTGTTTGTTGTATTTGATAAGGTACTGCCAGAAAAAGAAGAGCTCAGGAAAAACAAAACAAAACAAAAAAAAAACAATAGAAACCCCAGCTTATCAGAATTAAGAAGAAGAATTAAGAATAGACAGACAAGATAATTGAAGTCCTGTAGGTTCATAAGAGGAAATTATTTTTTACCTTACTGTCTCATTATTCCAGAAAAAAAGAAGAAAAAAAAAAAAACAAGATTTGAGCTATAAATATTTATTAAAATTTAGCAATATGAAAAAAAAATTAGTATTTTATTACCCATGGTTAAAACCTGAATGGATTAAGATGCCTCAGTACAAGCATAACCTTACTATTGTGTAGGGTCTAGTATTTTTAACTGCATAAGGTGACTCAGATTGAGGCTAGTGGTAAAATCCCCAAATCAAAGACATTTAAGCTCAGGGTACCTATATTTGGGTCTATTGTAGAGGCAGCAAGAAGTAAAGCAATATAGCAAATTTGAGAATTATCTCAAAGAACTTTCTTCTTTTAGCTATTTTCATATATAGATAACTGAGATCAAATATGTAAAATTCCTAAAAAATTAATAGATACTGTAAGGCACAAAATAATTCTTGGACTTCTAACTACTTACAGGCAGAACGTCTGAGACATATGCTTTGCTCTCAAAAGATTGACATTGCCCAATGCTTATTTCACAGAAGCCAAAGTGGCTAAAGGCAGAGAAGAATCTCTCAGAGGGACCCAGGAAGAATGGCATTCAGGGCCATTTTCAGGGAGCAGGAACAGTCTAATTAAGGAACGTTGTCCAGTCCTGAGGTGAAAACCATGACAATTTTGGCTCAGAGGGATTTAAGGATTGATATAGACCAGGGACCGATGCAAGTTTCCATTTGTTTATTTTCCCAGATTGGAGATCTAGTAGTTCTGCAGAACACAATCCACCTCTCTATGTTGCATTTGTGGTGAGAAGATAAATTGTCCTGTTAGTATAATTTGTCCTGTTAGTATATAAGTTCCTGGATCAAGAAAAGACACAAGTGAAGCTGATGTGGATGCAACTGTTTTAATAACCCAGAGGTACTAGATTTTGAGCTGTCTCATGAATGGAAGGTGTTGTAAACTGCCTCCTTGGGGAAGATGTTTAGTATGTTTTATACATAGAAAGAAAAGAGAACCAAACATGTGATTTATGGTAAAGCCTTTTAATTCTCCTCTATATCTGGTTTAACTTCTCTTTAGGTATATGGGAGGCTTGCAATTACACAATTGCACAAATGACAGGGCCATGTGACTCTAACTATGATTTATTGGTAGACGTAGCATGAAAAACAGCATTTAATTGCTGGGCAAGAACCTTGGGCACTCTGTCCTTATGAATTAGCACACCAAGATGTTTCACGTGGAAAAATAAAGCCTAGTTATGTTAAGATCACACTAGGATATTCTGTTTTCTAAGTATAATGTAGGCCACCCTGACTGATATACTATCTCAGCACAAAACACATAGATTTTAGAAATATTATAACAAACATACATTAAAGTATACTAATGAGATCATAAGAAAATAAGGGAATAAGCAAAACCTCAAAATAATTTAGTAAAGCTGAGAACAGAATGGAAAGTAAACATGGGTCCTGAGGCCAGATTCTTCCTGTGCATTGGGGTAGAATAGCTTTATGCAGTGAAGCTTATTTTTAAGACTTGAATGTTTAGAAAGTAGTAAAAGTGATGCTGAGTCCTCTGCATTAAGTTGGGACTGCAGAGATTATAGTTTCAGTAAAAAATAGGCTTACAAAAAGCATTTCACCTGTAAATGAAAAAAATTAAGGAAATGTAGTTGCTTGGCCTGGTATTAAGTGGAAAAATATTAATAAAATGAATTATTCAGAGAAGTTGTTGACATAAATCTTCGCTCAAATGAGTCCTATGACTGAAATAATAAACCCTACATGATCTTGGAAATTCCAAGCATAAAATTTAAATCTCATTGGACTCTGTTAAGTAGAAGACCCCAGTTCCAATAAAAATAAAATTTGTTTTAGAAAAAAGCAAAACTCTCAATATTCCCTCCAAAAATGTCTTCCGCTTATGGAATGTGACACGAAGTATTATTAATGCTGGAATTATCCGTATAAAATATAAAATGACAATGGATAGATATTTTAACTTGAAAGAGAGAGTTTTAAAACTGGATAAGAAAAAAATATCAGAATGCAAAACAAACAGGAAATATAATTAAATAGAAACTTTAGAAAAAAAAATATAACAACTAAAATAATATATCCAATGGATGAGTTGGTAACATAATAGAACAGGCCCAGCTGAAGGTGAAATTAGTAAAATGGAAAATATTAGTCAAGAAACAGAATGCAACAAAGATATAAAGGTACATGAACAACATCTTGATAGATATATTGAATAGAGTTAACAGTAATGAATAGTTCTGACATACTTCTAATTAGACTTACATAAAAAATAATGAAAATAGGAAAATATATTAAATATATACTGGATAATAATTTTCTGGAAGTGAGTAAAATGACAAATTACCAGATATTGAAATCCTAGTGCATACTGATCAAGATAAATTAATAAAAATCCAGAGCTATGTAGTTATCATGATTTAAAGTGTTCAGCAACTATAGAAAAATAAATCAGTGGGACACAAAATAGAACTTAGAAACAGAGTTACACATAAATAAATAGTTGATGTATGAAAGAAGTTGCATTATATACCAGGGAGGAAAGGATGGACAACTCAAAAAAGAATACTGAAATAATTGGTCATTCATTTGGAAAGAATAGTTTCCCTAACTCACAATAAAAAGAAAAGTAAATTTCAGACAGATTAAAAATAATATGTAAAAGAAAATATTTAAAAGACAATATGAAAGAATGTCTTCATTAAATTTGAAAGGGAAAAGATTTCTTCAACAGGAAGGAAAAAACTTCCAAATGTGAAAAACGTTTTATTTAATAAACTTGACCGCTGTAAGATAAAGAATATCTGTATACTCCAGTACCAAGCAAATTAATTAAATTAAATTAAAAATTAAAACTACAAACTGATATATTTGAACCCTAAATAATGTAAAAAAAGTATTAGTTTATATAAAAATCACCTAGGAATTATGCTAAATCTCATTATTTATTAGAGAAATTCCATCAGTTTAGGGCAATAGTTTGAGTACAAAAGGTGAGCAAACTTTGCATCTCACAATATTGCACACTGAAAAAATTGTGCAAAGAATTCTATAATCTTTTGGGGGAAATTATAAATTGACAAAACCTTTCTGGAAAATATGTTGTAGTTATAGATATGAGTATGTAAGTGTCTGCACTAATGACTTTGTATTTCCATGATAAGGTGTATATCCTTAGGAAATTCTTCTATATGTAACATTAAAATAGCTATACACTTATTCAGAGAAGCAATGTTTTTTTTTTTAAATTAATTTTATTGGAGTACAGTTGTTTTACAATGTTGTGTAGCTTCTACTGCACAGCAAAATGAATCAGCCACACATATACATATATCCCCTCACTTCTGGGTTTCCCTCCCATTTAGGTCACCACAGAGCATTAAGTAGAGTTCCCTGTGTAATACTCTATGTTCCCATCAGTTTTATATTTTATACATAGTATCAATCCTGTATATGTGTCAATCTCAATCTCCCAATTCCTCCCACCTCACTCCTTTCCCCCTTGGTATCCATACATGTGTTCATTACATCTGTGTCTCTATTTCTGCTTTGCAAATAAGGTCAACTATAAAATTTTTCTAGATTCCACATATATGCATTAATAAATATTTGTTTTTCTCTTTCTGATTTACTTCACTCTGTATGACGCTCTCTAGGTCCATCCATGTCTTTTATAAATGACCCAATTTCTTTCCTTTTTATGGCTGAGTAATATTCCCTTGTATATATGTACCACATCTTCTTTATCTATTCTTCTGTTGATGAACATTTAGGTGGCTTTCATGTCCTGGCTATTGTAAATAGTGCTGCTGTGAACATTGGGGTGCATGTATCATTTTGAATTATGGTTTTCTCTTGGTATATGCCCAGTAGTGGGATTGCTGGGTCATATGGTAGTTCTATTTTTAGTTTTTTAAGGAACCTCCATACTGTTTTCCATAGTGGCTGTATCAATTTACATTCCTACCAACAGTGCATGAAGGTTCCCTTTTCACCATACTCTCTCTAGCATTTATCATTTGTAGATTTTTTAAATGATAGCCATTCTGACTGGTGTGAGGTGATATCTCTTTGTAGTTTTGATTTGCATTTCTGTAATAATTACAGAACAGCTTTTCATGTGTTTGTTGGCCATCTGTATGTCTTCTTTGGAGAAATGTCTATTTATAGGTCTTCTGCCCATTTTTGGATTGGGTTGTTTGTTTTTCTGATATTGAGCTGCATGAGCTGCTTGTATATTTTGGAGATTAATCCTGTGTCAGTTGCTTCGTTTGCAAATATTTTCTCCCATTCTGAGAGTTGTCTTTTCATCTTGTTTATGGTTTCCTTTGCTATGTAAAAGCTTTTATGTTTAACTAGGTCCCATTTATTTATTTTTGTTTTTATTTTCATTACTCTAGGAGGTGGGTCAAAAAAGATCTTGCTGTGATTTATGTCATAGAGTGTTCTGCCTATGTCTTCCTCCCAAATTTTATAGTGTCTGGCCTTACATTTAGGTCTTTAATCCATTTTGATTTTATTTTTGTGTATGGTATTAAGGAGTGCTCTAATTTCATTCACTTACATGTAGCTGTTCAGTTTTCCCAGCACCACTTGAAGAAGCTGTCTTTTCTCCATTGTACACTTTTGCCTCCTTTGTCATATATTAGGTGACCGTAGGTGTATGGGTTTATCTCTGGACTTTCTATCCTGTTCCATTGATCTCTATTTCTGTTTTTGTGCCAGTATCATAATTTGTAGATTACTGTAACTTTGTAGTATTGTCTGAAGTCAGGGAGCCTGATTCATCCACCTCCATTTTTCTTTCTCAAGATTGCTTTGGCTATTCAGGGTCTTTTGTGTTTCCATACAAATAGTAAAATTTTTTGTTCTAGTTCTGAGAAAAATGTCATTGGTAGTTTGGTAGGGATTGTGTTGAATCTGTAGACCGCTTTGGGTAGTATAGTCATTTTCATAATATTGATTTCTCCAATCCAAGAACATGGTATATCTCTACATCTGTTTGGGTCATCTTTGATTTCTCTCATCAGTATCTTATAGTTTTCTGTACATACAGGTCTTTTGCCTCCTTAGATAGGTTTATTCCTAGGTATTTTATTCTTTTTGTTGCAGCTGTGAGTGGGATTGTTTCCTTAATTTCTCTTTCTGATCTTTTGTTGCTAGTGTACAGGAATGCAAGAGATTTCTGTGTATTAATTTTGTATCCTGCAGCTTTGCTAAATTCATTGACTAGCTCCAGTAGTTTTCTGGTGGCATCTTTAGGATTTTCTATGTATAGTATCATGTCATCTGCAAACAGTGACAGTTTTATTTCTTCTTTTCCAACTTGTATTCCTTTTCTTTTTCTTCTCTGATTGCTGTGGCTAGGGCTTCCAAAACTATGTTGAATAATAGTGGTGAGAGTGGAAACCCTTGTCTTTTCCTGATCTTAGAGGAAATGCTTTCAGTTTTTCACCATTGAGAATAATCCTAAATAATGTAAAAATGTGTATTAGTTTATATAAAAATCACCTAGGAATTATGCTAAACCTCATTATTTATTAGAGAAATTCTGTCAATTTATGGCAATATTTTTAGTACAAAAGGTGAGCAAACTTTGCATCTCACAATATTGCACATTGAAAAATTGTGCAAAGAATTCTGTAATCATTTGGGGGGAATTGTAAATTGTCAAAGTCTTTCTGGAAAATATGTTGCAGTTATAGATATGAGTAGATAGGTGCCTGCCCTAATGACTTTATATTTCCATGACAAGATGTATATCCTTGGGGAATTCTTCTGTATGTAATATTGAAACAGTTATAATATTATTCAGAGGAGCAATGTCTGTAATGCTACCAAAAGAGATATAATCCAAATGTCATCAATAGGGAATGGCATATGGATCATGGTAAAACATACAAAGGGATTCTATCAAACAGAGAAAAAAAAAGGAAGTGCTGCTGTAAAGATAAGCATGGATTAGATGCAAACATATAATATTTAGAAAAAAAGTTACAAAATGCTACATCTAGTAAGATGTAATTATTAATAATATACAATATGCATATTTCTATTATTCAAAAATTTAAATGTAACAGTATATTATTTGTGAATCCATAAAAATTGAGGAAAGCGATATTACAAAACAAGTGAAAGTGGCTACCTGTCCAATGCAGGTCAATTCATACAAGTAGGGAAGGCATAGAGAAGAAATAATATATATACATATATATATATATATATATATATGTATATATATATATATATATAACTTAATTTGTATACTTAAGAACTGACAGAATATGACACAAGGTAAAAAATTCAAATTGTTGTGATGAAAAGTAGATTTTGCAAGTTTCAAAACAGGTAAGTTGAGATATTTATAAGAGAAGATTTTTTTACTCGATAAGAAGGCTTCATGGAGAATTTGAAATGTGGACAGATCTCTAAAGATATGTGGGGTTTGGACAGAATCACATAGTAAACAGGCAATTTTAAGTAAATAATTTAATTCTTCTTGACCTTAACTCTCTGATATATGAAATAATTAGATTATACCAAAGCATCTCTATGCCCTAACCTTCTCCAACATTCTAGAGTTCACCAGTTTTATAGAGGTCTTTAATTTCTGGGGCAGGAAGGGGAGTTTGATTGGGAGAGTGTAACACAGCAGGAGTAATATTTTTCAAGATTTTATAATGTACCTCCAACAATCACTACAGTTACAAAATTTACAGGCAAGATTTTAAGAAATCTTTTAGTCACAGTTCTACATTACATAATTCATTTTCATTTTCAAGAAAATACAGTGGTTTTGCTTTGTGTTGCTTACCAAAACAAGAAAAAGACTTTCTTCAATTAAGGTAAATAATTATCTGAATGCCTAAACCTGTCAAATTCAATTTTTTGTGTTTTTTACTTTATATCTTAACTTCCTTTCTCAATGAAGTTATTCCCATTAACTTTCTCTCTCTCTCTCTGTATATATATATATATACTTATATACATATACATATCTATACACACACACAATAAAAACCTGCAAATAACCTTAAAGTGGGCACTCAATATCCATAGCTCTGCATCTGCAGATTCAGCCAACTTTAGATTGTGTAGTACTATAGCACGTATTTACTGAAGAAATTCCATGTATATGTGGACTTGTGCAAGTTGAAACCCGTGTTGTTCAAGGGTCAACTGTGTATATATATCACATAAAGTTACCACTATATATAAATACATCTATATTTGTGTTTTGTGAAAATTCTGTTGGGGAAGCTTATCAAGAAGATGTAACTTTGATTTGAGCTATGAGCTGTACCCGCTATTCAAAGTCTGCTCATGCCCTTCCCTGTCCTTGGAATGTGCACTCTTCTTGCCTTCCTGAAGTTAGAAGCTACCCAAGGACACAGCCTTGAGACAGTAATATGATGGACTGTGTATGTGACTGAGCCCAGTTAAAGCCTCTATATAACTTTTAAGTTTTGGTGGGTAGTTTTGGATATCCACTCATTTTGAGACTGCCAGAGACAAGCTTCATAAGCAAGTTCCCTTGATCATTAAGTCTGCCACTTATCAATCTGGTGTGGTCTACATTTTTCTTTGTTTTCTCCCTGCCCTCCTTGGGAGAGGATTATAATCCTCAGATTATACCCAGGAAGCTCCCGAGGGAGGCTCCTGAGGACGTAGCAACCCAACAACTGGTGAACCTGTCAGAGAATGAAGAAATAGGCTTTGGGAAAGAGGTGTCTGAGGTGGAAACCCTGCTTGGCCCATATGTCAGACGCTTGTGGCCTGTCCCATGAGTACAGAGATGCCCTGAAAATGCTGGCTGCTTTAATGTGTTTGTTTGAGGAACCTTGCACTGTGCACTGTGGTCAAGAAGGAAAATAAATGGCCACCATGGTGGGCTGGCCATTGGTGAGCAATTCAGCTGGACACCAATGCTCAAGCAGAGGCTGAGACTCATGTTAGAAAGGTGGAAGAAGAGCTGAGGTTAGAACGTGTGGTTTTCCACTACTCTGCTTACTTCACGGCTGGCAGACAATGTGGGAGAGTAGGATAAGAAGTTAGAGACCTTGGCATGCCATTTTGCAAAGCTAGGAGGGTACAAGATGCCAAGGACTATGATTCAGGTGCTTGTGACAAATTGTGATTAGGAAGGTGAGAGGTAAAATCTCTGGAAGAGTGATGGGAATGAAGAGGAGGATGTGATGGTAACTCATGAGAAAACTGACAAAATGCCACAGGCCCAGTGACCACTAATACAAAGAATAAATTTAAGTAGCATTTAAAGAGAAACATTTATGAGAAAACTTACATTTTTCTCTGTCCCTTGAAGTTTGAAAATCTTATCATATTTTTGAAATTTAAATACTCCAGGAATTAACAAAAACATTGCCTACAGAAACTAAAGGAAAGAAAAGGGGGGGGGGGGAGAAATGTAGCCTTTTGAAATACAGACTGCTGTAGCAGTTCCCTGGCCTAAATTGATTTGTAAGAGAGCTAAGAGTTTTTGTTTGTTTGTTTGTTTTTACAAAACTTCTAGAAATGATAAGGATGAAAGAAAATGACTGTATATGAAAAGCAGAATATGTGTTTTCAGTAATAAAAGTAGGTGAAACAGCAGAGAAGGGGACAGGGCACAACCTTTAAAAGAATTGTGCAGCCACAGGACATGACAAAGACTGGTTAGAACCAACTGGGGTCAAGATGGCAGAAGATTCGACATCCACTACACCTTGAGCCTCATTGTATGCTCATTGTAATGCATTAGCTAAATGACATACCCAACAGAATCATGACAGTTCTGTGACCAACCATAAAAGGTCAAAAAGTGGGCAATGGCCCAATTCCTGGAAATCCCCACCCCTTCCCTGAAATAATTGGAACAATCCCCCCACTCATTAGCCTATGAAATTACCCATAATAAAAACTAACCACGCTATATTTTGAGGCTCTCTCACCTTCTGAGATGGCTCACACTCTGTCTGTAGGGTGTGTTTCTCTCTAAATAAATCCACTTCTTACCTATCACTTTGTCTCTCACTGAATAGTTTTGAAAGGAGACATCAAGAACCACAAATTCACCGGGAACATAGGTATGAGGAATGGAGATGCATTTGGGGGAAAGAAAATAGATTTTTAATAATAAAAGTTATAAAGCACATGTTTTATTTTTGGTAAAATAAAAATAAAGTAATTTTCTTTTAAAGTAAAATAACTGTTTTAGAATAAGAAAAGAAAAAATACGACAAATTTTAGTTAGATATAGGAAGTTGCAGTTTTGTGGAAGTCACAGAAGTTCTATGGAGGAGGAATCTTGAGAAAGAAATTTTATGTGTGGTCAGGCTGACTAAAGTTGGAATAGAATTATTTAAGTTAAAGGGAAAAAAACGAAGACTTAATATCAAAAATCCACTGGTACAAAACGAGAATTTGTTTTTTTCCCTGTTAAAAGGGCAAACATTTTCGTATATAATTGGTCTGCTCTTAATACGATATTGTAAACAAAGGTTTTTCTTTATCTTTAATGTAATCTGCCTAGAAAACAAAGATTCTGTGTTTGTCTTTATTGGATCTTTAACCATGTCCATTTTTCGAAGTCTTTTGTTATTTGCAGTTATTGATTTACTCTGAAGCATTTGTAAGAGCATTCATACAAAAATGTTTTTTTTTTTTTTTCAGTATACCCTTAGCAACTGAGTTATAAGACCAATTTGCTTTCATGTGGGAGGGGCAACAATGGACCTTTCCATTGCCTCCCCAAGTGGGAGGTAACCTGAGACCTGTTCCTGTTCTCCTTCCTCACATCGGTAAAATGGGCCCTTTACATTGATGGTACAATGTCAACATATGAGATCTTACCTCTGCTGCAGGACACTTTGCAGGTCTTGTTGGAACATCTGCAAGGGAGATGGATGGTGAACTCATAGGAAATTAAAGACCCAGGTACTGCCATAAGGTTTGAGGAGTTGTTTGGTCGGGTATGACGTGTGTTACCCCAGAAGCTGTGTTTGATAAGATAGAAGCCTATCCAATCCTTAAGAATACAGAGGAGCTGCAAGGCTTTGTAGGGATCTGGGGTTTTAGAGGACTTTATTCCCCACCTAGCACAGTGACTCCATCCACCACATCACCTGATAAAGAAAGGGCACGTGCAGGACTGGGGATCAAAGTAGCAAACACCTTTGAAAGGACAAAAGTACTAGTGAAGCAAATTAAAGCTCTGGGTGTCTCCCAGGCAGGGCTACCATTATGTTAGACGTACCTGTGACTCCAAAAGGTATGAGTCAGGCACTGTGGCAGAGACAATAGAAGAGGAAAGATCCCCTAGAATTTTGGTCCCATCTCTGGAAAAGGACAGAAACCCAATATACACTCACAGAGTAACCGTTCTTAGCAGTGTACACAGCACCCCACCAAGTGAAGGCTCTCAGGGAGGAAATGAACTGCAGCAGCCAGTGGGCTACACTGAGAGCAGCTTGGCTGGTGATCACTCATGAGCCCTGTCATTAACCCTTTGCACTGACGTTGGGCTTTTCTAAAGAGATTAACCCTATGGCTAGGACAATGAGAAGCCAAAGGATAGATGACTCGTGAGTGTGCCATTATATGGTCAGAATGTGTGGAGGGACTTTTGGGTTTGCCTGAAAGAACCTCATTGTCTTCCACACTCCAGTTTATAAGGTGCTGACAGCCCCTGGCAATAAGAAAGCTGATGGGTATGAGCCCTAGCAACTAACCCTTCAGAACATACAGCAGATTGAGTGCATAGAAAGAATGGCCACCACAGTATACAGGTGGGATCACATATTGCCAAGGATGCTGGATTGTACTTGAAAGACAGTGACTTGGCTAAAGCAGTAAGAGCATGTCCTGTGTGTTCTAAATGATGCCCAAGGTAACTGCCAAAGGTGTCTGGTGCCATCCATTGGAGTTCCCAACCAGTGAAGGATTGACACATTGATTCTATTGGCCCCCTCCCTCTAAGTGAGGGTTCTAAATATGCCTTGGTTTGTGTGATCACTGTCTGGCCTAACCCAAGCTTTCCCCTGTTGCTATGCAAATCAGGCTGTCATTATTCAGGGATTAGAGAACCTGAGTACCATGTAGGGATACCCTCATTGAATAGACAATGATTGGGGGTCACATTGCAAAGATCAGGATATGCAAAACTGAGCAAAAGACAGGCCATTGAACAGAGGTCCCGTCTCCCCAATAACCTGCAAGCAGCAGGTTTAATAAAAAGGAAAATTGGAGTATAAAACCAGCAGATTAAATTACAAAGAGGTAAAACCACTTTGGGCTAGTGGACTAGAGCAGGGGTCCCCAACCTCCGGGCCAAGGACCTATACCAGTCCGTGACCTGTTAAGAAACAGTCTGAACAGCAGGAGGTGAGTAGCGGGCAAGCGAGCAAAGCTTCATCTGTATTTACAGCTGCTCCTCATCACTTGCATTACCGCCTGAGCTCCACCTCCTGTTAGATCAGTAGCAGCATTAGATTCTCATAAGAGTTTGAACCCTACTGTGAACTGCGCATGTGAGGGATCTATGTTGCATGCTCCTTATGAGAATCTAATGCCTGATGATCTGGGGTGGAGCTGAGGTGGTGATGCTAGTGCTGGGGAATGGCTGCAAATACAGATTATCATTAACAGGAAGGTTTGACTGCCCAGAGAACATAATAAATCAATTGCTTGCAGACTCATATCAAAACGCTATCAGTGAGTGGCAAGTGACAATTAAGCTGCACCTTACAGAATAGACTGGACGTAAGCAACACACTTTGGGTGTCACTATCTTCCATCACCCCCAGATGGGACCATCTAGTTGCAGGAAAACAAGCTCAGGGCTCCCACTGATTCTGCATTATGGTGAGTTGTATAATTATTTCATTATATATTACAAAGTAATAATAATAGAAATAAAGTGCACAATAAATGTAACGTGCTTGAGTCATCCTGAAACCACTCCCACCCCACCTCTGGTTCAGTGGAAAAAGTGTCTTCCATGAAACTGGTCACTGGCTCCAAAAAGGTTGGGAACTGCTGGACTAGAGTACTGCTCTAGGCTTTAATACATTTGAATGATCAACCATTAGGGCTTGTTGCCCCATATGTCAGACTGGAAGCACCTGCCAAGACACCCAACACTGTAAAGGAATGAAAGTTGTGTGAAAGAGCCATAGCCCTGACTCTCACCATGGATCAATATGCTATGATGCTGAGACCACCAAGCCCCATCATACCTGGGAAAGGATTTATCAACTGGAATATGCAATTTGATGGTCCCACCAGAATGAGTGAACTACTTCACACTCCTGGGTAAAAGGGACCTACTCAATTTCACTGGCATCCCATTGTCCTGCTGCAAGTCATACCTGTTGAAACACACTATGCCTAAAATGAAATACAGACCACAGAAAGAGAGGAGGAGATGAGGGTCCTGGTCTGGCATTTCTGTCCTCAGTCCATTTCCTTATTCTTGACAGTGCTGCCTTCCTCACTCAACATATATGGTATGTACAACCAAGTCAAGTTCCTGAACATGTTCTATTTTCCACTGGCAAGATTATTTGGCTGCCATCTTTGTTTCCTCCATTGGCATGGAGGACATTATAGCCCTTAGTAAACTCACACAGCAAGCCTTGAATGACAGTCAACAAAGCCTATTCTTACTGAGCACTGAAATGTCTCTAATGAGAAAAGCTGTCCTCAAAAATAGAGTAGCCTTGGAAATTATTACCGTCTCCAATGGATGCACCTGTGCCATTATCCAAACAACATTGTCTGTTCATACCTGATGAGTCTGCTAATGTGTCATTTTTATTAAATAGTATGAGGGCACAAGTGAACTCCCTGAATGATCAATCCCCAGCCTAGGGGACTAAAGAGGTTCAGATCAAGAGGGCCTTGGTGGAAAAAGTTGTTGCTGATTTTGACAATTATTGTCTTAACCTGAGTTTCCTCTTGCATGTCCTATATTGTTGCTATGGTACATTCCTCCAATGCAGTCAGATAGCCACCAAATGAGCCATCTCCATGCTAATGAAATGCCTTGCTGACCACTCAGAGCATATTGCAGAAGGGGTGGGGGGATCATGTGAGATTGTAAGAGCTGGTCACAAGGGGTGAATTAGTGGGAAAGGCCATTAGGAAGATGTGACTGCTGGTTTGACCTGAGAGCTGGGCCCGGTTATTTGGAGGCTGTTCATGCCCTCCCCTGTCCTTCGAATGTGCACTCTGCTTGCCTTCCCAGAGTTAGAAGCTACCTAAGACACAGCACTGAAATAGTAATTTGCTGTTGAGACCATCTGGACTGTGTACATGGCTGAACGCAGTTAAAGCCTCTATACTGTATTAACTTTTAAGATTTGACAGGCCATTGCAGAAATCTATTCGTCTTGAGACCACCCAACACTAACCTCTTAAGTATGTTTCCTTAGTTATTAAATCTACCACCTAGCAATCTGGTGTGTTCTACCTTTTTCTTAAGACTCTCCCTGCCCTACTTCTGTGGGAGGTAGTTTCAGTTTACACCTGGGAAACTCTAAAGGAGGTTGCAACCCAAAAGCTTAATCTTCTATAATCTACATCAAACATCTATTCCAATTACCTTACTTGCAAAAATAATTATTTTTTACATTTTTCAGTATATATTTATAAACTTATGGATTAATACATTTCTATGTATGGATACCATTCATTTTCAGTATAATCATAATTTTCAAATGATGATTTATGGGAACTTTACAATCAGGAATTACTTTGAGTCATCAAGTTGGTTTTAAAATTAAACGTATTCTACATACTCTAAATCTTTGAAGATTGTAATATCTTCCTTGCATTTTAAGTTATATACCTTTAATTTAAAAGCCATAGCAATCCAATTCTAAACTTAGCAAAGTATACTGTAATTTATATTTATTTACTTAGTATCTTGTTATTATATTTTGCTACAGAATTCAATTGTTTTTTCCATTATTAAATTTTCACTCTCTATATCTAATGACATAGCACATTCATTAAAATCAGATAATTTAAAAGTTTTACTTGATTTTTTCCACCATTTGTATGCAAAGTTTTGACACTGGGTAAAATTTTTATCATTTGCTAAAATTTCAAAAACATAAAATATTAAGTGTATGGAAAAGAAGAAGTAAACTTGTCACTGTTTGCACATGACATGATACTATACACAGAGAAACCTAAAGATGCTACCAGAAAACTACTGGAGCTAATCAATGAATATGGTAAAGTCACAGAAATCTCTTGAACTCTTATACACTAATGATGAAAAATCTGAAAGAGAAATTAAGGAAATACTTCCATTTATTGCAACAAAAATAATAAAATACCTAAGAATAAACCTACCTAAAGAGACAAAAGACTTGTATGCAGAAAACTATAAGATACTGATGAAAGAAATTAAAGAGGATACAAACAGATGGAGAGATATATCATGTTCTTGGATTGGAAGTATCAACATTGTGAAAATGACTATACTACCTAACGTAATCTACAGATTCAATGAAATCCCTATCAAACTACCAATGGCATTTTTCACAAAACTAGAACAAAAATTTCAAAATTTGTATGGAAACACAAAAGACCGCAAATAGCCAAAGCAATCTTAAGAAAGAAAAAAGGAGCTGGACGAATCAGGCTCCTGGACTTCAGACTATACTACAAAGCTACAGTAATCAAGACAGTATGGTACTGGCACAAAAACAGAAATATGGATAAATGGAACAGGATAGAAAGCCCAGAGATAAACCCATGCACATATGGTCACCTTATTTATGATAAAGGAGGCAAGAATATACAATGGAGAAAAGACAGCCTCTTCAATATGTGGTGCTTGGAAAACTGTGCAGCTAAATGTAAAAGAATGAAATTAGAACACTCCCTAACACCATACACAAAAATAAACTCACAATGGATTAAAGATCTAAATGCAAGCCCAGACAATATAAAAATTTAGAGGAAAACATAAGCAGAACACTTTATGACGTAAATCACAGCAAGATCCTTTTTGACCCACCTCTTAGAGAAATAGAAATAAAAACAAAAATAAACAAATGGGACCTAATGAAACTTAAAAGCTTTTGCACAACAAAGGAAACCATAGACAAGACGAAAAGACAGCCCTCAGAATGGGAGAAAATATTTGAAAATTTGAAAATATTTGAAAATATTTGAAGCAACTGACAAAGGATTAATCTCCAAAATATACAAGCAGCTCATGCAGCTCAAAATCAAAAAAATAAACAACCCAATGCAAAAATGGGCAGGAGACCTAAACAGACATTTCTCCAAAGAAGATATACAGATTGCCAACAAACACGTGAAAGGATGCTCAACATCACTAATCATTAGAGAAATGCAAATAAAAACTACAATGAGGTATCACCTGACACCAGTCAGGATGGCCATCATCAAAAAATCTACAAACAATAAAAGCTGGACAGGGTGTAGAGAAAAGGGAACCCTCTTGCACTGTTGGTGGGAATGTAAACTGATACAGCCACTATGGAGAACAGTATGGAGGTTCCTTAAAAAACTAAAAATAGAACTACCATATGACCCAGCAATCTCACTACTGGGCATATACCCTAAGAAAACCATAATTCAAAGAGTCATGTAGCACAATGTTCATTGCAGCACTATTTACAATAGCCAGGACATGGAAGCAAACTAAGTGTCCATTGACCGATGAATGGATAAAGAAGCTGTGGCACATATATACAATGGAATATTACTCAGCCATAAAAAGAAATGAAATTGAGTTATTTGCAGTGAGCTGGATGGACCTAGATACTGTCATACAGAGTGAAGTAAGTCAGAAAGAGAAAAACAAATACCGTATGCTAACACATATATATGGAATCAAAAGAAAAAAAAAAAAAGGTTCTGAAGAACCTAGGGGCAGGACAGGAATAAAGATGCAGACATAGCGAATGGACTTGAGGACACGGGGAGGGAGAAGGGTAACCTGGGACGAAGTGAAAGAGTGGCATGAACATATATACACTACCAAATGTAAAATAGATAGCTAGTGGGAAGCAGTCGCATAGCACAGGGAGATCAGCTCCGTGCTTTGTGACCACCTAGAGGGGTGGGATAGGGAGGGTGAGACTGAGGAGCAAGAAGGAGGAGATATGGGGATATATATATATATATATATAGCTGATTCACTTTGTTATACAGCAGCAACTAACACAACATTTAAAGCAATTATACTCCAATAAAGGTGTTAAAAAATATATTAAGTGTAATATAATATTTGACTTTGAATTTAAAAATATATAATTTATGGTATTTTTACTAAGAAAAATCATTCTGCTTTTAATTACCCAGTACGAAATATTCCATCAACCCTCCCTCTCTCCCAAAGCACAACACTTCTTATCATTAGGTAACTTCACAAGTTAAAGCTGTTATGGTCTTTCTCATTTCCCTACTTTCTTTGGTGCGGCTTCTTAGCTAGAATCTTCTTTATCTTGCCTCTCTTGAGGCAATGTTATAACAGATTCTGGCAGAAATTCAGTAATTGCTGTGAGGTGCTCTATTCCCTCCTGCTGATTGTCACTGAAAACACTTGAACATCACTTCCTTGAATATGTTAGTGCTACAAACTAGCTCTTTACTTTTGACAACACTCAGTTTCAAATCAGTGACTGTTTCAATTATTCTTATTCCTTCAATTTTATATTCTTTTCTGCTTGAGAGGATTGCTGTTGGTGTTTCAACTGGTGCTTAGCATTTCTGTAACATAGGTGAGCTTATTTTGAAGAGCATTTTAGAGAAAACTCTCTCCTTGACTATGTTATGGCTTCATTGCTGTGCTAAATTTGTATACTTGATTAAAAAAAACAAAAATGCGTGTTCTCTCTATAAGAGGATGAATGACAAATACTGGATGTAGTCATTTAAAAGTGTGCAATACAGATCCACATATTCAAATGTCTGAGCAGTAGAAATATGTTTAACTTTGTTTAACAAAGCATTTCACAGATCTATTTATTTATTGCCAGTTATTAGCACCCAACACAATTGACTGGCTGTTCAAAACACTAGGGAAACAGGGGTTTAAAACTCTCTTTTGGGTAGGACATCTCACTCAAGTTGAGGCAGAATTCATAATGTTCTAAGTACTTCTAAGAAATATGGTTTTATCTATTGTTAGGGTAAGTTATATTACACAGAAGACATAGCTGTGAAGTGCTAATAACAGAAAGCTGAGTAAGAATATGAAGAAACAGGAAACAAACCAAAGATCTCCTTTTATGGAAGAAGGGCTTACAGCAGAAAAAAATATATATATATAAGAAATATTAGTCCACATGGGAAAAGTAAAGTGGCTAAGCAGAGGATTTCCTATGAAAGATTAAAGTTCTAATGTGAAACAGAATGTAGCTACAAGTGAAAATCTATGCCTTATTCTCTCTGTATTAAGAAAGTATGTATAGTATAAAATGTGAAAGAAAAAAATTTCACTGTGTGTAAGCCATGTCTTTTGATGAAACTGAAATGAGAAAGAAATTGCCCATATGAGGGAAAGACATATATTAGAAAATGCCAAATGTTAGAACTGTGACTACATAAAAGCTAGGCACTGCCTAGATTTAAGTATGTTATATGTCTCAACATAAATAAAAACTTTTGAGGATTTCTAGAGAGGAAGCAAACATAGGTTACCATTTATTATAGAAGCTGGATGCCTAAAACTGTGCTTATTAAGAGACAAAGTGTCTGTTGTATTATATTTTCTTGGACTTAAAAAAACAACACTGCCACAATATTTGAGTAACCTTACCTAATTCTCTATCCTGTGAAATAAATTCAATGACATTTTAAAAAAAATATTTTCCTTTCTATCCAGTTTGTCAGACTTACTTTGGGTGGTGGGGTATATATATATATATATATATATAACAATTATAAAACAGCTATTAACCCTACAAATTATTCCATTGTTAATGTAGACATTTATTTTCTATTCTATGCACATGTAGATTGGTATAAAAGAAGTAGAAATCAATCTCTCAAAAGGAAATTTTGGAAAATATCAATTCCTAATACTCTTGAAAGTAGAGAGTTTATTGTGTAGGAAAGCACAGAAACTGACTCTGAGTTGAAAAATGATGCAGAGCAGTCAAAATTAGAAAGTAAAGAAGATAATTTGGCTTATTATTTATATGCATGCATCAAAAAATTAATTGGGCAAATATTATTATCAAACTCTATGTCTAGAAATCTATAGCTTGGTAAGTGTAAAGAGCTCAGTAGTTAAGCAAAATACGAATATTCTACATGTTACAAAACATTTTGCTGCAGTTTTCCAGTTTTATTTTTTTCTTTCTTAGTGAAATACAAAATGATGCATTTTAAAATTAATGATGTCTTAGATTCAATAAAATAGAATAAATGCTCAATAGATATTCATTGAATTAAATCCAAATCAGGCATATCCTTGATTGTTCCCTCAGTTGTATATCACATTCTTTAGATTATGCACATTGAAGGAAAGGTTTATGAGTAAAAGACATTTGTGAAATAAAATTCTTTATTTCACTTCATTTCAAATTAGCATGGTTCTAAGATGTGAAGTTTTATTTAAGTTAAATGTAGTTCTAAGGTGTGAATTTTCATAGGGAGATATTAATAATTTTATAGTAACCCAGAAAGTATAAGAAATAAAAATATAGGAAATAAGCTTCAGAAGTTACTATTGATTGAAAAGATTTTTGTATAAAAACAAACATAAATGCTTTACTTCTCTAAATTAAAAATGCAAGCAAGAAAAGCCACAAAAGTAGAATATTCCTTTTCTTTCAAAGAAATGTCAAGTCTGAAAAAGCCCAAAGTATGTATTTATTAGGAATAATATAACAATAAAATAAATATTTAGCTTAATAAACTTTAAAATAATTGGTAAATATAGCTACTTGTGTGCTCCTAGGTTATTAGGAATATAGCTTCTTTTTTCATCTACATACTATTTATTTCTTTTTATAACTTCTTTTGGGTTTTTAACTTCCATGTTTCAACTTCTTGCTTAGCTAAATAATCCATGATGATTTTAGGAATAATATTTAAAATAGAGACTAAAGACTGAGAGAAAGTAATCAGCAAACATCCACTATCAATTACATTAATAAATATCAGTTGCAGTAAGGAGTACAACTAACCTTCTGGGGATGATTTTAGGGGCAAAACAATATACTTAATTGCTTCCAGCCCAGCACTGGTGAAGATGTTTAAGACTTTCTTAATTTTTAATGTGATTTTAAATTTTAAAGGAACAATGCCAAAGTTTAATTATACTTCTTCGCCCTATGGGCAGTTTTCTTCCATGAATATAGCAATGTCTACAAGAAGTGTTGTTCCTGTTTTATACACAGGAAGGAAATTAAGTGCAGAGAAGGGCTAGGTGACTAGCTAGAGGTCATAGAACTCATCAGTGGAATGGCTGTACAAGTAATAGAACCACAGATGTCTTTTCTAATCCTATCTGCCAACTCAAGAAAATTTCCATTCTTAAACTGCCTAGTTTTCCTATAACAATGTGAACAAGCACTGAAGACTTTCATGGGTTAGACAGAAAACTTATCAACTTGGAGAATTTTTTTTTACTAATTTCATTTTTTATCAAGCTAGGTTCTTATGAAAAATATATTCTAAAATTAAGTTCTGATATATTTAGAATTCTATCAATTCAGAGTAGATAGTACCTAGACAGTCAGTATTGATTCTTTTTAGGCTGAATTGTACTGACTTTGCCCTATCATATGTCCTTGAATCAGTATTGCAGAAATCCAATTGCCCTACCCTTAACCTCTTTCATGAAGGCTGATTTTAGTTATTGTGTGTATGAGGCCAGTAAAATAGCAATGTCCCCTTGAGAATCATGATAATGGAAATTAAACAAACACAAGTACTGAAGCAGGCATAACAATTCAATGTCACAAGCAGGAAAATATATACAGTTCTAAATTTTATCACAATTAACTCCTCCTGTCAGTTTTTTATACACTTCAACTTTCAATGTGAAAATTGTAATTATCTATTTGCCTTCAAAAATTGTTAACGATGTATTATCTACTTGTCATGAAAACTATAAAATATTGATTGGAGTCTCTTGACAGAAAAAAGCATGTAAGCTAATATGTCAGCAAAGCATCACAAAAGCAACTGATTTTTTTTCTAATGATTTCTCAACCTTGGAAAAAGACAGAGTTCCCAAACATGCTCTGAGAAATACTCCTTAGAGAGAAGACTATATGTGTGTGCATATTATTTCAAAAATAATGTTAGAGTGCTTTTGAGCTCTATTGCGACATGAAGTTCATTTCAAACTTTGCATAGAGGAAGTTGTTAGCCTTTGTCAAAAATAAACTTACATAGATTTGTGCATACACCTTGATAACTTACAATATGATAAATACTTATTTTGCATAACAAAATGGGGACTCTCTTATGCTTTCTCTGTCCCAGTATGTAGTTTATCTGTAGTTTATTTTAATTTTTGGTTCAAAATTTAAAATTGTTCTTCAATTTGTCTTCTACTATCTTTGACTTCTGTTCCAGATATAATAGAATTGCTTGTAAGGATTTAAGGCCAGGAAAAAATGGAAAAAAGATTTGTATGACATTGAGCTAACATTGAGCAGTGAGGTCCCAGAGAAAGAAGGAACCTAACAATGGTGAGCCCATCTTCTCTTCCCAGATCATCTGTTCTGCTTTTCTTCTCAAAGCATTTGCTGAGAAGCCAGGCAGTGGGATGCTGCTAAAAATCAGAAAAGCTGGCAGAGCTTTAGGCTTCCTCACAGGACTGAGGAGAAAAAAAAAAAAAAAAAAAAAGATGAAGATTAAGGATGCCAAGAGAAAGAGGTTTCAAAGATTCAAGATCCCTAAAAAAGGGAAATGCAGAGACATGAGACTAAAACTTAGCATTAGTTTGTTCCTCAAGGCATTTGCACATTATTCTCTACAAGCCAAAAGTGTCAAATTGAAACTGGCTGAAAAGCAGAGCAGAGTTTTCAGAAGTCTCACTGTACTAAGGAGGCTAGTGTTGGAGTTCAAAAAGGAACAAGGCAAATCTTAGGAAACAATGGCCCCTGTAGCTCAGTTGGTATGACTGCAAGGCTATGCCCCATGTAGATGACTTTTCAAGATAAACTGAAGCTTGAAAGACTGAAAACCAGCCTCAGTTCCTGACTGGATTGAAATAAGTTACTCCACTCCTAACTCTCTCACAGGATAAAGTGCATCTTCTCAGGAAGGGGTAACATTACAGTAGCTGATGCTGTCAGTTCCCCACCAAACTCCCTGGACATTTACTATTTTACTTTAAGCCAGTCCCATTTCCAAATGCCAGAAGCTGTGTCTTAGGGCTTTCTCTGTCTGCCAGAACCCAGTGGTCCAGCAGTGGTGGGGAATTAATTATTCTCCACGCACCCATAAGCAGACCTTACCTGGTGACACAGACTTCTGCTCTGTTGTTCTTTGTGTGAGATATCTCTAAGGTGAATGCTCTGGACTATTTCCCTGACTTTCTCAACGGTATTTTCCCATAGTGGTGACTAATTTAGTAGTGCATATTTTACTGGATTTTCTTCCTTTCCTTCTTTGACTTCCTCACTCCCCCACTGGTATTTTTGGAATATCTCAAATACACTAACCACTGTGCTTAAATTCTTATCCCAGGTTTTGTTAATGGAGAAACCCAAACTAATGCAATCAGTCAAATGTCAATATATCTATACTTTATATAATATCTGGTTGGTTTTCAATCAAAAATAATTAGGCACACCAAGAAACAGACCAAAGAGGGGGAAAAAAGTTGAAACAGACCAACAGGTGACAATAGATGGTGATTTCAAAACACAATCTTTAAAAAACATGTTTAATCATCTTCAGAATTCCACAACACACATATTCACAACTGAAGGAAATCAGACTATCTCACCACAAAATATGCCTTTTCAACATAAAAATTGTTTTGTGTGAAAGGCACTTAAAAAGACAGCAGGTGTAAGAAAGGTACTCTGACCCTCGCCTTTTTCTTTCTGAAAGCAAGAGACAAAACCTCCAAATGAAAAATGTCCTCTCCACACCAGAAGTAAAGAAACACTCTTATTATCAAGGACAGGAAGCTGAAACCAAGAGAATTCTGTACAAATGACCTTGTTAAAATAATTATTATCTTCCTTCAGACTAACACATAGTTTAGTTACTTTTCTACAATTGCCTTCCTTTACCCAACCCAATACAAAATATTTAGGTTTTGCAACTTATTTAGGTCTTTATTCCTTATAAAGTCTCCAGTGTCACATAAAACTTGTACTAAATAACTGTACATGCTTTTCTCTTGTTAATCTGTCTAATGCCAATTTAATTCTCAGGCCCAGCTGAAAATCCTGAGGAGACAGATGTAAAGTTTTGCCTCTACTATGCAAGTAAGAGTTTTAACAGTACTCAACTGATTACAGAATTTACAATTTTATTGTTGTTGACAATAAGACATATAATGATAGAGATTTATAAAAGCTTCCTATTTCATCTTGGCAGGTTCTCATAGCTGAACCCACCAGTTTTCTTTTTTTTTTTTTTTTTTAATTTTTATTGGAGTATAGTGGATTTACAATTTTGTGTTAACCACCAGTTTTCTTAATCTTGAGTTTGACTGCTGCTTAGTTTTACTGCTGTTCTTCTATATTTACACTTTTATTAAAGGCTTCTAAAATTAAAATGAACAGTGCATGGTCTACCAGTTGTTTTTTCCAGGATGATAATTTGCTTTGGGCTTTTATCCTCCTCGTCTGCCTCTCACTGTGGGATTCCTCTCTATTTTCCAGAGTTGCAAAGCAGTCATGCCTGCCACTGAAACCTGTCCAATTTATATTTGACGGATATTGTTTAATTTGTGAATTACCTATTTTGAGAATTCTCCAAGTCCCTACTCTCATCTTACTGTGTTGAGTACTTTGTAAGCATTTGATAAATCTTTTATTGCATCGCTTTACACCCTCTCTTTGGTTAGGAAATTATTTACTCTATATCTATTCTCACTGTATTTTTCTCTCATAAAATAAATAAGCCTTTGATCATACACATAGCTTCCAAAGGGGGAGATATGGAGGAAAAAAGGAAGGACTCTCCAATTCATGGGACAGGCTAATTTAAACAATTTTAATGGTGAGGTAAGAGATATCACAGGTTATTCTCATTTCTTTATTTGTTTGCAATTTATGAAGTTTTTTTCCTCCTACAATAAAATGCAAAGAGAAAATACTTCAAGTATATATTTTTTGTGATGTTACTCCACACTAGTTAGTTTTCTGCACCGTGGTTTTGAATACATGCTTCAATTAGTTATTGAACATATAATTTTGTTAAACAGTTTCTACCAAATACTTCATATATTTATCAAATTTAAATTTCATTAACCAATAATTAGGGGAAAAAACATAGTATGTCATATTCACACTAACTTGTAGATAATAATTTATTTTGAAAAACAGGCTGTGTGTAGGAAACATTTCCATAATCCTGTCTCCTTCCACTCTATCTATGGCTTTTTTCTATTTGATTTAGAATATATTAAAATGATTAAATAGTCTGAGATCTGCGAGGTTGTTTTCAAGGAATAAGAAAGAGGAGCACATGATATGAGCCTTATTTCTTCCACTAACAAGTCTCTTACTTTCTTTAAGAACAGTGAAACAATACTGGACAAAGTCAGTCACTTGGACTGAAAACAGATTAAATTAACACATGATAAATGATTCAAATTTTGCATTTGTTGCAAATCCTAAGAATTGCCAAAGAAAAGGAGGGGGGAATGATGACTATATGAAAGCTTTGAGAAAAAGAAATAGAAGATGTTATAACTTGTTTTGGAATTGTCTAGAACATCCAGTTGTATATGTAGCTGTTGTTTTGTTTTATTTTTTCTTTGCAATGTGCCCTGTGACTACTTCAAACTGCTAAACTGATGGGATCAGGGAACACAGCTCTTTGACTTCTTAACTTCTTCTTCACTTCATAGTACCTTGCCATGTACACAGCATGAACTCTAATGCATTTTTGATGGAGAAAGGTCTGGTAGCAAGAAAACCAGCCTGCAAGAGGTAGAGAGTCAAATCTATGGAATAGTAATTAGGGAGAAACTCCCTGTCAAATGTACAGCCAGTCAAAACCCTGAGGTAAAAGCTTCAAAGTGATTTGAAGCAAACTCTCCCAGATAATCAAATGTGACCTAGTTAAGACTCTAAACAATGATATAAAATTGGCTCTGTAGAATGTATCACTCCATTCTCCAAAAATGTCTTGTGTGACCAATAAGAGCCTGTGAAAAATTATGAAGTGAAATAAGTTTATATCTGGCACAACTTTTTCTGTGTATGTATTTCATTTCTTTTTTTGGTTTAAATAAATTGTCCTTTTCTGCCTATTAATATCAGTATGCAATCACATCTATCTCTAGGCCTCTCACCCATGTTCAGAAAACATGGTTTCCCCAAACCTATCATCTTCCTTTACTGCATCATGATTGTCCTAAGACATCTCATTTCGTCTAGGGACAGGCAAGTGGACTCATTTTTCTAACTCTAAAATAAACCAATTCCTTCCACATTTCTTAGATGAGGAACTCTATTTCCCTATTCCTCATATCCCCTTCCATGGGAAGAAAGTTCCAGTAATCAAACATACATGTCTTCTTGGGGCTTCCTCATTTAACTCTATGCTTGGGAAAGTGCAGTGAATAAAAAGTTGAGTTTTCGTAAGAAACTGGTGATATGTTCATCAGATTCTTCCTCTTGGGAAAAATGTTGCTACTTAAAGTCCATATTTCCTCTGTTCTCCATGTCAGAAATGTATGTCTATATTTAATCTGTTTAATTCAGGGTTTCAGGATTAGGAGAATACTTGCCCACGTATATGAATTAGGGTCCCAACTTAGACTTTACCAGAAAGAAAATGATATTTTGTCCTCTATAAGTTGACATCTTTTTTTCTCAGTAGGTTAAAAATTTATGTGGCATACAAGCATGTCAATTATATGGTGTCCTCTTCAATTGAATCTAGTTAGTAATGCTTTCTAGTGATGCTTCCTAATAATGGTTTCTAGTAGAGAACAACCCGGTATAACACCAACATTAGAGCTTTGGTCTAAAGAAAAGGGACCTGCAAAGAAAACTCTTTTCCTTATTGACATGAACATGTTGTCACTGTCAAATGTTTGTATTCTATTCAAATACATACATTGGTCATTTCTGAGTTTCTTTTCTAATGCTGTTTTACAAACTAGAATGCTTTTATACTCTCTGCTCTTCTAAAAGCAGACAAATAAATAAATAGACAGGTAAAGAACATTATACAAGAACAAAAATCCAACAAAACTAGTGGAGGAGGTGCAGCTTGTTCAAATATCCTCTCCTAAGCAAATGGTCAAGAGTTACTTCCAAGTAAGATAAGAAAAGGATTCCAAAATTTTTTCTATAGCAAAGAATCTAGAACAGCAAAGGGTCATATTTGTCTTTACCTCACATAACTGTGGCCTCACCCTGGCCCCATGCTTTCAAGGACTTGCTGAGACAATTCTGCTGCCACCCACATGTCCACAGGGTCAAGGATCAGTAAGGTCAATGAGATGAGTAAACTCAGAACCCATACTTGAACACTTCTTCAAGGTCTGCTTTGGGTACATGTGACCAAACTCAGAATTCCCTAAAAGTGCTATGCTCTTGCTTTCAGTCCTGAAAAATTTAGGAGCAGTTCTATAAGCATGTTCAACAAAATAAACCAGGGGAAGAAGTGTGAGAGATCACCTGAGGAATTTGAAATTCACAGAAAGAGAACATGTAATAGGCTACCTGTGTCTTGTCTTGGACCAAAAGAAAGCTTCTTTGGTATTCAGCTGGTTCAAGGAGATAATTGTGATACATCCAAGAAAAATATATTTAGTGACTAAGCTATGTTAGATTGCATGTATCTTCTTAGTTAAAATTAAAATAATAAAGTGATAATATTAATAAAAGACAGCTACTGATAGTAAAATAAACTGATGTTGAATTTCTCCTCTTTCTCTGCCTCTAAATGTCAATATTTTGTATTCCTTTCTTTACTCAATTATTTCTTTCTCTACTCTGCCTGCTTCAGTTTCAGCCAAAATATATTTACTTCTATGTATATGACTCTCAACAGTTTCTGTCTTTTTATATTATACATTTGTACTGTTTCTCAGTATTTATGTTACATGTTTTTCTTTTTAAACAGATCTTGAGAAATAATTCACATATAATAAAATTTACCATTTTAAGTAAATTTAATTGATTGATTTTTAGTAAACTGATTTTTAATCAATTTAAAAGTCATGCAACCATTACAACAATCCTATTTTAGAACATTTCTGGTATCCCCAAAAGGCTCCTCATGGGCATTATTAGTAACTCCCTGTTCTCATATCCAGCCCCAAGAAATCATTAAGTTATTTTGTCTCTATAGATTTGTTGTTTAGGTTTTATTATTTCAAAACATTTTGGATTTATAGAAAAATTGTGAAGATAGTATTGAAAATTCTCATATCCCAAATCAATTTCCCCAGTTGTTAGCATCTTAGGTTACTATGTTATATATGTCACAATTAATGAATTGATATTGATACATTTTTACCAATTAAAATTGAAATCAGTATCAGTTTTCCAACTTTTCTTCTTCTTTAGTATGGTGTTAACTACTCTGTGTCTTTTTCCTTCTATATAAACTTAAGAGCCATTTTGTTTTCAACCCTACAAAATTGCCTGCTGGTATTTTGACTGGGATGCTATTGAAACTATGGATCTATTGAAACTATATGGGATCCACTATTGATCCACTATATGGAAATGAATCAACAACTGAAGAATTATTGAGACTTCCAGTATGTGAACACAGAATATTTCTTTATTTACAGTTCATTTGATTTTTTCATCAGATAATTGTAGTTTTCCACTTAGGTTGTTTCCATACCTTGGCAATTGTAAGTAATGTTGCTATGAACACTGGGGCCCATATATCTTTTTAAATTAGAGTTTTGTTGTTTTTTTTGTTGTTGTTGTTTTTTTCAGCTATAGACACAGGAGTAGGATTGATGGATTTAATGGTAGTTCTAGTTTTGTTCTTTTGAGAAACCTTACTGTTTTCCATAGTGGCTGCACCAATTTACATTCCCACCAGCAATGTACAAGGGTTCCCTTTTCTTCACATCCTTGTCAACATTTGTTTTTTGTAGACTTTTTGATGATAGTCCATTCAGGTTGTCTGGTCTTTTTTAATCAGTTGGGGTTTTTTTGTTTGTTTGTTTTGGGTTATTTTTATATTGAGTTGTATGTGCTGTTTATGTATTTTGGATATTCACCCCTTATTGGTCATATCATTTGCAAATATTTTCTCCCATTCAGTAGGTTATCTTTTTATTTTGTCAATGGTTTCTTTTGCTGTGCCAGTGATTTTCAGTTTAATTAGGTCTCATTGGTTTATTTTTGCTTTTATTTCTTTTGCCTTACCATTTATGTTAAAGAGTGCTCTACCTATATTCTCTTCTAGGAGTTTTATGGCTTAAAGTCTTACATTTAGGCCATTAATCAATTTTGAGTTTATTTTTATATATGATATGAGGAAATGTTCTAATCTCATTGTTTTACAAGTAGCTGTTCAGTTTTCCCAGCATCAGCTATTGAAGATACTGTCTTTTTTCCATTGTATATTCTTACCACATTTGTGGTAAATTAATTGACCATAGGTGAATGGACTTATTTCTGGGCTCTCCATTCTGTTCCATTTGTCTATGTGTCTGCCATCAGGCCAGTGTCATTATGTTTTGATTACTGTAGCTTTGTAATATAGTTTGAAATCAGGGAGTGTGATACCTCTAACTTTGCTCTTTTTTCTTAAAATCGCTTTGAAAATTTGGGCTCTTGTGTGGTTCCATATAATTTTTAGGATTATTTTTTCTTTTCTGTGAAAAGTGCCATGGGTATTTTAATAAGGATTGCATTAAATCTATAGATTGCTTTGTGTAGTGTTGGCATTTTAACAATATTAATTCTTCCAGTCTAAGAACATGAGATCTCTTTCCATTTCTTTATATTATTTTCAAATTCCTTCATCAGTGTTTTATAGTTTTCAGAGTATAGGTCTTTCACCTCTTTGGTTAAGTTTATTCCTAGTTATTTTATTCTTTTTGATGTAATTTTAAATGGGATGCTTTTCTTGTATTTTCTTTCTGATAATTCATTTCTAATTTATAGAAAAGCAACAGATTTCTGTATATTAATCAAGTATCCCTCAACTTACTGAATTCATTTATTAGTTCCAGTAAATTTTTGGTGGAGACTTTGGGGTTTTACATATATAGTATCATGTCATCTGTAAACAGTGAAAATTTTACTTCTTTCCTTCCAATTTGTATGCCTTTTGTTTCTTTTTCTTATCTTATTGCTGTGGCTAGGACTTCCAATATTTTGTTAAATAGAAGTGGTGATAGTAGGCATCCTTGTCTTGTTACTGACTTTAGAGGAATGGCTTTCAGCTTCTCTCCCTTGAATATAATGTTAGCTATGTGTTTGTCATAAATGGCCTTTATTATGTTATGTTCCCTCTATATGAACTTTGATGAAGTTTTTATCATGAATGGATGTTGAAATTTGTCAAATGCTTTTTCTGCATCTCTTGAGATGATTGTGTGATTTTTATCCTGCCTTTTGCTGATGTGGCATACCGCAATGATTGATTTACTAATAGTGAACCATCCTTGTATCCCTATAATAAATCCCACTTGATTATGGTGTATAATCCTTTTTAGATATAGTTGGATTGGGTATGCTAATATTTGGTTGATCATCAGAAATATTGGCCTGTATTTTTTTGTCTGGTTTTGGTATCAGGGTAATGGTGGCCTTGTATAATGAATTTGGGAGTGTTCCATCCTCTTCAACTTTTTGGAATAGTTTGAGAAGGATAGGCATTACCTTTTAATTATATGTTGATAGAATTCCCCTGTGAAGCCTTCTGGTCCTAGAATTTATTTTCTGGGAGAATTTGTTTGTTTTTTTAAATACAAATTCAATTTCACTACTAGTGATCAGTGTATTCAGATTATCTATTTCTTCCTGGCCCTTGACAGGTTGTGTGTTGCTAGATATTTGCCATTTCCTCTAGATTGTCCAGTTTCTTGGCATATAGCTGTTCGTAGTGTTCCCTTATGATTTTTTGTATAACTGTGGTATTGGTTGTCATTTCCCTTCTTTCATTTCTTATTTGGCTCCTTTCTCTTTTCTGCTTGATGAACCTGTCCAGAGGTTTATCTATTTTGTATATCTTTAAAAAAAAAAAAAAAAAAAAAAAACTCTTGGTTTCATTGATCTTTTCTATTTTTTTACCTCTACTTTATTTATTTACTCTTTTATCTTTATTATTTCCTTCCTTCTGCTGTCTTTGGGCTATGTTTTGTCTTCTTTTTCTAATTCCTTTAGATGGTAGGTTAGCTTATTTGAGATTTTTCTTGTTTCTTGATGTAGGCCAATATTGCTATAAACTTCCCTCTTAGAACTGCTTTTTCTGCATCCCATAGATTTTGGAAAATTATGTTTCCGTTTTCATTTGTCTCAAGGTTTTTTCTGGTTTCTTCTTTGGTTTCATCATTGACCCATTGTTTTTTTAGTAACATGTTGTTTAGTCTCCATGTATTTCAGCTTTTTCCATTTTTCTTCTTGATTTCTAGTTTCATACCATTGTGGTCAGAAAAAATGCTTGCTATAATCTCTATCCTCTTAAATGTGTTGAGACTTGTTTTGTGGTCTAGCATATGATCTATCCTGGAGAATGTTCCATGTGTCCTTGAAAAGAATGTGTACTGTGTTACTTTTTGATGGATGTCCTGTAGCTATCTATTAAGTTCAGCTGGTCTATTGTGTCATTTAAGACCATGGTTGCCTTATTGATTTTCTGTCTGGATGATCTATCCATTGATATAAGTGGTATGTTAAAGTCCCTTATTATTATTTTATTAATGTCAATTTCTCCCTTTATGTTTATAATATTTATTTTATATATTCAGATGCTCCTGTATTGGGTGCATATATGTTAACAACTGTAATATCCTCCTTTTTTTTTTCTTTTTTTACATTTTATTTTATTTTATTTTTTATGAATTTTATTTTATTTATTTTTTTACAGCAGATTCTTATTAGTCATCCATTTTAACACATCAGTGTAAACATGTCAATCCCAATCTCCCAATTCATCACACCACCACCACCACCCCCACCTGCTGCTGCTTTCCCCCCTTGGTATCCATACGTTTGTTCTGTACATCTGTGTCCCTATTTCTGCTCTGCTAACTGGTTCATCTATATCATTTTTCTGGGTTCCACATATATGTGTTAATATGCGATATTTGTTTTTCTCTTTCTGACTTACTTCACTCTGTATGACAGTCTCTAGATTCATCCACGCCTCTACAAATGACCCAAGTTCCTTCCTTTTTATGGCTGAGTAATATTCCATTGTATATATGTACCACATCTTCTTTATCCATTTGTCTGTCGATGGACATTTAGGTCTGTTCATATTTTCTGTTTCTTCCTGGTTCAGTTTTGGAAGGTTATACCTTTCTAAGAATTTGTCCATTTCTTCCTGGTTGTCCATTTTATTGGCATTGAGTTGCTTGTAGTAGTCTCTTAGGATGCTTTGTATTTTCGCGGTGTCTGTTGTAACTTCTCCTTTTTCATTTCTAATTTTATTGATCTGAATCCTCTCCCTCTTTTTCTTGATGAGTCTGGCTAATGGTTTATCAATTTTATTTATCTTCTCAAAGAACCAGCTTTTAGTTTTATTGATCTTTGTTATTGTTTTCTTTATTTCAATTTCATTTATTTCTGTTCTGATCTTTATGATTTCTTTCTTTCTGCTAACTTTGGGTTTTGTTTATTCTTCTTTCTCTAGTTCCTTTAGGTGTAAGTTTAGATTGTTTATTTGAGATTTTTCTTGTTTCTTGAGGTAAACTTGTATAGCTATAAACTTCCTTCTTAGAACTGCTTTTGCTGCATCCCATAGGTTTTGGATCGTCCTGTTTTCATTAACATTTGTCTTTAGGTATTTTTTGATTTCCCCTTTGATTTCTTCAGTGATCTCTTGGTTATTTAGTAATGTATTGTTTATCCTCCATGTGTTTGTGTTTTCTACATTTTTTTCCCTGTAATTGATTTCTAATCTCATAACATTGTGGTCAGAAAAGATGCTTGATATGACTTCAAATTTCTTAAATTTACTGAGGCTTGATTTGTGACACAAGATGTGATCTAACCTGGAGAATGTTCCTTGTGCACTTGAGAAGAAAGTGTAATCTGCTGTTTTCGGATGGAATGTCCTATAAATATCAGTTAAATCTATCTGGTCTATTGTGTCATTTTAAAGCTTGTGTTTCCTTATTAATTTTCTGTTTGGATGATCTGTCCATTGGTGTAAGTGAGGTGTTAATGTCCCCCACTATTATTGTGTTACTGTTTATTTCCTCTTTTACAGCTGTTAGCAGTTGCCTTATGTATTGATGTGCCCCTATGTTGGGTGCATATATATTTATAATTGTTATATCTTCTTCTTGGATCGATCCCTTGATCATTATGTAGTGTCTGTCTTTGTCTCTGGTAACATTCTTTATTTTAAAGTCTATTTTATCTGGTATGTGTATTGCTACTCCAGTTTTCTTTTGATTTCCATTTGCATGGGATATCTTTTTCCATCCCCTCACTTTCAGTCTGTATGTGTCCTTAGGTCTGAAGTGGGTCTCTTGTAGACAGCATATATATGGGTCTTGTTTTTGTATCCATTCAGCAAGCCTTTGTCTACTGGTTGGAGCATTTAATCCATTCACTTTTAAGGTAATTATCAATACATATGTTCCTATTAACCATCTTCTTAATTTTTTGGGGTTTGTTTTGTTAGGTCCTTTTCTTCTCTTGTGTTTCCCACTTAGAGAAGATCCTTTATCATTTGTTGTAGAGCTGGTTTGGTGGTGCTGAATTCTCTCAGCTTTTGCTTGTCTGTAAAGCTTTTGATTTCTCCATCAAATCTGAATGAGATCCTTGCTGAGTAGAGTAATCTTGGTTGTAGGTTTTTCCCTTTCATCACTTTAAGTATATCACACCACTCCCTTCTGGCTTGTAGAGTTTCTGCTGAGAAATCAGCTGTTAACCTTATGGGAGTTCCCTTGTATGTTATTTGTCTTTTTTCCCTTGCTGCTTTCAATAATTTTTCTTTGTCTTTAATTTTTGCCAATTTGATTACTATGTGTCTCGACGTGTTTCTCCTTGGGTTTATCCTGTATGAGACTCTCTGCACTTCCTGCACTTGGGTGGTTATTTCCTTTCCCATGTTCAGGAAGTTTTCGACTATAATCTCTTCAGATATTTTCTCGGGTCCTTTCTCTCTCTCTTCTCCTTCTGGGACCCCTATAATGCGAATGTTGTTGCGTTTAATGTTGTCCCAGAGGTCTCTTAGGCTGTTTTCATTTCTTTTCATTCTTTTTTCTTTATTCTGTTCTGCAGCAGTTAATTCCACCATTCGGTCTTCCAGGTCACTTATCCGTTCTTCTGCTTCAGTTATTCTGCTATTGATTCCTTCTAGTGTAGTTTTCATTCCAGTTATTGCATTGTTCATCTCTTTTTGTTTGTTCTTTAATTCTTCTAGATCTTAAAAATTTCTTGCATCTTCTCAATCTTTGCCTCTATTCTTTTTCCGAGGTCCTGGATCATCTTCACTATCATTATTCCAAATTATTTTTCTGGAAGGTTGCCTATCTCCACTTCATTTAGTTGTTTTTCTGGGGTTTTACCTTGTTTCTTCATCTGCTACATAGCCCTCTGCCTTTTCATCTTGTCTATCTTTCTGTGAATGTGGTTCTTGTTCCACAGTCTGCAGGACTGTAGTTCTTCTTACTTCTCAGATATCCTCTTTTTATATTGATCCCTTTATCATTGTATAATGTCCTACTGTGGCTTTTGTTATAGATTTTGTTTTAAAGTCTATTTTTTTCTAATATGGGTGTGGTACCACAATTTTCTTCTTGTTTCTGTTTGCATGAAATATCTGTTTCCCTCCCCTCACTTACAGTATGTATGTGTCTTTAGATCTGATGTGAGTCTCTTGTAGGCAACATGTAGAATGGATCTTGCTTTATTATCCAATCAGCCACTCTATATATTTTAACTGGAAAATTTTGCCCATTGACACTTTAAGTAACTATTGATAAGTATGTACTTATTGCCATTTTTTTTAACTGCTTACCAGTTGTTTTTGTAGTTCTTCTCTGTTCATTTCTTCTTTTTGTTTCTTCCTTTGTGATTTGATAATTTTCTTTAGTGGTATGCTTATGTTCCTTTCTCTCTAGTTTTTGTGTATCTATTATAGGTTTTTGATTTGTGGTTGCCATAGGGTTCATATATGTTGACCTATAACTCTATCTACTTGTTTTAAACAGGTAGTCTTTCTAAGTTCAATCACATTATAAAAGATTTACATTTTTTACTCACCTCTCCCACATCTTGTGTGTCTAGTGTCCTATTTTACATCTTCATGTTCATCTCTTTACTGATCTTTATAGTCATAGATGATTTTTCAATGTTTTGTCTTTTAACCTGTGTACTAGGTTATTTAATTAGTTTATCCTCAGCCTTTACTATATATTTGCCTTTACTAGTGGGATATTTTTCTTTCCTAAAGATTCTTCTTATTAAAGCCTTTTCTTTTCCACTTGGAGAAGACCCTTTAACATTTCTTTTAGGGTAGGTTTAGTATTGTTGAAGTCTTTTAGTTTCTGCTTGTCTGAGAAATTCTTTATCTCTCCTAGTCTAAACAATAATCTTGCTGGGTAGAGTATCCTAGGTTACAAGTTTTTCCCTCTAAACACTTTGAAAATATTATGCCACTCTCTTCTGGCCTGCAAAGTTTCTGCAGAGAAATCAGATAGCCTTATGGAGACTCCCTTAATAAGATTTCATTTTTCTTTTGTTTCCCTTAGAATTTTCTCTTTATCTTTAACTTTTGCCATTTTATTTATGATAGCCTAAGTGTGGGTATGTTTGGGTTCATCTTGCTTGGGACTCTGTGCTTCCTGTACTTGGGTAACTGTTTCACTCTTCAGGTGTGGGAAGTTTTCACTATAATTTCCTCACATATATTTTGACCCCCTTCTTTCTTTCTTCTCCTTCTGGGGCCCTTATAATGGGAATGTTGTTACATTTGATGCTATCCCAGAGATCTCTTAAACTGTTCTCATTTATTATTATTATTATTATTTTAGCTTTTCTGATTGGATGATTTCCATTTCTCTATCTTCCAGATCACTTATGCATTCTTCTGTATCACCTAGTCTGCTATTAATTCCTTCTAGTGTGTTTTCTATTTCAGTTATTGTGTTCTTTATTTCTGACTTATTTTTTTTATATTTTTTAGTTCCTCATTAAAATTCTCACTTTGTTCCTTTATTCTTTTCATTAATTCAGTTAGCATTCTTTTTACTGATGCTTTGAATTCTTTATCTGGTAAGTTGGTTTTTTTAAAATTTGTTCCATTATATGTTTTTTCAGGGGTTTTCTCTTGCTCTTTCAATTGAGATAAACTCCTCTGTCTTCTCATTTTGCTTAATTTTCTCTGTCTCTATGTATTAGGAGAAACTATTATCTACTGCAGTTCTAAAAGGGTGTCTTTATGTCTGAGCATCCCTATGTAGTCTAAGTGTACTTACTGACTTTGGTAAGAGAGCTGGATTTGATGCAAATATGAGTCATATCTTTCCTCAGAGTGTGCTGGCAACTCTCACCTTGATAAGAGCTGGAGCTTCACCTGTGTTCAGTGGCCATCACTACCATATTAGAGGCAGGGTTTGGTCTCTAGTTGCTGTAGCTGAAGCCCTGAGGGTCAGTTCTAAGCTGGCTCTCTTCCCTTTAAGTATGTGTTCTCTGCACTCTTGCCCCAGAGGTGAGCAGTGCTTGACCAAGAATTGCCTATTGGACTCTTGGCATGTGAGAGGCACAGGCTGTGGGGACCTCTGTTAGGGTCACTTCTTATGTGCTGCCTGTGCAAGCACCAGTAATGGCTGCCTCGGCCACATTTGGAGGACACTTTAGATCTGAGCCTCCTTTGCCCATCAGAGTTGATCTCTCCCCTCAGCCTCTGTCACATTTGCCTGCCCTGGTGTGGAGCTTTGTCACAGGGCAGGAATGGCCCATGTAGGCTGTTGGTGTGTGTCGAGGTGTAGGCTGTGGTGGTCCAGCTGCAGATAGAAGTGAGGGCTTCTCTTTTTTTTTTTTAATTAATTAACTAATCTATTTATTTATTTTTTTGGCTGTGTTGGATCTTCGTTTCTGTGCAAGGGCTTTCTCTAGTTGCGGCAAGCGGGGGCCACTCTTCATCACGGTGCATGGGCCTTTCACTGTCGCGGCCTCTCTTGTTGCGGAGCCCAGGCTCCAGATGCGCAGGCTCAGTAGTTGTGGCTCTCGGGCCTACTTGCTCCACGGCATGTGGGATCTTCCCAGACCAAGGCTCGAACCCGTGTCCCCTGCATTGGCAGGCAGATTCTCAACCACTGCGCCACCAGGGAAGCCCAGGCCTTCTTTTGATGCACTTCCTGTGTAAGTACCAGTAATGGTTTCCCCTGCCCTGCTCAGATGTCACTTCAGGTTTAAGCCACCTCTGTGTCTCATAGCTGAGCTCTTTCCTCAGTCATGGTAGCCCTTGCTCCAGTGTGGAGCATGAAGCAAGTAGGACTGGAATGTTCACTTGGCTCAGGCTGGGGCACGTGCCAGGGTGTTTGTGGGAAACCAGTCAGCGACTCGTGCAATGTCAATCTGCCCTCTCCACCCTGCTTCAGGAGCAAGCAAGCACATATATGCTCCTCATAAGAGGAGTCTCATGTTAGTCCTACCAGCTCTCCAACCAGCCAAGGGGGCGCACCTTTCCTGTGTCAGACACCAGGACTGGGGTGCCCAAAGTGTGGCTCAGACCACTCACTCTCCTTGGAGGATCTCCACCTGTGTAATCTCCTTTTTCCTCTGAGTCCCCTCCTAGGGGCATGGGTCTCAACCTGCCAGTTTTCTTCCCTTCTTACCTAATTCTGTGTGGATATTTCTTACAATCTTGTTGTATAGCAGTCTTTCTTCTAATTTCCAGTTAGTTTTTGATGAGAATATTTCCACATGTACATGTATTTTTGATGTGTTTATGATCAGAGGGGTGAGTTCCACATCTCCCTACTCTGCCATCTTGAGACCTTACTCTTTTATTAGCTACAGAAATTTTATTATTTTTTTGGCATTCTTTGGTATCTTCTAAATAGTCAATTGTGTCATTTTTGAATAGAGACAGTTTTATTTCTTCTTTTCTTCTTTACATAGCTTATGTTTTCCCTTTTTTATCTTATTAAACTAGCTCAGTCTTGCAATACATTTGTTTAATAGGATTGCTTGGGAGGACATCTTATCCCGTTCCCAGTCTTAGAAGGAAAGTGTACAGTTTTTAAAGATTAAGTATGATGTTAGCTATACATTTTTTATAGGTGTTTGTCATTTTCATGAAGGTCCCTCTTTTTCCAGTGTGCTAAGACATTTTTTTAGGAATCGGTTTTGGAGTTTCAGTTTTTGTTTTGCATAATAAATATAATCATATGATATTTATTTTTTAGCCTGTTACTATAGTGGTTTGTATTGATTGATTTTCAAATATTGTAATAGTCTTCAAAACCTGGTTATGGTATATAATTTTTTTAATCTGTTGTATTTGGTTAACTACATTTTACTAAGGACTTGCATCTATATTCATGAGAGTTATTAGTCTACTGTTTTTCCTTCTTGTAAAAATTTTATCTGGTTTTGGTATTCAGGTAATGCTGGTTTAATAGAATGAGTTTAAAAGTATTCTCCCTACTTCTATTTTCTGGAATAGATTGTAGAGAGTTGGTATTTTTTTCCCTTAAATATTTGTTAGAATTCACCAGTGAAATGCTTTAGCCTGGTGCTTCCTTATTTGAAAGGTTATTGATTATTGATTTAATTTGTTCAATAGATATGAACCTATTCTGATTATCTCTTTCTTCTAATGCAAATTTTGATAGCTTATGCATTTCAGGGAACTGGACCATTTCATCTTAGTTATCAAATATGTGGGCTAGAATCATTTATAGTGTGCCTTTATTATAATTTTAATGATTATGGCATGATAGTGATGATCCCTCTTTCCTTTCTAATACTGGTAGTTTGTATCTTCTCTCTTTCTTTTTAGTTGGCCTGGCTAGAGCTTAACAGTTTTATTGATCTTTCCAAAGACTTAGATTTTAGTTTCCTTAACTTTCTCAATGTTTTTGTCTTCAATTACAGTAATTCTTAGATTAAAATTTTTTTCCTGTCCTTGATTCATGTTTAAATTGTTCTTCTGTTTCTAATTTCCTAAAGTTGAAACTTAGATTGTTGATTTTAGATCATCCTTTATTTTTAAAATATGCATTTAATGCTGTAAATTTCCCTTTAAGCACTGCTTTTACCACTTTCCACAGTTTTGATAAGTTCTATTTTCATTTTCACTTAGTTTTACTTGAGAAACTTCTTTGACTCATGCATCATTTAGACATGTATTGCTTAGTTTCCAAATATCTGGGGATTTTCCAGCTATCTTTCTGTTGTTGAGTTCTAGTTTAATTATATTGTGGTCTTAGAACAAACTTTGTGTGATTTCCATTCTAGCAAGTTTGTTGTGGTGTGTTTTATGAGTCAGAATGTGTTCTATCTTGGTGATTGTTCCATGTGAGCATGAGGAGAATAGGTATCCTGCTCTTGTTGGATGGAGAATGTTTAAAATATTAATTAGATCAAGTTGACTGATAATGCCATTTTGGTCAATCAAATTCAAGTATGTTAATTTATTGCCAATAAATGAGAAATGATAAGATTGAGCAAAAGACCAACTTGGATGATGAAAAGATTGGAAAAGAGGGTAAAAGGTCTTTAATGACTATATAGTGTGTTTGATTTCTTTCCCCCTCTGGATTAAAATAAAGATTACTTTTTTTAAAAATTTAGGATTAAAAAGTTTAAATTTTCTCAAATACACATTAATGTAACTACATAAAATGAGATTTCTGCATAATTTAATAAAATGCTAGTGAATTCTAAGAAAAAATCATATTTATGTTTTCATTTAGAAAACAATTTAATATATTTAAGAACAATTGTAAAATCTCAAAAAAAAAAAAAAACTTAATCAGTATTAGAAACATCCAAGCCAAGATGTTTTTTTCTTTGCAACTACAAAAATATATATTTTTTTATTTATCACAATAATTTTTGGATTTCTCACAACTTGTACTTGTTCCCATTTTCTATTACAGTTAGAAATGTTGTACATTCACATAACAGTGTATGTGTGTGTGCATGTATGCACACCTGTGGACGTGTGTGTATGAGTATGTATGTGTGATTGCTATTAGAAACAAATACAGCTATTTATAGATGGCAAAGCATTTCTGGACACACTTTCTAAGGGTTAATAGTGAAAAAGCTAGCCTGATCATATCTTGTGCTAGCAAGATGATTTACATTAGTTCCCTGTGGCTGCTGTAACAAATTACCACTGAATTGTTGGCTTTAAACAACATACATTTATTCTCTCATAGTTCTAGAGACCAGAAGTATGAAATAAAAGTGTTGTCATTGATGCACTCCCTCCAACGGCTCTAAGGAAGAATCAGTTTCCTGCCTTGTCTGGCTTCTGGTGGTTGTTGGCATTCCTTGGCATTTCTTGCTATTCCTTAAGCTTTTATTAACATCACTAAATCTCTTCATTTGTTATTCTCTGTGGCCTCCTCCTCTGTGGGTGTGTATCTTCTCCTCTTTTTTTTTTTTTTTTAATCAAATCTTACACTGCCTCATTCTTATAAAGATTTGCCCCTGGATTTATGGCCCACTGGATAATCCATAGTAAGCATCTCCTCTCAAAATCCCTCACTTAATCACACATATATTTTTCATACGAAATAATACTTTTTTTTTTTTTTTTTTTACTGTACAAGATAAGATTCACAGTTTCCAGGGATTCGAATGTGGACATGTCTTTTTAATGTCATCATTAAGGTCACCACAATCTGACCTTTAGCTCCAAGCTTTCCTGTCTGTACCACATGCAAAAGTTACTCATTCAACCCCAGTTTGCCTACAAGTCTCATCCTATTACAGCTTCAACTCTAAGTAAAAAAATCTCATCTAAGTATTATCAGCTCAAAAGCCACAAATATCACTACTTAAGTGATCTGAATCAAATATGGATGAGACTTGGAGTATTAACAAAGATTCTCTCCTAGACCAAACTCTAGCTAGCCTCCTCTGAAATTTCCTCTCAACTACACTTCAACCTTGGCCAGTGAAGACTTGAACAAACACTAACATAGTGTCTAAAAGCTACAAGCCACATCCCTAAGATGACCTCAGCCCCTCTTAAGTGTCTGACTGAGAATACTCCAAGGATGCCAAAAAAATATAATGTCTTTTTCCGGCCAACATCATGCCTAATTTCTTCAGTAAAGGGTTTCCAGTAACATCCTTGTCTGCTTTCTAGAGCACACATTCATAACAGTGAATCTCCTAATAGCATGTTTTGTTATCTGGATAGGTTGAGACATTCTAAATCATAAAGTCTGAATACAGTATTATATATAGAACTACCTCAAATTCCTTGGTATTCCTGGCTAAAAGAATCCACCTATATGATAAATAACAAATACTGAGAAATTATTTTTAGTTGAATAGTTCGAGTGATTTTTGAATTTTGCTATTTGCATTTTGCATCAGATCATTTCAATTTTATAGTCAGAATGCAGATTTTAAGTGTGGGATCATGTTATTCCTGTAAGTAAATTTCATCACCTAACCTTCCCAAGTGACAAGATCATTACAGTATTCAGTGATATCACATGCAGATTTCAAAAAAAAATTGCTATTTTTCAAATAAAACTGAGGGAATTAAAGAGACACATACTTAAATATGTTGTATACCTTTTGAATTAATTGTTTGAATAAAAATGCAATACAAATCTGGAAGGCACTGGGAAGAAAGGAGAATTGAGTTAGCACTCAAATTTTGGAACTGTTATTAGGAGGGTATTTAACTAAAAAAATCGGAGTATATTTTAAGATTCCAAAGGAAGTTTCTACAATCCTTTTGAAGATGTAAATCTATCTTGATATATAAAGATTCCACTGTTGAAACTGGATGCTTACTCTTAAACAATATAAAACCCTTCTGGAAAATCAAAAATCAAAAAAAAAAAAAAAAACCCTTCTGGAGGATTCCTTCATATCGCATAGGGTATTCACCATATTGAATATCTGTCCAGAAGAGATTTAAAACATCCCAGCTAATCTTCCAAAGCAAATGTAAAGTATTTTCTTCTGAGAATTACCATAAAGGATCATGACTGGACTAGAAAAAGTACATTCTTGTCACCAAAACTGAAGACTTCGATCCTTAGAACAGATTTTTTACTTCACTTAAAAGGGTAAATAACTTCTACTCTTAAGTCCTGGCTTTACACATGTCAACTCATTGGATTTCCAGAAACTTTATCTTAATCTACTTTTTAGAAATATGAAACTATGCTACAAAGGTGGTAAAACAAAGGTTTCAACTCGGGTCTGCAATGCAGCACAATTCACATTTTTTTCATTTTCCCAATGTGTTCCTTGTTTGATTGAATATCTCTTAGCTGCCCAGTATAGAAAAGCTACTATTTGCAAAGTTTATTCTTGAAAAACCTACTCTTCTATGTGCTTCTCATCGAACAATCACCTTCATTAAAGAGTTGTTTTCTGGTTTGTAACATGCTCACACACTAAACCCAAGCCCTACTTAAACCAACTTGTATGGAGGAAATCTACCTTTTACCTAATCCAAATCTGTCTCTTAAATAAAATAGTCTCATAGTTTCTCATTAACAGGACGTATGCCTTTATCATACTAGTAGTATGGGAGCAGTCAAAGCTAAGACACATACAAAAGGCATTAATTCATGTAATAGAATTGTTACAGCCAAAGAAAAATCATCTACTGACTTTTGGTGAACAATACCACTAGGCTTATATTCAATAAATTTAAAAATAATTTACCATTTAATATGGTCTTAAAGCTTGAGTTCATTGTTAATTTCTGAAAGTACTGGCATATTTTGACTGTTTTTCTGGACCAATATGAAATTTATGCATTCTTGTGAAAATTACATTATATTGTATCAGTGAATTTAATGAAGTCCAGTATATCTTAATAAAACCAAAGAACAGTAAAGAATTGTGTTCAGTCCTAAATTGCACTCCCCATGTATTCTAATTTCTTTTTACACAGAAAGCAAACATTTCTGAATATATGTATTCAGAGTCTTTTCAATGAAGTGAATTTGTACAAGCCATGATCATGGTAAATTTAATGTACCATATACCTTGAGGTATATTGACATTAGTGTTTTATTAGCATACAACCTAGCAATTCCAATCCTATATCTACTTAAAATATTAAATCCCCCCTTGTAGTACCTTGACTGATGATAGAGGGTAATTACTAACACATAGATTATGCTTTCTAGGGCTTCTCATTATATTTAAATTTATTATTTTAATTACACATACATACACACACACAAGCTCACCCCTCAATAGGTAATTAGGCTTTGTTGTTATTTTGCCTTCATGCACTCCCCTAAGAATCTGCATATCTCTCACTCCTGAGAGACAGACGCAATTATTTATACTTTTTTGTTATTTTTTACATAAATTCAGAAAATATCCAAAAACCTAGGTCCTGTTCATGTACATCAATTTTAGAAACCACAATCTATTGCATGATTATAAGATGTTAAAATATATGTTACTGATCAAAGAGATTTCAAGCAGATGTGTCCTTGCAGAATATGAAACTCTGTCTCTTAAAAGTAAATGGTGTATTTTTAAGTACTGTAACCTTGTTTTTAAGAATAGCACCTATGCCAAAGAAAGGGCTTTCACTCAGAGCTATGATTATTTTATATAGTTATATGCAAAGCTCAGATGTTCAGATATTAATTCCCCTTAGTAGAAAAAACATTTCCATTAATAAAAGCCACTAATACAGTACTACAGATTATGAGAGATCAAAGAAGAAAAATAGATTAAGGAAATCAAATGGAATTTGACTGTGAACAATTAGAAATCCCAAGTGTTTCCACTGAAATACATGTATTTGATCTGTAATAACAGCTGGTGAATTATTCATTTCAAATTTTAATTCCACAGAGGTTGTTCTACTTTTTAGCCTTTCATTTAATGGCATGTGTCTGTACTAATCTGTATAATATTTCTTATCAAATAAGTTCCCTGAATGTAATTTTTGGTAAAATAACCAAAAAGAAATTTGTTTAAAATACAATTAGTACCAAAAATAATGGGAATGTGATCATCATAAATACAATGACCTAATTTTAATACCAGCTATTTTTTCATATAATTTAGAAGTCATTTTTAAAACCCATAAAGGAAGAGTTTAAATATTATAAAAATAATAATTTTCCCAGTGTCTAGTCTAATATTATGCCATTGGAAAATGACATGAAATGTAAACAATTCACCCAAAACATGTTTAATGTCTTTTCTCTTTATCATTATCACTTTAACTTTTAAAGATATATTCATATTTTAAATCCACTTTATTTATTGGTCTAATAAAGTCCATGTAGGTTTACCTGTTGTTTCAAGCAGAACTTTTGAAAAACATATGTTTAGCATAAGTTATTCTTTAGGCATAGCTTCTTTTAATTCTTTGAGCGTATTTATAATAGACATTTGTGAGTTTTTGTGTGATAAAGTAAACATCTAGGTCCCTGCAGTGTCCCTTTGCATTCACTGAATGAGAGTTCCAAGTTCTCTTTTATTCTGGACCTCTGGACTCTGTTCCCACCTTTTTGCACACACACTGAGGTTTCTGTTTGATGTCTGTATTCTTCTTTTTATTTTTAGTCTAATTTCCAAGAGGTCATTTCTGTATCTGTGTAGTTTAATGTTCATCAGTGATTTGAGCAGAGTTAGTACTCCAACATCGCAAGCCTGTAAGGCTACCAGTCTCTGCTGATTGATCTGTGGTTAGGCTGGAAAGCACATCCAAAGGCCAGCCACTTGACAAGTCTTCCATGGCCTTTACTTTCCATCAGGGCCTCTCGGGTCTTGCCTGGGCTTGCATGTAGTTTCCTAGTAACTAGGTATGTGTGGAAAACATAGATAGCCATCTTATGGCTCTTTTATTTCAGGATCTCCTGGTTAAATTGCTGGCTTGTCTGCACTCATCCCAACCAGGGCGATGACCTCAGACTATAAAGGCACATGTTTTACCCATTTGTTTCCTACCAAGTTTACTACTATTAAAGAACAAAGCTGTGAGGTTTTGCCCTGGTCCCAGATTCACTCTGCCCCCTCTGGGGGCAAAGCTGATTATTTTAGGGGTCTGCCATTTTCTTAAAACTACAACATATATCAACTGTGGAGGAATAGGAGCAGCCTTAGACAAGAAAACCATAGACTAGTGCTGTTATTTTATGAAGGTCTATTAGTTTTCCAGGAATACGTGCTTCTCAATTTGCTGTCTGCCATTGGTCTATTTCTAGAGCTTGCAAATGATAGTTTTGGTCAATTTGGTCCAGTTTTTTGCAAAGAGGATTTCACCAGTATCTTCATATCACCATAGTTGGAATTTCCTTGAATGTGACTACTGAATTTGCAATAGACCTATTTTCCTTACTCCTCAGTGCCCTTCATCTCACATCATGAACCCTGAGGATCGTGAAGGCAACGGAACATGATGCAGAGCTTGATAGCAAATTAGGTGATTGACCTGTGTGACTCCTTGACCTGAGCTGATGATTCCTGAGACTTCTGGACTGAATCTTATCTGTAAGTGCACAGGTGTAAATTGAAATTATCTTTAATACTAACTACGGGAAAGAAGAAAGGAAAGAAAGAAAAAGTAAAGACTTTCCCAAGCATTCTGTACGTCTTCAAATGTTGTGTTTGTTAGTTTCTGGTTTTATAAAAGAACAATTTTTTATTGTGTTTAAATAAGAATTTGTTGAATTTAAGCTTTATAAATTGTCACTTTGCTAGGGAAAATTAAGAACCTTGGTTCTGAATACGCTTTGCCTAGTGAGGGATTCTACACAGAGTTTATATGAGTGTGTATAAGGAAAGATAGGAAAATCATTTTCTAGCTCAAAGTGGCATAACCAATCTCCCATAACAAACCAATTTTAAGGACATACACTTACAATAATTATAAGAGCCTAGTAACAATTACATTTATAATTTTTGTTCTTATTCAATACTAACACATATATAGAGAGCATTTTGTTTATTATTTTGATAAACCACCTTGTTTTAAAATTTTAGTGACTCTGAGGTCACCAAAATAAACATTTTTCTCTAATTTTGTTCTCTTTTTTCTGATTAAGACAGCCAATTTTAACACCGTGATTATATTTCATGAAGCTTGTGGTTATCGAAAATATTGCAACTACTATTTTTTGCATAACTGAGTTCAGTCCAAATATTCAAGACTGAATTTTCTGATTCACACATCTTCATTTGTTGCCTTATGAACTGCCATTTAAGACTTTTTGCATTTCTACAGCTGTATGGTACAAACTAATTCACTATATAACTTTGTATTATCACATATAAATGATCAATTATTTTAAATAGAATATGGCCTTGATAATATTTAGTTTGCAGTTTTATAATGTATTACTTGCCAAAGAATCCAAGTTCTAATTTTTTGTCTAGTATAATTTTGTATTCTATTTTTATGTATGTGACTAATTTATAAATAATTTTATTTATATGGAATGATTATTCTTTACTAATGAGGATATAATGCTCCTTTGTTTAAATACTCAATTGACAAATGTGTGATTTTGTGACACCATAATACTAATAGTGACAATTTCTGTAATTATTTTATCCAAAGAACGGTGATCGTCGATTGTTCATATAGAATACTTAGGACCACACTCAACACATTCAAGTGGGTTTTACCTATAGGTTTCTATTTGCCTATGTTTTTTCAGATAAATAGATTAACCACATGGGGACACTATTTTGAAACTATGAGAATTAAGAGCACAGATCCAGAATATAGAAATGTTTTCATCTTTTGTATACTGTGAGTTATTAGTATAATGTCATTTATAGTAAAATAACATCACTCATATTCACTTAGACTTGTCCTGTAGGAGTCAATCGTCTGTACTCTGGAATGACAACACCTTGCTATGGTAAAATAAAAATCTAATTATCATACCATACTAGAGGACCCCGGAGAACCACAGTAGAAATTAGTGACCTATAGTCAGAAATTTTTATGCAAAATAATTACTTTTGTGGCTGTGTCTAAGTTTGCTAGATCTCTTTATTGACAGAGAAAAGGTTACTTTTTTTTACATTTTTATTGTCTTAGGAGAAAACATTTATTTTTATGTGTAAGTGATTAAGTTCTTTTCTGGTGAAGGAGAGGTAACTGTAGACAGAGAAATGAGATGAGACCTAGGGAATGTTGAGGGGTAATTATCAAATTACTTACTCAACTACTGAGTACTTTAGCATTTTATGCCTTCAATTTGCTTATCCAAAGATTTTCTTAAACAAAGTATTATTGAAAACCAAGTACTTTTTCATTTTGAATATTTCAGAAGGATTTTGAATGTGACACACTTTTGTGCATTCAGTGTGTTAAAAGAAAAACCTCATTAACTTTCTTCTCTTGGTAGCTTGGCTAACTGGGCTATATGAATACAGTCTGGAAAGAGAGAAACAAGGCCTCTGGCTGATGTCATCGTCCCTAGGAACCAATTAAATACTTTGAAAAAAATGAAAACAAACAAAAAACTCTCCTAAAATAAAATTATTTAATAATATTAGGAAAGAGACAGGAGATGGAATATTAATATTAGGCATATGGAAAGAATAGTAATAAAAAACGTGATCCTTACATCAAAGTAAAATGCAAATCAAAAGATACTATATGTGAAAAAAATAACTGTTTTTAAAAGGAAGGGCCAAAATTCATACCATGGGCACAGCTTTGGTGAATAGTATTCAGGCTTCATAAAACTAATTTTGGCACATTTTACCCTAAGTACAGCAAGGTCTGATTGTGCCATAAGGATTTCCTTAAGTTGTCCCTTCAGGGCTCCTAAGGAGAGGCAGTAGTGATCTGCAGTCACTATTACCACCCCTATGTACACTTCCCTTTATGCCATCTGGGTTCTTTTGTTGCTTTTTAAAAAGAAATTCCATCTATGTTCACATGTACTAGAGCAGAAAGATCAAACACACTCTGACATAACCAGAGACAGTGGCAATCTGTTCCTTGCTGTCCCCAGGCTCTGTCGTGTATTTAGTCAAATTCAGTGGTTGGCTTTCAAGTGCTGTGCAGCAATATATCATTTTATTGGCAAGCTAAGTACAGCCCCAGCTCCAAGACTGAAGAAGAAAAAAATTATGAGATGAGATGAGAAAGATGACCGGTTTTATAAACCAGTCTCTATTTGTCCTATGGGGGTTTAAAGTCCCCAAATAGTCCATTGTTTGTTTTTCCAAGAAAATTATTATGCTATTGTTCACAGAGTGCCCCCACATATTCTTAAGTGTTCTCAAGTGCAGGTCTTACCTCACAAGATTGAGACAGTATGACAGTAAATTTAAATATCCCTTTGTAAAAGTGTAATATATACTGGAGGCTAGTCCACATAAATGAAAATTTTTCTTAGCTGAATTCAGAAATAAAAATGGAAAATATGTAATAAGTCTAATAAAACTACCAATCACCTTTGTCTATAACTTTATTGTACATTATTTACCATGATGAATTTTCATATTTAGCATGGCTAAAGCTATTAAGGAAACCACTTCTTTTAATCTCCAAGCCTGGGCTTCCCTGGTGGTGCAGTCAGTGGTTAAGAATCCATCTGCCAATGCAAGGGAATCAGGTTCGAGCCCTGGTCCAGTAAAATCCCACATGCCGTGGAGCAACTAAGCACGTGGGCCACAACTACTGAGTCCGCATGCCACAACTACTGAAGCCCGCTCACATAGAGCCCATGCTCTGCAACAAGAGAAGCCACCACAATGAGAAGCCTGTGCACCACAACAAAGAGTAGCCCCCACTCACCGCAACTAGAGGAAGCCTGTGAGCATCAACAAAGACCCAACGCAGCCAAAAATAAATAAATAAATAAATTTATAAAAAATAAATCTTCAAGCCTTTAATCCACTCCCAGCCTCCATGCACATCTGCCTTGCCTACATAAAGCTCCCACTTCCACCATTACCTTGATCATAGTAGGGAACTCTTGTGCCCTTCCTAGATTTCTGTGTTGCTTAATGTTTGTTACAGAGAAGGGATTGAGAATTTCCACAAGTTCACATCTGACATACCTAATTAAACTGAGTAGATTTAGCTCAACACCAACTAGAGAGCAATGGAGGAAGAACCCCCCATGTGCACCTAACAGCCATCTCAACTATGCATTCTGACTAGGCAACACAACCACAGAATATTTTTCTAGTGACATAGTCCAGTTCCTGATTTAATTAAGTCCATAAGATTACCACCACAGCATCACTGTACCTTCCAAGCTTACTTTGTAAAATCTTCTCTATTTCTCATGGAGATCAATGTACATTCCCAGCTCATATCTAATAATGTCCTATGCCCTCTGGCCTATATCTTTGGAAAGGGCCTTAGATGCCACACACACTGAAGGTTGGCTGAGCCCACCTCAGTCAATCATTTTTATACAGAATATAAAATATTTTTAACTGAGGTGACAATTCAGACTTCTTTTCAAGTATTTTTCATTCTAAATTTGGATCCTTATAATTGGATTTGAATATATCCAAATTTGCCCTGATTTTTTAAATGTATGTTTGTCACAGCAGGTTGTCTCATCTTTAAGAGTTAGGTCATGTGTTATCATTTCTTCCTTTTCCATTCTGTTCTTTGAAACCCATGTAACCATCTCCAATTGTAATTTTTGCTAATTTGTGTGTGTGTGTGTGTGTGTGTGTGTGTGTGTGTGTGTGTGTGTGTGCTTGGAATCCTCTATCTATAAGCTATTCTAATTTTCTAGTTTTACATTTATTTCCTCCAAATTCCATTGGCAAGCTATGACTATTTTAATTTTCTTAAGGATTTTGCAACTTCTTGCCAAGGATGAAGATGAAGACCTTTTAGCAAAACTTCCTCTTCTTTCTCTCTTTTTTTTACATCTTTTTTCATTTTCATGCTAAAAAAGTATATGCTTTATGAATTATGATTTGTGGGTCTAAAAGTCAATCTTATAGCTGAATTAATCTGTAATATTACAAGGGATTAAATTGTTAATTCACTTGAAGCAGACATCTATCTATCTATCTATAAAATGAAAGACACAAGAAGAATCTGGAGAAGAATGTAATATTCCTTTCTGCAGGAAACCTGACCTATTTAGTTTTAGTTCCCTATTAGTTCCCTAAATTCCCTTTTTCTACACTGTGACACAAATTGGTTTAGGACCAACAGATTAGTGTTAATAAAAGGAGCATAATACATCATCTCAGAGGAAACTATTTAGCATGAAGACCTTCTTTTTTTCACTTGGTTGGTCACACAGAGGAAGAGGATCTATGTAACTAACTTCTACTCTCCATCCAGCTATTTTGCAAAATCCAAAATTCCAGGATTACTTACAGCAACCATTCTAAACCAAATAAGTAAATACTGTTAAAATATCCTTAGATAAAATGGTTCTGGATTGCCTACCAGATAGTAAATAGCATTAGAATGTTCATAAGGACATCTAGTCACAGTCCGTTGTCCATTATGTTAGTCATATTAGCTATCCAAAAAATTAATTAATATGGAAAAAAAGTGTTATGTCCTCTGCATGACAAAGGGGTGAGAAATGTGCTCTTCATGTATTGTACTTGGATTTGAATGTATTCAAATTTGATCTGATCCTTTAAAAGGTATGTTGGTCACAACACTTTTTTTTTTTTGCTATGGGGAGGGAAGTTAGAATGGGCTTGTTTCTCACAGAGTCAAGGAAAATGATTTTTAAAATGAATGTTTCCATGTTAATTTATGTTGAGAAGTCAGATCCTAGCAAAAATACAGTTCATATTAAGCACTGAGAAAATGTTAGAATGAATATTTCACATAGAATCCATGCCAAAAAGTTAGTGTTTACTCATAACTATAGCAATGAATTATAAACAAATTATGGAAGATTTTAAAAATACAATTACTGTATTTGTTTGTCAGGGCACCCATAACAAGATACCACAGACTAGGTGGCTTAAACAGCAGAAATTTATTTTCTCACAGTTCTGGAGGCTGGAAGTCTAAGGTCATGGTATTGGCAGTTTTGATTGCTTCTGACCCCTCTCTCTTACGTTTGTAGATGGCTGCCTTCTTGCTGTGTCCTCGTGTGTTCTTTCTTCTGTGAGCATGCATCCCTGGGATCTCTCTTCTTATAAGGACACCAGTCAGATTAGATCAATCCCCACCCTGTTTCCATTTTAACTTAATTACCCCTTGAAAGGGTCTATCTCCAAATATAGATACATTCTGAGGTACTAGGGTTTAGAGCTGCAACATATGAATTTTGGGGAGGCTCATTTCAGCCCATAACCATTACTTTACCTTATCCAGGTATTTTGAACCATTCTCTATACATGATGGTAGCAGATATATACCTGCATTTGTATCAATCAAATTCTATGTAATCAATATTAGTCTTGGAGAAATTAGCCAATAGTATACTTTATGTGAATCATGAAGAAACTTTTAATGTACCTCTCTAAAGCTCAAAATGTTAATTCTCTTTCATACTTAATAAATTAATTTTGTTTTGCAATTCTTTGTGCTCATCAAACACTATTTCAGTAAGTTCTAATTTCAGTCATATGAAGTATTGAGTTTTGTGTTTCACACTGAACTACATTGTAGAAGAAAAGGTCTTTGATTAAAAGGATGATATTTGATCTTAAACAGCACTATCAGAGTTACACAAAATCATCATTAATGCCTTTGGTTCTTTATTTCTGAATATTACTCTATCATAGAACATATGACATGCATTTCATTTAGACCTTTCGTTTACATCAATGTACTTTTCTCAGTAAACTGAGAAGAGACATCTTGTGTAACGGATTTTCAATTAGGTGTCTTTGTGGCAGTCTCAAGAGTGATATGGTTGAAGGAAATACAGTTTAACAGAACAGGCAAATAATCAGAGTTCTTATAATATATTAAAAAATGCCACTTATTTGTTAACAGAGACCTACTAAATCAGAGAATGCCATAACACTTCCATCGGAGACAAGCTTACACCGTCCTTCCAGTTACGAATGCACAAAATGGCCAAACATACAATCTGATGAAAGTTAAGAAACAATCAGGCTCTCCAAGAAGCTCGCTCAGTTTTCAGTTCCCAGAGATTCTTCTAACTGTTCTGGATGCTCCAGCTAGGAGGGTCTTACCTGCTCACAAGTAGAAAGAAAGGGTAACAACCTCAAATTATTCAAAGTGTTTACAGTGAGCTGGATGAACCAAGGATAAATTTTTCACATATAAGGTCCACTCGTAGACCTAGAATTCAAGCCACCTTAAGAGTAGTTGTTGAAGTCCACTCTCTTCCCTCACTCTCAAGGTAGTTGTTCTCATCATTTCAGTCTTTTAAAAATATTCCTTGTATATGTGGTAGAAAACCAAACAAATGTTCATTATCATGAACACTATGACTACAAAAATTCTCAGTAATGATAAGGTGAGGTGTACAGTTTGAACAACTCAAAGTATTCCACATCTCTTATCTAAGTGAATTGTTTTCTCTTCTACTTCAACATTTTTTTCAAGATAAAAATGCCAACACAACTCTTTCCTGTTAAAATGAATAATTTTATAGGTATTAAAATTCTCATTATATAAAGAATACTAGTCTTCTCTTCAAACTGAACTCTTAATAAACACTATCTCTGGATATCTCTAAAATCATTTTTGCTCTGTATCTACAAAAAGATCATTCAGGCTGATCTATTCCAATCATAAAATGTGCCATTTTCAAAGAAATGGTGACCTTTTTAGAGTGCAAAATTGCTCTTTCCTTGTATAAAATAAACACACATGTGTGCACACTTAGAATTCACCTAACATAATTCAATAATATAGTAACAAGCCTATTCAAAAAAACTTTAGCAAAATCTATTTTTGGATATCTGTTCATGGTAGCAATGATACAATAGATACAATAAGGGCAACAATTAATCCCTCTCTATACAACTAGAAAATTAGACAAATATATGAAAACAATATATTCACGTAACGAAAAAAGTGCAGGAATATGATCTCTGAGGATAGGAAACAATAAGGTGAGCCTTATCATTTCCTCGGCTTTCTACTTGGAGACAACATCTGGAATGCAGGCACAGGGAAAGAAAACCCAAACAGATATCGATAAACTTGATGAGATGGGGAGATGGAAATAGAAACTCATGGAGGATGAGGCAAATGGAAGCTGCTAGGAATATTTCAGGTGTAAACACTCCAGAAATATGATGGGGATCAACATGAATCATTGCTGAGGTCTATATTCCCCAGGTACAAATTGAAAGTGTTGAGGAGGGTCAAAGAATGACTGGATAGTTTTAAACTGAATTATTCCCAGAGATGACACAAAGCAGGGTGCATCTGAGCTCTGAGAAGCCAGAGGAGAATGTATTTGAGCATCATGTGAGGCATAAATTGGAGACCACGGAGGGTGATATATCTTAGTAGAAGGGCTGAATTAGCTATGGAGTGAAATGTGATATAGACCCGCCCTTAAAAATTATCCCACAAAGTGAAGCAAGCTGTTAGGATATCAAACTAATCTAAAAGTAATCTAACTGCCTGCCAAAAAAAGCCTAGCACCACTGAAAAGAGAGACAAAAAATTTCAGGTACAATACATGTAATATTCACAATATTCAGAATCCAATAGTTTTTAAAAGTCTTAATTATGACCCATAATTAAGAAAATTCAGTGTGCTATAGTTACAGAAATGACAGAGATGATAAAAAGTAGAAAACCAAATTTAAAGATAGTAGCAGAACCATTTTCAAGTATTTAAAGAAAAAAAAATGTATATGTTGAAATGATGACTGCAAGTGCTAAACAAAAAAGAAAAACATAACATTCTACGCTAATGAAAATTTCATTAAAATTGAGAATGAAATAAAATTTTTGGAGAAAATAAAAGAAAAAAGGAAAAAAATATTGTCAGCAGAACAGAACTACAAGTAATATTATGGGAAATTTTTCCCATGGAAAGAAAATTATGTAAATAGAAGAGTGTGCCTCCACAAGACAATAAAAATCTCTATAATTTGTAGAGAAATGTAAAAGTTATTCTAGTAGACATCTCCATGATATCTTTCAATGGTCCCCACCACTTGATATTCATGTATTTGTGTAATCTTTCCTTGAGCGTAGGCAAACCAGCAACTTGCTTCCAATAGATAGAAAAGGGGATGAGAAGTCACTTCCATGTCTAGGTTACATTAAGATCACTACTTATTTCATGTTAGCAGGCACTCAATTGCATTAACACCTTGCACAGTTTGATGAAGTGAGCTTCCATGTTGAAGAAGCCACATGAAAAGGAACTGAAAATGTTGTCTTGCCAACAGTCAGCTAGAAATTGAGGCCCTCAGTCTGGCAACATTTGAAGAATTGAAATATTCCAACAGCCATGTGATCTAGGCTTCCCCAGCCAAGCTTTGAGATAAGACTTCAGTCCTGTACGTTAATTAAATTGCAGCCTGTGAGGAACTAGAAAGGAGAGGATCCTGCCAAGCCATGTCCATATTCCTGACCCACAGAAACTATAAGATAATAAATGTGTTTTATTTTAAGCCTCTAAGTTTGTGGCAATTTGTTACACAGCATTAGAAAACAAATTCTTTATTTTTTTAATTTTATTTTTAAGCCTTTAAAGGATAATTGACAGATTAAAGCAAAATATTGACAGTGCCTTTTAGAGTTTGCAACATGTTTAGAAGTAGATCATATAACCATAATAGGAAAAGGGTTAAGAGATGCAAGTGAAAGTATATCATTTTAAGGGTTTAACATTATTTACATTTCTGTAGTATTATTAAAAATAGAGTATGATAAATTAGAGATGTGTGTTTTAAACCTTAGAGCAAGAAGTAAACAATAACAAAAAACAACCATCTGGTATGCAGGGTAACCCAATAATAGAGAAAAAAGAGATTACTAAAAACTATTCACTTAATCCAAAAATATATATGAAAAATTGAAAAAAAAAAAAACCCAGCTAAGAACAAATGGGTCATATAGTAAACAAAAAGTAAGAAGGTAGGTTGGAATCTAATAATTAAATTAATTTAAATTAAACATGCTAAATCATTTAATTTAAAGACACATTTAAAGTTAGATGAGATGCAAAAGCAAGACACAATTCAATGTTTTTTTAAACAAAATTCTTACTTTAAATTTAAAAGTAAAAGGATAAAAATGACATACTATGAACTTTCTAAGCAGAACAAAGTTTGAGTCACTTTATATTGATAAAGAAAATGTGAACTTCAAAATAAGTAAATATTACCAGAGATAAAGTGGAACATTTCATAATGATTAAATGCCAATATATCAAGAAAGCATAATGGTTGTACTCAACCACACAGTTTAATAATTCATAAAGTAAAAAAAGAGTTACAGGGGCTTCCCTGGTGGCGCAGTGGTTGAGAATCTGCCTGCTAATGCAGGGGACACGGGTTCGAGCCCTGGTCTGGGAAGATCCCACATGCCACGGAGTGGCTGGGCCCGTGAGCCACAACTACTGAGCATGCGCATCTGGAGCCTGTGCCCCGCAACGGGAGGGGCCGCGATGGTGAGGGGCCCGCGCACCGCGATGAAGAGCGGTCCCCGCACCGCGATGAACAGTGGTCCCCACTTGCCGCAACTAGAGAAAGCCCTCGCACGAACCGAAGACCCAACACAGCCAAAAATAAATAAATAAATAAATAAAGTAGCTATAAAATTTAAAAAAAAAAAAAAAAAAAAAAAGAGTTACAGACAAATTTATAATCATATTTGGAGTGTTCAACATTCTTCTCTCTGTAATTGATAGGAAACATATATGGAGAATCATTAAAGGTATAAAAGACATTGAGCAATACTTTTAAATGTTTTGTCCTAATTGATATTTTGGGGACACTGTCCAATAAAGGAAAAATAAATAATTTTAAGTTCACATGAAATATTTACCGAGAAAGATACACCATAAAACAAATTTAAATAAATCTGAAACAAAATTTAAACAAAGCTCAAAGAATTGAAATTATATAGTAGATGCTATTTGACTAAAATGAATTAAATTAGAAGTCAATAATAGAAAGATATATTGAAAATCCCAACATATTTGCTAATTAAACCACACATTTCTAAATAACTGGTCAATCAAAAATAAATTACAAAGGAAAAGAGTACACAACCTAACACAATTTGTGCGATATAGCTAAAGTAGTGTTTAAGAATAAAATGTGGCTTTAAATAATTTCATTAGAAAAAAACAAAACTTCTAAAATCAATAACCTAAGAATTCAAATATTCTAAAATCAATAACCTAAGCTTTTCATTTAATACACAGAGAAAAGAAAAACAAAGAACATGAATTGAAGAAAGGGAAAGAGGAAATAAAGAGTTAATATCAGCAGAATTCTCAACCAATTAAAAAAATAACAAACTGTAATTTGATGTAGCAGACTAAAAAGAGAAATGAAACAGTCTGATGAAATCAAGATTGAACAAGGGGACATCAGTGCAGACCCTGCCACATTATATGGTAATAGGGATATATTATTTAAAATCTTTATGATAATAAATTTGGAAATTTAGATAAAAAATGAACAGCTTCCTAGAAAGTCAATATTACCAAAATGTACTTAAAAATAAAAAGATCAATAAACATGTATTTAATCTCAACTGAATTTGTAATTATAAACCTTGAAATGAAGAAAACCCTGGAGCCTGAAAACTTTAATAATGAACTATATGAAGTCTTATAAAAGAAATACCTTCAATCCTATGCAAACTATGTTAGCATATAGGGATTCAGAAAATACTTTCTTAATCATATGATGATTGCAAAATCTAAACTTTGTTAGCTGAAACCAAAACTCTAAAACTAAAATCAAAACTTTGATAGCAAATCTAAAACATTAGGAGAAAGCAATCTATAGAGCTATAACCTTTGAGGTTGTAGACTCAAATATATTAGCAGTAAATCAAACCAAATGTTATATAACGAGAGAATATATGATCAAGTAGGGTTTAGTAGTAATGTGAATTTGTTAAGCTTTAAAGATTAATTGATATAATTTTCAATATTAATAAAATTTAAAATAAAATTAAGAAAGCTTATCCTCTCAACACATGCACAAAAACCATTTAACAAAATTCAGCACCATTCACAACTGAAACCCTCAGAAATTCAGGAAGAAACTTTCTCAGTATTATAAAAGCTATATATTAAAAAATAAATGAGCAGCATCATACTTAATGGTTATGGACTAAATTTCTTCCTTGAAAGAAAGAAAATAACAACAAAAAAAATCTGTCTGCTTTTAACAACTCTAATCAACAATGAACTGTAAGTCCTAGCTAGTACAATAAGGCAAGAGAAATAAATAAAATATAGAAACATGTAGAATAAAATTATCTTAATCTTTAGATGACATAATATTTGTGTATATGAAAATCACTATGACATCCAATGGGAAAAAAATGCCTCTAGCAAATTGAAGGTAGTTAGCAAGATTACAGAACATGATGAAAATATAAAAATAAATGAGTAGAGATTCAAGATGGAGGAGGAGCAGGAGGACGTGGAGTTCATCTCTCTCTGTGGATCAATCAGGAGTACAACTATAGATGCAACAATTCTCAGAGAACACCAGCTGAAAACTAGCGGAAGGTCTTGGACACCAGAAAGGACTATAAAGATCCCTGCATAACTGGGTAGAATGGAAAAAAGAAGGGAGAAGGAGGAGGAGAGGAAGGGGGATGGGACCTGCACACCGGGGCGGTGGGGCTGAAGCAGAGGAGAGATTCCCAAATCTGGGGAAACCGCCTCTCCATCAGGGAAATTGATTGGGACAGAAGGGAAGCATTTGAGGCTGTAGGAATAGGGTGAAAGCAGCCGATCTGTGGCAGAGCGGACAGAGTGAGAAATACACACACAGTCCGTACCTCGGCCTTACGTGTCGCAGAGAGGGACGTGTGTTCACAGGTGTGTGAGGGGGCTGGGAGCTGGAGTGTAGGGATTGGAGAACAGGCTCAGGGCGAGAACTGCTGTTGGATGTGGGGAGACGGACTGAGGGGATGGGAAGGAAGAAATCCGCAGCAGGGAATGCCTACAGAGAACACTGGGCTGCCATGGAATCAGGGTGCTACTGCTGAGTCACACGCAGGGAGAGGAGCCACTATTGAAACCTCTCTTTCCCCACACACCAGTGCTGTCTGCTGAGAAATTAAAAAAAACCCTCAGAGCTGGCCCTCATGTGCCAACTTCAGGGCATTAAAAAAAAAAAAAAAACCTCTCAGGACTGGTCCTCGTGCACCTGCTGCCAGGCATCAGAAAAAGCCTGGCCAGGGCTGGCCCTCATGTGTCTTATGCCAGGCGCCAGAAAAGACACTTACTAAGGCCATATCTGTTGTGCATGTGGCCACTGGCTTCCCTGCACATTTGGCGCTGCTGGGGATACTGTGATCGAAGCAGTCATACAACCACTGTGCCCTGTACTCACCAGGGAAGACCCAAGAACTCCAAGGAAACCTCGGGATGAGACTCCTGTGGGTGGACCACATGCAGAGGTGGAGATAAAACCAAAGCTGAACCCCAGGAATGGGGCGACTAAGGAAGATCAAAAATCTTTCCATCAGCTGTACAAGAGGCAGATTAAATCCCTGCAATCAGCTAGGTAGACCTGGCATCTATGGAATGTCTGAGTTGACAATGAGTGTTCCCACAAATGAAAATGGTCTAGCTCTGGCAGCTGTGGACTTTGGGGACAAGCACAAGCAGGAACTGGGCCAGATCAGAGTCTGAGTGCTCACCATAGGGCTCACAGCAAGTCCACAGACCAGCACAGAGACAGAGGAGTGCCTCTTGGGGAGGCAGAGGTAGCCTGTGGCTCATGGTATGTGCAAGGACACTTACAGCAGAGACCCCAGAGAAACATATTATTACTATTAATTTTATTATGTTTTGATTCATTGTGTTGTTGGTTCCAGCTTTTTTGTTGTTTTTTTTTTTCTTTCCTTATTTTTATTAAATTTGTTTCTTATTGTAGGTTTTTTTTTAATTTAGTCTGTTGGTTTCTCTGTGCTTTATTACATATTTTTTATTTTTTATATATTTCTTTTCTTACATTGTTTTCTGTTGTTCTGTGTTCTTTTCCCTTATTTTTTCTTCTTATTCTTTAATATTTTTCATTTTTTATACATTTCCACTTCTACTTGGCTTTTCTGTTGTCCTGTGTTTTTTCCCTTTTTATTTTATTTTATTATTATTATTTTCTAATTATTTTTATCAGTTTGTTCTGTTTCCTTGCTTTATTCTTCAGTTGGCACACTGCTTTAGTTTTGTTTTTAGGTTATCTGTTTTTGTTACTTTTAATCCAATTGTTTGATTTCGTTTTTGAGTTATTCTATTTGTCTGGTTGTTCTCGTGCTTTTTGTTTCATTTGGTTCTGTTTTTGTTTCTTCTACGTGTGTGTGTTTCCTTGTTTCTGTTTTTCTTTGTTTGATTTTGTTTTTACCATTTCTCTGGGATTTTGCTTGTCTTTTTTAAAATATATTTTATATTTTCATATTTCTATTTCTACATTGCTTTTCTGTCATTTTGTCTTCTTTCCCCTTACTCTTTTTCTTTTTCATATCATTTTTGTCAGGTTGTTTTGTTTCTATCCTTCATCCTTTAGTTGGTGTTCTGCTTTGCTTTTGTTTTTTTGTATTTGTGTTTTGTCAGCTTTCTTTTTAATTGTTTGATTTCGTTCTTGTGTTCTTTTACTGCTCTTGTTGTTCTCTTGCTTTTGCATTTATTTGGTTCTGTTTCTGTTTCATTTGTGTGTGTGTGCGTGATTTATTGTTTCTGTTTTTGTTTGTTTGATTTTACTGTTTGCCATTTGTCTGGGGTTTTGTTAGTCTTTTTTTTTTTTTTTTTTTTTAATGCCCTTTATTGTGAGGATGAGCAACTTGCGGGATCTTGGTTCCTCGACCAGAAGTCGGGTCTGAGGGTCTCAGGTGGAAGCACCAAGTCCAGGATGCTGGACCACTAAAGAATTCCCAGCCCTAGGGAAGATAAATCACCCAGAGCTCTCACAGAGGCCTCTATCTGAATCCAAGGCCCAGCTCCACTCAACTGCCAGCAGCTCCCAGCAATGGACACCTCACAAGAAGCAACAAATAAGACAAGAACACAAACCCACCCATAAGCACACTGACTGTCTAAAGTCATACTAAGCTCACAGACACCCCAAAACATACAATCTGACATGGCCCTCCACACCAGAGGGAAAAGACTCAGCTCCACCCACCAGAACACAGGCACCAGTCCCTCCCATCAGGAATTCTATACAAGGAACTGGATGAAACTTACCAACGGGAGCAGAGAATGGAAGCAAGAGGAACTACGACTCTGCAGCCTAGGGAAAGGATAACTCAAATATTGTAAATCAGAAAAAAAGAGAAGACAAAAATATCTTTCAGGCAAAAGAGCAAGATAAAAACCCACAAGACCAAATAAGTGAGGAGGAAATAGGCAAACTACCTGAAAAAGAATTCAGAGTAATGATAGTAAAGATGATACAAAATCTCAGAAAAAGAAGAGAGAAAATACAAGAAAAATTTAACAAGAACCAAGAAGAACAATAGAGCAAATGAACCGTAATGAACAACACAATAACTGAAATTAAAAATACTCTAGAATGAAGCAATAGCAGAATACCTGAGGCAGTAGAACGTATAAGTGAGCTGGAAGACAGAATGGTGGAAAACACTGCTGTAGAGCAGAGTAAAGAAAAAAGAATGAAAAGAATGGAGGACAATCTCAGAGACATCTGGAGCAACATTAAGCAGAGCAACATTCAAATTATAGGTGTCCCAGAAGAAGAAGAATAAAAGAAAGGGTCTCAGAAAATATTTGCAGAGATAACTGTCGACAACTTCCACAACATGGGAAAGGAAAGAGTCAATCAAGTCCAGGAAGTGCAGACAATCCATACAGGATAAACCCAAGGAGAAACAGGCTGAGAAACATATTAAACAAACTAACAAAAATTAAACATAAACGAAAAATATTAAAAGAAGCAAGGGAAAAGCAAAAAATAACAAAGAAGTGAATGCCCATACAGTTAACAGCTGATCTTTCAGCAGCAACTCCACAGGCCAGAAGGGAGTGGCAAGATATATTTAAAGTGATGAAAGTAAAAAACCTAAAACCAAGATTACTCTACCCAGCAAAGATCTCATTCAGATTCGATGGAGAAATCAAAAGCTTTACAGAAAAACAAAAGTAAAGAGAATTCAACACCACCAAACCAGCTCTACAACAAATGCTAAAGGAAGTTCTCTAGGCAGGAAACACAAGAGAAGGAAAAGACATACAAAAACAAACGGGAAACAATTAAGAAAATACTAATACAAACATACATATCAATAATACCCTTGAATGTAAATGGATTAAATGCCCCAACCAAAAGACACAGGCTTGCTGAATGGATACAAAAACAAGACCCATATATATGTTGTCTACAAGAGACACACTTTAGAACTAGGGAAAAATACAGACTGAAAGTAAGGTGATGGAAAAAGATATTCCATGCAAATGGAAATCTAAAGAAAGCTGGAGTAGCAATATTCATATCAGAAAAAAAATAGACTTTTAAATAAAGACTATTACAAGAGAAAAGAAAAGGCACTACATAATGATCAAGGGATCAATCCAAGAAGAAGATATAACAATTGTAAATATTATGCACCCAACATAGGAGCACCTCAATACACAAGGCAAATGCTAACAGCAATAAGGGGAAATTGACAGTAAAATAATAATAGTAGGCAATTTAACACCCTACTTACACCAATGCACAGATCATCCAAACAAAACATAAATAAGGAAACAAAACTTTAAATGACACATTAGAAAAAATGGACCTAATTGATATTTATACAACATTATATCCAAAAACAAGAGAATATATTTTCTTTTCAGGTGCACGTGGAATATTCTCCAGGATAGATCGCACCTTGGGTCACAAATCAAGCCTTGGTAAATTTAAGATAATTGAAATTGTATCAAGCATCTTTTCTGAACACAATGCTATGAGACTACATTTCAATTACAGTAAAAAAAAACTGTCACAAATACAAACACAGGGAGGCTAAACAATACGCTACTAAACAACCAAGACATCACTGAAGAAATTAAAGAGGAAATTAAAAAATACTTAAAACAAATGACAATGAAAACACGATGACACAAAATTTATGGGATGTGGAAAAAGCAGTTCTAAGAGAGAAGTTTATAGCAATAAATCCTACCTCAAGAAAAAGAAATATCTCAAATAAACAACGTAACCTTACACCTAAAGCAATTAGAGAAAGAAGAGCAAAAAAAGCCCAAAGTTAGCAGAAGGAAATAAATCATAAAGATCAGATCAGAAATAAATGAAAAGAAATAAAGGAAACAATAGCAAAGATCAATAAAACTAAAAGCTTGTTCTTTGAGAAGATAAAGAAAACTGATAAACCATTAGCCAGACTCATCAAAAAAAAAAGTGAGAGGACTCAAATCAACAGAATTAGAAATGAAAAAGGAGAAGTTACAACTGACACTACAGAAATACAAAGGATCATGAGAGACTACTACAAGCAACAATATGTCAATTAAATGGACAACCTGGAAGAAACGGACAAATTCTTAGAAAAGTACAACCTTCCAAGACTGAACCAGGAAGAAATAGAAAATATGAAAAGACCAATCACAAACACTGAAATTGCAATGGTGATTAAAAATCTTCCAGCAAAAAACTGTCCAGGGCCGGATGGCTTCACAGCAAATTCTATGAAACATTTAGAGAAGAGCTAAATCTATACTTCTCAAACTCTTCAAAATATAGCAGAGTGAGGAACACTCCTGAACTCATTCTACCAGGCCACCTTCACCGTCATACCAAAACCAGACAAAGATGTCACAAAAAAAACAAAACTACAGGCCGATATCACTGATGAACATAGATGCAAAAATCCTCAACAAAATACAAGCAAACAGAATCCAACAGCACATTAAAAGGATCATACAACATGATCAAGTGGGGTTTATCACAGGAATGTGAGGATTCTTCAATATATGCAAATCAATCAATGTGATACATGATATTAACAAATTGAAGGGTAAAAACTGAATGACATTCTCAAGAGATGGAGAAAAAGCTTTCAACAAAATTCAACACTGATTGATGATAAAAACTCTCCAGAAAGTGGGTATAGAGGGAACTACCTCAACATAATAAGATCCATATATGACAAACCCACATCCAACATCATTCTCAATGGTGAAAAATTGAAAGCACTTCTCTATGATCAGGAAGAAGACAAGAGTGCCCAATCTCAATCTCACCAATATTATTCAACATAGTTTTGGAAATTTTAGCCATGGCAATCAGACAAGAAAAAGAAACAAAAGGAACCCAAATTGGAAAAGAAGAAGTAATACTGTCACTGTTTGCAGATGACATGATCTTAAACATAGAAAATCCTAAAGATGCCACACCAGAAAACTACTAGAGTTAATTAATGAATCTGGTAAAGTATCAGGATACAAAATTAATGCACAGAAATCTCTTGCATTCCTATACACTAACAATGAAGATCCGAAAGAGAAATTAAGGAAACACTCCCGTTTACCTGCAACAAAAAGAAAAAAATACCTAGGAATAAACCTACCTAAGGAAGCAAAAGACCTGTATGCAGAAAAGTATAAGATACTGATGAAATAAATCAAAGATGATACAGATGGAGAGATATACCGTGTTCTTGGATTTTAAGAATTAACATTGTGAAAATGACTATACTAGGCAAAGTAATCTACAGATTCATTGTAATCCCTAGCAAATTACCAATGGCATTTTTCACATAATTAGAACAAAATTTTACAATTTGTATGGAAACACAAAAGATCCTGAATAGCCAAAGCAATCTTCAGAAAGAAAAACAGAGCTGAAGGAATCAGACTTCTTGAGTTCAGACTATGCTACAAAGTTACAGTAATCAAGACAATATGGTACTGGAACAAAAACAGAAATATATCAATGGAAGAGGATAGAAAGCCCAGAGATAAACCTATGTACATATTGCCAACTAATTTATGACAAAGGAGGCAAGAACATACAATGGAGAAGAGACAGCCTCTTCAATAGGTGGTGCTGGGAAAACTGGAAAGCTACCTGTAAAAGAATGAAATTAGAACATTCCCTAAAACCATACACAAAAATAAACTCAAAATGGATTAAAGACCTAAGTGTAAGATCAGACATTATAAAACTCTTAGAAGAACATAGGAAGAACACTCTCTGAAATAAATCACAGGTAGATCCTTTTTGACCACTTCCTAGAATAATGGGAAAAAAACCCAAAAATAAACAAATGGGACCTAGTGAAACTTAAAAGCTTTTGCACAGAAAAGGAGACAATAAACAAGAGGAAAAGGCAACCCTCAGAATGGGAGAAAATATTTGCAAATAAAGCAACTAACAAAGAATTAATCTCCAAAATATACAGCAGCTCATGTACCTCAATATCAAAAAAACAAACAACTCAATCCAAAAATGGGCAGAAGACTTAAATAGACATTTCTCCAAAGAAGACATACAGATTGCCAACAAACACATGAAAAGATGCTCAACATCACTAATCCTTGGAGAAATGCAAATCAAAACCTCAAAGAGGTATCTCCACACACTGGACAGAATGGCCATCATCAAAAATCTAGAAAAAAAAAATGCTGGAGAGGGTGTGGAAAAAAGGAACCCTCCTGCCCTGTTGCTGGGAATGTAAATTGATACAGCCACTATGGAGAACACTAAGGAGGTTCCTTAAAAAACTAAAAATAGAACTACCATACAACCCAGGAATCCCACTACTGGGCCTATACCCAGAGAAAACCATAATTCAAAAAGAAACATGGACCGCAATGTTTATTGCAACACTATTTACAATAACCAGGACATGAAAGCAACCTAAATGTCCATCGACAGATGAATGGATAAATAAGATGTGGCACATATATACAACTGAATATTACTCAGCCATAAAAAGGTACAAAATTGAATTATTTGTAATGAGGTGGATGGACCTAGAACATGTCATACAGAGTGAAGCAAGTCAGAAAGAGAAAAACAAATACTGGATGCTAACGTACATATATGGAATCTAAAAGAACGATAATGATGAACCTAGTGGGAGGGCAGGAATAAATATGCAGACGTAGAGAATGGACTTGAGGACAGAGCAGGGAGAAGGGGAAGCTGTGATGAAATGAGAGAGAAGAATTGACATATATACACTACCAAATGTAAAATGGATGGCTGGTGAGAAGCTGATGCATAGCACAGGGAGATCAGCTTGATGCTTTGTGACGACCTAGAGGGGTGGGATAGGGAGGGTGAGCAAGAGGCTCAAGAGGGATGGGATATGGGGATATATGTATACATGTAGCTGATTCACTTTGTTGTACAGGAAATACTAACGTAACATTGGAAAGTAATTTTACTCCAATAAAGATATTTGAAATTAATTAATTAATTAATTAATTTTAAAAAACTGTTATATTTATGAATAATTAAGAACAATTGAATTTGAAATCAGAAAGTCTATTCACAGTAGCATAAATCAAAATATGTTTGGGCATCAATTTAAAAATGTTGACAGACAAGCCTCTTAGACAGCCTCATCCTAAAGCGGGCAGACAGCAGAAGCAAGAAGAACTACAATCCTGCAGCCTGTGGAACAAAAACCACATTCACAGAAAGATATACAAGATGAAAAGGCAGAGGGCTATATACCAGATGAAGGAACAAGATAAAACCCCAGAAAAACAACTAAATGAAGGGAGATAGGCAACCTTCAAGAAAAATAATTCAGAATAATAATAGTGAAGATGATCCAGGACCTCGGAAAAAGAATGGTGGCAAAGGTTGAGAAGATGCAAGAAATGTTTAACAAAGACCTAGAACAATTTCAAAAAAAAACAAACAGAGATGAAAAACAAAATAACTGAAATGAAAAATACACTAGAAGGAATCAATAGCAGAATAACTGAGGCAGAAGAACAATGAGTGACCTGGAAGACAGAATGGTGGAATTCACTGCTGTGGAACAGGATAAAGAAAAAAGAATGAAAAGAAAGGAAGACAGACTAAGAGACCACTGGGACAACATTAAACACAAGAACATTTGCATTATAGGGTGAATTATAGGGGTCCCAGAAGGAGAAGAGAGAGAGAAATGACCCAAGAAAATATTTGAAGATATTATAGTTAAAAACTTCCCTAACATGGGGAAGGAAATAGCCACCCAAGTCCAGGAAGCTCAGAGAGCCCCAGGCCGGATAACCCAAGGAGAAACATGCCGAGACACATAGTAATGGAACTGGCAAAAATTAAAGACAAAGAAAAATTATTGAAAGCAGCATGGGAAAAACGACAAATAACATACAAGGGAACTCCCATAAGGTTAACAGCTGATTTCTCAGCAGGAAACTATACAACCCAGAAGGGAGTGGCATGATATATTTAAAGTGATGAAAGGAAAGAACCTGCAACCAAGATTACTCTATCCGGCAACGATCTCCTTTAGATTTGATGGAGAAATCAAAAGCTTTACAGACAAGCAAAAGCTAAAAGAATTCAGCACCACCAAACTACCAAACTAGCTCTACAACAAATGCTAAAGGAACTTCTCTAAGTGGGAAACACAAGAAAAGAAAAGGACCTACAAAAATAAACCCAAAACAATTAAGCAAATGGTAATAGGAACATACATATTGATAATTATCTTAAAAGTGAAAGGATTAAATGCTCCAACCAAAAGACACAGGCTTGCTGAATGGATACAAAAACAAGACCCATATATATGTTGTCTACGAGAGACCCACTTCAGAGCTGGGACACATACAGACTGAAAGTGAGGGGATGGAAAAAGATATTCCATGCAAAAGGAAATCATAAGAAAGCTGGAGTAACAGGACTCATATCAGATAAAATAGACTTTAAAATAAAGAATGTTACAAGAGACAAGACGGACACTACATAATGATCAAGGGATCAATCCAAGAAGAAGATATAAAAGTTATGAATATATATGCACCCAACATAGGAGCACTTCAATACATAAGTCAACTGCTAACAGTTATAAAAGAGAAAATCAACAGTAACATAATAATGGTGGAGGACTTTAACACCTGACTTACACCAATGGACAGATCATCCAAACAGAAAATTAATAAGGAAGTACGAGCTCTAAATGACACAATAGACCACATAGATTGCATTCATATTTATAGGACAATCCATCCAAAAACAGCAGATTGCACTTTCTTCTCAAGTGCACACGGAACATTCTCCAGGTTAGATCACATCTTGGGTCACAAATCAAGCCTTGGTAAATTTATGAAAATTGAAATCATACCAATAATCTTTTCTGACCACAATGCTATGAGATTAGAAATCAATTACATGGAAAAAAACGTAAAAAACACAAACACATGGAGGCTAAACAATACGTTACTAAATAACCAAGTGATCACTGAAGAAATCAAAGGGGACATCAAAAACTACCTAGAGACAAATGACAATGAAAACACAACGATCCAAAACCTATGGGATGCAGCAAAAGCAGTTCTAAGAGGGAAGTTTATAGCAATACAATCCTACCTCAAGAAAAAAAAATAAATCTCAAATAAACAATCTAACCTTACATCTAAAGGACCTAGAGAACAGAGAACAAACAAAACCTAAAGTTAGTAGAAGGAAAGAAATCATAAAGATCAGAGCAGAAATAAATGAAATAGAAAAAAAGGAAACAATAGCAAAGATCAATAAAACTAAAAGCTGGTTCTTAGAGAAGATAAATAAAATTGATAAACCATTAGCCAGACTCATCAAGAAAAAGAGGGAGAGGACTCAAATCAATAAAATTAGAAATGTGAAGATAGAAGTACAGCAGACACCACAGAAATACAAATCATCCTAAGAGACTACTACAAGCAACTCTATGCCAATAAAATGGACAACCTGGAAGAAATGGACAAATTCTTAGAAAGGTATAACTTTCCAAGACTGAACCAGGAAGAAACAGAAAATATGAACAGACCAATCACAAATAATGAAATTGAAACTGTGATTAAAAATCTTCCAACAAACAAAAGTCCAGGACCAGATGTCTTCACAGGTGAATTTTACCAAACATTTAGAGAAGAGCTAACACCCACCCTTCTCAAACTCTTCCAAAAAATTTCAGAGGAAAGAACCTTGGCAAACTCATTCTATGAGGCCACCATCATCCTGATACCAAAACCAGAGAATGATACTACAAAAAAGGAAAATTACAGACCAATGTCACTCATGAATACTGATGCAAAAATCCTCAACAAAATACTAGCAAACAGAATCCAATAACACATTAAAGGAATCATACACCATGCTCAAGTGCGATTTATCCAGGGATGCAAGGATTCTTCAATATAAGCAAATCAATCAGTGTTATAAATCATATTAACATACTGAAGAAGAAAAACCATATGATCATCTCAGTAGATGCAGAAAAAGCTTTTGACAAAATTCAACACCCATTTATGATAAAAACTCTCCAGAAAGTGAGCATAGAGGGAACCTACCTCAACATAATAAAGGCCATATACGACAAACCCACATCAAACATCATTCTGAATGGTGAAAAACTGAAAGCCTTTCCTCTAAGATAAGGAACAAGACAAGGATGTCCACTCTCACCACTATTATTCAACATAGTATTGGAAGTCCTAGCCATGGCAATCAGAGAAGAAAAAGAAATAAAAGGAATCCAAATTGGAAAAGAAGAAGTAAAACTGTCACTGTTTACAGATGACATGATACTACACATAGAGAATCCTAAAGATGCCACCAGAAAACTACTAGAACTAATCAATGAATGTGGTAAAGTTGCAGGATACAAAATTAATGCACAGAAATCTCTTGCATTCCTATGCACTAATGATGAAAAATCTGAAAGTGAAATTAAGAAAACACTCCCATTTACCACTGCAACAAAAAGAATAAAATATCTAGGAATAAACCTACCTAAGGAGACAAAAGACCTGTATGGAGAAAATTATAAGACACTGATGAAATAAATTAAAGATGATATAAATAGATGGAGAGATATACCATGTTCTTGGATTGGAAGCACCAACGTTGTGAAAATGACTATACTACCCAAAGCAATCTACAGATTCAATGCACTCCCTATCAAATTACCAATGCCATTTTTTACAGAACTAGAACAAAAAATCTTAAAATTTGTATGGACACTCAAAAGACCCCGAATAGCCAAAGCAGTCTTGAGGGAAAAAAAAACAGAGCTGGAGGAATCAGACTCCCTGAATTTAGATTATACTACAAAGTTACAATAATGCAGACAATATGGTATTGGCACAAAAACAGAAGGATAGATCAATGGAACAGGATAGAAAGCCCAGAGATAAACCCATGCACATATGGTCAACTAATCTATGACAAAGGTGGCAAGGATATTCAATGGAGAAAAAACAGTCTCTTCAATAAGTGGTGCTAGGAAAACTGGACAACTACATGTAAAAGAATGAAATTAGAACACTCCCTAACACCATACACAAAAATAAACTCAAAATGGATTAAAGACCTAAATGTAAGACCAGACACTATAAAACTCTTAGAGGAAAACATAGGAAGAACACTCTTTGACATAAATCACAGCAAGATCCTTTTTGACCCACCTCCTAGAGAAATGGAAATAAAAACAAAAATAAACAAATGGGGCCTAATGAAACATAAAATCTTTTGCACAGCAAAGGAAACTATAAACAAGATGAAAAGACAGCCCTCAGAATGGGAGAAAATATTTGCAAATGAAGCAACTGATAAAGGATTAATCTCCAAAATTTACAAGCAGCTCATGCAGCAGCTCAATATCAAAAAAAACAAACAACCCTATCCAAAAGTGGGCAGGAGACCTAAATAGACATTTCTCCACAGAAGATATACAGATTGCCAACAAACACATGAAAGGATCTTCAACATCACTAATCATTAGAGAAATGCAAATCAAAAATACAATGAGGTATCACCTCACACCAGTTAGAATGGGCATCATCAGAAAATTTACAAACAACAAATGCTGGAGATGGTGTGGAGAAAAGGGAACCCTCTTGCACTGCTGGTGGGAATGTAAATTGATACAGCCACTATGGAGAACACTGTGGAGGTTCCTTAAAAAAGTAAAAATAGAATTACCATATGACCCAGCACTCCCACTACTGGGCATATACCCAGAGAAAACCATAATTCCAAAAGACACATGCACCCCAATGTTCATTGCAGCACTATTTACAATAGCCAGGACATGGAAGTATCCTAAATGCCCATCGGCAGATGAATGGATAAAGAAGTTGTGGTACATATATACAGTAGAATATTACTCAGCCATAAAAAGGAACGAAATTGGGTCATTTGTAGAGACGTGGATGGATCTAGAGACTGTCATACAGAGTGAAGTAAGTCAGAAAGAGAAAAACAAATATCATATATTAACACATGTATGTGGAACCTAGAAAAATGGTACAGATAATCTGGTTTGCAGGGCAGAAATAGAGACACAGATGTAGAGAAATAACGTATGGACACTTAGGGGGGAAAGTGGCGGGGGCGGTTGGTTGTGTGATGAATTGGGAGGTTAGGTATATATATATATACACTATATACACGTATATACACTATATGTGTAAAATGGATAACTAATAAGAGCCTGCTGTATAAAAAAATAAATAAAATAAAATTCCAAAAAAAAATGTTTACATGTTTGGTATTCCTAAAACTGCAATATATTGCTGAAAGAAAAATAAAGATAGAAATAAATACAAAGCTGTGCTATGTCCCTGGATTGGATTTTTATACTAGTAATTTCCCCCAAATTGGTCTTTAAATTTAGTACAAACTGAAAGATACACAACAAACTTGTTTTTTGAAGGAATTGACAATTTCTTGAATCTCAGAAAGTGAATTAGTACATTTTGATTAGATTTATAATAATTACTTCAAATCAGTTTGAAGGGATTTTGGAAGTACGTAAAGAAGTTAATGTGTATCTTGGGAAGGTAAAGGTCTGAGTGTGGTTAATATATGAACAGCAACTCCTAACAAAATAGAATGAGAATTGAATGAAGTCAGAAAGTCTGTTTTGAAGAGAGGCAAAGTCATAAAATGCAGAAAATATATATTAGTAAAATTTTCTAGAGAGCAATTGTCCAGATATGTCAAATTATTTAAAGTGTACATACTCTTTAGTATAATCATTCTTCTAGAGTTTAATACGAGGATGTATTCACATGAGTTTTCATATTCTATTTGCATAACAGAAGTATTAACTGAAATAATGAAAAATTGAAGCAACTTAAATGTTATGTAATATGGAAATGGTGAAATAACAATAGAGTTCTGGGTGTAAAATAAAGGAATATATACAAAACTATGTCTCAGGAATTTCTTATATATTATTATAAAAATCTGGCTATGGGGAATTATGTGTATTATACCTTGAAATAAATTTATAAATAAGAAATATTTTATAATTCACCCTATAGAGCAAAAAGCTGGTTATAGAATTTTCCAGGGATTTCAAAAAGGTTATTTGTAGATTTTGCTTTTGTTTTTGTTTTTTTGCCTATTCTGGATTTTATAAAGTGTCTACAAATACCATGCTACCTTTAGTAGTAATAATAGGTACAGTACAGTATAGATTTATGAAGCTCAGATTGGGCTTTTCCAGATAATTTAACTATCATGCTTTTTCAGTTTTGAAGGACAAAATTAGTTGAAAACGAATAAGGGAACAATTTTTCTATTTTGTTAAATATGTAAAAAATACTTTGTTCTTGAAAACATTAAAATATTGGTTTTAATTCATGTTTATCATATGCATTTTCAAAATTAAAGTTTATAATTATTTTACTTTCAAAAGTGAACTTTGTCTGGTGTCAGAATCCAGTATTGTTTTGTTATTTCTAAAATCTTTTGTATAAAATCTTATGGATAATTGAATCTTGCATATTTCTGAATGGAAAGCTTGAGTGCTTAAAATCTTACTTATGAGCCTTCTGTAACAAGTCTTTAGTATTCTGCGATGTGCATTTCGATTACTAAACTTAATGTTGTCTCTTCTTTTTCCCTCTTTTTTTTGCTCTTTCTTTCTTATTTAAACATTTTAATTTGCTATATTTCATGAATTTTAATATTAACTATTTAATATATAGAACAATGAAACAATAGAACCATGTATCAACCACTCAAATTAGATTATATATGTATCATTAATTAATATTATGTCATATTTCCTTTAGATACTTTTTTTTAAAGCAATAGTATATTATGTACAATTGAAGCACCTTTGCTCTCTCTGTGTTCTCACTACTGCTTTCTGGGTGTTTCTTTGCATCTTTGCCATCCATTTTTTAATGATACATGCATTATAAAACTTTTTATGATGCTTGTGTGCCTTTGTAAACAATGTTTCTATGTAAGTGTATATATATAAAGTCATACACACATACTGTATTATTTTTCTGCAAGTTGATCACATCTGAGCAAAGTATTTTTGAGATATAACTGTGTTGATAAAAGGTTGATACAGTTAAACTCATTTTAACTGACATGTAATAGTAGATGGTATAATCTATGCTTGACACATATAAATAAAAGAAAACCAAACATTTCTTATTGTTAATTTTATATTTCTTGGGCTTCCTTAATAACAAACTGACATATTTATTTTCCTTTATATTCTCACATCAACTTGCTCATTACAAGTTAAAATGATATGAGGCACCAAGTGTTATGCCAATCCTCTTCACATTCAAATGTGCATATTCTGTAAATGATAAAACCTGCAAAACACTCTGATGACCCTACCTTGCAATTATGACAGTTACTCAAGAAACATGATAACGATTATTGCGCTTAACAATGCTGTTTTTTTCCTACACATACTTTTTGTTTGCTTACTTTCTTGCCTCTTGTTTGTTGCTTTGTCTTCTCCAGAAGAGTGTTACAGAAGTACGCATCCAATATAACAACCACTTTTTAATGTCCTAATTGTATTATTTTTCTCAGGCAAGTTCATTTTTGAAAATATTTAAATAGAAAATCTATGTTAAAGATAAAATATTTAAATGTGGCATTATTTTCCTCCATATTAGATAGAGTGTTAGGAAAGCTTTTCTTGCAAAAATCATAATGTGATTTTATGAACAGATGTTTGATATTGTAATAATTACCATGGACTTGTAAATACTGTTATGTTTGAATCATCTGATCTGAAACTATATTCTATGCTTTTAAAATTAAATGTCATAATTAATCTTATCTTTATATTCTTCCATGACCCAATTTATGGACCTAACCTGTCTCAGCATCTCTGAGCTGAATGGATATCTGGTCCCTGAACACCTGGTGCCTGATTTATGGTGACATGAAAATTATGTATTTATTTAATCTATTCGAACCAACATTTTTTATTCTAAGAAAAAAATAAATTTTTGGCATAAGTATATGTTAAGTAAAGGTTGTTTTCCTAAAAGGCTAGTGGGAACTCATATTAAAACTGTCATTTTAAAAAATGATGTGAGGATTTCAAAATTTCCCATGAACTCTTTTTTTAGATCTTCATGAAATATTTGTCCCTTGATAAGTCATACATGTATCTCAGTTAATTCTTCTCATTTTTATTGTTGTTAGTGGTCCCTAGGATAGTAGAAAGAATGATATTGAATAAGTGAGGGCAAAGTTGTCATAAGAACAAACAGTGAAAGTATATAGGATAACAAATTTTTTTTTTTGATGGAATTCTAGATTCATTTAGCTGGTTCATAATCAGTCACTGAGAGTTATATATTTCCATATTTTCCTTCTCCATATATAAGAAGTTATCTTGCTATCTTGGTTTGAAAAGTCAATATCCTTTCCAAGTACCTCATTATCACAAACTAATTTAGTCCCTGAAAAAATATGACTTCTTTAAGAAATAAGATGCTTTCTCATGATGTAGAAATCCAAATTTTATAATACTTTTTTTTTGATAAAAACAATTGTGTATTAGTTACCTGCTCTAAGACATGCAGGGCATAAAAAACTGTAATTTGAATTTAATGATTCTTTTCTTTCTCTGCATGAAACACTGTACTACTTACTCTTTAGAGAAAGCAGTCATTTAATATGAAATTAGTGAATGCTGACTCTTTGTACAGTTCCAGACTTTGTATTTATCAAAAGATCGCTCCTCAGCCTTTAGGATATTTTGTAAATGGCAACACTATTTTTCACATTCTGACTACTGAGAAACTTAATTTCAGTGGCTTTTACTCAAGTATAAAAATATGTAGAATAATTTTTCCCCTAAAATAAATATTAGGGTGGAAAATAAATAAATATTTCAGGTACTTTCCTCAAACCCTTCGGATACAATCATCCAAGGATGTTTATAATATCAAAATACTTTCAGGTAAGCTATATCCTTTCTTGTCTCCATTAAAAGCCATTGTCACATAGCATGTAACATGCAAAATTCAATGGAATTATTTGTAACCCAGATATCTTGCCTAACCTTCAGCCTAATTCAGTAATACCTCTGTAATATTCCTTGCAAGCATAACTTCTCATTTAATCTATTTTTCATAAATCTGGATATTGATAACAGTAGCCGAAACTTGTATAACACTCTGGAGTTGCTAAACACTACATAGGTGATACCCTGTTTAATTCAGCCTTCACTTGAGATGAGGAATCCTGGGAAATTATCTCTACTGCACAGTTGAGGAAATTAGTCCTCTAAAGAATTATTGATTTTTCACAAGGCTAAACATTATCAAATGTCAAGGCTGGGAATAAAGTGCAAGCCTAAAGATCTTATAATTATACCATGTGATTTTTCTGTGTGTGAACTGGTCATAGAGAGCTTCTACTTCCATTGATTCTACTAACATCTACTTGCTGTTATAAAAATATATCAATTATACATGTCTTGCCAAAATCTCTCTCTGATGTTACAGACTAGATGGGAATTTTTACTTTGCTATGGCTAGGAAATCAAGTGACAGGTTCCTAGTTGCAAGCCCCCCCCCCCCCAATATCTGTTCTCCCATTTCTCCATGTTAATAGTTTTAGCTGAGCACAGCCTGCTGGTCTGAAGAATTCATTTCCTACATTACCTTGTTGTGTTCCCTTTTCCCACTGCCTTTCCCTTCTGATGTGTCACCCACTTTAGTTTCCAGCTCCGAAATCTCTCTGGACAGTATACTTTGGCCTCATCACCACAGACTTTTCCATCCTTCAGGTCATCTTCATCTCCTTCTGAAAAATTTTACAGCTTTTAACTGTTATCACTCTCTTCATTGTTGTTCCTCTTCCTCTATTTTAACTAGGGCACTCATGTGAAAAAAAAAAACAACTTTTTTTTCCCACCGTTTAATAGTCATCCCTCACCTTCAGGATAAACTCCAATTCCTATATATGCCTTACAAGACCTACCATCATTTGAGCCTTTTTCTTGTTATTTGCAACAGATTTTGCCATACTCCCCTCAGATACTCTATAATTCATCCCTGCACAATTATTTTCAAATCCTCCAAAGTACAACCTCTTTCACTAGCCCCAAGTCTTTATACAATCTTATTCTCTCCTTGGATCTATCTGCATTTCTCTTATCACCATAGTTTTCTAACTCTCCCACATCCTTCAGTATTTATTCACTTCCTGATAGCAATGTGTTTCTCTTGTTTACTGGCTAGTTTAGGTGACCCTTTTATGTAAATTCTTTGTTCCTCTGTCATAGCACTAATTACTGTTGGTTGCATTACAGTCAATGTATCAACCCCTCATCTTTAAAAGACTAAAGTCTCTTTATGTACATTGACTATATTTTATTATTTCACTGTAAATATCCTATGTCCAGCTCAGTGTGTGGCAGAAATTCAACATTCAATAGATATTTGTTGAGTTAATATAAAAATGAAAGAATGGAATTTTCTTAGTTTGCTTGGACTTCTGTAACAGAATACCACAGACTAGGTGGCTTGCACACAAAAAAATTATTTCTCACATTCCTGGAGACTGGCAACTCCAAGATCAAGGTGATAGCAGATTTGATGTCTGGCTTCCTGGTTTGCAGATGGCCATCTTTTTCTTTTATCTGCGCATAGCAAAGAGCAGAGAGTGAAACAAGCTCTCCAGTCTCGTAAAAGCACTGATCTCATTCATGGGGGTTCCACGTTTGTGACTTAATTACAGCCCAAAGGCACACCTACTAACACCATCACATTAAGGGTTAGTCTTTCAAGATATGCATTTTGAGAGAACACAAGCGTTCAGTACGTAAGATAAATCATTATTACGTTTGAGAAAGTTTTTTAAACAATGGAAAATAGTACTCCCCAGCTGTATGTCTAACTCTTTAAAGAAAATGTTTTCATTACCTTTAGCCAAATTTAAAAAAAAAAAAAAAAGGACATCATTCACTTGAATATGTTAGATTTTGGGGACTTTGTAACTTGTGGTGCTCAGAGCTGATCTTGCTAGATCCAGTGTTATCTGAGCAGGGTTGACAGCTATGAAGCCTTCTCTACTTTAATATGGACACTGTGGTTGTATTAATTCTAAGTCAAAATTGCCTTTCTGACAGCCCTGTCATGCTACTGATGTATATTCCACTTGTAGTAAACTTTAACTCCAGGTCTATTTCACTTAAACTGTTAGAAATTCACAACTCACCTGTCCTGTAGTTTGCATTTGGTTCCTGAATTTAAGTTCAGCAATAAATTAGGAAATGAATTATTCAATATTGTCAGTAGCTCATATTGCTGTTCTTGTTTTCTACTCTAAAGGCATCCAGTGATACTTGGTGAATTTTGAATATAATGTTCCTTCACAGTTTTTTTTTTTTTTTCTATTGCTGCAGTCATGAAAGGTATGTAGTATGCTGAGCCACCAAATACTTCGCTTCTGCTTTTGCTTTACCAGGCATTGAAAATATGGACTTTGACCTTGCTAAACTGTTCAATTATCTAGTGACTCTTCTGTTTCCTTTAAGAAATTTGTGTGACAAAGATTGAAGTTTGCAATAGTTTCCATACCTCTGACTGCCTTTCATCTGAGGAAAACTCACATTGAGAATTCTGAAACGGCTATTCTTAAAACTTATGCATGATTTTTTGCTTTACTCTTCTGTCAAACAACTTTCTTTTATTCCTAAAGTAATGCTTATTAGAACTTGGGTTTTCAAAATAAATATTTTCACATTTTTATGAAAATGTTTCAGTGCTAGATATCATACTAATAAAATGCAATGGCCTATATTATCTAAAAAGAGGAAATGTACATATATATGTCATATGTATATCTCACAGGTATTGTAAACTTTAAAGATAGATATTTCAGGATTCCTGCTGATTAATATGTGAGAGTGACATTATTAGACTCCTGTTATAATTTAGTAGTTAAAGCCCCTTTGAATGGAAAAATAAATAAATAAAAAATAAAAAAAAAAACAGGCCAGCGGCTAAAAGTCATGATTCTTGCTCTTGCTCACTAAAGATATAGGAAAAAAATAATAATAATAAAACCCTAAAACTTGAATTTTAATTTCTTCCAAGAATTCTTTGTTATAATGTGGAGTTGGTAAAATATTTGGTGATTTAGTGAGGGATGTTTTTCATTGAGATTTTCATTTCAATTTAATGTCTTTACTTCTCTCTCTCTCTCTCTCCATATATATGTGTATACACATATATATATATACACACACATACACATATACACACACACACATATATATATACTTTTATCTGTGTACCTATATCTATATGTGTATCTCTGTAAAGTAGAATAAATTTTCAACTAATTATGAGAGAGTATATGTATCACAGTTGCTAAATGATCATTTGACTTTAATTATTTGGCAAAAAGATGGGAATACCTACAATTTCAATGATTTAATAAGAAGTACAAATGGACTACTTAATCATGGGTCTGTCTCAACAATCAACCAGGGTGAAAAGGTGACATAAATCTTCTAGAAATAAAGCATCTTTATGTTAAAATCATGTCTCTGTTTTATTTTGAATTGTCTCTATTATATATGTTGGCTTACTGATGACTTAGAGGGGAAAAGGAGTAAAATAATCATAAGGAATACATACACTACTGAAATAAGGTGGGTTTTTTTTTTTTTGCCATTTTCTTAGACAAAGGCACACTTTCAAGTACCTATATCTATTTGTAACCATAAGTTAACTGAAATTAAAATATGAAAACAAAATCAATGCAAAAATTGCACTGGACAGATTACAGAGGCAAGGAAGTCTTTTTCCAAGGTCACTGAAATAAAAGAGAGAGGTCAGAACTCAGTTTGAGTTCAACTCCACTGAAACAAAAGCCTGGAGAGTTTTTAAGACCTGGAGTTAGGGGATTTTAGGCTATTTGTGTTTCCGAATTGGCTTTACCAAAATGAAAAGTAAACTTTCCCTCATATCTTCATATCAGGAGGTAGTTTCACAGTTTGGTGTTAGCCTACCAAAGTTATGTTCCTTGAGAAAGACATTCCTATTTTGTAAACTAGCAAGAAGCTTTAAAAAGATTTACATCTCAAAGGAGCAGAGAAAGAATTTCCAAGTATAGGTTTTCTAAAGCAAAGGCTCTAAGAAAAAGAATGTAAGGGGACTGGTGTCAGGAAGAGTCCTGCCCAAAATTTAGTTAAGTTGTGGGGAATATTAAGCCAATCTTGGTCAAGGAACATTCAAAATCTCTTTACTCCTGTGAAATTTTATCTAATCATTCTAATCCACAATTCTTTCCCTTCTATCAGTTCGTGGAACTAAGTCACAGTGGTATTCCACATGCTGAAACAGCTTACAAACATTTTTGATTGGGGTACATTGTTTAAAATATTTTAGTTTGAATTTCTTTCAACAGGAATGGAGTCTCAAGTTCACAATCATTCCCACCAGTACTTAATATTTTATAACCATCTGATTTCCTAATTTCAATCATCTGCTATGTCCCTAAAGGCATTTGAATTTAAAACCACTGAAATTCACTTGAGCTTTAATACTTTTAGCGTTGTTAGTTGCTGTATTATTCAGGGTTTTACAGAGAAATGGAATCAATTGTCTGTTTATACAAAGAGAAAAAGATCTATTTTAAGGAATTGACTCATACAGTTATGACAAGACCAAAATGTGTAGAGCAGACCAGCAGGGTGGAATTTCAGGCAGAATTTGATCTTGAACTCTTGAGTCTGAAGGCAGACTAGAGGAGAATTCTTTTCTCTTCAGGGGACCTGTCTTTTCTCTTAAGACCTTCAATTGACTGCATAAGGCCTACCCACATTATGGAGCATATTCTGCTTTACTTGGGGATCATTAATAAAGGCAATTATCTAATGCTATCCTCTAAGAAAATTGATTACATAAGGTATAAGTAAGATTAAGGCCACTTAGATTCTTGAACATCTAAAAATAGTGTTTATTAAAACAATAATTTTCAATGCAGTTAATTTAAAAAGAGAGTCAAAAATTCAAACTAACAAATAGTTCTTGTCAACTTTTCAAAAGCAAGGTGTGTAAAACATTAACAGCTTACTAGTGAATGTCATATTTTACTTTTTTCTTGTCTGTATATTTTTTTCTTTAAAATATTTTAAACATCATAGCGCTATGTCTAATAGTGAAAATCCTGCTTAATCCCCAAAGCGTATCCCCCCAAACCAACGTTATCCAGTTAGTACAGAATCTTAGCAGATGGATTGTACAAAGAAATACACAGCTAAGCCAATACACATCTGTATTGTAAACAATTCCAGAGTATATGTATTGTTTTATACTTCATTTTTCAATTGGTAGGTGATTAACATCCTTCCTGTCATAAGATATATATCTACTTTTTTAAGAGCTGCATGTGACTTTTTTGAGAATTAAGTTAAATTTAAACTATTTTCATTATTTAACATTTCAGTCATCTACATATTGTTTCTTTGCAGACAGTATTGCAAATAACATCCTTATGCATATATCTTCAAGCAGCATACTTTTACATATGAATTTTACAATTGTACAGGTTATTTCACTATATATGTTTAGTATGGAAAATAACAATTCATCACAAAATAGAAGTTTTGGAAAGGCAATGTTATGGTACTTGAAGGTTCAAATTAACTTTGACATATTTACTGGCAAACCACTTATTGTTTCTTACATTGTTGCTGGTATTATAATTTAAAAATATCTACATAAAATTCTACCTATTCTTGTTTTCCAAATTATCAGTCTATTCAACTTTGCTGTTCGTGTAATTCATAAATTTCTTTTCATAAAAACATAAAATCTCTTCACCTTTGATTAAATAAACCTCCTCAGCTAATTCTTTTTTTTTAATAGATATTTATTGGAGTATAATTGCTTCACAATACTGTATTAGTTTCTGTTGTACAACAAAGTGAATCAACCACATGCATACATATATCCCCATATCCCTTCCCTCTTGAGTCTCCCTCCCACCCTCCCTATCCCACCCCTCTAGGTCATCGCAAAGCACCAAGCTGATCTCCCTGTGCTATGCAGCTGCTTCCCACTAGCTATTTTACATTTGGTAGTGTATATATGTCCGTGCTGCTCTCACTTCTACCCAGCTTCCCCCTCCCCAACCCATGTCCTCAGGTCCATTCTCTACGTCTATATCTTTATTCCTGCCCTGCCACTAAGTTCATCAGTACAATTTTTTTTTTTTTAGATTCCATATCTATGCATTAGCATAAGGTATTTGTTTTTCTCTTTCTGACTTACTTCACTCTGTATGACAGATCAAGATCCATCCACCTCACTACAAATAATTCAATTTCATTTATTTATTTTTCATATACCACTGCATCTTTATTCATTATAAAACATAGGTATATTCTTTCATCTCCACCTAATTGTTAGAGAGGAGATGAATAAAAGTTGAGACAAGCCTAATAAATTGTACAGCAAGAGATAAGGGAAAAGAAGAATGCAGTAGGGTTACTTACTATGGCATGTTTCGAGCTGATCACCAAATTACCCTTAAATTCAGAGTAAACTTACTATAACACCACTAAAAGTGTATATAGTATTGTTTTTTTCTCTTTCCACTGAAATTTGTCCTCATCAATTCGTCATAGAATTATTTATTTCTTGTTCATTTATTTATTTAAATTAAGACATTGTTTTTTTTTAATAAATTTATGTATTTAATTTTTTTTTTATTTTTGGCTGTGTTGGGTCTTTGTTACTGCGTGCGGGCTTTCTCTAGTTGCGGCGAGCGGGGGCTACTCTTCATTGCAGTGCGCGGGCTTCTCATTGCGGTGGCTTCCCTTGTTTCATAGCACAGGCTCTAGGTGCGCGGGCTTCAGTAATTGTGGCTTATGGGCTCTAGAGCACAGGCTCAGTAGTTTTGGTGCCCGGGCTTAGTTGCTCTGTGGCATGTGGGATCTTCCCAGACCAGGGATCGAACCCGTGTCCCCTGCATTAGCAGTCAGATTCTTAACCACTGCGCCACCAGGGAAGCCCTTAAGATTTTATTTTTTTACAGCAGTTTTAGGATCACATAAAATTGAGGGTAAGGTGCATATATTTCCCACATACCCCTTCCCTGATACATGCATAGCTTCATCATTATCAAAACCACTCACAAAGTGTTACAACTGTGAGAAATGATCAATCTACATTAACACATCATAATCACCTGGAGTCCAAGGTTACATTATAATTACCCTTGGTGTTGTATATTCTGTGGGTTCAGACAAAAGTATGATATACGTTCATCATTATGTTATCATACAGAGTATTTTCACTGCCCTAAAATCCTCTATGCTTGACCTATTCATACCCACTATCCCCAACCCCTGGCAGCCATGATCTTTTCACTTTCTCCAGATTTTTGCTTATTCCAAAAGGTTATACAGCTGAAACCTAACATTATGAAGCCTTTTCCAGTTTGGCTTCTTTCTCTCCTCTTTTCATGTCTTCATAGTTCATTTCTTTTTAGTGCTAAATAATATTCCACTGTCTAGGTATACCAGAGTTTATTCATTCATGTATGGACGGACATCTTGGTTGCTTCCAAGTATTGGCAATTACAAATGAAGCTTCCAGAACCTCCATGGGCAGGTTTTGTGTGGACATAATTTTTCAACTCCTTTGGGTAAATACCAAGGAGAATGATTACTGGATCATATGGTGAAAGTATGTGTAGTATTGTCAGAAACTTTCAACTGCTGAATGGATGCAAAAACAAGACCTGTATATATGCTGCCTTCAAGAGACCCACTTCAGACCTAGGGACACATACAGACTGAAAGTGAGGTGATGGAAAAAGATATTCCATGCAAATGGAAATCAAAAGAAAACTGGAGTAGCAATTCTCATATCAGAAAAAATAGACTTTAAAGTAAAGACTGCTACAAGAGACAAAGAAGGACACTACATAATGATCAAGGGATCAATCCAAGAAGAAGATATAACAATTGTAAATATATATGCACCTGACATAGGAGTACCTCAATACATAAGACAAATGCTAACAGCCATAAAAGGGGAAATTGACAATAACACAATAATAGTAGGGGACTTTAACACCCTTCTTTCACCAATGGACAGATCAGCCAAAATGAAAATAAATAAGGAAACACAAGCTTTAAATGATACATTAAACAAGATGTACTTAACTGATATTTATAGTACCTTCCATCCAAAAACAACAGAATACACTTTCTTCTCAAGTGCTCATGGAACATTCTCCAGGATAGATCATATGTTGGGTCACAAATCAAGCCTTGGTAAATTAAGAAAATTGAATCGTATCAAGTATCTTTTACAACCACAATGCTATGAGACTAGATATCAATTACCAGAAAAAATCTGTCAAAAATACAAACACATGGAGGCTAAACAATATATTATTTAATAACCAAGAGATCACTGAAGAAATCAAAGAGGAAATCAAAAAATACCTAGAAACAAATGACAGTGTAAACATGATGACCCAAAACCTACGGGATACAGCAAAAGCAGTTCTAAGAGGGAAGTTTATAGCAATAAATCCTACCTCAAGAAACAAGAAACATCTCAAATAAACAACCTAACCTTACACCTAAAGCAATTAGAGAAAGAAGAACAAAAATCCCCACAGTTAGCAGAAGGAAAGAAATCATAAAGATCAATCAGAAATAAATGAAAAAGAAATGAAGGAAACAATAGCAAAGATCAATAGAACTAAAGGCTGGTTCTTTGAGAAGATAAACAAAATTGATAAACCATTAGCCAGACTCATCAAGAAAAAAAGGGAGAAGACTCAAATCAATAGAATTAGAAATGAAAAAGGAGAATTAACAACTGACACTGCAGAAATACAAAGCATCATGAGAGATTACTACAAGCAACTCTATGCCAATAAAACGGACAACCTGGAAGGAATGGACAAATTCTTAGAAAAGTACAACCTTCCAACACTGAACCAGGAAGAAATAGAAAATATAAACAGACCAATTACAAGCACTGAAATTGAGACTGTGATTAAAAATCTTCCAACAAACAAAAGTCCAGGACCAGATGGCTTCACATGCAAATTCTATCAAACAATTTCATTTCTTTTTATAGCTGAGTGATATTCCATTGTATATATGAGCCACATCTTCTTTAGCCACTCATCTGTCAATGGACATTTAGGTTGTATTTGTTTTTCTCTTTCTGACTTACTTCACTCTGTATGACAGACTCTAGGTCCATCCACCTCACTACAAAAAACTCAATTTCGTTTCTTTATATGGCTGAGTAATATTCCACTGTATACATGTGTCACATCTTCTTTATCCATTCAGCTGTCGATGGACACTTCAGTTGCTTCCATGTCCTGGCTACTGTAAATAGTTCTGCAATTAACATTGTGGTGCATGTCTCTTTTTGAATTTTGGTTTTCTCAGGATATATGCCTAGTAGTGGGATTGCTGGCTCTGGTAGTTCTATTTTTAGCTTTTTAAGGAACCTCCATACTGTTCTCCATAGTGGTTGTATCAATTTACATTCCCACCAACCGTGCAGGAGGGTTGCCTTTTTAACAATACCCTTTCCAGCATTTATTGTTTCTAGATTTTTTTGATAATGGCCATTCTGACTGGAGTGAGGTGATAACTCATTGTAGTTTTGATTTGCATTTCTCTAATAATTAGTGATGTTGAGCACCTCTTCATGTGCCTCTTGACCATCTGTATGTTTTCTTTGGTGAAATGTTTATTTAGGTTTTCCACCCATTTTTACTTTGGCTTTTTTTTTTTTTTTTTTGATATTGAGCTCAATGAGCTGTTTGTATATTTTTGAGATTAATCCTTTGTCCATTGTTTCATTAGCAGATATTTTGTCCCATTCTGAGGGTTGTTTTTTCATCTTGTTTATGGGTTTCCTTTGCTGTGCAAAAGTTTTTAACATTAACTAGGTCCCATTTGTTTATTTTTGCTTTTATTTTCATTACTGTAGGAGGTGGGTCAAAAAAGATCTTGCTGTGGTTTATGTCAAAGAGTATTTTTCCTATGTTTTCCTCTAAGACTTTTATAGTGTCTGGTCTTAAATTTAGGTTTTTAATCCATTTGGAATTTACTTTTGTGTATGGCGTTAGGTAGTGTTTTTATTTCATTCTTTTACATGTAGCTGTCCAGTTTTCCCAGAACCACTTATTGAAGAGGATGTCTTTTCTCCATTGTATGTTTTTGTCTCCTTTGTCATAAATTAGGTGACCATATGTGTGTGGGTTTATCTCTGGGATTTCTATCCTGTACTGTTGATCTATATTTCTGTTCTTGTGCATTTTCCATACTGTCTTGATTACTGTAGCTTTGTAGTATAGTTTGAAGTCAGGTAACCTGATTCCTTCAGCTCCGTTTTTCTTTCTCAGGATTGCTTTGGCTATTTGGGGTCTTTTGTGTTTCCATGAACAAAATACTATCAAATGGAATCCAACAACATATTAAAAAGATCATACACCATGATCAAGTGGGATTTTTCCCAGTGATGCAAGGATTCTTCAATATATGCAAATCAATCAATGTGATACACCATATTAACAAATTAAGGAATAAAAACCTTATGATCATCTTAGTAGATGCAGAAAAAGCTTTCAACATATTCAACACCCATTTATGATAAAAACTCTCCAGAAAATGGGCATAGAGGGAATCTACCTCAACATAATAAAGACCATATATGACAAACCCACCGCAAACATTATACTCAATGTGAAAAACTGAGAGCATTTCCACTAAGATGAGGAACAAGACAAGTATGTCCAATCTTGCCACTCTTATTCAACATAGTTTTGGAAGTCCTAGCCACAGCAATCAGAGAAGAGAAAGAAATAAAAGGAAATACAAATTGGAAAACAAGAAGTAAAACTGTCACTGTTTGCAGATGATATGATACTATACATAGAAAATCCTAAAGATGCCACCAGAAAGCTACTAGAACTAGTCAATGAATTTAGTAAAATACCAGGATACAAAATTAATGCACAGAAATCTCTGGCTTTCTTATACACTAACAATGAAAAATCAGAAAGAGAAATTAAGGAAACAATCCCATTTACCATCAAAACTAAAATAATAAAATACCTAAGGTGGTTAAAGACTTGTACTCAGAAAACTCTAAAACACTGATGAAAGAAATCAAAGATGACATAAACAGATGGAGAAATATACCATGATTTTAGATTGGAAGAATCAATATTGTCAAAATGACTACACTACCCAAAGCAATCTACAGATTCAATGCAATCCCTATCAAAATACCAATGGCATTCTTCACAGAATTAGAAAAAATAATTTTGCAATTTGTATGGAAACACAAAATGTCCTCAGCTAATTCTTATACTATTACGACCCAAGCTGTTTAATACAAGACTTTCTGAAATCCTGTGTGCTGAACATAGATTTTTTTCCCCTGATCCTTCAGAAAGGAGAATTGAGTTGGAAAATAAAAGGTTTGATTTTGATCATCTTGAGTTAGAATTAATAACTCTTCTTCAAAATGGTTTTACATGTATGCAATGTTGTCAATATATTTATGAAATAAAAAATCCAACAGTTACTAATTGCATATTCTTAAAAAAGAACTTCTTTATCTGTTATAATTTTATACTTCATTAAAGCTCTTTTGTGTATATCATACTCTTATCATCAAAGAATATCTGTAGCTCATTAACTATCTTGAAATGACAAATTACTTTCTTTCTTTGACTACAAGTTTTTCTCCTTTTTATCTGTAAGCAGTTTTCTTTCAAGATTACATTTAATCTTTTTTACCCTTTAAATGATTTACTTCTTAACTAACAGAACAACTTCATAATTAAATGTTTTCACAGGAAAAAAAGATTATCTGTTTTGCTGAAGAGCATGGATATAGATTGGCCCACTGTATAAGACGTCTTTATTACCAACAGTATGGAAATGGAAATGCAAGGGAGATTATGAATACCAAAATAATCTTTAAGCCTGATTAATAAAAATGCTTTTAAATTTTAAATTTTAATGGACTTGAGATTTTCATATTTATTTTTACTATGGTTAAGCCACATAGTTGAACTCTGTCCCACTGATAACGTTGAAGAATATTGTCATGCCTAAATAATTTTAATAAAAGGAAAAGAGTTCTGCCATGTTGTCAGTAAATGATAACATCTTTCTGTTTACAAATTTTGTGTTCTTGACTTTCAAGTTTAAATGTTGTCTGGATCTCAATAGCAATGTCAACAACTAAACATACCAGATTTCACAGAGCAGTTCCAACATGTAAGTTGGTAGCCAAGTTAGAAAGAACCAACCAAAGTCTAAACCTCAAAACAAACTGGGATATAGACTGGCCACTGATGAGCAAATCAATCTGTTCCATATTTGAAAATGGATTGAAGGGCACAGGTGTGCATCATTATGGTAGGAAACTATATATTTTATTTAATACTGGTGGGGCAAACTTGCTTTTATTCTTTCTCATGTTAGTCTTTATCTAACTGCTTGTCAAGAATGCAAAGTAATCCAGATTTTAACCAGTGACATATACAACTAGTAAGTAGTTCATATAACATCTCAGGGATATTCAACTTAAATTTAAAATTAGTGTCTCCTAATTTTCAAAATTATGTGTCTCTGTCTGATGATGCACTATATAATATATAACATTAATTCATTATTTAGCATACAAACATGTATGTATATACACACAGTATTATCAGGGTATAATAAAACATAAGTAATTATTTTTCAAATAAGGCACTCTTTATAAGTGCAAGTGATATTAAAATATACTTGTTTGGATCTAAGTTTAATCAAACAACTTATGGACCTTACATTTCAGTTCATTTTATGGGAAATATTGTAAAATTAATGTAAGGCAACATATGATATACCAACAAATTCAAGAAAACTTATTTTTAACAGCAACCAGTTTTACAATAATCTGAGGATTTCTTAATAGTTGAGATTTTACATCCTATTTATCTACCTGTCTGTTCACCTGTCCATTTATCATCTATCTCTCTAATGAAGTCAGTGCTTTAAAATGACTTTTCTAAGAATAATGAAAAAGCTCAGAGATAGTTACATAACCTTTTCCCTGGTATTGGATGTTAACTTTAAGTAGGGTGTTTGGGGAATTAAAAAAAAAAAAAAAAAGTGGGAAATAAAGCACACTCGAATGGGTCTTCGGTCGGGGATAACACAGATAAACAATTTTGGGGAAGTGTTCAGAGGACTCTATCTCTTACCTCTCATAATTGTATTTTTAAAATACAATACAAATCAGTTATTCAGAAAACTGAAATTTCTGAAAAACACATGAAATAAAAGTTCCACATTTTTCTCATTAGATTCAACAGACATAAAATTACTCTGGCAAATTTCTTACAAAATTTTCTCAGTGTAATGCATCAATTTCTAAGCTAACTTATTGTGGACTGTAATAAACAGCTTATGAAGTGAAATGAGTCTGTGGATTATGATTTGAATAGTGCTATGCCAAAGTAGTCACAGGTATTAGTATTACACACAGGGCTCCATATTATCTCTTGTTATATCCCAAAATGCAAATTTTTTCTCCAAGACAAGTTAACTCTTTTTTAAAATTTAGATCACACCACTATATTTTGGACCTTATTTAATATTTCATCTTCCCAGTAACAGTGGTATCTTTGTTGAGGTTATTTTAATAACTATTGGCATGATGCTGTTTATGTGATTTATTACTGAAATACTAATTCCCTTATATGTATACTGAAGTTTAATTGCTATCTCCTTTGCTCTTAATGTTCTCTTTTCAAATATCTATATAAATCGTTACTCTTCAGAAAAATAACTTCCTTTAAAATAAATCTCTTAAACCATAAATACAAAGTTATATTTCTGGATTCCAGAGCATGTTTTATGTTTTTAATACTTAATTTACCAGGATATATTCCAATTTTAAAAGTAGAGATTTGCAGCTGCTTTTAATATTCTGTAATAATACTTCCTTTCCTATTGTTAAAATCTTTGGGGAATTTGGATGGTCTTCAGTCTTAGCATAACTGGTTGGCACTAATGATTACTAGTCATTTGATTTGGTGTGAAAGACCCTAGATTTAGTAGTAGTACTAACAGAATTTTTTAAATGTAATTCATATTTATTTAATAACATTGAGTATTTTAAATTGTGTTGCTCTCTTCTAATATTCTTTGCACACTACTTAGCATCAAGGATCTTTTGGTTGTTATTTTTTGTTTCACTCTCTAGTGCTGTAGCTAAGGAGCATTGCATTTCATTTCTCTGTCACATTTCAAATAATGAGGATATATCAGTAGCACGAAGGAAGCTACTCTAGATCTGATTAAATCCTTGCAGATACCAGTTTTCTTTTATATTGGTAGCTACTATCTTTGCCCACTTAATTCTCCCATGCCATCTAATTTCAAAACATGATTGTAATTTGGAGGTATCTTTTAGTTTCTCACTCCTAAAAAATTGTAACCTTTTCAATCATAAACCAATATACAAAAATGGTGATCTCTTTGTAATCCATGTGGCATATGATTTAGGGAATAACTAACAATGAAAATTAACTTTTATTCCTTGCAGCAAGATATATTCTAAAAGACAAGATCTCCTGGATGATGAAATGTATATTTTCTCCATTCATGTTTTTTATGGTGTCTCCCAATAATATGTCTTACATTTCACTGTTCATTCTAAAAGTATCTTTACCACTCATTTAATATGAGAGTCTAGCTACTTAGTACAAAGAAAGTGAAAATCATGTTAAATTAAGTTTAAAACTAAAAATTTGTGCTTAAAATTGAAAAATTCCATGTAACTTGGAATTATTTATAATCATTCATTCAATTATTCATTTGTTATTTAAATCAACAAACAAGTTAAATTTTGGGGGTGACTTTTGTTACTCAGAGGAAATAATATGGGCATACACATAACTTTAGAGGCTATATAATAAAACTGTAAGTATGTCAGTTTGTTGTTTTGTATCCAAGCTTTCAGAAAGCCTTTTATTTATTCATACAATACCCCATTGTATGAATCTGAGTGTGATGCTCAGCCCCATACTGCAATAATGCAGTGTGGAAATAGAAAAGAGCCAGAAATTTGTATTATTTCTGCTAAGAATGAGATCCTGAGCATGGAATCTAGGTTTTCACAATCAGATGCTCTAACCTGGGACTTTGGATTTTGAGTGAATAAAATACCAAGAACAGCTATGAAATTATTCATTACAGCAGTGGCACTGGCATTCCACTGTCAGTGGAGCTAGTAGCTGTTTCCAAAGGGGACCATCCCTGTGTGTGCTGGGTTCTGCCCATCACTATCCAGCCTCCCCTGGCTCTCGACATTTTTCTGAGTTTGGTTCTTTATGGATTCTATGAAATCTCTGTTGATATAAGAAAATAAAATTAATAGTACCTTAAACAATGGAAAAACATCTCTCTCAAAGGTCTTGGGGTAAGCAACCCATCAACGGAATGGTGGCTGTGTTCTGGTAAGTCCTCAGACGTCCTCATACTTTCCATCTTTTGTTTTGTCATCCCAAGTGTGTATTCTTGGTCCTCTTGGTACAAGTGAGAGTGAGTAATTTACTTCCTATATCTTCTACTTGAATACAAACTCAATGAACAAAGAGAAATAATATTTCCTTACTGCTTAGTCCTTAGTGCTTAGATCATGGACTGGCACAGAGTGGGAAGTCCATTAATTATTTATGGAATAAATAAATGACCTCTATTTTTGTGTAGGCTTATTTGTCTTGAAAATAAGCCAAGGAAGTCTTTCTCTCACAGAATTTCCTGTACTTAATTTGCTAGTACCTAGTCCTTCAGAGTTCTGCTCTCTTTTACCTTAATCTAAACTTAATCTATTTATATAATCGCTTTAGACTAGATAGCTATCAGATTAGCTGATGTTTATTATGGTACCTAATTGCATCCTAAATTCTCAGTAACTGTTAATTATCAACAATAGCAAAACATTCAGCCAGAATTGGCCTCTAGCTCTTTGGAAATGTTATTCACAGAGGCTGCAATTCAAGGTTGACATTCTGAAGAGGATACAAGAAAGTACTGCAGTAATTATTTTTATCTGTTTATGTAACACATGAGGTTTACTTCCAATATTATTGCTGTTGGTATGTTGGATAACATTTAGCCTCTTCAAGAACACATTTCATTTTCCTTCTGAAGTCATGACATGAATTTTAGGGAGTCATATCATTATTTTGAATGTTACTTGTTAAAATTGAAATTTTCCTATCTTCTCATTATGGTGAATTTCAATCTAGTTATATGCATCCTGAAGTGCATGATCAAGCTATAGCAAATAAGATAAAGAGAAAATCTGAGTACAAAGGTAATTAAAAAAAAAAAAACTTTAATGGAGAAACAGTTCTACTAATGTCATTGATTTTAAGTAAGAATTCTGTGTATAGTGATCCAATGTTTTCCTATCAAAGTTAACACTAAACCAATTTTGACAATGTCATTAAGTTAATATTGACACAGAAAATGAAAAGCATGCCTAAAATATATACTAATTGTAAAGGAGAATTTTCATAAGATAAAAAACTGAATGGGGGTTAATAGTGGGTAAAATATGTATTTTGAAAAGGTGATGTCTATGTTACTGTTTTGGAGGTTCCTCTTTAAGGGCATAAAGGTCTCTTTCACGTTAAACATATATTAAAATCTGAAAAGATAAAGCAAATCTTGACTGAAATCAGAGTTGGAATTTAGTCAGCAACATAAGAAATTAGACTTGCTGTTGTCTCAACATTTTTCTTGAACAATTATTGCTTTGCTCAGCTCTGCATAATGTAGAAGACATGTAGTAATGTTGATATGAGAGCATTCTTTTTTATTACTTTTGTTTATTAGGCCTCTACAATTTAATAAGAATATCATTGTGTACAAAATGATTTCTTTGTTTATGTTTTGTATGACTCACAATTAAAGCAAAGCTTGAGAATTTATTATAGATTATTCTTGATTGTGAAAAGTTATATAAGCCACTTGTAAAATATAAAATTATTATTTTTGCTGCTTTATTTTCTAAAATGAATTTTAAAATATTTTTAGTCAAGTTCATTACCAAGCTCTTCTTCTTTGAGCCCAGAAAGACTGCTTGTAATATGGCGGGGGGGGGGGGGAAGATTTTCTAACTACTTTGAGTGATTCTGAATTTTAAAGCAAAGATGTTTCATAAACAGGCCTAATGTAGAGAAAAATTGAAAATTTTAATTCCTTGAATATCTTGTTGATTACTCTGAACCAGTCTTTGAAAAATAGCCTTTACATTACTGAGGAGGCACTTTACTACTTACAAAATCTGTCAATATTTTGATGGTTAAGCCTAATGTATTTTTCAATAAACTTGGATTTTATTCAAGAGCATAGAAGCATTTATACCTTCATATGTCTTAATCAGAGCAATATCACTAATATATCACAAAGGCATATTTTGGTGTTTTTAGTAATCCTTGTTCTACTCCAGGGAATTATCTCAAAACTTTTACACTCCTTTCAAGTTTGTTATGCCAGTCATATCATTGTCCTCACAACCCTCACAGACCCCCTAAAATAAACATAACACACACACCAGCACTACCAGCACCACCAGCACCAACATATACTCGGGGGATTTTCTGAGTAATCCAGGCAGCTCTACTCTCAACTTCCTATATGCTGATATATGACAAGACATATGTATACACTGCTGTGGACTGAGTGTTTGTGTCCCCCCTAAATTCATATGTTGAAACTTAATCCTCAAAATAATGATATTAGGAAGTGTGGCCTTTGGGAGGTGATTAGATGATGAGGGAAGAGCCCTTGTTAGTAGGATTAATCCCCTTAATAAAGGAGAACCCAGAGAGCTTTCTCCTCCCTTCTGCCATGTGAGGACACAGCTAGGAGACAGCAGTCTCTGAACCAGGAGGCAGGACCACACCAGACACAGAATCTGCTGGCACCTTGATCTTGGATTTTCCAGCCTTCAGCATTGTGAGAAATGGATTTCTGTTGTTTAAGTCACCTAGTTTATGAGTAATTTGTTATAGCATCCTGAACTAAGACACACACTAACCATTTTTCTCCATTTTCCCCCCAGGGAATATATGATGGGTGTTAATACTTCCACTTATATTCCATATCTCATTTTCTCACATGTTTTATGGAATATTCAGCATCATTTATTTAATCTCTCTCTTGAATCTTTTCCTTCAATTTCTTTGATGGTCCTTTCTCCTTAGGCTTAAAATGACAGTCTTTCACGTTTTAAGATAGTTCTTCCTTGATTCTAAATTTCTAAATTCATCTTCAGTTACTTTTCTACCTCTCTCTGCCATTTCACTGCCTTTAAAAATATTCTATGTTCATTATGCTGGATAATGTATTTGGTATTTTTCTTTATTTTGGTACTTATGTGAGTTACATATTCAACTCACCAATGAACAAATGTCATTTCCCTGCTGTATTTTAATGGGCAACCTGATACCTAAATTCCAAATTTTGACAATGGTTCATAGATTGAACAATCCAAAGACAACATACAATTAGACTGCAATGACAGTATATGTGTATGAATATGGGTTCGTGTGTGTGTGCGCGTCCATGCGGTAGATGCCAGCCATAGCTTATTGACAAACAAACCACATAAATTAAAGTCTCTATTCTCCTTCCTCTGTGGCTCTTGATTAGATCTATCTTCAGATAATTTGAGAATATAATAGTGCTGTTTTCATTTCTCATGATAACTTAGTTCCAAATATTTGTTAATAACTTGAATTAATACTTTAACAAGAGCAGGGATTGAAAGTGACATTCTCCATGTCATATTCATTCTACTTATTTACTGAGCACCTGTTAGGTGGCTAGATATTATTCCATGTACTTTGCATACTCTAGTGAATAATAAGAACAGAACAAATAAAAAATCCTACGCTTTCAAAAGCAAATAATTTTAAAACCTGCTATAATCTACAATAAAAAAGTACATTATAAAGCATTCCAGAATGTTATCAATGCTAAGATAGAGGAAAAATAAAGCATGAAAAAAGTGGTCAGTAGTGCTGGGTGCTCAAATAAGCCTCCCAATGGTGACATTTGAGTAAACATCTATAGGAAGTTCAGCGGATTCCATGCCAGTATCTAGGGAAGACCATCCAGGCATAGGGAACACCAGTGCAAAGTCCCTGAGACCTGAGCATAACTATTTTGTCTGAGGAACAGCAAGATTATTCGTCTGGATTAAATGGAGTAAGGAACAGTCGTAGGAGTTGAGGTCAGAGAGAAACAAGAACTTTGTAGCATCTAACTGGTCATTGTCATTTCCCAGGGGCTCTATAATCTCTTGAGAAAAGAAGATGCATTATTAGGGTAAGTTCACCAAGAAAACTTCTGACTTCAGAAAACAAAGCAGTCTCAGTTCATAATCATACTCCTGCTGTTTGTGCTTATTTGAATCTCCAGACAACACTCTCAGATCCTAAGTATAATCCTTTTTATAGATAAATTGCAGCTAAAACTACCAAAAAAACCCTGCTTACAGTGTTTCAAACACGCTGGTCACACGGTTCACACATATTAAGGACACACATGGTTGCTCTACCAGGAGTCTTGGTGTCTGAATCCCCACATGCTGATATTTTTGTGACTCACATCAGTTCCTGGGCCTAGAGCTATGCAGTATGGACACATACTCTAGACTTTCTCTACTTTCCTGCAGATGGAATGCACACAGACAAACTAATATCCAAATAGAAACACACAAAATATCAAATGTATTAATAATCAGAAAAACACAAACATGCTACAATACATTTGATCTGCAGTAAAGTATAAATTAAAGAATATAATCATTACTAAGTAACTTGAGTCTGTAACCCAAGAATTGGTGAAAAATAAGTAAATTGGCACACTCCACACAAACCCTATATCTTTTTTTAAAATTTATTTTGTTGAAGTATAGTTGATTTACAATGTTGTGCTAATTTCTACTGTACAGCAGTGATTCAGTTATACATGTATATGCATTTTTTTCATATTCTTTTCCATTATGGTTTATCACAGGATATTAAATATAGTTCCCTGTGTTACACAGTAGGACCTTATTTATCCATTCTCTGTATAATAGTTTGCATCTGCTAATCCCAAACTCCCAATCCATCCCTCCCCCACCAGCCATCCCCCTTGGCAACCACATGTCTGTTATCTATGTCTGTGAGTCTGTTTCTGTTTTATAGATAAGTTCATTTGTGTCACATTTTGGATTCCACATTTTTTTTTTTTTTTAATGGTAGCTTTGAAGTGTTGGGCTTACACATGGAGAACAAACCATCTCAGTTCAGGATGGAAAGATGTCATGCAATTTATGAGCAATTGCTTAGGACAGATTTAAGCTGACTGAGACATAAATTTGGCTCTCTTAATATCAGGGTCTCATCTGTGGCTTCTGGGGGCAGAGTTCAGAAATATTAAATTGTTTACCAATACAGAAAGGGTGGAAAGATTGACGGAAATTTCCTTTTCCATGGGATTCCATGAAAAAAATGGGATGAGGAACATATATATTCACTTTTTATTGTGGTTAATTTATTCATAAGCTAGTTTTCTACTCTACAGAAGTATTGTGCTAAATACCAAAGATCTGACTAGATGAAAGAAGGTAGATTAGAAAATGTTGGCAAAATTCCAAGAAGAGACTGTGTGTTTTATAGTGATATTTATAATAGAAGACGGCTTTTACAGGATTATTTACAATAGAACACTGTCAGATAGAAGAAGTATTAAAGAAGTAGAAATAATTGAAATTTTCCCATCTTGAAGTGAAAAGAGTGGCCTGCTCTCAGTAAGGGATGGTTCTTTCTCTGTCATTTCTTTTTGGTTGGATGGCAGCTGCACTTTATCCCATCCTAGGAGAAGTTAACCTGGAGGAGCCCAAGTGTGGTCCAGGAGGTCTCTATAGGTAAATTTCTGTTGGGCCAGTGAAGACAGTGCTTCCTTCCCTGATATGCCTGAGAAATGCAGGGGCACTTCTGAGACCTTTTCATGGAGTTGCCAAACTCCAGCTTGCCTGGATTTTGCCAGCTCCAGTTGGTACCATTTTACTGGAGAAGATTCCTGAACTGCTCTCACCCAGCAACTTCAGAGCTCTGACTGGACAGCATGATTGGGATTTCTGGTCTTAAGACAACTTCACAGCCATAGGTCTTGTGTGCATTATCCATCAAGACCCAATAATTGCTCAATAATTACCTCTCAAAAAAGTGTATACATTCAACCAACTCTGGGAGTTTACAGATCCAGGAGAATGCAAGTCCACTAGCTCAAAGGGAGCTTCCGACCCTTGACACCCTTGGCAGTGTCTTTCTGACAGAGGTTCAAATTGACAGACTGAGAGGTTGCTGAGACCTGTAACTCAAACGTAGATTAATGGGACCCTGCATCCTTTTCAAAAGTAGCTTTTTTTTTTCTTTTTTCTGAAATACTATAGATGGTTACTATAAACATACTTGTATGGTGTATGTGAGAGAGATAATAACAGAATAAGCTCACAAATCACTGGGTCTCATTTTTATTTGTTGGGGCAGTGACAGTGTAATAGGGAAGAACAAATCTGACTCCATATTAGATCTGTTCCTTTTACTTTAAACTTTGTGCTCTGTTGCCTGTGCTTAGTCATGCTGGCTCTGCACCTTTTGTAAAAGAATGTTGCCAAGAACCTGAAATATACAGGATAGCCTATTCTCAGGGCTCTGACCTTAAAGAGTCCATTCATATAGAGATGAAAAGTTTCAGAACAGAGAATAACATCTGTCTTGTTGGAGGTTTACAGAAACATTGTGACCTGACCTATGGGGACAGCTGCAAGAACAAATGACACCAAGAATTTTGCAACAACTAACCATGCCCCTCCTTCACCTTGCATTTAAAAATGGTTTGCTGAAACCCTTCAGTGAGTTCAGGGCTTTTTGGGCATGAGCCACCCATCTCCTAGCAGGGCCCTGCAATAAATCTTTCTCTGCTCCAAACTCCAACCTTTCTGTTTGTTTGTCCTCACTGTGTGTCAGGCACATGAACTTGTGCTCAGTAACAACAGCTGAAGAAACTTAGAGACTTGGCTAGTTTGGCTCCATGAGAAGATGGTAATTTTTTAAAATTCAGTGAGGGAAAATGGTACATTGTGGGACACATTACTACAGAAGTCTTCCTTCACAGTGCACTGGCTGTGGCCACTTTGCTTGAGGAAGAAGAAGGGAACCTAAAGTGATGTGAACATCTGAGACCATCTCCTTCCTCAATTAGGTACTATTTGGTCTCTCAAAGGCTTGGATCACGAGTGAGGACTGCCCTGCAACTGAAAACCATGTTTAGAACCTTAATCAATTTTTAAAGAGGTATCTTAATCTCAGAAAAAGATGACACCCACTACCTGCAATATTTGATTAAACTTAGAAACCCTTGCAATTGTTGTTTTTTAAGGGATCTAGGATAAGTTTGAGTAGCCCTTGTTCTTTTAGGAAAGAGAGTTTTTCACTCCTCAAATAAGTCATGTGCTAAATAACTATTTTGGCAAAATTGTATTTTATCTTTTGAAACTTTATATACATTTTAGCTAAGGAGAGAGCAAGAAAATGGAAACTTTTTTTTACAAACTTCTTTATGTTCTAGACAAAGTGGGAAACCGTCTGCATGTTGTATCAAAACTTAAACACACAGAAATTTACATCATTAAAGTGTTGACCTTTAACATAGGGTAAATAGCATGAGGTGGGGGGCAGGCTTCACTAAATACCGGGTACATAAATGCCCATGTATGTTGTTGTCCTTCTTGGGTGAAGGAAAAGAGGTATTGAATTTTCTGGTCTAGAGGCATACTTAAAAATACAGTGCAAAGATATACTACAGTGAAGCAAGTGGCTTCAAGTGTAAGTGATGACAGAATGGTATTTTGGTTAGGTACTACCAGGAAGTGAAGGATACAATTTTGCTGATGGCCCTGAGGTCTTGAACACATCAATATCATTATCCAATTGATGTTTTATTGGCAGGACAAGAGTGGGTCAAAGACTAACGGCAGGAGATATGAGAACAATTTTAGATATAAGTCTTTAAAATGTAGATTTGTTTCCTTCCTTTTCTCTTGACTTCAAAGGAATTGGGGAAGTTTGAGTAATGGTTTGGTATACTGTATCCATTAATAGTCTCTGCTCCAGACTTTTCCTAAGTCAGTGGAATTTTTAGTCCATAGTGAGCTAGGTATGGTGTGAAGGTTTTTACCTAGGATATGAATTACATATAAAGGAGCAAACACAACTTGAATATGAATAGACAAATTTTCTGGAATTTCAAGAATTAGTTTCTCTTGTGTGCATTTAATATTATAATTCTATTTGCAAAGTCTCTCCCTATTAATCTTACAGGGATAGTATCACAGAGGAGGAATGAATGGCTTTTCATCTAGGGCATAGAAGACAAGAATATCTGTGGGTTGTTTGAAATACTTACCAAATGTGTGATTTGCTTGCTCTGGGTAAGACACTGAGCAAAGATGGAAGGGTTTAATGTAGAAGGAGTAGAATCTATATCCAACAGGAATTGATTAGTCTGATCATCTATAATTAATTCACCTTGAGTTTTTCAGCATAAGGCAGAATATTGTGTACTTTTTTCTTCCTCGGAGAACTCATTGATATCAAGCAAACAACTTTTCTTACAACATAAAATATATTGTTAAAGGAAATTTTTTGTCTTTAAAACTACATTATTAAAGAAAGAAAAAGAAAGAAAGAAAGAAAGAAAGAAAGAGAAAGAAAGAAAAGAAAGAAAGAAAGAAAAGAAAGAGGGAAAGAGAGAGGGAGGGAGAGAGGAAAGAAGAAAGGAAGGAAAGAAGAAAGGAAGGAAGGAAGGAAGGGAGAAATAAAGAACTGAAGGGAAAAAGTGTGGTGGGGGAAGGTGGGGCAGAGGTTATTTTGAGACTGAAGAGCTATAAAAATCAGATACAATCATTTAAGCTTGATAGGATCTTGAACCAAAATAAACAAACCGACACCTATACAAGATGTTTTAAGGGCACTGGACTATGAATTAGATGTAAAATTCTTAAAGAATTTTTGTTATTTTTGTTATGGGTAATGATTATAATTGTGACAATGTAGGAGACTATACTTATTTTTTAAAACATGCTGTTTGACTCAGAGGTGAATACCAAGATATCCATACTTTACTTTAAAATGGTTATATAAATTTTATTTCAGAATGTGGATAATTCTTGGATCTAGATGGGGGCATTGTATTTTCTCTTTGTTTTTCAGTATTTTGATGATGTATTTTATTTTATTCCATATTTTATCATTTTGTTTATTTGATCAAAAACGTATTCTTTGTTTTATACTTACTACTCAGTCTCACATATATTTTTCAACCTATCTGAATCACCTTTTTAACTTTCTATTATTTTTGAGGTATGTCTGTTGCATACCTGGAGCTAGGTTTTGTTTGTGAAATGTAAACTGAAAATCTTTTTTTTTTTTTTTTTGAAAAGTTAAAGTTGTTATTTAAATGACAAATATGTTTCATCTCATATATCCATAATGTTGCTGCATAGTAGACCACCCAGAAACTCAGTGACTTAAGATAGTCATTCCTTACTGTTTGGGTGAGCTGGACATTTCTGTGGGCTGTTTTCTCCTGCCTCTGCCATGAGCTGTGGGAAAGATTCAGTTCTGCCGATCTTGGTTGTGTTCTCTCACATAGATTGCTCAACATAGTCTTTCATTCTCTACCAAGGAGGCCTGGACTTGTTCACCCAATGGTGGCAGGATTCCCAGAGCAAGTCCTTCTGAGTTGGCTAAGTTAAATCAGAAGGATTACTCAGATTCAAAAGGATGGGGAATAGCCTCTATCTCTGATGGTTAGAGTTGTAAAGTTGAGTTGCCAAGGGCTTTTATATGCAGAGATTATAAAGGACATTGATTCAAGGAGAGGTGAAATATTGGGGCAAATTTTTAAAAATGATTCTACGTCTGTCTTAAACATGTTGTAAAGGTTTATGTTATGCTTTCTGATTTATAATGATTAAAAACAAAAAATTAGATACTACAGACAAGGAAATTGGCTAACTCATTGCAGCTACCACATGTTGCAAAGATTTACAATTTTTGTAAGCTGTACCAGTTCAACATTACCAGGACATGCATATTTATATTATGCTCTAATCCCTTAATTTCACATTTGTTTTATTCTTAATTAACCTTTAAACATAGTTAATTTTATTACCAAACTTTTACAACTTGTGGGGTCTTATCCAGGTTTCAAATAATACTGTAGTTAATATTCATGAAGGAATAAAAGCATGAATGGCATACTTGATATAAATGCCATTCTTCAGTTAGTTAGATTCATTTCTCCCGTGTTCATTCTAATTTTGATTCTCTGAGCTTGGGTTTTTCCCCTAGTCTTTGTTAGAGAAAAGTGTTCTTACCCTTGTTTTCACGTCTCCATTTTACAAACTTTTGTCAGCTGTTTTCTCTATTACTCTTTCCCATCAATTTGAAAACATTTGCATTTTATTCTCAGGAATTCTTGTACATTTCTAGTTATCTAAGGGGATCTTTCAGGGTTCTTCAAGCATAGGTAGGTATGTGCAATAAATAAATGGACTTTTATACAGGAAGGGAGTTACTTAGGTGTGTTCCTACAACTACATTGACCCCAGTTTTAGAATTTATTTTTAACACTCTTCCTTTTTGTTGAGCATAATCATAGAAAGCAATCTTTAAAACCAGGTACAATAAAAATATTTGTATCACTTAACATCTACTTTAATTTTCTTAAAATTCTGCTCTCATATTTAAGTTAAAAGAGGGTTCATATACATTTTTTTTCTGCTATAGAAATCCAGCAATCTATTGATAACATGTGGAGTGAGTCAGCACCATGGGAAACCCAAACATTGAAACTTTGTTTTTCTCTCCCATTGTGAAGAAATAATACCACCAAGATTTCCATTTTTAAAATTAATCTTTGTCCTGAATTCCATTCTAGCCATCTAACATTTTTGTCACCTCTTTGTGATCCATCTTGACAAATGCCAAACACAATGTAGGAGCCTATTAAATACCTGTTAAATGATTAAGTAAATGAATTAAAAATAAATAAATAAAAAGGGTGTGGCTTGCATTTCTCCTTGCCAGCACAGCTCTTCTCTCTGGCAAAACCTCCTTTTTATCAGTGAGAGTCTGACCTCCAGGGAAGCTTTTTGTTTAACTACTTCTTACTCATTCTTGAGCCTCAATGCATAGCACCTTCCGACCACCTCTGAAGCACAGGATTGAAAGAGATTTAACTGGGAGCATTCCCTTTCTGCTTCATACTCCCACTCCCACCTCTTTGCACATACCTTTTCAAAGGTCTCTGCTAATTACTTCCCATGGCAACAGACTGCTTTTCTAGGTAGATTGACTGTTAGTGATTTTTCAATGCCTTTTCCTTCAACTTGTTTTTCCCTATATCTTAAAGAAGTCTATAAAAGATGCTTGCACGTAGAAAATAATCTTCAGCTCTGTGGCAGATGCATACAATTTCATTTATTTATCGAACACACACAGAGGTTTGTTTAATTAGGCAGTCTATTTTTCACAATAGTATTAGAAACAAACGTGCATCTGTTCACAGTGTAACAACTTTGGTATACTATCTAAGAAGCAATGTTCCATGTCTTCAAGTTACATGCCTTAGCAAAATTTATTTTGCTTCTATTATTGAAGAAAATTAATACAGAGTTCATTCTTTTACTCTTCTTATTTTTCTTTGGCCTTTTTATTCCAAAGAGAGAATATTAAAAAATCTCTTTCTACATAAGAGTCCCTTAGTTATAGACAATAAATATGTAACATGCAGCAAATAACAATTTTATACGGCATATTTTTTGTGATAATTTTGGATAATCTTCTGGCAAACGTTAATATTAATTACAAATGTTAATATTTATTAATTTATGAAAGTATGTGAAAAGGGAATGTTGCCTGCCATTCCAGTAAACAAAGAATGTTGCCCACCATTCCAGTTCTATAAGGATCAAGCTGTCAGCCACTGTAGCCGCCCCTGATGGTGCACCCTGAGGGGAACTCAGGGTGGAGAAAAATAGGAAGCATTCTGTGCTTTGGATCCTAGCCCTAGATGGTTAAAATGAATATCTAAGAAATAATATCAATGAGTCCAGACTCTTGCATCTTCCTATACATAGAAAAGCACTAAAATCATTAACTTGAGATGTCTGTTTTTGTGATTAGCAATAATCTTTTGCTGTTTGACTACAATTTTTTTTCTTTTTCTTCAGCAAAAAACTCCTATATATCCTGGCTTACCTTTTCAGAACAGTTCTTCAGAGCTATCTGAGAGGTTGTCTCCCAGGCTGTAGTCCTCAGTAAAGTCTCCAAATTAAACTTAACTTGTAACTTTTAGGTTGTGCATTTTCCTTCAGTCTACAGTTTCTATTTTTATAATGTGCTCATTTTGGACCCTTTAGTTTGTAACTGTTCTCACAAAGCATTTATTTTACAAATCATAAAATCTGTATGTTACTGTTAAAATATTATTAAAATATATTTTAGTTTTATATTCCATGTTACGCTCAGAATTTTATTAGAAGATACCAACAAGAATAGATAAGGATAAGCTTGGTAAATAATTTTGTAAATATCATTTTATATTGGAAGAATATTGTCCGTAGGTTAGGTTTACTTAGTTAAAATCCTCACTTCTTTTGGTTTTCATTTGAAATAAGGTTAAGACAGTTCTGTTAAATATAACATCTCTGACTGAGAAAACAAATGTCAATTTAAAATCTGTGTGAATGGAAATGATTCCAAGTAATTGACATTAAAAAATTTGGTTTTCCTGAATTCATAATATTGTCTCAACAAATGAATATATCAATATTATACACCCCTTAAGGTTAAGTGAATATTCAGTTCTTTTAGACTACACATAAAATAAACAGTTGCAGTCCATTTGTTCCCTGTAACACTATTGTCATATATCTACCCTAATTCCATGACAAGTAGAAAATTTTAAGTAGATACATTGCATATATGAAAGACAGAAATTAAAAAAGAACTGTAAATATTCAATATTCACCATACATTACATCAAAATCTAGACACAGATTTATTTTTTACTTAAGAGATATATTTGTTTATAATGATATTATTAGAAATGTTTATTAATTGAAACTATATTCAACTCAAACATTCAATTTTATTAAAGCGTATTTGTAATTACAATTAGTTCTCTGTGATTTGATGGCATGTTGTAATCAAACACAATATGTAGAACTGAAAATGTTTTCTATAGCTAGAATGAATTGATAACTCAAATTACTAAACACAAATTGTACCAAAGCTGTATTAAAACTTTTTTAGAGCAAATATAGATCTATATAATCATATAAATTTATATATAATCATATTATATATAAATATAAGTTTATATGTGCACAATATATTCATTTTATAATCTATAATAATATTATATAAAATATATACATTAAATATATATTTAGATAAAATATAAATATATATTTATCATAAGTAAATTTTGACAGGAAACCACATTATATAAAAGAATATAGAAGTTTATCTTTGGTTAAAGAAGGAATGGACAGAGATCTTGTTTACTTGGCTTCCCTTTTTTCAATGGCTCCATGTACTACAGTTTGAAAAACAGTTCTCTAAATGTGCTTTGACTACAATAAGCTTGTGTTGATAATGCTATAAGAGAAATGAGTATTTATAGACTACCAGTCTCTCTGAAATAAGAAAGGAATTGTCACTTAGCTAGTTCATGGCAGAGTCAAGGCTGGTCACCAGACACAGTTACTAGTTTACTTTGCTTTTCACTCACTTAGCTATAAGTGCTCATAATAAAATGACTTATGCCCAGAATAGCATAGTCAAAATACATTTCACATGAATATATAAAAATAAGTATGCAGTATAAAGTTCATAAAGTAAACATTTTCCTCTAATTTTTTCTTTTGTCAAGCTTTTCATTCAGAGTATTTTACTCATAATTTTAAAGTAAACTTCTTTCCTAGTAAATATATATAAGACAGAAAATATGAAATGATTATTTATAGGTTTCCCTCACTGGAAACTTTTGAGAGTGTATTTTCTTAATCCAATGAAAATAATTCCAATCCAATATTTATTTTACTACCACATGTTTACTCAGGAAACAAAATATATTGCTTATAATAAAATACAAATAGAAATTCTAATTTTGGTAATATCCCTCTTCTGCCCTAACATTATCTGGGTAATTGAATCAGAAAATTTAATTTTACATTTCTTGTTAGTAAGTTGACTCATATTTTTGGTTTTTTTCTCTTCATAAGAAAGTTTGGTGCACAGCAGTTCTCTGTAGCAATGGAGAAAACAATAGATATGTGAATAATGAGATTGTATTGAGTTGTGCATTTTTCACACCTCTAGTTTGATGTGATTTCATTTACCATGGCAGCCAAGTTTTACTAATTTTCTCCCTATTTTTTCAATTCACTTAGGTAACAGTCTGTAAGAAGAGCATTCACCTTTAATGTAAACAAAACTGATTCTAATGAAACAAGATTTGCTCACAAAAATATTAAGAGATGTAATTTAATATCGTGCACAATTTAATAAGCAATTTTGCTTTTGGTCTTTGAATAATAACGTCTTTTATTATTGTTTCATTGCTCTTTTGTAGTTGTTCCAGTAGATTGTTTTAATGGCTTACATAATTATTTCATGTAATATTAGTCAAATTTTGCAAGAATGAGTTCATCTTGTTCTACAAAAACAGTAAGACTGCCTTGACCAGTATTGCTATCCCAAGAAATGACAATGAAACTAACACTGATTAAAAAAAGAAATTGAAAAATACTCCTTTGAAAAAAAAAAGTTCAAGCTATGACTATACTTCTACAACTTGAAAAATAAAATTTGAATTAAAACTTGTATAAAATTATAATTAATCTGTTCCTCCAAAAATAATAATTCTAAAGGGGATTATAATGTATATGAGATAATATTTTTGAAATGTTTATATGATGCGAATTTTGTTACAGGAAAAGCAATGACTTGCCTTATACATATATTTGAAATTTTGTTAAAGCACAATTCTGAGTTTTCTGAAATAGGGTTTTGATTTTAATACAGTAGAAATAGTATTTTTAATCAATTATGTACATTATGAAAATAAAAAAAATTAAAAGCAATATTATCAGTATCTCCAGCACATTCTGGAATCAACCAATATGAACAATACCAATTATACATACTCACTAAGGCAACCCCTTTATTACCAAAATAATTAACTCCCATTTACAATTTTTGTTTGCTGACATCTTATTTTCTTAAATATGCTGTGGCTGTGATGAAGTTGTTACTATACTCCAGGAATTCCTATCCTATGAGTCAGGTAGGTTTATTTTACAAATATTCAGGTGAGGGAAGAAAGTAAATAAATATTATTCTTTGACTTTATTACAGATTAATGAGTAACCAATATTTAAACTAATATTGTATAAGTATTTACAATTAAATAATTATTATCTTAGCTTGTAATTTCTTACACTTATTTGGCATAGCTTAAATTTTCATTACATGCAACACTTAAGGAACTAGTACTTAAGCTTATATTATTTCTAACAATAAACTTTGCAATCTATCATTTTTCTACAATGAAGTTTAAAGACTCTTGAAAGGAAAAGAGAAGCAAACAAACAGATAAACCCTCCAAAACAGAGAAAGCAGTCACCTTCAGCATGGACAAAATGTGAACAAAATATGAAGTAAATGAATAAAATGTGTTACCATTTTATAACATATTAAACTATAATTGAATGATTGATTAGTCAAATTCAGTACCAAAGGTCATATGCCTGCTGATTTCCAAAGCAAAAATATTTAGTGGATGGGATTATACAATTATTAGTTTTATTAGTTTTAATGGTATAAAGTATATTACAGGACATCTATTATAACTTTCTCATTTTGCAATTCAAAGTACTAAATTAAAGGCATGACCTCAGAGTATGAGTTTAAATATTTGCTACATCACAAATTTCTATATGATTTGAGCAATCTAATCTCTCTGTTTCTCATATTCCTCATTTGCAAAATGACTAAAGGAGAGCATGTTTCATACATTTGTTATAAGAATGAACAGAGGTTTTATATATATATAGTCATATAAATATATTTAGCATATATACATATACTACATACATACACACACATTTGGCTGGTGTATGTTTATAACATTGAATTGTTCTTGTAACATAGTAACAACTGAAAAATTCTATCCTAATAATAATAATGATGAAGATAATAATAACAAACAATTTGTTAATGTGTCAAATAGTATGCTTTAGTTGACCATTTGATCATCCATAGAAATTAAATTGTTTTACATTTGTATCATAGATTAAATATAGTACATTTTCCACATCATTGGACACTTTATTGGTATATATGTATCTTTTTTGCCATAGTTACCAACTCAAAATGTATTCACACTTATAAGGTATATTGTTCTCTAGAATAGTTTTACAGTCTAGAATTCAGATATAGAAATCTTGATTTATATTTTGGTTCCCAGTAGAAAATAATATTTTTTAAAAATTGCCAGAACTTCCCTGGTGGTCCAGTGGTTATGAATCTGCCTTCCAATGCAGAGTTTGATCCCTGGTTGGGTAACTAAGATCCCACATGCCATGGGGTGACTAAGCCTGCTAGCTGCAACTAGAGGGAAGCCCGTGCACTGCAACAAAGAGCCTTTGCACTGCAATGAATTATCCTGCTGCAACGAAGATCCTGAATGCTGCAACTAAGACCTGACACAGCCAAAAAAAAAAAAAAAAAAAACTTGCTAATTTGAGTAAAAGGTTATTTTCTTTAACATCCATTTTCTGAAATTTTATTTTCATATATTTTTAAATGAATTTCAAAAGTCCATTCTCCATTTTTCTATTAGAGTGATTTGATTTTGATTTGAAGAAAAGATTTTACATATTTAAGATATGAATGTTTTATTCACCATATATATCAGAAACATTTAATTTTTTTTCATATTTCTCTCCAACTATTCTTTATGTAGGAGATGTGACTTACAGAGTTTTCTGTTTCGTGTAATCAACCTACAAACATATACTTTTCAATTTTACACAGGCATGACTTCTGTGCTGAGAAATGTTTTCCTTGACCATGGATATCTATTAAGACTGCTGTCCTGCTTTATTTAAAAGAAAATAAGCATGGTCTTCATTAAATTATTTGTTAAGACAGACATTTTAAAATGTATCTAGTCTTGTGTATTACTTGTAATCCAGGTCCTTGGTTGGAGTTGGAACCACAAGCCCCTTGCTTCTCATTTACAGAGCCTGTTAGAAATTAGGGGGAAAAGTGTTTGAATGCTTGTTTATAAGTATACATCCCACCCATTTCTCCATAGAGCTCCAAATTTGTACTCCCTGTTCAAGCCAGATAGTTAAGAATTGTACTATAATGACACTAATCATAGAAAAGCACAGTTATCAGTGAAGGAATTGACCTATTTGCCATCAGCATCAGATTGATACATTAAATAAACATCTCCATAAAACATATAATTTTTACTTTATAATGGCTATCCCTAACACCAAGGTAAAATCTTAATGGTAATTTAAAACTTTCATGTCCTTTCTTCTTTCACTATTACTTTCAATCCTTTGATACTATGTTGAAATTTATAAGGGTTTATAATACTCAGTCATAAAGTATTTTTCCAAGAAGTGTTATACCTCTCCAATCAACTAACAAACATATTGCTTAAATAAATAATTAAAAGATCTTTATTTAATCTAAGTATTGATTCATACTCATTGATAAGTTTTACCGATTTTTAATTATTTAATTGTTGAGTTAGCTGGTAAATTATTGCAAAAGATAAAATAAAAATGATGATCTACTGTAAATTTTCTAATCAGTAGCCTAATATTTCTTCATCATTCTTGAATAATTACTCTTAGTCTCCTATCTTCTTTCCCTGAGCCTGCTGTCCTGCGTCTATGGTGTCTTCTCCACTCAACTACGAGAGCAATCTGGTTGAAACATTAATCAGACCATACCCATCTCTCCCCTCCAATCATCTTTTTCTTCACATTTCATACAGAATAAAATCACAGTCTTTACAATTGTCTTGGTTTCCTGGATTTGGCTTCTTTTACTTGTAATATTTCCAAAGCTTACTTTTTTCCTACTGAGCTAATCTTCTTGCTGTTTTGTACTTACATCAAGCATACTTCCACCTTATCATGTCTGAACTTGCAGTCCTTTCTGGGTCAAGTGTTCTAACCCCCAAAGACGTTCCGTTTGCTTCTTAATTCACTTCAAGAATTAACTCAAATATCCCTTTCTACATAAGAACTTCTCTTCCCATCCTATATCAAATCGCAACTTCAACCTGGGTGCTTCTTTTTTTTTTTTTTTAATTAATTAATTAATTAATTTTTGGCTGCGTTGGGTCTTTGCTGCTAGGTGCAGGCTTTCTCTAGTTGCGGTGCACAGGAGCTATTCATCGTTGCAGATTGTCGTGGCTTCTCTTGTTGAGGAGCGCGGGCTCTAGGTGCATGGGCTTCAGTAGTTGTGGCACGTAGGCTTAGTTGCTCAGTAGCTGTAGAGCACTGGCTTAGTGCTCCGCAGTATGTGGGATCTTCCCAGACTAGGGCTCGAACCTGTATCCCCTGCATTTGCAGGCGGATTCTTAACCACTGTGCCACCAGGAAAGTCCTTAACCTGGGTGCTTCTTGTGCCTCTGACCTGCTGTATTTTCTCTATAATGATTAAACAATGTATCAGTATGTTCTTGCCCTATAACCAACTACTTTAGCTTTAGTGGATTATAAAAACAATCATTTATTCATTGTCTCATATTGCAGACTTACTATTTAGACCAGGCTCATTTGGCCAGTTGTTTTTGACACAGTAGGCTCAAATTATCTTGCTTGGGCTTGCTCATGATTCTGCATTCAGGCAGTATATCAGTTATCATGACCTCATTAGCATGGTTGAATTAAGTGCTTCATATAGTATGTTACCTTCCAGCAGGCTAGCATGGGCTTGTCTATATAGAACCACAGATTCCCAGAGTGAGAACAGAAATATTCAAACATTTTGGGACCCAGGCTCAGGAACTGCTCAGTGTTGCTCCTGCTGTAGTCTCTTGGCCAGCATAATGAAACGTCAGTCTAGACTCAAGAGGTAGGAAAATAAAATGCATCTCTCTCTATATCTATGTTTTGTTTCTACCTAACTCTCCATACCATGAGAATGTAAGCTCTCCTGGAGAAGGAATTTTTATCGTTTTGTTTTAATTTGCACCCTCAGTGCCTACATTCTTGTCTGACATATAGTAGGAGCTCAAGAACTATTTTTGAATGAATGAATTAGTCTTTACCATATTCTAAATTTATTTTACTTTTCATCTAGCTGTTCAGTTGATCTATCTGCATATTCTTGATGAATACAAAGCTGGAGGTTTCTCACATACACCCATGAAACTGTCTGCAACCATCCACAGAGAATAATAGATTTTTCTTCTCTTCTCCTGTTCAATCCTCATATGATTTATTTCCATTAGAAAACTCTTGTGCAAAAACATAGGACTAGGAGGGCAAAGAAATCTGGAAAATGTAATATATGGCTTCTCCTCTATGAGAAAGAAGTGACCTTAGATGTAGGGATAATGATCTCAAACTGATAATTCAGCACAAGTTCAATCTATTTCAGGTGGAGCTGACTTCACTCTCAGCTGATGGGAAAATATTTGACCCAGGTCTGGCCAACTGGACTTATGGTCTTACCCACAGGTGAGTGCCAGGTGCAGTGTGAGCTAACAGTGGGGTTTTGGCTTGAGTCTGTGCAAAAGTGAAGTTCTTGTTTCCTTTTCAATTCTTCAATGTGAAGAGGGAATCTCAGACCTGTTAGAAAGCTCAATGTTACACAATTATTAAAATAATTCATAAACTGTTGGTCAAAGAAAAAAATCATCAACTATTTAGAAAGACAAGTGTTAAACAACAATTTTGTCAATTAAAAACTCTTTGTAACCTAGGGAATAAAAGAGAGGACATCTTGAAAAATATATATCTAATTTGAGAAAATTACATTATGGTTATTTGTGAAATAAACAGATATATGCCTTTAATATAATGGCCTTCAAAACGACAGACATCAGAAGTTTTATTCAACATAATTCTGGGGATTATAATAAAAGTACAAAAAAAGCACATTATATCTTGAAATTCATTATTAAAACTATATTTTTACATCATATTTGGAGTATAATGGCTTTACAATGTTGTGTTAGTTTCTGCTGTATAACAAAGTGAATCAGCTATATGTATACATATATCCCCATATCCCCTCCCTCATGAGCCTCCCTCCCACCCTCCCTATCACACCCCTCTGGGTGGTCACAAAGCATGGAGCTGATCTCCCTTTGCTATGCAGCTGCTTCCCACTACCTATTTTACATTTGGCAGTGTATATATGTCCATGCCACTCTCTCACTTCATCCCAGCTTCCCCTTCTCCACCCCAGTCTCCTCAGGTCCATTCTCTACATCTGCGTCTTTATTCCTGTCCTGCCCCTAGGTTCATCAGAACCTTTTTTTTTTTTTATTAGATTCCATATATTTGTGTTAACATACAGTATTTGTTTTTCTCTTTCTAACTTACTTCACTCTGTATGACAGTCTCTAGGTCCATCCATGTCTCTACAAATGACCCAGTATCGTTCCCTTTTATGGCTGAGTAATATTCCATTGTACCTACGTGCCACATCTTCTTTATGCATTCATCTGTCAGTGGACATTTAGTTTGCTTTGATGTCCTAGCTATTGTAAATAGTGCTTCAGTGAACATTGTGGTACATGTCTCTTTTTGAATTATGGTTTTCTCAAGGTATATGCCCAGTACTGGGATTGCTGGGTCATATGGTAGTTGAATTTATTTATTTATTTATTTATTTATTTATGGCTGTGTTGGGTCTTCGTTTCTGTGCAAGGGCTCTCTCTAGTTGTGGCAAGTGGGGGCCACTCTTCATCGTGGTGCGCGGGCCTCTCACTATCGTGGCCTCTCTTGTTGCGGAGCACAGGCTCCAGACGCGCAGGCTCAGTAGTTGTGGCTCACGGGCCTAGTTGCTCCACGGCATGTGGGATCTTCCCAGACCAGGGCACGAACCCGTGTCCCCTGCATTGGCAGGCAGATTCTCAACCACTGCGCCACCAGGGAAGCCCTATTTTTAGTCTTTTAAGGAACCTCCATACTGTTCTGTATAGTGGCTGTATCAATTTACATTCCCACCAAAAGTGTAAGAGGGTTCCCTTTTCTCCACATCCTCTCCAGCATTTACTGTTTGTAGATTTTTTGGTGATGACCATTCTGACTGGTGTGAGGTGATACCTCACTGTTGTTTCGATTTGCATTTCTCAAATGATTAGTGATGTTGAGCATCTTTTCATATGTTTGTTGGCAATCTGTATGTCTTCTTTGGAGAAATGTCTATTTAGGTCTTCTGCCCATTTTTGGATTGCATTGTTTGATTTTTTGATATTGAGCTGTATGACCTGCTTATATATTTTGGAGATTAATCCTTTGTCAGTTGCTTCATTTCCATGTTTTCTCCCATTTTGAGAGTAGTCTTTTTGTCTTGTTTATGGTTTCCTTTGCTGTGCAAAAGTTTTTAAGTTAATTAAGTCCCATTTGTTTATTTTTGTTTTTATTTCCATTACTCTAGGAGTTGGGTCAAAAACGATCATGCTGTGATTTATGTCATAGAGTGTTTTGCCTATGTTTTCCTCTTAGAGTTTTATAGTGTCTGACCTTACATTTAGGTCTTTAATCCATTTTGAGTTTATTTTTGTGTATGGTGTTAGGAGGTGTTCTAATTTCATTCTTTTACATGTAGCTGTCCAGTTTTCCCACCACCACTTATTGAAGAGGCTGTCTTTTCTCCATTATATATTTTTGCCTCCTTTATCAAAAATAAGGTGACCATATGTGTGTGGGTTTATCTCTAGGCTTTCTATCCTCTTCCATTGATCTATATTTCTGTTTTTGTGCCAGTACCATACTGGCTTCATTACTGTAGCTTTGTAGTATAGTCTGAACAGGGAGCCTGAATCCTCCAGCTCCGTTTTTCTTTCTCAAGATTGCTTTGGCTATTTGGGGTCTTTGGTGTATCCATACAAATTGTGAATTTTTTTTTCTAGTTCTGTGAAAAATGTCACTGGTAGTTTGATAGGGATTTCACTGAATCTGCAGATTGCTTTGGGTGGTATAATCATTTTCACAATGTTGATTCTTCCAATCCAAGAACATGGTATATCTCTCCATATGTTTGTATCATCTTTGATTTCTTTCATCAGTGTCTTATAATTTTCTGCATACAGGTCTTTTGCCTCCTTATGTAGGTTTATTCCTAGGTATTTTATTATTTTTGTTGCAATGGTAAATGGGAGTGTTTTCTTAATTTCATTTTCAGATTTTTCATCATTAGTGTATAGGAATGCAAGAGATTTCTGTGCATTAATTTTGTATCCTGATACTTTACCAGATTCATTGATTAGCTCTAGTAGTTTTTTTGTGTCATCTTTAGGATTTTCTACGTATAGTATCCTGTCATCTGCGAACAGTGACAGTTTTACTTCTTCTTTTCCAATTTGTATTTCTTTTTCTTCTATGATTGCCATGGCTAAAACTTCCACAACTATGTTGAATAATAGTGGTGAGAGTAGACATCCTTGTTTTGTTCCTTATCTCAGAGGAAATAGTTTCAGTTTTTCACCATTGAGATTGATGTTGACTGTGGGTTTGTCATATATGGCCTTTATTATTTTGAGGTGGGTTCCCTCTATGCCCACTATCTGGAGAGTTTGTATCATAAATGGGTGTTGAATTTTGTTGAAAGCTTTTCCTGCATCTATTAAGATTATCATATGGTTTTTATCCTTCAGTTTGTTAATATGCTGTATCACATTGATTGATTTGCTTATATTGAAGAATTGTTGCATTCCTGAGTTAAACCCCACTTGATCATGGGGTATGATCCTTTTAATGTGCTGTTGGATTCTGTTTGATTGTATTTTGTTGAGGATTTTTGCATCTATGTTCATCAGTGATATTGGTCTGTAGTTTTATTTTTTTGTGACATCTTTGTCTGGTTTTGGTATCATAGTGATGGTGGCCTTGTAGAATGTGTCTGGGAGTGTTCCTCCCTCTGCTATATTTTGGTAGAGTTTGAGAAGAATAGATGTTAGCTTTTCTCTAAATGTTTGATAGAATTCGCCTGTGAAGCCATTTGGTCCTGGGTTTTTGTTTGTTGGAAGATTTTAAATCGCCATTTCAACTTCAGTGCCTGTGATTGATCTGTTCATATTTTCTATTTCTTCCTGGTTCAGTTTTGGAAGCTTGTACTTTTCTAAGAATTTGTCTGTTTCTTCCAGGTTGTCCATTTAATTGGCATAGAGTTGTTTGTAGTAGTCTCTCATTATCCTTTGTATTTCTGCAGTGCAGTTGTTACTTCTTTTTCATTTCTAATTCTGTTGATTTGGGTCTTCTCCTTTTATTCTTGATGAGTCTGGCTAATGGTTTATCAATTTTGTTTATCTTCTCAAAGAACCAGCTTTTAGTTTTATTGACGTTTGCTACTGTTTCCTTCATTTCTGATCTGATCTTTATGATTTCTTTTCTTCTGCTAACTTTAGGGTTTTTTGTTGTTGTTGTTGTTGTTCTTTTTCCCTAAATGTTTTAGGTGTAAGGTTAGGTTGTTTATTTGAGATATTTCTTGTTTCTTGAGGTGGGATTGTATTGCTATAATGTACTTAATTATTTTTATTCAGAAAATCTAAATAAATCTGTAAGCTCTTTTTGAAATAATAAATAAATTCTAGTAAAATGACTGGTGTGAAAACAAATGAATTTATAAATGGCAATATATTTCTTATGATTCTGAGAGTGAGGATCTATTGAATAATAAATGTTAGTTAACAGAAACTATTCTGTATTTTTCTGCATATATTTATTCAATGTTTGTGTGTGTGCACAGGCACACGTGTGTGTAAACACATACAAAGACATACCAAGGCTGTTGCTAAGCCAGTATTATTTTGTTTCAAATAATGATGACTTATTGTACAGTTTCATTTTTTGGAGGGCCAACTTTCTATAATCATGCTGTTTTTAATTGATTCTTTTTATTTTTCTTTAAATGGAGGAAAAATTTGCCAGTGTATCACCTCATTAAAGTAATTTATTAATCTGTCTAGGAGTGATGTCAATAAGATGCCAGAAAAGGAATTCCTTTGCTTATATCCCCCCTCAGCAACAATATTTTGGCAGCCATCCACAGACAAAAGTGCTGCTGTTGGCAGTTTGGGATTCAGGTAAGATGCTGTGAAAACCTGGTGGAATCGAAGATCCAAGAGCCCATTTTGAAAAGGCCAACTCATGCCCAGGCGGCTGACTCATCCACTGTAATCCCAGCTACAGTCCTGGAAACAGCTCCATGTCTTGTGGACAGGGCTACAGCCCTGTTTAGCCTTGGCCTTGCTACAAGTATCATATATCAAGGGGCCTGGGAGGAGTCACACCCTCCAATGTGTCAGGTCATAGGCCCACAGACCTCAGTCCTAGCTCTGGACCCTGAAGTGTCCCAGCCTTTCTGGAGCAAGTCTTCTGGCAAGCCTTCCAAACTTGGTCCAAATGTAAGTTCTGAAATGACCCTGTATCTGGCTCCAACCCAACTCAACTGTGTTTCTGGAGGTGATCCCATCAGCTAAAAAACTGGCAAAAGAAGGCCTTTACCTGCTAACTCACTTGGTGAAAACTGGAAGAGGTGTTTGCTCCTTAAAATACACAGACAGCAACACAAGGCTACAAGGATCACAAATAGTCAGGTAAGTACAACACTACCAAAGGAAACTAATAAAGCCCCAGTAACTGACCCCAAAGAAATAGAGATCTATGGATTGCTTGACAAAGAATTAAAAATAATAATCTTAAAGATATATAATGAAATGCAAGAGCACACAGATAGATAACTAAACAAAATAGGAAAACAATGCATGAACAAAAGTTTTGATAAATAAATAGAAACCATATAAAAAGGACCAAACAAAAATCCTGGAGAAGAAGAATAAATTTTAGAACTAAAAAATTAATAAGAGAGCTTCCAAAGCACACTCAATCATACAGAAAAAAGAATCAGCATACTTTAAGACAGGCTACTTGAAATTAACTAGATTGAGAAACAGAAAGCAAAAAAGAATGAAAAAGAGTGAAGAAAGCCTCTGAGAATTATGAAATGTCAAGTGATACTGGCTCAAACATTCTTTGTCTATGTCTTTATGCATGTCTACACATGCACATGCACACATATTAACATCAAATAAGAATGGAAAAAGTGCATGAAAATGATATTATTCACAAATAGTTATTGCTATATAAGTCTTGAATCCTTTTTGAGATGTGAAAATGAAACATGGACTATTGTTGAGGGCAAACATTTTTAGTCCTAGCCGCATCAATTAAAAATTTCAGTGTAGGAATATTCAAAGGAATTTGGATCACAATGTAAAAACAAAACAAAACAAAAAAATCTTAGCCAGAATTTTTAAACACATACTTACTTTGTATATGATAATAAGTATTAGTACTGTTGCCCTAGTTAATGTTTTTATTGTTTCCTATTAGGCATTGATTTTCCACTCTTAATATTAGTTTCTTCTCTCTAAATTCTAAAAGAATTAAGAAAGCAAAAATGTCTCTTTTGCCTCAAGAGGGCAAGTTTCATCTTTAAGTACATCAAGATGTTTTGCCCTTAATTTACCAAAACTGAGCTCAATAAACTCTTCTCTGCTCACAAACTTGATCACTTAAGCCAAGTACAAAAATTTAAATGGACTACTGGATCTCTCATTTATGAAATTCCAAAGTACAATGGGCACTCATAATCTCTAGATGGTGTATTCATTGCCATTGATTATTTTCAAGTGGGAAGGCATTTCTTGTATTCCAAGATAAAGAATCTAAAAAAATTTATATAAAATCTCTAAAGTAATCAGCTGGCAAAATGATCAAAAAGCAAACACTTAAATCTTCTCACTGATATCCAAGTTATGATGCTGGTCTAGACAAAATTAAATAGGTAACACTATTCTCCTAAAGAGCAGTCATTCAATTTTAGACATTGTTAAGAAAAGTTTTTGTGATGCTGATTAAATTTAGAATAATTTTATTTAGATCACATGTGTGCAATTGGTAATTTACACATGTATTAAGAAATCTGAGTCATGTTGAGAAATATTTGTAAGAATTTTTTATGCCTATATTGTTGAACTCTTTATTATCCATACTTGTTTTACAATAATTATTTATATTATCTAATGCATGATTTCACCATGTCAATAAAGACATATTTATCATATATTTTACAAAATATATTCCATATATGTTCCTGTATATGCATTTATCTTATTGTTTTAGCTGTTACTCTCCATCTTATATATAATACTAATGGGACAGTTGTTTCTTCTCAAATTTAACAAAAAGTACTTATGTAGATTTTATTCAATACTTTTTATCTCATGATTTTAAATAAATGCTTGACAGTAAAGAAAAATCTCTCAATTTCTTGATTTTTTTAAATTCTTAGATTTGATGTTTATTTCATCTTAAATGGTCAAATGATGAGGAACTTTAGATATCATTACTGAAACAAAGCACACACAAAACAAATTATGTCTAGAACTGAGTAAACAAAACTATGACCTGTCTGGGGACAGTTATTTCATTTAATATGCATATTTCACAAATATTTTAAAAAGCATAGTAGTTAGCATAGCATACTCCATGACTTATGAGGTGGGCCAACAATAGTTTCTGTAGTAATTTCCCTTATTGTTTTATCTACAGAAAATACCTCAGTGGCAAATTTAACAGAGAAGACAGTTTAATGGGTGAATTCTATGTCTCCTAAGCAGTTTTTATATCAGTCTCTACATTATAGAAGCATGACTTATGTGAAGGCCATTGTAATTTCTAGTGTTAGAATAGTAATTTGTTTCAGTGCAGAATGACTAGCAACTCTGTCTTATACATTCTGTAAGCTATGGCAGCAATAATAGGGAAACATTCACATGGTCCATTTACAAGACGAGGTTGCATAAAGTCCATCTGATTACATATATGTGGTTATTAGAATAGGTCCTCAAATAAGAGTCATAGGAGAGCTATAAATCCTCAGCCATCTATTTTCAAGTCGTTTTATGAGAATTGCAGTTTCATGTATATTGGGCATTTCATTGTCATTGGCTTTGGAACAAAAATAAATGACACATTCACAGGCCAGAGATAGACATTTTGGTTCAAGTGTCAATACAGCCTACATTATTATAGAAATATTAAAAGGGGAAAAGTATCTGTTGATAACAATCACTTTAGTTTGACTCTGCAAAATAAGAAAGTTAATTCACTACATATAACAGAGAGAATTATGAATTTCTAAAGACAGATGTGTTTTGTTACAAGAAAGGCATGCTGTAATGTATTAGCATAAAGCCTCAAAGTACTATAAGTCCTTGGGCTGCTGCATAAGAAAATTGTAAACATGCACATACAAAAACCAATCAGAGTATTCATGTAGAGAGAGAAATTTAAAAGGCAGTCATTTGTGTATGGCAAGACACAAAGGTCTAGGTTCCTTAGAGTGTGTTTGTTCATTTATTCATTCATTCATTCTGTTTCAAGACCTCTCACCCCTATGGTGATCCAAAAGCAAAGTGAATTCACAGAGAATGACTCATGAACAGTGACAATTCCTGTGGTTTGAGAAAGGTTTCCAGTTGGCCTGTATAAGGCACTAGTGACAATTATCTGGGAAAAGAAGCTAAAGAATCAACTGGACGCTTTCAAAACTTATTTAAAAATAATACTCTTAGGGTTCTATACATTTTAATTTTATTTGAACATTAATTTTAATTAAAAGTGTCCACTAAATGTATAAAATTAGGTAGTGGTGGTTTAAAAATGCATAAACATATATTAAATTGAAGTTACTTCAACAACAACAAAAAAAATGTTAGTCACCTATTTTATAAAGCCATCTTTTCATTACTCATAAACATATTGACCTTAATATTAAATGTCTATTAAAGGGAAGAGCCATATATTTGATTTATTTATTACCGAAATAATTAACAGCAAAACTGCCTTTCAGTTGCATTATTGAACAACTAAGCCTTCAAGTCTTTAAGATAGAAAAGACTATGAAAGTTAATTTCTAAAATATATTGTAAATAATTATCCAAAGCAGCCACAATAAATAGGGAGAATAAATTCAATACAGAGAGTAAAATTATATTTTTGGAATTTCAGTGATATTTCAAAACCAAAATAACATAGAAGAGGTTAAACTAAATTAAAATTCTATAAGCTAAAATCTTAAAGAAAAACAAAAAGCAAATACTCTGTGTTTTTTGCTGTTGCTGGAAAAAAAAGAGAAATTTGAGTCAAAAGATGAGCTAAATTCAAAAATATTATTTTCTTTCTATGGTAGTAAATATAAACCTATATTTATATTCAAAAAGAATATATTTATACACTAGCTTGTGTATCTCTATGATGATATCAATTGTTACTGTCTCTAATAAATTAATCAAAACAATATCTGTATGTTAAAAAACTACTCTGAAAATATATTACCATGAGGAACATAATGTAAGACCAGCTTACCTTATTGACTCTCTTGAAATTAATTCTATAAGTTTTATATCAGTAAGGCAAAAGGAAAAGATAGTCTTGTTTTCCAACTTGCTGGTTTAAAATGGGATGTATTTTTTTACCCTAACCTCTCCTTTTTTATATATTTTAAATTAAGCAATATTCTTTTTTATCAGTACATGAATCACCATAGCAGATACTTTAAAATATCAATATAAATTTGAAAATATGTTATTTATGTAGCTACAGAAAATTTGGCATAGATTAAATTACAAGATAATATACTATCTCTTTATCCTAATTAATTTAGACATTCTAATAGTGGGAAAGAAAGATTTGTTCCTTCAAGCTCTCTCGATTGAGTCAGTGAGGATTTGGTAGACAATGTTTCTCCCGTTGTTACTATGTTAACTTTATTAAATTTAATGATAGAGTAATTCAATGAAAAACATTGGGCTCTATAACTTTTGTGTTAAAATTATATGTATTTATATATTATGTATATATATAATATAGATATATTTATCCAGTTTAAGTTTAACTCTCACATATAAGTTATCCCCAATTTTATGACAAAAAGAGCCAAACAAACTGGAAAAGTCAGTCAATTAATTTTCTTGGACCTATCAGATACATGAGGTCACACAGAAGCCCCTCCCCTCTAAAACCTGGAGCGATATAAGACAAAGAATCACAGCTGAGATCACTTTACTTGGAGAATAACACTTATTAGAAAGCTAGAGTAATTGAGATCAGCATGGTATTGGTAAAATAATAGAGACAGACCAATGGAACAGAATAGATAACTGAGAAGTAGATTCATATCAATGTAGTGAACTGATCTATAGGCAATTCAAGGAGAAAAAAGACTTTTTAAGAATAATGTTAGAAAAATTGGAAAATTTTCCATATGTTAAAAAAATAAAAATCTAGATACTTTATACCTTTCACAAAAACGAACAAAAATCAGATCATCGATCTAAATGTAAAATTTCTAGAAGAAAATATAGGTAGGAAAAACATGTTGATCATAGGTTTGGTGATGAATTATAGATAAAACAAGAAGCAAAACACAGAAAAGAAAAAACAATGTTAGACTTTATTAAAATTAAAACTTCTGTGAAAGAAACTGTTAAGGCAGGGGTCCCCAACCCCTGGGTCATGGACTGGTACTGGCCTGCGCCCTGTTAGGAAGGAGGTGAGTGGCAGGTGATCTGAGCAAAGCTTCATCTGCCACTCCCCATTGTTCCCCATTGTTCCCCCTCGCTCGCATTACCGCCTGAACAATCCCCCCACCCACATCCGTGGAAAAATTGTCTTCCATGAAACCGATCCCTGGTGCCAAAAATGTTGGGGACCAATGTGTTAAGAGAATTAGGAGGCAAGCCTCTGACAGGAAACAAACACTTGCAAAACATACATCTGATAATATATTTGTCTCTAAATGATACCAAGAACTCTAAAGCTCAACAATAAAAAATAAGCAGCACAATTTAAAAATGGGCAAGACATATGAACAGACACTTCACCAAAGAAGATATACAGACAGCAATAATCATGGGAAAAACAACATCATTTGTGATTAGAGAATTGTAAATTAAAGTGACAATGAGATAGAACTAAACACTGAGTAGAAAAGTCAAAATCCAAAAACTGACAACACTAAATGCTGGTGAATACATGAAATACAAGGAATTTGTTGCTGTTGGGAATGCAAGATGGTACAGGCACTTTGAAAGACATTTTGGAGACTTCTTACAAAAAATATCCAGAAATCATATTCCTAGATATTTATTAACTAATGTAAAGCTTATGTCTACATACAACTTGCATGTGGATATCTATTATATATCTATTATTCATAATAATCCCAAATAGAAGAATCCAAAAAGTGAATTTCAATGAGTGAATGAACAAACTATATTACATTCACATAAAGGAATATTATTTAGTAATGAAAAGAGCAATCAAATCACAGTATAAATTGATGAACCTAAAATGAATATTTTTAAGATAATGAAGTCAATGTAAAAAATGAATATATATTCTTTGATTCCAATTATATGACATTCTGTAAAAGGCTCAATTTAAAAGAGTAAGAATGTCTGTGGTACAAAATAAGTATATTTGAATCCATACTGTTGTAAAGAAATGAGTGAATACAAAATTAATGGGGGAGAAGATAGACATTATTCTGTGTAGAAGAATTACAAATAATGTAGATTCTCTTGCCCTAACTGAAGGGAGACATAAATTCCTAGCTCTTAAGTGTACACTTTGCATAGTGACTCCTAAGAGTATAGTATAGAAAGGGGGTGGGGAAGGAACTTTATAGTGAAGAGACCTGACAAACGCTACCTCAACCATGCAATCCAGGTCAACATCAACGGTGATAAGCCTGTTGATAGTATGTATTCTGAATAGGATATGATGAAAATGGAATTTTGCTTGTGTGGTCTTTCTCTCCAAAACACATAACCCTTGTCTAATCTGAGAAAAACAATAGAGAAATCCAAATAGAGGGACATCCTTACAAAATCCCACTCCAAATAACTCTCAAGGTTATAAGAAACAAAGAAACTCTAAGAACTGTCACAGCAAAGGGAACGCTAGAGAATCATGACACTAAATAGAATGTTTTATCCTGAGTGTGATCCTGTAAGAGGAAAAAGATTAGTTATAAATAAAAACAATTGGAATAAACTATAGACTTTATGTAAAAATATTGGTTCATTATTTGTATCAAATGTGCCATTCTAATATAAGGTGCTAATAACAGGACAAACTTGGCACAAAGTATTAGGAGACCTCTGTACTACCTTTTCAATTTCTCTATAAAATGCAAACATAAAAATATAGCTATTAAAAAAACAAATTTAATATCTTCATGAATGCTTCTCATAGATTTGGTCAAATTTCCACATATCTAAGAAATACATGCAGGTTTATAAAGGTGTGAATAAATTATTGCTAAAACATTGCATTTAATTAAAGGAATTGAACAATTTTTTAACTTTCTACACAGTCACACTCTGGTACTCGTGTGTTCACATACATTCTTTTAATTGGGATCACAAAGTTACAGATATTTCTAAACTTACAAAGGTCTAAAATAAAAAGAAATGCATATGGCACTTGGAAATGTCAGGAGAAATCTCATACACTATGTTAGTAAATGTCAGATGCTGTTGAAGTTCTTTTGCCAAAATATATAAATGAATAAACTTAAAGACTGCACAAATAGTTGCCTTAGGGTTGAAATTTGTGTTTATATATTCGGTTGTTTTCTTTGTTTACATATTTTCTCCCCCAGAGCCAAAAATGACAGTCCTTTCATAGAAACTTCCTGTTGTTTCTTCACCAGAAAATTCCTGTCCGATACTTCTAAAGCTGTCTGGCTCCTCTTCACTCATTGTCAGAGGGCGGGGTGGAAAATAGAAAGGAAATGCTATATGTAATATTGTTATTACTTAGAAATCGACCATAATTTTTCATCCTGTAAGTAACTAACATTATTTTAGCTTTGGTTGTCAAGTGATGAGCATAAAGTTATCTTGGATTGAATGACGAAGGTGATTTTTTTCTTAGATAAATTTTACACTATGAAATATTTATTCTTAAAAATAAAAGCAACTTACAAATCTCTGTGGGATGAATTCAGACACTCAATGTTTTGTTTTCCACTGTGATTAGTGTCAGTCTCAGTCAGAGCTAGATGTTGCACTAAATAGATTTTGGTTATTGTTACAGAAAAAAGAAGTATGTCAGTTTTTCTTTAAATTTTCTTCTTTTAATAAAACTTATTTTATTTGTACCTTTATTATGTACCTGTAAATATCTAGTATGAATGTCAGTTGTAACAAAGATGGCAAGCATAGTTTTGGTGTATCTTGACTTTCCACTTACATCGAATTTGTTTCCAGTTCAACTTTATTCTATAATCTATAATCTCAAATTTTGCCCAATCCTTTAATTTATTTATGAAATATTTTTTCTTCTTTATTTTATAATCTTCCTTGATAATGACTTTTATGATTGTTTTCTAATTCTAAAGATAAATGAGAAAAGAGGCAACTTGCTTTTGAGTAATGTTATATATGTTATATATATATAGAGAGAGAGAGAGAGAGAGAGTTATATGTGATGTATATAGTATATCACATATAGCATCATATATTATGAGCTAATTGTTCTGTAAACCCCATTAATGCTAGATTGAAATGGGATGTATGTAATAATTTAAAATGTTTTCTTGGTTTACACTATCTTCTAGATTCGGTCAGAATAAGCAAGTCAATTAAAAATTATGTTCTGGCCTACAAAATGCAAAGGAAAATTTCCCCTTCTCTCACATTTATTTATTCAATTATTTGTTTGTATCAGGATAAACTTCTTAGTCTCCCTGAGAAAGTTCTAATTTGATGCCTAAAGCTCTGACAAAGTAATTGATAGTAACCCGTTTCATTCTTAAAAATGTCTCCTTTTAGAAGGTATGTTATATAGTACTACAATAAAAGGGATTTCATTAATCACCTTTCAGTGTCACCTCCTGCTGTACCCTTTAAATGTGAAAATTTTGCCCTCTAAGTGTATGAAAAATGTGTTTTTCCTCTAGACTATTGTATGTTACTGTACAACTTTCAAACGTTAGTGCAAATTCTAATACCTCTGGGTAATAATATTACAAATCATCCTCTAACTATAGTGAAGATTTTCTGTTGGATATACCTTAGCCTAAAAATTTAAAAAGTAACAGTTTTCTATTTAATTTGAAGAAAAATAAATACCAGATAGAATCTATTTAAATGAAGAAAATTAGAGTATATGTAAAATCTTACTGTGAAAAGTATTTCAATGAATGTTTGTTTTTGCATTATTAATTTAAGTTTGCAAAAGTATTAACTATGTATAGACACCTTGATGACCAGCACTAGCATAAATGTTTTTAAGCTATTTTTGAAAAAGTATTTATTTTTAAAATAAATCTTTCTTAAATAAAATCTATTTTTAAAATAATTTTTTTGTTAATTTATTTTGTAATAATTTTTGATTTATAGGAGATGTACAAACATAGTACAGAGTCTTCTATACTCTTCACCCACCTTCCCATGATGTTAACATCTTATACAACCAAAGTACATTTACTAAACAACAGACTCATATTTCCCTAAATGTTCTACTATTTTTACCATTACAGGATCCAATCTAGAATAGTTCATTGCATTTATTGATTGTGACACCTTGGTCTCCTCCAATCTGTGAAGGTTTTCATTTTTTTCTTGTTCTCCTGACCTTGACTTTTTTGAAATTATTGCTCAGATGTTTTGTAGATTGCTCCTTAATTTGGGCTTATTTAATATTATCTCATTAGTAGATTGGGGTTATAGATTAAAGGAAGAATACTATAGATGACCTCATCACACCATATCAGGGAGTACCTGTTATTGACATGACTTAACCCTGGTGACATTAACCTTAATCACTTGGTTATGGACTAACCAAAATTACTTGTTTGCATTGCCATACTCAAGTATTGGAGGCAAGTCACTAAGTCCAGCTCAACTCAAGAGAAGGAAATTAATCTCCACCTCATGAAGGGAGAATTACCCTATAATTTGTAAGCATATGTTAAAACCATCACAGTAATTAGAATTATTTTTATTGAAATTCTTTGAGGGCATGCATATATTCTGTTTCTTAAATTTTCACTCAATATTCCACTAAATTGCTGAATCTTGGCTACAACAATTATTACTATGGTGTTCTGATGATCAGTTTCTCTCATTGCTTATACATTTATTATTTGGCATTCTTCAGAAAGAAATAATTCTTCTTTATCTCATAATTTTTATTTAATTATTTGTTTATATCAGGATGAATTTAAAAATATTTCCTTTATTCTTTTTATCACCATCCAATATTGCTATTTAACTTTGCTGCTCAAATTTTTCAGCTTTGGGTATTGAAATCTCTTTCACGTTGGTGCTTGTCGTTTTTTTTTTTTAACCTTCCTTATTTTATGGACGATGATGTAGATCCCCTTTCTTCGCCCTTGAATCAAACATTAATCCGAACACTCTTTTTTCCTTTTATTTAAAAACCAAGATCTCGTTGCAAAATTCGTTCATTTCTTCTGGGGTGTCAATGCTTCTAGTCCTTCTCAAAAGACAAAGATAGAAGATATATGTAAGTTTATAAATCTGTTTATATACACAAATTTTAATTATTTTTATACCTATCTATCTCACACACACACACACACACACACATACACTCCCCAGTCCATACTGTTACCTTCACTGATACATTCATACCTTGAATCTTGATATGACCTAGAATTTTTCTATCCCAGATATTTGGCAAACGTATCACTAAGTAAAATCTTTTATATGTCTGTGGTTTTGTTTACATACTTTCCCTAAAATGATTCTGGTTTTTTCCTCAGATTCTAGGCATTTATCTTTCTGTTTTTTTAAGAACATTTGCCTCACTTTTCTTCTCCCCTTCTCTGTTTTTCTTTTTTCTTTCCAGAAAATAGTTAATAATTATGCACTCTACCAGTCCTTTATTCAAAATAAATTCTATTGACTCAAACACAGCCTCCCAGTTAGTATTTCCAGCTTCAATATCTAAAATACATACTGCTCCTCTTTAATGCTTTTCTGACTTATTTTAGATAAAGTCTAAATCTTTTAACACACCATGTAGAGCTCACCATGATGTGCATCTCTAGTTCTTTAGACTCATTCTGGACATCTGCCTGCCAAGTTCAGGATTAATTCAAATTCACACCCCCCAAATGCCAAGATATTTATTTTCTTCTCTCTGTCCCTGCTCCTGCCTTATCTCTGTGCCTGCGTAAATGATTGAATTACACACTGTTCTTATATATGCATAGAACTATAATGTCATGTCAGTAATCTATCAAAATATTTTTCATGTAATTTCCACATAAATCAAGAAAAGAAACATTGCCAGCATTCTAGAACCCTTTTCATGATGTATTTCTTATTCATTGTTTCCTCCTCCTCTTTCTTCTAACTTCTTGACTGGTAGCACTATGGTTTTTTGGCTCATTTGAAACTTGTATAAATGAATCATAACATTTGAATTTTTTAACATGACTACATTATTTTTTCAACATGGTGTATGTGAGATTCAATCATTTTGTTGCATGAAGTTAAAGTAGGTTTATTTATTGCATTTCATTAAAAGAATATCCAAAATCTATTATGTGTCATACTGTTGAAGGGCATTTGGGTTTCGTTAAGTCTTGGCAATTACAATTAATGATGATTACTGTAGAAATGCATAGTTAAATACACAAACACATTTGAGTTTGGAATTGCTGTGTCATATGCTATGCACCAATTCAATTACCTGGTAGATAATGCCATGATGTTTTCCAAATTTGTTGTAGCAATTTAGACTTCCGCCAGAAATGTAGGAGGGTTCTTATTGAACCACATCTTCATCAACACTTAGTTATGTCCGTCATTATATTTCATTGTGATTTTATTTTCCATTTATCTGATTACTTTTAAGGTACCTACATATTAATATGTTTACTAACCATCCGAATATCCTCTTTTTGGAAATGCTGATTATGGCTCATGATTTGTTAAAGATCTTTATACATTGTGATACCAGCCCTACGTTGGTTGTAAGTGCTCCAAATATCTGTTCCACTTGTTATTTAAACTTTATTTGTATTCTATTTAATGAAACAGATAAAACATACTTCCAAAAATAAAGTACTTTGATTAGTATTGATATCTGATGAGCTGATGGCATGCTGATCAAGGAAACCACAATCTTAATTGTTCCTTTAAGGGTTCTCTAAGTGTTCGTTTAAAATTTGAATCTTCAAAATTGGCTAAAGAATTGAATAGTTCACTAATGAAATAAGTATTCAACCCATATCATTAAAAACGCTGTTTTCTTTTGATAAATTTAGGTAAATACTCCATTTTATATAAGAATGGCAACATTACATTTGGATTGTGAGGAAGATTAGATTTCCTAAGAGAAACCTCTAAGTTATGAAAGAATTTTTGTGATTTTAGTCTCTGTTACTTAAACTGGAAAAATATTTTAGAAAGTGATGGTATATGAATAATAAAACTTTGGTATTGAAAAATGAATGAGATTACAAAAAGCACTTTTAGTAGTCCAGTCAATGTATAATCTGCGTGTGTGTGTGTGTGTGAAGAAAACAATACATGGGGAAGACTACATATGATATATTGTGTTTTTCTCTTGTTTAAAGCCAGATTAATATACTACATTATTTAGAATTTAGGTTTATTATTTAACATTATGCTTTACATATATAATCTGAACAAAGTTAATTGAACACATTATTGATTTTGTTTAAATTAATCATTTCATTTAAAAAATAATAATAATATTAAAGTTTATTTCACGGGATGATGTTTTCCACTTAGTTTGTGTTAGCACAAAATTGTCATAACTTTCATTATTTTTTTATACTTCTACATGTTCTCACTAAATACAGTACCCTGCATTAATTGGAATGTGCTTTTCAAGATGTCATGCACTTAATTGACACCATTTCCATGGGACTAAATTAAATCTGAAGACATTGTCTCTCCCTTAATTGTAGTAGTAATTCCCCTTATTAGGGACACTTGCAGATAATTAGGTAAGCCTCATATGGAGCTTATGGGTCCACATGAATCTCAAAGGTTGGTGATTGTTACTTTACTTCCAGGAATTCTGTCACCAATTATCCACTAACCACAGAGGTTTCATTACTCTGTAGGAGATACTTAAAACTGCTTCTTAAACCAAACTTATTTCAGAATTTTTTGTTATACCTGTTTGGATCTGTAAAAAAGTGTTACTTCTGTCTTGCCTCACATTTATCACTTCAACAGCTCTCCCACCCGTTTGAGACAGACTAGTGATATGAGAGCTAGTTCCTGCCTCAAGAAACTATATCAAATCTCTGATTCTAAGACAAAGGTTGAATTTTCTACTCTTCATATACAGCATATTTGTCATTTTTAATCTTTTTAATCATCTTATGGCCTATTGGAACTATTAATCATTATTATGCTGCTTCATAATAACTGGGTTTTTTTTTTTCTTCTACTTTAATAATTATTGACTTCTTCAACATAAGGAAGAAAAGTTCTTTTTTTCATAGGAAATTATTTTTACTATTATATCTATATTCAAAAAGACGATAAAGAAATCTCAGAAGAAAATGATGCTCTGGCTAATTTTTACAGGTAATTATGTTTAAAGATGTAAAACAAATGTTAACTGTATTCATCAATAATAAAATGAATATCTAATAAAATATCTAACAGGAAGTAATCTAACAGTAATTACTAGAAGGGTTTGTTTTACGCATGGTAAAGTTTATTTTATAGGAATGAAGTGACAAGTATATTTGCAGTGGAATTCTGCAAATAACTATTCAAAAATAAATTTTTTTATATTATATTATTATTAAAAAATAATATAATATATATATAATATATTTTTATATTTTTATATTATATCATAAAGTATAAATAAACATAAATATATGAGTTCTAGAAAAAAAAAGAAAATGATGGTATGGACAACCTGATAAATGAAATGATTTACACTGACTTCTGCATGACTTTAGCCCCCAATTATTCCTCCTCACCCATCCTGTCAAATCCAAACTTCTAAATAAGGGTAGCTAACTCACAAACACAACTTCTGTCTCTCCAATTTGCTATGTGATTTATGCTACTTAAATTTACCAATATTTTCTTAAGAGACTTAGTAAAGAACATTTTTCAGAAAAAAAAAAAAGAAAAACTAATCTCCAATTAACCTTCCCAGGTGTGTTTTATGATATTTTAAATTTCTCACTCTTCTGGACACTCATCTTAACTCATGTTGCATTGTTTTTATAAATGCTATAGATGCCTGTTGTTGTTGTTAACTTTCTATGCAGAGGGGTGCTTCAGCACAGTGGCTAAGAGCTCAAGATTTATAAGCAAATACAAACTCATGCATTAAATAGTTCACTTTGGCCAAGATATTTTATCTCACTGAGCTTCTCTTTTGTCTCTTGCAAAAATTGGATCACGTTTTATTAATAATATTAATAAAAGTATGTATCATATGCTATTCTGTATCAGTACGACTATTATTAGAGTTTGGGTATGTAATATTCATTGAAGCAGATGTAAACTTTAAACACATAGATAATAAACAACAATTAAACAAACAAATATTTATATTTTCCATGTGAGTCCTACGCAAAAATCCAGATGTTCGAACAAAAATCCATTTTTCCTTATTTACTTAAAATCTTATTAAAATTGACTCTGACGTTCTATTTTATAATGAGGGCAGGAAATTAAATATAATGTGGTGTTTGGCCCATGTTCCTTTCTCTAGGGTTATGCAACAACAGGATTCAACTGCAGTGATAAAAAGGCAGGTTAATGGTCTGTATCTTTATCCCATCATGGCTACTTTCGAAGATGTCCTTATCTATGCTCAGTAGTGTCTTGAGGTTATGATCTGCTACTGTTAAGCCAACACTCACTTATCTTTTCTAGAACATTTCAAGTTAAACCATGAAATAGTCTACCTGGATTTGAAACCAAATCCCCATGGCTCTGCAAGGTAGGGTCATATGGGCACTACTGTCTTTAGAACACCATCTTCTACTAGACCTGGAATGTGTCATTAGTGATTCTCCTGTTTCAATGCTTTTCTCCTTATAGGCACTCACCTGTCTCTGTTCTTCATTCCCATAATTCTTAAAACACTTAGATTTCCAGAGAACAAAATCTAAGATCTCATCTTCTAGAAGAGTCTTTTTATTTTCTTCTCCTCAATTCACACCCCACATCATTTAAAAGGAGAAACACAACTGAGTTAGGGATGGAACACAAATCTCTTGTTAGTTTACTTAAAAATAGAAAAAAACTTATAGAGGTAAAACAGTTAATGTTTAATTGTTATCAGACAAAAATTATCAAGTATTAAAATATTTAATATATACTTAATTATACTTAAAATAATAAAGAATGACATTATGACAGAGAGTAATGATGCTTTGGTAAGAGCTGTGAATTGCTTATATGGGATGATCAGAGACAATCATCCTTGAGGAAACAACATTTATAGTAAAAGAGCAAAGCTTTTGTTTAAGTGCTGTATGAAAGGCTGAGGAGAGGGAAACTCTAAGCCTTGGAACCTACATGGTGAAATTCTATAAGGTGAGAAAGAATTGAAAATGACCAGTGTGTTGAGTTTATATTGAACAAAAGGAAAGAAGGGTGGAAGAGGCCGCTGTAAGAATAAAGGTCAGTTCATATACAAACTTGTAGAATATATAAAAAGAAGTTTGATTCTAAGTACTAAGAGTGAAGATAATAATATGTTTAAGTGGACAAGTCATATGATTTCATTTTAATTTTTAAAAGACCACTTTGGCAACCACAGAGACATTTGACTAGAATAAGGGAGAAAGCTGAGAAATGTGTTAGGAAGTTTCTTGCAGGTGTCTGGCCAGAGATGAGGATGCTAAGGAGAAAAGATGAGACATCATGTTTGCAATATACTTTTTGCAGACTCGTATATACACAGTTATCACTTGACAAATAAATAATCAATATAATTGTAAAAATATCGTGAGCAGATGACTATTACTAGGAGAATTTTTTTTTTTTTAAATCAGAATGAAAAGCTGACTCTTGCAGAAGAGAAAGGATTATTGATTCAGTCAGGTAGTTTTACAAAACATTCCTTAATTTTTTTTCTAGATTTTGTGCTGTTTTATGGATTTTGTGTTCTTTGTCAACATTTTATAATTTGTAATTTAGGTCCTTTCTAAATATATAGCCATCATTGCATTTAATTTAATTTATTACTATTTTTAAATTAAGATGATTCCCATAACTGTAAAATCTTCAGATCCTTTAAAACACAAATCAGCAATCTTCTACCTTATTTGTGATTTTGGAGTATACACTTAAAGAAAGCAACAAGAATAAAGATAATTTATTTCAATTAAAACTCTGTTATTTTTGAAGAAGGCTTCAAATTATTACATTTTCTTGAAATATCTTAGTAATATCTTGAAAACATGAGAAAATATATCCAAGAATTAAAATATTTGTTTAAATAGGATTACTATATAGCATATATAAGCACATTTTATATGTTTATACCTTGCATAAATGTGTAACACAGGGCTTCCCTGGTGGCACAGTGGTTGAGAATCTGCCTGCCAATGCAGGGGACACGGGTTCGAGCCCGGGTCTGGGAAGATCCCACATGCCACGGAGCAACTAGGCCCGTGAGCCACAATTATTGAGCCTGCACATCTGGAGCCCGTGCTCCGCAACAAGAGAGACTGCGATAGTGAGAGGCCCACGCACCGCGATGAAGAGTGGCCCCCACTTGCCTCAACTAGAGAAAGCCCTCGCCCAGAAACGAAGACCCAACACAGCCATAAATAAATTAAATAAATAAATAAATACATAAAAATTTAAAAAAAATGTGTAACATGATTTAGCAACTAATTCACATGTAGGGAATTCTTTATACTAAAAATCAAACCAAGAATAGAAAACTGTTGAATAAATGTGTTTTATAAGGAGTATATAAACATCTGTTTGTGACCTAATAAAAATTTTTCCAGTTTAGAGAATTAGTATCAAGAGAAAGATGGAGGTCATCATGACATGTGGTCTATACTCTCAAAACTGAAGCAGCACCTGTTTCATTTAGACATGTGCACTTCAGAAAAAAATCTTATGATTTTTGTGTCTCTGTACCTGGTGTATCAAAGTCCATATTCTTGTCTCTTTTATGCTTATGGTAACATCTGATTTTCTCTCTTTTCTTTCTTTTTTGCTGAGTCTGAGCCAAATTTAAATTGGCTTCTATTACATGGATTTAAATGAAGACTAACTAATATAGCCAACAATTGGTTAATGATTTCCTGTATTAACAAAGTTCACTTGAGTGCAGATTTGTTCTGAAGGTATATCAGGTCAATGGAACGTTTCAGTACTCTCTTCATAATATAGTGTACAAGTGAACTTGAGAGAAGTGAGCAATAATAATAATAAAAAGAAGAAGGAGAAAAATAAGAGGAGGAAAAGGAAAAAGAAGAAGGATACTTTTGAAGTGCTTACATTTTACAGATTCATCTTCTTGGACTTATACTGAGAAATATTTGTCACAGAATTAAAGGATCATGTCCTGTCATTGGTATTCCCATTATATATATTAAAACAAAAACAAAAACAAAACAGGCACATAAAGGTTAAGTCAGTTTCTCTAGCAGTAAGTTTAAAAACTTCAATGTTAAGACAGGAAGACTTCTTTTAGCAGTGACCAGCTTTTAATCAGCACTGCAAGCCTACTTGGTTTGCAGCATAGACTTCTAGAAAAATGAGAAGCAAACACATTTTTAAGCATTGAAATGCATTGTTGCAAGGCTACTGTTATACTGAGCCTTGGGTACTAAAGGTGATGATAACTGTTTGTCACAATGAAAATATAATAAAAATGTTATATGTTTTAAAAATACCTAAATAAATAAAGGTATTTTATTTCACACTCATAAACATTATGGCAAGTGCTAGCAACAGGATTATAAGTAAAACATAGTGTCAATTTTTTAGAATCTTGCAATACAGCAGGTGAGATTAACACGTGAAGGTATAAATTACAATAAAATGTGGTGTGAGTTTTAACACTGATAAAACTGGGACCCATAGAGTATAAACTCTGATCATCATCAAAAAGCACAAGTGAGAAGAATATACAGATTTAAAGTAAGTCCTATTCTTTATCAATATTCCTCAAAGGCAGCTGAAGGAAACAAACATATGGTACATAAAATATTCTCACAAGATCATTTCAACTTTTCTTCCCATTTTTCCCAGAATTACACATATTTCTGGGCCCACTACTGAAACCCTTAAATTCAGCTCTTAACCCAATTAAGTACATGCAACTTATTTTGGTCTATTAAAATAACTCCTGAGACTCAGCAAGTGTTTTGACTGTAATCTGTAAGGCTAAAGAAAAATAGCTATACATATATACTCTAATTAGTTTTGTTTTGTTTTGTTTTCACCAGAAGCATAGGCTAGAACTTCTGAAACTACTTTCTATGTACACTAGGGTTAAACAGATAAGTGAACAAATGGTAGATAGTCAAAATCAGGTTTCTCATTGTCAAAAACAGATCCAAATAAGCAAGAGAGAGAAGCTAGAATATACCCTGTGTGCTGAATAAGAGACTGAGATTTATAAATTTATATTAATATAATTATACAGAAATTCATATTGCAAAATTTGTACCAAAATATATTGCATACAATTTCTAGTTCTGTTATGATAGCAATGAACACATGTAGTGCCCTGATGTTACTTTCTAATACCATTCTCCAGTAAAAGAAGCTAAGTGTCCTTGGAGAAATAGCTGACTCAAGGCTCTAAGGGAAAAGAAGATAAGCATGAACACCTTTTAAAGAAAGTAACTAATAATAACAAAACAAAACAAAAACAAACAAAAAATTCAAAACAAAAATACTACTCTGGAGCATGTCAAAGGACCCAGGAGACAACTAATAAGAGCTCCTAAGAGCCAAAGCTAGGGCAATCTGAGAAACAAAATAAATAATGAGATTATTGGATTAAAAACAAAAAATTAAATGAATATCCATCAGTACATAGTGATACACACACACACACACACATAGAAAGATAGATTAGATATACAGACAAACAGATAAAGAGGGGACAAATATTATTTATAGAAGAGTTACAAATGTATAAGAAATGAGAGAAATAGAAAGTCACCACTAGACTCCACAGTAAATTTGCTGCAGGCAACATGCACTAACACATGCTAAAATTAATGGCTGACACTTCACAGAGAAATAGAATAATTATCTAATCTCCACTTATTGCCCTCAAGATATTTAAAAAATTACTGTGGTTGCTTTAACAAATGTATTAGTCCACTCAGCTTGCAATAACAAAACACCATAGACTGGTTGGTTAAACAGTAGAAATTTATTTCTCAAATTCTGGAGGCTGGGAATTCCAAAATCAAGGTTCCTGGTTAGAGCGCTCTTTCTGCTTTGAAGATCAACACCAGCTCACGGTGTGTGCTCGTTTGGCCCTTCACTGGTGTATGATCAGAGAGAGGAAGGAAGAGAGAGAGAGCAAGAGAGATAGGTAGAGAGAGAGAGAGAAAACAAAAGAGAACAAACAACTGGTGTCATTCTAAACAGATTTATTGATGTATAATTGATATACCAAGAATTGCACATATTTAATGTATATGAGTTGATGAGTTTGGTGGTGTCTCTTCTTATAAGCTCACTAAACCCATCATAAGGGCTCTGCCCTCATGACCTCATCTAATCTAATTACCTCCAAAAAGCCCCTCATCTCCAAACACCATACCACTGGGGGTTAGGGATTCTACATATAAATTTGTGGGAGGGGTACAAACATTCAGTCCATAACAACGCACGTCCACAAATTCTTTGATACTCTTTCTCCAGGATGGAGTACTAATCCCCTCCACTTGAGTGTAGATTGGAAGGATTTAGGGAATTAATTCTACCAAATAGATTAAAGAAAATGAAAAATAGTAGATTTACAGTGAAGTAAACTGTCAGGCACCACCTTAAATATGAGATGTATGTTAATATCAGCAATATTAAGTCATGTTGATATCACATTGATATGCTGTATTCCCTGGCATGTGATGGTAAAAGTCACACTTCACCTCTGAGATATTCAACCCCAAAGTCTAAAACCCAAGTAATCATAAGAAAACATGAGAGAAACTTGTATGTTGGGACATAGTACAAAACATCAGATCACTATTTCTCAAAAAGAAACAATCATCACAAACAAGGAAAGACTGAGAAACTGTCACACATTGAAGGTGACTACAGAGACATTTAATCACAGATAATTAAATACAATTTGGTATCTTGGACTGCACTGTGAAATAGAGAAAGGACATTAGTGGGAAAACTAGTGATAAGGAAAAAAGTCGAGTATAATTAAGAGTATTTTACCTATGTTAATTCCTAGTTTTAATAAATATTCAGTGGTTACTTAAAATGTTAACATTATGCAAGCTAGTTCAAAAGTATGCAAGAACATAAATCGGTGTTGAATTTTGTCAAAAGCTTTTTCTGCATCTCTTGAGAATGTCATATGGTTTTTTTCTTTAATTTGTTAATATGGGGTATCACTTTGATGGATTTGTGTATATTGAAGAATCCTTGCCTCCCTGAAATAAATCCCACTTGATCATGGTGTATGATCCTTTTAATGTGTTGTTGGATTCTGTTTGCTAGTACTTTGTTGAGGATTTTTGCATCTATGTTCATCAGTGATATTGGTCTGTAGTTTTCTTTCTTTGTGACATCTTTGTCTGGTTTTGGTATCAGGGTGATGGTAGCCCAGTAGAATGAGTTTGGGAGTATTCCTGTCTCTGCTATATTTTGGAAGAGTTTGAGAAGGATAGATGTTTACTATTCTCTAAATGTTTGATACAATTCCCCTGTAAAGCCATCTGGTCCTGGGCTTTTGTTTGTTGGAAGATTTTTAATCACAGTCTCAATTTCAGTGCTTGTGATTGGTCTGTTTATATTTTCTATTTCTTCCTGGTTCATCTCTGAAGTTCTTGATTTTCTAAGAACTTTTCCATTTCTTCCAGGTTGTCAATTGTATTGGCATATAATTGCATGTAGTAATGTCTCATGATTCTTTGTATTTCTGCAGTGTCAGTTGTTACTTCTCCTTTTTCATTTCTAATTCTATTGATTTGAGTCTTCTCCCTTTTTTTCTTGATGAGTCTGGCTAATCATGTATCAATTTTGTTTATCTTCTCAAAGAACCAGCTTTTAGTTTTATTAATTTTGCTATTGTTTCCTTCATTTCTTTTTCATTTATTTCTGATCTGACCTTTATGATTTCTTTTCTTCTGCTAACTTTGGGTTTTTTTTTAATTTTTGTTGTTCTTCTTTCTCTAATTGCTTTAGGTGTAAGATTAGGTTGTTTATTTGAGATTTTTCTTGTTTCCTGAGGTAGGATTGTATTGCTATAAACTTCCCTCTTAGGACTGCTTTTGCTGCATCCCATAGGTTTTGGGTCATCGTGTTTTCATTGTCATTTGTCTCTAGGTATTTTTTGATTTCCTCTTTGATTTCTTCAGTGATCTCTTGGTTTTTAAGTAGTGTATTGTTTAGCCTCCATGTATTTCTAATTTTTACAGATTTTTTCCTGTAATTGATATCTAGTCTCATAGTGTTGTGGTCTGAAAAGATACTTGATACAATTTCAATTTTTTTAAATTTACCAAGGCTTGATTTGTGATGCAAGATATGATATATTCTGGAGAATGCTCCATGAACACTGGAGAAGAAAGTGTATTTTATTGTTTTTGGATGGATTGTCCTACAAATATCAACTAAGTCCATCTTGTTTAATTTATCATTTGAAGCTTGTGTTTACTTATTTATTTTCTTTTTAGATGATCTGTCCATTGGTGAATGTCGGGTGTTAAAGTCCCCTACTATGATTGTGTTACAGTTGATTTCCCCTTTTATGGCTGTTAGCATTTGCCTTAAGTATTGAGGTGCTCCTATGTTGGATGCATATATATTTACAATTGTTATATCTTTTTCTTAGTTTGATCCCTTTATCGTTATGTAGTGTTCTTCTATGTCTCTTATAGTAGTCTTTATTTTAAAGTCTATTTTGTTTGAAATGAGAATTGCTTCTCCAGCTTTCTTTTGATTTCCATTTGCACGGAATATCTTTCTCCATCCCCTCTCCTTCAGTCTGTATGTATCCCTTGGTCTGAAGTGGGCCTCTTGTAGACAGCATATATATAGGTCTTGTTTTTGTATCCATTCAGGTAGTCTGTGACTTTTTTTTTTAATTAATTAATTTATTTATTTTTGGGTGTGTTGGGTCTTCGTTTCCGTGCGAGGGCTTTCTCCAGTTCTGGCAAGCGGGGGCCACTCCTCATCGCGGTGTGCAGGTCTCTCACTGTCGTGGCCTCTCCATTGCGGAGCACAGGCTCCAGACGCGCAGGCTCAGTAGTCATAGCTCATGGGCCTAGCCGCTCTGCGGCATGTGGGATCTTCCCAGACCAGGGCTTGAACCCGTGTCCCTTGCATTGGCAGGCAGATTCCCAACCACTGCGCCACCAGGGAAGCCCCTAGTCTGTGACTTTTGGTTGGAGCATTTAATCTATTTACATTTAAGGTAATTATCGATATATATATGTTCTTATTATCATTTTCTTAATTGTTTTGGGTTTGTTATTATAGGACTTTTCCTTCTCTTGTGTTTCTGCCTAGGGAAGTACCTTTAGCATTTGTTGTAAACCTGTTTTGGTGATGCTGAATTCTCTTAGCTTTTGCTTGTCTGTAATGGTTTTAATTTCTCCGTCAAATCTGAATGAGATCCTTGCTTGGTAGAGTATTCTTGGTTGTAGGATTTTCCCTTTCATCCCTTTAAATATGTCCTGCTACTCCCTTCTGGCTTGCAGAGTTTCTGCTGAAAGATCAGCTGTTAGTCTTATGGAGATTTCCTTGTATGTTATTTGTTGTTATTTCCTTGCTGCTCTTAATATGTTTTCTTTGTATAATTTTTTTATAGTTTGATTAATATGTGTCTTGGTGTGTTTCTCCTTGGATTTTTCCTGTACGGGACTCTCTGAACTCCTGAACTTGACTGACTATTTCCTTTCTGAAATTAAGGAAGTTTTCAACTAAAATCTCTTCAAATATTGTCTCAGTCCCTTTCTTTTTCTTTTCTTCTTCTAGGACCACTATAATTCGAATGTTGGTGTGTTTAATGTTGTCCCAGAGGTTTCTGATACTGTCCTCAATTCTTTTCATTCTTTTTTCTTTATTCTTCCTTGTGGTAGTTATTGCCACTATTTTATCTTCCAGGTCACTTCTCCATTCTTCTGCCTCAGTTTTTCATCTATTGATTCCTTCTAGAGAATTTTAAATTTCATTTATTGTGTTCATCATGTTTGTGTGCTCTTTAGTTCTTCTAGGTCCTTGTTAAATGTTTCCTGTATTTTCTCCATTCTATTTCCAAGATTTTGCATCACCTTTACTATCATTACTCTGAATTCTTTTTCAGGTAGCCTTCCTATTTCCTTCATTTGTTTGGTCTGATGGGTTTTTACATTGCTCTTTCATCTCCTGTGTGTTTCTCTGTCTTCTCATTTTGCTTAACTTACTGTGTTTGTGGTCTCCTTTTCATGGGCTGCAGGTTCATAGTTCCCATTGTTTTTGGTGTCTGCCCCCAGTGGCTATGGTTGGTTCAGTGGGTTGTGTGGGCTTCCTGGTGGAGGGGACTGGTGCCTGTGTTCTGGTGGATGAGGCTGGTCTTGTGTTTGTGGTTGGCAGAACTGTGTCTGGTGGTGTGTTTTGGAGTGCCTATGACCTTATTATGATTTTAGGCAGCCTCTCTCCTGACAGGTGGGTTTGTGTTCCTGTCTTCCTATTTGTTTGGCATAGGGTTTCCAACACTGGACCTTGCTGGTCGTTGAGTGGAGCTGGGTCTTATTGTTGAGATGGAGATCTCTGGGAGAGCTCTTGCCATTTGATATTATGTGGAGCTGGGATGTCTCTGGTGGACCAATGTCCTGAACTCGGCTCTCCCGCCTCAGAGACCCAGGCCTGAAACCTGGCTGGAGCACCAAGACCTTGTCAGCCACATGGCTCAGAAGAAACGGGAGAAAAAATGAAAGAAAAAATAGAATAAAATAAAGTCATTAAAATAAAATATAAAAATTAATTATTAAAAATAAAAATTTTAAATGTATAAGAAACAAAGAAACAAAAATAAACTGGAAGACGGAATCCTAGGACTAATGGTAAAAGCAGAGCTATACAGACAAAATTACACAAAGAAGCATACACATACATACTCACAAAAAGAGAAAAAGCAAAAAATATATATATATATAATTTTTTTTTAAAAAGGAGAGCAACCACATCAATAAACAAACCTACCAATGATAATAATCTCTAAATACTAAACTAAGATAAACATAAAACCAGAAACAAATTAAATTCAGAAAGCAATCCCCTAGTCTACAGTTGCTCCCAAAGTACACTGCCTGAATTTGGGGATGATTCATTGTCTATTCATGTATTCCACAGATGCAGGCTACATCAAGTTGATTGTGGAGATTTAGTCTCCTGATTCTGAGGCTGCTGGGAGAAATTTCCCTTTCTCTTCTTTGTTCACACATCTCCTGGGTTTTAGCTTAGATTTGACCCCACCTCTGCATGTAGGTCACCCTCTGGCATCTATTCTTCACTGAGACAGGACAGGGTTAAAGTAGCAGCTGATTAGGGTGCTCTGGCTCACTCAGGCGGGGGGGAAGGAGGGGTATGGAATGTGGGACGAGCCTTCGGCGACAGAGGCCGTCATGATGTTGCAAGAGCCTGAGGCATGCCAAGTGTTCTCCGGGGAAGTTGTCCCTGGATCATGGGACCCTGGTAGTTGCAGGCTGCAGAGGCTCCCAGGAGAGGATGTGTGGATAGTGACCTGTGCCTGCACACAGGCTTCTTGGTGGCTGCAGCAACAACCTTAGCATTTCATGCCCATCTCTGATGTCCATGCTGATAGCCGTGGCTCATGCCCATCTCTGGAGCTCGTTTAGGCAGTGCTCTGAATCCCTTCTCCTCGTGCACCCCAAAACAATGGTCTGTTGACTCTTAGGCAGTTCCAGACCTTTTCCTGGACTCCCGCCCCACTAACTGTGGTGCACTAACACCCTTCAGGCTCTTTTCACTCAGCCAACCACACTCCTCTTCCTGGGATCTGACCTCCGAAGCCAGAGCCTCAGCTCCAAGCCCCCACCTGCCCTGTCGGATGAGCAGAAAACCCTCTCTGGCTGGTGAGTGCTGGTTGACACCAATCCTCTGTGTGGAAATATCTCCACTTTGCCCTCTGCACCCCTATTGCTGCGCTCTCCTCTGTGGCTCCAATGTTTCGCCCCCACCACACCCTGTCTCCGCCAGTGAAGGGGCTTCTTATTGTGAGGAAACTTCCTCCTTCACAGCTCCCTCCCCAGGTGCAGATCCCTTCCCTATTCTTTTGCCTCTGTTTTTCCTTTTTTCTTTTGCCCTACCCAGGGACGTGGGAAACTTCTTGCCTTTTGGGAAGTCTGAGGTCTTCTGCCAGCGTTCAGTAGGTGTTCTGTAGGAGTTTTTCCACATGTAGATGTATTTCTGATGTATTTGTCGGGAGGAAGGTGATCTCCACGTCTTACTCCTCCTCCACCTGAAGGTCCTCTCCCGGTTAGGTTGTTTATTTGTGATTTTTCTTGTTTTTTGAGGTAGGATTAAATTGTTATAAGCCTCCCTTTTAGGACTGCTTTTGCTGCATCCCATAGGTTTTGGGTCCTCATGTTTTCATTGTAATATCTCTCTATGTATTTTTTTTATTTCCTCTTTGATTTCTTCAGTGATCTCTTAGTTATGTAGTAGCATTTTGTTTAGCCTCCATGTGTTTGTGTTTTTAAGTGGGCATAGAGGGAAACTACCTTATCATAATAAAGGCCATCTACAACAAACCCACAGCAAACATCATTCTCAATGGTGAAAAACTGAAAGCATTTCCTTTAAGATCAGGAACAAGACAAGGATGTCCACTCTCACCCCTATTATTCAACATAGTTTTAGAAGTTTTAGCCACAGCAATCAGAGAAGAAAAAGAAATAAAAGGAATCCAAATTGGAAAAGAAGAAGTAAAACCATCACTATTTCCAGATGACATGATACTATACATAGAAAATCCTAAAGATGCCACCAGAAAACTATTAGAGCTAATCAATGAATTTGGTAAAGTTGCAGGATAGGAACTTAATGGAGAGAAATTTCTTGCATTCTATACACTAACGACAAAAGACCAGAAAGAGAAATTAAGGAAACAATCCCATTTACCATAGCAACAAAAATGATAAAATGCCTAGGAATCAACCAACCTACCTAAGGAGGTAAAAGACCTGTAGTCAGAAAACTCTAAGACGCTGATGAAAGAATTCAAAGATGCCACATACAGATGGAGAGATATACCATGTTCCTGGATTGGAAGAATCAATATTGTGAAAATAACTATACTACCCAAAGCAAACTACATATTCAAGGCAATCCCTATCAAATTACCAATGGCATTTTTCACAGAACTAAAACAAAATATTTTACAATTTGTATGGAAACACAAAAGACCCCGAATTGCCAAAGCAAGCTTGAGAAAGAAAAACAGAGCAGGAGAAATCAGGATTCCTGACTTCAAACTATACTACAAAGCTACAGTAATCAAGACAGTATGGTACTGGCACAAAATAGAAATATAGATCAATAGAAAGGGATAGAAAACCCAGAGATAAACCCACACACCTATGGTCACCTAAACTATGACAAATGAGGCAAGAACATACAATGGAGAAAAGACAGTCTCTTCAATAAGTGGTGATGAGGAAATGGACAACTACATGTAAAAGAATAAATTAGATCACTCCCTAACACCATACACAAAAATAAACTCAAAATGGATTAAAGACTTAAATAGGAAGAACACTCTTTGACATAAATCACAGCAAGATCTTTTTTGACCCACCTCCAAGAGTAATGAAAATAAAAACAAAAGTAAACAAATGGGACCTAATTAATCTTAAAAGCTTTTGCACAACAAAGAAACCATAAACAAGACAAACAGACAGCCCTCAGAATGGGAGAAAATATTTGCAAGAGAAGCAGCTGACAAGTGATTCATCTCCAAAATATACCAACAGCTCATGCAGCTCAGTATCAAAAAAACAAACAACCCAATCCAAAAATGGACAGAAGACTTAAATAGACATTTCTCCAAAGAAGACATACAGATGGCCAAGAGGCACATGAAAAGATGTTCAACATCACTAATTATTAGAGAAATGCAGATCAAAACTACAATGAGGTATCACCTCACACTGGTCAGAATGGCCATCATCAAAAAAAATCTACCAAAAATAAATGGTGGAGAAGGTGTGGAGAAAAGGGAACCCTCCTACACTGTTGATGATAATGTAAATTGATACAGCCACTATGGAAAACAGTATGGATGTTCCTTAAAAAACTAAAAATAGAACTACCACATGACCGAGCAATCCCACTACTGAGCATATACCCTGAGAAAACCATAATTCAAAAAGGCACATGCACCCCACTGTTCATTGCAGCACCATTTACAATAGCCAGAACATGGAAGCAACCTAAATGTCCATTAACAGATGAATGGGTAAAGAAGATGTGGTACATATATACAATGGAATATTACTCAGCCATAAAAAAGAAGGAAACTGGGTCATTTGTAGAGACATGGATGGACCTTGAGTCTGTCATACAGAGTGAATATGTCAGAAAGAGAAAAACAAATATCATACATTAATGCATATATGTGCAGTGTAGAATGGTACAGATGAACATATTTGCAGGGGAGGTATAGAGACACAGACAGAGAATGAACATGTGGACATGGGAGTTAAGGGGGTTGGGATGAATTGGGAGATTGGGATTGACATATATACACTACCATGTGTAAAACTGGTAGCTAGTGGGAACCTGCTGCATAGTGCAGGAAACTAAGCTTGTTGCTCTGTGGTGACCTAGATGGGTTGGATTGGGGAGTGGGAGGGAGGTCCAAGAGGGAGGGGATATATGTATACATATAGCTGATTCACTTCATTGTACAGCAGAAACTAACAAAATATTGTAAAGCAACTATACCTCAATTAAAAAAGAAAGTATGCGAGAACATTCTGTCCTGCATTTTTTCTGCACATCAAAATTATTTCCAAATCAGATATTTTAAAATAAAAGTTAACTGATACATTGTTCCTCAAATTTATGGTATACACATAATTCTGAGTGGTTCACATGAGAATTGATAACTTACATCTGTCACTTCAATTAGGCATTCCCTGTTGGTCCCTTTAAGTATGTCATTCTTGAATCAATTTTGAACAATGAGTTAGGTTACAGATATCAGAAAACCACACAGGGAGTTCTAAGAAGTGCTAGAGGCTGAGGACCTGAATTAAAAATGTGGAGGTAAGAAGGAAGAAGAGAAATATATTTTATGAGACACTTTTGAGATATAAGTATCAGACATAATTTTATTACCAGTAGAAAACATTACATGGAAGTAGAAAATTTATTGCAAAGTTTATTGCTTCTCAAGCAGAGTGGAAATATTGTATTAATGGCTTTATGATATCTAAATCAATGATTCCATCTTACTGTCAATAATCAGTCTGCATTATATAAAATTAACAGAATCTTATTTATTCCTATAACTCCCTATTTTTTGCCTTTGTAGCATACGGTCAAATTTTGTTTATTTTTCCAGTTATTTTTATGGTCCTTCTTTTCCTCTTGCTCCCTATACTGAATTTAGTTGGAGAATTAAAAATGTCAATATGTGCATAGCATTTAGTGCCTGGCATATAAAAAGTTCTCAACAAATATCAACTGTGTTAGAAGTTTATTATTTGGGAGGCTGGACCATTCTTCTGGATTGATGTCTTCACCTCTCTTAATGTATGAGGATCTGTATAGGGCATTCAGGAAGAAATTTAGACATTGCTGCTTAGGGAGATTCGGGGCTTTAAGTACCTGGCATGAAGGGCTGCTTGTCCTTTCAACATTCTCTACTCTAGACAGGAATAAAAATTAAATATTTGAAATTATTAGCTTTTTAAAATAAACATTTAATTTTAAAATAGTTTTATATTTATAAAAAGATTATGGACAGAGAGTTCGCACACATCTCACATCCAGTTTCTCCTATTGTTAACAACTTACATTCATATTGTACATTTGTCATAATTAACAAACCAACATTTATACGTTATTACTGATCAAAATCCATTATCCTCCTTTTTCTCTTCCAAGACCTAACCAAGACCCCACATTAAATTTAGACAAGTCACTTTTGGCTACTTTTGGTTGTGACAGTTTCTCTGACTCTCCTGGTTTTTGAGGACCTTGACAGTTTTGAGGATGAATGTTCGGGTGGTTTGTAGAATATAGCACTATGAGGATAGGTCTGATCTTTCCCTCAGGTTTAAGCTGGATTATGGTGTTTTTGAAGGAAGAAGATAAAGTGCCATTCTCTTCACATCATATCAGGGTACTTTCTATCAACATGACTTATCACTGTTGATGTTGACCTTGATAACCTGGCTTCGGTTGTGTTTGTCAGGTTTCTTCACTGTAAATTTTTTCCGCCCACTTTCCATAGTGTACTACTTGGAAGGAAACCACTTATGTGAAGTCCACACTAAAGGAGTGGTGAGTAATGAATATTCACCTCCCTGAAGGAGAAGTATCCACATCAATTATTGGAGTTCTGCATAGATATTTTCCAGAAGTTTTTAATTTGATAAGCTATAAATTATCTATAATTAATTTCATAGGGATAATTTCATAAATTAATCATATATAATTATTTTCATATTTCATAGATAATTATTGTCTATAATTAATTTCATAACTTGATAAGCTCCAAATTTTCTATAATTAATTTCATAGGTTTTTGCTGTATTAAAAACCTCATCACAAAACCCAAAGTCATATAGATTTTCTCCCATGTTTTCTTGTAGAAGTATTGTAGTTTTGCACTTTACATTTAAGACTATGAATGATCTTTAGTGTGTGTGTGTGTGTGTAGGGGGAAATGTGTATTGAGTGTGTGAAAAGTGTAGTCTATGTCTAGTGGTTTTTGTTTTTGTTCTTTTTTCATTGTTGTTTTAGTATTTTTTTTTATATGATTGTCTGATTGTTCCAAAAGCATTTCTGGAAAAGATCTATTCTTTCTTCATAGAATTTTCTTTATTTCTTTGCCAAAGTCAGTTGGCTATATTTACGTGGTCTATATCTGGGCTATTTCATTAACATACGGTATTCAATTTGATATTTCATTGGTACTTGACAATACTAAACTCTTGATTACTGCAGCTTTCAAGTAAGTCTTGAAATTTGGTAGTGTGAGTCTTCCAAATTTGTTTTTCTCCAGTATTGCATAGATTATTCTGTGTCCTTTGCCTCTCCATGTAATTTTATATCCTTTTTTTTTTTTTTTTTTTTTTTTCATATCTACAAAATAGCTTGCTGGGATTTTGTTTGGATTTCACTGAATCTATAGATAGAGTTGGGAATATCTTGTCATTTATCTAGAATTGTTTTGATTTCCTTCATCAGTGTTTTGTAGTTTTCTGCATATAGACCCTGCCTGTATTTTGTTAGTTTATATCTAAATACTTCAAGGTTTTGTTGTTATTATTGGAAATAATATTTATTTTTTATTCATTATTTCATTACTGGTATACAGGAAAGAAATAGGCAATTGTGTGTTGATGTTTTGACCAGCTACCTTGTTTGCTATTGTATTATGCTAAGTTTTCTGTGTCAGTTGATATGATTTTTTTTAAATTTTTTCTTCTTAAGGTTTGATATAATAGAATACATTGAATTTTGAATGTTGAATCTGTCTTGCATAAATTCCATTTGGTAGTGTTGTATAATTCCTTGTGTGGCTGAATTTGATTTCAGAATATTTTGTTGAAGATTTTTGTGTCTGGGTATTTCCATTCTTGTAATATTTTTATCTGTTTATGGTATTGGCATAATGTTGACCTATCAAATAATTTGTGACATTTTCTATCTGATTCTACATTCTGGAAGAGATTATGAAAATTGGTAATGTTTCTTCTTAAATGTTTCATGAAACTCAACATTGAAACCATCTGGGGCTGCTACTTTTTGGAAGAACTTTAATGATTCCTTAAATTTCCTTAATGGATATAGTGCAATTCAGCTTATCTACTTTTCCTTGTGTAAGTTTCGGGTAGTTTGCATCTCTTAAAGTAGTAGTCAGTTTAATCTAAGTTATCAAATATGTGAAGATGGAGTTTTTCTTAGGATTCCTTGATTACCTTTTAATGTCCATGGAATCAATAGTATTGGTAGTGATGCTACAATTTTTCCTGTTGTCAGTACTTTGTGCACCAGCCTTCACCTCTCCTCTGTTTTTCCTGGTTAGCCTGACTAAAGGTTTATCAATTTTATAGACCTTTTCAATGAACCACGTTCTGATATTTTTAATTTTCTCTATTATTTAACCGTTTTCAATTACATTGATTTATGCTTAAATTTTGTTACTTAACTTCTACTAGCTTTATGTTTTAATTGCTTTTCTTTAATTCCCTAAGATGGAAATTTAGGTTATTGATTTAATTACTTCCTCCTCTTTCTCATATATGCATTTATATCTATAAATATTTCCTTAGGCACTGCTTTCAATGAATCCAAAAATTTAGGTAAGTTATATTTTCATAATCATTTTTAATCAAAATTGAAAAAGAAATTCTTGACACTTCTTTTCCCCAAAATTTATATAGTAGTGTGTTATTTCATTTTCAGATATTTGGGAATTTCTATCTAACTTTCTGCCATTAACTTCCAGTTTATTTCCATTGTGGTCAGATAACATACTTTGTATGATTTTATTCTTTTAAATTTGTCAGGGTGTGTTTTATAGTACATCTTTGTGGAGGATACTCCATGTGAGCTTGAGAAGAATACATTTTGGAGGGAGTATTTTATAAATGTCAATTAGATTAACTTGATTGATAGTTCTATTCAGGTCAACCATACTCTTATTGGTTTTCTGATTACTTAATCTATCAACTATTAAAAGAGGAGCATTTACTTCTTCAAATATTGATTTTTCTTTTTGCAATCTTATCAGTTTTTACCTCACATATTTTTTCTTTAATATTTATTTATTATTTGTTTCTTATTTTGGGCTGTATTGGGTGTTTGTTGTGGTGCGCGGGCCTCTCATTGTCGTGGCTTCTCTTGTTGCAGAGCACGGGCTCTAGGCCCAAGGGCTTCAATACTTTTGGCACTTGGGCTCTAGAGTGCAGGCTCAGTAGTTGTGGTGCACGGACTTTTTTGCTCCGCAGCATGTGGGATCTTCCTGGAACAGGGATCGAACCCATGTTACCTGCATTGGCAGGTGGACTCTTAAGCACTGTGCCACCAGGGAAGCCGTACCTCACATATTTTGACACTCAGTTATTCAGTACATACCCAGTCAAGATTGTTGTGTCTTTTTTGAGAATTCACCACTTTAACATTATGTAGTTCTCCTCTTTACTCCTGATAGTCTTCCTCTGGCTTCTTTCAAAATTTTTGGTTCATCTTTGATTTTCTGCAGTGTGAATGAAATATGGCTGGGTTTTTTTTGCTTGTTTGTGTTAATCCTGCTGGAATTCTCTGGGCTCTATGGATCTGTTGTCTGCCATTTTTTTTTTTTTTTAAATAAATTTCTCAGTTGTTATCATTTGAAACTTTATCTGATCTCTTCTCTTTTTCTTCCACTTCTCATATTCCAGTTACACATTTGTTGCACATTTGTTGTCCCACAATTATTGGGTTTTTTTTTTTTTTTCTTGTCATTCTTGTTTCTCTTTGCATTTCAGTTTTAGATGTTTCCATTAATCTATCACAATCATAGATTCTTTCCTCACCTGTGTATTCATTCTACTGACATTCCTTCAGAGGCATTCTTAATTTCAGTATCCATTTTTTTTAATTTCTAGGATTTTCTTCTGATTCTTTCTTAGATGTTTCATCTCTCTGCTTATATTACCCATATGTTCTTAAATGGTGTCTACTATTTCTATGACAGCCATTAACATACGGATCATAGTGACTTTAATTCTTTATGATAATACCAACATCTCTGTGATAACTGGCTCTGGTTATGATGATTGCTTTGTCTCTTCAGAGTATGATATGTTTTTTTTTAAATTTCTTGTATTTTTTGAAAGAAAGGTATCATGTAATAGAAAAATAGATAAATAGGTCTTTAGTATGAGTATTTAAGTAAATCTCACTAGGATTTTGGCTGTGTTTTATGTCTATTGAAATAATAATTGTCAAAGGAGTTACAGTCTCCTAATGCCTTTGTTTTATTCCTCCCTCTTTACCTTGTGTTTCCTGAGTCCTTCTCTTAAGAGGCTATGTCTTGCAACTCTCTGCAGTAAAATGCTACCATACTGAAGTCCTGTTGATATGGAGGTAAAGTGTAGGGGAGTTAGAGCTTTCTATAGTTTTATGATTAGATTTCAGGCTTATAATGTGCCTGTCTTCTGGAACCATGACATTTATAAGGGTTTTTCCAATGCCTCTCCCCCTTCACTATCAATTTTCTTGATTTCAGCATTCCCAATCCTTTTCTTGGTGACCTGACACCTGCAAAAATGGTTATTTTTTCCTTTAGCTGCAACAGGCAGGCAGGATGGGGTTAAAATGGTGATCAAGCTCCTTCCTTACATAGATTTATAAATACATCTGTAGAAATTATTGATTTATCAAATACAAAACATATTCATTTTTCTTCAATTATTTATTGATTATCTAATATTAGTGAGGAGCTATTCTACATTTTTGCTATATATACTTGAAGAAAAAAAGATATAACTCCTGTTATTGTGCAGTTCAAGTTTAAATAAGGGAAGGATATAATAGACAAATAAAGATGATAATTTAAATGCTATAAAGTGCTAGAACGACTGCTGTATATGGCTCCTTTGGGTATTATTGTCAGGGAAATTCTGTAAAGAAGAAAGATTTAAGCAAAATTTTAAATTATGTGAAAGAGCAGCCTTGGGAAAAGAAGGAGGAGAATTATTTTGTTAGGGACTAGAGAACATTCAAAACTCTTGATCTAGGAAAGAACTGTGTTTAAATCATCTAAATAAAGCTCATATGGCTGAGATGTAGTTAAGTGTGTGGAAGGAAAGTGACTAAGATGAGGATGGAAGTTGTGGGAAGTCAGATCAGAGAAACTCACGGGAGGTTTTCAAGAAGTCATATTTGATTTTTATTTTCGAAAGTTCCTCTGGCTTCTGTGAGGAGAACTAATAGTAGGAAACTAAAATAAGGAAAACATGAAATAGTAAGGACTTACACACAGTAAACCAGAAAAGAGATGGTAACTTGATGGAGGCAGGCAGAAATGGTGGAAAGGAGTAGAGAGTTGAAACATATTGTGGAGATGGATTCAATACTTCCTACACATTAATTAGGTGAATATTAAGATTAGAATCAAAGGTGATTTCTCTATTTTTACAATGCAAAACCTGATAACATATGGCACTGTATTTTCAGATGTGGCTCATTTAGTGAAAAAATGTGGATTGCGGTAAGAAATAATTAAGATTTCCTACAACTATACCTCGATTGGTGATTTCTATTAAATTTCTACCTAGAGGTAGCAAGTAGAAAGTAGGATGCACTGTTATGGAGCTCAGTTCAGTTAATCCAGGATAAATACATAAAATATTTAATTTGTAAATCATGAACTTATGCCTATAATTTGAGGCGATGAAATTGTTTGAAATCACCAATCAGCAGAGCAGGAGATCCTCATGAGACAGGAGAAAAAAAAAGGAGTTGGATAGATATTTGAGTTTGAAAAAGAAAGACGACATAGTTGCACTAATTTGGAATCTTTGAAACTTCAGTCTTCACATGAATATTTGATGATTATTTTCCATAAAGAAGGTGCTGTAGTAAATGAGTAAATTAAGTTAAATAATTATAGCCTAATTCAGATAATACAGTTTTCCCTGAGGTAAAACTTTTGTATTAGCAATTATTAATCAATTACATTAAGCAAGTGGTCAACAGACATCTATAGATCAAAATTTTCTAATGTTTTGGTTGCTTTTTCAAAAGTAATAAAATTACCTCTGTAAAACTATTTCATAGGATTTAAAAGGAATATGACAAAAACTACGGATGATGTGTACAAATAGCATGCATGTTCACTGCAATTTATTTTGTGTAAAAATATAAATAACAAATAAGATAGTGTTAAAGACTCACTAAGCCCCAAACTGCTATGTACTAGGTATAATGTTGTATCTGGATTAATAGTCAAGCCAGGCTTATTCTTGAAAAAGAAAGATATATAAAAAATTTCAACAGAGAAGTAAAAATTTGTATCTATTCATAATGAAAACTTTTAGAAACAGAAGGGAATTTCCTAACCTAAAATTTATCTCTACTGAGTCAAGAGCAGATATCCTATTTAATGAATGAGATAATAAAGATACTTTGGCAAAGTAGGACTAAATCTTTAGTGTTATGTTGAAAGAATCTCCCACTTTTTATGTTGATGACATCTAGGATGATTATGAAAGAATTCTGAAAGAATTTTCCACTTTTTATGTCGATAACACCTAGGATGATTATGAAATATTGGATGGAGTAAAAGATTCTGTACCAGGAGTCTAAACTCTAATAAATGAGCAAGAGTAATTAAAAATCAACAAGTGATAGTAATAAGGAAATAAAAAATTTATAACATAAATGTTATGAATTACAAAGAAGCTAAGTGTTAGAGAAAGTGATAAAGATAATATGGGAAAATCCGTGGGCAAAAAGAGAACTTCACCCTGGGGCAGGATGTGACAGAAGACAGAATAAACGTCCACCAGTCCAGAGAGATGGTGAAAGTAGTGATGTTCTGGTAAATGTTTAACAAAACACTCTCCAAAGAAAAATTTGTTATACATACATATATATATATATATTACAATATAATATATCATGATATATGTCATATACATTATATATAGTATTATATATTTTATTATATATTATACCTAGTGTTATATGTGGTATATCATATATAACTTATTGTCTATATATATTTTATATCATATTATAATTACATACATTGTATATATAACAATGTATATAATTATAACATAGCATGCTTATTATTTTTAGTTATAGGATATAGTTTTATATATATACATAGAGTTACATGTATGTTGTATAAATTTTCTTGATATAAATGATGTGTAGTGAAAACTTAAAATAAAAATTAATAAAATACATAATATTTTTGAACGTAACTTCCTTATAACCAAAGTTCTCAAAATTACTTTTTAAACTCTTGCATCTAGAGCCAAGCTATGGTTGCAAATAAGTTATGATTTGACAACTGGATTTACATCCTATCCAATAAATCTATTTCAAAATAACAATATACTTAAATCTGATATATTTTTCACAATTGTACAAATTATTATTAAATAGAGGCTTATTTTAGCTTCAGCACTACGTATGTTGGACTGTCACTTAATTTTCAATGACCTGAGTGAATTTTTGTTGAGTTGAATAATACGTTTTGAATACAGGAAAAAATTTTCTAATTTTTTGTCCAATTTACAATGCAATGCCTACTAATGTGACACATTTTATGATTTAATAATCATTATTTAGATTTTTCCATTACTTTCTCATTTAGAAAATCAATAATATCAAGCCCTGATCTGTAGTGTTTGCCAATATCCATGGTGTAAATACTTTCACCAAGGCTGATTTAAAGCTGCTAATACAATGTCACTGAATGCATTGTTGGGAAGAGAAGAGCAGTAACATGCTGTTATGTGGTATTTTCATCATATAACTGTTAAGAGCCATAAATGTCCATAAGAGCATAAAAAATTTAAAAAGTAATAAAATAATTAGTAAATTATGAGTTTTGAGTATTTATTATCTTTGCTTTTTATATAATTTAATTGTAAGCTTAATTTTTGAAATTTTTATTGTGGTAAAATACATATAAAATTTACTATTTAAATCATTTCTAAGTGTACCGTTCTGTAATTTTAAGCACATTTATATTGCTGGGCAACTATCACTGCCATCCATCTTCAGAACTCTTTTCATCTTGCAAAACTGAAATTCTATACATGTGAACAATCACTCTCTATTCTTTCCTCCCTGTAGCCACTGTCAATCCCCTTTCTAGTTTCTGTCTTTATAATTTTGACTTCTCTAAGTACCTCATATAAATGGAATCATACAGTGTTTGTCTTTTAGTAATTGGCTTATTTCACTGAGCATAATGTCCTTCAGTTTCATCCATGCTGTAGTATATATCAGAATTTCCTTCCTAAATAATTTTCCGTTATATGTGTATACCACATTTTGCTTATCCATTCATTCATCGATGAGCACTTAAGGGAGAAAGATTTGTTGCTTCCATTTTTAGTTTTTGTGAATAATGCTGCTATGAACATGAGTATACAAATATGTTTTTGAGACTCTGCTTTCAATTATTTTGGGTATACACCCAGAAGTGAAATTGCTGGATCATACGTTAATTCTATTTAAGTATTTTGAGGGACCACCATTGATTCCCATTGTGGCTGAACCATTTTACATTTCTACTAACAGTGTACAAGGGTTTCAATTTCTCCACATCCTTGCCAACATTTGTTATTTTCTGTTTCTTGGATAATAGCCATCCTAATGGATGTGAGGTGGCATCTCATTGAAGTTTTGAATTGAATTTCCCTAGTGATTAGTGATGTTGAGTATCTTCTCATGTGCTTAATGGCCATCTGCTTATCTTCTCTGAAGAAATATATTTGCCCACGTTTTAATTGTGTTTGTTTGTTTGTTGTTGTCATTGAAGAATTCTCTATATATTCTGGATATTAATCTCTTATACATTAATTTGCAAATATTTTCTTCCATTGTAGACTACCATTTTATTCTGCTGATATATCGTTTGATGTACAATTTTAAAAATTTTCACAAAGTCCAATGTGTCCATTTTTTTGTTGTTGTCTATGTGTTTGTTATCATAACCAATAAATGATTACCAAATTCAATGCTGTAGTGTTTGCCCTATGTTTTCTTCTAAGAATTTTATAGTTTTAGGTCTTACATTTAGGTATTCGATCTAATTTGAATTAAAGTCTTTTGCATGTAGATATCCAGTTTTCCCAGCAACATTCGTTGAAAAGACAGCCCTTGCCCCATTTAGTGGTATTGGGTACCCTGTGGGAAATCTTTTGACTATACATGTGAGGGTTTATTTGGGGACTCTCTATTCTACTCCATTGATCTATTGGTCTGTCTTTATGTTACTACCATACTGAAATGACTTCTGTAGGTTTGTAATGAGTATTAAAATCAGGAAGTGTGAGTCTTCCAGGTATGTTCTTCTTTATCATGACACTTTTGCATATTCAGAGTCTCTGAGATTACACATGAATTTTAGTATGCATTTTTTCTCTTTCTGCCAAAAAATGTCAATCAGATTTTGATACAGATTGTATTGACTCTGTAGATCACTTTATCATCTTAACAATATTAAGTGTCCCAATCCATGGACATGTGATATCTTTTCATTATTTATGTCTTCCTTAATATCTTACAGCAAAGTTTTGTATTTTCATTTTACAAGTCTTTCATCACCTTGGTAAAGTTGATTCCTAAATAGTTTATTCTTTTTGATGCTGTTGTAAATGTAATTATTTTCTTAATTTTCTTTTTGGCTTGTTTATTGTTAGTATAGAAAAATGAAACTGATTTTGTGTGTTGACTTCATATTCTGTTATTTTGATGAGTTTGTTTGTGAGTTCTAACAATTTTTTGTGGAATTTTTCGTTGTTTTTTACATATAAGATATCATCCATGGGTTTTTCATAGGCAGCTTTTATTATGTTGAGGTACTTTTGTCCTATTCAAAGTTTGTTGAGTGTTGTTATCATAAAGGGGTGTAGAATTTTTACAAATATTTTTTTCTACATCAGTTGACATGATCATGTGTTTTCTTCCCCTTCATTCTATAAAAATGGTGTATTATGTCAATCAGCTTTGTGTGTCGGACCATCCTTGCATTAGAGAAATAAATCTCACATGATTATGTTGTATAATTTTTTTAATATGCTGCTAAATTCATTTACTAATATTTTGTTGAGGATTTTTGCAACAATGTCTATAAGCTGTATTTGTCTGTAATTTTCTTTTCTTGTAGTATCTTTATCAGGCTTTGTGTCAGGATAATACTGGCTTCATAGAATGAAATAGGAAGTATTCCCTCCTGTTGAATTTTTTGGAAACATTTTAGAACTATTGTTTTTAGTTCTTTAAAATTTTGGTAGAAATCATGGTAAAGCCATCATGTCCATCACTTTTCTTTATTAGAAATGGGGTGAGATATTGGTGCTACCAATATCAAACTAAGAGCTGAAATTGATCATAATTAATCACAATTTACCATTAAAGTCTTTCTCTGGAAGTTGAAAGCCTTCAATAAACTCTAGAGCTCCCCAAAATTTACAACAGGCAGATTCTGTCTGTGTAATTGTCTGTGTGGGAAGACAGATTCCTGGTGCTTACTACTTCACCATCTTCCAAGAATCCTCTGTGTAATTTTTTAACACTGACCAAATATAATAATGAGTTTGGAAAACTTTTTAAAGTTTAATAATCAGCACTCAACACACGACTGGCTGCAATCAACATCATTTTTATTGTACAGTGAACATACAGAAAAGAGAGGCAAAATGGTAATGGGATGGAAGGTTTTGGGAGTACAATAATATGGTTTGGATTTAGAGGGTAGAGAGAGGCTAGATCAGGTACAAGGCAGCATTTATTATTTTACATGGGATGATGTACACAAAGAATTGCCAACATTGGGGTAGAGAAAGAATATTGGGTTTGCATGGATAAAACAATGACCAGCACACAGTTTTGCTTTAAACAAACTCATTGATGGAAATAAACACTGCTTCAATCAGACAGATAACTTGTTTTAATTGTCAAATATGATCACAGACATATTGCAAGAAAAGTCACCATAACAAGTAGAATGAATAGGTCAGGGAAAAATTAAACATTAAATTTATTATTGATTTTTGAGCACCCATTATGAGCCATGCTAGAAAAATAATAAAAACCAAAACCAGATTGATTATATTTTAGTGTGTGTGTCAGATATTATTCAGATAAATACAACATAAAATGTAAAATAGTAAGCCTGAAATAGTAAGTCTTCTGAATGAGTGGAACATGGATCAAATCAGGTGTAGAATCAGAACACATTCCACATAGAGAGCCTAGGGGATTTCCTCCCTGAGGAAATAATAATTTAACTGAAATTGATGACTCACTAGGCACATTTTAGAGCTAAAAGTACCTAGAAATTTGGAACAAATTTTTAAAAAACCTTGTAAAAATAAGAAAAGTGAATGTGCCAGGTGAGAGTAGAGAAATAAAGAATAGGCAGAATCTTTTAATTGTTAGTCATGGGAATAAAATCAAACTTCTCTAATCATAGAATGACATTTATCTGACTTACACAATTGAAGAGTTCAGGCATGATTGCATTCAGGATTTCAATAATACAGGAAATGACTTTCTTGCAATTCCTTGGTTTGGAATTTTATTCTATTGTTTTTTTTCTTAATAGACTCCTTTCTCATTCAGAGAAGTTGACTTCCATACACTCTAGTTTCCATCACCTCTGAACTACAGCAACAATACTCTTCTTTCACTAAGATTATAACAAAAACCTCAGGATTTTCTGGAATTGGACCAACTTGACTCCTTTGCCTACTCTTGCAATAATGCCTGTAGCTGGAAGGGTGGACTACAATGGATTCCCTAGTCTAAATCACATATGATGCTTTCCGCTTAAATCATATGAACTGCTATGATGACAGGTCTCTGTATTCTTCACGAAAAATTAGGCAACTGTTAACAGAGAAAAGGAAAATTGTTCCTAGGCCTGCCAAACAACAGATGTGTAATAGGTAGCTCAGTCATACAGGGCTCTGCAGGATATGTGAAATTTATGAATGTGCACTAAGTGTAAGGGAAGTATTTGCAAAATAGTCAGTAAAAGTAAGGTGATGTGTCACATTATTATTTTCAAATGATCAATAATTAGAAAAGATTGGGGAAATTCTGTTTGACAGATTAGGGGTAGAATGAGTGACGGATATTGTGGAAGTCAGTAGAACAGTTAGTTGACAATGAGATTAGGTAAGCGTTAACAGTAATAAGGAGGGTGGAAAGAAGTGTCCGTAGTCTGCCTTTGATGCTGTCGGAAGAATTTGAAGAAGTTCACACACACTTACATGATTTATTGCACACAATTTCTAAAAATGGAAGGTGAAACTGTAGACCAACAAAGTGTTTAGCCTGAATGACATTGTTTCCAGCACAAAATGCTAACCAACATTTAAAATGATGTTTTTCCATGTATGTTATACAAATAATTATATTGAATGTCAACATATTATTAATATTTGGATACTAATTCATTGTAAATAGATATAAATTAAACTATCATAAATCTTAGAAAGTATTAATATTTTTGTAGAAAGTATTAATATCTTTATTCAAGATTTCTGCTGATAAATGTAGGCTTTTATTTATTCCTTTTTGATTTATAGATTTGATATTAACATCATATTATGCCACTATTTGTTGCACAGTGAGGAATATTTATATTGTTACAAAATCACCATGATTTTTTGATGGAGATTGAAAATATAGAACAAGCAAACATTAAGTTTATTTTACTGTGATGAATGAGACAAGTTTTCATCTTCCTGCTGTGCTTAAGTTAATCAAACTGTGGGGTTTGGATAAAGAAACAGTTTGTTGGTTTCCCATTCTACTTATAAACCTTCTTCTATGGATCAATCCAAAACTACAGCTTCTTCACTTCCAATTTGAGAATCTGAGTGCTGCTGGAAAAAATTAGTCACATCACAGGAATTAGTTCCATCTGTATGAGTAATGTGTGATCATCAATCCTGAGTCTACATTTTCACTTGACAATGTTTTTCAAATTATTTTGATTCACACCTCCCTTCCATTTTCAATAGATGACCTCATTAATGGTTGAGGACTTTTTGCACCTAAGTTCACGAGAGATAGTTGTCTGTAGTCTTTTTGGGTATTGTGTCTGTTTGGGTTGAGTATCAGTGTAATACAGATCTCATAAATTGAATAGGGAAATGATTCTTCTACTTCTGTTTTCTGCGTGAGAATGTAAAATTCTGTTAATTCTCCACTAAGTGTTTGGTAAAATTCTTCTGTGTCTGTAGATTTCTTCTTTTGGGAGCTGTGCAATTACAGATTCCATACATTTGCTGGTTACATGTTTATTCATAATGTTTTTCATCTTATTTAAGTTTTGGTAGTTTGTCAAGCTCAAAAAAGTAGTCCACTTATTTTACGTGGTTGAATTTATTAAAACAAAGATGTTTTCAGTATTCTCTTAATATATTTTAATGACTGAAGGATCTGTAGTGTTATTACCTATTTCACTTATGATATTGGTGATTTGCATATCCTCTCCTTATATTTTTGTCAATGTTGCTAGAGCTTTATAATTTTATTAATTTTCTAAAGAAGCACAATTTTGTTTCATTGTTATTTCCTATAATTTTCCTAATTTCACTTGCATTGACTTCTTCCCTTATCATTTTATATCTTTCTTTCTGTTTGCTTTGTGTTTATTTTACTTTTCTTTTGCTATCTTCTTGACATAGGAATTTAGGTTATTGATTTGCAGTTTTCCTTACTTCTAACATAAGCATTAAGTACTATTAAATTCTCTAAGGACAGTTTTAATGATATCTCTGATATTTTTATGTGTTGTCTTGTTTTTCTTGAGTTTTATATATTTTTAAAACATTTATTTGTGGCTACCTCTTTGAACCACAAATTATTTAGAAGTGTATTGTTTAGTTTTCACTTATATATTTTCCTCTTGTCTTTCTGTTATTGCCATTGTTTTATGATCCACAATATGCTCTATTATAATGAATATTCCATGGACATTTGGAAAAAATGTGTACTCTGTTGTTCAGTGGAGTGTTCTACATAAGTCAATCTGTATTTTTTTCTTTCTTTTTTTTGCTTACTTTCTGTCTAGTAGTTGCCAAGTAGCCAAGGGGAAGGGGTCAGCTGAAGTTCCAGTTATAATTTTAGAATGATCTGCTTTTTTTTTTTTTTTTTTTTTCCTACAGCTCTATCAGCTTTTGGTTTATGTATTTTGAGACTCTATTGTTTGGTTTAAACATACTCCTAATTTTTTTAATGTGTACATGTTACAAAATTTTTCATCTTTTCATTCTACCTCTTTCATTGAATTGGAAGTGAGTTTCTTGTAAACAGTTTATAATGTGGTTGTATTTTTTTTCTTAGTCACTCTGCCAATCTCTGTCTTTTTATTGTTTACATAGATCATTTATATTTAAGGTATCTATTAATTGGTGTCACATATCTGCTATTTTATTATTTGTTTACAATTTGTTTCTTGGCTTTTTTTTTTTTTTATTTCTCTATTTCTCTGTTCTTGCATTACTGAAGGCTACTTGAATAATCTGAATAATATTTTGGACTCAGTCTTGATTTATTTATAGTATTTTGAGCATGTCTCTTTTTATACTTTTTGTAGTGGTTGGTTGGGCTTTTATAATATACATACATGAGTTATATCAATCTACTCATGTCAACGTTTTACCCAAATTTGAGTAAACCATGGAAATTTACTTTCTCTTAGTTTGCTTTATCCTCTCCACCAATAGATTTACTATATGTTCCAGCAATTCCGCTTCTGGACATATACCTAAAGGAAATGAAAACAAGATATTGAAGAGATATCTGAACTCTCACATTTATTACAGCATTATTTAAAATAGAGAAGATATGAAAGCAACATAAGTGTCTATCAACAGGTGAATGAATAAAAAAGATGTGGTATATATACACAATGGAATACTATTCAGCCATGAGAAAGAAAGCCATCTGGCATTTGATCTGGGCAAGTAGATGTTGCCATACTTAAAATTGGAAGTAGAGGAAGAGTTTATTAAAATGTGGATTATTTCTTCCCCAGAGAAATGCAGTATTATAAATTGAATGCTCATAAATTATAGTATAAAGCTACAGAATTATTTTTAAGAAAGTTAAAGTTAATTTCAACTAATGGAAATTATTTTATTTTGTATGACCTCTATATGAAATAGCACTATATAGAAATAAAAAATAATAACTATATTTGATTTTTATGTTAGTATTTTATGAATTCACATGAGTATGTGGCAATATGAGGAAAATTTTGTTTATAAGGAACTTTTACATTGGGGGAAGATTGTGATAAGCCATATTAAATATTAACTTTACTAGTTGACATATTAAATATCAAATTTAAATTCTAAAAGTAAAGTTTCCAAAGACATATTTCAGTTTAATAAGAGTATTAAGAAAAGAAAATATATTTATTGAATCAAACTGTCAAGAAATATGAAAATATGTGTTAGCCACACCTATCTATATATGTGTCCATATGTCTACATCCATTTATTTACCTATCAAGCTGCCATCTTTCTGTCAATACTCTTGGGTATTAAAAATGAAATAAATTTTGTGTATTATCGATTATATATTTTTGACATTTTTGTTCTTTCATTTCCTTTATGGTACAATCTTGGATTCCCAGAATACTGAGGATTCTAAGGATCATCTTTGAATCATGGATGGTAGTTTTGTTTTTGACTAAGGAGAAACAAGATTTAGATCAGAAACAAAATTTTGATGATCAGGTAGAGATGACTAAAAATCCAACTTGAATAGGCATAAAACTATAAATGGTATATTAACTTATATTTCATACCTAGTCTTACAAACAAAATGGGGAGTAGCTTATGACTTATCAAAATAAATGGCTTGCAAAATCATCCTTTAGAAAACTGAAAGGAAAATGAAATGAAAACATTTAGTTCAAATTGACTTTTATTCTATAAAAATTTATAAGTGCAAATAATTCATTTCTTCAATCAATGTTTCCTCCACATTCATATTTTATTTGATTACAAAATTTTTGAAAGTAACATTTTTGTTCCATCATTTTTCAGTTTTGGCAGCTAGAATAGTGTCTCAAATATTTAATTGTTCAGTAATTTTTTTTAATTGAATAAATATTTGCATGAAATTTCACTCAGTTTAAGATAAATATTAAATCTTTAAAAATGGTATGGTTTCTCAGTTTTCAAAATCTTTGTTTATCAATATTTAGGGAATATACTTTTCCTAAGGGAGTCTACTTAGCAAAACCATGGGAAACTAGAATAGGAAGTTTCTTTATTATTTTTACTTTTCACTAATCTTCTTATTTCGTAGTCAAATTAAAAACTATAAAAATACCTTGTAATTAGATAATTTTATTATTATGACATAATCCCACCTTCTACTTAAAAACATGTCATTCCAAGACACCTGACGTGTAAATTCAAATGAGTGCCAAGTGCAACCACTTTGTTTCCAAACATGACAAGCTTTGTTTTTTAAATGTATTCATTTAATGAATGTTATTTAAATGTACTTGTTTTATGAAATAAGTTTAAGTGGTTATACTCTTTAAAAATAATATTCGAGGTAAAAATTTGTTCAGTATTTCCCACAGGGAGGAGAATAAGGAGTAGAAGACATATTGCAGGTCATCCTACTCACAAATATTATTTTTTGAAAAGAGGTCCCTTAGGAAAAAAAAAAAAGTTGTGAAATGGATGCTCACTGTAGGCAGTAGGACTTTAATGAGCAGAAGAGACTATGTCCAACCTTTAGAAATAAACTCTGTCAGTATTTAACTTAGAGAGAGCTCCTTGCATCTCCCACACTGAGAAGAAAATAATTTATAAGAAAAGTACAACTTTCCTTGCCTTAAAAAAAGTTCTAAGGACTGTGTCCTCAACTTAGAACAAAACTCAACAACCACTCCTATTAGGAAAGGTCACAAATGTCGCATACAGAATATGTTCATTAATAAAAGAAAATACTCAGAATTAAAATTATGTTTTTAATTGATGGGGACCAGGGCAGACCACTCAAAACTTTGCCTCAATCGTATATTGATTATTTTAAATTAAAGTTTCTGGAAAAGCAGCAGGTACAAAAAGGGCACTTTGACACTCCTTTGTCTCCCTCAATGTGGGAAATAAATCTCCCATGTGAAGCATACCCTCCATGCACCAGGAGGTTAGTGAGAGACATTCTTAACATCAGAGATAGGAATTTAGGGCCCAAAAGCCTTTATAAACAAACCATTACTTCTAATTTACTATCCAAGCCCAAACTTTGTTTAAATTCCCTCCTAATTAAGCACCCGAACCTAAGCTTTTTTGTCCTGTCAAATCCTCACAAATTTATTGTGTTTTTATGTAAAAAACAAACAAACAAACATAAAAACTACCTGCTTTTTGTTGTTCTCTGAGCATCATTTTCATAACCTCCCTTTCATACAAAATTAAATTAGGTTTTCTCCTGTTAATCTGTCTCATGCCAACTTAATTTTTAGTCCAGCCATAAAAACATAGGAAAGTAAAAAAATTTTATTCCTCCCCAACAGCTGGCAACCATAAAGAGACAAACTTCCTTGGTTGGACTCTGCTCCTTTCTAACTGCTGCAACTGAGAGATCCTGGGACATCTGAGAAACACCAGCAGAGAGTAAAATTTCTTACCATGTCAGTCTCCCATATCTCTGCCTGGAGGGTCTATTAGGAATAAGAATGGTAAGAGTCCTTTCTCTCTCTTCCTAAATTTAGATTAGCAAGAGAAAATATTTGTGGAACTAGTATCTGAAGACACATTGACTCTGGTAAATCTGGTAGAGTATTCTTGATTTATTGATTCTTTTTCTCCCAGAGATGGTCACTATTTTTCTTTGTCTTTTCATGACCAATGACCATATTCTCTCTCTTACAGAGCTGAGTAGGCTGTGGATCCAGGTTTAGGAATCTGGGAAAAAAGTCACCCTATTCTGGTCATGAGGGGAGGGAAATAAGTTATTTCCTATGTTTTAAAGAAGCTGTTTGAGAGGAGAAGATGGCGGAAGAGTAAGACGCGGAGATCACCTCTTCCTCCCCACAGATACATCAGAAATACATCTACACGTGGAACTGCTCCTATAGAACACCTACGGAACGTTGGCAGAAGACTTCAGACCTCCCAAAAGGCAAGAAACTCCCCACGTACCTGGGTAGGGCAAAAGAAAAAAGAAACAAGAGAGACAAAAGAATAGGGACGGGACCTACACCAGTGGGAGGGAGCTGTGAAGGAGGAAAGGTTTCCACACACTAGGAAGCCACTTTGCGGGCGGACACTGGAGGTGGCGGAGCGGGGAGCTTCAGTGCCACAGAGAGCGCAGCAACAGGGGTGCGGAGGGCAAAGAGGAGAGATTCCCACACAGAGGATCAGTGCCAACCAGCACTCACCAGCCCGAGAGGCTTGTCTGCTCACCCGCCGGGGAGAGCAGGTGCTGGGACCTGAGGCTCGGGCTTCGGTCGGATCGCAGGGAGAGGACTGGGGTTGGCGGCATGAACACAGCCTGAAGGGGTTAGCGCACCACAGCTAGCTGGGAGGGAATCCGGGAAAAGGTCTGGAGCTGCTGAACAAGCAAGATACTTTTTCTTGCCTCTTTGTTTCCTGGTGCGCGAGGAGAGGGGATTCAGAGCGCCGCCTAAACGAGCTCCAGAGATGGGCGTGAGCCGCGGCTATCAGCGCAGACCCCAGAGACGGGCATGAGACGTTAAGGCTGCTGCTACAGCCACCAAGAAGCCTGTGTGCAAGCACAGGTCACTATCTACACTGCCCCTCCTGGGAGCCTGTGCAGCCCGCCACTGTCAGGGTCCCGTGATACAGGGACAACTTCCCCAGGAGAACGCACTGTGCGCCTCAGGCTGCTGCAACGTCACACCAGCCTCTGCTGCCGCAGGCTCGCCCGGCATCCATACCCCTCCCTCCCTCCGGCCTGAGTGAGCCAGAGCCCCCGAAGCACCTGCTCCTTTAACCCTGTCCTGTCTGGGCGGGGAACAGACGCCCTCAGGCGACCTACATGCAGAGGCGGGGCCAAATCCAAAGCTGAACCCCGGGAGCTGTGCAAATAAAGAAGAGAAATGGAAATCTCTGCCAGAAGCCTCAGGAGCAGTGGATTAAATCTCCACAATCAACTCGATGTACCCTGCATATGTGGAATACCTGAATAGACAACGAGTCATCCCAAATTGAGGAGGTGGACTTTGGAAGCAAGATATATTATTTTTTCCCCTTTTCCTCTTTTTGTGAGTCTGTATGTGTATGCTTCTGTGTGAGATTTTGTCTGTATAGCTTTGCTTTCACAATTTGTCCTAGGATTCTTTCCGTCTGTTCTTTATTTCTTTTTTTTTTTTTTACTTTTTAAAATTTTTTTCATAATAATTATTTTAATAACTTTATTTTATTTTATCTTACTTTATTTTATTTTATTTTATCCTCTTTCTTTCTTTGTTTCTATTTTTTCTCCCTTTTATTCTGAGCCGTGTGGATGAAAGCTCTCAGTGCTCCAGCCAGGAGTCAGTCCTGTGCCTCTGAGGTGGGAGAACCAACTTCAGGACACTGGTCCACAAGAGACCTCCCAGCTCCATGTAATATCAAATGGTGAATATCTCCCAGAGATCTCCATCTTAACACCAAGACCCAGCTTCACTCAATGACGAGCAAGCTAGAGTGCTGGATACCCTATGCCAAATAACTAACAAGACAGGAACACAGCCCCATCCATTAGCGCAGAGGCTGCCTAAAATCATAATAAGACCACAAACACCCCAAAACACACCACCAGAAGTAGACCTGCCCACCAGAAAGACAAGATCCAGCCTCATCTACCAGAACACAGGCACTAGTCCCCTCCACCAGGAAGCCTACACAACCCACTGAACCAACCTTTGCCACTGGGGACAGACACCAAGAACAACAGGAACTACGAACCTGCAGCCTGCGAAAAGGAGACCCCAAACACAGTAAGATAAGCTAAATGAGAAGACAGAAAAACCCACAGCAGATGAAGGAGCAAGGTAAAAACCCAACAGACCTAACAAATGAAGAGGAAATAGGCAGTCTACCTGAAAAATAATTCAGAATAATGGTAGTAAAGATGATCCAAAATCTTGGAAATAGAATAGAGAAAATGTAAAAAACATTTAACAAGGACCTAGAAGAACGAAATAGGAAACAAGCAATGATGAAAAACACAATAAATGAAATTAAAAATACTCTAGAAGGGATCAATAGCAGAATAACTGAGGCAGAAGAACGGAGAACTGACCTGGAAGATAAAATAGTGGAAGTAACTACGGCACAGCAGAATAAAGAAAAAAGAATGAAAAGAATTGAGGACAGTCTCAGAGACCTCTGGGACAACATTAAACGCACCAACATTCGAATTATAGGGGCCCCAGAAGAAGAAGAGAAAAAGAAAGGGACTGAGAAAATATTTGAAGAGATTATATTTGAAAAGTTCCCTAATATGGGAAAGGAAATTGTTAATCAACTCCAGGAAGCACAGAGAGTCCCATACAGGATAAATCCAAGGAGAAACATGCCAAGACACATATTAATCAAACTATCAAAAATTAAATACAAAGAAAACATAATAAAAGTAGCAAAGGGAAAACAACAAATAACACACAAGGGAATCCCCATAAGGTTAACAGCTGATCTTTCAGCAGAAACTCTGCAAGCCAGAAGGGAGTGGCAGGACATATTTAAAGTGACGAAGGAAAAAAACCTACAACCAAGATTACTCTACCCAGCAAGGATCTCATTCAGATTTGATGGAGAAATTAAAACCTTTACAGACAAGCAAAAGCTGAGAGAGTTCAGCACCACCAAACCAGCTTGACAACAAATGCTAAAGGAACTACTCTAGGCAAGAAACACAAGAGAAGGAAAACACCTACAATAACACACCCAAAACATTTAAGAAAATGGGAATAGGAACATACATATCGATAATTACCTTAAATGTAAATGGATTAAATGCTCCCACCAAAAGACACAGACTGGCTGAATGGATACAAAAACAAGACCCATATATATGCTGTCTACAAGAGACCCACTTCAGACCTAGGGACACATACAGACTGAATGAAAGTGAGGGGATGGAAAAAGATATTCCATGCAAATGGAAATCAAAAGAAAGCTGGGGTAGCAATTCTCATATCAGACAAAATAGACTTTAAAATAAAGACTATTACAAGAGACAAGGGCACTACATAATGATCAAGGGATCAATCAAAGAAGAAGATATAACAATTGTAAAGATTAATGCACCCAACATAGGAACACCTCAATACATAAGGCAAATACTAACAGCCATAAAAGGGGAAATCGACAGCAACACAATCATAGTAGGGGACTTTAACACCCCACTTTCACCAATGGACTGATCATCCAAAATGAAAATAAATAAGGAAACACAAGTTTTAAATGATACATTAAACAAGATGGACTTAATTGATATTTATAGGACATTCTTTCCAAAAACAACAGAATACACATTTTTCTCAAGTGCTCATGGAACATTCCCCAGGATACATCATATCTTGGGTCACAAATCAAGCCTTGGTAAATTTAAGAAAATTGAAATAGTATCAAGTATCTTTTCAGACCACAACACTATGAGACTAGATATCAATTACAGGAAAAAATCTGTAAAAAATACAAACACATGGAGGCTAAACAATACACTACTTAAAAACCAAGAGATCACTGAAGAAATCAAAGAGGAAATCAAAAACTCCCTAGCAACAAATGGCAATGAAAACATGACGAGCCAAAACCTATGGGATGCAGAAAAAGCAGTTCTAAGAGGAAAGTTTATAGCAATACAATCCTACCTTAAGAAACAGGAAACATCTGAAATAAACAACCTAACCTTGCACGTAAAGCAATTAGAGAAAGAAGAACAAAAAACCCCCAAAGTTAGCAGAAGGAAAGAAATCATAAAGATCAGATCAGAAATAAATGAAAAAGAAATGAAGAAAATGATAGCAAAGATCAATAAAACTAAAAGCTGGTTCCTTGAGAAGATAAACAAAATTGATAAACCATTAGCCAGACTCATCAAGAAAAAAAGGGAGAAGACTCAAATCAATAGAATTAGAAATGAAAAAGGAGGAGTAACAACTGACACTGCAGAAATACAAATGATCATGAGAGATTATTACAAGCAACTCTATGCCAATAAAATGCACAACCTGAAAGAAATGGACAAATTCTTAGAAATGCACAACTTGCCGAGACTGAACCAGGAAGAAATAGAAAATATGAACAGGTCAATCACAAGCACTGAAATTGAAACTGTGATTAAAAATCTTCCAACAAACAAAAGCCCAGGACCAAATGGCTTCACAGGAGAATTCTATCAAACGTTTAGAGAATAGCTAACACCTATCCTTCTCAAACTCTTCCAAAATATAACAGAGGGAGGAACACTCCCAAATTCATTCTACAAGGCCACCATCACCCTAATACCAAAACCAGACAAAGATGTCACAAAGAAAGAAAACTACAGGCCAATATCGCTGATGAACGTAGATGTGAAAATTTTCCACAAAATATTAGGAAACAGAATCCAACAGCACCTTAAAAGGATCATACACCATGATCAAGTGGGGTTTATTACAGGAATGAAGGATTCTTCAATATATGCAAATCAATCAACGTGATACACCATATTAACAAATTGAAGTAGAAAAACCATATGATCATCTCAATAGATGCAGAGAAAGCTCTCGACAAAATTCAACACCCATTTATGATAAAAGCCCTGCAGAAAGTAGGCATAGAGAGAACTTTCCTCAACATAATAAAGGCCATATATGACAAACCCACAGCCAACATTGTCCTCAATGGTGAAAAACTGAAACCATTTCCACTAAGATCAGGAACAAGACAAGGTTGCCCACTCTCACCACTATTATTCCACATAGTTTTGGAAGTGTTAGCCACAGCAATCAGAGGAAAGAAAGAAATAAAAGGAATCCAAATCGGAGGAGAAGAAGTAAAGCTGTCACTGTTTGCAGATGACATGACACTATACACAGAGAATCCTAAAGATGCTACCAGAAAACTACTAGAGCTAATCAATGAATTTGGTAAAGTAGCAGGATACAAAATTAATGCACAGAAACCTCTTGCATTCCTATACACTAATGATGAAAAATCTGAAAGTGAAATTAAGAAAACACTCCCATTTACCATTGCAACAAAAAGAATACAATATCTAGTAATAAACCTACCTAAGGAGACAAATGACCTGTATGCAGAAAATTATAAGACACTGATGAAAGAAATTAAAAATGATACAAATAGGTGGAGAGATATACCATGTTCTTGGATTGGAAGAATCAACATTGTGAAAATGACTCTACTACCCAAAGCAATCTACAGACTCAATGCAAACCCTATCAAACTACCAATAGCATTTTTCACAGAACTAGAACAAAAAATTTCACAATTTGTACAGAAACACAAAAGACCCCGAATAGCCAAAGCAATCTTGAGAACGAAAAATGGAGCTGGAGGAATCAGGCTCCCTGATTTCAGAGTATACTGCAAAGCTATAGTAATCAAGACAGTATGGTACTGGCACAGAAACAGAAATATAGATCAATGGAACAGGATAGAAAGCCCAGAGATAAACCCATGCACATATGGTCACCTTATCTTTGATAAAGGATGCAAGAATACACAGTGGAGAAAAGACAGCCTCTTTAATAAGTGGTCCTGGGAAAACTGGACAGGTACATGTAAAAGTATGAAATTGGATCACTCCCTAACACCATACACAAAAATAAACTCAAAATGGATTAAAGACCTAAATGTAAGGCCAGACACTTCTTCTGTTTATAAAAAGAGAGATATTTAAACTCATTAGGTTTATTGACATGTTAAATTACATGAGAAGCATTGTCAAATGAGAAGTAATGCTAAACTTTCTTAGATTACATTTGTGTGGATATTAATATTGTTTTAGAAATTATATAAAATTTCTAAAATTGTGATCACTACTAGTAGAATATTATCACTTTTAATTCTAGTTATTATCTTAAATATTTTATGCCACAGAAATGACTAAATTTCCTTATTAATTGCATCTGACTTTTAATCATGGGCATTTTAAAGTCTTTTTTACTTAAAGAGAGTTAATGTTTTACTCCCATGCTTTTGCTAATATATTTTATCCTCAAAGAGATTTTTGGAAAGCCCTCTAACTACTCTAAATACATGATTCTGATAAACTTTCAGATTATACCATTGAACTGGGTAAGAATTTACAGAACTCAGAGAAATTGTTGGTTTCACAAAACTGCTAAGATCAAGATCAACATGAATTAATAACATGGGACTGATGAACCGAAAAGGATGGTTATAGTTTTTAAAATTCTTTATTGTTAGTTCTTTAATCTTTTATTTTCTAGACATAAGAAAACCTTTCCTCTTAAGCTAACTCTGACTTATCAGCAATTTGGTAAATTATGCCTTTTCAACAGAATTGAAGCATTTAATTTTTTTCTCCCTACCTGATCCATCCAGAGTTTGGAAAATTGAATATTCGTATTTTCATTGCAATATAATTATTTACATAAGTTCAGTAAGAATCTGTTATCCTTGTAACAGGACACAATTGGAAAGTGATTCTATTACCAAGGCTTTGACTGAAATGCCATATTTGAGAGAGACATATATAGACTCAGATATGACCAGACAGTTTTAAGGAACTAAAGTTGACTTTATGGAACCAAATAATGCCCCTTGGAAATATTGGCCTGGTACCTTGTTTACAGATTTCCCATCAACCTTAACAGGTGAGTAAAGGAGGTCACTTCTTGGCAGATGACCTCAGGATATTTTGGGGACTTCTGGAAGAGATGAATTCACCCAAATCTATAAGCATTGTAGGTGAAATCTGATGGCAAGTATTTGGGTTGACCTCTTAGCCTCAAGAGGGTATTAAAATTTCCATCTGGATATTCCTTATGAAAAGTTCCTTCAAAACAGATTTTTAAAAGCTTATATAACCAATCACTATTCTTTCTGTTTTTACATAAATAACTAGGCTATGCTTATTGATACTAGACATTTTGCAAACAACTTAGTCTTATTTTGACTATCTTTGGTAAAAATGGGTAATTTTAGAAAAAAATATTTTCCACTGAAAACTATAATATGCAATTGTGGATATTAAATGCTAGTGCTACTAATTTTCTTTGATTTTTTGTTAGTTACCTAAAAACGGGACTGGATCCTGATTTTTTTTTTAGTTTCCTCCAATATTTGGCTACAACTCTCCAAACTAACATTTACAATTTTCTCTTATCCTTTTGACTTGGAATCAGTGAGAACTAAAACTGCCTTTTTTCCCCAAACTGAAGCTAGAAGACTTGACAAAAACTTCAGAGAAATCACCACAATAGCTCATGTTTAGACCATCTTCTTTATGCCTGTTTCTATGTGGGCTGCTCAGAAGGTTTACCTGAATATCTGATGACATCATCAGAGACATTCAAATTGCAAAAGATACTTTAAACTTGACATCTGGAACTCTTCTGAACAGGCTACACTCAGAAATCAAAAGCCGATTTGTAATTTGCTCCAGTTATTAGTGTTTTTCTCTTAGCTCCATGGAAATGCCTCTTATTAAATACTTGATTGCTTGCACTATAGGTCTAACTTTGGGAGCCCACCTGCATCACCATCTCCTGAAGTGAGTTTAACTGAACTGACCTATTATCAAGACTAAAAGACTGGTTCAATGAGATGGAATGATCTAACAACTCAATTTTAATCTGTAACACTTCCAAGGAAGTTTCAGAGGAGGAAACTGTTGGGGCCCAGGATAGGCCACTTCAAAATATGTCTCAAAGGCATATTGATTATTTCAAATTGAAGTTACTTGAAAAGCAGTAGGTACAAGAAGGACACTTTGACACTCTTTTGCATCCTTCAATGCAGGAAATAAATATATCATGTGATGTGTACCCTCCCTGTACCAGGAAGCTAGTGAGAGACATCCTTATCACCACAGATAGGAAATTCAGGGCCCAGAAGACTGCATAAACAAGCCTTGTTACTTCTTCACTAATTTACTATCCAAGCCTAAGCTTTGCTTAAATTTCTTACCAATTAAGCATCCAGATCTAAGCTTCTTTGTTCTGTCAAATCCTCACAAATTTATTATTTCTTTATGCAAAAAGATACATAAAAACTGCCTGTTTTTGGTTGCTCTCTGAGCATCAATTTCATAATCTCCCATGCATACAAAATTAAATTGGTTTTTCTCCTGTTAATCTGTCTCATGTCAATTTAATTCTTAGACCAGCTACAAGGACTTAGGAGGATAGAGGAAATGTTTTCTTGCCTCCCCAACAGTATTATCAATATATTTCCAAGGCAACTAAATGTAACTTTTTTTCAGAATAGTCTTTGTATCTGAATGTTAAAGGTTGTAATAAAAATAAGAAGTCAAACAAACATGAATATTTAAAATGTGTGCTAAAATACAGACTTTCTGTTAGCTACTTTAATACATAAACTTATATTTTTTAATCAAGTTTTGATACTATTTCTCTATAATTAGAGCAACACGAGTAGCTTTCAAGTCCTTTGGCTCCCTGGTACTGAAACAACATCCATTCGACAAGTTTTTACCATCCACATACTCAAGTTCTTCTCCAGGATCTTTTGTAAATAGTATCTCACTGTTTACTCATCAATTGACTCATTAACCCATCAATAATGTATCGATGGCTACTATGTGAGGTAGCTGTGTTATACACCTAGAATAAAGCCATGGATATGACACATATTTTGACTTAAAGAAGCTCACAGTGCAATCAGTATTATAGGTAAACACCATTTCTGATAGAATGAATGAAATTGTTGAATTAGTTTTTTTAACAAAGTCATATGGAAATTCAGAGTGGGTGTTATTAGTTCTCACTGCAAAGCAAAAATTCTTTATAGTGGAAGCAAGGCTTGGGCTATCACTTAACTATAAGTAAATTTTTCAGGTGGGAAAATATTTCAGGTATTCCAGATAATATGAATGAAACATATGATATGAAATATATGCTTGGCAATTAAAGAACCCCAAATAGAAAAGAAGGGATGGGTAAGTTAAGTCTGTGCTGCATGATAAAATGGGCTGAACTGCCCTCAAGTAATTTGGGATATTATCTTGGTGACACTGGAGAAATCACAGAGATTTATCTTAAAAGATCGATTGTAGGATTGCCTTTGTTTTTGTATACTTTGAGGTAATTCTTTCTATTGGCAGTTTCAGATTGTATGCAATAGCAAAGATGTATGTAGAATATTTTCTAGTTACACTATTATTCCATGCAAGAAATCATAAGCAACCAAGCTAGGACAGCAGTATGATAATCAAGAAAAATTCATTTTCTGGGAAAAATTTAAAATATATTCACATTAAAAATAATTGTATTTTTTTATCTAAAAATGATAAATTTTGCAGTGGTTAAGATAATTTTGACAATATTAGGTGTTATTTTAGCAATAGCAACAAATGAGATATACCATTGTACATTTTATTATATATAAAGGGTACAAAAATCATTGCATAGCTTAAAAGTTAGTCTGTTTATAACCAAAGATATTATAGGAACTTGATAGAAATACAAATTTGAGGGTCCATCTCAGGCCTAGGGCCCAGAAATCTGTATTTTAATGAGCCTTCAAGGTGACTCTGATGAACACAGAATTTTGAGAACCATTGTGCTATGATAACGGGCAGGTGGTAGTATATTAAAGTAAGTTTGATATTTTAGTATTAAAAAGTTGAGGAAGTTCTTATTTGATACATTCCATTTTAATTTGAATTAATAGGATAGGGAAGTGAGGGAAGAAGTGAGGGAAATGGAGGATTAAGGAAAGTTTTTAAGACACTTTGATATAATTTTTAGGCAGAAAGAAATCCAAGTTCTATCACAGACAAATAACCTCTTCCTTTTCTGAAATTCCATATTTTATTGATACTGTGAAATAATATTATTTTATACTTCTGTACACTCTGCATAATGCCTCTGATGTTAGTATCCTCTTATTTCCTCTGGTATGTCTTAGATCTTTATCTTTTTTAATTTGTACTTTTTTAGTTTAGCTTATTTATGGCCAGATCTTTTGCCTTCCATTGTTCTGTCTCCTTAATTATTTCTACAATGGTGCTTTAAATGATTTTTAAGATGTTTAAGAAATGAGTAAAACAACTTAAACATAAATAAATGCTGTGGAGACATAAATGGAAAAAAAAATGAGATGAAATTTTAGAAAAAAATAATAGACCATGCTTTCTATTTTAGTGGCACATTTGAAAAGTTGTTAATAATGATACTATGAGGTCAAAATCAAACTAAAAATCTCTCTTAGAGGGGGATAAAAGCAACCAACATTATTGCTCTCTGTTTTATTGCTCAACTTATTAAGTTGCAGTACAGGAATTCTATGTTCTGTCAGCCTGTAAACTACCTGTCACAAGACAAACAAGCTTTTGTGCTCTGAAATTTCCTTTAGTCACACAGCAATCACTAGACATGATATATTGTATATGTGTTTTTTAACCTTGAAATTCACTTAACCTATCTCATATTATTGAATAAAAATAAAGAGGGAGCCAGATCAAGGAAAATACTAGTACTTTTTCCTTGCTTATGCTTTGAAAAATTTAAAATAATGATAACATAAATATAGAAGAGTCTATAGTACACCACAGATAGAAAGAATTCTGGATGACTCCCAGTGAGAGAAGTAATATCAACCTATTGAAAATGAATGGGACTTACTTTCAATGAGACAAGCCTGACAAATGAAGTGAAAGGGACTCAAGGAGAAATGAATATCAGGGAAGATTGACCTGTCTCACTGAGTCATGCTCAGGCTATTCAACAACCTTTTAGAAAAGTGACTGGATCTTTCTTTATTTTTAATATTCAGACCTTGACCAGCTTCAAAAACCCATGTGTCTAGTGGTGCAAATATTACGAACATGGTGAAAATACAAAAGCGTTCCATCAACCACCTAATTTTAAACCACCATATTTAAGATTGTCAAAAAAAGTAGAAAGATTTGATAGAGTCATAAATAGTAAAACTTGTCCTGAATTCATGAAAAACTGGCAAAAATTTAGAGTGACCGATATAAGTAAGTAGGAAATATAGTGTAACCACTTGAGACTTCACATCTACAACATGAAGTTAAGATACTATTAAGTAAAAAGTCTCATTCTTGATATCAATAAAATTTGTGTTTATCATTTCTTGAATGATTAAAGGTTAAAGCCTTAGTTTTCATATTTCCACAATGGAGGGAAAATATCAGCAGGTTAGGTTTATAGTCAAACTAATAGTCATAATTTTAAAACTTCTAAATTTTTGTAAAACTTAGAAACAAAAGGTTTAATTCCTACTAATTATTTTCTTATTTTATCAGTAAAATAAACTGATATAAGTACCCTGATTAGACCACCATTTATCTTCTATCTCATGGTTGTTTCAAACACTTTTATATGTTTTATAACCCACATCATCATTCAATTTCAAATTATCAGCTAAAATGCTAGTTTACTGTCTGTATTAGTTTCTTAAGGCTGGTGTAACAATTTATTAGAAAGTTTGCACTTAAAACAAGAGAAATTTGTTTTCTCACAGTATGGATGCCAAAAGTCTGAAATCAAAGTTCTGACATGGCTGTCCTTCCTCTAGAGACATTAAGGGAGAATCAACTCCTTGACCCTCTCAGTTTTTGTGCCTGCCAGCATTTCTTGTCTTGTGGCTGCATTAATACAATCTCTGCCATGATTTTCATGTTGTCTGTATCTATCTAATCTTCCTTCTTTCTCAATTTTTTTAAGGACCCTTGTCATTAGATTTAGGGTCCATCGGGATAATCCAGGATAAGGTTTCTTAATTTAATCACATCTTTTCCCATATAAGGTAATTTTCACAAACTCCAGGAAATAGGAAATAGATTTTTATGGGCACATTCAACCTATTACATACTGTCATTTCAATTGCAAATAAGATTAAGTCAATTTATGTTTCCTCAAAAGATTATTTTCAATTATAATTTGTGATTAAAAGTGTTTGTCAAAAATAAAGGTCATACTATTATTAACTAACAAGAGATTAAAGATATTTTCCAATCTGTACAAAAATAGTGTAATTAAACTTTTTCCTTGATAGTTGTAGATTATATCTACCATAATTATTTCTAAAAATAATTTCCTATGACCTACCTCGTGACCTAGCTGCATCTGTTCAAAAACATTTGTACGGTCAATTTATGTTTTAAAAAATATAGCCCAATAGTGAGACAGAAAGCAAAGGACAGTAATATTTTTTTTAAATAAGCAGGTATATTTGATGATAGGCAAAATGTGACTTTTAACTTTTAATAAAGTTTCATGAATCTGATTTTTTAAAAATCAGTGATAAAACTATAGAAGATATTATTTAGAGGCAATTCATAGCTATTTTATTGAATTTAAACGAAGTTCCTTGGCTAATATAATTATAAATTTTAGTTGTTTTTATTCATCTACATATTACCTCATGGTAAATAAAATTTTGTGAAAACACTATGAATAAAATATTTCTCTTTTGCCAGCATGTAAAACTTTGATCTGCTTGTTTTATAAATATAAAACCTTTTCTGATTTAATTATATCTAGATATTTATTTTTCTAAACATTATTAAATACATATGGCTATATTTTCTCAATACATTTAATAATTTAAGTAACTATTCATTTTCTCTCATCAGATTTCATCTTTTAAAATTAAATAACAAATGACTGAACAAAACTAATTTTCATCTCAGTGATGTTTATGTGTGATTAATTAATTTGTACTGAAAGTATAGTTGTGGTTTAAAGACTATTAGGAAATGGTTCTTACAAATGCTGTCAAAGTCCATGGCAACTACAGATAACCATTAAAATTTTCACACCTAAATTAGAGTATGGTTACTTAAAACAAAAAACAAAAAACAATTTCTTTACAGAAAATGAGAAAATCTTCAAAGAAAAGACAACAAATTGCTATAGAAAATTGAATAGAAGTTATATTTAATTTTATATAAATACATATGCATATATGTGAGTATATGCATATATATATATATGTATATATATATACCTATAAAAACAATGTGTTCCTTTTCTACTTCTAAAAAGTCTCCAGACATTAATGTTTAGAAGGAACAAGAGCATGTCAGGAAATAAGAATTTAACTTATTTTGGATGATGCAACAGAAATATTATATTGTAAACATTCTATAACCTTGGCATAGGCAGCAGACAGTCTATCACTGTTAATAAGTGCATCCTGAAAAGGACAAAAACTAAATTGGCAAAAATCTAGAAACAGTAAAAATTAAAGCCAGGTCACAAAACTAGTAGTTTACTTTGAATGTAAAAAATTTGCAAACTGGGAACTTTCAAACCCCAAACTCATATGAAGCTCAGAGGCATGTATTTACAGACTGTCTTGTGTAACTGAAAATGAGGAAGTTTTTTAACTTTTACAATGATAAGCTATCAAAATTGGGATTCCAGGTGATAGAGGATTGGTTAAAAGCAATTATCCTAAACCATTTTAGGAAGATGGTTTAAGTTTCTTTTATGATCATCAGAGGCATTTACAAGAAATAACCTAAGTTAGGTTTTGCTTATGTTCATGAAATAAGCTAGACTTAGTTTTGTTTACATGGCTTGAAAGGGAATTTTCAAGCCTGGTCTCTATTTTATTTTTATTTTAACAAAATGTAATTATATGACATACAAATTTTATTGACTTGTTAAAATGCATCTTTCATAAAATTTTTAAACTATTGTTCCTCCAGAGTACTCTCTAAGCTCTTTATATTTTAACATGAGAAATATCATCAATAATGAAAAATAAATAATAATTGATCTTGCTTCAGTGTGCCAAAGTCTGTATATTTAACGGTTTCCTAGGAAAAAAGATATCAACAACTATAAAAAAAGAGTATGGAAATTATGGTTTCATAAAAGTTGTGTTTGTAAAATTATTCATAATATTTTAAAGTAGTGGCAGTGGGTATATATGGGTATATATTCCATACTATATTTGGTTTAAAAATTCCAGATAATTGTGGAATACTTTTTTTGATTAGAATAAAATGACTTGGTGACTTTATCCATTTAAGGTTTTAAAATAATAGATATTTTTCTTTATGTTCTCAATAAAAGAAACACTTTTGCTATTACATTTAAAATGCATTTAAAGTCATTACTCTTATACAGAAGTTAAGACTCCAAATATATATTAATTGGGTGAGAATGGATTATTCTACTTTAATGCATTTTTCAGTTATTTGAACACTCAAATTTTATAAAATTGTTAGTTTACACATTTAGAGAGAAGTATTATTATTAAACAGTATTCATAAAATCTAATCTGTATTTGATAACATATAATAATAGCTAATGATCAGCTACCTACCTGGTTTCTCAAATGCACAACATTCTTTTTTCCATGTCTTCCAACAAACACACACACACACACACACACAGAAGAAATAAACTATTTCCCAAACCCAATAAACTATTTCCCAAACCATGAGAATGCATCAACGAATCTGTGATAAATATGTGCATTATTTCTCACATTTGAACACTATCATTTTTGAACACTATCAGTGTAATTTTGATTTTATGTCATTATGACTTTATTATATACATATGTACATATATGTTATACATTGATATAAATGTTCGATATTGATGTGTGTGTGTATATATATATATATACAGTCTCTGAATTTAAAGATGCAATGTATTTACCAGGTTCTTTTTTTCTTTTTGATACATACTATAATAATACCTGACCCTCCAGTAAGAATAGATTACACTTGATTATTCCAAGGCAAAGTGATTTGTATTAGAATGTTTTAAGCTCAATTCAAATCAATTGTTTCTTGTAATTAACTACTTTTATTCTTATTATCATAGACTTGTTGCTTAAGTCCAAATAAATCTAAAAAAATTTTTTTCTGAAATATTGCAAAATGAGTTTATTCTTTTTTTTTAACCTCTTTATTGAAGTATAATTGCTTTACAATGGTGTGTTAGTTTCTGCTTTATGACAAAGTGAATCAGTTATACATATACATATGTTCCCATATCTCTTCCCTCTTGCGTCTCCCTCCCTCCCACCCTCCCTATCCCACCCCTCTAGGTGGTCACAAAGCACCGAGCTGATCTCCCTATGCTATGAGACTGCTTCCCACTAGCTATCTATTTTACATTTAGTAGTGTATGTATGTCCATGACACTCTCTCACCCTGTCACAACCTACCCTTCCCCCTCCCCATATGCCCAAGTCCATTCTCTAGTAGGTCTGTGTCTTTATTCAGGTCTTGCAACTAGGTTCTTCATGACCTTTTTTTTTTTTTTTTTTTTTTTTCCTTAGATTCCATATATATGTGTTAGCATGCTGTATTTGTTTTTCTCTTTCTGACTTACTTCACTCTGTATGACAGGCTCTAACTCCATCCACCTCACTACAAATACCTCCATTTCGTTTCTTTTTATGGCTGAGTAACATTCCATTGTATATATGTGCCACATCTTCTTTATCCATTCATCCGATGATGGACACTTAGGTTGTTTCCATGTCCTGGCTATTGTAAATAGAGCTGCAATGAACATTTTGTTACATGACTCTTTTTGAATTATGGTTTTCTCAAGGTATATGCCCAGTAGTGGGATTGCTGGGTCGTATGGTAGTTCTAGTTTTAGTTTTTTAAGGAACCTCCATACCGTTCTCCATAGTTGCTGTATCAATTTACATTCCCACCAACAGTGCAAGAGTGTTCCCTTTTCTCTACACCCTCTCCAGCATTTATTGTTTCTAGATTTTTTTGATGATGGCCATTCTGACTGGTGTGAGATGATATCTCATTGTAGTTTTGATTTGCATTTCTCTAATGATTAATGATGTTGAGCATTCTTTCATGTGTCTGTTGGAAATCTCTATATCTTCTTTGGAGAAATGTCTATTTAGGTCTTCTGCCCATTTTTGGATTGGGTTGTTTGTTTTTTTGTTATTGAGCTGCATGAGCTGCTTGTAAATCTTGGAAATTAATCCTTTGTCAGTTGCTTCATTTGCAAATATTTTCTCCCAATCTGAGGGTGGTCTATTGGTCTTGTTTATGGTTTCCTTTGCTGTGCAAAAGCTTTTAAGTTTCATTAAGTCCCATTTATTTATTTGTGTTTTTATTTCCATTTCTCTAGGAGGTGGGTCAAAAAGGATCTTGCTGTGATTTATGTCATAGAGTGTTCTGCCTATGTTTTCCTCTAAGAGTTTGATAGTGTCTGGCCTTAAATTTAGGTCTTTAATCCATTTTGAGTTTATTTTTGTGTATGGTGTTAGGGAGTGTTCTAATTTCATAGTTTTACATGTACCTGTCCAGTTTTCCCAGCACCACTTATTGAAGAGGCTGTCTTTTCTCCACTGTATATGCTTGCCTCCTTTATCAAAGATAAGGTGACCATATGTGCATGGGTTTATCTCTGGGCTTTCTATCCTGTTCCATTGATCTATGTTTCTGTTTTTGTGCCAGTACCAAACTGTCTTGATTACTGTAGCTTTGTAATGTAGTCTGAAGTCAGGGAGCCTGATTCCTCCAGCTCCATTTTTCGTTCTCAAGATCGCTTTGGCTATTCGGGATCTTTTGTGTCTCCATACAAATTGTGAAATTTTTTGTTCTAGTTCTGTGTTCTTAATTAGTTCTTGTTCTTAATAACAAATAAAGGCTGCTAAAAGATAAAACAAATCCATAGAAAAATATAGAATTAATTTTACCATTGATAAATATATTAGATGAACCATAGTAAACAGCAAATGCCCACAATATCAAAACAATAAGGAGACTTCATTAATGAGCAGGTCCTACAGCAGGGGGTGGAATTATTTAAACTAATATAAATTATCTTCTCAGGTATTGCTATAAAATTGAATATGATGTAATTCAGCAAATTAAACACCATGTTTGCTCTTTTATTTATATTTTTCCTCTTTTTAAAAAGTATCTTTAATTGTTTTTTAGTAAGATATTTGACTTTAATTAGGGTTTTACACATATTTACATATCAATGGGAATGCTGGAAAAAAGCCACTAATAGTACTATCTAAAAAAAAGGGGAATCACATATTAGTGTTTTCCCTTCATAGGTTTTCCAGAATTTTAATAGTTATTTAACTTGATTTTTGACCCTCATGAGATATGCTATCTGAATGTGAGAAATTCACAGAAAAATATTTTTTAACTTCATATCTCTCACAGAATTATGTTACATATACACTGAACATCAGAGGGCTGACTTAGACTTAATATTTCACCACTTCTCTTAAAACAAGGAAATCTTGAAACTGTATAAGCCCTTGATGTTTTACTTACAATATGTATTTCTTCTATGTACATTATAAACCTCAGAATACAGTGCTAAAAGTTTGCCTTAAAACCATATTTTCAGAAAAATCAAGGGAAAATACTCTTTTATATTTCACCCATATTAGTATTTCCAATGTGTCGACTACCTGTTTCTTTTGTTTGCATTTCACGTCAGGCCAAAAATTTACAGTAGCATTCCTTGTATTGCATGTCCGTTGGTGAAAAAAAAAAATCTTTTTCTTTCTTTCTTCTGAAATGAGGTTTTTTTTCATTCCAAATGTCTTTATTTAGTTTTCACTTTTATAGTATATTTTTGCCTGATTTGGAATACTAGGTTAACTTTTTTTCAGCATTTAAAATTGTTCTCTCACTGCCTCCGGCCTCCATTTTTCTGAATAGTCAGAAAATTGGCCATCCCATTTGCTGAATATTCAATCAAGTTCCATAATATATATGCAATGTGTCATTTTTCTCTGGCTTCTTTCAATTTATTCACTTTATCTTAACTATTTGGTTGCGATGTACTTAAGTGGCTTTTTTGTTTTTATTCTTCCAGTTTGGTGTTCTCTGAGCTCCTAAATTTCTAACTTTATGTAAATGTATGTCTTTCCCCAAACAGCTACGATGTTTTCACTTTTTTTTTTCCTTTTGTTTTCTGCACCACTCTCCTCTTTCCATAGGAACTACAATACACATACAGAATACCTTCTGATACTGCCCAAGAGATCCCTGAGACAATTTGTTTTCTCAATAATCTTTCTCTTTTTTAAAAAAATTAGATGATTTCTATTGACCAAGTTTTAAGCTGTCTCTTTCCTTTGCCATTTCCACTTTGTTCACAAGCCTATTTAGTGAACATCTTATTTTATATACTGCATTTTTACATCTAGAAATTAATTTCAATTTAAGAGTATTTTTGCTTTGCTGAGAATCCTTATCTTTTTATTCATTATCATAATATTTTCTCTACATCCTTGAGCTTATATGTGTTAACTGCTTTAAAACTCTTTTCTGATAGTTACAAATTCTGGGTTATTTCAGGTTTGTTCTCTGGTTATCTTTTCTCTTGAGAATGGTTCTTGTTTTCCTGTTTCTTCAACACTGTGAATAATATGATATATTGTAGAAATTATGGATTCTGCCACATTCCTCTGAAGAATATTATATTTTTAAGGGGGAATTATTCTGCCTGGGTTCATACTATAAATTCTATTTCTTCAGCAACCAGTGGTAGCCCAAATTTCAGTTGTTTTTTTTTTTTTAATTTAGCTTGCCTTCATGAAATCTGGATCACACATATGTAATTTAGAGAGCAGCTATGGAGTGAGCAGAGATTACACACAGAAATTAAGACTGAATTTTTTGACTTTCCTCACTTTTCAGAAATTGTGGTTGATCTAAACCCTGTTCTCTGATTTTTCAGGACAAGATTGCATGGTTTTCAACTACTCTTTGTTGTAAAAACTCTGACTAAAAAATATAAAAATAAACTGCAAACATATTTGGGAACTGCTACAGTGTTCATGGTGAATTGTTTGTTTATATTAGGCCTCAATGCCTTTTAGTTAATATAATGTGCGTTGCTTCTTCTGTGTCTTTGCTGCTGCCAATGTCTGGAATCCAGAAAAACCATACCCCATATCTCAACTTTTGTATATCCAGACATACAGTCATTTATTCCATTAACTACTACTCATATTTCAGATCACAGTACAGTTGTCCTCTGTCTCTGGGAATATTTTGTTGACAGGGCTGAAGTGGTCAGTTTTCATTGAATTGAAGTGATCAATTCAATTTTCTAGATTGAATGCTCTTTAATCATTGAATAAATTCATAAATGAGAGAAAAACCAGGGAATTACAGAAAGCATGAATGAATAACTGTATGAATGAGTAAACAATCTTTAATGAACATCAAGGTTGTTTCTTCAAAGTGGAACACTTTTCTCAAGTTCCTATGTATCCACTTCAGCTGCAGCTTAGATCTCACATTATTAAAGCTCAATACTTGTATTTGATTGATATAAATATATAAATGAATGAGTAAATAAAGTCATTATAAGGAATTGCCTTTACTTTTGTTTTTAGAGTAGAAAAGTGTCTTGGTTAATGGTGAAAATGAAGGGAGGAAAAAGAAAACCTCAATAAAATCAAGAAAATGCATAAAATTGGAAAATAAACGTAAAAAATAATTTAATTTTGGAGAAATTTTATTTAAACTTTGGAGAAATTAAAAGCTTAAAATGTTATCATTGCTGTTCTCTTCTAGAATATCTTCCAATCTCTATAAGACCTTACTGATTTCTCCCACCTCCCAGGCTCCACAGAATTTAACAGCTGAACCATTCATTTACACTTAACGTAAAATTATTTATGTACTGTAAGCACTGATGTATTGAAAGTACTATTGATTGCAAAGGCTGTGGTTTATACTGTTTTGTAAGACAGTTCTACTACAATTCCTACAGCATAATACATGTTCAAAGTTGTAAAATTAATTAGAATGAATTGTTAACATATTTATGAAAAGTCAAGGAAGACTCAAAGATGAAAGGAGAAATCAGATCTCCAGCTCCATATTAAATTCTAACATTGTTTCCTTCATACTTTTATTCCATGAATTAATAAATTAAATTTCATACTGTAATGGCCATAACTCCTTTCATTTAGGATATAAATCAGATCATCCGTGAAAATATGTTAAATATGTTAACAATTCAAGTAAATGCTAGAATATTAATTTGTTTAACTAAATATTGCATGCACTTAGAAATTTTTGACCACAGGAACAGAAAACTTCTTCAAATTTCAAGCAGTTCTGTGTTTCAAAAAATGACCTAAAAGGGAGTTAGAATGTAATGAGTTACAGTATCTTGCTCTCTAGTCTTGTTAGCATTTTAATGATTTAATATCCAACTGTTTAAAAAAACAATAGAGGTAGAAAATAATTTTAGTTAATGCTCTGATACATTTTATTTTTAATTCTCATAGCTCAGGGATAAGACCATCTGTGCTATATTAGCTGGGTGCAAGATTTTTAAAAGCCAAGAATTTCCTTAAGCCTAAATATACAGGTGCTATGATGCATGCAGTGGGGAGTTAACAAAACATTAGTATAACTGCATAATCTAACTCTCAGAGAAGCAAAGATTGTCTCCTGCAAGAATTGGGTTTTGTGTTCATGACTGATGAGATTGTTGTATCAAGTGAAAGAAAAGGCCTCCCTGGTGGCACACATATGCTAGTTGCTGATAAGATGTTTCCTGGTTGCGTTATTTTTATGCTATCTGTTTTTAATAGACTTCTTTTCTATTTTATTTTCTGACCACTTAGTTTTTCATGACTGTTTGTTGGTATCTTGATGCGAGGGCATCTATAGGAATGCAAAACCAAATAATTTGTTTGGGGAAATTATTGTGCTTTATAGAGTTATATATTCATTTTATCTTGATTCATTATCATGGATTTCTATCAATAGTTGAAAGTTACAAGACCCCTGAAAAATCTTTCAAATATCAATTTTTAATGGATAAAACATATTGTAAAAAGGTTAAAGATCTATTAATTTTCCCTTTAGTGTTTCATTTCTAAATGACCTTTAGCATTTTTCATTAGTGATTTTATTAACTACTTTAGGATTAAATTCCTTTGAAAATCATCATGACCTCCACAATATCTAGATGTCTTTGTGTAATATAGACTAAGTTTTTACAGCATCGCACAAGTTTACTCTGATGAATGAGACTAAGGTGGGTAATAGAAACTTGTTCTTAATTGCTCAATTGAGATGATTACAAACTGTCAGAAATAATATTAAAAATAAGATTTAAATTCACAACTCAAATATTCTATAAATACACCCACATTTACTCAAGGAATATACAATGTGTGCAGATCAATTTGTTCACTTCTATGAGAAAGTAAATAAACTACAGCTTCATACAGCCTGTTTTATGTAGAATGCTGAGCATGTACTCATAACAGAAGGGAAATATGTGGAATTTCTGCCTCCAAGAATTGTCCAGGATCCTTTGTCCTCAGATGCATATTCAGCCCCTATACGACAACTTCCTATACAAAATCATTATCAGTGAAAGTCAGTAAGTACTTTGTTTAGTGGTTACATGGATCCAAACACTGTCTTTGAATTCAGAGATAAGTAAGACCATTGTCTCTCCAGGTGCTCATAGTCTTTGGAGAGATGTAGGAATATAGCAGGTGGTTCTATAAAATATAGAAGATGTGAAATACAAAATCCTATAGGGATATAGGGGAGGAACCTCTGCTGTGTTTGTAACTACAATTTGTAATATAAAAGAAACCATTCCTTTACACTATCAGCCACAAGGGGAAGTATATTGCCTGAAGATATTGCAGGCGCCCTGATGAGGCAGATGTTTTTCTAAGTAAAAATATTAGCAATCTTTTATCAAATTTATTACATGCTCAATTGCTTGTCTCCACCAGGTTTTTGAATATGCAGCCATTGCTTTAAACCTTGAGTATCTTGTCTGAGTTCCCAACAGCAAACAGATTGCACACTTAAATTACGGCAATTCAAGTTGGGCTTAAAGGTGTAAGTAGCATGTAGGGAAATAAAAAGCTAATAACATCTTGACTCCTACCTTCCAAGCTATGAGGAGTAGGAGGGGGAAAACTTGAGCAGGATGGAGAATTTTGCACGGAGAGGACTGCATTGACAGAAATGTAGCCAAAAGCTGGAAGGCAAGAGACTATTGTTTTAGTCTATACAATTCTGCTTTATGGAAAAGACAGCAGTGTATAAAATGCTATATACAAGTGTTAAAGGGATAACTAGTGAAATGAGTAAAACTATAATTAACTGAGGAAAACGTTTTCCTAACACCATTTACTGAAGAGACTATCCTTTTTCCATTGTATATTCCTGGCTCCTTTGTCATAAATTAATTGACCATATATGCATGGATTTAATTTGGGCCTCTCTATTGTTTTAATTGACATTTTAAAAAATTAAAAAAATTAAAATTCCAATTATTAAGATGAATTTTATAGAGATCGTATGAATGGTATTTTAGAGCAATAAAACTGTTGTATGAGATATTTTTTAATTAAGAAATAAAGGTAAGTGAATCTATGTAATTGATGATTCTCTAGTGTGCATCTCAAGACATGGAATCTTTTTGGTTTCTGGCAACCGTGTCTGGAATTAAAAATTTAAACAAAGTAGTGGTTTATTTCTCTCTTTGAAAGAGACTTGAGGTAGGCACAGCACAGCAACCCAATCTTCTATTTGATATCAACCATCCATAGAAATGGCTTCAATCTTTAGCGTCACTTCATGATTTGAAATGGTCAGTCCTGTTTAAAGAAATTTTCCTAAAAACTCAGTAATCAAATTCTTTTTATATTCTCTTGCTAGAATTTATCATCTTGATGACATCTATCTTCAAAGGAGAATAAGAAAGCGTATTTTATTTGAGGCTGTTTTTGCTTTGCATAAAATCAAGGCTCTGATTAAGGAAGAGAGGAGAATTGATGTTTGGCAGGCAAATAATCACCCCAACAAGATGTTCAACTATAAAATGTAGGTATTTGCATAATCTAAATATTCCTTAATTTTGGTATGGAAGGTTAATTTGCTATCTATTCATATAGCTAATAAATTTATAAGACTTTTTTCCAAGAAGTTTTTTTATCCTACTAGTTCTATTTTTTTCTTTTGAATTTTTCCTTCTCTCCTAGCATAAATAAAATTGAATTATTGTGGATAAATTTAATAAATTGAATTTATAATTCAATATCACTGGTGCATTTCTGTGATACTATGCTAAAATTCAGAAGTATAACAACTAAATTGAAGTTTAAAAAACATAAATAAGTCTTCATATTTTATCAGAACTGTAAATACATTGACTTATGATTTCACTGATGTCAAAGAAATTGTGAATGAAATACCCAGAACATTACATAGCATAAAAGGCTACATTACCATTGGTGACCTTCTTTGATATAGCTTGTGGAAAACCAGTTCTTCATTCTTAAGGAAACACAAAATTATAAAATTTATTGACCACAATACATAGACACAGGAGACATGTACATTGGCATTTGATTATTGCTGCTTAACAAAGAAAATTAGATTAAAAAAATGATTATGTATTTTTGCAAGGAGAAATGTAGTAAGGTTTACCATTTTAGCTATACAAACACTGACAATATTGAGTTATAATACACTTGATTTCACACTAACTCTCAAATTCCATTGTTACATTATTTTATCAATAGCACAAGTTTTGTTTTAAGTAATATGGTATTCTGTTTGATCTTTACACATAGACACTTTGGTCTCCATTCCATAGATCAGCACTTTTAAATATGAGTGAAAATGTCAGTGCAGGCACATGCATGCTATATCTTTCATAAGACTACAAAACACTTTTCTGCACATATATGGCAAACTTCCCTAAGGCTGTTAATATGTGGCAGATTTAACTGCATCCAGTGAAGTATATTTCATATGTGTTATTCATATGGTATACTTGCCGAGAAACTGCATTAATAGGTAACAGCCACAAATAATGTAAAAATGATATTTGGGTTAAAATAAACTGTATGAACTTGCTTTTAGTCTTTTAATTCATGCAGGTAATTTTCTTAAAAAATTACAGATCAATGATGAATAACTTTACCTACTCTACTGAAACCCATTTTTGTTATTATTTGACCATTTTGTTATGGTACATCCATCTTTATTATTATTTTTTTTTACTCAGTACCAATTTTTTATTTAAGTATAATTAACACATAACATTATATTAGTTTCAGATATATAATATAATTAATGGGTATTTGTATATGTTGCAAAAAAGATCACAATAAGTTTACTTACCATCCTTCCATCTTCACAGATGATACAGATTTTTTCTTGTGGTGAGAACTCTGAAGGTTGACTCTCTTAGCATTTTTCAACTATGCAATATAGCATGATTAACTATATTCATCATTTTTAAATGCAAATCAAAACTTCAATGAGGTATCACCTCACACCGGACAGAATGGCTACCATCAAAATGTCTACAAACAATAAATGCTGGAGAGGGTGGGGAGAAAAGGGAACACTCTTACACAGTTGGTGGGAATGTAAATTGGTACAGCCATTATGGAGAACAGCATGGAGGTTCCTTAAAAAACTAAAAATAGAGATACCATATCATCCAGCAATCCCACTCCTGGGCATATATCCAGAGAAAACCATAATTCAGAAATATACCTGCACCCCAATATTCATTGAGGTACTATTTACAATAGCCAAGACATGGAAGCAACCTAAACCTCCATCTACAGAGGAAAGGATAAAGAAGATGTGGTACATATATACAATGAACTATTACTGAGCCATAAAAAAGAATGAAATAATGCCATTTGCAGCAACATGGATGGACCTAGAGATTATCAAACATACTAAGTAAAGTAAGTCAGACAGAGAAAGACAAATAACATACGATATCACTCATATGTTGAATCTAATTTTAAAAAATGATATAAATGATTATTTATTTACAGAACAGAAACAGACTTACAGATTTTGAAAACAAACTTATCGTTACCAAAGGGGAAATATTGGGGGAGATAAATTAGGAGCTTGGGATTAACATACACACACTACTATATATAAAATAGATAACTAACGGTGACCTACTGTATAGCACAGGGAACTCTACTCAATATTCTGTAATAACCTATATGGGAAAAGAATCTGAAAAAGAATGAATATACATATATGTATAACTGTATCACTATGCTGTACACCTGAAACTAACACAACATTGTAAATCAACTATACTCCAATAAAATTAATTTTAAAAATGTTACATCCATTTTAGACTGGTGCTTGGTCTCCACTACCTAGAGGAGTTAGAAATGGTGGTATCCACTAGCTCTGCTTCTCTGGCACCAGGAACATATGCGTCAGTTTCTTTGTTGAATTTGGGTGAGTAAAAAATAAAGAGAAGATAATTAGGGCTGTTCCAGTGGCAATAGTGGTGACCTACAGGTTGGATTTTAACTGCAGAAATATAAGTGGTAGACAGCATCATCTAGCGTTTCTTGTTGGCAGCAACTGTTTTCTTTTCAGACCAGATCGTTATTGTTGTTGTTGGTGTTTCAGAGCAGTTGTGGAAGCTTAGGCTCAAACCTAGTCCTCTAGCATTCTCCACAATTCTGAGATTAACATTTTACACCTTTTCTGCTTTATCTTCCAGAATCAGTTTCTGTTAATCATACCACAGAATATAACTTATTTAAAACACTTGCATTTTGTGATAAATCACAGTATATCATCTAAAACACAAATAAACATAATGAAGAAAATTACTAAGTATTGATATTCATAGGTGTAGTAATACATTCAAACTCATCCATTTTTTAATCCAGATGAGTCATACATGTTTTTACAGCTCTTTCTGAATTTATTTAGAATTATTTAGCACTGCTATATCATCTTTTCATCCATGGATTTCTGGGAAAACATATTGTGAGAATGGAAAGAAAGATTTTTTTTGTGGAGATAATATATGAAAAAGCACATATTAAAATGATGTTGTTACATATATACATGAGCTCAGGTGCATATATGTTTTCATTCTTCAAATTTCTGCAGAATATAATTTGTCAGTGTAATCAAGGATTTAAGAAGTGGGGTTTAGTTTGGACAATGAGAATTCAAGACATATATACAGAACTGAAGCTTTTATTCTCTAGCAGCTTTGTAGAATTAGGGGTTCTCCTACACTGAGCTTCCTGTCTACCAATAGCTTCTCAGCCATTCCCCAAGATAAATGACTTTCTCTTGGCATATGTAAATCAAACAAATGTATAAGCATTACAATCCTTTGTTGCTGATCTTGGGACCCGGTATTTGACAAATAGAGATTTATAGACAATTTGACATTTGAATGTTGTAGGAAATCCTCATTTTATTCCACATCTCTTTTACATAGACTTGCTATACTGTTTTCTTCTTTTCTCTTTTTAGGTCTATATCCCAAATTAGTTATGCAGGGACATTATAGGAGAGCAAAACTTTAGGTTACTTCTTTGAGTTCTGGATCTAAATTAACAAGATGCTACCATAAACATATTCAGGAACATAAATTTCTATGGTGGAGAAAGATGTGTGCTAGGTTGTGGAAACAAAAGAAAGGAATACACCCCCCCAAACCCCTGCCAAAAAAAAAGATGATTTTTTTTTGTAGAGTTTCAATCTGTAAAAGTTGAGTTCATAAAATTAGAGATGGAGATGTACTGAGTAGAGTAGATGGAAGAAAGCCTATCTAGGATATATTCCTGAAGAGCTTTTGGATTAAATAGCTCTACATTCCATTCCTGGTTCAGTAAACAGCTCAACCTTATAAATGTCCTCTCTTCACATTGGTGTGCTTTGCTTTCATAATCCACGAAAGAGAAACAAAAAGTCTGCCTAACAAGGTTGCTATGAGAATCAAGTCACACTCCATGTATGAATTACCTAATACATTGGATTCTTTTCTTGAAGGATTGGGATAGGTTATATCTTCTATTGTCAATGAAAATTCTACATTTTGTTGGACTATTGATGTCCATCCTGATCATGAGTATTTTGTCAATGGATGTGAGTGGCAATGACAATTATGTTTTGAGTAGAGGCTTTAAATGTGCGAGAAGTTTGGCTTCCAGTCTTACATGTCTGCCCTCCATGAGGAGAACATGCCTAAGCACTAACTTTATCAATCTGGATCCTAGAGTGAGAGTAAGGTAGAGCGGCCTTGAACCTGACCTGTAACCTGACACTTAGCCTAGCTGAGCCCAGCAGAGCCACAGATAACCTGTGGATCTAAGAAAATAATTAAAAGTTTTTTATAAGGCTCTAAGATTTCATTTCATTTTTTGGTTGACTAATATAGGCACCAAAAAACATTACATTTTTTCTTATCCAAGCTTCAGAAATTTCCTGAAGGCCAAATCCAGGAAGAAAATCCTTTACCTGCTTAAGTTAAACTTGTGGAGTTTATTGTTCAACTATGGAACAATGACTTGAATTTTGTCTCCTTGAAAGCTCTGGAACTAGTGACTTATAACAAGCTTAAAAGGTAGCATCTGCTGCAGCTTGACTACATAAAGTAAGGCCTGATGAAAATGAAATATTAATATGCAGTTTATGTTAGATGCTGCTTCAGAGTTTCAGAAAAATGAACAGTAATCAAATGAGGGTGTCACATAATACACAGCAAGCAGAGAGCCAATTATGTAAATGAATGCCCAAGGTTAGCATGACACAATGCTTTTTAATTTGACTAATATTAAAATCAGCTTGTTCTTAATGTAATAGATGGCTGTGACAACAGTTAAAGAGCACCAAATGTTTTTGTAATCCCCTGTCAAATTAAAAATGCTGTTGTGAGTGACCTGCTATCCACAGTACAATACTTGAAAGGTACAAAATGTGCAATATTTCTTTGGCTTTACAAACATTAGACTAAAATGCTTCTGAGATGAAAGTCATAATAACCAGTGTACATCTACCTCTTTCAATTGAAAATACACATCAGTGAACTCCAGTTACCACAGTGCATTTTCAAAATAAGAGTTTCTCTCATTTAGCTGAATCATTTGAATTTAACAGATAAACTGCAGATACATTTTTCAAATTATATACATTTTATTCCTAACTCTATACAAAAAAAAAAAAAATTCTTCAGCAGATTCTGCATTCCCCTTTTATTTTCCTCCTTACTAATCTACTCATCCAGCTAGTACACTTTAAAAAATTGTTCACTATGAATAGAGCTATGGATTTCATTCTCTATATAAAGTGCATGCACATGTATATATATTCATAAGGTGTATATGCAAATACATAAACAGACATGCAAAAACTAACCAGCCATACAATTTTCAATACTAAAAGAATACACTATTTGCAAAATCACTGCAACATTTAACATATTTGAACTTTTAAATTTAAATTTGGTAATGATAGTGTTTCATTTTGGGATGGTAATATCTTTATTTGTAATGTTCAGTGATATATATCTGAAATTGATTTTTCTATAGAACTACAAGCATAGAATTCTCATAAGCTATTGATTATCTTCTAAGAAGAAATGACAAATCAATTTCACCTTGCCAGTGTTCTTTCTAACAAGTGTCAGAGTGTTTTTGTGCTAGGCTGAAATTTCCACCAGAAGAATAAAAACAAAAAAAACCCCAGAAAACAACAGGATGGGGAAAAGGAGAGGTCTGGGGAAGAAGGTAATATCTCACCTTTATATTTAAACCTTATCTCTAGTGATCAACCTTTATAATTAAACAAAAGTAATGTGACTGTTGCTTTAAATTAAACAAACAAATTGGATGTCTTTGAACCTGATGATGAGAACTGATAGTGGATATTTCAGACATCTTTTTCCAATTCTTAAGAAAGGTGAGCTATTAATCGTTTATTCCTCAGTTTCTATAGTGTTTTTGGAACGGGAGATTATAGTATCTGCATATCCTATTTAAGAAAAGGAATATCGAATTTCTAATACAAAATTCTGTACAGAGCTTAAAAGTGGCTCATGCTGTGAAGGGCCCTGTAGTTTACAGTTCATTAATTTCTAGAAATCTTTTCTTATGTATAAAAATAATTGACGAAAAATCTGAACACATTACTAAATACTCTCTCTTCAAAAAAAGAAACCACTTCGAGGTATTAAGGTGTTGAGATTTACAAAACAAAGTTAAATATAAAAATTTTTTTTCAGAAAGAATATATTGATTCACCATCTTAAAATACTATTATTCCACCTAATTTTAGTTATAAAAATGTTTCAAGTATAATCATTTTTATCACTCAGAAAGATAGGGAAAATTAGTTGATAGTCACATAATTTCACCATTTTAAATCTCTATTTGTATTTCAATATATTATATAGGATGCAAATGTTTATCATTTTTTAGATAAAAATCTATTAAAATGCTCTACTCATGTTCTTCAAACTCTAAACAGGTTAATGAAAATTGAACGTTTCAGTTAATGGTGTTCAAGATGGTGTATTAGTAATGGGAGCTCAAAGATTCACCCATATGCACACTTCCCATTGAAAATCACATATTAAATTATGTAAATCAATTACATAGGTTTTATTTTTTAATCTTTATCAAATAAGATTTAAGACTATTTGAGAATTTAGATAATTAGAAGAAACAATGTTTCTCATTGTTGTAATAGACATGTAAATGATAATGTTTTGAAGTAAACACATTACTTACAAATTTTTATTTCAGCTAATATATGTAGAATAATTGAAAGTAATGATTTTTTAAAAAATTGCTCACTATGAATAGAGCTATGGATTTCATTCGCTATATAAAGTGAATGCACATGTATATATATTCATAAGGTGTATACGCAAATACATAAACAGACATGCAAAAAATAAACAGATTGTGCTTCTGTGATCACCTGTTCATTACTTAAATACAAAGGAATAGCTAGTCAATAAAATATCTAAATTACCTCTATTATTCTGTGCATTTGTTTTAAACAGAAAGTTAATAAAAGCTATAGAACTCTACTGTCAAATAAGATAACCATTAGCCACTTGTGGTTATTTAAGTTTAAATGTCAATTAATTAAATGAAGTCAAATTAAAAATTCAGTTCTTGAGCTGTACCAGCTACATTACATAGTCACATGTAGCTGATGGCTAACATATTGGGTAGCATATAGAACACTTCCATCATTACAGAATTTATTATTGTGTAGTGCTATTACAGAGGTTTCACAAAATTATCTTAGAAGTCATCCCCAGATCATCTGTTGGTGATCTCCTGCTAATGATTTGAAGATCCCCCAGGTACCACCAGCCCATTGTTTTACTTTTCTTTTTTGGCTTTATTTTTATTTCCTATATGCTGCTGGTTTTGTTTATTTTAAAAATAGTTTTGCTATTTTAAAAGAGGTCAGTGCTCAATGAAGTTGTACATTAACAAAGTTAAACATTTTTAGAATTGAAGTCTTCCTTTTTACTCAAATATTTCATTACAAAGTATTTTAAACATGCAGAAACATTGAAAGAATAACATGGTGAAAGCCCATATAAATCCTGTCAATGTTTGAATACTCCTCCAGTAATTAAGAAAGACACAAACAGAAAATCATTAAAGATTTTAAATATTTGGACAATGATATCAATCAAATCCAATCATTGATATCTATTTAACACACCCAACAACACAAGAATACACATTATTTGAAGTGCACAAAGTATATTTACCAAGGTAAAACAAATTTTAGGCCATAAGACACCCACGATAAATTTCAGAGGGTTATAAATATACCAAATATGTTCTCTTATTACAATTACATTAAATTATAATCAACAAAAAGCATACGCCTAGAAAATTACCAAATGTTTGGAAATTAAGCATGATACTTCTAAGAACCCAGAAGTCAAAGAACTTGAAAGATATTTCAAACTGAATATTAATAAAGCCACAACATATTAACATGTGTGGGATGAAGATAGTGCAGTGTTTAGATGGAAATTTATAGCTTTAAATGTCTACATGAGAAATAAGAACTATATAACATCATTTTTCTAAGCCTCAAAATTAATACACTAGGAAAATAAAAGAGCATATTAAAGCTACAGAAAGTGAAAAGAAGGGAATGATAAGAGAAAAAAAACAATCATATAGAACAAGGACAAATGTTTCAGAAAGTTAAAGTCAAAAGTTTGTTCTTCAAAAATATTAATAAAATTGATAGACTATACCCCGAGCAATACTAATTCAGAAAACACAGGAAAAAGAGAAATTAATATTACATTGTGTAACAACATAAACTTTAAAAATTAAGTGGAAACTATTATAAAATAATTTGCCTTACCAAAACAGAAAGAGGAAGAAATAAAAATCCAAACAGCATTCTTTACAGTTAAAAAAAGAATTTTAATTAAAAATATTTTCCCCAAATAAATCTTGAGGCATGAATGATTTCATTGGAAAAACTCTATCAAACTTTTTAATAATAAATAACACCACTGTAATATATACACATACTTTCAGAAAACAGAAGAAGAAGGGGTTCTTAACAATTTATTACAGGAAAGAAGAGTTATCAAATACAAAAATGGGATACTGACATTACAAGAAACACACACACACACACACACACACACTCACACACAGAGGCACACACAAACATACAAATATCCTTCATGAACATAGACCCAAAAAGTCATAATAAATATTGATTAAATCAAATCCAGCAATATATAAAAAGGTTGATATGCCCATGATCAACTGGAGTTTATCTTAATAGACCTTTTAACAAGTAAATCAATTTAGTAAGCACATAAACATTTTTCACCGGCAAAGCCATGCCCAGATCTTTCAGGAACACGAATCCATTGTTTATTCTTCAGCCCACAAGCTGTTGAGGTGAAGTCCTGTTAGCAGCCGTGGAATTTCACCCTTTTTCCAGCTTTGTGATAACTATTATATGTCACAACATCAAGTCAGGTAGAGGAGAGCAAGAAGGTGAGTATTCTTGAACTCTTAGTTTCATTTATGTCTTCAGAGGTAATTGTTTCCTACTGGTTCAGTTCTGCATTGTTCTTATATCATTCCTGAAAGCTTAGCAAGAACCCACTCCTCAGTCTTTCCAAAATTTTTGTAGTCATTTAATTTATTGATTTCCTTTTTGGTGATACTACAGTTGGGTGATTTGTATTTCCTTAACAAAACTGTCTGATAGACTCATGTTGGTACTGATAGTTGAAAGCCAGATAGTTCATACTTGCTTACAAGCAATACAAATGAGTTAATATGTTTTGACAGTTTTTTGTTGGGATTATTATTTTAATGATTTCATATTTATTTTCTGAATGTTTGCCATGCTATAATGCATTTATGCCATAAGAACATTAACATTTCATGGAAATTTCTAGGAATGTTAGAATATTTTGTAAGATTTTATTATTTTTATTTCAGTATATCTAGATTTAAAATTTGCAAGACATTTAACACTACTGTTATTACAGTCTTGTGATCTTTGTATTCAAGATTTTCAAGGTTGCTCAAGTTTCCCATACTCCATCTAATGCATGGGTTTGCTTGCTTAAAATCTGAAAGGGAAGGTGGTGGTGACATAGTGAGAAAGGAATTTCAGTGAATATAGGAATATAAATATAAAATATAAATAATTATATATAAATATAATTTCTACACTTCTCATTTGAAGTATAGATGACATCACATCGTAGTCTGTTTTTGTGCCACTGGCATGCCCTATTCATATTACCTAAGTGTCATTGTCTTTTTTTACATTCTTCCTGAGACCACTTAACTTTTCTGCCTCCTAACTTTTTGCTTCTGGTCTGCTGACTTATTTTTATTCATGTGAAGTTAGATCTCTATAGTTAACCTAAGGCCTTAAATATAAAGCCTAAAAGGAAATTTTCTGCTTTAAAAAACTAAAATTTAAATAATGACCTCTTATTTGACCTGGTCAATCTTGGTTTACATTTATGATTCAAGCATATTTATTTAGGGTGATTAATTATGTTTTCAGTATTGCTGTGGGTTTTAATGATAAGTTTTATGGCCTCCCTACTTATAATATTTCACATAATCTAGAACTTACCCACCTCTCCAAACTCTTCTTTTATATGCATTTGTTCATACACATAGTTCCATTTATTCATACAGGCCTACTTTATTTTTTCCAAAACGTTAAGATCATTGTTGACAATCTATTTTCAAATATTTGGCATTCTGTGCCTACATTCCACACACTTCATATCTTATCTTCCTAATTAGGCTCATCCTTTAGGTCTTATCTTATATGTGAGTGCCACAGACAGGCCTTCTTCAATTACTAATCATAATTTGATCACTGCATATTTCTCTTTTGTAACACTCTGTATTTTGGCTCAACTAATAATTGCATATTTATTTTTCATTAATTTATTTTCTCTAGTACTTTGTAAATTTTAGACTGGCAAAAAAAAAAAAAAAAAGGCAAACATAGCTACTTTGTATATAATTGTTTACATAGCACCCAGAGGAGTTCCTGGAATATACAGGTATTCAGTAAAGAAATGAAATTTTACACTGTAATAAAAATGACCACCCAGGTAATGTGGCCTTCAGGACTTCACCCACAAAAAGTTATGCATTTAAAATTAATTCATAAAAATCTAATTATATGTCAATTATTGAAAATGACTTCATAGGAATAATGAAAATATTAATAATTCTCTTAAGCTTTATTTGTTTTTAAGGCTTTGTGTGAGAAGATAACAGGAGGGAAGACAATGCCATTATCATATATTTATGCCATTGTCCAAAATTCTATATTTGTGATTATTACTGCTTTTATTTTGATATAGTAGAAGTGTTGTTACGCTTTATTTAACATCATGCTGCATGATGTCTATGAAATTGTGAGATTTAAGAAATAAGCTGAATCATCCAAACTAGTTTTACATTTTTTCATTAGTAAAGTTAATGATTTTCTACTGACATTGTCATTGTTTAAAACACCTTTATGATTTATTATGAGACACTTTCATGTAAGAAAATTCACTACTTTTTAGTTATATTTTTAGGCAATTAATTCAAAAGAAGATATTAAAAATTCTCGTTGAGCAATGGATCAATTCTAGACAAGATTATGATTGTAGCAGATGGCTTTTATGTTGTTTTCTTTCTTTCTTCACTCCTTGTGCACAGGCCCAGTTTATTCATTATTTAATTAAGATAAATTGATGCATATTCTATGTCAAAATAGTTACAGGTTCTGGGTATAGAGCACTGCATACTGAAGACTTATCCTTGTCTTCATGATGATCACATTCTAGCAGAGAGAGACAGACAATACACAAGTGAATAAAATGCAGAAAATGTTAGGTGGTGACAAGTACCACGGAAAAAAACTCATCTGAAAAAGGTAATAAATAATATTGATGGTTAAGAAACAGGGTGTCCTTTTAAATTCTGTGACTGGGGAAGGTCCTGTAGAGAATATTAAAACCCAGCAAAGACTGAAGGAAGTGAGAGATCAGCCATGCAGATACATATGGGAAGTATGTTCCAGACTAAGGGGTCACCAAGTTCAACACTTTTTATAGGGTATGCCTGCTCCATTCAAGGAAAAACAGAGTGTACTGTGTCTGGAATTGAGTGAACAAGGGAAGAAAGTATTAGGAAATGAGAGCAGAATGGTAAACATGGGCTAAATTATGTAGGGCCTAATATAGTTTTGTTTACTACTCTCAGTAAAATGTAAAGCCATTGCAAGAAATTAAGCAATAAGTTACATTATATAATTAAGATTTCTAAAAAGACCCTTCTGGCCACCCTGTTCATATATGGCTAATAGTTAAATCAAGATGAGGACACAAGGGCTAAAACTGATTATTGGACTTAGCAACATGGAGATCATTTGTGATTTTTAGAGTTGCAATTTCAATGGTATTATTGTGAAATCTGAATGAGAGAAGATTTAGAGATGAAATTAATAAGAGGAATTGATTATGACAAGTATAGATGACTCTGTTGAGTCCCAAAATTGCTTTCAGTTTCCCCGGTCATTCCACTCCAGTGCCCATCCACATATACTATTCTCCTTGTTTTGGACTTTGGCCATCCTAAGGTCATTTCTCTAAGGACATGTTTTTTTACTGGATTATATGTTTAAGAAGTAAATTCTAACAATTTCATACCCGCTAAGCGTTAACTCTTTTCAACTTTTTTTTTCAGAAATTCCATATGAATTTTAAAGGAAATACTTGAATATAACACTGTGACACAAAATAATGATCCAGATTTTCATTATTTTTCAAGTATTTCACAAAGTGGTGAGGTGATAACTTAGGGAGCTCCCTGTACTGATGCATTTGTTGTAGTTATTTGCATATTTCATATGCATCAATATGCATATGAAGCTTAACTTTCCAGTTTAAACTGCTGGAAAACACACACAGGTATATACTACATATGCACATACCAAGTATAATATACTGTAGTCAAAGATCACTAAATTTAAGGCAGGGTATCTAGAATTTAGTCCCTATTTCACCACCCCCTATATGTGTGTCCTTGGATATGTCCCAGAATAAACTTTTGATATCAAAAATGAAAGTGTCACAACTACCACAGATGATTCTGTGGACATCAAGTAAGAGAATACTAATGAAAACAATTGGTAAATTATAGCATATTTATAGATATACATATACATATATATTCCAATTAATAATTTTATAACAAATACGTTAATGTGGATGCTTACCTAAATCATTTATCACCTAATGGTGCATTTTTATAAAACTGAGGCAAGGGGGCTTCCCTGGTGGCACAGTGGTTGAGAATCTGCCTGCTAATGCAGGGGACACGGGTTCGAGTCCTGGTCTGGGAAGATCCCACATGCCGCGGAGCAACTAGGCCCGTGAGCCACAACTACTGAGCCTGAGTGTCTGGAGCCTGTGCTCCGCAACAAAAGAAGCCGCGATGGTGGGAGGCCTGTGCATCGCGATGAAGAGTGGCCCCCGCTTGCCACAACTAGAGAGAGCCCTCGCACAGAAATGAAGACCCAAAACAACCAAAAATAAATAAGTAAATTAAAAAAATAATAATAATAACAAAATGTTCAAGTACAATTGGTGTCTTTAAAAAAAAAAAAAAAACTGAGGCAAAATTCTTAGAGTTTTCTCACCTTGCTAAGCATCATAATGCGTATCATTATGTGGTATCTTTACACAGTTTGCAAAATTCTTATTTTCCTTGTTATCATATAATTATTTTAAATGTATAATATTCTTTCAAACATTTCCTATGTTAGGAAATAATTTCTACAAGAATTCATACTATTTCCACATGTTCAAATGGTGACCTCTGGGGGCTGGAGGAAGGGGCTGGTGATCAAGTGCTTAATGGGTATAGGGTTTCCTTTTGAGATGATAAAACTGTTTTGGGATTAGGTAGAAATGGTAGTTACACACCATTTTGAATGTATTAAGTGGCACTGAATTGTTCTTGTTAAAATGGTTAATTTAGGAATGTGAAGATTTAGCTCAATTTAAAAGACTGAAAACAAATTAAGAATATAATTTATAGTTTTTTCTTAAATCTAAGGGAATATTCCCTTCCACAATCAATCACTAGATAACAAACCATATGGTCATCTTATAAAACTTTATAAAATGATAGTTTATCTTGATTTGGACAATAAAATATATGGCTACCCTGTTTAAAGTCCATAAAATAGTTAGGTACTAAGCTATATTCTTAAAATATTTCTACTTCTGTATACAAGGAAAAGTTCAATATTTTCAGAACACTTGAAGGACTCCTAATTTATATAAATATTTAGCATGAAGCTGACATTTTATATTGTCATAATTAGAATTCTACGGGTCTTCTAAATATTACCTCCAATGTTATGTGAAATCTTCTAATTTCCCTGCTTTTGTTAATCTGATTTTTATATTGAATTTAAACAGAATTTGTACAGTAAAAGTAACTAATAATCCTTTCTTTGTGAATGATAGTAATATGTTTCCCTTATTAATTCATATAATATTTTTAAATTTTGGCAGTGTTGACAATTATTTCTTATCTGGTTGGGTAATGACAATAACTGCAAATAGTTGAATGTCAGTAGCTTAGTTTTACACGTGAGCTTCTTTTTGCTCCTTGATATACCTCAGAGGCTATTAGTGCATTATTGCTACTTTATAAAATATTCTGTACTAAAATTCAGTAGATTCTTTTGTTATAATTTTAGTATATTAAAGCTCTGTGACATCATTAGATATACGTTGTATAATGGATGTTTACATCTTTCAAAAAACTTTACTTTTTAATTAGCCTATTATTAATAAAGTGGGGACTTTTACAATATCAATGGCCTGATTCTTCAATAATTAATGGCTTTGGAAAATAAAAGAAGAGGGATTATTAGAAAATAAAAATGATTTTATATATATATATATAATTTAATTTTAATATGTAGACTTCTTTCTCGTATCCTAATTCAGACATACTTTTTTTAATATAATAAGAGCTGTGATTATGAACTGGATATTGATGATATTAACAAATTATTTTAGTAATTTCGTGTATGATAATGGCATAGAGTGTATGTTTAAACAAAAGTTCTTACCTTTCAGAGACTTAGTTTTAGCCTATTGAATATTATCCTGCTGATATATTTTGTAAATACTCCAACAAAAACAAATAGATGACCTAACTAAATAAGGTAATTAAATGAAATAGGCAAATGAATGAATGATACACTATATATATATATATATATATATATATATATATATATATATATATAACTAAATACATAAATGTGTAGGTGAATACAAATGAAAAAAAAAACTGTCGAATTGGTAATAATTGTTAAAGTTGTTGATGCATAGCTGGGGTTTGCTATATTTTTTGTCTCTGGCAAGAGTCCCTAGAGAATTGAAAAACTGTCACACTTACTCTAAAATAGCATCAACTCTGCTGTTCCTCCCTATCTTTTTTCTCTAAACCCATATTACTATCCGAACACACAGAGACAGCTAACCTACAGGAATAATTTCTTTATTTTCTAAGATTCTCTTTTGATTGCCTATTCTCAAAATTATTTGAAATTTTGCAGATCCCTTTTGCTAAATCTATACTTTTTCAAAGTAGAATTCTCCTTTGGAATCATTCTGATGTTGCATCATTCTGAATAAATCTTATTCTTAAAAATGATCTTACTGACTTTTCTCTCTTATTCTATTATTAAGTTTGAAAGAAAAAATTCCATAATAAAAAGTTAAAAGGACAATAATTATTTCTAAATTTAACTAAATGTACTCAAATAATGGCAATTATTTCAATTTAAATGATTGATATCATCCATTATAATAAGACATGTAAAACTATTAAGCATATTACTAATTCTGGAAAAACTCTGCTTCTTTATGTCATCAATATTTCTAAACTTGATACTACATTTTATTTATCAATAAAGTATTCTATCCACTCTAGACACTTACATATTTAAAATCACATTGTAGGTAAGTTTAAGTTTCAACACTTAATGAACTCAGAGTAAAACCATGTTTGGGGAATTGAGGGCTTAACTGACCTGAAAAATGTCCTTATAGCTATAAGAATTGAGTTTATATACATAGTACACAAATGTCCCTGCAATCTAGTTTAAGAATATTTCCATCATGACAAAGTATTCCCCCATATCAATTTAACTAAATGACTAAAATATCAGCTGTTACTTTTCTTTTTGAAATTATATGACAATATATAGTGTTCTGCATGATTTCAGTGCTTTGAACCTTGTTGAGACTGGTTTATTGACCAGTCTATGGTCAATTTGGTCAGATATCGTACTGTGAATAATTATAATATGGCGAAATTTGTTGGTACTTGCTTTATGGACTAGCAAATATAATCACTTTTTGTAGATGATCTATGTTACTTGAAATAAATGTCGATATTCTTGAAAACTCTGCTGCCAGTCGTGTCACATCTCCTTTGACAGTGATGTATATATTTTTTCTGAGTTGTTTTAAGATGGTGTCTTGATTTCTGGTTGTCTTGCTATAATGTCTTTATATTTTTGTAATTATTTGATTTATGAATGGTAGACAATCTTTATTCCATGGATTGATCACACAGCCCATTCTGCTCTATTTACAGCAGTAGTATTCAATTCAGCTTGACTATACAATTCAAAAAAACAATAGTTTCATCTGACACCACATTTACTGAGCTTTAAGAAAAGATACAAAAGAGGAAACATCAAAGAATGTTCAGTAACAGCACAGAAATGATCTTCTGACTCCCATGCATAGGGTCTGACGTCCCAGTCTTTCCATATTGGATGTGGGTGTTTACAATACTGAGTGTTGGTAGACAATCTCAGCTTCAGAAACCCATCCACATAAGATCCTTTTGGCTTAGTCACATAGCCCACTTGGGGAACTGTGACTTGCTTCCTTTCCCCAGGCAAGCTGCATCTCATCCTTCCCAGTTACTCATTACTCAATAAAAAATATCAACAAGGAATTAACAATGGTTGGATTTGCATATAGTCTTTGTTCAGAGTTTCCCTTGTCTTGGATAAAGTAGATTTAGGTCAGCCCTGAGTAATTCCATGAGTAAAGGTTATACAATGTATACAAACACGGGCAAAATCTTCTCGCATCTGAAACTAGAGTAAAGATCTTAGAACCTTCTTTTAATCCATTTTTTCCAGTTTACCTCCACCCCAATCCTTGCTATCCTTGCTATAGTTTATCCAGACAGTTAAAAATAATTCTTAAAGGAAAAAAAGTCTACAAAATTAGAATTTTAGCCTCAAACACATTAAAGATATCCCTGATGAGATTTCTGATATTCCTTTACTAACTGGTCTATTTTTCATAAAATTTTACCTACTATTATTTGCAAATTTCTACATTGTTGATAGAAGCATTTAACTGTATGTTACTTTCCCAAAGCTAAATTTATTTCTTCCTCCTTCTATTATTAGTGTCCGTGTATAATATATCAGTTTGAATTTTAAGTGAACTATTTAAAATATATGTTTTTCTGGAGGATCATTTTCTCTAGACTTATATTCTTATTTGACTATACATTTGGACCATAAATAATTTTGTTACCCTATAAAGCTGTTGAATAAGTATTAATATAATGATTAACATACCACATATTAGTTACTATTAATGTCATTGTTTTATTTCTTTTTGGAGAAAAAACTAAACAAAAATATTCTTTGCCATGTACTCTATTTTTCCTAACTTAGAAACCTTAGAGATCACTGCTCTGTAAACTCTAAGTTCCATCTTATCTGGAATATAACTATAACCAAGCTACAAAGACAATGTTTTCTTTGATGCATGTTTCCAAAGTCACCCACCTACCTTAAATGGAGTCAACATGTTGTTCCTTAATCTGGCTGTTCCAAATAATTGTACCAGAGAAAATAGAAGTTCCAGGCACAGTGGCCAAGAATATGTAGCAGTAAATAAAACAATGGTAGTGAAGATTTTGCATTATCTAATGATAGATAAGACCATAAGACCATAGGATTCCCCAACATTGACCTCATTATCCTGAGCCTCCAGCCCTCCCAGCCATGTCTTTTAAACACATCAGAGCACGTTGAAGTTAACATGCTTGTTAAAAAAAATTTTTTTTAATTAAAATATACACCCTCTCCAAGATTTTCAATGAGATTAATGCTTTATTAGATTTCAAATAGTTGCACTTAGCTTTATCAGCTTACTAGGTTAACTAACAAACATGTTCAATTTTCTAGAAGTGAATGACATTAAGGTCTCCTTCCTGGACTTACCTTGTCATCATCATTGTGCCCAAACCTCTAGATAATAAATCGTCCTTTGGATCCACACATTCAGCCTAATTCCCAAGATCCCTAAGGCCCTCTTATGAATCGGGGCACATGTTGATTAAGCCTCTACAAGTGCTGTGTCCATTGAATACTTGTGGCATTGAAGTAATTTAAGTATAATGTATTTGCCTATTAGAATTATGTCACCCAGAAAATGTGTTGTCCTTCATACCTGTAAAATTGTCTGAACAGAATGTCATTCTGATTCACAGCAACACATGCATCAGATGTCATCTGCCAGTCAGAGTAAATCCAGTCAAGCTTAGAGGGAAGATTTATCTCCAGGCTGAATAAGAACCAAAATTATAAAAATAATAAAAATGTAACCTAAATGAAAATTTTTACACTGCTATATTCAAGCAGAATATCGCTGGACACAGTTTGATGTCTTTCCTTCAAATCATCAAAATATACTTGTTGGGTAAATTTCATAGCTTGAATCCATTCAATTCTTCTAAAAGGATAACAAATCAGGGGTGTCTTTGAGAACTGGCCATGAATTGGCACCACAACTGAGAGAAACAACTCTGAATACTCTCTTATTCTGATATGAGCTCTTTGAAGAGAGTGATGGTATCCTTTCTCAGCATCATTCTCCATTTATGGGCTTCCTTACTTTCTCTGACAACTTCCCCTAATTTTCTATATTTTACCTATCATTATACAGACTTGGCATTCTGAATGAGAGTCTCTGATTAAGCCATCTGTACTGGCTATCCACAGGGCAAGTTTCAGGAATAGACCTACCAGAATTTTCTTTTTGGTTTGGCTTCTGGAAGGAGTAGTATTAGGAAATTAAAATATAATGTGATTGCCTTTACCACTAGGAAGTTGGGTGCACATATCATCAATTCTAGTTTAAGCTCTGAAGGAAGGTCACTCTTCAGCCTACTCTTGTTTTATTCTGAGAAATTAAAATAGTGTCCTGAGAAAAAGTCTTCTTCTGCTGGATAATAAGTGCAGTCTCTCTCCTGGTGTAATTGGATCTGCCAAGGTAATGGCAAATATTATGTGATGTAGGAGACAGAGAAAATTTTATGATCCCATGATTCCCCCAACACAGTCTCCCACTCCCACCAACACTTATGACACCTTTCCAAAGGATTTGCTATTCACCATTCCTCACATTCAGATGAAGTACACATTCACCCAGTTGAGGCAGCCAGCCCTTCATTCTCTTACCATCTCCTATTCTAGTTACTATGGCTGTGTAGCAAATTACTTCAAAGTTTACCTCAAGACTGTGAGCAAATTTCAGCATAAAACAGTTATCTATTATGCTCCTGAATAACACTGGTTAAGAATTCAGAAAGGTCATAATGGAGATCGTTTATCACTGCTCCATGATATCTGAGGCCTGAGAGGGAGGACTCCAAGACTGGAGGCTGAAATCATCTGAAGGCTCTCTAACTGACATGATTGAAGGAGGATGCTGGCTGACAGTGGGAAGAACCTTGTTAACTTACCACCTGGGCCTATACATGTAGACTCCCCAAGTTTTCTTCCTCATAGGATGGTGGTTGGGTTCCCAGGACAAATATCTTTAAAGTGAGGAAGGTAGAATCTATGTACTTTTTATGATTTGTCCTCAAAAGCCACAGAGTATCCCTTTTGCCATACTCCAAGGGTCTAAACCAGGGGTCGCCAACCACCGGGGTTGCAGACAAGTAGTGGTCCACGGCCTGTTAGGAGCCAGGCCGCACAGCAGGAGATGAGCAGCAGGTGGGTGAAAGCAGGCGCCTGAAACACCAGTCTGTGGAAAAATTGTCTTCCACAAAACCGGTCCCTGGTGCCAAAAAAGATGGGGACTGCTGTTCTAAGCAATCCACAAGGCCAACCTCAGATTCAGTTGAGGGGGATATAGACCCCACCTCTCAGTGAAAGGAGTGTCAGTAACAGCAAAAGTAGAACTTATAAGGGGCTGTGGGGGAAGGATGGAGTGGGAGTTTGGGGTTAGCAGATGCAAACTAGTATATATAGGATAGATAAAAAACAAAGTCATACTGTGTAGCACAGGGAACTATATTCAATATCCTGTGATAAACCATAATGGAAAAGAATATGAAAAACAATAAATAAATAAATACATAAATAAATAAATTATATATATATATATATATAAATATATATATATAACTGAATCACCTTGCTGTACAGCAGAAATTAACACAACATTGTAAATCAACTAACTTCAATAAAATATTTAAAATATTTTTTTAATGTAGAACATGTAAGATGGGAGAGAGAGAGAGGAGACTAGAGCATTGTGGAAATCAGTGAAAGTCTAAAACATGGGTAATTGAAATTCAAGAATGTGAGGAGAGAGAATACAGAAAGCCAATATTTGAAATGATAATGAACACACATTTCCAAAATCTGCTGAAAGATACTAGAAGGAAAGGGTATAACTGTTTTGGTAGTCTTTCCTCCAACATCAAGGATACCTGAGGAGTCAATTCTTGATTAAATCTCTTAAAACATCAACTCAGAGAACTATTAGGAATTTGATTGTATTGGTTCAATGATAAATGAGAATCCAGCCCAGGGCTATGTACTGAATTAGCATCTGTATCTCATTGTCAATGTTGTTTATCAAGTAATGAATAACTGGATATGGTGAGATGCAGCTGCACTAAAAAATGGACATTATTATGTATCCCTTGAGAATTTTGCAACTAGCTAGTAACATAGCCTTGAGGGAATAATGTGAGCTGCTAAGGAAAATCGCTGAAAGGAAACCATGGCTTCTTTGAGCAGACCTCTTCCTCAAGTTATGTTAATCTCTCATAATTACACACATCTAGACTGTAGGATATCTGGGCCTTTGGAAATAGCCACTACAGGTCTTATACTTTAGCTATTCTATGTTGGTTACCTCACCCTCAGAGAATATTGATATTCTTAGCTTTTAGCTAAGTACACTTGATATGGAGAGAAGCCTATTTACTCTCATGAATCTGATTGCCCATCCAAACCTATGACCACTGCTCCTTAAAAAGCAGAATGGGCATTGCAGGTAGATTGCAAATAAAGGGGGACATAAAAAGTAGAAAATGGCTCTGAGATATTATTTTTTGGTGCTTCCAGTCTCTTAAGTGGTAATACATCCACTGACATGGAAGGCAAAGTAAACAAGATCAAACAAAGAGAAAGTTGAGACATATTTGAAACTGTGACAAGAAGAATAACATTCCTCCCCCACAAGATGCCTTTTCTACAGTTTCCTAAATCTGTGGATATGTTACCTTGTATGGCAAAAGCATCTGCAGATTAAGTTAAGAACCTTGAGATTTTCCTGAATTATCTGAGTGGAAATAATGTCATCACAAGGGTTTTTATTAGAGGAAGGCAGGGGGGTCAGAATCAGAGAAAGAAATATGATGATAGAAGCAGATGTCAATTGGAGTGAAGTGGCCATGAGCTAAGGAATGCAGGCAGCTTCCAGTGCTGGAAAAGGGAAGTAAATAGTTTCTCCCCTAGAGCATCTTGAAGGAGTACAGTAAGTCCCCTACATACGAATGAGTTCCATTCCGAGAGCATGTTCGTAAGTTCAGTTTGTTCATAAGTCCAGCAAAGTTAGCCTAGGTACCCAAATAAAATAATTGGCTAAATAGTACTGTACTGTAATAGGTTTATAATACTTTTCACACAAATAATACATAACAAACAAACACAAAAAATAAAGAAAACATTTATAATCTTACAGTACAGTACCTTGAAAAATACAGTAGTACAGTACAACAGCTGGCATACAGGGATTGGCATCGAGTGAGCAGGCGAGAAGAGTTACTGACTGGAGGAGGGAGAGGAGGTGGGAGATAGTAGAGCTGAAGGATCATCAGCAATAGGAGACAGAGGGCAAGCTATCTTTTTGCATGGCTCCACTCTCTCAATTATTTCCACTTTTGTTTCCATCGTCACTGCTTGGCACTTCTTAGCAGTATCAGCTATATCACCGCCACTTTTATGCTTGCTTCCAGACATCCTGGGCTTGAAATAAAGATACTATATTACTGTACTCTATACAGTACAGTACATTAAAGTACACGAAAGCACAATGACTTGTAGAGGATGCACACATGTGACAAGTACACTAGACACATGAACTAACTTATGTGATTGGACATATGAACGCATGTTCACATCTTTGCAAGTTCACAACCTGAAGGTTTGTATGTAAGGGACTTACTGTATAGCTCTACTGATATCTTGAATTTGGCCAAATAAACCCCATTTTGCTTTTCTGACTTCAGAACTGTAAGATAATAAGCATATTTTTAAGACACTAAGTTTTGGTAATTTGTTACAATAGTAACACAGTTGTAGCTACCAATTACATAAGATGGAATGTGCAGTGATGAGTAATGAAGCAAGACAAATGATATGCCTCTGATCTAACCAGTTGTAGAAGCTGTGATATCAGTAGCCATCACCCCATGCGTGGACCTTTATTCAACTCTCCTTTTAAGAGAGCAAGAGACCATACTAGAACCTGGGCCAACATGCTATTTACTATGAAAACATGGTCTTTAAGGGTATTAACGATGTTTGAGTCATTTAAAAGGAGAATGGTTGCTGCAAAAATAATGATAATGGAAATAAGAATGCTAAATTGAGGGGCAATATATATTTAATCAATAATGAAATAATTAAAAAGGAGGAGATTGATGTGATTGCTACAAAAAGCTAGTGGCACATTATTGCCATCTGGATGGAGGAAAACCAACCCCTGGCAGGCAGCACAGCAGCTAAAAGAACCTGCCAAATATGTTCCCTTTATCTCATCTCAGATACATTTAAATTCAAGCACATTAAAGGAGAAACACACACACACACACACACACACACACACACACAACACACCAAGATATCAGAACAGGGTACTGAAGAAACTTAATCTTTCAATGTGGTAGTAATAGAGGATGAAAGATATGATTTGAGGATCAATATAATTTCATTAAATCTCCAGCAAGGGCTCCAAGATTGTATACTATAATTAAACAGGCTGGGTAGAGAAGAAAACTTTTTGTGGGAATAGATATTGATACACCATATACTGGAAGACAAGGGGATATGATCACATGGTTAAAACTGAAATCTGGAATGTAAATTCATACTATGGCAGCTGTCACCAATGTTATGGTGAAAATATATATTATCCTGTACCATGGTGTGGTAATGTCACCAGTACCAGAAGACACAATTGGAATGAATGAGACCATAAATGCAATAAATCAGCATTGAATACTTATAGTTGGATATTGGGCAAGTCTAAACTTTGTTTTATTATTGTGCTAAATAAAAAACTTTTTGGAATTTTTGAAAGCAGAAATTTTGTATTCAAAGAAGAATAGCAGAAGTAGGCATACTAGATTCAAAATATCTCCACTTAACAAGAGTTCCCACTGCCCTCTAGGAAAACTAGATAGTTCCTGAAAAGTAAATGTTCACTCTTATGACTTGAATTACATAGTTTCTCTAATAGCATCTGCTGCCTGCTATGATGACAAGCTAAAGTATAAAATTGACTGTTAGGATGTTGTAGAGTTGGCTAAGGTTTCCTTTTATGTTCTATCTCAATTTTGAAGAAAGCCAAGCACATATTCCTTTTTTAAAAATTCTTTTCCTTTCTTTCCTTGCTTTGCCCTGTCTGTCCCTCTCTCTCTCTTTCTTTCTTTCTTTCATTATTTTTTTACTTTATCTCTCGATTGATTGATTGATTTTTGGTGGAAACATCTGAGGAGATTATTCACTGCTCTTCTCATAGGGTGTCTGAATTTTCCAGTATACTGTTAATGACCTGATGAAATGAGGCATAGACTTGATTGCCATCAAAAGTAAGTTGATTAACTACATTGATTATAATACAGCATTACCTTTTTCAGAAAAGATAGCCAAGAAATTTGGGGAAATAGAATAAAGTATATGACTAATTGTTATAACATCTGTACAATATGCAGTGGGATACATGACTAATGGTTAATTATACCATCTAAAATACAGGACCAGATTAATTTGTTAAATTATTAGGAATAGCTTGAGCATGGGTCACAGAAGACATTCCATAAACAATACAGTGTACAAACTGTTTTACTTCATTCTTCTAACAATAAAGTGCTACAACACTATAGGAGACTTTTTGGATTTTTGTAGACACATATATATCACATGAGGATCTTGTTAACATCTACACAAAAGTTACCAGAAATAAATCTGAATCTGTGTAAGTTTCAGAGCAAAAAGGGGTTTCTGAGAGACTTGCAGACAATTGCAGTGCAAGCAACACAATTAGAGATATATTATAATAATATACAAATATATCATTAATGATGATTTTTAGGGGGACATATTTTATCCATGAGGTGGTTGTAGCTCGCCTTTTGGAACCAATAGAACCCCAGAGGACTTCATTATCTTGTTGGCGGAATGGTCTAAAACTTATGTTTATTAAACAAAGCAAGCTAGTTTAACAATGGAAGCTTCCAAATCTCATTTCCATATTTAAATTGGTAATCTACCACCATTTGACTACAGAAGTTGAAGAATAAGACTTTGAATAGGCAGAATTAGGGAAGTATATGTGGTTGTACAGGAAAACTTAAATCTTGTCCCCAGGAGGTGATATTTGAATATTTAAGAGCATGTGACATGACCAAAGAATTATTTCTTATGGCCAACCAAATGAACCCTCCTTAGTTGGATAAATTAAAACAACACTCCAAAGGGAATCCAATCACAGAAATTACTGTGCAGAATATGCGAGGGGAATTAAATTTGATCATGTAGCTTCTTCCAACCCCAGGAAAGAAAAAAACAGTTGCTTATTCAGCTGGGGTTTAGAATTCAAAGGTGGATTTCCTTCTGATCCTTGGAGGTCGCTATTTGGCTATATGAAATGAGTAGGCACAGTGGAGCTTGGGCTATATAAGTTTGTGGGCTTAGCCATAAACTAAAGATGCTGATGCAGTAAAATGCTGTTCAGAAATAATAAAGAAATGATGTAAAGATGAATCAGGAAATAGTTAACAGTAGCCTGAAGTGGCTGCAAATGGATCCTAACTGAGAAGATACAGCTCTACATCAGGTGCTGCTTATCCTCTGACCAAAATAACACCTAACAAAAGAAGTAAGCATTTAGAACAAAGTATTGTGCCTCAAAGCAGTTCATTGGGTTATGTCTTTATATTAATATAGACATTCCACTGGAGGCAATTGGACAAAAAACAAAACTGTTGTACAGATCTATGAGATCCCTTATTACCCCCAAGTATCAGTTAAATTGAGAGTTGGATGAGGAAATAAAACACCTGTTAACAGAAATTTAGCTGAAGAGTAGCAGATTATATTTTGCCAGAAAAAATGGTTCTGTCTCTCTCTCTTTCTTTTTCTATTGTCTGTGCTTCCATTTGGACACTTTCAATTGACCTATCTTCCAATTCACCACTCTGTCTCTCTCTTTATTTTTTGCTGTATATAATCTACTATTAAATTCATTTTACAGTTCTCGATTTTGTATGTTCTAGAACATCTAGAGTTTTAAAAATTCACTTTATAGATTCCTGTTAAATTATCTATGCATTTTTCTATTTTTCATATTTTTATATATTCTAGAACATATTAATCAGAATTATTCTAGGTCCTTGTTAGGTAACTCCAATACTTGAATCATCTGTGAGTATAATTCTATTTTTTTTGTCTTTCATTTCCAGTCAAATGGTCCATGATGTTTCTATGCTTATGTGTGTGTATATATGTGAGCCTAGAAAAGTTTGACGATGGTAACATTTGGGAAAAAAAAGTCTTTAGAATTTTCAGATACTGTTATCTTCCTTTGGAAATGATTAACATTTCCTTCTTTTAGGAAAGTAGAGTGGTTACTAGTCTCATTAATTATGGGCTGTCTTGAATTGAGTCTGGATTGCAATCCTTATAAATCTAGGTTTACCTTTGATTTGTCTTTGGGTTTCCAGGGTTTTCAACTATAATCCTCTTATATTTTGTGGACCATTGCTCTAGTGTTTTTTTTAACTCCAGTATATGCCTAATGAAGCTTTCAAAAATATCCTGTTTGCTTGTCAGTGACATTTTGCTAATGCTTTTAGTCATGATTTCAAGCAACTTTAGGCTTTAGGAAATGTATTAAGAGAGAAATAGTTATGTCTTTGAAATCCCCAAATCTTCACCAGAAATTCTTGCGGCATCTTTGTCCAGTCACAGTACTACCCATCTTTGTCCAGTCACAGTACTACCCTCTGGGCTATGATCTGGATCTTCAACCTCCTGCTTTAATGAGAATTAGGATATTCTCTTAGAGTAGAAGCAGCTATAGCACCCAAGTCACTATTCCAAGATTTCTCCTGCTCTATGCCTTTGCACCTCTCATTTTGATCTGCACTGTTAGATTTCTGTCTCCTTCAAACGGGTCAGATCTGTATGTTGTTGGCTTTTCTAGTTATTTTAGGTAGAAGCACCGATTGGCTTTCAGAAACTTTATTTCACGAAACTGGGAAATATTTCAAAGCATAGTTTATTAGACTTTTTTCATGTAGAGGAAATTAGAAGTCATTAGAATCTCTTGTTAGAGCTCAATAGCATACTTGTGTAAAAAATAAATATGTAATGACATAAACTGTATAGGTTACAGATACACATCTTAAATTGAAAAAAATTTTAGGAAAAAAAGGGGACACAGAAATCTTATTTTCCCATTAAATCATTTTTGTAAAAAAATGTGTCTTTCACTGAGCCTAAAAACATCCACATACTGAAAGTATATGTTTAAATTTTTGACCAACCTGGCTGCCCGGCCAAGCATTAGATGGTTATTAATGACACAATGCATGGAGCATAATAAAAGTAAACAACTGAGGTGGGCTTTTTTGTGCATGTGCTTTGGTTTTTGTTTTTTAGTTTTTTTGGTTTTTTTTCTGTAGTGTTTTTTTTTTTTTTCTGATGAGAATATGTAACAGCAAAGTGTTTAGATTAAAAAAAACCCTGAGTTGCTGCTATTCAAAGAATGGCAATAAATTTTTTATCTTATTTGATTGTAAATATAGATTTCCCTAATAATAATATATATTATACACATTATTTCAATTAGAAAACATTATTCACAGGAATATTTTACCTAAAAGTCTTATTAAATATAAGGGTTTATATTCTAATTATCTTAATTCTAGCATTTGATTCTTAATAAGAGATAATGATATAGTCTTATTTTTTCTTATTTATTTCAAATATTATTGCCTCTAATGCATTTTGTTTTTAGTTTCTCACTGTATAAAATGTAAGAACAATATTGAAATATATCCTAAATTATTTTTTCTAAGGTAGCCATATTGTATTATTATTACTTATTATCATTAATATTATAGTTATTCCTTTTTGACCACCAAGAAAGGAGGCAAATCAAACAATGAGTAATTAAAATACCTTCCCACTTGATCCAATCTAATCAACGACTAGACCAAATGTCCAGCTTTTTTTGGGAATAAATCATATTAGATTAGAATTGAAACACATTGCTGTGTTGTAATACCCTGGTCCTTAATTAAATTCACAGCATCTTCCTTGCAACAGGAAAAGTTTAATACATGTGTTCTGACTGAAAGTGGGGCATACAAAAGTCCCAGTGTGGGCTATTATCTGATCCATTATGATGGCAGGTTTTTTGTTAAAAGTTGATTTGTAGGCTAATTTGGGAATTCTTAAGTGGATTATTTCAGCATGTTATCAAAAAGTGGCCTTGGGCTATTGCAAATTATGAGAGCATAATTATTATCATAGGGAGATAAATTTTGTTTGCCTGAATTCTGTTCCTGGTTATCTTTGTGGGTATTTATTCAGATTAACATCATCTCTGTGTTAGCAAATAGCACATGTGGCTATTTTACGTGTCACTAAAAAGGCAAAATAATACTTATTAAATGATCAGGTTATTTAATCAATAGACATTCAGATAACAGAGACCAGAGAAATCATAATACAGTAATACACTTTAAATTTATTGATTTAAATAAATGCCCTTAAGGGCTTTCATCATTTTAGTTAATTACCAAAAATTTTTACCTGTTCCATTAGTAAATATATGTACAGGAAAGTCAATTACATATTACATCTTAGTATTTCATTCTAGACTTGTAGAACTTACTCATGGTTTTTGTCTGTTTGTTTTAGTAATATAGGCCACTTCAGCAGATACTGTAATATATATATATAAATTATGTATTTCTAATATAGTTAGTGGATAAAAATGTTGCATAGAAAATGTATCTGTTGACATCTCACCACTTATTGTTCCAAGGAAAAATTTCTAAACCTCAAAGATAATAATGAACAAGAGAACAATATTTCATATTAATTACCTCTGAAGTACTATTTCTAAGATATATACTGTAGCCTCTACATATGTGATCAATAAACTTAAAAGAATACTCTTCCTCTCTCATTGACTAATTTCATGTACTTTTTGACTTCTGTGTTTTAGTTCGGAGTAATTTACTCCCAGATTTTTATCAAGTTGTGTTACTTATGTACAAAAGCTCATTGTAGTTATCAATTAATGACCTATCCTGGCCCCTTCAAATCTACTATTATACATCGTCAGAAATTATAGCTTTTCTCTGTACAAGATGAGTGCAGAGAGAGGAGGAACAGGAGGCTCTTCATTCTGGAATGTGTGGTTATTTTACATCAAGGTGTAGAGAGAATATGAGGATCCGATCATGCTATTGGGGAAGGTTTTTCTCATACACTAAACTGAAACAAAGAATACTAAAAATGTGGCTGTTTATCTATCACACAGAATGTCCAAAATATAATAACATAATTGAGCATCCCAAAAGAAGTATAAAGAGTATTCAGTTCACTAAATTAAACAGTAATATGCTGAGCTATCATACAAAAATCACCTTGATTGAATTAAAAAGAAAAACATATTAATGGAAAAATTTGAAATCAGTTAAATTAAGCTGTTTCTGTTTCAGGGTAATAGAAAAACTAAGAAACTCATGTTTAAAGGGGGATTTATTCACTGGAACACAGACCTTTCAATGAGAAGAATAAGACTTTAAACTTTTTATTGTAATAAAAACAACTATTTTTTTTGTGAATTCTGTAAGACTTATCAGTGTGGTTAGCTACACCCTGAAGGACATTCATGATGATCAGCTATTTGCACTCCTCAGTGAAGGCTCGAACAGCACAAGTCCAGAGAGATGCTCAGATTGAGGAAGGGAGGCGAAGAGATACTGGGGTCCAAAGCCCAAACCAGGCAGAAAAATGTGTCTGCTCAGTACTTGAGTGAGATTGAGATGGCCAAGTTGCAGAGGGACAACTAGCTGAAGAAGGCCAAGTATGACATCTAGGTCAACACCCTCTGAGCACAGGGTGGCCTGGCCAATCAGCTTCACGTGGCCTAGACTAAGCAGCAGCTGGAGGAGCAGGAGGCACAGGTGCAGGTGATGGAGCAGCCGAGCAGGGGGCAGTGCAGGAGCAGGAAATGGCCTTGCTAGAGCTAGATATTCGAGTTCAGAATATATTTGTGTGGGGTTTTTTTCCCCATTTAAGTGCTTTATTGATTCCCTTATATTGTTTTCAATTCACGATGTATTTTTGTAACAAGAGGCCTATACACTGAAAAAAGGGTAGGAAGCAGGGAAGAAATCAATATCAGAAGATGCTTTCTAGAATCTTAGTTAAAGTCTTTGAATGAAAAAGTAAACTTCCAGTTAGCTCAAATAGGATAAAAGAAATTGACCTGGTGAAGCTAATTCAAATGATGACAGAACACAAATAAGAAATGAAATGTTGGCCAAATAGGGGAGAAAAAGGAACCCTTGTACACACTTGGTGGGAATGTAAATTGGTGCAGCCACTGTGGAAAAGAGTATGGAGGTTTCTTAAAAAACTAAAAATAGAACTACCATATGATCCTGCAATTCCACTCCTGGGTACATATCCAAAAAAACCAAAAATACTATTTCAAAAAGATACATGCACCCCAGTGTTCATAGCAGCATTATTTACAATAGCCAAAAATATGGAAGCAACCTAAGTGTCCATCAACAGATGAATAAAGAAGATGTGGTGAGGGAGACCTTCAAGATGATGGAGAAGTAAGATGTGGAGATCACCTTCCTCCCCACAGATACATCAGAAATACATCTACATGTGGAACAACTCCTACAGAACACCTACTGAACGCTAGCAGAAGACCTCAGACTTCCCAAAAGACAAGAAACACCCCACTCACCTGGCTGTGTGCTGACAGGGTCTTGGTGCCCCAGCCAGGTGTCAGGCCTGTGCCTCTGATGTGGGAAACCCGAGTTCAGGACATTCGTCCACCAGAGACCTCCCAGCTCCACATAATATCAAATGGCGAAAGCACTCCCAGAAATCTCAATCTCAATGTTAAGACCCAGCTACACACAATGACCAGCAAGCTACAATGCTGGGCATCCTATGCCAAACAACTAGCAAGACAGGAACACAAACTCACCCATTAGCAGAGAGGCTGCCTAAAATCATAATGAGGTCATGGACACACCACCAAAACACACCACCAGACGTGGTCCTGCCCACTAGAAATACAAGATCCAGCCTCATTCACCAGAACACAGGCACCAGTACCCTCCACCAGGAAGTCTACACAACCCACTGAACCAACTTTAACAACTGGGGGCAGACACGGAAAACAACAGGAACTACGAACAAGCAACCTGTAAAAAGGAGACCACAAACACAGAAAGTTAAGCAAAATGAGAAGACAGAGAAACACACAGCAGATGAAAGAGCAAGGCAAAAATCCACGAGATCAAACAAATGAAGAGGAAATAGGCAGTCTACCTGAAAAAGAATTCAGAGTAATGATAGTAAAGATGAGCCAAAATTTTGGAAATAGAATGGAGAAAATACAAGAAACGTTTAACAAGGACCTAGAAGAACTAAAGAACAAACAAACAATGATGAACAACACAATAAATGAAATTTAAAACTCTTAGAAGGAATCAATAGCAGTATAACTGAGGCAGAAGAATGGAAAAGTGACCTGGAAGATAAAATAGGGGAAAAAACTACCACAGAGCAGAATAAAGAAAAAAGAATGAAAAGAATTGAGGACAGTCTCAGATATCTCTGGGACACATTAAATGAAACAACATTCTAATTATTTCTCTTCCCAGAGGAAGAAGAGAAAAAGAAAGGGACTGAGAAAATATTTGAAGAGATTATAGCTGAAAACTTCCCTAATATGGGAAAAGAAATAGTCAATCAAGTCCAGAAATGCAAAGATTCCTACACAGGAAAAATCCAAGGAGAAACATGCCAAGACACATATTAATCAAACTATAAAAAATTAAATACAAAGAAAAAATATTAAAAGCAGCAAGGAAAAAACAACAAATAACATACAAGGGAATCCTCATAAGGTTAATAGCTGATCTTTCAGCAGAAACTCTGCAAGCCAGAAGGGAGTGGCAGGAAATAATTAAAGTGATGAAAGGGAAAAACCAAGATTACTCTACTCAGAAAGGATCTCATTCAGATTCAACAGAGAAATTAAAACTTTTACAGACAAGCAAAAGCTGAGAGAATTCAGCACCACCAAACAAGCTTTACAACAAATGCTACAGGAACTTCTTTAGGCAAGAAACACAAGAGAAGGAAAAGACCTACAATAACAAACTCAAAACAATTAAGAAAATGGTAAGAGGAACATACATATCAATAACTACCTTAAATGTAAATGGATTAAATGCTCCAACCAAAAGACATAGACTGGCTGAATGGATGCAAAAACAAGAGCTGTATATATGCTGTCTACAAGAGACCCACTTCAGACCTAGGGACACATACAGACTGAAAGTGAGGGAATGGAAAAAGATATTCCATGCAAATGTAAATCAAAAGAAAGCTGGAGAAACATTCTCATATCAGAAAAAATAGACTTTAAAATAAAGACTATTACACAAGACAAAGAAGGACACTACATAATGATCAAGGGATCGATCCAAGAAGAAGATATAACATTGTAAATATTTATGCACCCAACATAGGAACACCTGAATACAAAAGGCAAATGCTAACAGCCATAAAAGGGGAAATGGCAGTAACACAATCATAGTAGGGGACTTTAACATCCCAATTTCACCATTGGAAAGATCATCCAAAACGAAAATAAATAAGGAAACACAAGCTTTAAATGATACATTAAACAAGATGGACTTAACTGATGTTTATAGGACATGCAATCTAAAACCAACAGAATAAACTTTCTTCTCAAGTGCACATAGAACATTCTCCAGGATAGATCATATTTTGGGTCACAAATCAAGCCTTGGTAAATTTAAGAAAACTGAAATCATATCAAGTATCTTTTCCGACCACAATGCTATGAGACTAGATATTAATTACAGTAAAAAAATGTTTCAAAAATATAAGAATATGGAGGCTAAACAATACACTACTAAATAACCAAGGGATCACTGAAGAAATCAAAGAGGAAATCAAAAAATACCTAGAAACAAATGACAATGAAAACACGACGATGCAAAACCTATGGGCTGCAGCAAAAGAGGTTCTATGAGGGAAGTTTATAGCAATACAATGCTACCTCAGGAAACAGGAAATATCTGAAATAAACAACCTAACTTTACACTGAAAGCAATTAGAGAAAAAAGAACAAAAAAACCCCAAAGTTAGCAGAAGGAAAGAAATCATAAAGATCAGATCAGAGATAAATGAAAAGGAAATGAAGAAAACAATAGGAAAGATAAATAAAACTGAAAGCTGGATCTTTGAGAAGATAAACAAAATTGATAAACCATTAGCCAGACTCAGCAAGAAAAATAGAGAGAAGACTCAAATCAATAGAATTATAAATGAAAAAGAAAAACTAACAACTGACACTGCAGAAATACAAAGGATCATGAGAGATTACTACAAGCAACTATATGCCGATAAATTGGACAACATGGAAGAAATGGACAAATTCATAGAAAAGCAAAACCTTCTGAGACTGAACCAGGAAGAAATAGAAAATATAAATAGACCAATCACAAGCATCGAAATTGAAACTGTGATAAAAATCTTCCAACAAACAAACGCCCCAGACCAGATGGCTTCACAGGCGAACTTTATCAAACATTTAAAGAAGCTAACACCTATACTTTTCAAACTCTTCCAAAATATAGCAGAGGGAGGAACACACCCAAACTCATTCTATGAGGCCACCATCACCCTGATACCAAAACCAGACAAAGATGTCACAAGGAAAGAAAACTACAGGCCAATATCACTGATGAACATAGATGCAAAAATCCTCAACAAATTACTAGCAAACAGAATCCAACAACACATTAAAAGAATCATGCAGCATGATCAAGTGGGGCTTAACCCAGGAATGCAAGGATTCCTCAATATATGCAAATCAATCAATGCCATACAGCATATTAACAAATTGAAGGAGAAAAACCATATCATAATCTCAATAGCTGAAGAAAAGGCTTTAGACAAAATTCAACACCCATTTATGATAAAAACCCTCCAGAAAGTAGGCATAGAGGGAACTTACCTCAACATAATAAAGGCCATATGTGACAAGCCCACAGTGAACATCGTTCTCAGTGGTGAAAAACTGAAACCATTTCTCTAACATCATGAACAAGAGAAGGTTGTCAACTCTCACCACAATTGTTCAACATAGTTTTGGAAGTTTTAGCCAGAGCAATCAGAGAAGAAAAAGAAATAAAAGGAATGCAAATCAGAAAAGAAGAAGTAAAGCTCTCATGGTTTGTAGATGACATGATACTCCACATAGAGAATCTGAAAGGTGCTATCAGAAAACTACTAGAGCTAATCAATGAACTTGGTAACGTAGCAGCATACAAAATTAATGGACAGAAATCTCTTGCATTCCTATACACTAATGATGAAAAATCTGAAAAAGAAATTAACGAAACACTCGATTTACCGCTGCAACAGAAAGAATAAAATACCTACGAATAATCCTACCTAAGGAGACAAATGACCTGTATGCAGAAAACTATTAGACACTGATGAAAGAAATTAAAGATGATACAAATAGATGGAGAGATATACCATGTTCTTGGATGAGAAAAATCAACATAGTGAACATCGCTATACTACAGAAAGCAATCTACAGATTCAATGCAATCCCTATCAAACTACCAATGGCATTTTTCACAGAACTAGAACAAAACCTTTCACCTTTGTATAGAAACACAAAAGACCCTGAATAGTCAAAACAATCTTGAGAAAGAAAAATGGAGCTGGAGGAATCAGGCTCCCAGACTTCAGACTATACTACAAAGATGTAGTAATCAAGACAGTATGGTACTGGCACAAAAACAGAAATATAGATCAATGGAACCAGATAGAAAGCCCAGAGAAAAACCCATGCACGTATGGTCACCTTATTTTTGATAAGGGTGGTAAGAATATACAATGGAGAAAAGACAGTCTCTTCAATAAGTGGTGCTGGGAAAACTGGACAGCTACCTGTAAAAGAATGAAATTAGAACACTCCTAACACCATACACCAAAATAAACACAAAATGGATTAAAGACCTAAATGTAAGACCAGACACTATAAAACTCTTAGAGGAAAACATAGGAAGAACACTCTTTTACATAAATCACAGCAAGATCCTTTTTGACCCACCTCCTAGAGAAATGGAAATAAAAACAAAAATAAACAAATGGGGCCTAATGAAACATAAAAGCTTTTGTACAGCAAAGGAAACTATAAACAAGATGAAAAGACAGCCCTCAGAATGGGAGAAAATATTTGCAAATGAAGCATCTGATAAAGGATTAATCTCCAAAATTTACAAGCAGCTCATGCAGCAGCTCAATATCAAAAAAAAACAAACAACCCTATCCAAAAATGGGCAGAAGACCTAAATAGACATTTCTCCACAGAAGATATACAGATTGCCAACAAACACTTGAAAGGTTGTTCAACATCACTAATCATTAGCGAAATGCAAATCAAAAATACAATGAGGTATCACCACACACTGGTCAGAATGGCCATCATAAAAAATCTACGAATAATAAATGCTGGAGAGGCAATGGAGAAAAGGGAACCCTCTTGCACTGTTGGTGGGAATGTAAATTGATACAGCCACTATGGAGAACAGTATGGAGGTTCCTAAAAACCTAAAAATAGAACTACCATATGACCCAGCAATCCCACTACTGGGCATATTTCAAAGCCATAATTCAAAAACAGTCATCTACCACAATGTTCACTGCAGCTCTATTTACAATAGCCAGGACATGGAAGCAACCTATGTGTCCATTGACAGATGAATGGATAAAGAAGATGTGGCACATATATACAATGGAATATTACTCAGCCATAAAAAGAAATGAAATTGAGTTATTTGTAGTGAGGTGGATGGACCTAGAGACTGTCATACAGAGTGAAGAAAGTCAGAAAGAGAAAAAGAAACACCGTATGCTAACACGTATGTATGGAATCTAAAAAAAAGAAAAAAAAAAGAGTTCTGAAGAACTAGGGGCAGGACAGGAATAAAGATGCAGAGGTTGAGAATGAACTTGAGTACACAGGGAGGGGTAAGGGTAAGCTGGGGCGAAGTGAGAGTGGCATGGACATATATACACTACAAAATGTAAAATAGATAGCTAGTGGGAAGCAGCCACATAGCACAGGGAGATCAGCTCAGTTCTTTGTGACCACCTAGAGGGGTGGGTTAAGGAGGGTGGGAGGGAGTCATAAGAGGGAGGAGATTTGGGGATATATGTATATGTATAGCTGATTCACTTTGTTATAAAGCAGAAGCTAACACACGATTGTAAAGCTATTATACTCCAATAAAGATATTAAAAAATCAATCAATAAATAAATTTCAGCCCAGTTAAAGAAAAGATATGTTATATATACACAAACACACATACACACATGCACACCCACAGACACTCATGCGCACAATGGAATACTACTCAGCCATAAAAAGAATAAAATGTTGCCTTTTGCAACATCAGGGATGGACTTGAAGGGCATTATGTTAAGTGAAATAAGTCAGACAGAGAAAGGCAAATACTGTATGATATCAGTTATACGAGGAATCTAAAAATTACAACAAACTAGTGTATATAACAAAAAAGAAGCAGACATACATAGAGAGAACAAACTAGTGGTTACCAGTGAGGAGAGAGAAGAGGGCAGGGGTAGGATAGAGGCAGGTGAGTAATAGGTACAAATTATTATGTGTAAAATAAGCTGCAAGTATGTATTGTACAACACAGGGAATATAGCCAATATTTTATAGTAACTATAAATGGAGTATAACCTTTAAAAATCATGAATCACTATATTGTGACTTATATAATATTGTACATTAACCATACTTCAATAAATAAAGAAATTAACACTAACAAAAAAAAAAAAAAAAGAGGACAATGGGAGCCCAGCGCTGCAAGCCTGAAACACCTAGTCAATACAGATAATTCTCAGCTGATAACACAGAGAGAGGCAGAAGATGTTTCTGTATGGATGCATGAGGAGACCGAGGCCTTTGCCCTAGAGGCCAGAGTCCCAGGCCAAATCTAAGCAGGTGGCCAAGAAAGCAGTAACTTTCCAGCTGGTCCAGGAGACTGCTCAGCTGATGCTGCTAGAGAAGGTGCCCCAGGTGGCAGGAAAGACCAGTGGTCCTTTGACATCAGCCAATAAGGTCACGCTGGCATTCCTTGGAAGTGGAGCCATGGGAGTGGCCAGAATGACCTGTGAAGTACTGGACATCCTGAGCCACTGCCCTGAGAGTGTGGATAGACTCACAGGTGTCAGCAGCTCCCAGGTAGACCACGAGCACTTGCAAACAGCCTGAGGTCTCAAATTTCACTGATGCCTAGTGTCATGGCTCAAGTTGCCTGAATGGTCCCCTATTGCATGCACTTCAACTGGCCTCTCTGAACATGTTCCTTGACAGCTGGTGTTCCACCCTCATCTCTCCTTGCCAAATTGTCTGTCCCTTGCCTCAGAGCAGAAGAGTTTCTCCCCTTCCCAACTCTACATTGTCAAGACTTCCAGTACCCTGCGGGCCCCATGACAGCCTTCTGATCATCTCACCCCACCCCAACTCATTTAACTTTAAATTTCTAGTCAATTTAGACTCTGAGCCTGTTGTCTAGAATTCTTTGCTGACTTAGGTTAAAGGATTTCCTGAAGGTTCTCAAATTCACTTACCAAATAAATTGCTGTTAATAAGTTTAAAGAAAAAAGTTTGGTTCATTTTTTGCAACTAGTAGAGTGATATGTAGTCTCCATTCAGTAACATACAATAAGGAAACACTTTTTTTTATGATGCTCTAAATGATACAAATGTAGTATTTTAGAGGGAAAACCCCTCCCTTCCATCTAATTTTGGAAGTCTTGGTATGAGATGGGGTCTAATTTTTCTAGTAAAGAGTTGAAGATGAATATTTAATTTTTCTCCTTGTCCTGGTGTTGAGGTCACAGACAAATGAAGACGCTAACTAAGAATTTAAGTCTCCAGGAAATAACTTGAAAGCAAAAGGGCAGTTTAGAACTCACCTATAGAGCCATATTTCCAAAAGCTGCAGCAACAGTGACCAGTAGTGGTAGCAATTGTATCCAGCAGCAGCAATGACTAGCAAGAAAAAAATGAGATTTATTTTCTTTTGGTAGCATTGTTGATGGTTGTGTGTATTTGTGTTTCTTACCTAAATGTGGTTACCAGATAAAATACAGGATGCACAGTTAAATTTGAATTTAAGGTAAACCTCAAGTTCTATTTTTAATAAGTATACTCTGAATATTGCATGGGGCTACTTCTACTACTTCTTTGTTGTTGCTATTATTTAACTGAATTTCCAACTTAACTGGGCACCCTGTAGTTTTATTTGATAAATTTGTAATCTATCCAGTAGCCTTATATTGAATGTGTTTTCACCTTGAGTTAGCAGATTCTTTGTTGCCAAAAGCTTTGATTTTATAAGAGTCAGTACCATGAAGAGGGGAGCTGAATATAATATGTACTAGTTTGTTAATTTTAATTAGAGATAGTGAGAAGATTAGAGAGGAACCTAATACATGCTACCTTTAGAAGATGTCAACACTTGCTAAGCATGTACAAAACGCTTATTTAAATTGTAACATTGTTTGATATTGGAATCTAAGAATTTGCATTTGGGAACTGAGCAAGTAATCTTCAAACATTAAAGTGTGTTGGACACTTTGGGTCTTGAGTATAAGTAAGTTTGCACATGTGGCAAGTTTTGTACCAAGAAGACTTATCTAAATAAGAGAAAAGAGAACAATATGACATTGATAAGAAAGGGTCTGTTTCCTGAAGCTAGATGTTAAATTTGACTACTAAGCAAATAACCTAGGACCTAGCAGATTTAGAAAGTTTATTTCTCTATACCAAGGTAATGTTCATAGGAGCAGACAGAGGAAGGCCAGAGGCTGAAGAGAATTATATGGAGTATAAAAGAATACTGATCTCTCAAATATCATCTCCACATTTTCCTTTAAGCAATTCTACCTGACAATAGATGCAATACCTCCACTTGTGAAGATGCAGCTGCAATGGAACCTGACAGCAAAGTGTAGATTAACTAAACAATGTTGTCTTGATGTCCCCTTAGGCAAATGGAAAGTGAAGGTAAAGAATACATATGGTATCCCTCCCACCCTCCTTATCCCACCCCTCTAGGTGGTCTCAAAGCACTGAGCTGATCTCCCTGTGCTATACAGCTGCTTCCCACTAGCTATCTATTTTACATTTGGTAGTATATATATATATGTCAATGTTACTCTCTCACTTCGTCCCAGCTTACCCTTCCCCCTCCCTGTGTCCTCAAGTCCATTCTCTACGTCTGTATCTTTATTCCTGTCCTGCCCAGGATATGAGGATATACGTATGCATATAGCTGATTCACTTTGTTATACAGCAGAAACTAACACAACATTGTAAAGCAATTATACTCCAATAAAGATGTTAAAGGAAAAAAGAAAAAAAGAAAAATGTGAATTACCTTTATAGGCTAGAGATTAAAGCAAAAAGAAAAAAGAAAAAAAAAATACATATGGTTTACTTAGGTAAATTTTAGGTAAACTTTTTGTTTTAATTAATTAATTAATTAATTAATTTTTGGCTGTGTTGGGTCTTTGTTGCTGCATGCGGGCTTTCTCTAGTTGCAGCGAGCGGGGGCTACTCTTCGTTGCGGTGCGTGGGCTTCTCATTGCAGTAGCTTCTCTTGTTGTGGACCGTGGGCTCTAGGTGCACGGGCTTCAGTAGTTGTGGCTCACAGGCTCTAGAGCTCAGTCTCAGTAGTTGTGGCACACAGGTTTAGTTGCTCTGTGGCATGTGGGATCTTCCCAGACCAGGGCTCGAACAATTGTCCCCTGTATTGGCAGGTGGATTCTTAACCAATGCACCACCAGGGAAGCCCTAGGTGAACTTTTTAAGTAGGTAAAATTTATTTATCATGCTGTTCAGATTTTTTTAAAAAAACAACAAATTTAACCCATAGGAAAATAAAAGGTAGAAAAATATTAAAGATAAAATAGAAAATTAATGGCTTAAATAAAAATTTGTAGAGGAGATAACAACATATAAACATTCAAATGATAATTAATTAAAAAACAAATAAATATCATAATTACCAAGCAAGAGTAATAGTAACATAGAAAAATCAGCACACCACTCTTCATCAAATATATATGTATGTAAATATGTATATATACATATATATGCATATCAGGAATGATACATGATTATCACTATAGATCCAGCACTTCATAAACTGATCATGAAAAGATATGAATAAAAATTTTATGCTAATAATTTAGTAAATGTACATTAGCAGAATAAATTATTTGAAAAATGTAACAAAACCCCACAAAAAACTATGTATAGATTAATATGTATCCAAAAAAATCTAAAATTAAACATCTTCCCAGAAAAATTACTCTAACAGTGTAATTTCTTTCTAAACCTTTAAGGAGCAAATAAAATGACTCTTTCACAATTTTTTTGTGTGATATCAGTAAGAGAAAAAGAGGTCAAAACTTGTTTTATGTGGGCAACAAAATTTTAATATTAAAACTCAAAAAAAACAGAATAGAGAACCCAGAAATACACTCACATAAATATAGACAACTAAACTTTGACAAAGAAGCAAAGGAACAAAATGGAGCAAAGGTAGTTTCTTCAACAAATAGTGCTAGAAAACTGGACATCCACAAGCAAAAAAATGAATCTAGACACAGACTTTATACCTGTCAAAAGAATTAACTCAAAATGAATCATGAACCTAAATGTAAGATGAAAAACTATAACACTCCTCAAAGATAACATAGAAGAAAATCTATATAAACTTGGGTATAATGATGACTGTTTAGATACAATATCAAAGACAGATCCATGAAAAGAAAAATAATAACCTGGACTTTATTAAAATAAAAATAAAATTCTGCAAGAGACAACATCAAGAGAATTGGAATACAATCCAAAGACTGGATGAAAATATTTGCAAAAGACACATCTGATAAAAATCTGTTATTCAAAATGTACAAAGAACTCTTAAAACTCAAGTATAAGACCCCCTCCCTCAAATATGATTAGAAAATGGGCCAAAGACCTTAACAGAAATCTCATGAGAGAAGATATACAGATGGCAAATAATCATATGAAAAGATGCTCCAGATCATATGTCACCAGGGAAATGAAAACTAGAAAAACAATGAGATACCACTATGTTCCTATTAGAAGGAACAAAATCCAGAACACTGACAACACCAAATGCTGTTAAGGATGTGGAGCAACAGGAACACTCTTTCATTGCTGTCGGAAATGTGAATGGTATACCTACTTTGGAAGACAATTTGGTGTTTTCTTACAAAATTAAACATACCCTTACCATTTGACCCAGGAATTGTGTGTTCCATTGTATATACCAAAAAGATCTGAACAATTTTTCCACACAAAAACCTGCCCACAGATGTTTAAAGCAGCTTTATTCATAATTGCTAAAATTTGGAAGCAACCAAGATGTTCTTCATAAGGTGAATGGATAAATAAACTGTAATATATCCAGACAGTGGACGTACTAAAAAGAAGTATATGTAAAGTCATGAAAAGACATAGAGGAAACTTAACTAAGTAAAAATAGTCAATCTGAAAATGGTACATACTGTATGATTCAGAATATATTATATTATGGAAAAGGCAAAGCTATGGAGACAGAAAAAAAAAAGAAAAAAAGAAAAAAAAAAACAGTGGTTTCTGTTAATGAGATAAATAGGTGGAGCACAGAGGATTTTTAGGTCAGTAAAAAACTCTGTATGATACTATAATGATGGATTCATACCATTATATTTTTGTCCAAATCTATATAATGCACAACACAAAGAATGAACTGTAATGTAAACTATGATTATGATGTGTCAGTGTAGGTTCATCAATTGTAACAAATGCACCACTATTGTGACTGATGTTGATAAAGGGAGAGGCTAGACTTCTGTGGGGGCAAAAGATATATAAAAATCAACATACTTTCCTCTCAGTTTTTCTAAGAAAATGAAGTGTTTAAAAAACATACAAACAAAAACTCAACAAGGACATTACAAGAAATTAAGTTTACATGCCAATAATCTCATGTAATCACAAACAGATTGAAATGCAAAGTTGGTTTAAATTTGAAAATCAGCCAATGTAATTTCATTACATTAATAAACAAAGAGAAGATGCTTATCATTATCTCAATAGATACAGATCAGCCAAACTTGAGAAAATGAGCAGAATAATAAAAACAGAAGGGAACTTCTTCATTTAATAAAGAACATACCCTAAAAAGTTGTATATTATACGTAATGGTAAATTATTGATAATTCCATCTGGATACTGAAAACAGACAAGGATATCTATCACCATTAGTATTCACATTGTGATGGAAGTTCAAATAGGCGCAGAATCTGATTTTTAATGGTTGGAAAGAAAACGTAAAACTGTTATTTCTCACATGTGAATATAAGATATTTAAAATAATTTACAGACAAATAGTACAACTAATATATGAATATAAATGAATGTGACAAGGTCGGTTGGTTTTCTGGAAGTAGGTCATTATAGAGGACTCCCACTCCCACCATATACACAACATGTATATGTTCTTCTTTGGATGAAGACAGGTCTTTGGCGTGGTTTGTGGTGGTTCATTTCGCTTGCCCCATGATCTCTTCCATTCCACATTATTGTATAGTATCCACTTTTCATTACCTGTCACAATTTGCTTTAAAAACAGAACAATTTTCTTATGTTTCAGTAGAGAATCGCATGTGGAAATATGGTCAAGAAGGTTTTTTTCTCTTAACTTATGTGGAACCCAAACATCAAAGCATTTAGCATAACCAAGCTGGTGCAAATGATTTTCAAAGCTTAATTTGGATATTTTGAGTATGTTGGCTATCTCCCCTGTGGTGTATCATTGATTGTTCTCAATTAATGTCTTAATTTGATTGCTATCAACTCAACTGGTCTACCCGGCCATGGACCAACATCCAGTGAGAAATTTCTAGCATGAAACTTCGCCAACCACTTCTGACACATTCAATAAGTCACAGCACCTTCTCCATACACTGCACAAATCTTTTTTTTTTTTTTTTTTGCATTTCAGTTGTGTTTTTACCTTTCTTGAAATAATAAAGCATAATATGCTGAAAATGTTGCTTTTCTCTTCCATCTTCAATATTAAAATGGCTCACAAAAATTCACCTGTTTTGATAACTCTTTTAAAAAATGCACACTGAAATGACAGCTGTCACAATACAACCTAGCAAAATTGTTTCAAATGAAGTTATAGATAACCAAGCACTACTAGAACCATCTTACAGAAAAAACGAATGAAAAACTCTCATGATGTACATCATGAGAAATGTATAGTGTTGTTCATAGCACCATTTTAAATGAAAATATCAACAATAGAATGAATAAAATTGTGTTGTATCATACATATAAATGAGTACTGCACATCACATGTCATGTGAAAATAATCTATAAGCAAACTTCAGCTACACACAAAATCAGAGGTGAAGCTGACAAAAAGTGCTGTGCTAAAAAAATCAGGCACAGAATACATTCTATATGATTCCACTTCATCAATATTAAGACAGAAAAAAAAATAAACAGAAAATTGCACAACAGGATTTTAATATATGGTTAAATTTTACCAAAAAGTAAGATAATTTCATTAATGCCCACTTTTCAGTATATATGTTATATTTATTTAATATGTTTATACAGCTACATACAATACATGATTATATGTATAAGTACAACTGCGTGTGTATCAAATCAACTCTTCTAAACGTCATATATCCATAATTGGCACTAATTTCCTTTTAGTTACCTGTTTTATAAGATATGTAATCATATTTCATTCTCAGTGATCACACTGAAAAAATAATCACTAACTCTTTTCTTCTTATATATAACAAAACTGTATTTCCTCTTGGTCTTATCTTTAATGCTTTTGGTCTTCAAAAGATTTTTTTTTTTTTTCTTTAAACCTCATTTTGTCAAAAGAGCCCCCAGCTGATCTTAATGCTGCTTTTCTTTTTGTTTTCTTTTTTCTTTCTTCCTTTCTTTCTTTTTTTTTTTTGTAAGGGAATAGCAGTGTATATCACAATGATGTAAACTAATGGCATCTGCATGAGAATTCGGTCTTGTTTGGTATATAAGTCAGGATAAACTAGTTGTGTTGAAGTTACAACCTGATCCCTCAACCATAGTGATGCATCACAGAGTGGTTTAATTTCCCAGCTACATATCCACCTCAGACCAGGAGGGTCTGCTCATTTTTCTGAATCAGGGATTCAGACAGACAAATCTGATCTTGACAGGTCTTTGATAAAGTCCGTAACAGGAAAGAGGTGTAGAGAACTGTACATTGGTCCTCAGCAGCTTCTTATAAGAGTGCCTTGAGTTACTTCCCCTCACACTCCAATGACCCTGCAAGTAATATAACCACATCGAACTTTAAGGTCTGTGGGAAAGTGCAGTCTTGTGTACCTATAAATAGAAGCTCTAAGATATTTGTAGGATGCCTAGTTATTACAATATACAGGCATCCTAAATTCAGACCTATGAATAATAAATATTAGGTCTTAGAATTTCCTAAGATGTATGTGCCATTTTCTTTTTCAATATGTTTTAAAAAGTGGGCACAAAATTATATTATTTTTAAAGTGTGCTGTGTACCTCACATACATTTAAAAACATATCTTCTAACAGTTCATAATTATGAGAAAAACTGTCTATTGTTCGGGTACAGTTATATTTTATCTAGTAGTTCACCACAAACATAGAGTCTTAATTGTTAAAACATTTTTCTATTTAGGTTATCATTATATTAAAGGAATAAAGATGTTGAGGATTCTGTGTTCAAAATTACTTGATGGAGCTACTTGAATTGCTATAGTAATACATCCAGCAATTAAGATGGGAACTTCCAAAGCTATTTGCAATAGTAAAATACTGCCTTGTATGAAGATATCTTAGCCTTCTCACTCTCTGAGATAATTAAAAATCATTATGTCCTGATTTTCTCCACATTATCTTATTCATGAATACATTGTATGTTTGTATTTCTTTGTATGTAGGATTTTGTTTGTGTTGTATTTTTATGATACTGAATAGCTTATTAATATTTTTAAATATAACATTTAAATTCCAGATTCCCTACTTGAATTACAAGTCCTTACAGTACCCAGTATGGGAATCAGAAAGGATAGATACAAAAGAAAACACATGTATAGTTCCCTGGGGTCCATTGATTTTCTGGGGTTGGCTGTGTTGATAAAAAGCTTTTAGCTTTCTTTCTTTAGTCTCCTTATCCTTAGTCCCAGATGTTAGATAGACTTTAATTTTCTTTCTCATTTTATATTTGCCTCAAGTTCTTATCTGTTTATAGTCTCTTGCTTGTTTGCTTTGGATTCTGCTAGCCTAACATTATAAAGTTTTGGGGATAGACAGGGATTGGGTCTTAAAAATGTTTTGGAGATTGAGTTCCTTACCTGTACACCCCTATTTCAGCTTTCAAAGTGCTATGTGAACCTGTTCTTATTATTATATCCTGGTATCTAATTGTGGTCCAGCCTCCATCTCATTTTATTTTGATTCAGTATATTTCAGCTAATTATTCTTTCATACTCATGAACTCCTCCTAGATGAATTATTAATCTGTGTTATTATCCTGAAAAGTAGAATATAGCTTAATAATGATTCAGAACTATCACCATTATATTTCAAGAATTTTTCTCCATAGTACTTTAAAATTAGTCAATTAAAAATAATTCACTCATATTTGAAAGGTAAGAGTTAATAAAATACTCGAAGTAAAAACACATGTAATTTTATCCCCTATGAAATATAAACAAAACAAAGGCCTGAAAAATATTACATAACAGTTCATAAAAGTCATGTAAGTCCTAATTTTATATAAAATCTTATATATATAAAAACAGGACTTAAAAAATATATATAAAACTTTCCATAGTTTGATTATGGTCAAAGATTTCAAGATGAACAGTTGCATTGGCTATGAGTAGAAAACATATGTTCTAATGTATTAAAAGAGAAAGAACTAGGTAAGGCATTAACTTCCATATATAAAGTAACTTGATGAATGATAAATAACAGATTTGCAATGATACAGCAATATAACTTTCAGTCTATCTTCAAGTGGGTCGCAGACAATTTTCCTTCCATCAGAAAATTTATAATCCGGTATGATTAGAGATATACCAAATTAGCAGGTAACTTTTTGAGAAGATTTATGGAAAAAATAGAACAGGACAATGTGTTTCAGAGAAATTCAAATTACATGAGGCAGCTAGGTAACAACAGTCATATAATGCCCCTCTGAGGAAATTACAATGAACACCATTGTCAAATTTGAAAAGTAGAGACAAGGACCAATATATCTGCATAATAAGAAAGAGAGAAGAGAAAGAAGCAGATAAGTAATCAGGGTCTTTTATTTAAGTATTTTATAGAAAAAAGTAGTAATGAGTTCACTTACTCTGCTGAGTAAAATAATGAAATGCTCTAAAATTTAAGGCAAGGGATTATGTGAACTGATTTGTAATTTTTAAGACAATCTGGCTGGTGGATTAGGTTTGGCTCTGATATAGAAATATTGAAAGAAGAAAGGCCACATAGGAGGCTATTTTAGTAATCCTTGTGAGAGGTAATTGATACCATAGCACTGGCCACAGCCAGTTCATTTCTACTTGGATAAATTTCAAAAAATATACCCTTTTCAATGCCTGTAGTAGATGGTCTACAGTAAGAGCTTACTTGAAGAGAAGACCAGACAGCCAACATCAAAGCTCCAGATACATTGTTGAGATCATTGTAACCCTTCTAGACTCACCTGAGATGCCAGGGACTGCATACAGGCAGAGGTTTGTGTGTGTTTTCAGGCTTGACCATAGACCTGAAGAAGGCTTTCCTGGCCAGTCCTCACAGGAGCAAACTGCCTCCCCACACCACACTCGGTTCACAGACAAGGCACTGCAGGCTCTGAAGGAGCTGTTGTCAAGGACTTATTATCAAGGACCCCCATCCCAAGCTTTTAGGCATATCTGCATTCCCATTCCAGATACCTCCATACAGAAGTCTTTTTTTTTTTTTTTAAACATCTTTATTGGAGTATAATTGCTCTACAATGGTGTGCTAGTTTCTGCTTTATAGCAAAGTGAATCAGCCATACATATACATATATCCCAATATATCCTCCCTCTTGTGTCTCCCTCTCACCCTCCCTATCCCACTGCTCTAGGCGGTCACAAAGTCTTTTTATCAGGGTGGGTGACAGGGGGCTTCAGCAGAGGCCTTCCTCAGGTGTCTCTGCTGAGACCTCCTTATCAAAATGAGAGGAGAAAACTTGAGATATTTTTCTCCACTCTGACTCAGTGCCCATTGCTTTCCAGTCCTAGTCCTTTCTCTTCTCCCTGCCTTTAACCCACAGATCCATAAAACTGCAGGGACCTTCTGTTTGGAGCCCTTCTGCAACAACAACAAAAAAAGGACTGAGAACTTGGTGGTTAAGAGAAGGGGTATACAGACTCTATACGGTTTACAAGTTAAGGAATCATATCTAGGGTCAACAAACTACCTAGTGCAATGCAAGTGAAAGTATGGTCAATGTACCTGCAGCATTGGATTCACCTGGGATCTTGTTAGAAATGCAAATTAATGGTCTAACCCATACCAACTGGGTCATAACCTCTTGGAACATAGGGCAGGGATATGTGTTTTAACAAGCATTACATTTGATTAAGAATGAAAATGTTTGAGATCTATTAAGTCAGCGGGTTCTAAGGTATGTTTGCATTCACCTAAAATTATCAACTTTATTATTTTCTACATCAGAAGAAGGAGTTTGTTAATACAAATATTTTCAAAACCAGGACACAAAGGCAATCTGAGGTTAAATAATTTGCCCAAAGCCAACAGTAAATAAATTTGATTAACATTATTTTTATAATGTTCTTGTTTCCTAGAGGATAAACTATGCAGAATTCATGTTTATTGAGATGTAATATACACATAATAAAATTCACCCCTTTTAAGTGTACTGTTGAGTTTTGACATGCATATAACCATGCAATGACCACCACAATAAAGAGTAGTTCCACTGGCCCCAAAATACTTCCTGAACTTTTGAATAAATCACATTCTCTTTCCCAGTTCTCCCATGGCTTTTTCCTCTTCTTTTATTTATTATTTTTTCATTTTATTGAAAATAATATAAATGCAATCATTCAGCATGCAGTCTTTTATGTCTGGCTTGAATGCACTTAGGTTAATATGTTTGAAATTCAGTCATGTTGTTGCATGTCTATATAGTTATTTCCTACTTATTTTCCAATAATACACAAATGTATCCTATAATTTACCCATTCACCAGCTGATGAGTATTTGGCTTGCTTCCACATTTGGGCAATTATGAATGAAGATGTCTTGAACATACTGATACATATTGTTGTAGAAAGTATTTTTTTGTTTTTTTAAAAATAAATATCTAGGAGTATAATTGCTGGGTTTTAAGGAGAATGTATGTTTAAATTTGTAGGATAAGGCCAAGCTCTTTTCCAGAGTGGTTTTACAATTTTACATTTTCACTAACAAGGTATTATAGTTCCAGTTGAACAATTTTCTTACCAACATTTGTTATTGTCAGTCATTTTAGTTCAAGCATTCTAATATGTGTATAGTAACACCTCATTTTGCTTTTAATTGAATTCACTTCATGATTAATATTTGTCATTGAAGGTAAAGAAAAAAGTAGAGGAATAATTTTCTGAAGAGTGACAAGGGCCTTTTGTAGAATTTATATTATTGATTAGAGTCAAGATTGTTCATATTTTGGAAGCCAGAGAATGGAGGAAATGCCATTTTTTTTAACAATGGAGCTGAGCAAATTAGATGTTGGTTGCATTTCTTCCATCATAAGTAATTTTGATTAAACTCATACAAGCCACCAGCTAAGGATCAAACACTCATGTTAACTCCCACCTCAATATGTTAATTAATTTTGAGTGTATTTTAGATAAATATTTAATATCTTATTTTTTTAAATTTCTATTGAACATAACTTCTATGTAATGTAGATAAAAATGTTCAAATAAAACTAGAAATGGTGAAAAACAATAATACTTGAAAAGTGTACTTTGCTTTCAAAAATATTTTCAAGTGTGGTTATTTAAATTGTTTTCCTCCTCAAATTGTCATAAATAATATAGGTCATAGAGCTTGGTTTAGAGGGAAAATAACAGTAATTTGATGTTATAAAAATTTGGTTTCAAATTTCCACTCCTCTACTTCCTTATTAGCTATGTGATCTTGAAAAGACAAAGTAGCTCCTCTGATCCTCAGTTTCTGGTGTGTAACTCAAAGTCAATGAACTCTGTCTGGGTGGCCTAAGGCTTAAAAGTGAAAATGGATAGAAAGTTCCTCTAGACTGTCTGATACTTAGTGAAGCCTTATTAATACACATAGCTGTGTGCATGCAAATGTATTCACACACACATGCACACACGTTCATACACAAAATTTTGCTTCATTTTTCTTCAGTTGCTCTCTCAAATGGATTATTTCTATCTACTCCCCAGAGAGGAAAATAAATAGGTTGATTAATAACAACAACAAAAATAATGGATATATAGCTTTAGTTTTCTACTGGCCAATATTTTATGTATTTTCCATAGATACTTATATATAAGTAAGTTTCTTACGTTCACTAACAAACCTTATTAGGGAAGTAATACATACCTGAGTTAAGCTATTTTTTTAACTGGCATGTTATATCAATACAACATGCTGTATATTTTGAGTTATATTTCAGTATTTTTATTATTTGTCAAAACTTTATATTTTCTTGGAGCAAGACAATAAAGTACAGCATTTTCTAATGTTGTCAAAATATACTAGAGGTGAGAGTACAATGATATTTTATAAAACCAGGTATGAAGATGATAAAAATGTATATAATTCCTCTTGATGTATGATTATCTAATTATTTCAGAAAATTATGCTAAAGAAGTCTGCTTCAGCCTTATTTTAGTGTACACTATGGGATAACTGGAAGAATTTCATCATATTTTATAGAGAAAGAGAAGCATAGTAAAATTTGATAACAGTTGCTAAACAACAGTTTAGAACAAAATAGAAACAGACATTCGCTTTCAAAATAAATGAGTGCACAGGAAAACTACCACTTAAAAACTGCTTATTAAAAATATACCCCCACAAAGCATTTCTCAAATTATGTATCCACACTAAATTATTATACCATTTGACAGCTTCCTTAGCTCACTTGGTCCACCCTCTTCTCACTTACTGACACCCCCCATCTCTCTTTTACTTCTCATCATTTCTATTACACTATTGCAATATCTTTTTGCTTAGTTTCTGTGAACTCTGGCATTTTATTACTATATTAAATCTCAAATTCTAGGCAAGATGTAATCTTCTTAGCATATTAATTGGATTGACATGTTTATCTTTTTATTATTATTATTATTATTGTCCAATTAAAGTGAGATGGTGTACAAGAGGTAAGCAGTTGGAGCCGCCGTAGACTTAGGTACCTTGAGAAGAATGATGTTGGTTTCTAGGAGAAATTAGGCAGAGAGAGTGATTTTCCACACACCTAAGTAATGTTAGTTATATTTTGTGTTTAGAAATGATGTAACTATGGGAAAGTTCAGAAACATACAACATCTTTATGTAACATTTGGCACGAACTCAATTTGTAAAAGATTTGACAGCCTGTTAGTAAATCAGAGAATACCTGCCTGTGTAGAACATAGATTTTTGGCATCTTTTATAAAGCGTCTATTTATTTTGTTTTCCCTTAATTGTATAGGAATTCCTGTGAGTATTGTTCAATTTCAAGGCTACTCTCCTTGTAGTGTAGGATGTAAAGAGCTTTCCCCCTACTCATCTTATATGCATACCTTGAAAATAAATTGTAGTTTAGCATTTTATAATTTCCAAAGTGCTACAATTCATAGTAGTCAGATAGATGTTGAGAGACAGTTTTATCAAAATGAACCTGGACAGACAATTCATAGCTTTGACATTAATAAATGGTAGGGTCTCTAAAAAGTTCAACATAGGAATGATGTATCTATCTGACAATATTGCTAATATTTGAAAAATATACTAAAATAAAAGTACTCTACAAATTGAAGATGCAATAAGTAAATGGATTATTTTAGTGAATTTTTCTCATTATTCCTGAGAATAGTTGGAATTTAAAATACCTTTTCTGTTTTCACTGTAGGTTCCCTTATCAGAGCTTTATGTCTTCCTTTGAAATTTCCAGGATTTCCTTACAACACTCATCTTCCAAATGAATATTTACTTATATTTTAATGTACCTAATAGATTTAAAAGAGACAATCCCTACATTCATAAGCATAAATATTTGCTTGTTTTGTAAGGTGCTTTACATTTTTCATGTTCTTCTTATGCCAAATACACTTTTGAAATGGTACTCAGAAATTAAATTTCATTTAAAGTAAGAAGTATCATTTCTTATTCCGGTATTCTTGAAAGCGTAAATATTTGAGCTATATACATACAGGAAACTTTCCAAGGAAAATATCACTAGAAGATTTTTTTTCACTCTTTAAATCAAAGCAAAATTACATTTATTTTTTGCCTAATAGATTATATTTAACATTGTCTGAGAGCTCCCTGAATAGTGTACATAATAAAAAAAGCATTTTGAATATTTTATTTATTTGCCAAAATAATTCTTTGAGCTAGAGATTGTTAGTCTCATTTTTCAGGAAGGGAAATAAAGGTATTAAAAGTTTGAAGCAAGTTACAAAATAGACAGCTCATAAATTATTAGGTTTTCTTTTGAATTGAAATCTTTGTGACATCAAATAGTGTCTCTTATGGACATATAATTTTGTTTATTAGCTAAGCAGTTGGGAACTAAAGATGGAAGTGATGCTGCAAAGAAAACGTAAATTGAGCATGGGTGGGACCCATGAAGACAGATAGGAATCAGAATTTGCTCCCACTCTGAAGTCTTCAACATTGTTTATGGGGCGATCCACCGAAGAGGCTGGACCTTTCACCATGGATGTCATAACCCACATGGCTGCGTAGTCAAAGAAGCTGACAGAGGATATTCAGGAGGAGCTGGATTTGTAGCAGATGTGCTCGCTCTTCCTCCCCACTAACCTCACATAAAAATGTCCAGCAGATAACTGGCAACCTATGTTAACTAAATAGTTATCCTGTATCCTGTTCCTAATTGGAAGTGTAAAAGAATATGGCTTCTATTTCACTTCCACACATAACGTCCCTTGTAAATACCTAAGTTTGGAAATATTGAGCAAAGGGAATACTGGAAAAATATAGTTCCATCTTAGCTATGTTGACACACTACAGACTTACCAAAGTCCAACTCTTGTCATCTGGGCCTCCATATATACCATTTCTAACAATGTTTAACTTCCAAGTAAAGACACTAGAAAAGTAATGCTTCTACCCAATATAATGCATCTTTTCTTCATATAACTAAAAATATGCATGTTTTGAAAGCTGTCTCAAATATTTCCCCCCATATCTATTTCTATAACCATCTTTGGTTTTGCATTTTCTTCTAGGTAAGTCACATGTCCTTCTGATATTCTTTAACTTAAATATTGAGATTTAAGTTTAACCATTAATAACACTTCTTACATTATGTGTCAGGGGAATGGAAGAAAATAAGAAAAAATGACCAATAATTACACTAGTATAACCGTATCCAATTCAAAACGTGGAATATTCATAATTATTGGGGCAAAATGCATATTAGGCATTTATAGTAAGACCCCATAAAAATGCATGGGATTATAGGGTTGTTATTTAAAATAGTTTGGTTTATCATCTATAACCCAAAGGTGAATGAAGGTCTGGGTAGAATGTATTTGTTATTTTCACCTTTATTTTATTTTTATTTAAGCCTATTTTTATATTTAAATTTATTTTGTTTGTTAAATTAAATACATAAAATTATGTTATGTTTTACTCTACTCTTCTGATAAGACAGGCTTCACTGTATTATATTTTTAAGAAAATAAATCAGCTTTTTACAATGCCAAAGTAGTAGTCAAGTAAACATTGATGATGAAATTGATTTGGAAGAAATGACTTACAATGTTCTTTCTAGTTTCACTTAGAAGTACAATCTTGAATATATTGTTTGATTAGGTAACCATAATTTTTAGTGAAGTCCTAAGAGCATAATTCAATGTTTGCAAATATGTAAAGACTGATGGAACAATAAAGCCATCAAAATGCAAGCATCACTTATTTAACAAAACTCTTGAAAAACTAAATCCAAAAGAATATACAAAATTAAAGAATATTGTGCTAAGAAATGGACTGAAGCAGATATTCAGGATTTCACAAGTAAACATGAATGTTTTATGAACTTACAAAATCATATTCTAGAACAGTAGGATATAAATTATGCTTGATAGGTAAAGATGATAACTAGCTAGATGATGGATAGATAAAAGATAGATGTATAGATGCTTAGCTAGATATAGAGAAACATATCCAATTTGTGAAATATTACAGGAAGACTACATCAAATATATTTGTTTAAAATACTGAGTGATTCTGCAACAAAGAAAGTAGCTCAAATATTACTTCCCAAAACCCCATTAACTTCATATCTTCAGAAACTAGTTGTGACATGGAAGACCCGTTCATAGAAAAAAGGAAGTTGGCAAATTATTTTTATTTGTAATTTAGTTAATTTTCTTATTGTTAACATGATAATTTTGTTGTATATGTTTAATTTGAGGAATTTTGGTTTTAATTCAAGACTTACAATTTCAAATAATTCCGACGTGAATATAGCGTGAAGCATTTCATTGTCAAATATGTGGATTGAGGTTTAAGGTTTTTTTTCATTCCAGTTTTATTGAGATATAATTGACATACAGCATTGTGTAAGTTTAACGTGCAGAACATAATGACTTGACTTATATACGTTATGAAATGAATACCACAAGTTTAGTAAGCATCCATCATCTCATATAGATAAATAGGTATAGATACAAAATAAGAGAAAAAATATAAATTTGTGATGGGAACTCAGTATTTACTCTCTTAACTTTCATATATAACACACAGCAGTGTTAATTACATTAACCAGGTTGTACATTGCATGCTGTAATTATCTTATAACTGGAAGTTTGTTTTGACTACCTTCAATCAATTTCCTTCCCCCAATCTCTGCCTCTGCTAAATACAAATCTGATTTCTTTTTTCCATAAGTTTGTTTGTTTTTGAAGTATAATTGACCTACAACACTAGGTTAATTTCTGGTACACCACATAGTGATTTAATATGTCTATACATTTCAAAATGATGACTACACTAAGTCTAGTTACAACATGTCACCATACAAAGATATTACATAATTATTGAATATATTCCCCACACTGTACATTTCATACCTGTGACATTTATTTTGCAACTGGAAGTTAGTACCTCTTAATCTTCCTCACCTATGTCTCTCTTCACACCAACCCCCCTCTCTTCCTACATCCACCTGTAACTATTTCTCTTTAGTTGTTTGTTCATTTGTTTTGTTTTATAGATTTCACATGTAAGTGAAATACAGTATTTGTCTTTCTCTGACTTACTTCACTTAGCACAATACCCTCTAGGTTTATCAATCTTGTTGCACATGGAAACATTTAATTATTTTTATGACTAAATAATATTTCTGTTTTTAAAATTTTTATTGGGGTATAGTTGCTTTACAATGTTATGTTAGTCTCTGCTGTACAGTGAAGTAGATCAACTATATGTATAAATATATCCCCTCTTTTTTGGATTTCCTTCCCATTTAGGTCACCATAGAGCATTAAGTAGAGTTCCCTATGCTATACAGCAGGTTCTCATTAGTTATCTATTTTATACACATTAGAGTATGTATGTCAATCCCAATATCCCAATTCATCCCCCCTTCCCCCCTTGGTGTCCGTATGTTTGCTCTCTATGTCTGCGTCTCTTTTTCTGCCTTGCAAACAGGTTCATCTGTACCATTTTTCTAGATTCCACATATATGCATTAGTATATGATATTTGTTTTTCTCTTTCTGACTTACTTCACTCTCTATGATAGTCTCTAGGTCCATCCACATCTCTACAAATGACCCAATTTCATTCCTTCTTATGGCTGAGTAATAGTCCATTGTATATATGTACTATATCTTCTTTATCTATTCATCTGTCTATGGACATTTAGGTTGCTTCCATGACCTGGCTAAACACAACAACCCAAAACCTATGGGATGCAGCAAAAGCAGTTCTAAGAAGGAAATTTATAACAATACAATACTACCTCAAGGAACAAGAAAAATCTCAAATAAACAACCTAACCTTACACCTAAAGAAACTAGAGAAAGAAGAAGTGCAACAACAAAAAACCCAAAGTTAGTAGAAAAAAAGAAATCATAAAGATCGGAGTAGAAATAAATGAAATAGAAACGAAGAAAACAGGAGTAAAGACCAATAAAACTAAAAGATGGTTCCTTGAGAAGATAAACAAAATTGATAAACCTTTAGCCAGACTTAAGAAAAAAAGGGAGAGAACTCAAATCAATAAAATTAGAAATGAAAAAAGAGAAGTTACAATAGACACCACAGAAATACAAAGGATCATAAAAGACTACTACAAGCAACTATATGCCAATAAAATGGACAGCCTGGAAGAAATAGATAAATTATTAGAAAGGTATAACCTTCCAAGACTGAACCAGGAAGAAATAGAAACTGTGATTAAAAATCTTCCAACAAACCAAAGTCCAGGACCAGATGGCTTCACAGGCGAATTCTATCAAACATTTAGAGAAGAGCTAATGCCCATCCTTCTCAAACTCTTCCAAAAAATTACAGAGGAAGGAACACTCCCAAGCTCATTCTACAAGGCCACCATCACCGTGATACCAAAACCAAAGATATCATAAATAATATTTCATTATACATATGTACCACATCTTCTTTATCCATTCATCTATTGATGGGCACTTAGGTTACTTCCATATTATGGTTATCATAAATAATGCTGCAGTAAACATAGGAGTGAATATATATATATATATATATTTCAAATTAATGTTTTCATTTTACTCAGATAAATATGCAGAAGTTGTACTGCTGGATTATATGGTAGTTCTATTTTTAATATGTTGAGGAATCTCCTACTGTTTTCCATAGTGGCTGCACCAATTTACATTCTCACTGACAGTGCAGTGCATGAGGGTTCCCTTTTATCCACATCCTAACCAACACTTCCAACACTTGTTATTTCTTATCTTTTTGTTAATGGTCATTCTGATATGTGTGAGGTGATGTTGTGGTTTTGATTTACATTTCCCTGATGGTTAATAACGCTGAGCATCTCTTCATATGTCTGTCAACCATCTGTATGTCTTCTTTGGAAAAATGTCTATTTAGGTCCCCTGCCCATTTTTTGATTGGGTTGTTTGTTTATTTGAAGTTTATTTGTATGTTTCTTTGTATATTTTGAATATTAATGTTTTATTGGATATATTGTTGGCAAATATCTTTTCCCATTCAGCAGGTGACCTTTTCGTATTGTTGATAGTTTCCTTCACTGTGCAAAAACTTTTTAGTTTGATGTAGTCTCATTTGTTTATTTTTCGTTTTGTTTCCCTTGCCTCAGGTGACATATTAAAAAAAACTATTGCTAAGATCAATGTCAAAGAGAATACTGCCTATATTTTCTTCTAGAATTCTTGTGGTTTCAGATCTTACACTTAAGTTTTTCATAAATTTTGAGTTAATTTTTGTATGTGGTGTGAGAATGTAATCCAGTTTGATTATTTTGCATATAGCTGTCCAGTATTCCCAACACCATTTTTGAACAGGCTGTCTTTTCCTTTTTGTATATTCTTCCCTTCTTCATCATAGATTAATTGCCCATATAAGTGTGGACACATTTCTGTCTTGCTGTTTTGTTCCATTGATCTATGTGTCTGTTTTTGTGCCAGTACCACACTGTTTTGATGATATAGCTTTGTAGTACAGTTTGAAATCAGGGATCATGATAGATTCAGCTTTCTTCTTTTTTCTCAAGGTTGTTTTAGCTATTCAGGGTTTATTGTGTATTCATACAAATTTTAGAATTATGTGTTAGAATTTTATAAGTATTTGTTCTAGTTCTGTGAAAAATGCCATTGATATTTTGATAGGGATTGCATTGAATCTGTAGATTGCTTTGGGTAGTATGGTCATTTTAATTATATTAATTTTTCCAGTCTATGAACACAGTACATCTTTCCAACTGTTTGTGCTGTCTTCAGCTTCTTCCATCAGCATCTTATAGTTTTCTAAGTACAGGTGTTTTATATCTTTACTTAAATTTTTCCTATGTATTTTTTTCTTTCTGATGTTACTGTAAATAGAATTATTTTCTTAATTTCTCTTTTTGATCTTTCATTGTTATTGTATAGAAATGCAACATATTTCTGTAAATTAATTTTGTACCCTGCAACTTTACCAAATTCACTGATAAGTTCTAGCAGTATTTTTGGTGGTGTCTTCAGGATTTTTGTATAGTTTCATGTCATTCACATTGTACATTTCTAGAAATGTGTCCATTTCTTCTAGGTTGTCCACTTTATTGGCATATAGTTGTTCATAGTAATCTCTTAAAAGCTTTTGTATTTCTGTGGTGTTGGTTATAATTTCTTTTTCATTTCCAATCTTACTTATTTAGATCTTCTCTTTTTTTCTTTTTCTTGATGACCCTGGCTAAAGGTTTATCAATTCTATTTATCTTTTCAAAGAACCAGCTTTTAGTTTCATTTATCTTTTCTATAGTTATTTTAGTCTCTAAACCTTTTATTTCTGCTCTGATCTTTATTTCTTTCCTCCTACTAACTTTAAGTTTGCTTTGTTCTTTTTCTAGTGTTTAGGTGTAGGGTCAGTTTATTTATTTGAGACTTTTCTTGTTTCCTGATGTAGGTTTGCATTGCATAAACTTGCCTCTTAGAATTGCTTTTGCTGTGTCACATAGATTTTTGGATCCTTTTTTTAAAATTTTCATTTGTTTCTAGGTATTTTTTGATTTCCAATTTGATTTCTTCAGTGACCCATTTGTTGTTCAGTAGCATATTGTTTAGCCTCCATGTGTTTGTTTTCTAGTTTCATAGCATTGTGGTCAGAAAGATGTTAATTTTTTAAATCTTCTGAAGTTTACTGATACTTTTTTGTGGTCTAGCAAGTAAACTATCATGGGCAATGCTCCATGTGAACTTGAAGAAAATGTGTACTCTTCTGCTTTTGGATGGAATGTTAGGGATATATCTATTAAGTTCATCAGGTATTATGTGCCATTTAAGGCTAGTGTTTACTTATTATTGATATTCTATCTAGATGATCTATCCATTCATGTAAGTGGGGTGTTAAAGTCTCCTACTATTATTGTGTTATTGTCAATTTCTCTCTTTATGTCTATTATATTTGCTTTACGTATTAAGGTGCTCCTATATGGGGTACACTGAAGTTTAAATTGTTATTAAAATATATTGTTTGTTCCTAAATTTAGGAGATTTCATTTGACCCATTTAAAATAGTCTGATATAAAAATTAACTAAACTGAACAGTTTACTTAATAATATAATTTTAAAAAAGTTGAGATACACAAAGCCTAAAGCATTACATTAAAGGTTATTCTCCTTATTATGTAATAATATAGAAGCTTTAATAAATGATAATTATTGCATATTGATATATTATTGTTATTGAAAGGAACACTGTTGAGAAAAAGGGATGAACTCTTTGTATTTCTGCAAGATATCAATTAGATCTCAACTTCATAGAATGGATAGCCATACTTGCTTATTTATCTAATATTTTCAACATCTAATGATTGTAATACTGCTTACAAAAAAAAGGAATGCACATTTTTCTGAAGATCAGATAATTTTAAGGGGCAAAAACTGAGTTCTGGGGAATGGTGATTCTACAGATGTTATGACATGTTCTGTAAATTGTCACTAATTATCAGTGAAGTTTGTGATGATCTTTATATTGCATTTCTGTAATCAGTTATAACCAAACACTTTACACTTTAATAAAATTACTTTTCTACAAAATATAAATGATATTTTTTATTTTTCAAAAAAGAAGATAAAAAATACTCTGAATATAGTTTTTTAACATTATTTTTAAACTTAGCAATAATTTTATAGGATGCATTGTTGGAACTGGTTATCAATGAAGGATTGATGATACATTTTCTTACATTTTGAAAATATAGCATTACCTCTTTTGGGAAAAAAAAGTTTGGCATAAGTTTATTGAGGTTGATAAAATTGATTAAAATATTTGGTTCACTTGTTGTCTTTATATATCTTTGAGACATTGTTTTTAATGAGACAGTGTTTTTAAGACACTGTTTTATCCTTATTAAAACAAAAGAGATAAACTGTTTAGTTATATAGTATCCCTTACAAATAGTGCTGCCATTAATCCAGCATGTATTAATTAAGTCAATAAACATGAAACAAGTTCATTTGTCACATTAAACACATTTAAATATATACAAAGCATTCATGGAGGGGGTCATATATGAGATTAATATGTCACTCTTTCATACTGTTTGTTTACTTAAATAGTGGAAAAACAAGCAATATGAATACAACAGAAATTTAGAATTTTAACTATCTCTGCATGCAGTTTCAGTGATCAAGTACTAACGATCAGGTATTAATGTACAATTTTTGTAATTTTTCCATATTATATTTGTTCCAATTTTATTTACTGAAATAAAATGTTATGTATGTAAAATTAAATGTTTTGGGTTTTTTTTGTCTTTTTATTTCATCTTCTAAATCATTCTGTTGTCACTGAATTTTATAAAAATATTGGTGTGGTGGTGGTAAAAAGGGAGAACTGGCCTTTCATACAGACAGGTTGATGACACTGATTTAGTTTAGAGATACAGATGGTCTAGAGTTGTGTTAGGGAAACTTTGAGAAAAAGCGAATACATCAAAGATACATTCCTAAAGTGTAATTAACTAGAAATTGTGATTGATAGGTTATGAATGAGGACAAAATAAGAAGACGAATGTCAATGATGCCTCATGTTTCTGTTTTGGACAATAACAACCAGTAGTGTGCTGATAAATATTTAACAACCATTTCTCCAAAAAGGAGAGAGAAAAAAGAAAAACTGATTCAGGGCTTTTGCCAATTTCTGTCATATAAATATATCAACTGTGGTTGATTTCAAGCCACCAACACATTTTCATTAACTGTGGAATTGGGAATAAATGCACACGATTGGCTACATGAGCCAGTGCAAGCACAGCAATGATTGATGCTGTGTCATTAACAAAAATATATAAACCTAGAAGATTAATGTTTTTGTAAAAAAACAGCCATAAGTTTTATTTTGGATTATTATATATGTGTAGTATCATTGTATTATTCAAGAGTCTAGCACTCAGAAGTGAGTTCTGGTACAAAGAAATAAATCTATACAGAAATTCTCTTTGAAGTCACTGCAGTATTTAAGATTATTATGGAAAAGCTTGTAAAATGATGAGATACAAGAGCAGAAAAAAAAGGAATGTTTAAGGGAAAGCACAGAAATAGAGGGTCACAACTGACAATATAACAAGACGCCTAGAGAGTAAGCAAATTAGGAGAGTGTTTATTCACATAGTTCAAGTGAACACCGTATTTCAATAAGGAGAGAATGGGTGGTCTATTGTAGGAAATGATGGATAAGGTATAAGTCAGTTGGCAACAAATATCTCATCCTATGCGTTCTTGGTGATAGAAATCTGACTATAATGTTTTTAGGAATAAATAAAATATTCTATACTGAAGATGGAAGAATGGAGTGGTTACGTACTATTTTGTCTAATGTCTGCCCAAGGTACAAAAAAGCGTGAGTCAGTTGATAGAGGAGAACAAGCAGAACAAGGAGCTTAGAGAGTTCTTTTTGAATGATTATTCATATTTGAATCTTGAGAAGGAAATATTCAGATGAAGTAGATGATAAACTTAAAGAAAAGTTCATGAGAGATTTTAATCCTTAACTTAAGTGGAAGAATTTATTTTAGATAAGAGTGGAATGCCTGAAATGAGAGACGAGGATGAGGACAGATACAAATAACCATAACAGTAATGATTGGTTTGACACCAGTTTCTAGGTTTGAGGTTATAATTTTGATATACAACTTGGATATAAACTTCCAAATCAAATAATTCTGTCATTTATTCTGTCTCTAATACTTAGTAGAGGGCATGGAAAAAAACAGAAAACTTTACTAAAGTAATAACTAAAGGGATGGACATGGATGGAACATCATGGAAATCGAGCTTAAAGTCACCAGGACAACTAATGACAAAACATTCAGAGCATATAGATTCAGCTTCTACTCACTGTCTTGAAGCAGGTAAAGTGGTTGTAGTGAGCAGGAGGGGTCCACACATGTATCACATGCATACTGGTAACACATACTTTTCCCCTATTATACCTGTTTCAGTGTATGAGATGTATTGAAGAAAGATTCAGTAGTAAAAGATGTTTGAACTGGATCCAGAGAGGATAGGAACTGACTCTTAAGTGGTAAAAGTGAATGGAGAAAATAGAGGCAATATGGCAACTGTTAAGAAAGTGACAAGAAAGAAGTGATTTCATTGAGATATGGAGAAATGTGTGGCTCAGGTAGAATAGAATGTTAGCAGGCATTTGTGAGCTCAGGAACTGTTGGATTTTCAGATGCGAAGTTAAGGAATTTAACGTCTGCTAATGTTAGGTGTCAAGGCAGCATTGACAAAGAAGAAAGAATAGTAGCCTGCAGTTGTACAAACAGTGTAATTCTGGCCATTTTCAAAATTCTGCAAAACAGTGGAGCTCTAGGAAAACAGAAAATGAATAGAGAAATAAGCACACACTATGTTTGCACATGCTCACTTTAAGAAAAATTATGTTCAAGATTTGTTCAAGTGTTTTTCACAAAAAGAATCCCTTGGAGTTTGGTATTTATATAAATCTACCTATGTATTCTTTTCAATTAAAAATATTTACATTTAAAATGTATTATATCCTGATATTTAAAGGGCATTGTAACTGGTGCTAGTTTCACATTGCAGAGAGTTTCAGGAGTGCCAGGAGAGGAAAATATGACACCTGGCCACACTTCTTCGCAATCATCACATGAGGGAATTCATGAAAATCTGCACATATTAGGAGATGGTCCTAATAGGAGACTGATCCAACATAGAATGGAGTAGAATGTTATCAATACAGGAATAATTTAATAAACTTGATTGATTGTCTGTCTGCACAATAATCTACCTTCTCTCTCAAGCAAACTTCAATTAACTATATAACTACATTCTGTGTCCCAGAAATGTTTTGGTTACCTTTGTAGATTTCTTTTAAGATTAACATGTTATAATTGTTGGGCAGACACTGGATTTTGATGGATAAATGTAAGTCATTTTCTTTGAAAATATACAGCTACAAAGAAAGAAAGTTAAATGAATACAATCAATAAACCAGTATGTAGAAATTCTTAATACTTTGGAATGTGGGGGTGCATTATCAAGTTCTTAGAAGTAGGTGGAGACTAGTAAATTGATCTTAGAAACATATTTAGAATCCAAATAATTTTGGCTACTGACTGAGCTGAAATCAAACTTTAAAGCACATTATTTGTCCCAGTTGAGAATGTTATTTTGTTTTTACTTGGATATATGTTGTGAATGATGAGTACAATTCCAACATGGGACATGGGAAACATTTGTTTTTCAGAAAGACAAAATTATAGCAACATATAGGAGATCGAAATGAAACTAATAACATTACAGGATCCATAAAATTTATGAACATCACAAAGCATAGCCAATGAAAATGTAAAACAATGTAAAAGGAAAAAGAAAAAAGAATACAAATAATCATTAAAAATTCTAAATTGAATAGCAGAAATAAAAATTTAAACCATAAACATGAAGTAGTAAAATTGCTGCAGTAGACAATTGCAAATTGGAATTGATCTCTTGAAATGCAAAAGAATAAGAGAGGAAAGAAAGAAAGAAAGAAAGAAAGAAAGAAAGAAAGAAAGAAAGAAAGAAAGAAAGAAAGGAAGGAAGGAAGAAAGAAAGAAAGAAAGAAAGAAGAAAAGAAAGAGAAAGAAAGGAAGGAAGGAAGGAAGAGAAAGAAAGGAAGAAAGAATGAAAGGAAGAAAGAAAGAAAGGAAGAGAAAGAAAGAAAGGGAGACAGAGAGAGAGAGAGGGAGGGAGGAAGGGAGGAAGGAAGGAAGGAAGGAAAGAAGGAAGAAAGAAAGAGAAATGAAAGCATGTGGATTTATTTGGAGAGTAGAGAAATATTATTCAGTCTACTAATAATTGAGTTTGTGAAGAGAACACATTATAATTGGAATATTCATGATAATACAAAAATGAGAAAAAATAATGACTGTCAAAATTTTTTCTAAAATATCTTTACATACATTGTAAAGATCACATTTCTTAATCAAAATTACAACATATGTTTTTGAAACATGGTAGAAATATTCTAAATATTATCTAGAAAAATAAATTTACTTAAATGTCAAATATATCTTGATACAGAATTGTTATGATAGCAAATCTATGCTGATATTAACCTATAATAGATCTTCACACATAAAATAACTTAATGGATATTAATTGAATGTTGAAATAAATATTTGTTTAAAGATAAAAAATAATTTTAAAATAATATCACAATATAGAGAACATTTAAGTATAGAATATAACAATTTCATAATAAAACATGATACCTTAAGTGGCACCACAGAGTAAATCTCTGCACTAAGCAAAGAATTTTTGTGTGAAAACCAGCATTTTTAGAAAATACAAATCGATTAATTTTCCATCACACATTAAAGCAAACTAAATTCCTTACAAGGCTGTGTTTGCTGAAGGTATATTTAAGTTTAATTTTCCTCTCTCAGCTTCTTGCTAGGTGAATTAAATTGTAAGTCAACTGCGTGTGTGTGTGTGTGCACACCTGCATTAGAAGTGGTCTGTGTTTAATGTGATGGTGAGGTGGGATTATGTGATTGTATCCAGAAGCATGCAGACCTCTCAAATACATGTAAGGTTCTTGAAATCCAAGGAGGCTCTGCAGTTACTTGGGCTACTGAGTGGCTTCTATGAAACCTTGTGATGGTGCTGGCAGGACACAGATCACAGTTTTGAGAGCAGACTAGCCTACGTCTCAGTCAGATCCTGGGGTGAGGACCTTGAGAGACATACCCAGCTGTGTTGAATGAGTCCTTGCATTACACAAGAAGAAATGGTTTCAATCCATGAGCTCTTTGTTGCTGTGAGGGAATCCACTGACAGTGAACCACTTAATGAGCTCTTTTTATTTTTGGCCTTTAATTGTCAGCAAACCAACACAGCCATAGCTTTTATTGGTCACAACCTCCCAGCAATAGTGTGGAAAAGATTAAAATTTGATTAAATTAGATGTGTAAATTAAAGAAGGGAAACTAAATTCAGCAAATATAACAGTTTCTATTGAGTCAAAATCAATGGAATGAGTAGAATATATTTTTACAGTTAATGAGATATACTAAGTGACAGGGCCATAATACATTTTAAAAAGTCAGCAAATGGAGAAGGTATTTTTCTTGAAAAAAAGATAACGTCTGGTGTGTAAAGATCAAAAGATAGTCACATGACTGTTTATATCAGTTTTCTTCATAGTTATCAAACATTGGAAGCAAACAAGATGTGCGTGAATACATGAATAAATAAATCATCCAGGAAATTGACATCAAAATTTTAAGTGCATTCTTCCCCAAAAAGAAGAAAACATTTAAACTATATTAGTAAAAATACCAGTGTGACAGAGATGAAGTTGAACTTAAAGTAAAATTAATCATAATCTGATTTTTCAATATCCCTAACAATTGAAGTATTAAGCATATGGTGATAATAGAAATCAATGAATAAATAACAAATATTAATTAAAAATGATAGTACATTAATGCAATGTCAAAAAAAGAAAATATATAACTAACCCAAATGAATCAATATATAAGATAGTTCTTTATAATAGTCAATAAAATTTATGAAGCTTTATCTAACCTGATAAGGAAAAAAGGAGAAATCACAAATACATAAAATAAGAATTGTTATGATGACTAGCCACAAAGAAATGACTAATATATATATATATATATATATATATATATATATATATATATACAGTTTGCAAAATAATTCTGAACAATTTTGTATATTTGCACTACTTTTCTCAACTCTATGCAAATAAAATGCATATAAAATAAAATTTTAATAGAAATATTTATCAAAAATGACCCAGAAATATATATCCAACAAACTGACATACATAATGAAAATAAAAATAATTAAGCTGTAAAAGAATTGTTCTTGTCCAAAGCCATGAGTCATTGAAGGGTGAAATCTACTTTTTAAAGGGCAGATAAGTTCACACTATTAAATGTTCCATATATTTAAAACAGAAGAAGGATTTCCAAATTCTTTCATGAAGTAAGATTATATTAATACCCACTCCTGAGACAGAATTTAAAAATAAAATAATAATCACAATCAATATTGATTTAAAAATCTTTAAAAAAAATCACAATCCAGAATTACATTAACAGCACATGATAGGTAGAGTTACTCAAATGCCACAAAATGCAATTCTGGTTCATTGTTATGAAACCTATGAATTTAAATGAAAATTCTGATAGATTTAAGAGATACAATTATGTGAACAAATAGCTCAATGCTAAAAAGAATTTCAAAATTCAGCACAAAATTTTGAGGAAACCACTCAATAAAATAAAAATTAATAGTCAGTTAATAGTTAACAGTATATAAATCAGTATTGATCTAATATAATCATCTAACCTAATAAAATATAATAGAAGCAGTCCCACTATAGTCAGTAAAAGGTAAAAATTAATATTCTAATAGAATTATAGCTAAAACAATTTGGAACTAATACCATGATTTGCAGATGGCAGATGATGTAATTGTATGCCTAAAAAACAAGAATAATCAAATCAAAATTACTAAAATCAATGAGAAATGAAAAAAATAGAAAATAAAATTAATATATAAATCAATAGAATCAATTTTAATAAAGAGTTAAAATGTAATGTGAAAGAAGGCTTCGTTTAAAATAACATCAAGACATGTCTTGGAATAAAATAAAAAGGAATGTAGATAAAAATATGATTATTTAAAATAAAAAAAAAATTGAAAGAGACACACAAAAAGACTTGATGATGTGAAACTCAGAAAGCGAGTTGAAATGTGGTAACACCAAGGAAAAATAATTAGCAAAATAAATGAACTGAGAGTTCACACGAAAACAAAACAAATGTCCCTTAAATATATGAAAATATGTACAACCCCACTGAAGATGAGATAAATACGAATTAAAAGCATACTGGCATCATTCCTAACATTTCAAACTATTAAATACTAGACAACACTCTGTTGACAGAAAAATGTCTACAACACTCTGTAGTGAACAGGTGTTAGCCTATATTAGTGATGGAACTGCAAACTGAAAAACATTTTGAGGAGATAAATAGCAAGTTTTCCGTTTGACTCAGAAATTGCACTTTTGGGACTAAATTCTAAATATGTAAATAAATGGTACACTTTTTAAAAACATGTAAAAGTTTGCAATTTTGAGCATTGTTTATGATAGCAAAATGAAAACAATATAAAAGTCCATCTATGGGTGGCTCATTAGAAAATATGTATGCCCACAAAATATATATGCAGTTGTAAAAAATATTGAGAAATTTCAATTTAATAGAGTCCTTATGTCAGTATAGAATGATTTCAATATTATGATGTTACAAAAAGTTTAAGATGCAGAAACAAAATCAGAAATGTTAGGAAATGATAATATATATTCATATGTATTACTATAAAGGTAAAAACAAACGAACAAAAAACAATAAAGGTGATACCAGATATGAAGGCACTGGATGTGGATAATTTGAGGGAATACCTTTTTATATAATTTTAATTTTTGAGCATAATGAATATATTTTATCATCAGGAAAATAATTTATATTGTAAGGCACTAAAACTTAAATAAGTATTTTTAAAAATTCAATAAATAAGCTGATAAATTAAATGTACAGTGCTGTAAACTGTATCTTTCAAAACCCTCATAAAAGGAAATTCTTTTTCAATACAAAATAATGTAACAAATAAATTAAAAAATATAAATGTAATGGTGACATATTTTGAATTTCTAATATGTGAATAATATGAGTACCTGAAGGACATGCAGGAACAGATGGAGGAGATGCAATTAACAAATAAAAAATAGATATAAACATTCTCTGGCTGAACAATCACTTGGAGCTACATATTGAAATGGCATAATGAGTGTCAAGTCAGGCTAATGAATGGGACACAAAATTAAAATGAATATGTGTGACCTCAAAAGGGAGGGTATTTCTTTTACCACATTTACATCAAAGAAAACAGTTCACAAAACAAAGAAAAACAGTTAATGTAATAATTTTCAACTGCAACAGAGGAGAATAATTAATATCAGAAATAACTTTATAAAATGCATGCAGAAAAAGGTCAATAAATCAAAAATCCTATACCCAGCAAATATATATTTTATACAGTATTTAAAAGAAAGGCATTATTGGGCATACCAAAATTCTGCAACTGAATTATCTATTTACCACATCTATGGAAAGTTTACAAGAAAAAGCTATATAAAGTAAAATTAAAAAGACAAAAAGATCACAAGAGAAAATAAGTAGTAGAAGAAACACAATAAATTATGAACCAAGAAAATGCATGTGTAATTAGAAGGGCTGATGGTAGCTATGGCACTCTGAATACCTGTTAAGAAAACATACTTGAAAAAAAAAATCATCATAAAGGAAAAGTTAGTGATAGCATATAAATAATATTACAAATGATCCAGAAACATTATTTCTGCATTTGGGTTAAAAGTAGAAAAGCAATTTTAGTCATTAAATTTTTATGTAGTGAAAATAATGGATTAACTAGGATGTTTTGATAAGAATTAAAATTGGATCAAAGTATCCAACAGCATTTAAAAAATGTAAAATCATAATTTCTAGACTTAAAATTATGATAAAAAATATAAATTAGTTATTAATATTTATGCTTCAAAATATATAAACCAATAAATGAATTAATTAATTTGTGCAAAATTGATAAAATGAAGCATAATTAAATATTTCTTAGTCTGATACTTAGAGGGAATAGAATACAATGGTTCATACTGAAACTAAAATAATTAATAATTTTATTAATACACATTTAATATTTCTGTTTAGTCTGTAATATTATGAGGTATACCAGCAACTTAAATGACAAGAAGCATGAATATATAATGTATTTGAATCAATTCAAAAAGAGCTATTGAAACTGATTTACTACACAAACCTGTGGATAAAGGAAAGAAGAGCTTCATCAGAATGTCTGTGGTGAAGAATTCCCCCACACCCTGGCAATGACTGCTAACAGAGGGCTTTAAGATGATCACTTGCAATATATGAAAAAAGGAGACTGTTATTTACCTATCAAATTTTGATTAAGCAGTGGACTGAATGAGTTGCATCATGTGGCTCAGGTCTATGTGAATAATGGGGAAGTGCCCTGGAATCTTACCAACTGGCCTACCAAAGATAGGTCTTCCCCATTGCAAAGTGTCTGATATTGAGTCCTATTAGAATTTCAAGAGTGGGAACCATTAGCAAAGGGAATAACACCAGCAAGAAATTCTAGGGAAAATTTTTTGTGGTAGAATCTGAGGTAGAGGAAAAAGTCTTTTTGGCGACTGATGCCCAACATTAGATAATTGTGCTACTATAATTGTATTTACAGTGTTACTTAATAACAAATATATGTACCCCACCTGTGAATCAACAGATATAGATGTCTGACAGTCAGAGTGAATAGGTGGCCAAGGTAAGCCAGACTTTCGGGAATAACCAACCAAGAATTTCTACAATCGAGGAAAGTTTAGTAAATAAATATTTGCCTTGTTTTTTTACCTCTTTTTTTTATTTTCCAGTCTTCTCAGGAGAATAGTAATACCTTGATAAAAGGAAACAGGAGCATTTTTGAATCAAAAACATATCACTTATCTTCAGTTCAAAGCACTGGAGTAAGTAAGAGAAAGTAAAAATGGAAGTCATACACCTGCCTCACTTTAAGTTCCTGGAGATATTTTCTTTCCACTGCACAGAGAATAAGATGAAAAAATGAAATGTAATGAAAAAGATGGACTTTTAATTTAAAAAGTATAAACTGAAAACTATAAAATTTTCCAAATTTTTTTAAGGAACTGAAAATGTTTTATATAGCATAAGTTTAACACAGATTACAGAAAAAGAAAATCATATCTTATTTGCACTTTTCTGTGTTGAGTCTATACTTAGACATTGGCACTGGGTATTGACGAATAACTAAAGGCTCTCCTGGACTCAGGTTACCATCTCCTTCCACTTTATAAGAAGGTACCACATATGGTAGGATAGGTAGCTGTCCTGCATTTGGATGAGGACTAAAATTTGCTTGCCTCTAAGATATTTATTAAGTCTATATAGTTGATAACAATCCCTCAAAATAAACACTGAAATAGCTTTGGATTAAACAACACTGTACCAGTAAATATGGAAAACAACTGGCAGCTTTAGCAAGCATGATTTACAAAGTCTTTGTCTCTACAGTTTTAAGCAGCCAGAAATACATCTTTCACTCTGAAATTTATAGGAAAGACTTTTTTTTTGGTCAGATGAAGCAAGTCAAGAATTTTCATTGAGGATGAGGCATTCAGATGTAATGTGTTTATAACCTATGTAACCTTACACAATCTATTCACATTCCCTAAATCCTCAACTTGTCCAGTTCTTAAACAAGGATAATATGTTGGAAATTTCTGAAGTACTTTCTCTTTTTAATTCACTGGAATTTTAAGTACAATTATATGAAGAAGCAAAGGGAGGAAATCATATATGACATTATGACAAACTGAAATCACTCTTTATAATTTTACTATATTATATGTCAGCATTAGGATTTACAAAAGAGGAGACTTTATTTTATCTGCTTGGGTTTCTGCAAAGTACCAAATTATAGACTACTCACCAAAGAGCTTAGTCACAGTTTCATCCTATCTGTGACCCAGAACATTACAACAGCTTGTGCAGCATACAAGGGCAAGAAAGGATAAACATCCTTTGCAATTATATAACAATAAATGAACCATAGCTGATCAGCATTATGATGGGATATGTCTTGAGAGAATTTATTTAGTCAGTTAGTCATTTAGGTGGATTTGCACTGGGTAAATTCTTTGGGCATATGGGCAGTATGTGTTCAAGGACTCCCTGCAGCATTGAGATGACACATTATTATAAAATATAGTGTACCATCTCTGTTATGATGGTGATTCTTATGAGAAAAATAAATCTATGTTTTTTATATACACAAATTTCCTGGGACTAAAACAACATAACAAAAAATGTGATGTGGAAATTGTCTAAGGATATTTTTATAACTATGAAAAGTAGTGAATTAGAATGAAATTTGATTGAGAATGGCATACACCATATAAAAAAAATATTTTTTGTCTTTAATTTACCAGATTCCTCATGGTTTTTTTGGTGTCATCTGTTTACTTTATTTCAAACCTGAAGGTCTAATTGACAATCTAAATTAGGTGTTTTCTTATTCACATTGGAAATTCAGAAAAAGTATCCAGAACTAAGTGTCTTAACTCATTCTTTCAAGAATATTCACCGAGTAATACTGCCAAGGCTTGCACTGGGTACTGATACACATATATTTCCTTTCTAAAATATTATGTTTTCTTAACATGGGGGTATTTAACTAATATAATAAATAAATAACAATCAATTAAATAAATCGATATTATGTCTTCAAAAAAATGGTTCCAGAACAATTACAGAAATTCCCAATGCATTTTTTCACTGACCAAGAACAGTGGAAGAAAGAGAGACCACACATACTCATACCATCTTAGGGAAATCACATGTTTGAAGAAAATAAGCAGACAAGCATGCAAACACAAAGGGGTTTGTGAAACCAGATGTATCTCTATGTCACATAATCACCTGTTTGGTAATAAAGATCGGGCTGTAATATTAGGTATTAGTATACAAATAATGCTGGAAGAAGACAAATCACACCAGCTGACTAGATCCAGTTGTTAAACACAACCATGAACAAATCTATTTTTTACAGATTAAATTGTTAGAAACAAAGATAATTAGTATTTGAAACTCATGACTTTCTAATTCTTCTAATGCATTCTGCTATTGTCCCTTGTCTATTTTAGTTGTGTAGTGAAAACAAGTATTTGCTACTATCCACATTTTCTTAAGCCCAAGTGATATTAAATTGGTAGCTCCAAAAGGCCTACGTGAGAGTATTTACACCATGAAAATTGACAAGAGCTACAAATCAACATTCAATTTATTGTTTTGTTTTCTAGACGTAAGAAAGTGATTGAAAGTGTTGTGTATGCCATGTCTGTAGCTATTACATTATGATTAGAACAAGCATTTAAAATCATGTTCTTCCTGTATTGGAAAGCTATCAACTTTTGCAGCAAATAAATCACACATCATTGACAAACTTTTGAATTTCTAATATAAGTCATCATTGCTTTGCCTTAATCATTAATTTAAACAAAAATATCAATCAAATTTCGTGTCAAAACTACTCTCATCAGTCAGTTGTCTCCATGGATACAAAGGTTTGACAAAACATTGTAAAAGCCCTCTTGATAACTGATTGGCTCTAAGGGATTTAGAATGAAGAGAATTGTATAGTTTACGGATATATGTATATGTTCACTACACTTCATTTATATCAGTAAAATTTATAAAACACTTATGTAAGCACACACACACATATTTTTCTTTCAGAGAGCTCGCTGTTCAACATGTAAATAAAAAATGAGATAACATAGAGACAAACTACATTGTAAAGAAAGGGAAATTTAGAAAAATAATGAGAGTGAAGAATTTAGTTTCAAAAAGAGTCAAAGGACTTGAATAGACATTTCTCTAAAGAAGACATGCAAATGGCCAATAAGCACATGAAAAGATATTCAAAAACATTAGTCACTAGGGAAATGCAAATCACAACCAGGAGATAGCACGTTATACCTACTACAATGGCTATAATTAAAAAGAAACAAAATGTAAAATAATAAGTATTGCCAAGGCAATGGAGAAATTGGAATTCCTTATGCATTGCTCATGGAATGTTAAGTGATGCAGCCACTTTGGAAAACAGTTTGGTGGTTTCTCAAAAGGTTAAACACAGAACTACCATACGACATGGTAATTCCACTCCTAAATATATATCCAGGAGAACTTAGATATTTGAACACCAGTGCTCATAGGATTATTACTCACAATCACCCAAAGGTGAAAATAATTCAATTGTTCATCAACAGGTAAATGGATAAACAAAACATATTTTGAGAACTGCACTGAGAATTATGAACTCTCAGCATGTAACTACTCCATCTTAAACCCTGCATTAAGAAACTTCACCAAACTTTAGCATGGCTTCTAGCAGCAGAAGGACATATCCTTAGGATGACCCAAGCCCCTCACTGATCCTAGCCTGCCACCGAAATGACTCCATGAGAAAGCTCAAGGCTGCCAGGAAAATTTACCGCTTGTTCTAGCCAACACCGGATAATAGTCCTTTGATCTCGCCTTTTTAAGCATTTGTTTTAAAGGGCTTACAATTGTGAATATGTTATTTTTACAATTCAAAAGTGTCTGTTTCAAGAGCCTGAGAGTCATTCCTTGGAAATCTAATCACCAAGAAGGGCCTCTACCTCCTAGTCTCTTTGGGAGGCTAGAATCGCAACTTCAATAACTGCCAGCTCACAGACATAGATGACCTAATCGCATTTACACTGAGCAATACTTTGTACTTTTTCACTTCTCTGACTCTCGTGAGCCCCTTATCTCCCCTCTTCCCCATTCTACCTTTGCACGCCCAATCACCTCTATGCAAATCATAATGGAGCTCAGCTGTTTCCCAGACTATTGTTAATAGTTACTGAATTAAATCTGTTTTTAGTGCTTTAAATAGTGTCCAGCTGTGTTTATCTTTGACAATACACACAATGAAAAGTTATTTGTCCATAAAAAGTAATAAAATTTTGATATATGCGACAATATGGATAGACCTTGAAAACATTATGCTGAGTAAAATAAACCAGACATAAGCAGACAAATATTGCATAATTCCACTCAAATGATGTACCCAGGATATGCAAATTCCTAGAGACAAAAAACAGAATATAGGTTGCCAGTGGCTGAGGAGATGGGCAAGTTGGAGTTATTGTTTAATGGGTATAGAGTTTTTGCTAGGGATGATGAAAGGTTTTATGTATAACTAGTAGTGATTGTTACACAACATTTTGAATGTATTTAATGCCACTATATTGCACGTTTATGAATGGTTAAAATAATAAATATTATATTATGAATATTTTGCCACAACGAAAACAAACAACAATGAAAAACTATGTTTAAAAATATCTATGTGGAGGCATGAAGGACCAAGCCTCCCAAAAGGGCGATTTTGGAATGAAGTAGACATTATCTTCCACTTTTTTTATTTATCACTATTTGCTGCAATATGTCTCATGATATAAAGGTCAAGAAGAAGTCAGTGGCCTAGAGCATTCAGCAGTCTGGCAGTGTGGGAAAGACCAAAAAGTGAACTTTAGCAGATCAGACAGAACTTAAGATGACAAAATCCTGGAAAAATGGGAAACAAAGAAAAGGGGACATCAGATTTTTGCTCTGAGGTTTCTACAATTTATAAGCTATTTAGGAGTCTGAGAGGAAAAAAACAAGAGGAAAGTAGCTACTAACAGGCCACCAAGAACCTAGTTTATCAATCTCATGGAGCTAAGGAAACAACAACAACAAATTGCAGTTGAAGTTCCACCAAGAGGAAGGGTCTTGATTACAAAACAAAACCAGAAATCACCTGAGCTTCTTTCCTTTGAGATTTCTAAAGTCTACATACAAGATAAGAACAGAGAGGAAGTGAAATCATCCTTAAAACGTTTGAAATGTGTTTCAAATTTTCTCAATCCTTATTTGGATCTGTGATATAATTTTCTTATCTAATTGTTTGTGAAAAGGAAATTAAACCATGTCTGGAGAATTTAACATCACCTGGAGCCTCGAAAATGTTTAACACACAATATCAACATTCAGTTAATCAAAACAACAGGCATTGTAGGATAAAAGATTAAATGGTGGGGAAAAAAATCAAGAGAAAAAATAAGCTAATAGAACTGTCAAAAAACTTAAGTTGACCTGAATACCACCCTCAATTTAATTGGTCTTATTGACATTTATTGAAAACTCCATCTAACAACAGCCAAATACACATTATTCTCAAACTCACATGGACAATTCATCAAGATAAAATACATTTGGAGCCATGAAACATATCTTAAGAAATTCAAAAGAATATAAATCATATAAAGTATCTTCTCATACCACAATATAATTAACCTAGAAACCAAACACATAAATATATTAGGGTTGGACCCAAATATTTGGAAATTAAACTGCACACTTCTGAATAACACATTGGAGAGAAGTATAAAGGAAAAATAAAAATATTTTAAATAAAAGAAATGAAAATATAACTTATTAAAAAGTATGAGATGCAGTGGAATAACTGCTCAGAGGGAAATTTATCACAGTAAATTCTTATATTAGAAAAGAATGATCTAAAATCAATAACCTAAGTTTCAGACTTAGGAAACTAAAAAAAGAAGGGAATTTAGGCCTAAAAATAGAAGAAATAAAATAAAAATTAGTAATTTTTATTGACCAAAATTCAAGTTCAGCTTATTTTCTCTCCTAAAATTCCCCATCTGTTCATGCATGTTGTTCATCTTGTTACAGAGATCATAATTTATGTGAAGTTACTTTAAATTTTGTCTGACTATTCCAACATCTGGATCATTGCTGAATCCAATGTGGTTCTGTCAACTCAGTTTACTCTTGATAGTGGATTCTTCTTTCTTGCTTTTTATTTTAAAATTTGTGTTGTACTTTTGGTTGAATGTTTGATATCAGTTTGACTGAATGTTAGAATGCTGACATTGCAGAGACTGAGGTAAGTTATATTTACCCCTTGAAGTGTGCCTGCCTATTCTTCTGGTTACTGTTAGTGTGGGAGTTTGATTCTTCCTCAACAGTTGTTGAGCTGGGTTTGGGTCTTCTTGTTGTCTTTATTATCCTCAGTGCACAACAGGTTTCAAATTCTTGTGTATTACCTTGTGCTTCAGGTAGGGGCCAGGGAACCAGAGAATTTTTCTCAATGTTTTTGATCCGTTCTCTGATTTTAAACTTTGTGACCTGCCACAAAGGTATCTCTTCTCCATCCTCATGCCCATCCATAGCGTTCAGTTGTTACTGTATTTACTCAATGTTAGCTAGGAGGTTTTGGGGGCCAGAGGTAGTTTTGTGTTTTCCTGCTTTAGCGTTCTCAAAAGCGTCTCTTTTTCAGTGATCTTTCCTGTCATCCCACTTGCAAAAAAACAAAACAAAACAAACAAATAAACAAACAACATCTCTGTTGAGTCTTTTTTGGAGATAGAGTTTTCTTCTCTTCACCTGATGGTAGAAGATCTCTTATGAGAGTAAAATAGATGATTGGGTCCAGGACTTTGTCCTACCCTTTCTATAGAGTAAAAACCTTTTTATTTTCCCCCATTTCCCCAGACACAGTAGATTTTGATCATGGGTGGACAGGTTTGCTCTCTTTTCTCCATCAACTTAAAGTTATTATTTCATAGAAAGTGAGGGCTCAGTCAGGGATCTCTGTATTTTTCACTGCAGTTCAAGTCACCAAAGAAGATAGATATTTCTCAGCTAGCTCCCCAACTCCAAACATTCCAGTGAATAAATAGTGGATATCTATGGAGAAGCATCTGAGAATGAGTTCAAACTCCACTTGTTCCTGCAGTTCTCAGGATTTCTATACATGCATCTAGCATACACTCAACTTTTAGCCATTTGTTATAAAATTTAGATGAATTCTTATAACTTATTACCTATCTGCATGGAATCCACATCCCTTGTGCCTCTTCTCTGCCACTGTAGGTCGGTGCTACATCCCATTTCTCTTTGAAATAAATCTATATTTTCTTAGATATCAAACATTTGTGCAGTGACCTCGATTATCTGATGGATTCAAGAAAAGTTATGATTTTGTTATTGATTGAGCTTTTTCTGTTGTTAGAATGGGATTCATGCTCTTTCCAGATTTATACACTGTAGGCAAAGTCTGAAGTCATATTTTTAAAAAAAACACTTGTAAACATTTATTTTTGGATAAATAGACTGAATTCTGCATGGGAAAGGTGTTAGCAAATGGGGGCAAGTAATTTAACTTACCTCATTCAGAAAGAGAGAGGCTGTAGAGTTAAGCAAAACTTATCATTTTCACATGCCATCTTGGAACCCTTGGAGATACTAATTTTTTTCACATATCCATATTAAAAAATTGCTCAACAAATTCCAATAAATATTCTTGTAAACAACTTTCTACTTCTAGTTCATCATTTCCAGTTATGTTTTAATGCCCTTGTAAATCAATGTCTGGCTTGCTGTCTTCGTTGAGGCTGCTATAACAGGATGCCATAGATTGGGTGGTTTATAAGCAATAGAAAAATATTTCTCATGGTTCTAGAGGCTGGAAATCTGAGATCAGAGTGCCTAAATGATTGAGTTCTGATAAGGATCCTCTTCCAGGTTGCAGACTGCAGACTTCTTGTTGTATTCTCACATGGCCAAGAGCAGAGAAAGGGAGCAAGCTCTCTCTAGACTCTGATAATGGCACTAATCTCATTCATAACTTTTGAGGAGTTAAGCCACTTATATCATGAAATGTTCATATGAAAGAACTTGTGTAACCCTATTAGTATAGAAACTGATCCTAACATTGAGGTGACTTCTTGTCAAATTTGTGCCACTGGGTTAGAATTCAGGAGGGAAAGGGCAAAGAAATAGATATTTCTGGATGGAAGGGTGGAAATGTTTCTTATGCTTTAGCAAACATTGTCTTTTGTGATGCTTTTCAAGATAAATGATGTATTGATATTTACTGAGGCTGTATCTCTAGGAGAAATGGTTGGAAGTATTAGGGTGCTCTAATATGTTCGTTATTATTGGATACTTTAAGCAACATATTATGATAGTCAACTCAAGAGCGAAAATTGTTTTTTAAGTGCAGAGAAGGAATAGAGAAAGTTTAAAGGTCGAAGGCATTTCAGCTTGAAAAATCTGACGGTTCTAGGCCTCAAAGTGGAAATCATAATAATAACTATCACAGCAGGAACATTAGTTTAAAAAAACCTGGGGAAACAAAAACTCTGTAAAATATCTTAGTTGGATAAAGTAAAGCAATCTTGTGTCAAACTTCAAATTAAGGATATGACCTTCCAGATGGCTTCAAAAAGGCCATTAAATTGATGAAAATGGCATGAGGGAGAAGTAGGAGTACAGAAGCCCTAACCCCTATGCTCAGATAAAACCTTTGTGTGTGTGTGTGGTTACTTGGTGAATAGAATTGACAATAAACAAGAATATTAGAAGCCTACCACATTTTTGAAGCAATTATATAGCCAAAGAAAGCAAAATCCCATCCCTCTGTCCCAAAAGTAGTGAATTAATAAAACCTGAACACCCGTGAACAGTCTTTAAGGGAAAGCATACTCCCTAACGTTCATTTCAAGTGAAGCCATGGAGAAAAACATAGAGTGAAGAACAACTTTGAGTGTGAAGCCAAGGGAGACCAAAAAATGGTCCAGGAAGATTCCCCTCAGAGACAACATTGAAGAAACTTTCACCAACTTTAACAATTATATTTTCCTAATTTAAGAGTGTTCACTGTGGTTATTTTGTCTTTCATTAGCCAAACTCACCATGGTTTTACTGGTTATTGAAACTTAAGACAAGTATTCCATCTTATTTTCAACTATTATCTAATCCTCAAAGGAGCCATCCTTAATACCCTATCTAACATCATGTCCCTCACCCCATGTATTTATGTAGCCCACCTGTGTATGTCCTTTTTATTTCCTTACACAGATTTATTATTTTATGACACTTTTACAATGTGGGATATATTAAGTGTATTTATTGGTTTACTGTCTGAATCTCCCTCTACACATTCAACTTCTTGAAAGCAGGGACTTCAGATCTCCTTTCCACCACTGTACACCCAATGACTAGGTAGGTGTATAACATATAACAAGAGCTGATGAAATAAAATACATTGTAGATATTTGGATAAAATCTGCATGTTTTCCACATCTGCAGATTTTCCACATCCACATCTGTGAGATGACTTTCTTGGTATTAAATAAAGTGAATGATATATATTTTATTGTTTCCTGGGCCTAATTCATGAAAGGGTTTCTAATTATTATGGTTAATAAATATCTATGAATTAATATGGAATTATAGATCCAATAATTCACTCACTAAGATTTTCTCCTAATTATATGCCTAGTGCAAAAATAAATACACAGGAAATAAAGTATCCTAGGGAAATAATACCTTGATATATATGTAATACAATATTTCACTTTCTGTATCTAGGCTAGAGTTTCTAATTACTTATATATTAACGGTAGTTAAATTACCTATGTGATAATTCTATCTGACTAATGTATCATTTTTAAACAGTTACCTTTTCTTTGATAATAAACAATGCATGTGTATTGGCTAAAAATCAGAAAATGACACAAATACTATACATCCATAACTACTACTATTATTTGGTAGTATTTTTCAACCAGTTTTTGATTTTACCTTCACTTATTCTTCTGTGATGCTCTACCTTTCTTTATGTAAATCTGAGCTTCTTGCATAGTATTTTCCTTCTGCCTAAAGAACTTATTTTAATATTTCTTGAAAGGCACGTCTACTGGCAACAAATTCCCTCAATTTTTGTTTGTTTGAGAAAGTCTTATTTCTCTTCACTTTTTCACTTTTGAAGGATAATTTCTCATGATACAGAATTCTAGTTTGGTGTTTTGTTTTTGCTTTTTTCTATCAACACTTTAAATTTCCACCCCACTCTCTTCTTGCATGGTTTCTGAGAAGAGATTGGATTTAATTCTTGTCTTTTTTTCTCTATAGGTAAAGTGTTTTTTCCCTCCCTGCTTCTTCCAGAATTTTTCTTTATTTTTGATTTCCTGTAGTTTGAAAATCATTTGCCTAGTTGAAGTTCTGTTTGTTCCTTTTTTTTTTTTTTCCCCCGCTTTTATCCTGCTTGGTGATCTTGAGCTTCCTGGATCTGTGGTTTGGTGTCTGACATTAATTTGGGGAAATTCTCAGTCATTATTGTTTCAAATATTTTTTTGTTTGTTTGTGTCTTTCTTCTCCTTCTGTTATTCCCATTACAAGTATCTTTTGCCTTTCATTGTTGTCCCTGGATATTCTCTTTGGGTTTTTTTTAGTCTTTATTCTCTTTGATTTTCAGTTTGGGAGGTTTCTGTTGATATATCCTTAGATTCAGAAATTTCTTCCTTACCTTTGACCAGTTTACTAATAGGCTCATCAAAGGCGTTATTCACTTTTGTCATAATGATTTTTATCTCTAGCATTTCTTTTTGGTTATTTAGGATTTCCATTTCTGTTTATATTGCCCATCTGTTGTTTCTTGCTATCTGCTTTTTCCATTTAGAGTACTTAGCATATTAATCATTGTTGTTTTAAATTTCTGGTCTGATAATTTCAAACATCCCTGCCATGTTTGGTTCTGATGCTTGCTCTCTCTCTTCCTATTGTGTTTTTTTGCCTTTTGGTATGCACTGTGATGTTTTCTTGATGGGTGGATATGATGTACTGGGTATAAGAAACTGCTGTAAGGAGAACTTTAGTAATGTGGTGGTGAAGTGTAGGGGGAAATTATTTTATAGTCTTATGATTAGGTCTCAGTTTTTACTGAGTCTCTGTAAACTTCACAAGTGTTTCTCAATGTTTTTCTCCCCTCTTAGGAGGACAGAATGGCTAGAGTGGTCTGGAGTTGGGTATTTCCCTTCCTCAGGTCAGTTAGACTTTGATATCATCCCAGCATGTTAGGCTCTTGTTAACTAGTGCATACTGAGTGCAGGCCTTGTTAAGAAGAACAGAGGCTCTGGCATATTTAAAGATGGTTCTTTTCCCCTCTGTGAGGTAAAGAGTGTCTCCCTGTATTTACCTGTCTCTCTTTCTAATCTTGGGAGGAATGGTTTGCCCTGTGTCCTCACCTCTCTCATGGATCAAATAATTAATCTTTTCAGTCTGTTTGGATCTTTACTTTTCCTTAAGATGGAGTAGCAATATCTAAGCTCCTTACATGCAGAACCAGAAAATTGTCCTGTTAACTTTTCAAAGATTTTTGTATGTTTTTTATTATACTTATTTCTTCAGTACAATGAATTAGCAGTTTAAGTGACTATATTCAACCAATCTTGTCTTAAATATATTGAACTTTACATATTATTATATTGGTTATGTTATCTTTATTCACTAAAATGCATCTTTAGCCAGTCTGAATTGGCTTTCTGTGAAATTTGAGGTTATGATTCTGTAGGATATTTACAAAGTAGAAAATTGTCTTTTGGCAGTGGTTCAAATTATATCAATCTCTGAGATAATTGTCAGAGCCTAAAAATTCTATGTTATAAATCTGTACAAATTAAAATAAAGAAAATGGAGTACTATTAGGCTGAATAGGAATGTTAAATTCACTGAGACCTATAGAGGCCAAACAATGTCTTAGTCATGAGAGATATGTTTCATGTAGAATAAAATAGACCAAAATGTGTTCAACCAATGGGTTCTTGCCCAAAGGCACTCATTGCAGTTTCTCATTTACCACTTCTAGTGACAAATTCCATAGAAGAGGAACCTTAAGACCCAAAGTCCCTCAGTCAGTAAGTGATATACTGATAAGTTTCAAATTGACTGAAAGTACCTGAGATTAAGCCTAAAATGAATGCCAAGCCCAAATTTAGCATCAAAGAATCCCACGTGGAAAAAGATTATGTCAAGAAATAAAAGATAAGGAATAACTTTTCTTTAAAGGACAAGTTAAAGTAATTAACTCAAGGCCACATGTTGAGTAAGTTACAGAACAAAAAATGAATTCCAGACCTTCTTATTGGTTCTCAACTTTAAACACTAAGCTAAAATCTTTTTTAAAAATTATCTAATTTGTATTTTTGGAGTACAGATTTTCTTTTCTACTTGCTAATCCTCAACAGTGAAAACAGATGGCTTTACATTTTTCCCTGTTAATATATTTTGAATTAATTTGATGTTTGCTTTTCCATTTCTTGTCCTGAGTTTGTTGTTCTAGAATCTCCTGAGTGATAAGAAATCACTAAACTTACTCATCTGTTGAATATTTTTTTCTTCAGTACTTCCTGGAGTTTTTAAAACATCATTTTTTAAAGTATTTACATGCATTTTAAAAACAATTCTAAATGACAGTCTAAGATTCTTGATGATTTTCTCTCAACATAGTCAGTCAAGTTGAAATGATGCAGATTAATTCACTAAAATGACAGGAACTGTGATTTACTGGATTTTGTAGATTATTAAGCAAGCAAATACATGCATAATAAAAAATTAAGGGCAGTGCAGCATAAATGGATTTTTTTTCATTTATTTTGACAACTATAGTTTAAATTACTTATGACATGCTTCACAGTATGCTAATGAATAGCCTCTAGTATTCTATGAAATAGAATTTTGAGGTTTAGACAGCTAACTAAAAGCCTGTGCCAATAAATCTCATCTGAGAGTACATTGAGATACTAGGTTTTTGTGAGAAATTAATAAAGAAAAAGAAGGAAAAAGGAAACTGCTATATATGTTGGTTTCCTTAAATAGAATTTATTTTAAAATATGATGTGTCCCTCTGGCATATCTGATTTCTTTACATTTCTATGTCCCAGAAAAGTCGAATAAGTTCTCTGAACCACTATTTGGTTTTCTTTCCTCTATTCCTCTGACAACTTTTCTTGATAGAGCTACATAATGTTATCTTAAAAGTTATTACAGGCCCTTACAAATCAAAATTAAAGAATTGATATTGTTATTTTAAAATTCATCTTGTGAAAAAAGATATTTATAAATGAACTGTTATCTAAAATCATGAGATTCCTACATTATTTTAGACCATTAGTTAGGATCATACTAGTGGTATGACCCTATGTTTATTCATATTACAAGAAATTCTGGGATGTCAATATTGTTTTCTCATTTTTAGTTGTAACCACATACATACTTCAAAAGATATAGAGTATAAGGGTTTGATGCCTTGCTAAAGTGAAAATTTGATAAAATAATAAACTGTCTGACCAAGTTTTGAATTAGAGGTGAAAGACATACAAACTTATTTCACTTTTTTTTCTTTTTTATGCATATTAGAAGATTGATTTTGACATTTATCCAATGTTTCCCACTGATAATGGTAGGATTTATTAATATTTAAGATATAATATTTTAGGTGCAAACACACACTTATAATTTATTTTATTTGACATTAAAATACTCCTTTCCCAAAGCCATTTTTCTCCTTCTTTAATACACAAACATACACAAACACACTCACTCTAAAACACAGAAGAAGATGGGGGAAAAAACCAAAATATTTCATGAACACAAAATAAATAGATTTTTATCAATAACTATTCTCTGAAATCCCATTTAAATATGAATTCAACCATTTTTGTTTGTTTCTTTCTATGGCCCATATATAAATTACAATTAGAACATCGATTATGTTGAGGACTAAAGTAGATTGGATAAGTATACTAGTTTTCTAGGGCTGCCAGAACAAAGTACACGGATTGGGTGGCTTAAACAACAGAAATTTATTTCTCACAGTTCTGGAGGCTGCAAGTCAAAGGTCAAGGTTTAGTTTTGTTCTGATACCTCTCTGCCTTGTAGCCTACAACCTTCTCACTGTGTCCTCACATGGTCTTTCCTCTGAGTACACACATTCCTGGAATCTCTTCATGTGTTCAAACTTCCTTTTCTTATAAGGACACCAGTCATATTGGATTAGAGGCTACCCTAAATACCCCATTTTAAATTAATCACCTCTTTAAAGGTCCTATCCCCAAGTATGCTTACGTTTTGAGGTGCTGGGGGTTAAGACTTCACCATGTGAATTTTGGGGGACACAATTTGACCCATAACAGTAAGTGTGGATAATCCTGAATTAATTCTATATAAGAATTTGTAAAATGAAGAGTGTTGGAGAAATTAATTTTTTTCTCCTCCCATTTAGGAGTTTAGTTTTAGTGAATGCTCTGGCTTACAGAGGACAACTATGTCGTCATCTCCGTTGGCACTAATAACATGGACACATTTCCCTTCCTCCCTCCCTTCCTTCCTTCCTTCCCTCTTCCTTCCTTCATTTCTTCCTTTCTTTCTTTCCTTCTTTCTTTCTATTTTTCTTTCTTTCTCTGTAAGTGAGGGTTTCTTGAACAAGTTCAGTAAACCATGTCGCTGTTAAATGATAGGAATAAAAATGTGAGCCAATTAAATACATTCAAGACTTTATGGAGCTTACACTCTAACAGCTGTGATATGTTTGTGTGATTACACAAATAAAAGACTTAGAAGAGTGGCAAATGCTAATAAGAAAAGTGCAGGGTACTAGTAAAGTACATAAATGGAAGTTTTGACCTAGTTTAGGTCCTAGGACAATCAGTCTTGGAGAAGTGACATTAAAATTGTGATCTGAAGGATAAATATGAAGAAATGCCATTTCCAAAGTCTCTGAAATAGAATGGTTGGAGAATTGAATAAAGAACAGTTGGAGTTAAAAGAGTGGTAGAATATGGGTCAATAAATCTGTGGTTGAATAAATAATCTGAAACCTGATTAAGAAGCACACCTTCCAGCATTCTCCACTTTGTGGAATAAGATATTTTCTCAGTATCATTGCTGCAGTCAAAAAAATTTTATAGTTTATATGTCCCTGTCTATGATTTTAACGAGACATCCAGTTGAAAGCTTTATCAAAATAATTGGAAGAAAAAGATTCTGAACATAAAGTGCTGTGTATGAAGAACAATACAACTTTGGAGTTAGCATTTAAATTGAGCATATTAAGATAACACATGTAATTACATTTAGTCATGTTTTCAGATGATTCTTATGGAATCATATATACATATTTTCTAATTTCTTAGTACATTAAAATGTGTAATATTACACTATATCTCTACGATACTTGTTTACAGATAAGAGTAGATTTTGTTAAGCATCATTTTGAGGCTTAAGGAAATGGTACATGTACCATCTCAACCACTTAAAGACTTTGTTGCAAACCACTTTTGAGGACTCTGTATGCTGCTTATCAGCATTTATTCAGGAAATCTCTTTCTAGCTGTTGTGGAGGTTTCCTCTGTCACTAAAACTGGGTAAAGATTAACAAACTTTGGTTTGCAAGTTGATTTCAAGCTAAATTAAAAATGCAATATAATGAGGAGTGCATTATTAAACAGTTTATTTTAGTATGAAAACTTAGAAGGAAGGGGGTAAAGTAGCTGTCCTGTGATCCATTTCTTTGCAGTCATGTGGGGAGGCACTCCTAGGGAAAAGAAAATACGAAATACAAATAATATAATCATAAGCATGATAATTGGACCTCAAGGTAAATGCTGTTTGCTAGGATATAGTATTTATCTATAAAATGCTATTAATAGTATGTTGCTAGCTTCTGATTGTTTCTTGTAAACACAACTGCAATCTATGGATTTATGATGCCTCCCTGCACAGTGAACGTTGTGGATGTAATCAACTTTATGTGGTTAAAAAAATAATGAAGATGTTTCATAATGTTCTCTGCTGTGTGTGGTGATTTAGGACCTCATTAAAAAACTTCATTACTGTTTTTTACCAGAGAACATGAGTCCAGTGTAAAAAAGGAAGGGCCATCTGAGATGTACCAAACCTCTCTGCTTTGCCTATGTCTACTTATTGTTTGAAACTTTGAAATTATTAATAAAATTTAACTTGGATAAGACTGTGGATTCATGTGGCTTTGATTTGGCAAACTAGTCTTTTAGCTCAACACACACACACAAACAAACACGTGTAAATTTGTCAATCTCATGTCCATTGTAAATTTGCCTTTGAGTTTGTTTTATGTTTAACAAAACATTTTTGATTGAAGTATGATTTACATATGTCATATGATGAGATTTTTAAATTCACAGTTTGATGAACTTTGACAAATGTGTACAAATGTTGGGCAAATGTAGAAAGTTTCATTACCATTGAAAGGTTCCTTCTTCCTTTTATCCAAACATGATTCTTCTTCAGCCAATGGCAACGACTATTCTTACTTTCATCACTACATTTCAGTTTTGTTGCTTCTTATTAAAGAATGTTGAATTTTTTCTGGCAGGTAAATTACCAGAGTATTATCTTGATCTTAGGGAGGCCTGGCTTTTAGTTTTGTGAAGGAAGCTTGTTGAGATATGTCCTTTGTCCTTCAGCAAAACCTTCAGTCCAGAGCTTACTCTAAAGATATGTTATCCTTGCATTTTACCTGGATGCTCTCTCTCTCTCTCTCTCTCTCTCTCTCTCTCTCTCTATATATATATATATATATATAGTAATATGACTTTACAATATTTTTTGGCTTCTCATCTTTATCATTTTTTATTTTGCCTTTATTTTTTTTTCAGAGTTAGTTATATTATGGCAAGAGCTAAGATCATCTATAAACCATCAATTATTTTATTTTTCAAAACAAAAATGTATATAATTTTATTTTCCTTTACTTATTCCTGCAGGAAAATTCCTTTAAGTATAACTTGTTTTAATTAGAGAGAGCTAGCAAAGACTTTATTTTCAGGAAAATGCTGTTGTAGATACAACATTTAGTACTATATGAAAGATAGTACTAAAGAAATAGTAGAGAAATATATTGATATTACTATAGGTAGCATCAAATTAATAGTTTTAAAATACTGTGGAGAAAACACTGTGAAGGAGTTACATTCATAATTTCAAAATTCTTAAAAATAATAGGAAACATGGAAATACAGCATCAACACTCTAAGGGTGGTTTTCTTTTTCCGGCAAAGATGGAAGAACAAAGGCTAAGGTACCCCCCACCCCCGACACGCATACACACTTGAAAGAAAAAATAGAACAGACAAAATACATGATAGTAGTTCAAGACATTGGACATCAAGAAATAAAGTAATTCCTTACAAATAGGAAACCCAAAAGCGTTGCACTAAATTGATCCTACTTTACTGCCTGGTGAGTTTATAGGATGTGCCATAAATTAGGGAAAGACAAGCAAAGCCTGCCAGTCCCCTATGAGTTGAGGAGATGGAGTTAGGCATCTGGGGAGAGCAAGGGCAGCTAGAGTTCACAGGATAGATTTCCAGAAAGGAAAGTGCTGTGCAAACTAAGACCTCTATGTCTCTATAGATGGTCCCTGGACCCTTAAATTGATTATCAGTGTATTCATGTGGGAAATCTATCCAAAGTCAGGGAAAGAACAATCTGAAAGAACTAGAGGACACACTCCTCATATCCCACACAAGGGTAGAAATATTTAGTATTTTCATCAGCCAGAGTGGAAAATCTCATAATTTATGGGCTCTCAGGTATAGCAGTCAGAAGGGCTTTGCTAGTAAGGGTGAGATGTTTGCTCTAGAGTAAATGATTCTGATTTTGCCTAAAAAAATACTCTTAATTGACAGACTGAAAAGGATTAAAGTGTTTCCAAGTTACTTAACTGAATCTCAGTGAAAAGCACATGCATATCTACAGGAACATTAAAATATCCAGTACCAAACTAGGTAAAATTGACGGTGTATGGCATACTACCCCAAATTACCAGGCTTTCAATGAAGCAGAAAAAAATGAAAAGAAATGAAGCAGGAAAAAAGTCAATGGATGAAGACTGAACCAGAAATGAAACAGATGATCGAATACGTGAAAAAAAAAAGGGGGGGTGTAAAAAGAGTTATTATAATTACATTCTTTATAGGCAAGGAGCTTGAGTAAAACTTGAACAGGTTAAGCAAAGTCATGAAAAAAATAAAGAACGTGTGAATATGTGTTCTATAAAAGCAAAGTACAAGGTCAGAGAGGAAAATACACTGTATGAAATTAATTGCAGATTGCATATTACAGAATTAAAACACAGTAACTTTGAAAACATAGTTTTACTAAAATTTACATCTCAGGGATTAAGCCTTCCAGAAAGCGATGACGACTAATGCAACAAAAAAGTCCCAGGAGTTGGTGGGATCTTTCCGATAAACAATAATCAGCCCAGAGACACATTACTTCATTTTATTTTAAACTGGATATTTTGAATATTGATAGAGAATTATATTTAGTTCTCACCATAATTAAATATTGAAGGTATTTTACTGTTGACCACTTTCCTGCAGATGTATAATTTTGTCAGCAAGTACCAATTAAATTACTTTTTAGTTTTCCTACACTGACAATTATATATTTTTTGCTTTCAATATTTTATGAGACACCAGTATAAAATTAAATTCTCAATTACAATTTAAAACAACATAAACAACACAAATTATCAGAGTATATTCTAGATCCGTTAGTGTTTATGGGAATTTCATATTAATTGTTCACATTTATAGAGCACTAAAGTGAACACTGTATTAAAATAATAAATCCAATTATTATCTGATATATTTACAATTATCAGAGAAAAATGAAATATTATTTGTTGTAATTTCATATTGGGGCAATGTTTGGAGTATTGCATTTTGGAAATGTTTTAAATAAATGTATCATAAAATATGTTTTAAAACAACTTTAATTAATTAGATGGCATAGGTTAGAATCAGTATCAGTAAATATATATCACACAACGGTATTATATGAGTTCTTTATTCTTGATTTGATATTAGAATCATGGAATATTGGATTTCTTAAGGAGTTCAAAGAAAGTTTGGAGAAACGTTAATGACTGTGTGTTCATTGTGAAATGTCTCTGCCAAATGTTTTCTAATATCTCTGCCTAATATACACACATACATACAGAGAGAGACAGAGGCAAAAACAGAGACAGACCTCCATATGCTGAATGATTGAACTGTGGTCACAGTATGGTTCCCTGATAAACACACTCTGAGACTCTGAGGCCTGCTTGCAGTAGTTTATTGAAGCGTATTCTTAGGAACACCTTTGAGGAACAAGGAAAGCATGATTTGGAAGAGGATGGTATGGCAAACGGGAAACCTGTATAATGGATGGCTTTTCTGAATTGTCCTGAAGCAATTAACCTGAGGGAAGGGGGAGGGGTCTTTGTGCCCCTGAATTGCCTCCTCTTTGCCGTCCTAAAGGAGGAGACCCAACATTGGACAAGAAAGCTTCCTCTAAGAATGCGCAATTTTCTGAGAGGGAAACAGCTAATACTGCTGATGGCTGGGAGAATGAATGCCTCCATCCATAGAGAATATTCGTGTGGTGCATCCCAGCATCCAGTCAATGATTAATTTCTAAGGATCATGCCTCAGGAGAAATGCTTTTTCTCATTCTGGCATTTTCTTCCATGTAAACAGATTTCATTACTGTAAAACTTGGACTCATCTCTGGAGCTTTATTCACTCTGACACAGAAGGGTTCATGTAAATTATCATGTTGACACATCTGAGAAGAACAAACTGAGTATTTTTATTGGATCTTCCCTTAAAATGAGCTGCCCACAGGCTGCATGTCATCTCTCAATCCACCAGAAGTTGTAGGTGTGTAGCCTTTGCAAGAGAGGTTGAGATTTTCCCGAATTCATCATGACAAGTACGGGGTGGATAAATGGCATTTGTATTAATATATAACCTATGTCTTAGACCTTATCAGTAATAGAGTATGTATTTTTTGCTTTCATGTGTTACTTTTGAGATTTATTTTTTACTCATTTCAAAATTCAGGAAAAGAAGAAGGAAATGTATGGGACCTCCTTATAGAAGCAAACAAAAAAGTGGTACATGTGTCTGGAACTTTAAATTATTTTAAAAGAAAATGGAATGGAATTTAAAAAGAGCAAAAAATAAATGCAAAGTAACACCTGTTAAGGCAAGTATCTTGGATTTCTGCCACTTATTTAAAATGTAAGCATTTCTCTTAAATTTTTTGTGTGTATATGTATATGTGTGTTTGTAGATGACAATATTGCAACAATGTACCTCTTTAAGTAAACTAATTAAGTATAAAGTAAATTTTTTAAAGTGTAAAGCAAAAGTGTTTGGCATGATAAATTCTAATTAGATTAGCAAACCATAAAATTCCAGTATTGAAATATTTAAGAAAGTTCTATCGATCATAGGAAAAACATAAATAGCATTTTATTTCTTTTATGGATAATGCTTTGGTGTCATATTTAATAACTGCTTACTAAATTCTAGGTCATGAAGAATCTCTCCTATGGTTTCTCCTAAAATTTTGTAATTTTATATGGACAGATATGATTCATTTATAATTTTAATAAGATGTGGGGGTTAGTTTGAGATTCATTTCCCACCCCATGAATATCCATTTTCTCAGCATCACTTGTTGAAATGAACATCTTCCCTGCATTGAATTCCTTTAGCACTTTTGTCAAGAATCACTTGGCCCTGCTTGTGTGAGTTTATTTCTTGGTTCTTTATTCTATTCCTTTGATTGATGTAACTATCATTCCATTAATATCACAATCTTGATTAATGTAGTTATATAAGTCCTGGAAAAGGGTAGAGTGATCCTTCTCATTTTATTATTCTTTGTCAAAATTGTTTTAATTATACCAGTTCCTTTGTGTTTCCACATAAATTTTAGAGTAATCTTCTTTAAATCTACAAAACATCTTGCAGGTGTTTTGGATTTCATTAAATATTTACATAAACTTGGAGAGATTTTAAATCTTTACAAAGTTGAGTTTTCAATCTATGAACACAGTATGTCTCTCCATTTATTTAAAAGTTCATTGATTTATCTCATCAGTGTTTTGTAGGTTTCAGCATACAAGTACTGTCCATATTTTGTTACATATAGATAATTATTTCATATTTAACTATTGAAAATGATATAGTTTTATTTTAATTTCTAATTTTTCATTGATAGTACGTACAAATGCTATTTTTTTTTATATTCATCTTGTATCTGTGATCTTGCTGAAATCACAAGTTAACAACTTTTTTTGTTAGATTCCCTGTGAATTATTACACAGATTATTATTTCATCTGCAAATAGGCAGAATTTAATTTCTTCCTTTGTCATTGTAATACCTTTTATTTCCTTTTCTCACCTTTTACACTGGCTAGATTTCTAGTACTATTTTAGGAAAAGCAGTCATCCTTAAGAAAACCTGTCATCCTTAACTTGTTTTTTATGTTAAAGGGAAAGCATTTAGTTTTCAGTGCTAAGTATATTAGCTGTAGGTTTTTGTAGATGTTCATTATCAAATTTAAAAAGTTAGCTATGCTTCTAGTTTGCTTACAGTTTTTATCATGAATGGATGTTGGATTTGGTCAAATACTTTGTGTCAAATAATAGGTTCACATGATTTTTTTTTTTTCTTTATTCATTTGAATGATGGTTTACTTTGATTTTTGAATGTACATGAATGTAGGCATGCACTCCTTGGATAGATCCCACTTTTCTGTGGTGTGTAATTCTCTTTATACATTGCTAGATTAAGTTTGTTAATATTCTGTTGAGGATTGTTGAGTCTAACTTCACTAAATATATAAATTTATAGTTTTGTTTTGTACTGGCTTTGACTGAGTTAGTATCTGTCTGATATTAGCATTCACTAAGTGAGTTGGAAAGAGTTTTATCCTATTTTATTTTCTGAAAGAGATGATTGTGTATAATTGATGCTTAGTCTTCATTATATATTTGGTAGAATTCTCCAGTGAAGCCATCTTGTACTGAAGGTTACATTTTTGAAAGAATTTTACTTAGAAATTATGTTACTTTAGTGGCTATAGAACTATAAGTTTGGCCTATTTTTTGAGTAGATTTCAGTTTTCAATGAATTATTCCATTTCTTTTAAATTCTTAAATGTATTACAGGCATATCTCCTTTTTTTGTGCTTCACAGGTATTACATTTTTTTACAAATTGAAGGTTTGTGGCAACTTTGCATGGAGCAAATCTCTCAACTCCATTTTTCCAAAAGCTTTGCTCACTTTGTGTCTTTGTGTAACATTTTGGTAATTCTCACAATATTTCAAGTTTATTATTATTATTATGCTTGTTGTGGTGATCTATGATTAATGATCTTTGATGTTACTGTTGTAATTGTCTTGGGGGCCCAGGGACCAGGCTTATGTAAGACAGAAAACTTAATCAATAAATGTCAAGTGTGTTCTTACTGCTTCTCCACCAGCCATTCTCTCGTCTCTCTCGCTGGCCTCTGCCCACCCCCATTCCCTGAGACACAACAATATTGAAATTAGGCCAATTAATAATCATACAATGTTCTCTAAGGGTTCATGTGAGAGAGAGTCATACGTCTCTCATTTTAAATTAAAAACTAGAAAGGATTAAGTTTAGCGAGGAAGCACGCTGAAAGCTATGATAGGCCGAAAATTAGGCCTTATGCCAAATACAACTTAGCCAAGTTGTAAATGCAAAAGAAAAGTCCTATATGGAAAAGTTTTAGTGGTCTGGGTCAAACCAGCCACAATATTCCCTTAAGCCAAATCCTGATCCAGAACAAGGTCTTAACTCTCTTCAATTCTATGAAGGCTGAGAGAGGTGAGGAAGTTACAGAAGAAAAGTTTGAAGTTAGCAGAGCTGGTTCATGAGGTTGAAGGAAAGAAATCCTCTCTATAACATAAAAGTGCAAGGGAAAGTAGCAAGTGCTGCTGTAGAAGCTGCAGCAAGTTATCTAGAAGATTTAGCTAAGATAATAATAAAGGTGGCTACAGTAAAATACAGATTTACAATGTAGAAGAAACAGTCTTATACTGGAAGAAGATGCCATGTAGGACTTTCTTAGCTAGAGAGGAGAAGTCAGTGCCTGGTTTCAATCTTCAAAGGATAGGTTGACTCTCTTGTTAGATGCCAGTGCAGCTGATGACTCGTAGTTAAAGCCAATGCCTATTTACCATCTCAGTAATCCCAGGGTCCTTGAGAAATGTGCTAAATATACTCTGCTTGTGCTCTATAAATGCAACAACAAAGCTTGAATGACAAAAATCTTTACCACATTGTGTACTGAATATTTTAAGTCACTCTTGAGAGGTACTGCTCAGAAAAAATAGACTCCTTTCAAGGTATTACTGTTTATTGACAATGCAATTGGTCAGCCAATAGCTCTGATGAAGATGTACTATGAAATTCATGTTGCTTTCATGCCTGCTAACATAACATCTATTCTGCAGTCCATGGATAGAGAAGTAATCTTGACTTTCAAGTCTTATATATTTTAGATGCCATGGATAGTGATTCCTCTGATGGATCTGAGCAAAGTAAATTAAAAAACTTCTGGAAGGGAATCAACATTCTAGATGCCACTAAGAACATTTAAGGTTCATAGAAAGAAGTCAAAATATGAGCATTAACAGGAGTTTGGAAGAAGTTGATTCCAACTCTTATGGATGACTTCGAAGTGTTCAAGACTCCAATAGAGGGAGTAACTGCAGATGTGGTGGAAATAGCAAGAGAACTAGAATTAGAAGTGGAGCCTGAAGATGTGACTGAATTGCTGCAATCTTGTATTAAAACTTTCACACATGAGAAGTTGCTTCTTTTGGATGAGCAAAGAAAGCGGGTGTTTGAGGTGGAATCTACTCCTGGTGAAGGTGTTGTGAAGATTGTTGAAATGAAAACAAAAATTTAGAATATTACTTAAATGCAGTTGATAAAGCAACAGCAGGGTTTCAGACACTGACTCCAATTTTGAGAGAAGTTCTACTGTGGGTAAAATGCTGTCAAACTGCATTTCATGCTACAGAGAAATCGTTTGTGAAAGGAAGAGTCAAATGATGTGGCAAACTTCCTTGCTGTCTTATTTTAAGAAATTGCCCTGGCCAACCCAGCTTTCAGCAACCGCCACTCTGATGAGTCAGCAGCCACCAACATCCAGGCAAGACCCTCCACCATCCAAAGTGTTGTGACTCACTGAAGGCACAGATGATGGTTAGTATTGTTTAGCAATAAGGTATTTTTAAAATTAAGATATGTACATTTGTTTTTTAGACATTATGCTACTGCACACTTAGTAGACTATAGTATAGTGTAAACATAACTTTTATATGTACTGCTAAACCAAAAAAATTGTGACTTCCTTTATTGTGATATATGAAATGGCCTGGAACTGAATTCACAGTATCTTAAAAGTATGCTTGTAAATTTTTTGTAGTATTCCCTTTTAATGGTGATGGAAAGTGATATTCCTTCTTTCACCCCTAATATTGATGAATTGTGTTATTTAGTTAGTTAGTTAGTTATTGTCTGTTTCACTAGGTATTTTTCAATTTTTGTTGATTTTATTTTTGAAGAACCAGATATTTTTCCCATTGATTTTTGTCTTTTCTTAAATGTGTCCTTTTTTCTCTTATCCATATTGTGCTTTTTTACTTCTTGCTTGGGGTTCATTTTGCTCTTGTTTTTTCTAGTTTCTTGAGAAGAGAGCTTAAATTACTGATTTGAGAATTTTCCTCTTTTCTAATGTATGGTAAATAGTGTGTGGCATACATTTTCATCTCTGCACTGCTTTGTTGTGACCTACAAATTTTGATATGTTATATTTTAATTTCATTCAATTCAATATATTTATTTCTCTTGAGACTTCCTCTTTAGCCCATATTTTATTTAGAACTTCATTGGTAATATATAAATAAGGAAACTCAATTTAGACAGATTAAGAGACTTTTCCAAAGTCATGCAGACATAAGTTATTCATATTCTATAAACCTGGTTGAATTACCTTATGATGAGAGAGAGAAATTTGGCTTTGCCTAGCATTAGGAAGTTATTGTCTAAAAAATTCTGTTTGATAGACTGTCCCTTTATTTGTCCTTTTGCTAAAGTAAACAGGCTTTTCTTGGGGCTTTATTTTCCACATCAGCTGGAGTTTCCAGGCTGCCAACATCTCTTTCACCCAGACTGGAATATATGAACAAGAGCAACAACAACAAAACATGGAACTTAATGACTTGTTTTTCCTTAGGTTCCAAGATCTTGGGCTGGACTGCCTTCTTCCACCTGTCATTCTGAGCCTTTTATGATTTTCCTGAGTTTTTAGATGTACTAAGTTGGGGAGATTGAGACAAGTGTGGCAACTACATCTTGCCTGGTTGTGGTTTTTAGACTTTTCTCCTTTGCATATAAAACATTACTTTTGTAGACCTTTTTCAAATATGAAATACTTAGATAAAATAGTACATCCTCTATTAAGCCTTTTTTCATTTTAAATCTTACTTTCATGAAGATTTAATTTCTCTCTCTCATGTGTTCAAAAAATATCTTGTACAACTCTCAATTACACTACTTATCCAATCTAAATGTATGAAAATTACATGTCTCTTTTACCTGAAACTTAGATCCAGAAAGCAGGGAGCATGCCCTTAATCTTTGTTCTACCATAACTATACAAAATTTCTCTTGTATGGTAAGATATTGATAAGGGAACTCAACCAGGAATATAGAGTATGAGTAACTTCTGTCTCTATGACTTTGGAAAGGTTACTTAATCTGTCTGAATTGTTTCCTTATTTATATATTAATTGCATTAAAATTTAAAATATTTTAAAGATTCTTTTTAACTCTTGAATGCCCTACCTTTGCCAAGTTAATGTAAGAAACATGGTCATATCATGAAGAACAAAATGACACAGATTATTTAAGAAATTTATCTGAGAATAGTTTATGTATAAATCTTGACACCATGTGAACACATTTTTGTACATGCTGCATTGTGTTATGATATGTGTTACTATTTTGGGGTTATTTCTATTAACATATATAGGTAGAATTTGTTGACAAAATATTTTCTGAAAAATCAAGAGTTATAGTCTTTCCCATTAAGATATGGAAGAAAAGAATTCACTTCATTTGGGAAACAGATTGCAGGAAGTTAAAAATGCAATGAATGACTTAATTGACATTTTATTTATCTTCTATCTTTTGGTATCATATGTAAGGTGATGAATATTAGTGAACATGAGATATTGTATGATTATTTATTTATTTGTTTATTTATAATTATTTATTTATTTATTTATTTAATTTTTGGTTGCGTTGGGTCTTCATTGCTGTGTGCGGGCTTTCTCTAGTTGTAGAGAGCAGGGGCTACTCTTCATTGCAGTGCGTGGGCTTCTCATTGTGGTGACTTCTCTTGTTGCAGAGGATGGGCTCTAGGCACTTGGGCTTCAGTAGTTGTGGCATGCAGTCTCAGTAGTTGTGGCTCGCAGGATCTAGAGCACAGGCTCAGTAGTTGTGGCACACAGGCTTAGTTTCTCTGTGGCATGTGGGATCTTCCAGGACCAGGGCTCGAACCCGTGTCCCCTACATTAGCAGGTGGATTCTTAAACACTGCACCCCCAGGGAAGTCTGAGATATTGTATGATTATTTAAAGAATAATTTTTATTTTTCTTTACTAACATTGGGCTCATAAATCATGTTCATTATTAGGCATATTAAGCAGAAATTTCATAGTAAAGGATTTAAGATATTTATGCTAAATTGTATGATGGACAAACTGTAGGACAGGATAGGTGTAAGAAAAAATTAAGTGAAAAAAACCTGAATTTGATTAAACTTCTAACAATTAATATGGTATTTCTGAAAGTAGGAAAATACTGTTAATCATATCATGTAAAATAATTTCTATCTTTTGAGAAATGTGTTTTAATGAGGCCACCAAAAGAAACACTGCTAAGATGAAGTTTTATTGTTTTGCTTATTTGTTTTGTATTTCACCAGAATTGAGTAGTCAGATTGCTCTTTTTCAAATTTGTTTTATTTTTAAACTGGGGGAAAAAAATTTAATGTAATATAGGAGAAAATGGAAATGAAAACAAAATACATGAAAAACTGAAATATGGAAAATTACAATTTTAGAATAAAAACACATGGATAACAAGTAACAAAGCGACATAGAGTCAAAACTTATTACAAGCTCTCTATGCTGTTGTAAGTACTATTCACTTTTTTATGCTGACTAAAATTGTGTTTTACTTGGTAATATTATTTTTATGTGCTAATATTAATAATAATAAATATTTTAAAGAAAGTGAAAAAACAATAGCTAAATTCCTCTATTCACTCTTATTGTACACTACATAGGGTGATGTACTGGAACAAGCACTTATTGCCTTGCAAAAACTGATTGTTTGAAAGTTCACGAATCAGGTAGGTCAGTTGAAATCACGTTATTAGCTTGACATCAGCCATGATGATTGGTTTACAAACTGGCAAATGAGACAAATTGTTTTGGTTCCCTTCCCAAAAGCTATTTGTTGTTTACTATTATTTACAAGATCCCTACTGATTATATGTAATTTGTTTTATTTTTTTAATTGAGGTATGGTTGATATACATTGCTATGTAATTTTCAAGTATACAACACAGTGATTCATAATTTTTAAAGGTTATATTCCTTTTATAATTATTATAAAATGTTGGCTATATTCCCTGTGTTGTACTATATATATTTGTACCTTATTTATACATAGTATTTTGTAACTCTTAATCCCCTATCCCTATCTTGCCCCTCCCCCTTCCTTCTTCCCATGGATAACCACTAGTTTGTGATCATATGTAATTTAAAATAATTTTTCGTATATACTTATATATGCACACACATACGTATGCACAATCTACACATGCATACATACATGTAGATATGTGTGAACATATCTACATACATATCATATATACATATATATACATATATGCCAACATATACATACACATATATAAATTATTCAAAGCATATTTACATGTATAGAGGAGTGTTAATATTTGTTTTCTTACATATGTATGTCCACACAACATATATATGGACATATATATATATAAATAAGTTGAAATATATGCTCAGCTATGGTTCAGTTTCTAATATACTGCACAATTATTTGCTTTTACATTCACATACATATTTTTTTCTATAAAATGCATGTATGTATAAAAATTCATGAATTGCTTTTTGCTAAAGGTATTCTTTTTTTTATATTCCTATTTTAAGTGTTATAGGCAAACATTTTTCATTTTTTCTCATTTAAATGATGAGCAGTTTCACTCTTTGTTACCTTCGTAGAAATAATCACTGAGAGTTAATGCAAAGAGAAAGTCCTGTAAAAGAGTAAACTCCCAATTTGTTATGTAATATCTGTCTTATTTATAGAAATAATACCTTAATATTCTTCTAAAGCAATTAATATATTTGATGTTCTTAGTTTCTTAGAAATAATAGCTAGAACTATATATGTATTTTTGGAAAGTGTATAAATAAAAGAGTTTGATCTTCCAAGACCAAGTATTTGAATATATAAAGGTTTCCATCAAAACTAATCCTGTTGTTAATATTTAAAAGCATCATAACTATACAATATCTTTATAGGCAATCAGAGACAAATTTGTCAAAAATGAATGCTTATTTTTCTGATATTTAAATCCCTGTAAGTGAAACTTCTCTTTTCTTTTTTTTTCCTCAGAAAATATGTGTTCCATTTTCATTAGTACCATTTAGCTCTTCTAAGTTACAATATTAACTGTAGGTGTTGTATATAAAGATAAACAGATATTTTGATTACTCTATTATTGATCTATTGTACTTAAAATAAAACAAAAATTAATATACCTTATATTTTTTTAATTTTGTGTTTTTCACTGATAAATTATTTTACTTAGAAAATAAGATGTTTATACAGTTTCCAGTGTTTAAATAAAATTCCATGTAAATATATTATTATACAGTATGATGAAAGAAGGAAAAATATCCTGCCTTACAGATATTTGCTTATAATTTTTACTTCTGTGTATGTATTTTTATTTTAATTTTACACATAAAGAAGAGTAGAGTAAATGTGTCTATTCTCTTATCCATAACCCATAACTTAATCTTTGATATATAAAAATACATGGAACCATGTAGTCAGCAGAATTTCTGATCCTGGGGAAAGCACATTTTATTTTTCAAAGTCTTACCAATTTTATGGATGTGAGTTCAATATTGTCTAATATGCTTACCAAATAGTCCCAAATTCACAGGTGTTCAGTTTCATCTTTAAATGTTTCTCCCTTGTAATTCATTCCAATTTTTATTGGCCCTAGTGTTCTTGGTTTCATAGATTTCGAAATACACGTTTAACTTCCAACGTTTAAATGATGTGCTTGTCAGCGTTTAATAGCTAAGTCCATCACTTCCCTGACTTTTTAATTGATGTTTTTAGCAGCTAAGGACTCATTTTACTCAGTTGATTTCCTGTTTAGCACAACTATTAATTTCCACTGGATTTCAAAAGAGCAATAGCTGTTATTCACAAGTGTCATAAGCAATTTTATTTTTCTGGAAAAAAGGTTTTTTACAGAGTACATTTTCCACTCAGAATGCCTCAGTACTAACTGTGCTGTAATCAAATTTTCTCTTAGTAGATGGAGCGTACTTAGGACAATGATAAAACAAGTTCTCAATTATTTATCATCTCTATGTGACAATAAGCTGTTGCCTATAAAGTATCTGTTTCCATTTAAAAATAAAAGAATCTATTATTTCAAATTTTATGTAAAAACTGTTTTTCATAAAAACTTTTTTGGCTTCCCAAGTTGATAGAATTCACCTGTGACCTAGTTCTTTGCCTCCATGAAAACCGTAGTGATGGTTAATAGCATAGCACAGGACAGACAAGGAAAAAAAATCAGAAGTAGCCACTATATTTGGGGCTACTAAAATCTAAAAAAAAAAATAGGTCCATATATTCTACTGCACAATTAGGATTTATTAAATAAAATTTAGTAAACTGATTATATGCAGACTTACATGTTTAGGAAATCGTGGAATATAAATTGAAACCTTTACATTTCACAACAAAACTTTTATTATACAAATCTTAGATTTGGATTATTAAATAAGAATATCGAATGAATATAGAATAAACATATAATAAAACTGCACTGGTTAAATTATTTAAAGTTTTATCAAATGTGAACAAAAATTATTGTGAATGACTCAGGAAAGTTTTTATGTGGCTAAGTAGTGACTGACATCTATTTACTTACAAATTTCACTTTTTGTAGCAGTAAATGCAGCTCCAGATTATTTTCTGAAATAAATCAAACAAACTACATAATTGTATTTTAAAAGATCTTTATATTAATCAACTAATCATAAACAGTAGGTATTTTTTCAAATACTAGTTAGAATGTACATTTTTAGCCACTACTTAGAACAGTAAGGGGGTTCCTTAAAAAACTAAAAATAGAACTACCATACGACCCAGCAATCCCACTACTGGGCATATACCCTGAGAAAACCATAATTCAAAAAGAGTCATGTACCAAAATGTTCATTGCAGCTCTATTTACAATAACCAGGACATGGAAGCAACCTAAGGGTCCATCCACAGATGAATGGATAAAGAAGATGTGGCACATATACACAATGGAATATTACTCAGCCATAAAAAGAAATGAAATTGAGTTTTTTGTTGTGAGGTGGATGGACCTAGAGTCTGTGATACAGAGTGAAGTAAGTCAGAGAGAGAAAAACAAATACCGTATGCTAACACATATATATGAAATCTAAGAAAAAAAAAATGATTATGAAGAACTTAAGGGCAGGACGGGAATAAAGATGCAGACCTACTAGAGAATGGACTTGAGGACACGGGAAGTGGTAAGGGTAAGCTGAGACAAAGTGAAAGAGTGGCATGGACATATATACACTACCAAATGTAAAATAGATAGCTAGTGGGAAACAGCCGCAGAGCACAGAGAGATCAGCTTGGTGCTGTGACCACCTAGAGGGGTGGGATAGGGAGTGTAGGAGAGAGAGGCAGATGCAAGAGGGAAGACATATGGGGATATATGTACATGTATAGCTGATTCACTTTGTTATAAAGCAGAAACTAATACACCATTGTAAAGCAATTGTACTCCAATAAAGATGTTAAAACAAAAAAATAGAATGTACATTTTTTCGCCTCCACTAAAATATATGCAGGTACAATTGGGAGATAGAAGAAAATCCTTATGTAAGTTTCTTTTGATAGCAGAAAATGAAGACAAATATTTTATTCATGAAAATTATTAGCTGTCTTGCCACAACTGATGTTTTAGGGAATTTTATTAGTATTGCTTTTCTGAATATTTTATTTCTGATTTCAGTTAGAAGAAAAACCACAATTATATTAGTTTCAACACATACTTTGTACTTGGAAAGATTCAGTAAATATTCTTAATTGTAACAAGTTATTTGCTTACTGAGATCATTATTTTCTGAATATAGTAAATTTGTTTTCTCCAAAATTAGAGCACCTGCACATGACAATGGTCTTAGGAATGACTAGAGAAAGAATGGTCATTTGGCAAAATTTCCCTGCAGAATAACTGTGCCAGCATTTACAGCTGAAATCCAAATGTTCAACAGATGGCAAGCTGAATAAGGTGCAGCTGAAGCTAAAATATATGTTTTAGAGGAAAATAATATGCTGAAGAGAAAGAGATAATGCCAAAGAGGAATATTAACAAGATATCTTGAAACAATAGTGGAATAAGGTCAATCTAAGTCATACTACTAAAGTTTCATGCTGAGAAAAAATAATGGGACCCTGCTGTACTAATTTCAGCTTTAATTTATGACATAACCTTTGGGCCAAAATATGACAATGTAATAAAGATATGTCTTTATTCTAAGCTGGATTTAGTTCTGTAGTAACAGTAATTTGTTTCATAATAAATCTGTATGAATATTGTACTTTACTGCATGCATTCTTATAAACCCAAGCCATCAGGACAAACTATTTCCATTCATTTATTCCGTGATGCTGCTTCATATAGAATTTGATTCATATTTTTTAAACCTGATTTACTACAAACTTTAAATACTTCAGCTACTTACAAATGTTATCAGAGCTTATGTAAATTATTTTCTGAAGATTAGCACTCTGTTTCCATCTTTGTGTTATGACTTTCATTACCTAGATGGGACTTCTTGAAAATGATTTTTACATTCCTCTTCTCCCAATATTCATACCAACATTTTTTGTTGTTGACATTTTCCAGTTAAAAATTTTGTCTCCACTTTTCCAAAGGAATAAGGCAACATCTTTAATATTACCATTACTGTAGCAAGTCAAACTTGAAGCCCAATTATGATGGCTGACATGATTATGAGCAAAATGGTGAACTGTGTGAACTAGTCTCTGAATAGTACCAATCTGTTAGGACTTCATTTCCCTATATTTATTCTGAATTGTCTGTAAACACGTACACAGTAACATTAATTTTTATAATTTTATAATTTATCACAAAGTTAATTTATCAATTTATAATTAATGGACCATATTAAAAGAAACCAACAAGAAAATTGTTCTATTCATTTCTAGAATTCATTTTTCTGGAGTTTCACAGATATGTGTACAGTGAAATTAAACAACTGTGTGGTTGCAATGACCAAAGCAAATGCTCTCTAACAATTGTGATGTTAAGTTTCAATTCAACAAACTGTTGAAGTCAGTCTTTCCATTATATTCAGCATTGTACAAAATATTAACGGTTTTGTTTTCAGTTGATATCATAGTGGTTTAGAGCTCTGTTTCTGAAGAAGGATTCTCATATTGATTCTCCACTTAATTTATAGACTCTAGGTAACTCATTCAACCTTCCTATACCTGTTTCTTCATGTGTGACATACCATCACTTACATTGGTGACACTCAGGCACACTCTGGTACAATGTGGGAGACAACAAGAAGGTGTGACAATCAGGAAGCAGGGCTCATTGTGGAACATCTTGGATGCTGGTTACAGCATCTTCTTCTTAAAAGAACCCCTTCTAGGCCAATGGTTGTCTGTTATCAGGATGTGTATATTCTCACCATTTCTCTTTATCTTCCTGATGATTGCTATGCTATTTATCTTAATTATTATGATGATTTTGTACTGTATTCTCCAGTGTAATTACCTGGCTTTAGGAAGGCCTTCTTATTTTGCTACCTCATTAAACATATAGTACATAGTGTTAGCTTTTAATTATGGAAAGTATTTTGTATTTAACATCCCTTACTATGTAAAGTAAAAATGCCAGTGGGGCATTTCTATGTTTGTTTGTTTGTTTCCCATTTTAAGCCCTATTTTACTGCTGACATTATAATTCAATCCACTTTGATACCCAATTATATTACATTTTGAGGCTTTTCTCTCTCTCTCTCTCTCTCACTCTCTTTTTTTCCTTAGAAGCAGTCAAGGAAGTTACCTCAGGGGCATTGCAAAGATATATGGCCCTAGCTGATATATCAGCTTTTCTGCATCAAAGGGGTCACTTTCCTCCATTTATTTGACAAGATCTTGGTTACCAAGAAAGGAATAAAAATGTGTCAGCTGCATTCTGAAATTGTGCCTCAGAATGTTTTAAATTGTGCCTCATCTATGTTTTAAATCTGGTGTCGGCAAACTTCCTCTGTAAGAGGTCAGATAGTAAATATTCAGGGCTTTGCAGGCCATGTCATCTCTGTCATCGCTACTCAACCTGCCATGATGCAAAAAACAGCGACAGATAATGTATGAAACTACAGATGTGGCTATGTTCCAGTGAAACTTAATTAAAAAAAAAAAAAAAAAATAGAAAGCAAGCTGTATTTGAACAGTGAGCCATAGTCTGTCAATCCCTGCTTTGCATGCTAAAACTTCCATTCACAACTTGATAGATCATTGGTCAAAATTCCTGCTATATGTTCTAATTTTTTTCATTTCATTTTTTGTTTGTTTGTTTCCATGAGTTTAGCAAAGGAATACTAGTGAAACCAAAATCATTCATTCATTCATTTATTTCTTCAGATATTTATAAGGGACTATAAATATCTGTGAACTAGGCCTTTCTTTCAGTACTAGGGATTCAACAGTTAAAATGTGATAAAAAAATAAAAACTGATCTGTTATCTAGTAGCATACATTCTAGCTTGTTCATTCCAAAGGTATTTTGTTGGAAAATGAACAGGGGTCGAAAGTTAGACTTAAAATAGATGCTAAATTTAACTAAATTGTAATTTAACAGAAAGCCTCATAGCTTGGTTTTAAAAAGATACACTATGAAGACTGACTTCCTACATTAAAATCGCAATTCAGACATTTACTAGCTTGTAACTTGGCTAAGTTACATAATGTCTTTTACTCCCATTTCTTTATTTCTAAAGTCAGAAGATTAATAGTACTTACCATACAGCATTGTTGTATGGATTAAATAAATTAATACATGTAAATTATTTAACCTAGTTCCTGACACTTAGTAAGCACTAAATAACATGTTTGTGATGATCTTAAAAATTTATGTCCTTTTAATTTTTTTCCAAGAATGGAATATACAAACTCACAAATTATTTTATTCTGTAAATTAAAACTAAGCTGTATTTTTTTTTTTTTTTTTTTTTAAAGAAGCCAGGGTCCATGTCATTGTGGAGAACCATTCCCTCCATGTGCTGTGTGTCTCTCAGTTTTTATTTATAAATTTATTTATTTATTTATTTTTGGCTGTGTTGGGTCTTCGTTTCTGTGTGAGGGCCTTCTCTAGTTGTGGTGAGCGGGGGCCACTCTTCATCGCGGTGCGCGGGCCTCTCACTGCCGCGGCCTCTCCCATTGCGGAGCACAGGCTCCAGACGCGCAGGCTCAGCAGTTGTGGCTCACGGGCCCAGCCGCTCTGCAGCATGTGGGATCTTCCCAGACCAGGGCTCGAACCCATGTGCCCGGCATTGGCAGGCAGATTCTCAACCACTGCGCCACTAGGGAAGCCCACTAAGCTGTATTTTTAATAAATATAGCTTAAAATACTGTTATTGAACTCAGAATAGAAATAGCTACATTTATTTTGAACCAGACATGAAGATAATTCACAAGATTTACTTTATTTGTAGTTTTAAAATTACAAAAGAAATAAATCTATGTACATAATTATCTTAAACATCTTTTACTAACTCTCACCAAAATTGAAACACAAATTATATTATATATTAAATATGTAAAATATTTTCATATAAGGATATTACACAGAATTTATAATTAGATTAAAATTTATAAAATTATTTTTTAATTAAAAAAAGAATGACCAATCAGCCACTTATAAAATCTGCTTATGTCTGAATACCACACATATTATGCACATGTGCACAAACACACAAGGAAAGTACCCAGCAGATGGACATTGTAAACCTTCCCTCTTCTTATTTCAGAAAAAGAAAATAGTGATGCCATTTTCTCCTCCAGTTTTATTGAGATATAATTGACACACAGCTTGGACTGATGGGGGCAGAAATATGACAAAATGATAGGAAGACTGTCAGATTTCTGATATTTTACAAGTTCAAAATGATCCAGTAGAACTACAGTTGTTCCTCAGTATCCATAGGTGTTTGGTTCAAGGACCCCTTGGATACCAAAATCTGTGGATTCTCAACTCTTTTATGTAAAATGGTGTAGTATTTGCACATAACCGATGCACATCTTCCTATGTACTTTATATCATCCATAGATTACTTATAGTACCTAATACTATTAAATGCTATGTAAAGAGTTGCCAGTATGCAGCAAATTCAAGTTTTACCTTTTGGACATTTCTGGAATTTTTTCAAAAAATATTTTTGTTCCACAGGTGGATGAATCTGCAAATGCAGGACCTGTGGATATGGAAAACTGACTGTACTCAGCTGTGAACATGTGGTATCCTTCAAGAAAAGGAAATGATGACTTTGAGGGTGGTTCAGAGGCCAACAGGGTTGCTACTGCTACCACAGGCATAGTAGGCAGGGTCACCACCGAGGACCGAGGAGGTGGGGCTGCTCCCCAATCTGTCCATAGCACAGAACATTGAGCCACCTAGATTTTTCTCAGGCCTTAGATCTAATGGAATTTTCCCTGCTGGATTTCAACTTCTTTGGACATGTAACCCCTTTTTCCTTTGAATTTCTCCAATTTGGAATGGAATGCCTAATATATGCCTACCCAACCATTGTGTTTTAGAAACAAATTACTTGTTTTCTAAATTTCACAGGTCCACAGATGGAGAGGGATTTGCCCCTGGTTGGAAAACATTGAGTCTCATCCATACCTTATTTAGATGATTTTGAAGGTGAGATTCAGGACTTTTTGAGTTGATTATGTTTATAGGAAATTTTGTATTTTGATGCTGTAATGGGTTAAGACTTTTGGGGATACTGGGATGGGGTGAATGTATTTTATACTTGGGAAAGGCATGGCTTTTGGAGAGCAAGAGGGCAGATGATTATTCGTTGAATTGTGTCCCCCTCAAATATGTTGAAGTCTACACTCTAGTACATATGAATGCGATCTTATTTGAAAATAGGGTCTTTTGTAGATGTAATTATATTAAGATTAGGTCATTCTGGGATAGGGTGAACCCTAATCCAACATACTGGCATCCTTATAAGAACAGAAGAAAAGACATAGATAAAGGAGAATGTCACATGACAATAAAGGAAGAGATTGGAGTTATATGACCACATATATGGTCATATATGGCATATAGTATATATGGCATATATACTATCTATTACCAGAGGCTCAGGAAGAGGTACGGAACAGATTCTTCCTCTGAGCCCCTAGGAAGTCATTAACCTTGCCAACATCTTGATTTCAGACTTCTGAACTCCAGAACTGTGAGACAATATATTTCTATTGTTTTAAGCCACCCAGCCTGTGGTAATTTTTACACCAGCCTTAGGAAATTAACACAAATGCACAGAAACTTCTTGGTGACATAAACTTTCATAGGGTGATCTCCCATCAGGAGCTCAATTATGATAAGCATAAAATCACAATTAGCCCCTGGAATGGAGAATCCCACAACAGAGCTTTAGGTTCTTATATATTAGAATCTAGATAACTAGCAGAGGCTGACTGGTATAATGTAACAAGAAAAAATTAAACATTTTACATTTGCTTTCAGCTTCTCTGTCTACTTTCTTTAGCCAGATGGCTAGGTGTGAATTATGATCCATTTGTGGAGGAATGGTCCCTTTTATTAGTTAGAAATTTACTAATCCTCATGCAGAAATTGGCAAAATATTTTACATACTTGTATATGACAAAGTAGTAAAAGATATATATATTATTTAACATACAGATTTAATATCCTGTATATAAAATTCTTACAGAGGAAGAAGAGTGGGATTTGTAGGATTTTTCAATCCAAAACAAATATCTGAAAAAATGCAACAATAACTTTCTCTTTGCAAATGTAATTTTGTCGTTTAGTATCTTAATTGTTCAGTCACATCTTGGATCCTTTTAAACAAGATTTTATTCAATATCACATGGCAAGCAATATTGGTTTAAAAAATAATTAAATGTGAAAAAATTAGTGGTCCTAATCCTAAAACAATAGTATCCCATGGATAGGATCTACTGAAGGGAAACAGCTCAAATATGTTTTAATTCACATTCCAAAATATATCAAAATTTACAAAGTTCTTTGCTAACATAAATATATTAAAACACTATTTATGAGAGCATTATTTATGTATATTTGGTTGACTCACATTCTGGCTTGATCATTTGCAAGCTCAGAGTGCTTGGCCAAGTTTTAACTACTCTGTGCCAAAGTTTTTCCATCTTAAAATGGGAAAATAATAGACTATCTTACAGGTTGATGTGAACAGTAAATTACTTAATGTATGTAAAACATTTAACACAAGTATTGATACATTAACGTGAAATCAATTCCCAAATTTATTAATTCCAAATATTTTAACCTACGGTGTTATTAAAAAATCACAAATATATAGAGGATATTTAATATTATTAAAATTATAAATAAAAACAGCAACATGTATATCAGCACTTAAAAATAATTAAATTATCAACTATGATTTTATTTCCCAAAGATTTTAATTTATTTTTGATGCTACTAATGACAACAGATTAAAACCATCTTTTTCTTGACATTCAAGAGATGCAGAAAATGTTGTACTTAGTTATAAAACTAAGTCTTTTAACTTAATAACATAATCATATTATTAGAAACATAGTTACCGTGCATTCCTAGTCTATATTATAAATTAAGAATATCATATACTCCTTTTTTTTTTTTTTTTTCATGTTTTTACTGGTCTACTCTTGGGGACAATCCTGTAAACTCTTAACTGTTCTATTGTAGAGTCAAAGTTCTCCAGAGAAACAAAACCCATAGGCAATAGGATATATTTATCTCCTGTTCCCTTTAAAATAAAGGTTAAGAACAAAGGGCCTGTGTTTTTCAAGGTTCACATAATAATCCTTGTTAAAATGGATTTGTCTTTATTTTTTCCAGGAAGTCATTGCCTTTATGGAATAATGGAAGATTATGAATAAAAGTGTGACACCTGTGTAAGGAGTACCAAGGAGTTCAATGTCACATAATTTGTTTTGTCCTTTGTTCTGAAGGCAGAGGAAAGGTGCAGAGGGATAAGACCTCATATTAGTTGAGATAAGATAACAAATACAATCTCTGAACTTAGTGGTTTAGCGCAATATCTATTTATTCTTTGCACACTCTATTACGTTTTTATCAGAGATTTCTATCACCTCTGAAAATGTAAAAATATCAGATGGAAAAATATAAGGTAATAAATCAGACAGCATAACTGGACATAGAAAAATAAAAAAAAAAGATTCACAAGTGTTATGACTTTGTTAAATTAACATTTGTTAAGTAGAGCCACTGGATATCCAGTGGTGAGCTGTTGTTCAACAAAAGACTTCAAGGGACAGTGAAATGGAGAAGCTTATTTATCATTCACAGGTCCTGGAGGTGGTGCAAGGCAAGCCTGGAGGAGCCACATGGAGAAGTCAAGGCAGGGTGAAGGCAGAGAGTATGGCAGGGCACAGGTACATGCCTTTGTTAGGGTTGGTGGGGGGAGTGCTCTGGGTTTCCTGGCTAAGGCGAGATTGGTCAATTCAGACCAAAAAGAGTTGGATTTTGGTAAGTTCCACAGGGGTCTTTTCTAAGGGGCACACAAGAGGAAGACCCCGGGAGGCAGGGGAAAGCACTCATCCCAAGGGCTAGCGGGGGAGTCCTATCAGGAGCTTACATTTACTTGTGAGTGTTTTCTAAGCCATGTGTTGGCAGGAAGGGTAGTGTCTGTCCAAGGCCCCTGCAGGCTGCTCAGCCACACAAACGGGTGCCTGGCTGCCAAAGCAGCAGTGTTGTGGAGTAGTTTACCTAAACTCGCAAAAACAAGGAACTTAACATATGGATTTAGCTGAGGTTTCTCAAAAGGTATAGAGGAAGATAGAGGAAAAACTCAAAGATGATGTTATCACGGTGAATGCCAAGGGGGTCACTGGGAAAGAATCGGTCCATCATATAGGGTTGGCTAAAAATTGATTTATATGTAATTGTGCCTATGCTGAAATACCATATGCATACAATTAAATGGATGTCAAAGTGTCTGTTCTCTTCAAATTATTAGGAGCTTCTATAGTTCAGAGACTATGATTTTTGCATCATAATTACCCTAGGGACTAACACAGGGTCTAATTTTTAGGGAGGAAATAATTAATAAAGAAATTGGACTTGTATAAAGAACATCACAGGATATTCAAAAGTCGTGCAAAAAAGAAAGTGGTGTCTGTGTATTCAAGTAATATTCTTTAGTTGATAAAAGTACTGTCTGTAACATAAAGGATCTGGCTTGAATACTATCTATACCATTCACTTTCAATGAAAATTTATTAAAATTCT